>NC_083630.1:17341611-18753065 GCF_963584025.1 Labrus mixtus | reverse complement strand
CCTGACACTTAGGCACTACGACGTACAGAGATGCTGTTTGGATTAGAGATGTGCTCATACCATTCAAGATCCTGATTCCAATACCTAAACTGTTGTACTTAGTACATATTAGAGCAGTAAAAACACACATATTTTATGTCTCTAAATGTCAGCCCTGTGTTTGAATACCAGAAAGCAGTATAGATAATGGATGGATGGGGTAATTTACACGAGGAAGTGTTTCAACAGTATTTACATATTTACAGTGTGCATAGATTGATACATTTAAATTTAAATATTATGTTCGTTCACAGTCTTTATCTTGATCCTTTGTCTCGCCTCAGACAAAAAGGAGGGTTCTGCAAATCTCAAATAATCTTCGCTCTGTTATTATAACAACAAAACAGACAAAATAGGGATTAAGTTCCTATGTTTATAATCTGACCATTTAATGCACCACAGCGCCATCTGGTGGGTATTTATTCAGACAGCAATGTCTAGTACTTAGTCTAACTCCTTTCTTCCATTCATATATTTTGGATTGATCATTGCTTTGTTCTGTCTTCGGTTACCATTTCACCGTGCGTCTCCTTTCTTTAATTCTCTGTTGCTTCATTTTGCACTCCTTTGCTGCCCGTTGGGGGCGTCAGGAGAGGGAAGATGAGGTTGGATACTGTGTGGGATGCCCCTGGTGACACCCAGGTGTTGTTTTCCTACCTTGATTTACCTGTGTCTGTAGAGCAGCAGCCTCATAGCTTCCCCATGGCTCTTTCAGTAAATGACATCGCTCTGGGAGAAATGATCATAAATCACAGCAGGAGTTTCAATTTGGATCCTGCTGATAATAACATGGTCCGATTCCTGCTGTAAAAACAGATCATTTTCCCTCTCACACCTCCCTCCTCCTCTAGCACTGCCTTATTACTGCTGACTCACCATCAGCAACCATTTTCACATCAACCCCCCCTCCTCCCTCCTTCATTGTATCCCTCTTTTTTCTTCTGAGTCATCCCTCCCTTTATTTCTCTCTGCTCGTGCAGCTTTAACATCTCCTCTTCCGCCTTCCCCTTTGTATCTCTGCTCATCTAGCTCTGTCAGATATCTTTGTTCACCGTCTCCTTAAAAGCCCCAGGGTTCCCGCACCAAACCCGTATTTTATCCTGCTCTTATAGACTCTCTCTAGTTCTTGCTCAGTGCCTGTAGAGTGACTTAGATACAATCGACTGCAATGTTCGTGCACTAATAGGGAGCCCTGGAGCAACAATCATGAATCACAGCTATACTCTTTAACACTCATACATGCACTGAATTATTTTCTTTGTGCATTTGCAGGAGCATGACACCTGTCTACCCCCTAACGGAGACTACAGCGGCAGCAGCATGGTCCTTGTTAACCCTTTCTGCCAGGAGACCCTCTTCATCAACAGAGACAAAGCGTCTGCCATCTAGAGACTGAAAAAAGACTGACTCCCCCCCCCCCCCCATCTTCTACTCCCCCTGCTGTTGTCGTCTATTTTATATAAGTGGTAAATATTCAGAGACTTTATACTGTATATGATTAAAAAAAACACACACAAAGAGAAACCAGAAAGAAGAGCGATGTAAACAGACATTATTTACTATGAGAATGCACCCACATATTTTTCTGATGTACATTTTCTACAAAAGGCTTAATTGTGATAAAAGGTTTTTATTGTCTTTATAAAAATACAGAGTATATGTGCTTTTGTTTCGTTAGAGTGGCTTGATGGTGAGTGCACTGGAGCTGTCGCCACACAAAATCTGCTTTAGAGAGAGAATCCTGCGATGAAAACATTAAAGCTGTACTTTGTAATGTTGTTTTTTCCTTTAAAATAAATCCCAAAATTCTTATAGTTATTATAGCCTGTTGAACTTGAATATAGCACCTATGTACTATGGGGGGGGGGGGGGGCAGAGATTGGTTACATAAAAGTGTTACTGTAGATCCTGGCCCGTGTTTATCAGACTGAACACGATACCAGGAACCAGAAAAAGTTCTTTAAATTGACTCATCTTTGGACATTTGGTTTGGAAACAGCCAATCAGAGACACAGATTTGCTCTACTCTACGTCTGCCCGCTTGGTCATTCTGTTAACTAACCCCTACAAGTTATTCACTGGGACTGCAGTAGCACATATATGTGAAATTAGCTCAAATAACATGTGTTCATGTTACATTATTATGTTAAAAATAACATGTTTTATTCACAGTTTTCAGAGATCAGACAAATTCTGGACTCAATTATTCATGTGAATAAAACAAAAGCTGATGATAAAAAATCAGACGACAGCATGAGAATAGATCAAGACAAGATCAGAAGTCAGACATTTATAACAGCTTTATTGATATTAACTTTTAGGGGGTTTTATGCTTTTATTTTGGAGACAGGACAACAGAGTCAGAAATCAGGAGAGAGCGAGAGAGTTGGATTTTGAACCTGGGCTGCCCAATTGAGGCCTCCGTACTGTACATGGGGCGTGCGATCTAACGGAAAGCTACCAGTGCCCCTTTGTTAATATCCTTACACAGATCTTTGGTGGTTTTGTTTAACTCAACAGTGAACTGAGTGGCAGCACCTTATCTGTTTTACTCTCTTCATGTCTCTTCTTGCCCACAGCAGCAGAGAAAAGAGATCGATAAAAAATAAGGATTGAACATCAGTATGGCAGAAAAAAAACAAAATTAGAGACTATCTGTTAAGCATAATAAAGCAAAATAGGAAAAACCTTTGCACATCCATTTCATAAGACAGTTGTGTAGGAGAGCAATGAGTCCTTCAAAAACTTAAAGGTAAACTCCCGCACACTGCCTTATCTGCAAACAAACATTTATTGGCAATGTCTCAGTACTAGACCTTCATCAGGCAAAGCTAGTGAAACGTTGCCAATAAGCATAATAAAGCAACATTAGCAATTATTGTCAAATATTTCTCTTGAGAGTTGTTATAGCAACCAAAACATAAATAGAATAAATTGTTATTGCTACAATAATCAGATCGAAAAATGTTAGAGGATTATTCAACATAATGTGATACATTCAAAAAATATCAAATTAAAATGTGAGCATGTGTCAATGATGTATTCTCAAATCCTCTCTGCTGCCCCCTAGTGACCAAAATAAACCTGTCTGTGTATGTCTGAGCTGTTTTGGAAAGGTTACATATATGATGAAGTTTAGAAAAAAAATGTTAATCCACCTAAGAAATAATGATTACATGAATACATTAAATTACAGGAAATAATAAGGTAATCATTAAAGCTGAATTTAAGATGCATCATTTAGTGCAAACTAGAACAGTGGATAAATTCTGCTGCTGGATAAGGTACTTCAGAGAAATAATATTACACTGGGAATTTAACTTCCAGTCCGACCAGTGCAGTAATTGCAAACTCGCAGATACGCCCCTGATAGCTCTGCAGTTTTTCTAGATTTAACAGCACTATGATGTCATAAGGAATTTGATTCAAAGCTTTTATTCTCAACTTTGAGAGGAAGATTAACGGACTCTTAAGTCCAAAGGTTTGGTTTGATAAATAAGGGCTCTGATATTAATGGTTAATTTGAGCAGTATATTTCGGCTGTGTTTGGGTCAATATTCTAAAAAAAAAAGTATTTCCCCCCCTCATGTGTCACCAGCTTCTCTTTAGAGGGACCACATAGATGTCTTAAATCCTTGTGTTGGCCCTTCATATCAGTGTATGTGTGAACGAGCGCCCTGTTTGTGCATGTGTGTGCGTGTTAAGTGTGGATGGATATGTTTAAATGTGCCACCCCCTTAACCAAATATCACTGTTTTAAAGTCAAACAAGACTCTGTATCACTTTCAGCTCAGTTGGGTCTGTTTCTCTGTATGTTAATGTGTGTGCCTCTGTGTGTGTGAGTGTGTGTGTGTGTGTGTTTGTCTTTCGTGTGTCATGTGGAGTGGTTTACTGATTGCCCGGTGTGAGAAGGAATTTCTAAGCGCTGTAGGAAACAATTAGACCACCCTTGCTACTGTAAATGTCTCCCTCCATGAATACCGTGTTTGTCCATCGAGGCAAAAATGTGTTTGTTGAAATGTTGAATGCTTGTGAGTCGCCGGACAACAGAATATGTGTTAGAGGCCGTCAGAGAACCATAATGTATGCTGAATACTTTACTGTGAGCACATACAGAGGCAGTTTAATCAGAAATATTTGAATTTTTTTCTTTGATTTTTGGGACGTCTGCGGTCCTTCTATCATCAGTTTTATTTCATTCATGCAGTTTTGTATTCAGTAATCAATGCTGCCTGCCTGCCTCTGTCGTTGCTGAAGACGTTTTGCATTGTGAGATGTTGTTCTGAAATCGCGGATGTTGGATAACAAGGTTAAAACATATTGGTGGTATTTCCTGCATTGGACGCTCACAGCCCGGGCTTCTTGTTTTGCACGCTCAAAAGTGAATATTTTACAAAAACGTTCAGTGACACGGTGGAGCAGTGTTCAATATGATGTATTTTTTTGTACTGTAGTATACACTGTACTTTTTACTGCTGAGCAATAAAACAAAGAAAAATCAACAATGACTGATCTGTTTTGTTTTTTTAATTTAGACCCACTGTACTGTATCTGTGCGTTAGATATTAGTTTATTGTACAACAAAGAATAGTTAATAGTCTTGCAAACCACGGCACATGCATTGATGAAGGGAGCTGGAATTTTCCCTCTGTGTACCAGTGCTGCTGCTTCTGGTCAAGTGACCTCCAGCTCTGGGAAATATGACGTCAATTCAATAATCTGTTTACAAGCTGTACAGCTGAGGAGAGGCTTAATTATGTGAGTTTGACAAAGACATTACAAAATCAAATGCAGTAAAACAGGAACTTACTGTTTCGTTTACTTTCATTTTTTTAAAACCAAAATAAGATACGTAATTGCTGAATAATGTTTGAACCTCCATATATTCGTATTTATATATTGGGTGGGACTTGGGTTGGGAACCGAAGGGTCACTGGTTCAAGTTCCGGTGAAAACCAAGCCTTGAATTGTTCTGGTAGCTGAAGAGGTGACAGGTCACTTCCTGAGCACTGCCGCGGTGCCATTGAGCAAAGCACTGGACCCCAACAGCTCAGGAGCAGCCCCTCACTCTGACATATCTCCGTTAGTGCATGTCCATAAAATAAACGTTTTAGAGTTTAAATTTCATAATCACAAAACATGTAATTGTTTAAAAATAATAATATTATTAGCGGGATATTTAAAATAAAAGTTAAAAAAAGACCCAGGTGTGTTCCTTCTAGGACTTCCCTCTAGAGAATCGCGCCTCCCTGCATCATATTACCATCTCCTTGAAAAACTTCTTTTAATCGCGCGAAAGTGCATCTTGCACAATTGGATCAAAGATGTCCCACCCAGCATTACGCTTTGGCACAGGGAGATTTTCGACACCCTCCCTCACGAACGATTACAAGCTGTTCTGAAAGGGAAGGTAGAGCTGTTTGTAAAGACTTGGTCACCTTTTCTAGATTATTTACCTGCAGCCCTTAAAAAAGTGTTTTTCAGAGTGGAAAAGACCCTTCTCATAACCCTTCATGTGGGATGCATAACGTGGTGAGGCTGCTGATGACTGGTTAGTCTACACTTTTATCAACATACAGTAGGCTGGAAGTTTTTTTTTTTTTTTTTTCTGAATTCACATGATACATTTATGTTATTGTAGATGTTTTTTTAAGTTAAGTCTCTCTCTTTTTATTATTATTATTATTATTATCCCCTTTCATGTATAAATATGTATATGTGCAAGAGTGTAAGAGCATGTAAATTTACATATATTCAGGTTTGTTTTAGTTTCTTTTTTAAATTATTATTGTTGTTTTTTATTATTCATTTGTTTTCTATTTTATTCTCTAATTCTTTCTGTTTAGTCGAATATACTGTCTGGTCACTTGGGGTGGGGGGGTACTGTGTGGTGTATTGTAATATTCAATAAAGAGTATTAAAAAAAATAATAATAATATTAAATAAAAATTATCTGAGAAATCAATTACAATGGTTAATGTACGGAAGAGGATTAGGGCCACACATAAAAAAATAGAGTTCTGACTTTATTCTCAGAATTCTGACTTTAAACTAAGAATTCTGACTTTAAACTCTGACTATAAACTAAGAATTCTGACTTTAAACTCTGACTATAAACTAAGAATTCTGACTTTAAACTAAGAATTCTGACTTTAAACTCTGACTATAAACTAAGAATTCTGACTTTAAACTAAGAATTCTGACTTTAAACTAAGAATTGTGAGAATAAAGTCAGAATTCTGACTTTATTCTCAGAATTCTGACTTTAAACTAAGAATTATGACTTTAAACTAAGAATTCTGACTTTAAACTAAGAATTGTGAGAATAAAGTCAGAATTCTGACTTTAAACTCAGAATTCTGATTTTATTCTCAGAATTCTGACTTTAAACTAAGAATTCTGAGAATAAAGTCAGAATTCTGACTTTAAACTAAGAATTCTGACTTTAAACTCTGACTATAAACTAAGAATTCTGAGAATAAAGTCAGAATTCTGACTTTAAACTAAGAATTCTGAGAATAAAGTCAGAATTCTGACTTTAAACTAAGAATTCGAGAATAAAGTCAGAATTCTGACTTTAAACTAAGAATTCTGAGAATAAAGTCAGAATTCTGACTTTAAACTAAGAATTCTGACTTTAAACTAAGAATTGTGAGAATAAAGTCAGAATTCTGACTTTATTCTCAGAATTCTGACTTTAAACTAAGAATTCTGACTTTAAACTAAGAATTCTGAGAATAAAGTCAGAATTCTGACTTTAAACTAAGAATTCTGACTTTAAACTAAGAATTGTGAGAATAAAGTCAGAATTCTGACTTTATTCTCAGAATTCTGACTTTAAACTCTGACTATAAACTAAGAATTCTGACTTTAAACTCTGACTATAAACTAAGAATTCTGACTTTAAACTCTGACTATAAACTAAGAATTCTGACTTTAAACTAAGAATACTGACTTTAAACTCAGAATTCTGAGAATAAAGTCAGAACTCTATTTTTTATTTTTTTTATGTGTGGCCCTAATCCTCTTCCGTATTAATGTCATTAGTTATTTAAAAATGTGTGAGTAAATATTAACCGACAACGATCTTTTTTTATTTTTTGCGTAAAGATGAGTACTTCCGGTTCAGATTGGGGGTTTTCCGGGTTACGGTGCAGATTTGTCAAATAGCCCGTGCATGGCATGGTTGACAGGGTAGCTAACGTCTCAGTCAGGTATCCAGGGTTGGACATTTTTTTTTTTTTTATTTAATCAGCCTGTAACTGAAGTCTATCCGTCAGATTGAGACGTATCTCTGTCTGTTCCTGACTCTTTGAATCGTTTGTTCTCATCCTCGGGAGGACATATTTCTCGCTCGTTCCGGCTAACAAGTTAAAAACGTTGTTCTTTGAAAATGGCGGATCTACCACCAGAGAAGAGTCTGGACGATTTCTTCGCCAAGCGGGATAAAAAGAAGAAGAAAGAGAAAGGAAAGGGCAAAGAGTCTACCGCCGGGCCCACGTCTGCGATGGTGAAAAAGACCAAGAGGGAGAAGGAAAAATCGTCGAAAAACGAGAATCAGGACGCGCAGATCGAAAAGGTAACGGATTGCTCTCCGGTAACTTTTTTTTTTTTTTTTTTTTTTTTTTTTTTTTTTTTTTTTCTTCAGCGACACCGGTGTTAAATGTGTATCCTCCCATCACAATCTGCTTCCTCTTTCAATAAAAAAAATAATCCGCAATGCTGTCAGCCTTCACAAATGTATTCGGGGGGGAAAAAAACAAGATTTTGACACGCAGGGAGAAAACGCCGGTTGCTAAGCAGCTAGCGTAGCATATGGCACACATTTTTATGGTATACCAAAATCACCATAACACCCCCTTTTTTTGGGCTTACGTGGCAACCGGTGGCTTACGTCCTGCGTCGTATTATTAGTAATTTGCAAATGATTGAGGACCAAATAGTGTCTAACATTGTGACAGCGGCCTTGTGTCTTTATGGGGAGGCTGTCATTCACGTCTTTGAATCGTGGCTGTCCAACTAGGCCGGGGCCGCCATTAGTCCCAAGTCTCTACGGGGCGGACTGCCTTTCAGCTCGAATAGACAGAAGAGTGTGTCAAAGTTTAAATATCCTCCATAGAGTCGAATAACCTGTCAATCTGTGTGGAAACGCAGACCCAAAATTATTTGTGCTTTTGAGTTAATTTAGTAAAATACCTGTCAGATTTGTTTTTTATTAAAGAGCCTCCTCAAAATTTTACATTAATATATATATATTTTTTTCATAGACTGTTTTAGGAAGTATAAAATGCATTTTTTGTGCTCTGTATTAATGTCTACTTCTGGAAAGGAGGACGAGGAATGGAAAGAGTTTGAGCAGAAAGAAGTCGACTACAGCGGGCTCCGGCTTCAAGCTTTACAGATAAGGTGAGAATGAAAATTCTGCAATTCACTTAGCAGACGCTTTTATCCAAAGCGACGTACATCAGAGAGTTAGTTCAACACAAGCGAGGATCTAGAACAATGTCAGTAAGAGCAAACGATCAGCTTTGAGTCTGATTGGACACACAGGTGCTGACAGGAAGTGACCAGAGGCAAAGCACAACATTGAGGCAGTTCTTGAGAGCTCTAATCAGTATAGAAACCATCTTATAAGTCGTCGTTATCAAACAAAGACCATCGTCATTACCATCATCATCATCAATAATATGGAGACCATCATCATTAAGTTAGTAGGTATTCATGAAAGAGCTGGGTCTTTAGCTTTTACTTAAAGGTGCAGAATGAAATGTGTATTTTGTTGTTAGGACTCATTGTCAGTATGATGGGATTTCATTAAGGGGGGGAGGCAGAGCATTTAGGCCATTATGATTAGTCTTCTATCTTCCAACTCCTGGAGAATATAATTAAAATCTGGCTTCTGAAATATACCATGGCCTTCATGGAGCTCAAAAGAACCTTTCTTGGGGTGCCGGATAACTCATGGGTTATGTTGCGTGCCCCATGTACTGAGGCCAGATGCTGTGGTCCTCATCGCAGCGGTCATGGGTTCCAATCTGACCTCGGCCCTTGGCTGCATTTCCTCCCCCGCTCACTCCTCCCAACGTTTCCTGTCTCTCTTCAGCTGTATTATCTATATATGTTATAATATAATTAAAGCAGAAATGGCCCAAAAATATAACTTGGAACAGTATGTTTCTTAAGTCCAATTATCAACCCACAATAAATTAATTAACCGTACATTACCATTTTCCATTTTGTTGATTCACTATACAAACACTCATGATACTTAAAATACAGCCCAGATAAAGATAAACTGTCATTTAAACATTAATAAATTCAACATTTCTATGTCTTCAAATATATTACAACTGTTATTTATTCTCTTCATCTGTGAAATGTAAGACAGTTTGAAGAATGTATACAATCATCTTGCAGTGACGAGAAAGAGGAAGAGGAGTACGAGAAGGAGGAGGTTGGTGAGGACGGAGAGATCATTCTGGTGAGCGGAGACAAATTTTCTGGCCCCTGGAACAAGTCTGGTGCTGCTCCAGCTCCAGCTGCTGCACCTGTGGGTGAGTAAACCAACGGGGACACTTATTTGTTCTTTACAGACGGGCATTGCGAACTGGCTTTGGCTATGAATGCTGTGGGGCGTCGGTGGACATGCAACATCCTTGTCCTTGTATACAACTAAACATTCAACACAATTTATTTTGGTTTTGTCAAATAAAACGGGCAAATCTTCTTTGTAAGAAGACGAGATGAATAAAACCATATTATAGTCCATATTTATTAAGCTCTCTTTTTTTAAATGGTGCTGTTGCCTCACAGTCCCCGTCTGACAGGAGCCTCTCTGTGTGGAGTTTGCATGTTCTCCCTGTGCATGTGTGGTTTCTCTCTGGGTACTCCGGCTTCCTCCCACAGTCCAAAGACATGCTCGTTAGGTTAAGTGGTGACCATAAAAATTGCCCGTAGGTGTGAATGTTTTGCAGCCCTGGACTGGCGAACAGTCCAGGGTGTAACCCCGCCTCTCGCCCAATGACAGCTGGGATCAGCTCCAGCCACCCGGGACCCCTAACGGGAGAAGCTATAAAGATAATGGATAGATGAATTAAAACAGGGCTGCACATCATATCGGAAAAAAGACTGACATTGCGAAAAAAGTGCTTTCTGAGATTTAAATTGTGTTATTTGAAAAAAGGAAATTATATCATATACATGCAGTGTGTGTTTTTTCTTTTTGTAAGTGCATCAATTAAAGTTTTCATCATGCGATACTACTTTTTATTATTTGAGTCACTAATTAAATTTCTGTATTTAAGTCAGAAAAACCGTCATACCTTTAACACACTGGGTCCAGCTGTCTGACAGCGGCTCTGACACCCACCGAAAAATACAAAACATGAGAGAACAGGAGGATCAGCATGTTTTTTAAACGTTATGACTATACTTGAGGGTTACTTAAATGTCCATAGAACTACATTGCATGCGCACATCCCAACTACTATGGTCAAATTCATAATTTAGCCCTGCATTGAATGGTTGTTTTCCCATTGTGCTCCTGGTTTTGCAAATAAATAAATATTACTCTCTGTGTCTTGAAGCAGTTCTCCTACTTGTATAATTTATTTGATAAAACTGTGAATTATTTTCAGATTTTCTCCTAACTGTTATCATTTCTGTACTAACAGAGGAAGAAGAGGTGCCTGAGTCGAAGCCCTCTGGAGTATATCGCCCTCCAGGAGCTCGGCTGACCACCACCAAACGCACGCACACCCAGGGGCCTCCTGAGATCTACAGTGACGCACAGTTCCCCTCTCTACTTGCCACAGCCAAGCATGTGGAGACACGCAAGTAAGCAGTGAGAGTAATTTGTAGACCGAGGCACATTTAGGAGGTTTGATGTCTTGACTGAAGCGATATATGTCTTTGCTTCAGGGACAGAGAAATGGAGAAGACCTTTGAGGTGGTGAAACACAGGACCCGTGGCAGAGAGGAGACCGGTGGTGCTTCTATGCAGCAGTTGCAGCTCGACAACCAGTATGCCATCCTCGGGGATAAGTAGAGCCGCTCCCCTCCGTCCCCCGGCCCCTTCAGCACGCTCCAGCCCAGCCCCATGAAGGAAGCTGAATCCAGCTGTGTTGACTGCAGTCCTGCCACCATCACCACTCTGGTTACTCACTCACACACACACACACACACACACAGCCACTATTCCATTAACACATACAGTGACACACACACAAACATCCCCTTTAATAAATCGGTGACACTCTACATGCATTTGGTCGGCAAAACGGAAGGACTGCATCTGAAGGGGCTGTCGAAAGAGGGGATAATTGAAAAGGAATTAGTTACAAACACCCAAACGTACAACACTGCAGCAGCAACAGAAGGCGACGTAGTTGTCCTTTGTGGATTGTACTCAGAGCAGCAGTTGCGTGGCGCAACTTTTCTCCGGACTTCAACTTGCTTTGATTAAGCCACAGAGGATCGAAGATAACTTTAGGCAAGATGATTTTACAAACTTCTGTGAAAATATCTATTTTTTGCAAGATCATTATAACCCAATCGCACGTGGTATCTTGGGGTGGTTTGAGTTGCGGTTGGGGCTTGTGGGAGTGGGGTTGCTACCTCAGCGGTATAGCTGGTGGTGATGATGTGGACTAAGCTTTTTTTTTTTTTAATGTGGGTGGTGGTGGTAGAAGGGGCAAACACAGACCCTTCTCTCCTCACACACACACACACACAAACACACACACACACACATACACATAGAAGCTGGCCACCCGGCTCTTTGATTTAGAAACTTGAAGCTTTGTTCCTTCCCCTTCATGTTGATGACACTCTGCGAAGATCCAAGGACAAGAAGTGACAGGTCGTGGTCCTCATTTAGAATTTCTATATAAAGTGGCCTTACTGATAGAAGGAGACTGCTTTGTCATCTGAAGAGAACTTTGCTCACAGGACGCCGCGTGACTCTGGATCTTACCGCTTTGTGACAAAAACCTGTATACAAACAAAAAATCCTTTTGATCCAGGAATGTAGTGCTGTTGTAGTTTGCCTGATGATTACAACTACTAACTTTTTTCATATCCACTGTTTGATTTAACTGCCCTTATATTTGTTTGATCTTATCCCATAAAGGAGAAATTAAAGCTTGTTTCTAATCAGAAAACCTTCTTTAGGTAACATTGGTGTCAATGTGGTTTGACACCTATGATCACAGATGTTACATTATTGAAAAAGGAAAAGAAACCACTTTGGAATCATATTAGGTGAGGTTGTTTTGGCCACATAAAGTTCACTCCCCAGTTTTAACTTTTTTATCTATTCTTTGCCTCAACAGTAAACGTGCTGTCAGCCCTGTGTATAGCAGGTAGCTCGTGCAGAACTTCATCTCCAGAGAGTCGCAGCGATTACTCGTCTGTTGAAAACAAACCGTCACCAAAACCAACAGAGTACTTAAAAAAATAAGTGGGCTGCACAGTTAGATTCAAATGGGTTTTTACTACAAGCATAGTTGTGACAAGAGAGATGAAGATGAACTGGATTTATGTTCTGTGTCTGTCCTTTCCATCAAAGATGTCGGAGAGGGTCGATCCCCGCTGGCACACTTGTGGAAGTAGATAATATTTGTAATGAAAAGAGAAGAGCCTAACACAAAAAAAAATAAAGTGATCCTTGTGAATGAAGTGTTGTCTGAATCTGTAGATGTGGAAAATTGATATCTGAGATTTCAACTTCTGTTTACCTGCGCTCCCTCACATAATCACTCTCGTAATCCCAGACGTGTCTCATGTTGTCGAGGTAGGTGTTGACTTTGACAAATTGTTGATACATTTGCAATTGCTGCTCTTATTTCTTGGAAAAAGTATGCTTTTCAAATGACCTCCTACTAAGCAAATTAACAAATAAAAAAGTTTTCTCAAACGACAGACTTGAAATGTTTATTTGAATGAGGCAGTAACACCAGCAGAAACATTAAAAGGTTATCTCTGTCGACATCTGTTGAGCCGTTTGCTGTCCGTCCTCTATCTTTGGTCTCCCTGAACGAGGAAGAGTGATTTAGTATATCGCTTAAAATCTGAATCAAATATTTTGAACTGTTAATCATTTTATTTTTTCATTTCATTTATTGCTTTCATTTATAAAAAAATATATAAATATTTTCCAAGTTATTTTCATCAGGGTTAATACTGTTTCACAAAGTATCGTAAGCAGTTGTAGCTTTAAATAACTTACCGCTATCACGTCTCCATCAGTTGGGTCAGGTCCAAAACCATCGTCATTTTTAAAAGGATTCCAAATATCTGGGATCTGGAGGAAAAGTTGAAATCATCTCTGTAAACCGGTTATACTGTCTCACAAATTCTAAGTAAATATTTTATTATCCATCGATTTTAGCTCATCTGCACTAAATCCTCCAGCCACCAGATGGCACAGCGTTGTTTAGAGTGCGTTCCAGTGTCCGGCAACTTAACAGAAATTGATATAAATTGACCATACAATGTGTATTAAAGAAAGTACAGAGGCTATGACTACTTCTAAACACTAAAAAGTACATATTTTGGAGCTGAAGTTTGAGGGTCAACATCAAAGCAAGATGCCATTTACTCTGGAGCTGATATTGGTTCTAGCAAGCCAGCAACTGCTCCAGTTAGCCTACATTTAACTGGTCCTTTAAGTTGTTTTCTCTTCCTCATATTGTACAGTAGGCACTTATTTAGGCAAACATGTCATTAAAAACAGACATAACCATTTTAGAAGTACAGTACAACCACCTTTAGTCTTTACTTAACTGTTTAATGGTGAAAACAGACGTCTAGTCTAACGGCAAACTTCCTGCAATTTCTCACAAGCAAAATTCATTCAGAAAACAACGTGCTGGATTCAATCATGCTACTTGGATATCCTGGTTCTTTACTCAGTGATGTAACAACCATTATACAGTATGAGCCTAAACTTCCACCAATCATTTTCTCCTGCTGCTGCTGCTTGTTTCACATACCCAGTCTTCTTTCTGCTGTGCAACCGGGGCTGTGTCTCCTTTAAGCACCTGAAACAGAAACATTTCACTTTAGGCCACAGAATACAGCCATTAAAACAATGATTATTTTATTTTATTTCTATCACAAGTCGTTTACGTTTCAGGAAATGTTTGAAAGTCTAACAGTCATACTTCACTGTCTTACCGAGGCAGCGAGGATGAATCCCACCAGACAGAGTACTGTGAGCCCTCTCATCTTCAACATGAATAACCTCCAATCTACTAATATACGTGTTATAAAGTGTCGGGAGGTGGAGTCTGTTACTCCCCTTTACCGTAAAAAGTCTGCTGTTCTAGTTTAATATCAAAGTCCGACATGATAGGTTTGTTTGCATTTACCAAAGTCTGTCAACACACAAAGTCTACTTACTAACTGATCCCCATTCTCAACTGATACCACACTGGTAAAAAAAAAGACATTACTCGTTAAATAATTAAACTGTTTCCCCCGTACACAAAACCAAAAGTTTAAGTGTAACTAAAACCTATTTCTAATCCAAAACTCAACTTAACTTTATTTATATAGCACTTTACACACAACACAGTTGATCCAAAGTGCTGAACATCGCATATAGAAAAAAACAAAGAATTAGAAAGTAACAGACAAGAACAACAACAATAAAAATAAAAGAACAGGTAACAATTATGTACAGCACAAAAACTACAGAGCTATGGATCCTTGAGTGTGGTGGGTTATTGAAAATTTAAGGCAAATGAGTAGAAATAAGATTTGAGGTGAGTCTAAAACCATAGACTATAAATATTAATGGACGATCCCTGAGTGACGTCGGCCATCTGTTCCTTCAGGAGGCTCTGGAGGATCAGCGGCAGCAGCCGCCATGTTGGAAATCCTGTCCCTGTCTAACTATCAGTCACCCTAACGACAGGCTGAAGGCTGGAGCTGAGGCGGGATTTAAGCCTCTTGACAAACCGTTACATCGCGCCCACCGTTCAATCATGTCAGCTACACGCCTAACTATGGATAACACATTGTTTTCAAAATCAAAATGTAGCCTGTTTTTAAAAAATTCAAACCCTGAACAAGGGGGACAATAACTAATCAGACATATTTTGTTTTTTTGTACCAGGCTGTAAACATTTTAATTTATGCTGTAAAATTGGCTTCTTTGCCTGTTCTGTGTATGTGACTTTAGTTGCCATGCTGAAACCACAATTGCAACAATATAAATGACGGATCAACAGCAATCAAAGCAGTAGGAAGATTCAACCCTTATCCTGATTGTTGCACATTTCTAGGCGGCTGATACCGTTATTGATATTAGGAAGAGAAAAAATCTGATACCGATATATTTGCCAATTTCTTTCTTAGATCTACTGTATGTTCGATCTGTAGAGATAGATAGATATAGAAATACACGTGTTTAGCGTTGATCCCTCAAATGCAGTTATCCAACAGTTGTGGAAAAGATATACAGTATTACAAAGAAAAGATTAAATGTAACTGTTGTAATGTAATGTTTACTGTCAGTCAACTTAAATGTAACTGCCTATGAAGGTATGGAAGCGATTAGTGATCAAAATTCAAATGATAAAGCTAATTTGAAAATTCAAATGCATTAACAGAAATGCTTTTTCATTTTCAGAATATGAGTGTATTATTTGACTCAAAAATAAAATGATGATTCATTTATCTAATTTGAATTTTAGTTTTCAACTTCAAAAATGCACATTCTTTGACTAAATTAAAATGAAGAAGAAAATGACATTTGCTTTTTCATTTTCAAAAATTGCCCCGCTAAATCTGTATCATAATTCAAATGAAAAAGCTCATTTTAAAATGAAAACACAGGAACAGAAACATACACACTTAATTTTCAGATTATAGGTGCATTATTTGACCTATATTTAAAATGAATATTCAGTCATCCAGTTTGCATTATACTTTTACTCTCTATGTATACATATTGTATGACATCATTCAAATGAAAACTAAAAGGTCTTTGGCTTTTCGTTTTCAAACTTGCCGTGCTAAAAAGTGATCATAATTCAAACCACCTCGAAAATGAAATGGCAAAGTGGACGACGCAGGAAAGTGAAGTGATAATGCTTCTTGAAATCCTTAAAGGAAGAATATGCAATTTTAATATATCCAATATTTAAATGTAATATATTTAAATAAATATTTATATATTTAAAATATTAAATTAAGCAGTGAGTACAGTATGCTATTCTTCTTTTCTCTAGTCCCTCAATTAAACAACTTTTATACGCGAGGGGATGAGCTGGCCGGCCGTCCGGGCGATGTAAACAAAGTGAAGCTACGGCTTGGAAAACTCGGAAAACATCACAGACAGTGGGACTCGGGTGTTACACTCGTTGTAGACAGTCATGACTCACAGAGTTATTTTCAGAGGATATATTTGATTTCTATTACATTTAAGTGTGAAAAATCGCATATTAAGCCTTTAAATCACACTCTGCTGGTGACAGCTAGAAAGAGAACTGCTAGTGTAATATAATGAAACTCAAATGAAATGCTATTTGACTGGTGAAAAAATCTTGTAATATCGGCACATATCTGTAATAAAATTATCTGATACCAATAGTCACTTGATATGAAAATATCGGACGATATTGTCGGCTGATCGATTCATCAGTCGGGCTCTACGTGTTTCATTAGGAATTAGGTTGTGTCTATCCTTTGCTGTACATTGTCTTTAATCATTTGTCTCTCATAATACTAAGTTCATAGTATTTGTAGATCATTTCCAGTGTCTCCAACAACACGTGTTTACGTCACAAACTTTGTGATTGAGAATCGAGATTAGCTTCATCTCAGATTAGATGGCATTTGACATGCAACATCAAACCAGAGATGTAATAATAAATCATGATGATGATATTGATGTGATTGATTGTCCTTTTATTTCTAAACATGTTCTTACCTTGGACTGCTCTGGATCAGCAGGTGGTGGTGGGAACCCGCGAGTGTTCGTTATTGGTTTCCGCCTCCCTGCCCACTGAAGAATAAAAACAAGAAGTTACCCTGTAAGACGTTGTGAGCATGATATATTCATAGTTCTTTCAAAAAATGCTCAGTCTCATATGAGGCTTTTATTCCTCACCACTTCTCAGAGAACTGACATATAAATTGACTGTAAAGGTAAATGTGCCTACCGGGTCAACTTCATCTTTTTCTTTGCTTTTCTCTGGAGTCTGAAATAACAGGCACAACAGGTTAATAAGGAAATATAAACTTTATAATCCTCCTTCTCAACCAGTTTAAATCATTCGCAGTGCTCCCCAAAATATGTCTGTGAAGTTTCTTGTTTTAAATTCATTCTGATCCTGTATTTGATCATGCCTATAAACCCCTCTATTTCAGCCCTGCTCAGAACAGGCTGTTTCTGTGTCTGTAGCTTTAAATGTAAATGAGCTGTGTCTGACCACGCCCCCTCTCTGGAAGGGCTTCGGGTGCCTTGGTCTTTCTTGCACCATGCCCTGTTTTAGGGTGAGAAGGCAGACTCAGAGGGCAGAACAAACACCTAGCTGTGGGAGTGTCACCCACCAGGGGGAGGGGTTACTGCCCTTTGTGATGTCATGAAGGGACAATCTCCAAACGGCCTGTTTATGCACCAGTTTTCTGAAAATTGGAGCAGGCAAAAGACAGAGATGAAGGAATGTTCTTATAATTGGGGGATTTGTAGACAGACTATGGACATGTGTTAGTGTTAGAAAAACATGCTGAAGTGTATTTTGCATAATATGTGACCTTTAATATTTATATTTCATGGTATTTAAATGACAACACTCAATCAAGTGACTTTGGTCTTCCAATAACATTTAACTTTTCCATTCAAAAAATCATGTAGTATAATTTACAACCAAAGCCTTCATATCATTTTCCTTTATTACCTGTAACATTTATAACAAATGAAAGAATTTAACTGGACTGTAGGTCTTACACACTAGGTTCACACTTTATTATACATGATCTGTGATATAAAATATATCTAAAATATGTGATCTGTCTATAGGACATGTTTGTCTTTCACTGTCTTACAAACAAAATAGTTTGTTTCCTGATTTTTGTTGTTGTTGTTGCTGTTACCAAAATAAGTAATTCTACAATAATAAATTTTTAGCAAATGAAGAGCTAATGAATGCTCGCCTTGGGTTAAACGGGAACTTTGTAGGTGTACACTCACACACATACACACACCTAACCAGACAAACCAGAAACATCACTTTTTCAGTTTCTTGACACTTTCAAATCCTGTGCCAAACACAGTGCCAAACCGGAAGATCTCATAGAAGACACTCAAACTGAGTTTTTTTCTGAAGAAATCAAGAGTTCTGAAGCAGGCATTATTAGCCTACCTAAAAAACACTCAACACGGGGAAAAGCTAAATCCCTCACCTGTGTGGAGTTGGTTGTTGAGTTGGTGAATCCAGTTGTTCCGTTAGCAGAGCTGGTTGTTTCGTTTCCAAACCCGGCATTATTGCTCAGTGGTGTCTTAAACCTGTTTGGCAACTGAAAACAGATTTTGGATGATTGAACTTTAGTCAAAATAAATAAAAAGGCTCAGTAGCCATATCGAAATTTGCGTGTAGAATAATAAATGGTAAACAGACTTGAGCTTGGTTCGCACTTTTCAAGTCTTCTGACTCCTCAAAACACTTCACACCTCAACATTTACACACTGATGACAGAGGTTGCAATGTTAGAGTCCATCATTATTAACTTCTCCTTACACATATTTAAACACCACCAACGAAGCAATGGGACTTAAGTCAAATCAAATCAAATCAACTTTATTTATATAGCACTTTAAACACAACATTGATTGATCCAGAGTGCTGAACATTGCAGAAACAAAGCATTAAAAAGTAACAGACAAGAATAACAACAATAACAACTTTAAGTGTCTCGCCCAAGGAAACATCAGACATGTGGCTGCAGGAGCTGGGGATCAAACCCCTCCATAGATATCATTTAATAATATCAATGCATGCGTGTTGGATCACTAACAATGTTGCTAGCCTCCTAGCTAACATTCACATCCACAGCTTCAGAATCAGAATCAGAATCAGAATCAGATTTATTGGCCAGGTATGCTTACACACACAAGGAATTTAACTTCGGTGAACTGTGCTCTCATATGTACAGGTACAACATGAAATATCAACAATAAACATAAAAACATAAAAAAGACTAATATTTACATGACTAAATATGAAACAGTGCAGTGGTTAATAGTGCAAAAGATGCTGAAGTAACATAAGAAAAATGCAGTTATGTGGCAGATGGGTCAATTAACATGTCAATTCCAGTATTTACATCAATAAGCGTGCGTAGATTGAGATTGGCTTTGATCTTCATTTGGAGCTGACTGAAGTAAGTTTGTTGGGGTCAAATACCTTAGCCTTTTCTGCCATACTTACATTTGTGCAGTGATTTGGGACGTTCTTACACTGTCGGAAAAAACGTGTATTTCAGAATACAGAAATTGTGAGTATTTAGATTTTTAAAAAATGGTATTATCATGTGTTGTCGTTTAAATAGGATAGACTATGTTCTTGCTAGCCTTCAGGGGCCCCTCTTGAGTTGGGCCCTAGAAAGCTCTCGCCTTATGGGCAGCCCTGCTATATTGAAATTAACTTCTCTCGATTCACTGTGATGAATCTCAGAGTGGTTTGTCTATACGACATGTTTGTCTTACATACAAAATAAATGTAATCCCTGGTTTGGCTCCTGATTTTTGTTGTTTTTACCAAAATAAGTTATCCTACAAAAATACATTCTTAGCACAGTAAATGAGTTGCTAATAAACAGCTTGGCTCTGATCTTCATTTGGAGCTGACTGATGAAAGTTTGTTGGGTTCAAATACCTTAATCTTCTCTTCTTCATTGCAAAGCTTTGGTCCGCCCTCACACTGTCGGAAAAACGTGTATTTCAGCGTTAATAAGAAATTGTGAGTATTTAGATTTCTTTTTTAAACGGTATTATCATGTGTTGTCGTTTAAATAGGATAGACTATGTTCTTGCTAGCCTTCATGGGCCCCTCTTGAGTTGGGCCCTAGAAAGCTCTCCCCTTGTTCCCCCCTTATGGGCAACCCTGCTATATTGAAATAAACTTCTCTCAATTCTCTGTCATGGACTGCAGCATGCAGCATGACCAAACACATGCAGCCTTATGTTGAAAGAAGCCATACTTTCATACTAATCTGTAAAAAAACAAGTGACCATTTCCATTTTTTTACTTAAAAATACTAAAGGAACAGTGGGTAGAAAGGGGCATCCTCATATTAGAAAATATATATAGTGCTGGTACACTTAAATCATTCAATGACCTAAAACAACAATATGATTTACCCCAAACCCAATTCTGGAGATATCTTCAACTACGCCATTTGTTGCAGAATCTCTTTGGGTCAAGTATGCAATCTCCAAAGTCAGCAGATAAGTTAAATAAAATTATACAGGTATTGGGGGAAGGTCATGAAGCCGCTAAATATTATAGGATGCTCATGGAATATGGAGGAGGTAGCATTGTCACAGCCCTTCGAGTTTCCTGGGAAATAGATTTGGGGGTATCATATGATGAGCAGGAGTGGGTCAAGATTGTTGGTAAGTTTCGAACAATGTCAAGGGATCTGAGGGTGAGGCTTATTCAATTTAAAATTCTGCACCGATTTTATTGGACCCCAAGTAGGCTCTTCAGACTTGGCTTAAAGGATTCGACTACTTGCTGGAAGTGTGGTGTAGGTGAAGGTACACTGGTACATGTACTTTGGTCATGCCCCATGATTCATCAGTATTGGAGGAAGATTCATTCTTACATTATCAATGTTGTAAAAAGAGAATTTGTGCTGTGTCCTAAGCTCTACATTTTAGGATATTGTACGGCGTTATCTGCTTTTTCAAAACCACTGATCCAATGGATACAAACTGCTATCATGACTGGACGACAGATTATCCTCAGGAATTGGAAGACATCGGGAGAACCTCCTTTTCCGAACTGGTTGACTGAACTGGGCACAGTAGCTGCGTACGAAAGAATGTCATATAGGATGCAGGACAGAACAGAAAAATATCTTCTGAAGTGGAGCATCTTGTTGTGATTAACAGGCCAGAGTGAAGATCAAGTGTGAAAATTAGCATTGGTTTTGTATTTTTTTTTTTTTAATGTTCGTTTATGTGCTAAGCCACTGTAGAAGAAAGGACCCGCTGACCCCTCTGTGTTACAGTTTTGTGTGTGGGTGGGGGTGGGGTAGAGGGTATTTGTAACAAACAGATGTATACCATATGTTATCGCTGATTTGTTGTTGTTGTTTCTAAAATAAAAATTGAAAGTCATCAGCTGTTTTTGAGCTGTTTGTTTTTGAAGTGACATTCATTTTAAAAAGGTCCTGTGATGCCATTTGACGGCTGAAACTGAATCCTGAAAAGACCTGATCTAAAATGGTCAGTGAGGACATTGACTCTGGATTTCAAACACAACAGCCCCACAATCAATAAATTAACCCATTTAAAAGAAAACGAAAAAAGTACATGCTGTCAGCCTGTATTGTTAAGACAACTAAAGTTATGGTCTTAGTAGTTAATGTTTTATTGTTTTTAACATCATATTAGATGCGTAAATATGTGGAAAATCACAAATCTTACCCATCCTGCCAATGCTGCAAAAGGTAATCCCACAAAACAAAGTAGTATGAGCCCCCTCATCTTCAACATGGACATGCCTCCAATTTGCACGAACACCAGCTTTATAGAGTTAACCAGAGTTTAAACAGACAGTGTCATGCTTTTGCAAACAAACACGAGTGCATGCTACGTGTTCCTCCTCTGAATGGTTGGACTTCAAGGACTAACCCATTTTGCTGAGTGACACCAGATGTAAATGTAACTTCTGTGTTCAGAAAAAAACCCTCAACAAGACATATAATCGCTAGCCTGCTATACATGGAAGTTATATTAATTACAAAGTTTGTATATTTTAAGAACATTTTAATAGTAGGCTGCTTTTTCTTCGATTTTGATTTATTTTCAGGTTTTCCTTTTTAAAGCATACTGTTTTAACACAAATAAAAGCTATAAGGCATCTGTTAAAAACAGGGCAATGCCCCAAAACTGTGCCTGCTTGAGGCTGGCTGCAGGAAAACCGGAAGTCCCATAAGCCCACAGCCAAAAAAAAAAGCCTGTTTTTACAATAGAAATTAACATGTTTACAGCCTGGTTAAAAAAACGAAATAGATCTGATTAGTTAATGGCCTCATGGGCACACACTGTATGGGGGGTGCTTTTTTTTTTAAATAACTCATCTGATTTTATTTCAATAAGTAAAACGGTTATGCCCATATAAGGGTTGTGGCAGATTTGATTGACAGCTCTGCGCGCTGCGTCTGTCTGTCAGGTCAGGAGTGCGCGTGCGCGTGGGCGTGGGCGTTGCCATGACGCCGTAGGAAACCACAGACGGTGAACACAGAATAATATACCGAAGCTGATGAAGTGAGTCGCTCTCGTTAAATAAAAAAACAATGTTTGAGTTTTTCAGATAGTAGTTTGTATATTCATTCGCAGTTTGGTGAAGCGGTTAACTCAGGGTGAGTTAGTTTTGTGTGGTCTGTAGAAGAGGGGTAATGAAGGCTCACAGCAGTGAGGTCGGAGTGTTTGTCCGAATCAGACCAACGGCGAACTTCTCGAAAGACCTCATTGAATGTCTTCCTGACGGACAGGTAAGTCTTTTTCTTTCTGAAGTCTTATTAAGAGCCAGTTAAGTTATGCTTTATCCTACTCGACGTAAATTACCTTTAATTATCTCAAAAACAATACAGTAAAATCTTCTGAAAATTCTCAGGTTAACAGTCAGGGACATGAGGGACATGAATCCATTGAAATGTATTTGTCTCCTGTCATAGATTTTTCAAAATAAAATATTAAATTACTAAAATATCAAAGCGTCTCTATGCAGTTTGAGCAGACTTTACATTTAAGTATCTCAAAAACTATACAGTAAAATCTTCTGAAAATTCTCAGGATAACAGTCAGGGACATGAGGAACATGAATCCACTGAAATATCTTTGTCACCTGTCATACATACCTGTCACTTCGTGCTGGTTTCCCTTTAGTATGTCACTTCCAAATTTAGAGTTATTTACCTGTTAATATAAAGTTATCTCCTTATATCATTAAGCATACAGAATAGAAGAAAAATAAGTTGATCACTCACATTCATACATTCCTCTTATATTAAGTTAGAACCTAAAGTTGCCCAGCAGATTCCTAATTGTAAATATTATCTCTATTTTGTTTCATATGTTTGCTTTTGTACAAGTAAAAACTTGTCCCTTCTCCTCCTTCAGACGGTGAACATCCATCACTGGAAAGACCCCAGGCAGCTCCATGAAAGAAAGAAGAGTCAGCTGAGCTCCCAGTCGTTCAGGCTGGAAGGCGTCCTGCAGGATGTATCCCAAGAAGAAGTGTACACCCAGGTGTGCCGACAGGTGGTACTGAGAGCACTGGATGGCTATAATGGTAGTTTTTGATTTTTTTCAATATATATCTTAGAAAAATTGAGTGTAAAGTCCTCTTGTGTACCCTTAAAGTTTCTTATGTTTTGTGCTTTTTAGGTTCTGTGATGTGTTTTGGGCAGACAGGTTCAGGAAAGACTTACACCATGACAGGATCCAAGGAATCATACAAGGAGAGAGGACTCATCCCTCGGGCCCTTCAGGAGGTATAGTTTGAAGAATTACCTTTTTGACCCTGACCGCTTCAGTTGAGTTAAACACGTTGTTTTCAATCTCCCATATGAAATTCAGGTGTTTCTGGAAGTCGAGAAAAGGACTGAGTATGCCTTCACTGTGCACCTGTCCTACCTGGAGATCTACAATGAGACCCTGGTAGACTTGCTATCATCGCTGCGGGGGTCCCCATGCCCGTCTCAACGAGGTATGGTGGTGATGGAGGAGCCAGGCAGGGGTGTGTTCATCCGAGGCCTGTCGCTTCATCCTGTTCACAGGGAGGAGGAGGCTCTGAATCTAATGTTTGAGGTGGGTGGTCTGCGGCTCACAGCTGATAAAAGCCCTCCAAAGTAAAAAAAAAAAACAGTTTGCCCAGAACTTTAATTGAAATACAATTCATTTTCTGTTTTATTGATGAAACATGTTTTGAGTTTTGACAGGTTTTAGCATTTTTCATTCTGAAAGAGCAAATTAATTTCATGCTAAATTAATTGTCATTTTTTCAGTGTTTTTTTTACACGATGGAGCAGAGTCATTTCATGCTGAGAAAATTCAAATGTGAACCCTGATAAAGTTTTCTTTCTATACTCAGGGTGAGATGAATCGCATTATTGGTTCTCATGCCTTGAACAGGAACTCCTCCAGGTCCCACTGTATCTTCACTGTGCATTTAGAGGTACGGGCAAAATTAACTTTGAGGTTGTTGTGGTCCTGGTGTCAAACATGACTTTGAAAGCAGTATTTTTCATTCACAGTCTCACTCGCGCACTCTGTCTGATGCCAAGTATGTCAGCTCCAAGCTGAATCTGGTGGATCTGGCCGGGTCAGAGAGGCTGGGAAAGACTGGGGTGAGATATTTTAAATTGTAAAAATGATGGTAATGTCTATCGAGGATGTTGGCATCATGACCTGTCTTACAAGTGTGGCTGGACATATAGCAAGTTCCTTTGAAATATTTTGATCCTCCAGTCAAGTGAAATAACCATATCACCTTTATGTGTCACTTGTCTTGTCAGTTGATCTTTTCCACACTTCATATTACTTTATCTCTTCTTCCAGTCAGAGGCTCAGATGTTAAAGGAAGCCGTGTATATCAACAAGTCCTTGTCGTTCCTGGAGCAGGCCATCCTTGCCCTGGCAGACCGTCGCAGAGACCACGTTCCCTTCAGGCAGTCTAAACTCACACATGCCCTCAAAGACTCTCTAGGTTAGACTGGCAGGTTTTTAACAATGCTGATTGTTGATAATTGGTGGTAAGATAAGTGATACCATGTTTTTGTTTCTGCAGGAGGGAACTGCAACACTGTGCTTGTGGCCAACATCTACGGTGAGGCTGCACAGATAGAAGAAACAGTAAGAAATGTGATTTGTGATGTCAAACACATGATGAAAACAGTCCAATTCTTACCCTACATGGTGCCATTTTAGCATTGGATGATGATGTTTGTACTTTGTAGCTTTCTACTCTGCGGTTTGCCAGCAGGATGAAGTGTGTCCGGACTGAGCCCATTGTTAATGAACACATGGATCCAGCAGTGAGTTCACACGCTATTATTATACATGTCACAAAAAGTACTTCTGTAAGTCATACATGTGGAACTATATGTAATATTATTGTTCACAGTCGGATTACTAAAGTAAGAGTGCAGCACAATGCAGAAGGAGCTCACAAAATGCTCTGTTTTGATTAGATTCAGATCAAGAAACTACAAAAGGATGTGGACATGCTGAAGGAGGAACTATCCATGCACAACACACTAGTGAGTAGAGCTGAAAGGAAAGTGAATGGGATGATTATCAAAAGATTTCAGGTGGTTCTTCTTAACACTTCATTCATCCCTCACCAGGTGAACAGGCAGAGAATCACATACGAGCCGTTGTCTGAGGCCCAGCTGGCCGAGATCAAAAGTCAGGTTCAGAGGTACCTAGAGGGAAGCCTCAAGGAAATCAGTGTGAGAACATTACACACAACACTGCTATTCATACTTCTACTAAATCACATTCTGGTTTGATGGTTTTAAATGTATCTTTGACTGACATCTCATTACAGATCCTAAGTGTCAGGCAGGTCCAAGCTGTGTTTTCCCAATTCAAACTCACTGTGTGGTGAGTATCTTTTGCCTTTTGTAATGATGCAACTTGAACAATTTTTGGAGTGAGTCTTCGTCCGTTGATTGTAAGTGATTCAGCATGATTGTGTGAGCAGGGAACAGGAGCAGAAGGTGAAGGCCGAGCTGTGCCAGGCCTACGACTTGACGGAGAGATCAAAGGATCACTATGGTTACGCTGCTGCTGGCAAGGTCAGTCAGCATCTGATGCACAGTTTAGGACACGTTAATGGAAATGAGCAGTTATTCAAGTGAACAGCTCTTTGTGTGTAAGCTTGAACAGGATGTTGCTCTGTTTACTCTTCAGGAGTGGGTCATCAAAGGAAGCAGCGAGGATGCAGAGGCTGGAAGCTTTGGGGTGTCCGCTCAGTCATCCAAAAATGTCCATCACCTGAGTTCCACCAGAGTCCAGACAAAGAAGACCAAGGACAAACAGGGGTGAGTCAAAACTTCACACTGAATTTAGTAGATTTTAGTAACGTATTCAGTGGTAAGTTTTCTAAAGATACAACATTTTCAGTTTCCCACAGGTCTACTTTTGTAAGAAACAGTTACAGTAGACATAAATGATTAAGACTACAGTCTCATGTACAATCAATTATTAAATAGATGACTAAACCTCATCAGACTAAATTGAACAATTCAATGAAGAAAGATAAGATAAGATAAGTCATGGGCCAAAATACACAATACTCTAATCAGGCCAAGATCTTCTGGATGAAGTCTAGTTCTGTTTTTTTTTCTAATGACCCTCTAAAACGTGATTGTCCACAGCAAAAGACAGGGAGCGGGAAGTCCAGTTATGAAGAAGCATTTGGAGAGTGCCTCCAAATCAACACTGAATTCTGTCCAGATGTTTGAGAGGGAACAGGCAGCACAAGAACCAGACACAGAGAGCCAGGACACACAGGAATCACAAGCTCCTGGCAGCGAACCCTTCCACCCAAAGTAAGTGAACGGTCTATGAAAAAGATATCTTTAGTCGTCATATAAATGGAATGTGCAGCCTGGCTTTTGCCAACGTAATTTTTGCCATTTCTGCTTAGCTCTCCTCCTCCAAAAGCTGATGCCTTTGAGGATTTTAAGTTGAGACAAGGCAGCATGATCAACAGCATCCTGAAGGAGAACAAGGCCGTGCTGCTGGAACGTCGCAGTCTTCTCCGACAACTCACCGAGGAGGTCAATGCTGTCAAGAGTGAGATAGACTGCATCACAGCCACCATGCAGCAGCACAACGAGTTGAGAAAAGGTTCTTCTGTTTGTATTATCAAAAGAAAATCAGTAAGAACTATTGAAGATGATCAGAGAGAATAAGTTTCTGTTTCTTTACAGTGCTTTCTGTCACAACCTGTAAAAGCATCATAACCTTCATGTGTTTATTTATGAAGGTCAACACATGGCTATGGGGGAAGAACCACTGCAGCAGGAGCCAGATGCCACTTCATTGATGCAGCTCAGAGAGTTGAAAGCGCTGTACCGACAGAGATATGAAGTGCTGCGTGACATCAAAGCAGAGGTTAACTACTGTCAGCATCTTGTGGATCAGTGCAGGGTGCGCTTGCTCTCCGGTCAGTTCTTGAGTCTAATTCTTCCCCTGACAATAATCTCTTATCCTCATTACTGAAGTATTAACTAGCGCCTCAGAAATCGCAGAGAGATGATCAACAGCTTTGGTTTGTGTCCTAGAATTTGAGAACTGGTATGAGAAGTCTTACCTGTTACCTGATGAAGAGCTGGACGTACTTTTGGAGAAGACTCAGAAACATGTGAGTCTGCCTTTTATTTACAGCAGTGGATCTTTCATGTGGGAGCTGAATAACTCAGTGCTTTTCTAGACAAACCTGGATGTATGTGAAAAGGTGCAAGACCCATTTATTTTTGGATTTATATATTTTCTAACATGCCTCTCTTCATATTATATATACTCTAAGTCATTGCAGTCATTGTACAGGAAATCATTAATGTGTTGACATGTTTAAATTGTAAGGAGTTATTTTCTTTTCTACTTTTAGGAAGAGGATATTCACTGTCTGCCATACGAGCTTCTTCCTGATAGCAGCAGCTCTGACTCTTTCTACAACGCCCGCTACAGAACACTGAAGAGAGTGAGTGTCATTCAAATGTTTGCAGTTGGTAGAGTCGGTCTTCTCTCAATTGGAAGGTCGGAGTTCGATCCCCAACTCCTGCAGCGACATGTACGATGTGTCCTTGGGCAAGACACTTAACCCCAATATGCTCCTGCTGCTTTGTCGGTGGTGTAGGAATGCGAATGAATGAGATGAGCTACTTCTGATGGTCACTTTACACAGCAGCCTCTACCATCAGTGTGTGTAGGGGTGACCTGCGGTGTAAAAGTGCTTCGAGTAAAGAAAAGAGCTATACAAGCTGAAGTCCATTTACCACATAATCTCATACTTTAGTAATAGTCATAAATAATCTGTAAACAATAACCTTTTCTCTCTCTACAGAGAAACAGCAGAGCGGTGCCCTCCACTCCAGTGCAGAGGAACTCATCTGCAGGACAGAGAAGACTTCCTTCAATTCAACCGCTTACCTAAGTCAGTTTTTTTAAGTATATAAACTAAAGCTGTAAAGTACAGCCTCTACGTGTGCAAAATGGGAACGAGTGTTCTTGTTCAGTGTACAAACTTTAGTCTCTTTTTCATTATTTGAAATGAATCAGTGCATTTCAGTTTGTAGAATAATCAAGGACAAAAGACACGGCACAATGAATCAGCTTCTTAAATGAAAAGTAAAATTTATTATTCCTGAACCACAAAATATACTTCTTTGGTTGTACAAATTCACTAGTTACAGTCTTGTGTGAGCTCTAACCCTTGACCCTTGACCCCGGGACCTCTGACCCTTTCCCTCCGACCTGTTTGCAAGAAAAGCCCCCGAAGAGAACTCAAGACAAAAGAATAAACACAAAAACTTGAAACACTTCATTAATAATGTAGTGAAACCCATCTGAAAAAAAGATTACCTACAGTAAGTTTTAAAAAAAAGAAGATATCAGCCATTGCAAAGGTTATCAAACAAACTGAATTTCAGTCAGTGAGAGCAACATAGAAAGCTATAATTAGAAGACCCTACATTAAATTAAAAGAAACGCTTCTAAGCCGTGATTCTGCAAAAATACCCATCACATACATAAACTGACGGTCTGTAAAGCAGTGAGCTGAATGTATGAACGAGATCAATGTGAGAGATTCATGATCAGCTCCGCCTCTCTCCGCTCTCCCATTAACAAACCAATATACACGCAGAGAGCGTCGGATACCAAGCCCGTCCAAACCCAGATGCGTCAGCAGCTCGGACACGTGCTTGGTTTAGGTCAAGACTGGCTCAGATTTCAAACCCAAAGTTAGTTTTCCTTTCAGCATTTGTACATTATTCACACAATAATAAATGATTTTTCAGTGGCATCAGATTTAAATTAACCAGACAGAAAATCAAACACCTGCTACCTTCACGTCACTCCGGAAAAACCTCCGGATATTTCAGGATAGAAATAAAAACTTTTGACATTGATGAGGTGAAAAACAGGACACGGTAGTACCATTTGGTTCTAAAATGATGCTTGAATATTTGATGTGATATGTAGTCTCTCTACAAAGGGGAAACTTTGCCCCAAACAATCTAATGAGTAGATAAACGTATCAAAATGAATGTATACTGATTGAAGAAATATATATGTCAATTGATATGCAATTCATGACTTGTAAGGTTTAACTTACTGGTTCATAACTTCAATTGAAAAGGTTTAAACGATAACATACAACACGCCTCTGGGGGGCTAAAATAGTGTCAAATAGAAGGCCTTCAATTGGAGTGAAATGATCAAAACAATAAATTACTTAAGATACACATTGTTTAAAAAGCTGACAAGTGGCAGTGCAAAATAAAAGACATGTTTTGTGTGACCATGAAGGTAGCAGGATGTTCCCTCCTAAATTAATATTTACACTCACGTCTGCCCAAGTCCTAAAGAGAGCCCTGACACTTTACAATCTATTCACGGAAATTCTAAAAATATCATTCAAGGGGTTAATATAGCTATGACCCATTTCTTTTCTCTTCCAGTATTTCTTTGTCTTTTTTTTTCTTTTTTTAAAAACAGTAAAATCATTCGAGGTGTGAAAACTAAAAACTAAACTCTTCTGTCACCTCCTTTTTTTTTTAAAAATACATCAGCGTCTACATGGAAAACGTTTGAGTGCAGAACAAAAAGAAGAATGGTCTGTAAGTAGCAATCCTAGCTAACCACACTAGCTTTTTTTTTTTTTTTTTTTTTGCCCTTTGACGGACTGTTGAGCAAATTGCCAGCTCATCCACAGACTGTATAGGCAAGACTGGCACGCAGGATATAAGTGAGTGTGTATGTGACTATGATCTTCGTTGTCTCTGCAGTGGTTATATAGGAGAGTACATCTCTTCTACTGACACTGTGTAGTGTTTTGTGACTCTGCACCTCCTGGGGATGCTCCAATGCTTTACTAGTGTCCACAGTGTGTGTACAAGTGTGTGTGTTTGGATCATGTCTCCAGAGTTTTCTCTCAGTGTGAGGTGTTACGTGGGCACGGCGGTTTCCAGGCTGCGGCGACCCTGCCTCAGTTTGCGCTTGTTGCTGTACAGAGCCATCTCCTCCAGGGCTGAGGTGGCAGGCAGCTGGGCGGGAACCTCGGACTCAGGGCTGGCAGCTGGCCCTAGACACCAAAAAAACACAAAACAAAACAACCTTAGTCACAGTGCAGCATCTTTCCACATCATCGCTCTGCGAGGCCGGCTGTGGAAATGAAGAGAGAGCAGACGAGTCCCTTAAAGCTGCCAGAGAAGCCCAACATTCAGCTCAGCAGCTGGAAACAGACGTTTGAAGCAAAAAACCTGAAGCACCCAGTGACAGTGTCTGAAATCACAAACTCATTCACTATTCCCATCCTAGGGGGGTTCTCTGTAGACTATTTAGCGAGCTCATCGGCACAATTAGAAGAAACACTGTCGGACACAACTCCCTGTATCGCTGGCTGGGACAATGACGTCATTACTGACATAATAAAAACATGCAGCTCAATGCCGGCCAGGGAGGGATAACAAATAACAGCATGGATTTCAGTGATAGATAATATCATAGAGATTATATTTTCTGCAGAGTAGCAGAAAGAATCACTCCAAATATTCTCCACCAGCCTCGACATCATCTTTTGTTATTGTTTTGATTGAGATCCCCATGGCGGCGGATTTTACATACTGTGCATTTAATGGTTTAAAAAGCAGTATTTTCATACAATACTCAAATCATATTGTCACTCCATCCGTCTGCTGTTCTCCTTTGCAGCACAAAGCATGCTGGTATGTAATGCTTGGTTAGTGACAATCAGTTGTAGATTACTTTTCAAAATGCATTGTTGGATGAATGAGTCCACAGTGTAGGGAATTATAATTCTCACTCATAATTTGGACAGCACTACAAAATATGAAGTGTGCTATAGTGAGGAGTGGGTGATTTCTGACACAGCACCTCTCTGTTGATCTAAGTTACTATAATATCCTAATTTGTGATGCCTTCCTTAAACATCATTATTTCCCCCCACTCCATATGTTTTCAATAACCAGCGAAGAAAAGCAAACAGGATCTACACACCAAGAAGCTCCCGTTTGAAGGATTTATGGACAAGTGACGTTTGGAGCCGACGTGCTCTTCCTCAGACTGACAGTCTGCCTCAAAACCTCACTCATAAATAAATCCTTCAGCTTCATGGTGTGCTGATCTTATTTGCTTTTTGTGTTTTTTGGTCCAGCACCCACTGAGGGATGTGCGTGTCTTTTTTGATTTTTCATTAACCAAATAAAGTCTGAGGTAAATCAGACTTATGACAGCTGACCCGCTGCGTCTATGTTTGGTTATTCACACTGACGGACATCCCCCCCCCCGGTAATAGAATCACCTGTAAACACGAGTTTCAGTCCGAGCTTTAAATTAATTCACGCACTCACTGGATCATGGTTAGTGTGGGATGGTTAGTTCATACACAACACGTCTTTGGTTATAAAATCAGTTGCTACTTCCTTTATAATTTCACTGGTGGCGGCAGGCAAAGCACACCAAATACCTAAACCCAGTTCACCACACAACTGGCAGGTTAGACTAGAAATGCACAAACTTACACACACCCCTTACCAATAAACCTAAACAATATACAATCACACGCAGACTCAAACAAATGCACACAGGATCGTACCAATAGGAGCTGCTTAATCCAGGTATTCACCTGAATCAAAGGGGATAGAAGACATTTAGGTATTGAACGTTTTACTTCATGTCTGCTCACATTTTCTCACTCGTTCACAAAGCCTGTTTAATAAAAAAAATGGATGCTTCTAGTTCTCACCTGGGTTGCTGGATCCGTCATCAATGAACTGCATGTCATCGACTGTGTCAGGGGACTGGAAGACAAAAAGAGGCAGTAAGTTTCTGAGCATGCGAGCGGGTGTTTCAGTGAACTGTATCCCAGGGGAAGCCTCCACCATGAGCAGGGGAGCTTGCAGCGAGAAGATGTGCCAGCCGCTCACTGACGCTTAGCAGAGAGCACTGAGGCTCCCGATCTGTCAGCCTACAGCCACAGTACCCCTACTGGACTAACCCCGTGTTAAAAGAAAGGGAGGTTATGTTAGGTCATCAGTTCCGGGTTTATTGTGTGTGGTGCAGCCAAATCCACAAAGAGACAGCAAACAGAGCAACAGCGTAGCACCAATACGAGTCACCAAGGCACAACAGAAAACCAAGCAGAATGTAAACGTCTTTGTGCTTGTGCTAATGCTGTTAATCAATACGGTCCCTTCTTGTTATATATATTTAACTTCAGGAGCGCTATGAACTGCATGTTTAGGGTCTAAAACTTAACTTAGCATTAATTAGTTTGACAATCTTAGCTGTGGAGTTCAATTGGAGGACACTGGTTGTTTGAGGATGTTCATTTAGGAGTTATTAAAAAAGTGTCACAATTGACTATTTCAGGAAGAATTGATCAGAGATCACTTGTTATCTGTTTACTACTTTGGTATTGTCCTCTCTTACAGATGCTCTGTTTGCATAAATATTCTTAATAAATTTACGTCATGTGGATGGCTAGCTAGCAACGTCTTTTTTTACTACCCTCTAATATTTATATTTTTGTTAAAACTGCATTATTGCCAATTGGTTACATGGATTCTGCTGTCATGTGACCCTCAGCCTGCAGATGGTAGTGGTCCATGTCTCGTTCTGCTACTTTCTTTATAGTCAACATGCTGGTTAACACATAAATCCTAAACACTGTTTCTGTACGTTCATATGCAGAAGTCTGAGGTGTTATGCGAACACTTAAATACAGTGATGTCAGGTCTACTACGTCCACAAAACTGAGGTCATGGTGCAACAACTAAACATCACAGGGTCTCAGACACACACAACCATGGATCCCCAAAAATGTAAGACCACTTCCAGACAAGGCTCCTCCAGGATTCCCCTGCTTCCCCTCCCAAAAACTGAACAAAACGTCTACCCTTATGACAGCACAGGAACACACTCTTCAGAAGAGTCAAAGCACGAGAAGAAGTCTAATGGAGGACGTTTATCCTCTGCATGATATGAAACCCATGCGTGCAGCAAGACAGCTGATGGAAGTGGACGTGGGAGTGGATGCGATGCAGAGTTTGCAGCTTTTCCCCCCGGAACCAATCCTGGTTAGTGGGATCAAACATCTGTTTGCATTAGTGCTACAGTCTGTGATTGATTAGTGAGCTGAGAGATTGATGAGGTGAATGGTTACTGCAAGAGATGTTTGTTTAGTCGTGAAATGTAAGGAGGAACCAGGACCAAGGAGGGAGAAGGGGGGGGGAACCCAGGGCTGAGTTGGGCTGTCATTCATGTATTTTTTCATTGTGAGTTAGTGAGACACACCACTATAGTGCAGAGCAGACAGTTCTGATCAATCACTGAGACCAAACCTAAACTTAGATTGCACTGATGCCTCTTGATTAACAGGAAAAACTAAAGGGGGGAGGCAGCAGGAGAAGCCAGGGGGAGGAGGGAGGAGGCCAGAGCTCTGGGAGCTCAGCATGCAGCCAATACCTGGATGTCGTATACGGGTTTGGAAGAAGGAATGGCGGCAAACTGTCGGTAGTCAAACTTCTTTGACGACAGGGACTAGAAGGATAGCAAACAGGGATGAGCAGAGGTCAAGGAAGGGGGAGAAGAGGAAACAAAGGAGAGAGGAGAAGGAAGAGTGTAGGACAAAGTAAAAAAGGAGAGAAGATTGAGGAAGGCAAATGTCAAAGGAGAGAAGGACAAAGGAATAGGAGAAAAGGATGAGGGGATAGAATAAGGGGAGATGAGAGGCAGAGAGGCTAATGGATGATTCAAACAGCCAGTTGTGGCTGATCAGCTAAAGTGACAATGAGCAAAATGATGGATTAATGTCAATGTGTTTGATGCAATCATAGACTCTTTCCCTTTTCAGCGTGTGAACCAGCTGTTTGTGTTGCTGTTATCAAGCGAAGCTCCTTAAATTCAACTGCAGTCAGTGTTAGAGCATTGTTCAAATATTTGTTGACTCATCATTATGAAGTGTGCCTAAAAGATGTTGTAAACAGTTCACATTTTCACAAAGGCCAGGGGAAACATCAGATCATCAAAAGACACATTAGAGGTTTAGTGCTTACCAGTCTGCCTGGAGAGGTAAGTCCCCGAGGACTGAGCTCTGTGAGGGGAAACACAGGAAGTGTAAAGTTAAAACAAAAGCTTGCATCATGAAGATGGTACTAAATTATGAAACAAAGTGAGGAAATTAAGGTGAAAAGTTTCTTTAAAAAATAACATACTTCTTCTGATCTAAAAGAGATCCGACATTTGTTAGCCAACCTGAGATGTTTTAAGTTCAGTTACTCATACACAGTTCAGAAGGTGTGTCTATGATGAGTTAACCGTGTAAACACTTCTAAGTGAACAGAAGCTTCTTACCATCCATAGGTGTGGGTGAGGGTGTGGGGGCGGGCGAGGGCGACTCCGTCAGCTGGTCTAGTGTGCCGCGTTTCTTCCCGTCCCGAGACTTGGCGATGACCATCTGGGCTTTTAGTGCGTCCTGCTCCAGGGACTTCATTCTACAAGAGAAAGAACCACCATCGAATAAATAATGAGTGAAAAGATGTCGAGAAACGGCGATACAAAAGCCTAAAGGAGGCACACAGCCCTTAATGTGGATGAAGTGCCCGTCACTACAATTTGTTGGGTGCTCCTTGTCCTGGTTTGCTGTGACGGCCAGTTTCACTTCTGTTTCTCACAAATCATTCCAGGAAAAGGACGACCTACTGCTAGTAGGCTTACCCTCAACTCACAAATAGCTTGCAAACTTACTATGTGTTAGTTCAAATAATAATATGAAAATCAACAGAACAGCAAAACGCAAATGAAAAGAGTGCTGCAGAGAGGGAGGGGGGACAAGACAGATAATAGAGGGGGGACCAGAGGAAGCTAGAAACAGCAAAGACGTGCAGAAGCAAGACAGCACTGGAAAGGCAGTGAAGCACTGTCACAGTGTCGCTGCAAGTGCTTGCTTAGACCTTTCCCAACTCTGCCTCTAGCAAAATACCCCAAAGCACCCCAGCACACCCCACGATGCCGTGCGTCTGGCCCTGGTGGCTGAGGGCCGAGGAGCAGACCTGAGCTGGGAGGCAGCAGAGGAGGAAGTAGAGGAGGTGGGGGGCTGGGGGGGCTCGGCCGTGCCCTGAGACGCCCTCACTCTGGCCTGGTAGAGTCTCTTAGCCAGGTCCTGCTCATACTGCCTAACATCCTCCTCTAGGCCGTAAGGCCTGGGCACAGAGAGGCCGGGGAGTGGGTGAAAGAGAGGAGGATGGGACAGGATGGGAAGAACACCAGCATGAGGGGGAGAAGAAGGAGAGAAAGGCATAGAGACAGAAAAGAGGAGAAAACCAAGGAATGGAAGGTAAAAGACACGTTTAGAGCGTCAGGAATAAAAATCAAGACAGTTTTTAGAGACACAAATATAGAGAGAGGATAGGAGATAAAGTAAACCATACACACATAGCAGGGTGCTGTCATAACTGAATCATCTGTGAACTAACTCTTGGGTTGGCTGCAACTAAAATATACCAGGGAAAAAACCCCGAACCTCTCATATGACAAACTGTTAGGAAATCTGGACATCCACTACACCTGGCACAGAAAGATATAAAGGCTTAATGAAAGACACAAAAAGGCCCTTGATATTTACCGCGCGGCCCTCCACATGGCTCTCTTCTCAGCCTCCAGAGCTCGTTTCTCAGCAGGGGACAGATCCTTGTCCAGGGCCACAGCCAGCTCTGGGCTCTGCATCCGGAGCCTCTCTTGATGTCTGCGCTCGGCTTTGGCTGTGCGGATGGGAGCAGCTGACTCCCCAGGGTACACCGGGATCAGACTGACAAGACACACAAGGAACAGTGATAAGTACAGTGAAAAAACAAACAACAACAGAAGATTCAATGGTGCTGCGTTCAGTGTAATTACCCTGCCATGGAGTTGGGCCTCTGCTCCAGCCTGAAGCTGTCCTCCAATGAATTCCTCTGAGAGTCTCCCTTTCCATCCACAGATGAAGGCCTGACCACAACAAACAATTAGCTAAAGAAACAGAACAAAGACATCAAAGCTTTGATAAGTAGTAACTTCTTACCCTGAGCTGCCGCAGTAGCTGGGCGGTGTGACGTTGTAGCTGGGTGGTGTGGAGCAGTGCTGCGATGGGGTAGAAGCTGGCTCCACTTTGTACTCCACTCCATCCAGCAGCACTTTGCCAGAGGCCTTCATCTGCGCCATCTGCTTAGCCAGGTCCTCCTCCTCATCCTCCTCATCTTCATCCATCAGGTACTCCCTCGCCCGCTGCTCAAACTTCCTCTCTTGGGTGAGAGAAACACACAGGTATGGTCACTTCAGTCAGATACTTTATTAGCTGCTGGCTAAAGGATGCTCAGGAGACACACAGGAGAAACAAACCTTCTTCCTCCCTCATTTTCTTGAGGTCATCTTCTCCAACAAGAGACACTCGAGGTTTAGGTTTTTCTGGTGTCTGCTGTTTCACGTCGATCTCAAAATACTTCTGTCTGTCCCTGAAAGAACGCTGCTCCGGGCTGCCCTTACCGCCAGGAGAAGGACTCTGAGAAACAAGACACACAATACTAAATTATGACCTGGGAAAAACTTGTACATGGAAAAACTTTGCAAAAGAAAGACCAATATTTTAAAGTTTTTTTTAATCGCTTATTCCATTGTTGCACAGCCATTTGCAAAAGAGCAGCAGATGCCAGAGGAACAAGAAGAAAGAAAAATCAGAACTCTTAAGAGAACCCAGCACCATGAAGCTGACTTTAGATCAATTAACTGCAAGTGTCATTATCGACAGAAGTAACACGGCTGTCTCCCAGAGTCCAGGAGCAGAGACGCCACCAACACCAACGCTCAAAGCCAAGCACACCACAGCCTGGACGAAGAACAGCGCCGCTGTCGATGTGGCGGAGGCGGTGGGTACCTGCAGTTCCATGCTCGGCCTGGAGAAGCGAGGCACTGCTGCCAGGCTCATATACTCCCTGCGGGGGGAGGGCTTGTTGGACGGACTTTTACCAGCTCCATCCTGACCATCTATGTCATCATCAAACACCTCGTTGATCAACTCAGGCTGAAAAGGCCACAGAGGTTGTCACCAAACTGTCACACTAAGACGACTTAGAGCCAGGGGGGGTTTATTTCTTCAGTATGCAACTACAGTAAGCTGGACATGCTTCTACATTATGTTCTTGTAGCTGACGATTAAAAATGATCCTGTTTAAAATAATAAAGAACTAACTGCTGTAACTTCAATGAGAAGAGAGAACTCGTCCATGAAGCACTTTTCTCTAAACAAATTTAAATTTCTTCTTCATCAAATTTAGTTACATTATTAGTTTTGACCACCTAAGCAGACAATTTGGTCCCGGTTCTTTATTTTGTCATAGAAAATAATTAGTTTTTCACTCATTGTCTCTTGTCAAGAATTGTTTCCTCCATTTCAACAAAATTATTTACATGTCGTTCCTGCAGGCTGAACTGGACTTTCAAAAACATCCCTACAAATGCTGGACAAGGAAGGCAACACATCCCATAATGCAACACTGGTCCTTTCATCAATCTGAAAAAATATCTGATGTTTTGAACATGTACATTTTAGTGGTTGAACATCATTTAACACCAAATGGAACAAAAGTATCGTATAGTCTTCTCAGTGGACACATCAGGCAGCTCTTCATTACATTTTATGGTTCATGTCTGACTCACCTCTGGAGAAGGCTGCTGGAAATTGTTCCTCACACCGTACAGTTCCTGTTGGGAGCAGCAGAATGAGCGGACAGTCAATAAATGAAGTAAACGGAGACTGAGGACGAACACAGATGAACAGAGCAGGCAGATATAAAACGTACGAAAAGGGGGAAAGTGATTCAATATTAGTACACGAGCCACACGTGGATGGACAAATGGATCAAGACTCAACAGCAGAATGAAAGATGATGTCTCTGAAGTACGAAAAAAAAACAACGATGAACGCATTCCACACGTCACAGCACGTCACAGGCCCCCTGACACGGCGCAGGATCCTTAAAGGACAACCTGCTCCAGTCAGGAGGGGGCGGGGGGGTAGATCAACCATCAGCACAGCATGCTTGTTTGTTGTTGTGACCCGGAGGAACCCGGGCGGCACGGCCTACCTGCGGAGGCTCCAGCACTGCGAGTGAGCGAGGCACGGCGGCAAATGCCTTGTATGCCTGCTTGACATTCATGGGGAACTCGTCGGGCGAGGTGGGGGAGGGGGCGCGAGGCTGCAGGGGGGAGGTTGGAGGGGAGGGAAGGGGTTATGGAGGAGATGTGGTAGGATCATGAGGTAGAGGAGCCAAGGGGAGGAAGAGGGCAGACAGACAGAGACATGGAGGAGAGGGTAAACTATGAAAAAAAACCCAGCAGAGTTGAAGAAGACTTTGGAGGAGAACAGGTGAAGAGCATGGCGGCTGGTTTCATGTGACAGACGAGGGGAGTATGCCAGAGAAAAACACACAGTAGGGCCTGGAGAGCTCGAAGACCATTACAATTTTTTTCTGGATGAGTTCTTGAGAAGGTGTGAGATGAAATCAGAGCTTCTTAAGGAAGAAATAAGTGGAAATTTTCAGAAAGCTGCAATTGTAAGAATATATATTTATCTATTTCAGGAGGATGCTTCCTTTGCTGGTGTACTTCAATCACCTAAGCTCCAGGTGTGCCTGTGGGTCTCAGACAGCAGCACCTGCACAGACTCAACTCCCCTGCGTGTTCAAATAAAAGCCTTCATTTCTTTAGTTCTAGTCTCTTCAGAAACAAAAATCTTTCTTTTGGCACACCGTTCCGCATCTCTGCTGTAAGACTGTGTGAGTGTTTTTGGAGCTGTGCGGTCAGAGCGGGGCGGCACAGAGCTGAGAGTGGAGAGAAAACAGCACTATGTGGTGGTGAGGGGTCTTACAGAGGTCTGGGAGTTGAAGGGGGAGGGGCCATGCTGGAAGGGGTTTGGACTGTGGCCTTCTGGAGTGGCGGGGGAGGTACTTTGACGAACACGCCCGACAGGTTGGATGGCACCCGGCCGCGTCTGGAGGGGACAAACATTTCACACACTAGATCAGTTACATCAGTTTTTGTATCATTTTTCAAAATGTAAACGGACTATTGTATCGACCACAAAGAAAAAGATGACAGACACAACAACGTTTGGGATGAATGAAAACTGAAAATGAATGGGAGCTAACGCTGAGTCATAATCAGGGCATCAGTAACCCGTCACTCATTTCTTTTTGGTGTTTAAAAGCTCAAAACTAATTTTCACCAAACCAGACAGTCACTTCTTAAATGGAAACATTTTAACATAGTATAAGAAACAACAAAAATATCTTCTGAAAGTCATAAATGTTTCAGTTGTTTTAAATTCTTAACAGCCTTTAAGTCAATCCCATTCACATATGTCTGTCTGATATCTGTTTCTTTTACTTTTTTAATCCATTTCTGTTCTACTTGAAAGTTCTTTTCCACACTCACTGATGATGAAGTTTCATCCCTGGCATTAGGAGTGGAGGTGTAATGAATGCTTGCCTGAAAACACAAAATAAAATGTAACAAAATAAATAAAAAATAAAGCAGTGAAGTAAAAGAAGCATGAGCTGGCAGCATCAGCATGAGCTTCAACCAACAATGCAAACACACAATCACATTTCTACGATGGGACGAACACTACTGACGTTCACTTTGATAATTTGATTGTGGGTTTTAAGTCCCATTTTGCAAAGCTGGTGGCATAATTTCCCTCATTAGATAAATGCATAGTCTTTGGTCTACAGTGGGGACAGTGCTCCAGGAAACGTCGTGTGATAGAAGATAAAGCTCGTCATTAGAAAGATCAGTCAAAATGCTTTCTCTTTGATAGATGCACATCCGTCGGCACGAGGCAAAAAGCTCCAGTCATCAGCTCGCCGTGGAGAAGCAGTCACATGCTTTTCAGACTGTAGCAGACATGAGCTGATGTGTTTTATTAACACAGTATGATTACATGCACAGGTAAGCTGAGCTTTGGTTATGGCTCCATTAGGTTATTTTATCGGTCTACTGTCCAAGCACCAGGTGGACGTGTGTCTGACTCTGCTACGGTAAGTGGTGATACGTCCTTTCTTAGTACTAGACCTTCTTCTGGGTTACCTAATGCGACACATGCCAAACAATCTGCCAACAAGTTAGCAAGCTGCAGACTGGTTGAATGTGTAATGGTCAAACATGGACATTTATACTGCTCTGTACATTCTCGCTTTAGCACTCCCCATGTTGATACCTTTGGTCTTTTTTTCCCCCTATCTTTCTTCTAAGCATTTTTGCTTTTGGCCTCAGGGTCAAAGCCCAGTGCACAAACTGTGGAGCATGCATAGGAAGCCAGGGCCGGTTTGGGGCTGGTTGAGGTGTAATACATGCACGAGTAATTGCATTCCCAACCACATCGCTCGGTATGTAAGTCCGACTTTGAGAAATTCAACAATTTCGGTGGGACTAACATGATTACATGTATTTTAAAAGTCCAGTTTTCATAAAGTGTTGGTCGGACTTACACAATAAATCAACTTTTTGAAACATCATGTAAACGTACTGACAGAAAGAGGTCGCAGAGCAGCAGACTCATGTGCTATATTTTGTATTCATAGTCCAGGCCAGAGCAGAAAGGGCCAAAAGACCCACTTACGAAGCGGGTCTCCCTGCCTGCACAGACGGAGCTGTTTGAAGAGTGGAGGCCGGGCTACAGGCAGGAGGACAGGTCACAAGAGTCACAGTGAAATATATCTTCTCTAACGGCAGAAATGACTCATGGAAAAATTAGAAAACAAAGTAAAAAGATGACAGGAGACAAGATGATGAGTCCTGAAAAGAGTGCAAGGTGTTTAGGCTGCTCACCGGTTGAATTGTGGGCGAGTATGGCGCTTCCCTGATTGGGCTGTCCGTCCGAGTGAAGTCCGAGGAGGAACCCTGGAAAAACAAACAGCAGAAAACAGTTAACAGTACAGAAAATCCAGTAAATGTAACAAACAAGCTCTTGCTTATAGGCATGCACTTTTCTGTGCGCCCTGCAGGTTGTGGTCCTTCATGACTTATGACCTCCCTCGCAGCTGTTGGGACAGAAATTCCTGTCGCTCCTGACGATGTTCTGACTATGTGCCTGAATACCTCATGAGGTGCTACTAGCTCTGTGCTCACAGCAACAACAAAAAAACATGCACCAGTTCAGCTTGTTGTGAAACGGAGGAAGATACACAGATTGGACACACAGTTCCTGAGAGTAAACAAGAGTCCTGGTAACCCCGACAACAGTAGAGCTAAGACTCATAAAACTATGTGTCAGGGTTTGATTTCCATTGGGGCCAAATTAAGATTGCGGTTCAGACCAACACATGAGCTGAAATTTGGTGTAAAGTTCTGAAAACAAGGGAAGCTGTAGGTTTCAGCAGTGCTTCTCTGTAGAGTCGACACTTCCAGGAACATCTCTCATATTAAAAACGGTTGTGGCATTTCTTAGTTGATTAAACTAAACGATCACAACCACTTTAAATGTCCAATAAACAGTTGAAAAATCAAAAGATTTCTGTCTTTAAAGCAGAGAAAGCACAAGCAAATCTAATGGCAAGAATCAGACATTTATGTTAAGTGAGGTTTATGCACATTTGTTTCAGGTCTTCATACATTTCAAAGATGTATGCACATTATTAAACATTATGGTAGAGCCCAGTTGGATATACAAACACATGATGTGTCTGGTAGAAGACACTTCTTCTGATCATTTTGGACAATAAATTCTGCAGATCTTGATGCAAATGTCAGATCCATTTCAGTAGAAGTGAGCAAAACGACAAACAGTGCACAGTAACACACCATGCTTCCTCCAAACCACACTCAGGCAGGCGGCTTGCCTTGCTGAACAACCAGGGCTGCAGTTGGCCCTGCTTCCCGTAACCCACAGGAGGCCCTGACAGGATCTGCTCTGCAGGTGGACGGCCTTTTCCTCTGCGATTGGCCACTAAGAAGGGGTTCTCTTTGAAGCAGATCGGCTGAGAGTCCACCATACATTCCTCCTCATCTTCTGCTGCAAATGTTGATGAATCGATGGTTGTTGATGAGCCAGCACTGTCAGACGCAGCGGTCCCATTGGGGGAGAACTGATGATGAAGATCATGATGTGAGTTCAGACCGAGGGAGGACTCGGGGTCCATGTGGCTGAGAGGTTTTGATGGGTGGACTAAACCAAAGCCCAAGGGCTCTAAAGGGGCTCCGTACTGAGCCTGAAGGGGGGCCTCCATGGGAGCGGTCAGATTTATAGAGGTAGAAAACTGGACAGGAAAGAGGGAGGACAGATGGAGTAAACACACTGGCAGGAAAAGCCAGAGTCACACAAACTGAAACACACAAAGGAAATTATAGGATGTAGAATTTAAAAGGGTAAAACTGGAAGCTTTAAAGGTCCTCCATTTCAACTTTAAATAAGTCTCAGAGCTCCTCAAAACATGTCTGTGAAGTTTCTTGTTCTAAATCCACTCTGATCCTGTATTTGATCAGGCCTATAAACCCCTCTATTTCAGCCCTGCTCAGAACAGGTTGTTTCTGTGTCTGTACCTTTAAATATGTAAATGAGCTGTGTCTGACCTCTCCAGAAGGGCTAAGGTGGCTCTGGCTTTCTCGCTCCATGTTCTATTCTTCACGGTGAGAAGGCAGACTCAGAGGGCAGAACAAACACCTAGCTGTGGGAGCGTCACCCACCTGGGGGAGGGGTTACTGCCCTTCCTGACTCCAGGAAAATCTATAGTTTTTGCCTTTGAATAATAATCTGAGTATAGAATCACTCTTAACTTGACACAATTTTATCAGGTTAATGATGAAGATGTGTTTTGTGACGTAAGCCAATGCCTGTCGACTTGAACGAAATGATGCAAAAACAAGAAAACTTTTCGCCAAGAAACTCAAAGCTACTTTAAAAAAGAGGAAAGGAATTCCCCTCTGACTTGTGTGCTTCTTTAAATAGACACTTGACACACGAGTCTACATCTGCCCAAAAGGGTTTCTCACATCACTAAATCTTTCTCGAAGCTTAAAGATAAGAGTCTCTGCGCTCATCATTCATGACTCCTTAGCTGCTGCTGTATGCTAACAGACACGTTACCGCAATCCGGGCTCTTGGCCTCTGCTTTAAATAAACACATTATCAGTTTAGCGAGACATTCTGGCTCCAGTTAACTTTCAGAGCTGACTGTACTGAAACCCAGAGGAGGGTGGAGGGTGATGTCACTGAGGGAGGGGAGAAAAATATGCAGTGTTTCATCCGGAGACATGCAAAGAAACCTGACGCTGCATAGAAGTGTCATGTTTCTATAGATGCGACACTGAGAAGTACCACCTAAAAGACTTAAGTCAGCCCAGATAAACCAACCAGCTCTGGATGTTATCAGAAGTGACCCTGACCGTTAAAATAGAAGCACTAAGAATACAACAAGCATTGTGAGGCAGTAATGTGGCTCTCTACATGCTGACTATAAGAGTCTGTGGTGGGATGAGGGTCAGTGGGATGGAATGTGAACGAGTGCCCTTTTGGCTCCGACACAGAGACTGTGAGGGACAGCTGGGGTGTGTGTGAGAGACTGCTGTTGGTTCACTGGCATGCCAACACGCTGAGCCGGCCATGCTGGGAAAGAGCGGCCACGAGTTACTAAATATCTTGGATTCCCCTCGCTTTACAACAGAATTATATTTGCTTCTCAGAAAGAGTTTTATTTGGCAGAACTTTTTTCACAGATTAAAAAAAACTAAAACAACCTCCACTTTCTTTTTCATCTCATATTTGAAACCCAAAGTTATGATGTTTTAGTAATTTCACTTCTGAGTTCCCATTTTATAATTTTTCTCATTTCAAATTATTGAACACTCGTCTCCATCTTGGTTAGTAAACTGAAGTAAGCCCTGCACTGGGTTGCTCTTATTGCTCTTGACTAAGCGCGACCCTAACTGTTGAGTCATTATTCTTTAAAACCAGTCTTATCGTGGACTTGATGACGGTTGCACCAACAAATGTTTAGCCTCGACTTCACAACAACTTCATTTTTACAATACACATCCATATACATTCCTAGCAAAGCTGTGCGTAACTATCGCTTCTGCTGTCTTGCTAATTTATAGACACTAATTTCTAACTTGCAGCGATGTATTTAGGAAACAAAGACAGGCTGAGATGAACTAAAAGAGGTGTTCAGCTAACGTCAAAGTAGTCCAATGTAAATACGAATCAGAAGAAGCAGTGGACCTAAAGAGAAATATTGGAGGCCATAAAGCGTTTTAGAAAAAGGAGGAAAAACCTCCAGAGCAAGTCGCATGACTAAAGCTTCCTCAGTAAAAAAAAAAAATGGTTAAAAAGAATCATTCAGTGGATACGTTTCGAGGCACTGCATCTGAAAACGAAAGTCCTTTGCACCTTTTTAAAATTTGCCTCAACTGATTTGTGTGCTCAAGCATTTTCTTTGGTTCCTGTATTGAAGAAGGTGTCCCTCTGACTTATTTTATTATTCGTCTATAATCCTTCTCTGAGAGCACCGACCTCCATTTGTGAAGTGGCTGAAGTGTAAGAGTTTCCTTCTACTTTCCTAAACGGTGAAGTTATGACCATCTTAGCTGAGGAGCAGGCGTTCTGCGTTTGAGTGTGACCAGGTCCTTTATCCTTTTTGTCAGGCATCTGGCGTTTAGATGTGTTTTTTTAAATATATGAAAAAGTTCTCAATGAAGGACACTGAACGTTAAAACTGTTAATCTCAATCTTAAACTTGTCTCTTTCCTGCTCAGTGACATCTTGTGCTTTACATCTCACTATGCCCTTTCTACTGCATACTATGTAACGTTTCTAAAAATATTCTTAATTTGAGTATTAATGCACTTTTTTAAACTCAAAACCTTTTAGTCTTTTAGCTGCATCTTCTTGCTAACACCTATTGGGACGTGACAAAGGGTCACTACAGTTAGAGCAGGAACACGTGAGCTGGAGCCGCAAACCTAGCTCTAATGCAGCGAGCATTAACAGCTGCAAATGAAAAGTGGTTTAAGTTCTCCTGGACAATCTCACAGGCCACAGAGCTACAAGTAGGGCACAAAAATAAAGTTATTATAGCCTTCAATGTGACGCTTACACAACTTGCAAAAGGAGTGCATTATTCAGTGTGACCCAGATCTCAATAAGAAGCACTGCAATGGATTTAAAAAAGTATAGGATCCAAACTTGTCAGTTTCATAATATCTTTCTATAACAGTTAAATATGGATCAAATCAAGTGGAGAAGGAAAGAATAAAAACAGAAGAAAGACAAATACAAAGAAAGAGAAGAAAAAGGATAGAGCGTCTACCTGTAGGTGATAAGAGGACAGAGCCGTGCGTCCACTCAAGCTTACTCCTCTGAGAACTTTGGGAACACAAACTAAAGCTCCTAGCCGATACCCTCATTCCCTGTCCAACACCCCACCCACCAGAGAGCCTCCATCCAATTCAGAGCCAGATGTAGGTTTAAAATATCGCCGAGGATAGGCCGTTTGATAGTGGGCAGCTGTCCCCTTCCCCCCTCTCGCCACCTCTTTCACACACACTCTTTTTTTTTTTTCCAGACAGTGCCTGCCCTCTGGCCATGCTTCCTTTGAGTTTCCACCGTCTTCTGTAGTTTGTAGAAACTTCCAGCCATCCTTCTCATACAGCCTCTTTAATTTCTCTTCATTTTCTTGATCTTGTGCTTCTATCTGGACGAGTCTGATCCTTTTCCAGAGTTCTTCATCAGCACTCGGTGTCCATATCACTTCTTTAATCCAGGTCCTTCTAATGTAGGACAACATGACAACTGATGCGACATGTTGTATGACTTTGGCCTTCTGTAATGTTGACTTCGGGGTTATGCACATGGAGAGAGGTTAACATTCCTGCTTCTGGAAGGGGCAACTGGTGGGCCCTGGGTCACTCATATTCACAGGACATAAACACAAAGGATTCCATGAAGAGGTCTATTCTGAGCCGTGAAGGCCACTTCTTACATAGTCCGCACGGAAATACAAGTAACTTACAAACCCAGAGAGGACTGCGCTCTTTTGAAATCATGTTGCAAAGAAAACAGGATTCACAACGTGGCAAACATGAGAGTCTTACCCTGTTAACCTTCTGCAGACTGGTGGTGGGCAGTGCAGCCAGGGTTTTGTAGTCAAGTTTTAGAGGTCCAGTGCCGATGTTCTGAAGAGAAATAAATAGAATAGAGAGGTGAGAAGGAGAGTAAGCTGAGGTGATCTACACAATAAGTAGAGTCTATTCAAAGTGAATGAGCTTTACTGGAGGAGACTTTAAAGAATTGTAGAGAATCACATCTACAAAGAAAGAGACTCTGCAGGATGTATGATTCAGCAGACGATATCCCTCAATGACCTATGAGTGATGGGTTATGTAAGGTGTCCGGTTTTATTCTAAATCTAATGATGAACCGTTAATAGTACAAAATGTTGTCTATATAAACTGACTCATCTACTGAACACGGGACTTCAGTGCGTTGGACTGGCACTGAAATATTTTGTTTTTATATTCCTCCACATTCCTACAATTTAAAACTGTTTAAGTCACATTTTCCAAAGACACCATTGCTCCTAAAAAGTGTTGGAGCGCGATGCACACTGACGCTCTAAGGTCTCGTGTAAGTTGTAAATATAAATAAATCATAGACAATTTCTCCTTAAGAGATATTGTTGTAAATCCTGTCTCTGCTGAAGAGATAAATGTAGAGTTGCGATTTCCAACTGATCATGATGAGCTCAATTTAAGAGCATTATATACATGAAACTTGAATCTACTTTACCCTAACCTTCTTGCTCACCTTTTACCTTTATACCTCCCTGCTTGTTGTTGATGAAGCAAACATCTAAAGTGTATAAACATCCGACAATAAACCTGACTTTTTGACTGATTTGTCAAACAAGGAGTGTTGTTTTCTCTCAAAAGCCAGTGATAAATGTGGAGGAATAGTTATGTTTCTGAAGCCCTTTGTGCACAGACTGGAAGCTAGTCCGCAGAGCTGCCGATGAGGAGTTTCTCACCTCTGTCTCCTCTTCTAGCAGGCGAGTTGCCTCCTCACGCTCCATACGCATACGCTCCTTCACCATGAGAGGAAGAGGAGGAGGAGGAGGAGGAAGAGAGTTCACCCAACCACACACAGCCACACAGTAATGCAATGAGAGGGGAGGATGGAGGAGTTACAGAAGAAGAAAGAAGTGTTAGAGGGGGTGAAGTGGAGAAAAAAACAACAGTGGGAAGGTGGTATGGAGATGGGATGATTGGATGATTTTTGTATCACACCAAACACACCAAAGGTAAAGGAGAGAGAAACAGAAGGGAAAGAAAGGATAGAGTTTGCACACGTTAAAAAGTCCTCTATTCATTAGCTATGGGAGCAGAAAAAGCATGCAAGGTGGGACATTGCAGGAATAGATCTGTCAAACACAATACCCACACGAGGTGCAACGGAGAAGCTTCATTCAGCCGATAAAAAAACCAAACTTTACTGACTTGAAGGCTCCATTCTTACACATATTTTGCGTTTTTCTCTGATCTACGATGGCGCAATATCTGAAATCTCCTGCCTGCAGTGTGGCCTTCTATCTGCTAATCTGACTTTTACCTCAAGCCTCCTAGTCACATTTTCAGTTCCACTTACCACTTTCTCCATCTCTTCTCGCTCCCACTGCGACGTTTCTCTCACCATCTCAGACTCCTAGAAAAAAGATTTTATAAAGGCTTACAGTTCATCCTTGTAATCTTTTAGGAAGCACTGCCTGCTCTGATAGAGATCGTACGACTAAATAAAATTGCATGCATTGGGAAAAACAAAAAACTAGCCAACCAACTAGCCCCCTGACATTCCTCTAGTATGGGCAGTCTCCCAAAAGCTAATCTGGACAAAATAAACAACTGTGCTGGCGTTTTCTGTGTGCTGAGGTGAAAGATGGGTATGTGTGGTGTTCATGGTTGGAGTGATTCAAACTCTGCTGTTGTTAAAAATTCCACCTGCTGAAACCAAACTGCTGCGGAAGCACTGTGTTGCTGTGAACAAAAACATCTGATTCACGTGCTGACTTGACCACTCCTGTTACCAAACTCCCCAAACAGTTTCAGTTCTCTGGGCTTTTCTCTGCCTCGCCGTACATCAATCAACACTGTTTGTGCCGTACCTTCTGCATGATGTCTATCTCCTCTGGGCTCAGGTCTCGGTCTATAGAAGAGATGCTCTCCATGCTGTTCTTACGGACGATGCCTGACGCAAATGGGTTAGCAATGATGCCAGGAGACGCCTAGATTAAAACAGATTAAAAAGAAAAGTAATTAAAATGAAATAAATATATCAGGACAGTTTGAGAAAAGGACACAGCTGGTGTTCAATTGATCAGATGAAGTAGATTGCTGTATGAGGATTTATATTTCAATTGAAATAAAGACATTAAAAGGTAATTTCCAGTATATTCTACATAGATTTAACATTTCTATTGTTTTTTTCTTCTTCTCTGTCAGTGAATTTGTTTTAAATCCAGTTGCTTTTGGGTATCTCACCTCTACAGCAGCCACTTTTCGAGGGTCGAAGCCGTCACACACCAGCATGAACAGAGAGTCTCCTACAGCTCTGAGCACTCGCACCGCCTCCGTGTGTGTCATCCCCAGCAGGCTGTGGTTGTTCACCTCCAGGATACGCATGCCAACCTGCAGTCTGCTGTCTCTTGCTGCCGCCCCGGTCGAACTCACCTGTTTGAGAATCAACCGAAGTGTGGATGAGTTAAAGACCACAACTAGTGATGACCGTCTGACAACATCTTGAGGATTCAAATGCGTACTTAGGATGGTTCATTTTATTTATCATTTACTCCCAAGTCTTTGTTCTATACTTTTTCCATAAAAGAATAAAAAGTTTCATCCATGTGGCTTTTAATCAATCGGACTGTTTCTTAACACTTCTGCAACCACTTGAAGTAAAGCAGTGAAGTAAAGAGTTGATTGAATTGAAAACATCTTGTATATGAGATATTTTAAGAACCTTTGAGATAAAGATGCCTTCATCTGTTTGATCAAAGGGGTTTCCCGCATGACCCTTTGCCCCTCCACGTATACTGATGCCGAGCTTCTCCCCTGGCTGCTTCTGGATCACAATTTCCTGCAATGACATGAAGCCAGCTCGTAAGGCAGGGAGTGTTGAGCATGTGTGTGTGTGTGTTGGTGTGTGTATTTTTTTTTTAAATGACAGTCTCACCTGCATCCCAGGTGGTGAGGGGTCCCTCCGTACTAACATCCGGATCTCTTGCTTGTTGGCCAGCAGTGCTCGCACAGCTTCCTGGTGTGTGGCGTGACGCAGGTCGATGGCGTTCACCTCTAGTATCCGGTCCCCAACTCGCAGTCCACTTTGACATGCCAGGCCATGAGGGATCACCTGATGACGAGACGGGCATGAGGACAGTGAGACACAAAACATTATTTAGGAGATCCATATACTTTTAAAATGGACAACAGGAATTTTGCTATGTCTTTAAAAGTTTCACCTTCGATATAAACACCCCGGGTTCATTGACGCCAAACGGGTGGCTGGCATGATCGCTGCCACCCACAATGCTCAGACCCAGAGGACCACCTGACTTCATCAGGATCACCTCCTGTGAAGATCAAAAGAAGGAGATTTGAGGTTTTGAAAATATTTCCTGCCTAAATCTAACAAAGTCAATCACATAAATATCAGGTGACAGTCATATCTACATCTATACTTCCTCAACAACCTACTGCATGCACATTACATCTCTTTCCATTAAAGAGATAACAGCAGTATCATTGCATTAGACAGCAGGGCTGATACAGCTGTTATTACCTACACTCTACACTACTGCATTATTTAAATTGGATCAATCCTCATACCATGCGCCATCTTCTCTGGAACTGGACGCCATTAGGGATAAGGCGTGCCAAATAAACAAACATTAACGCTGAATGGCTTAATGAGGCATCTACAAGCATCAACGAGCAAATCTAAAAAGCTTTTGAACATTTAAAAGAGCTGAGGTTGCTCCTGAAAGGCCTCACCTCGATGGGATACTCGTCCTCCATTTGGCTCAGGTGGTTCCCGTGAATCGAGAGGCCCTCCTCTTCCTGGTCGGGGGAATCCGAGGGCTCTGGGGGTGGAGGGGAGTGGGCTCGTGCCCGGGACTGACCTGGAGAGCCCCCTGGTGCTTTCGGGTCTCGCTCCACCAACAGGGCGATGGTGGGGGAAGTGCCAGTAAGGAGCGCTACTGCCTGGTCATGTCTGGCCTCTGTCATGTCTACACCATTGATCTGGATCGACAGTAAAAACCAACCACGGAGGGTGTCAGCCCACCAACAAGCTCCCAATGACAATGAGCCACGATGAGGATTGAACAACAGATACATGCTAGAAACCTCATGCTGCCACCAGTCTCCTCTGTTTTTACTACTAATACAAACTGATCTAATTAAGTGAATGATTGTGAGTGAATCAAAATGAGTACTGTTATTTTGAAGAAGAACCCAACACCTGCACAGAGCAACAGGAACAGGCGCAGGAAAAGAGGGAGCGAGGGTAACAGCGAGCTGCTGCAAGCGATGTAAGCTGAGGGAGGGCTACGAGCAAGAAAAGCTCATTTATTCCGAAATTGTCAAAACATGTCCTGAAGCCCGCTAATGACTACTTGTGATGCTATCTTTTTATCCGTCGATTCTATATTCATGTTATCAGTTCAACACTTTATCTGCCTTTATTTACTTAAAACACAAGTGGAAATTTCCTGAAAAATCTTAAGTCAACAAAGGCAGACGGGGGGGGGGGAGGGGGGAGGGGGGGTTCAATGACGGCTTCACCTGTGTTATAAAGATTATAATCATGAGCTTGACTATCCTCGGTTTTAGTTTAGGGTTAAACTTTGAGGGATAAAGAATCTTAAAACCTTATCTCTGGTCCAAAGTGACAAGCAGAGGTCAGCGCTGACCCGACAGTACCAGCTCTTACCACCGGCTGATGTGCTGCCACACCTGTTACCGTGGTAACACACGTGTTTACCACGTCAGCAGGACGGCAGGGTCAGCCCACTCCACCGCAGCACCACACCCACCACCAAGCAGGCAAGAAGATGCATTTAATGCATTAGTGAGCATGCAGATGTGTGAGAGAGAAGAGGCAGCCTACATCTAAGGCGAGAGGACAATAGCTAAAAACTGTTCCAGGAAAAGAAGGAGAGAGGAAACTTGGAAAGAAAGCAGAGAGGATCATCCAGAAAGCAGGAAAAAAGCAGTTTCACATTCAGCACACTGAAAGAGGAAACTCAGAAAGCATCATAATCAACTATCATCAGTCAGTTTAACAGTATGTGATGATAATGTGAACACAGGTGTGTCTTAATGCACAAAGAATGCAAGATCTACATACATGCAAAAGAGGAGGAAAGTCGAGCTTGGAGTGTAATCAGAGGAAAAACAAAAGAGCCTGTAGAAGTCATGCAGAAAAACCCCACAGCAGCAAAACATACAGTACAACCTCAATACTCCCCGATAAAACCAAGAGAGCGACACAGTTAGCATGAGGGAGGACTTCTGGGTTTGGATTAGTAGGAGGACTGTATTAGTTCCTCTCTCAAATGCTAATGTGATATTTCTGAGTTTAGTCTTGTTTGATGTATCTTACATATTTCAAAGACTTTCAAAACATGAGTTCACAGAGTATATTAAAAATGATGAACATGTGTCAAAAATCTGGAGTGTTTCCTTTACATAGGATGCTTCCGAGTTCCACATTAATATGGACAGTATCGGCCAGTTTGAGGATTAACAGTGACTGATATTTAAAATGTTGTCAACTCCAACTAAAGGTTGTCTTTAAAGGAATAATCCCTGGTCTCACATCAATGAAAATCCTTGTAAAGGAAACCATGTGTAGATCTCACTGAGTACTGTGATGGAGATGAGAGGACGGGGTGGGGAGTACTCACAGAGATGACTCTGTCGCCTACACGCAGTGTGCTGTCTCTGTGTGCTGCTCCACCTTCAGCAATGCGAGAGATGTAGATTCCCTAGAAACAAACAAACAAACAAACAAACAAACAGATAAGACTAATTTGCAAATATTTAATCTTTTTGTTTAATTGTAATACATTACACAGCCTGCCTGTTTGTCTGAGCTACAGATAAAGGACATATTGATAATACACTGCAACTAAAGATAGTTTAGTAAATGTGAGTGGTGGACTTTTTCCATATATTTTCCACTATGTGTATTTGGGACTAAAGGGTCAGGGTCGGAGGTGAACTGGTGCAACAGGCTGCTATAAATCAGTGATCTCACTGTGAGCGGTAACCTGTCAGAGCGATTTCCTCTAATGTTGCTCCGACTCTCTTAATTCATTATCTCTGGAATAATGTATATTTTTTTGTAATTCTGAGATACTAGCAGCTTAAAAATTGTGACATTGAGTTTCACACTGAATAAATAATACATTAATTACACTTAATTAGCAGCATCCAAATTACATCCAAATCCTGACCCTTGAGTCAAACTCTCTCCTCACTCTGGACAAATTACAAAATGTGTTTAAACAAATAAAACCGTATTGAACTCCTCGTCCACCTCACCACCACAAAATGTGTAAACACACACAGGAGCAAAGTCTACGGCAGCTCCTCCTCTTCCTCGCACCAACCAACAACCGGCCAAAGTCACTGCATCCGTTTGAAAGAGACAGCTCTTGAAAGAAAGGCAAGACTTACAGTCCGCTGCCTAAATCACAAGTTTATGAGTCCTTTCCTCTTTGTGGGCCGCGGTGAGCTGCATGCATGGGCTGAAACGCAGTGTCGCGCTGGCCCAAATATGCACCTCACCCCGTCCAATTACAGCGACTATCGGGTGTCAAGTCTGGCTATTCATATCTCCGTCTCCCTGGTGATGACTGTCAACTCTGCTGCTAGGATTGACACCGTTAAAAGGCAGTTCCTGCAAACACTTTGAGACCTGACTTCCTAACTTCCAGACCTCACCCTCTGTTAAGTGACTGAGCCTGATATAAAAAGAAAAATGAACACAAAGATGACGATGACAGAGAATCTAAAGATCAAGTCACAACAGACTTCAGATTACACTGGGAAGCAGTTTTCTGTACTTTTTCCAGAATAGCTTCAAATAGTAAGTTACCTGACAAAGGCCAGAGTCTTCACATTATTACAGAAGAATTATAAAGATAACGATGTAGAAATAATGATGTTTTAATCACACTGAAACCAAGCGCCCCAGAACTCAGTTTTTTAAGGTTTTGTTTGCCAAAAAATAAAATATATTTCTAAATATAACAATATAAAACAGTTAATAGCATTTTCTACAACATGTTATTTATAAATACTTATTACTAATGACTAAGAAGTCTCTTGTCTCAAACATAGAGAGAAAAATAACTTTTTTGTAATCATCACCCATCATAACCCATCATAAATAAATGAGGGGTTGGTCTCCATACATCATTCAATACTACGTCTATCTGGAGTCAGAATCGGGTTAAGAGTGTGTTAACATGTCTCACCGTGTCTCCTGTGCGGTAAACCGTGGAGCCTTTTCCCCCGGCGATGCTGAACCCCAGCCCTTTGTCGTTTCGGATCAGGCAGGTGGAGAGCCGCTGCTGAGGCCCACTTGGCGTCGTCTCCAGGTTGAAAGCGAGCCCGCTGCTCCGCCTCTCCCGAGGGAAGTAGTCGTCCTCTGGCCTCAGCGGTGTGGTGGTGATGGCGTTCTCTGGCTCCACCATGCGCTCGCGCAGCACCGACATGGAAACCGTAGAACCCGAGCTACGAAGAGCTTCCACTGCGGTGTGATGTTCTGCCCCATGGAGGTCCACTCCATTCACCTGAAGGAGATAGAAAGATGGAATGAATTCTATATAAATATAAAGTTCCTTTAGAGTAGAGAAAACAGAAAACAATTTACCTCTAACAGTTTGTCTCCGACTTTCACCCCAGCCCTGGCTGCAGGACCCTCCTCAGATACTCTGGAGATGAAGATTCCCTGCACACACACACAAATTAAAAAGGGTCCTATATAATCGATAGCTTCTGATTCCTTCTTCAACCTAACCAGAAACCAGCTACATGTCTTACCTCGTCATCTCCCTTATAAGGTGTCGACCCCTTCCCTCCAGCAATGCTGATACCCAGGCCGCCTGTTTGTCTCTGGATAGTCAAGTTGTGCTGCAAGTTCAGGAGAGGGGAGTCAGCACAACAAGCGGTGAAACTCCTCATAAGACCACTGAGCTCAGGACAGACTGAGAGGGAGTGGGCCCATAATGTTGGTATATTTTTTTTTTGAGAGTTGATGTCATCTATTATCAAATGTTATTGTAAAGTTTAGGGCGACCTCCCTCCTTCTGCCAGAGGGTGGTGTTGGTGAGGGCGCCAGACGGATGGATTTACCTGTCTGGAGCCTAACATCAGGCAAAGTGAAAGCTGGATGATTTGTGCCTTGAAAATTACTTCATAGAAGGCTACATCCAAATCATCTGGCTTTGACCACTCATCTGATGGTAGACTTCAGACACGTAAACCGTCTTCAGCCTTTTTTTCATTGGACACTCATCTGATGGTAGACCTGACCCTTACTAAAAAAAACAATGTGTCTTGTGTATGTTTGGGACTTTTTTTTTTTTAAATGTGATGCAAACACTAAGTCCTAACAGACTCTATATTTGCTCTGTATGCTTGCAAGCCATGCAAAAATGGTAGGAATGGAGATGAATAATGGACAGGAGGAAGGAAAAAGGGAAATGTCGAGATGAAAAGAGAGGACCGTGTCCTTGAGGTGAAGTGTAGACGACTCAGCATTTGTTGGAATAAGATGACATGAATCATTTTCAAGCAAACAAACCAGACTTAAAAAAAAATACTTAACTGGCAGAGACTGATTTAATGAGAAAAACTCATGTGAAATGTTTAAGAGAACCGTTTTTTCACAGTCTTAGTAGCATCAGAGAATATTCATTTATTCAAGATTATTTCCTACATTTTCCATAAAAGTCATGACTAAGATTGTCAACAATTTCAATACTTTGTTCAATTTATATCACCAAACTTTTAAAACGATACAATCTCTGTTGTTTTAATGATCAATAGAATCAAAAGTTCAGTTTCTGTATCGAAGCGTTGCCAAAGTATTTCTGCAATTTAGACCGCGTGCAGGAGGTCACTTGCTATTTATAATTACTGAAAACAAGAAATTACCTACTATTTGGAGCCTAGGACTTGTATTTTTGTTCATGTGGTATCATAATAAACTGGTATACTATCATATCCAAGTTTAAACCTGGTATTGTGACAACCCTAGTCATGTCTGTCACACGCAGTCTCTGTACATAAATACGATATTAAATTTGGACGACTGAGAGGTGATCGTCATTCATCATCAATTCTGAGCTCCTCGTCTTCCTCATCTTTGAGTTACCTGTTTGTAGCAACAACAACAACAAAAAACCTGGAGGACGCATGAGAAGCTGACTTTGCCCGTTCAGAGTGAAACCAGACAATTCATTGCAGGGCAACAAAAGCGAGAACAGGAGATGGAAAGGAGCGAAGCAGCAAAAGCAGAAGAAAGGTACAGAAGCAGGAGCAGTGTGGCAGGACCTGATACTGGACTGGACTGGGATTTAAAGTGATGTGGTATGTTACAGCTACTATTATGTATAAATGTTTTAAAGATGTTGTTTGACCTGAGCAGTACAGCACAGCTTTGGGCATCTTCCTGACAGATCAAAAGTATCTATGCCCACAAAAATAGTTCCTAATCATCAAGGCTCTTTGAACTGTGGTGGAAATGTTGAAAACAAGGGCTAAGGAACCTTTATGTTCCTGGAAAAATAATTAGACAGACTAAAAAGTCAGAGACCAATTGTGTATATAATATGGTAAAATATGTGGATAAATAAATAAGCTTGTTTGTCAAGCTCTGGATAGTGAGACAATTTTTCCCAGGAGCCCTTAAAACAAAGCAATTATAAAACCTCAGTGCAAGTTTCCACCCACACTTAAAGTGTTTAACTACTAGTGTCCACTCTAGTTAAAAAAAGAAAAATATGTGAAATGGGTCCTTTAGTCCTGCATCCAGGTTCTGCCATACTGCTCATCTCATTTTTGAGTTGTGGTTAGGGGGTCCCTTGTGATTGGCTTGGACTAACCAAGGATTTCTGTGTGTACTATTTCTATCCTTGATCACAGGTGGGAGAATGAGTGAGTGGGTGAGTGAGGGAGACGGAGAGACAGACTGGACAGGAAAGAGTATGTACAGACCTCTTCCTCCTCAATTCGAGCAGGTTCAATGAGCAGATTATTGACTTGATCAAATGACACCCCCTGTTAGGACAGGAACCAGCGAGAGGCATGCGGATTAGTCAGGCCAAAATAAAAAATATGCTCACACACACACTTTAAAAAAAAAAAAAAAAGTTAAACTAAAAAACCTTTCCATAAACTTCACCAAACACACCCAGCACTCATCTTGTCTGCTTTCAAGGTTGTGGCCCCCCCCACTGGGAGGGACAACAATGAGGCAGAAGCAATTCCACACACACTCCCCAGCCACCAGAAGCAAATACAGGCAGAGACAGAAAGACAAGACCCAGGAGCTGAGCTGTGGCGTAGTGTACAGAGAGCAGACAAGAGAAGGTAAAAGCTCCCAACCTCCACACCACAGAAAGCAAACTCCTCCAGTTCCAAACTTCGAGTTTAGACGACAGGCTGACTTTTAAATAATGAGAAACTGTACAAGGTTACTAAGTAAACCTTTCGCCTAACAAAGATATCTTCAATATGTCTTCTGAAAGTAATTTACAAAATCAGAGCTAAAGTCAAGACAAATGTGTACAGCTGAACTTAATTTACTCTATAATAACTTAGGACGTCAAGCTCCTTGAATCTGACATTCCAGCTCTGCCAGTATAAGTTCTGGTTGGTCTCAGGTCATCCACACACACACACACACACACACAGACTCTTCTTCATAAACACTCACACACAACAAATTATGTGATCTGATAATGTCTGATCAGTGATCACAGTGTTAAAAAGGTTATCTATAATCACAGCATGACAAATTTAAATACTTCATTTCACAAAATGATTCACAGAGTTCACTCACTCCACTCGTACTCACAGGCACACTGGCACAGGGTTATAAAAGCAGATTTTTGAAAGTTTCATTATTCGATGATTAAATCAGCAGAATATGGTGAGAATTTAGTGCTGCACTTGGCTTGTGTTTTTTTGCAAAGAAATGCCTGCAGCTGCTGGAGTGATTTTTTAAAATCAGGAGTTCGTCTGTGGCATGTTAATTGTGCAAAGTTCAGGAAGCTTTCTCGTGTGGGAAAACAAAGATTTAAATACTCTACTTTATTCTAAAGTATGAGACATTTTTTGTTTTCTATGTGTTGGAATGTGAATTATTTTGATGCGTCTCAGGCGTTTGGTGAATTACTTATTACCTTTGGGAGGGATAAACATGCTAAAAAAAACCTCTCCATTTGATTTAATGCTCAAGGTGAGACATCCTCATTTGCACAATGACCCTGCATGCAATGCAACGTCTTTAAGAAGAGTTGGCAGGCCAATACAAACTTAATGCAACTTGTAAGGTGCTAGGGTCACTCTATGCATACAGTATTAGGTGCTTACATAGAGGCAGTGAGCAAGCAAAAAAAAAAAACAGTTCAAATATGCTCTTATAGTGGGAATGGTAAATAGTAAATGTTTAACTTGTGTGCATACTGTATGTCCTGTTTAAACACTTCCTTTTAGATTTAAATGTGTAACTAATGGTGGGTAAAGAAGCTGTTTCTTTTCTACTTTTTACCATCAATATTCCTGCCCTGCCCAGTACCAGAGCTGGGACTTCTACTTTACCTTTACTTGACTGGAGTTGCCCGAGTTCCGGCTCTCCTCAAGCTCCTCCAATCTGCGATGCTGTAGAGGCGTGCACAAGCTCTGCTCGTCCTCCTCATCCTCCTCGTCCTGCTCGTCCTCGGCAACCTGCGTCTGGGAATTCATGCCATCGGGGCTGAAGCCCTGTAGCAGCGCAGCCACAGCCTCAGGCTTGGGCAGCTTGGTGATTTTGAAGTGCTTCTTGTAGTGTGGCGTGTCCTTTCTGATCAGACGCTGCTTCTCTGCGGGAATAGCCGGCCTCTCGTCCTCTTCGTCGCTCCTCCCGCCATCTTCCCCGTCCTCCTCGTCGTCCTCATCCCCTCCTCTGATGATGGGCTCCTCTGCAAAGTGCACAGTGGGCTGCAGGAAAGACATTTGAAACAGAGAGAAAGTTAATTAAAGGATAGTCACCAGGGGAATATGTGAAACAGCTGTTCAGATTAATACTCACCTCAATGTACTCCACCTCCATCTCGTCGAGCTCTTCCTCTTCCTGAGGGGAGTGGCCGTCCACAAGGTCCTCCCTCTGCGAGGCCACATTTTGTCTTTCCTCATGGGAAGTGGCAGACAGTGTGCTGTTTGACACCTGGGAGTCATGGCTCTGATTGGACAGATCACTGAGCCTCTTCTCCTTTAACAAAACACATCAATTTGATTATTCAGGTGCAAGTGCATGAGTCAATAATGATGCAAAACTGGATCGAAATGTTTGTCTGATTTTGTGTAATTCCTACAATAGCAGTGGATTTATGCAGAAGGCGAGACAGATTGCAATATCTAGATTAAATCTCAATCTCTGCTTGCAGACTTGAAATGATAATCATTACAGAGTAGGATTTATTTACATGTTGATCATGGAAATCTTCTCCATCAGGTCTTGATGTGTAAGCCTCGTTCCTCCTCTCCTCTATCACCTTCTTCATCACCTTCAGCTCACTAGGATGAGGCGTGGCTCTGCGCTGAAGGCCCTGAAACACAGAAGAACAGTTTAAAAACAGGAATGTTTGCAACAAGCTTGTTTTAGTTAACTGTATTGCTGTCGTGTTTCCTCACTCTGCGCTCTGCAGCAGCCTCGTCGTCGTCGTCCTCAGCCTTGGTCTCCTCCTGGAACTGAATGACTGACACTCGGTTCAGGTTGCTGTCTGTCCAGCTGTCATCCACGCTGTTCTGCAGCAAGTTCTCTGTGGGAAATGTAAGTAAGTACAGAGGACAGCAAGATGTCAGACTGGGCTCACAGCTAGAGATGACTTTTAAACCCTCAGCTTCAGAGACAGACTTTATGAAGTCTCGTAACCCATGTGTAGTTTTTAAAGCTACAGTAAGGTAATAAACGTCTTAAAACTGTAACAAAAAGATATGTTATAAACGTCTAAATTTGAAAAGTAAATTCAGTACATGGTTTGAACATTTAGAATACAGCTATTGTATGTATAAAAGTATGCAATAAACCCTAACTGTGTAAGTAAAGTATTACTTTACTAAGGACTACTCACCTAGGCTCGGAGAAGGCTGCTGGGGCAGTAAATAGCAGGTCAGCACCTTCTCTCCGGTGCACTCGTCATCCTCCGTCTGGAACTTCAGCATCGGCTGTGATTGGTTCTCTGCGAGCCACATGGCCTTCAGATTGAGGTTTGTCAGGGCAAAAGGCAGGTTTTGTAATCTAGGGAGAAGAAGAAGGGGGGAAGGTAACAAGAGCCATAAACTAAAATGTTCAGCAACAAATATCAACAGTGGCAGATCAGGGGCAAAATGACTCGCCCCACCATCCCACCTCTATCCTTGACGGGGGCCCAAGTATCCCGTCTTTTCCAAATCGTGCATGATTTTGATATTTTAAAAATGTCATTCTCATTACTTAGCACTGTAGGTTTGAAAATTCAACTAAATAAGGTTAAATGGTTTATTCAGTTCAGAAACTTTTAATTACCCTCCAGGTAAAACATACTCAGTAACACAGAGGCTGTCTCCTTTTTTTTTTTTTACAGTAAAGAACATGGTAGGGGATAAATACATGCTAACAAAACTTTAACCTTTGCTAGAATAGGCGCACTTTGTTTATTTAGAGTCCAGGATGTTAAGTGTTAACATGCTACCTGTTTCCAGCCACGTCCAGCACATGTAGATCGGTGGCGTCTGCGAGCTCAGAAGGCAGTTTGCCCAGGCGGTTGTCTCTCAGTGAGAGAACATTGAGGCTGGCACAGCCGCCCAGCTCTTTGGGCACGCTACCCAAACGGTTGCGGTCTACATTCAGATTGGTCAGCTTCTTCAGCTTGCCCAGCGAGCGAGGAAGTGACTTTAATGTAGTGAGAAAGAAGACATTAATAAATCAGTGAAAATCATAATGGACTTTAATAGCTGTAAAATGAAAGTCGATATTAATGGACAGTGCAAGGATGTCGTAATCGGTTTATATCTCCCCGTGTACCTGTAAAAGGTTCTCTGTCAAGACGAGCTCTGTGAGGTTTTCACACTCTCCTATTGAATCAGTGAGCTGGGTCAGTCTGTTCTGGTCCACCTTTAAGATTGACAGCTGTTTCAGGGAGCCTAAACACAAAACAAAACACCTGTTAACCGAACATAACACCATTTTACATCAAGTTAGGACTTTTTAAATAAATGCATTTGCTTAATTAAAAACACAGAATGAAAACATAAAACATCACAGTTGATATCGTTCCCATGTAACTCTCCACTGGCGTCATTTGTCCAGTAGAGGGCAGTGCTGTTGTTATTTAACAGAACACTGTCCTGCACACTGCCTTATCAGAGTTCAAACTGAAAAAGTACCAAAAATAATCTTGTGTTTACAATAAAGAAAACACACTCATTAAACTGTGAAATACTGCTGGAAAATAATACTGATGTGTTTATATTTCCTTTGTTAATCGTTTTGCACCAAAACAAAACAAATGTGTTTGTAAATGTACTTAGCAATAAAATAATATTCTGATTCTGATCTCACCTTTAATTTGCTGTATTCTTATAGTTAAGAAAACACTTCAATACATTAAATATCTGTAGAACACTTTCGTGTGTGTGTGTGTGTGTGTGTGTGTGTGTGTGTGTGTGTGTGTGAGATCTTATTTGTTAGGAGGGTTGCACTCAGAGATCCAAGGACTTAATAATTTATTCATTAAAAGTTTCAAAAGTATTTGGTGCTGTCTTCTGTCTAGATATCTGCTTTGGCATTTTTCCTCTATTTTCACTCCTGTGTGCGTCTCACCTATGCTGTCTGGGACGATATCCAGCTGATTCTGTGTGAGCAGCAGGTCAGTGAGAGCCAGGAGGCCGTTGAGCTCCGAGGGAAGCTCCTCTAGATGATTCTCGGACACATCCAGACACACCAGTCTCCGGAGGTTTCCCAGCTCCTACACGCACACACACACATAATTCAAACCTCTTGTAGCCCCACAGGAGGACAATGGGAATGGGATTATTACCCTCAAAGAAAGACATAAATTGTATTAAACTGTACTCACTGGTGGTAATGATGACAGCTGGTTGCGGTCCAGCCACAGTTCCCTCAGGTTAGGGAGAGCACCCAGAGTGTCCGGCTAACAGGTACACAGAGGGAGAAGGGGGGTAACATATGATCAGTGGTTATCGGAACAGGTAGGTTGACTATTTTTGGCATATGTTTGTAGTGTAAAATTAGAGGGAGCATGCTCTAATAAACACACACAGCAGCGAGCAGAAATCTGCTCCTTTTGAAGAGCGTTAGACGGGTTGAGGCCACAGCTGAAACAGACATCATGTGCCCTAAATTCACTGGCACACAGCTGATGAAAGGGATGATTAAAAGCATCTAACAACTTAATGTCCGCATTTCAAACATTGATTCTAGCCTTTGATGCCTGTTTTACTGTGGGACTTCTGCTCAGTCTGACTTCATCTTAGATCTAAATTGATTTATTTGGTTTTCTATATTTGTATCTGCCAACAACTTAAAAAAAAAGAGGACATTTAATTGCAGTTCTTCTCTTTTTGGGATCTGTTATTTGTTGTTCTTTTATGTTAGCGCTGGATTAGATGCAGTAAACTTATTTTTTTTTACGATTCTGCATTCACTTGGGATAAAAATAAACATGAAAACATGATAGCTGGAATTAGGAGAATGCAGGCAGTCAGGCAGGGTTTAGTCATTATGTCAACTATTTGCTCAGCCTCCGCCCTTGTCAGCTCATGAGGCATTGTTTACCCTGTCCTGTTGAGACAGGTGGGTGTTCCCGTTGTGGGGTACAGTGCATGCACGGCCTCAGGTGTGACAAGCCGGCTCTGCTGGGTCTTTCAAGGTAAACATGGGGTTAGGATCAGAGTTATTGTGCTGGGAATGTGAGAAGAATACTTTTCCAAGAATGTCACTTGTTGTGTAGTGGTGAAAATATTTAAAAAATATATATTTTCTCATTTACCAAAAGTTCCAGTTCATTACTGCCAAGGTCCAGCTGTTCCAGTTTCACCAGGAAAGAGAGCGACCTGAATATCCATACAAAAGAGAGCACATGCAGTTAGTCACACAAGTATGTGCCCTGTGGGACGAGAGAGTACAGTCACGAGTTGTGACCGACATCCTTACACGATGCTTCTGTCATGTTCAACGCTGCATTCACTTTGTAATAAAGTATTGCAGTATGAGGTGAAAAAGTTTGTGACTCCATTTTTGTACAATGCAAACCTCCAAAAGTTATGAAATGACATCAGCGTTAATGATTTTTAATGGATTTTGGGATTGTTGTCAAAAGGAGCTTATAATGCTTTATGAAGACGGTGGGATATAAGATAATAGAGCCAGCTTTGCATATGTGGAAGTGGAAGGAGTTGACACTTACGCTGGTAGAGACTTCAGCAAGTTCTCCCTGAGCTCCAACGTCACCAGGTTGGCCAAACTAAAAACAAAAGGAGGCGAGTGAAAAGAGAAAGGGGAGAAGGAGTTGGCAGCGTCAAGAAGAGAGGATGGGGGTGTAAGAGAAGAGAGGCAGGTTGGTTAGTCAGATGGCAGGTCTGTTCGTCTGGGCCGTCTGACATGGCGAGGGGCTCTTCCATCTGTGCGAGGCCAGCAGTGGCCCAGAGCCCAGAGACCAGCTGCCTCCGAGCCCACTGGGCAACAGAATCAAACTCACACTTAAAAACCTGCTCAGTCCCGTCATGTAACAAGGATCTCAATGAGAAGATGTCCTCAAGTGTGGCATTGAAGGACAGTGTGACGGCTTCATTTTTGATTTATAAACTTGACTGTTTTTAGAAGTTGCCACATCAAAATTGTAGGACTAAATTAACGACTACTCACATTGTCAATAAGTAATTAATGTTTTCAACTGATTTACAAATGTCTAATTTTACAAAACAAGAAGCGAGGTTGAGAAGCACCTGACAGTCTCCCTGAAATAAATCACCTTTTTTTTCAAAATGTTTGTCGATTCTAAATTAAATCCCAAATGTATTTAAGCAAAGAATGGTACAAGTGATGAATAAGTAAAGCTGCAAAATAAACGAGAAAGCGGGGATTATTATTTTCTAATACCAGAGCCATTGTGGATATGTTTACGTACTTTCCTATGTCGTTGGGCAACGTCTGCAAGGACACGTTGTTGAGTGCCAAGTGAGCCAGCGCTCTGAGCTGAGTGAAACCATCCGGCAATCTGGAGATAAAGGAGGAAAAAGAGGGAGAGATTTGTAAGGCTTTGTTGAACAAAACAAGCTGTCTTGATTATAATTCTTCACATACTATGCATTATTATCACTTAGGAAATATATTAATGTTTCTTTCCACAAAGCTGTACCGCTGGACATATTTTTTCACAGTGTCAATGGGGTTTACCTGGACAGAGGGTTTCCACTGAAGTCTGCGATCTCCAATGCCCTGCAGAACTTAATGCTCTCTGGGATTTCAGGAATGTCTGACGGAGAAAAGAGGGGGGGGGGGTCAGGAGTCAGCGTAGTGGACACAGATGTAGTGTGTGTATGTGTGTGTTATGGGAGGGGGGGTGCATATTCTCTGTAGCGAATAATTTAAGATTCTTGTAATTTCAACCAGATGTTCAAAAGCAAAGAAAGGGAAAATGAGATGAAGTTAAATGATGGAGGACATGGTCAAAGTTTACTGTAACAGCTTAATTTACCCCAATTCAGTCCAATTTGCTGAGCAATCACACAACACTTGGACTGAAACCAAGTCATAATTGAGCTAATTGGATCCTTCTCTCTGCATATGGAATTATTTCAGCTGTTTACTTCAGTACTAAATATGATGGTGTTGCGGAATACAATCCAGAAATTAAGTGAGGGTAAAACAAAAACAAAAGTAGAAAGCTATTTGGCAGATCAGAACAACAACAACGACAAGTGTAATGATAAGTTATGTAGCTTGGGATCATGAAGGTTGTTGTCTCGTTGTTAAACAAACCACCACTGCAGCAGGTAGAAATATGATCAAGTTTTAGCACATAAAATGTAATTACATGATGGCATAAATAGCTGTAATAAATATTAGTTAACGTCAACATTTTGCTGACTTCCTTTCTTATATAAATGAAATGTGAAATTGTGGATCTCTGTGTTGAACTTTGTTTCAAATATGTAGAATATTGTGTAGGTACTGTCTCGAGACCAATTTTTGAAGGTATCAGTTTGAATCGATAGTGTTTATACTCAGTCTTGTCTCGGTCCCTGACTGTTCTGTTCTCTAATTGTCACACAACATTTTCACAACAGATTTTCACAACATTAGTTTAAGATGTGTGAAACGATATATATATATCTTTCTGCAAAGAAACAGTAAGATAGAGCTAGCTATTCCTACACAATGGAAAGACAGGTAGATGACGATGCAGTATGTCAGTAAACCTTACCCACATACATGTTTTTTTGCAGAGACAAATAGCTTGTAGTGAGACGTGAATTTACAAAAACAGTTTTTGTGCTTAGTCTGGTTCATATACAGGAAAAAATCTAGTCTGCAGGACTGAAAAGGTACAGAACTTTCTGTCACTGTCACTATGCTGCAGGTGCAGGTTAACAAATCCCTGCTGAGCTGAGCAGCCTTTGACGTTTATCTGGCTCAGCGTTGTCCTGCAGCAGAGGAGCAGGCGAGCAGACAGGCAGACAGATGGGAAAGGCCCTTACAGGCCGCTGCACACTGCTCACACAGCACTTGATGCAGTGTGGAGCAGAGCAGATGTCTTCTATCTAGTATGAAGGCCTTTCCTGCCAATGAGTATCAGAGTGACTGAGAGCAGTGTGGTGCAAGGACACAGAGGGGACAAGATGTGTGCGAGTGTTAGAGCTGATGGGTTACACAAATCAAATAACAGCCCAAAACGAAGTGAGAGTCATCTTGTGTCTCGTTATGCCTGATATTTGCTTCTCTCAAGGCAGTTTCAAGGGCATGGAGATTCTTGTATGAATGTCTGTTGTACCCGGGGGTAGACTGAATAATCTGGCTAAGAAGGCAGTCAAATATTAATCTAATGGCTGCTGCTAGAGTGTTCATTTCAACAACGGGTTTGGCAACAGTCCCGTCTTTAAACCAACATGCAGACATCCCTTTTGCAGACATTAACCCCCATGCTGCTTCGTGTTTTCAGGGTGGTCTCGACAAGTGGGGAAGCCTAATTCAAAACACGTCATTAAAGTAATTGTGTGTTAATGGGTTGTGCAGTGAACTTGTGTGCGTCTTGTACCATTTCTGGAGATGTCCAGTTCCACCAGCTGCATGAAGTTGGCCACCTCAGGAGGGAGTCTCTGGATCTCATTGTCACTCAGGCCGAGCTTCCGGAGGTTCAGTAGTCTGAAGAAAGGCTGTGAAGACAAAATGTTATGTTAATAAAAACAGTACAGTGAGTACTTTCTCATCCCAGTCTGGCATGCTGCAACAAGGGAAAATGTTGCAGACCTAATTTTGCTGGTTTCATTTAAAATCTATAAAACGGTGGCGGCAAAAGCGTCCCAATGCTTAAGGAGTAGTAGGTTTGTCACTATACCAGGTTTTTCAAATGCTACAATTTGAGTAACCATCAACTGATTGCAATACATATTTCAATACCTGCCTGGGCAACAAAAGGACAAGCCCTAGGCACCCAATATCTTGTAATTTCTTGAATTTCAACTCAGGCAAAATCCTGCACAACGTCAATGGCAACATATTAAGAGTTTTTTAAAAGTTCTATACCTGATCTTTAAAATAACAAAGATTGAATATTTTTAGATATTGACAACATTTTTACAACCTAAGTAGGGCAGAAATGCATTTTTTTTAATGATAAGCCATTATTGTCGTTTTTTTTCTGTCATTGGGATCGGACAATTTATCAACTGATCATTTCTGCTAGAACAGCAATGTTCAGGTCTAAAGTGGACAAACAGAAGTGTGATGATAAAGTTTAAGCTGCAGGCTTGTACATGGTATGTTCAGATGACTGTTGTGATGCAGACGTTTCTCTCTGCCTTCATGTCTACAGAGTGTACACACAGAGCTTTCTGTATATGCAGAGGAGGCCCGTCTCCAGAACCAGTTTTAAAAACATTCCAATCATCATATTCCCAAAAACTGCTCCTCGCCATGGCAACACCAACCAAACAAAGTGGCTTTGGATAGGAGGGACGCGTTGAGTGCTGAGCCGGCAGCCGTGCCAAGTGCTTTCACAAGAGGCTGGTTGTTGGATGGGACGGCGTTCAGAAACATTCCTCCGCCAGCCGTGCTGTGTGTGCCTGTGTATGTGTGTGTCATCTGCTCTTAAGATGGACAGACAAGACAGGCTGGCCGAGAACAGCAAGTGGAACAGGCCAGAACTATGCAGTTATTAACCCCTCAATCGATCCCAGTACTGCAGCTCACAGAGCATCCACTGTCTGCCCATCCAAGGCTTGTTCTCAGACGCCGTAATGAGGGACATGCAGGCTTTTTTGTAATTTACAAAAATGCATTATTCAGAGTTACTTTTTGGACACTGGATGCAAGTTTCGAACCATGACCTCAATTTAAACTTCAGTGTATTCATTTCTCATATTTGACACAAAATGGTCTCAGCTTTGCATTCACACTGAAGAATCCAAGAAATGTCTAAGCTCCTCCTTTGTCTCTGGGACTACGATTTAAAAAATGTAGCACTGTGACACTCCTGTGTGCAGACTGTTGCATAAACATGTGATGAATCAGGCAGCACAAAACCTTCTTTGATGTGTATTGTCAGGTTTCTGGTTGACAGAAGTGTCAAAACACACACTTAAGACAACATACCGGGAGTTAAGAGGAGAATGCATCAGATCAGCTTTGTGCTGCTCTCCTGATGACAGACATATCCTGCTCTTAATCTATTACGTGAATTGTGTTTTGGGTTGAGGTGGCTACTGCAGCAAATTTTTCCCAGACTGTGATTGGGAGTTTGCTGGAAGTGCAAGACAGAGCTTGTTAGAATTTTGCCTGGTTTCCCGGTATCTGACTGGTGGTAAACGCTAACATTCACGCCTGGTGCAAAGGGGTTTAACAAGCACACAGACCTACTATCAGCAATTATAATTTATTTTCTTCTTCTGGTCGAAACTGTATTCTCACTGGTAAGAATAAAATATATCTACAGGTTCTTTCTTCTGAGGACAAATGACATCACTTTTGCCATTCATGTGTACTGGGCTTTCAATTTAAGATATCCGCAACATCATTCTTCCTATCAAGTAGCAGGTGACAGGTATCAGATGAAAGGAAAAGGAAACAGGAGCTGTGGGTGATCAATGTGACCCAGGCTAAGCCCAGATGGGAACCGGCCCCCAGTAGGGAGAGGCAACCTTGCTGGACAGGTGATACTCAGAGACTAGAAAGCCTCTCAGTGAGTGTTGCAGCAACACGCACCTAAACCTATTGCTGCAGGTACAAGAACACACAAAACATTATGTTTACTCTGCATAATGCTAACAAGGCTCAAGGTTTTGTCTTCCCACAGTGAGGCTTGCACTCATTCCAGAGAATACAAAGCCATATTACCACTAATAAACAATCAGCCATTCCTCTACGCAGGCTAAACCAATTGCTAAATTAAAGATTTTGCATCAGTGCATTCCTCCTCTCCCTTGAAATTGTCCAGACCTCTGTCAGCGAAGAGGGGAGAGACAGTAATATAATCATGCACTGTGAACAAGTTGTTATGAACACTCACAAAGATGGCCATTCACTCCTGAGCGGCCGTTCACAGACAGACCCGACAGTGTTTTTCTAGGGAACTGTGATGCTGCACGCAAATCTCAAACCAGTTCTACTCGCCCAGTAAGTAAGAATAGGAAGATTTGATTTGTCTTTAGTAATTTTGAAGACCACAAGATGCCAAATAACTACAATCAAATACTGACACATAACAGTCAACAACTGCTTAATCAATCAATGAAAACAGGACCCAATGTTCTGGCTGTTTCCCACCCACTGATTAAACAATAGGGAACGAAACAGTGCTATACGGGTCAATGGGTCAATTGGAATAACAAGTAGGAGGAGAGGGATTTAGTGTACCGCCACCGTCTCTGTATTGTATTATTACTGAGCTACTGCAGCCTGCTCAGTCACTCATGCTGCCTTTACAGGCCTGAGCTGGTGTGAGGCAGCACGCTGGTGAGAACGAGTGTGCTGCATTTCCTTTATAACTTTACAACTGGGATGTTTTAATGAGAACCCCTTGTGAGAGTTGTTTGCTAAGGGAAGGGAGTGTGGCTGCGAGGCGGGAGGATAAAGTAAAGTGGAGCATAAAGGAGGGAAAGTTAGGGAGGGTAAATTATAGCTGTGTCAGCAGAGGTCTATGGAGCACAGTACTGCATTACAGTCAATATACACATGGCAAACCTATGGACAAAACTAGTGCAACCTGGCATGCAGCAGAGTAATCATTTAATCTTGATTATCTTGTTTATATGATCGTTGCACGCCAAAATCGTTATTGAAATTGAAACTTGATTAATTGCCAAGCACTATAACGGATCTATGTCTGATCACCTGCAGAGCATAAGGTTTCTACTCAGGGCTCGAGCAAAGTGCATGTGAAAAAAATATACTTCAGGGGGCCTAATTGGGTGCCCACACAGGAAAGGTCTACGGTTGGGAAACACTTTCATGGACAATTTAAGTCCTGTGGGGAAACTTTTCAGATTGGAAATCCGGAAGAATCACATCCCTGCCGGTGGCGGTGGTTACAGGCAGTAAATATTACTGTACAGAATTGGCCAATAGTGTTGCTGATAGTCTTGTCTGCTTTTTTGTAAGTCATAAAGAGGTATCAATGTTCATTTCAGTCTGCTTCATAACCAGCTAAAAACTCCTCGTGGGAGCTTTAAAAGGGGGCCAAACTGTATGTGATCACTTGGGTAAAAAGGGTCGGGTGAAGTCTGTAGCCATGTGCCTGAACTGTGATAAGGTTTGACACAGGGGAAGATTGGGTCCATGAAACATTGACAATATGACCAAGTCAAGCTAGTGTGAAATGAGTTCTGCAGTGGGGATACTTATTTGAGCTATCCCTCATTACTGTACAATCAATGAAGCCTCGTCATCCCTGAGAAACCTGTGGGAGATAGCCGTGTAAGCATGTGTGAAGCAGTGTTTCCCCTACCATTATATTAGGGGGGGCGGCCCTAGGGGAACCACTGTGAAGTATCTTAAAAGGTTCTTCTTAGTCTTATCTGTATCGCCTCACTTAGCGTACATTCCTCTAAGACAGTGGGTTAATGTGCCTCAGGATGTGTAGATGCACGCTTCGTTTTGCAGAAGACCTCACGTCACAGGAGGGAGGATCCTGCGCTGTAGGTCTCTCAGTCAGGGCTGTTTACATAGTCTTGTTTTTTTTTTTTTTGCTTAAGGTTGCCAAGAAAGCTGGCTCCAGCAGGACTCAGCATGTGTGTGTCAGTGGGGCATAGAGCAGCATGTTAACGTGCATATTTGTGTGTTCCATGTGTATTTGCAGCAGTGTGTGTTTATTCAAGAGTGTTTATGATCGTGTTAATGTGCACTGGAAATTCACAGGGGTGGGATGTTAATGTTTGCGGACCTCACATCACTCCAGAGAATTTAATTAAATAGTAATGACACTTATCCAAAAGAAAATTGTGTGTGTGTGTGTGTGTGTGTGTGATTGTGACACATTTAGGCAACAGTATGTTCTCCGTATTTTCCACTTTTACTCAGTAAGAAGATGCCTGAGGTTTACAGAGGCTGCTGTGTTCAGTCAAGTGACTCCATTTAGTTTATAGTTTCCCTTCAATCATGCCATCAGACAATAGATAGAGGAGGTTCAGCAGACACACACAAACGCACACACACACACACACCATATTTAAGTCCTCCTACAGAGACCATTTAGTGTGCAGGAGACCGTAGAGAAACGCCAGACTCTCAACTCTGTTCTTGCCCTAAATCATTAACCTGAGCCAGGCAGGTTCATTGTTAAAAAAAAAAAAAAACTCCTACAATAGTTTCTGCATGATGTCTGGGAATTAAGTGGGGGAATTCTGGCCGATTCGACATCAGGCCGCAGCTTGTCTACAAATCTACTGAATTACTGGATACATGTTCAATTTCAGGTCAATACTCAAGTCAAACTACACACCATTACCAAACCTCTTATCTATTATTCCTTTAACCCTCAATTTTTTGTTTGACTCTAACACACTTAGTTTCCGCTCAAAGAGGAATTCCTATTCACACATTCCTGAGCCTCTTAATCTCATGCAAAATCTACCCAGTTGGCCTGGTTTGCATGTCCCCACTCTTTCCGATATCAAGTCCTCCCACAATGCACACAAACTGCACACACACTACTGGGGTGAGGGGCTCAAAAAGAAGGGAGGGGATGGAAGAGGGGAGCACTTGCTTTTGTGCGGGCCTGGACTATCTCAGCGTCCGGGGAAATAGAAAGACGAGAGGATTTGGATGGCTGGGTAACTTGCTTGGTCACTCTAATGACGAGCCTCATTACTGCACACTATAGATAGCTACAGTCTTTGTTGTGGTATAAACTCAGCGCATGAGTGGTCACAAATACAAGACAGCACTGCTTTAGAAATCATTAAACTTTCTCTCCTAAACATAGTTGAAGTAACATAAAGCTTTAAGTACGAGCACCAGCAATTTCACACTCTGCCATTTCAAGGCTAAAGTTAACTTGGCAACATTGGCTCTGCTACTTGAGCCAAAGCATCCACTCCCCTGCTGAAAACTTTTTGAAACCTAAAGTGCCTAAAACTTCTGCACATGAATGATACTCTAACTGGTCCTCTACCCCTCCTCCCTACCCTGCTCGCTCCTCTACTCCACCTCTCTGGGTTCCCTCCATTTCCCTTGGCAGAAGGACAATGGCCAAGCAGGCAGCCCCACACAGCAGGGCTGTCAGTCACAGATCGGCTCTCGCTGCCCCCCTCTCTTCTGCTCTGCCAGGAGATTCCTCCATTGTCCGAGAGGGAACCCCGGAGAAGAGAGAGATAGAGGGAGAGGGGCTAGGAAAGACTTGAAAGAGGAATGCAGCAAAAGATTACAAAAGGCAGGAATGACTTAGGAGGATAGAGGAGGAGAAGGGGGAGAGAAGAGCTGAGGAGAATAGGAAGACTGTGTGCGAAGAAGAGAGGAGCGAGCTGAGAGAAAGGGAGGGACGGTAGATTATTAATGAAGAAAGGAGGGTCAACAATGGATTCCCACAGAGCTCTAATGGGGACAGAGGCTTCAGCAACTGACCAACAAATGATCTCAACTGAAGACTTACCCTGTCTAGACTTATCATGACATTTAAAAAAAATAAACTTAATGTCATTATTGTATCTCATATTATGAAACTAGGGATGGGAATTGCAATGTAACTCACAAAACAATACATGGCCCACGATAGCAACATTATAATACAGCGATTCTGCATCATTGATAGATTGCAAGAAAACAACATCCAGATATATGATTAAATGGAGACTACAGAATCCCATAAAACGTTGAAGAATTAATGTGTCAGTTTCACCTCTTGTCAAACTTAATCTCTACACTTCTTCTGTCCGTTGTCTAACATTATCACACTGTCTTCTTCTTCTTTTATCTCACAATCTTCCAATTAACTTTATTGACATGTCCCTCTTTCATTTCACAAGTACCTCTGCAAGTAATTATGAAGTAGTGACGCCTTGAGTCAAATTGACTGAGAAATATGTTACATAGACTTTTCTTTTTAAAATATCCAGTGCTCTGAATGTGCTTCAGTCCCGCTTGTATACAGTCAGTGTAGCGAACAATGAACCAACCAACCTATACACATCAGACCAACAATAAAACCATAAACTTACACGCCACTTCCTCTGCCCTCACCCACTCTCTCCCACACACTCTCGCTCTGTTCTTGCAGCACAGGTGTGTTTGTGGGCAAGAATAAGCAGATACAGAAACACACCAGCAGTACAACAGCCACACTATATACAGTGTCTCATCATGTGAGATAACACAATCAACTTCAATCAAACATGCTCTCTGACAAAGAAAATTAGGTCTGTTTATGTTCCATTATTACACACTGTGTGTGTGAGCGACTGTTTGTGTTTAACTTAAGTGGCAGACTCATCCAGGACTACCTCCTCCGTCCGGCTCCAGTCGCTCAACAGGCCACACAGAGAGAAGGGCGTGGTAACGCCGGGATGACTGACACAGGAGCTAACTCCCATCTACTAACACCTGTCCTGGTGGCTTTGATCTGTGCAGAGAGCAAACATAGCCTAAAGCCAGTCACAGCAATCCCTGAGCACACGTTTTTGCAACACATATTACATGAAGCCAGTGGAAAAGGAGGCATTTCATAATCTTAAAAGCGTGTACTGAATAATTTAACATAGTGCAAGGACATAGCCTTAAATTTGCATCCCTAATATTCGCTTGTACTACCTAAGGCAACTATTAGCTATAAACATGCCGTTATAAATTATACTCTCTCTTGTTCTCTCTGCCCTCTTTTCTTTACTGAGCCTGTGTCGGAACAGAGTCATAAGGAAAAGGATGGATGGTCCTAGCTGAAGTGGTTTGGGGTGCGGGGGCTGTACATGTACGTGTTTATGTACGTGTGTTTATGATTGGGTGCATGTGAGGAAACATGTATACACTTCCAGGCTTCCAGCATCCTTTTATGGGTAAACACGGGGATGCCCTAACAAACATTGATTAGAAACAGGGAACCCTCCATGAAGGTGGAACTGAATGCATCATTGGCAATGTGGAAAATACAGTACAGCCAGATTGTGTTTCTCCTAACCTAATGAGAGTGATAACAAACTTGATAAACAACCACAGTGACAACAGGGGCCTTTCCCCCCTTTTGCCTATAGGCAACTGACATGCTGGTATATTATTACGTGTCTGTTGATCTTGCATGCAGCCAAAAGTTCAGTTTACAGATTCCTATTTGACAGCTGAATATACCACACCAAAGCACTAGGTAAAAAAAATGGAAAGCTTATATCACAGTTGTGCTTGGTGATGCAGACTCAAGAGGGCTGACAGGGGGGGAGATTGAGAGAGAACAGGTGTACATGGCATTGTGCGAGGGGGAGAGGCTCTTCCACTCACAATCACAAATGGCTGAGTGACACATGCAAATGGACTGCACTTCACTCTGGAACATCTAAACATGGGATTTGTGTGATTAGTCAACTAAATGTTTAAAAATGTCACCCTCGCTAGTTGGCAGCAGAATCACTGGTTAGATAAACATTTGTTTGTTTGTAATTAAGGGTCGCAATGCCAGACATCTGCACAAAAGTTGTTTTAACAAGTGTGGACATCTTTCGTGATTTCATGTGAACCTGAAGTTTGTGCATACAATCAATGCAAAAGTTAAGGCAGTTTTCTTTCAATGTAAACGTTTGAAGCACTCAACTATTTTTTTTTACATAGATGCATGTAGATAATAGGAAACACTGTGCCATGTAGCAGTCTTGGTTATGCTTACTGTAAGAATGAATGGTGACTGCTTGGTGCAGTAAAGCGATTTCCAGTCAGCATTTTATAAATAGACACGTAATCCTGCCACTCTAGCCATATTGGTGGGCTAATCACTACTTTGGTTACTAAAACCATCGCAGTGATAGAGAGGGAGAAAAGCTTCACCAGTCTCTGGACAACATGTCCACAACTTGATTATCGTAAATGCACAGCAGAGAGAGAGTCCCAGCACAGATTTGCAATCCAAATCAGATTCAAATCAGAAGCAAGGCCAGAATCCTTGAACTTGATCTGTGAGGCTCTTACACTGGCTTACAGCTTGCTTCAGTTTTCAGGTTCATAAAGCCCGTCTACCATCTGACTTAAACAACCACCACACTTAAGAAAGACGATCAATAGACTGTTATTGTCCAACAACTACATTAGAGGAAGCGGGAAACAGTATAATACCTGAGAACTACTAAATGTGCTTGAGTAATCTGCTATAGAGAATGACTGACCAACCATTATAGGGGCTAATGTGATTATCAAACAAAACTAAAGGCCCCTGTCCAAAGAAATGTAAATGATGCAGGTGTTTGTAAAGTCACTTAGCTGATCGTGAACACAAAGTGAAAACAAAAGGGTGGGCCTCAAGTTTTGTTTTTGCTAATGTTGGATGGTCAGACAAGTGCATAGTGCCTCCATTCAAACTTTTCTGTTTAGTTGAACTAATGGCCGGAGATTCCCCAGCTATGCTCTCACACAGCAGGAATGACTGAGTTCACAGGCAGATCAGAAACTACAGAGGAGGCCCTCCACCTCCCACCTCCACCCCTTCTCTTCTCTCTTCATCACATGCTCACTCATTCCGTTTCTGTTTTCCCACAAACATGACACAAAACCAGAGGGCCTATTGTTTATGGTCTGCAGAGGACGTTAGGCTCTTTCCTGGATGGGCTGGATCCGGTATGTGCTGCCTGCCTGCCAGCTCTCCTTTTGTCCCACAGTGAGGCTGTGCTACAGGGGACCAACATGGCAGCCAGGAACTTCGGTACTGCATGGATCATGCTTTGTATAATCAATTACATTTTTGTATAGCTATTGAATAGTGTAAACACAAGCACATAAAAAAAGTATTTTTACTCTAAAGCTGCTTGATTCAGTACTTTGAAAAGACTACCACTCAACAGAATCTCCAGAGGATATGACTGAGGGTTTTTTGAGGTGGCTCCTATGGTTAGAAAAATAAAGTTGTGGGGTGTTAGATAGCCTAGCAGGTATATTGCGCGCAGCATGTACGGAGGCTACAGCCCTTGAAGCAGTCGGTCCAGGTTGAACATTGACCCTTAGCACGTGATAACATGTCATTCTCACTCTCTCACCCCTGTTTCCTACTCTAGCCACAGTCCTTCTCTACAATAAAGGCATAACAGTCCCCCAAAACAAACAAAGAAAATTAAAAAAAATAAAGGTGGTGCACTTATTGTCTGGAGCATCAGGAAGAAAGAGAGGATGTGATTCCAATGTAAAATCTCATACATCATTATACTTGCAAGATATTTCCTACTCATCTTGTGTAACAAATAACTAGAAACAGAAAATTTGGGAAAGCAATCAAATGGGACTGCATGAAGCTACTTTAAATCCTCTGCTACTGGAAAAATGTCTAGTATTACACCTAGAAAAAACGGACAGAAAAATGTGCGTTTGTGTGTGTGTGTTGTAAGTGCACAAGCAGCCTCAATACAATTGCTGCATTGTATGTGTTCTGGTTGTGACCTCCCTCACAGGATCATGTGGCTCAGTCTCTATCTTTTCCAGTAACAGTCATGGCATTCAGTCTTGGCAGCGGGTTGAACACAGGTCTGTGTCTTTATATTACCCTCTCAGGAATGTACCCTGACTGCTTAAAAATGAACTGTAAACGGACAGCTATGGAAGCACCACTGGTTTTTCCCAGACAGAAATCATTTTTAAAGTTGATCTCAGAATTCAAACTGACATACCAAAGAGCACGTTGGGACATTTTTGGCAACAAAGTTTTCAAAAGACCCAGATTTAATGATTCAAAATGTTTTACTGCTGTCATTATCAATCATTATTACAGTAGCTAAGGTTGGATTACCACCAGGTTATGTTACAGTAAAAATGATTGAAAGACACAGCCAAACAAAAAATGCCTGAGCTCAGTTTACAGTAACAAGTTGCAAATAGTTTAATTGAACCGGTTTCTTTCGAAGAATTAATTCACAACCGTTTTAACAGTCCCTCAAATTATCCTCCAAGGTTGTCAAGAAACTTTGATACATCAATGCTTTTAGATACCATGTGTATTAAAATGATAAAATCTCAGTTATTTTAATGTTCAATAGTATCCAAAAGTACCAAAACAGTCATATTTTTAAACCAAAGCTGCCAAGAGCAAAAAAGAGAAGCAGCGCTCGTCTGTTTTAAATGCACTGGTTGGTTCAAGTTTACTGTGAGCGAGAACATTGATGACAATGTGCAGGAGTTTGCTTCAAGTTTTTGGTGATTAAATACAACAAATTGCCCAATATTAGCTGCCATGTGCTTGTATTTTTGTTGCTGGGGCATTGTGACGGGTATCAATATATCGTTTGATTTTTCCTTGTATTGAAATATAAAATTCTGGCATCGTGACAACCCTTGCCGTGCTGCTGGAGTTACAAATCTGACAAATCTGGATTACGCATCCCCACTGTTTTATGTAAATACGTTTAAAAAGGTCAGGGATAAATCATCTACATGTATGCCACAAAATAGCAAGAGAATAAAAAATCCATTAACCTACTTAATCCATGGCACGAAGTGTGTTCTTAAGCCATGGGGTGTTTGCAGTATAATAGATTCACAGTTGTGTGCTTTTATATTTGTACTGTTTTCAGTAAAGCTCATCAGAACAACATTTTAGCCTTCTAAATTAATTACAAAGTGGTTTGATAAAAGCAAAAACTCTCCTCTATGCAGGTCACCGATGCAGCAGCCCAGGCTCTGCTGAGAAATAACTGCTCCACTTAAGGTGTTACTTTATATCTTCTGTCTGGCTGCCGCAGCTTTTCTAGCCTGAGGACAAAATTTGCCTTTGTGATCAGCAGGTTGTTTTACTCCATTACATGTTTGGCTAAGGCAGAGGCCCACAGATACATACAAATATTTGCAAGGGCCTAGTCTGTGTACACAGTAAGCACAGTAAAAGACTGTAGATCTGAGAAGAGGGAAGCCCTAGCTCCTCTGATGCCTCTTCTTGAAAACACAGGGTAAACGCGCCCCCGCATCAGGCAAACTACAGGCCCTTGGAGATCCATCACCTTGGAGACCAGAGTTTGTTGGCTGAATTTGGCAGCAGAAACCTCCCCAGTGACACTCAAATGACAGTGAAACAAAAACACTTGATCCAAACACATTATCTGCTCTAAGACAAAACACAGTATCCAAACATCTGCAGCAGATCATCAGAAAGAGGAGAACAGGTACTGTAATGCAATCTGCCTTTTTGTGTTTGATCATTTCATTTGTATATTGTCAATCTTAATATACTGAGCCAAAGGAACACATTAGCGCCTATGCTTATCTTCAACATAGCAAAGAGGAAACGCATGCAGTTATTAAAGATCACGTGCCAAATCCCATTAATATGTCATGGAGACAGTGTAATTACAGAGTTGTCTGCACACCCCTCCCACACGACTCCAGCGAGGATCAACGTCAGGAACCATCAAAACACTGGCCCTAAGCACATGCTGATCCTCCGTGGATGTGAGAAGCCCCGCTCCTCTGCATGACCAACGTCATGAACCTGGTTTGTGATAGCAGTTCTAAAAATACACCACCAGGGAACCTGATGATGCACATTAAAGGAAGCACACTGTACATTAGAGCCATATACCGAAGCACATCCATGTTCCTTGTCTGGCACAGTATGAGGTGACAGAGTCCAACTAAACATGGCGCATGCATGCGCAATTTGCACTTGTCCTTGACCTTACCTGACATTCTGTTCCTGTGCTCAAAAGAGCTGTTACAATGCCGAGCTGCAGAAGGTCTCACATTCAAACTCACTAACTGATAACAGTCCACAGGCTCTTGGTGAAACACACTTTGCACTCAGTCCAAGCAATCCTCATGCAGTCTACAACAATTTTAAAAAAGCAATTTGGTAAGGGAAAATCTTTTAATTGTTTAAACATCGGTTGCAGATAATGCAAAAATTGGACCAGTACTGCATACTTCTGTGATTTTAGAAATGTGAGAACTTAGGGTGCAGTTGCACGAGTGGTTAAGTCGCACCCCATGAGGCCTCCAAGTGGGAGGCCGTGGTTCGAGTCCAACCTGTGGCTCCTTTCCTGCATTGTCCTTTCACACTCTCTTTGTCTGATTTTCCACTGTCCCATCAAATAAAAGGCAAAAGGCCCAAAAATAAATGTAAAAAACCGAGGAGAAAGTGAGAACTTGCCGCAAAAGCTGATATCTAAAAATGAAGAGCTTGCATCATTAAATCCAAAGATTAACTATCACAAAAGATCCTCCTATGAAAGCATTATATGTAACTGCAATAGTTTGCTTCAGAATAACACTCAGTAGAACGAGATCAAGGGAGAGGTTAAGTGAGGCATAAACGTGTCCACTCAAGTAGAAAAGATTCCAACTTCAGGGTAAAAGTTGCATAACATAGTTCATGCTATTACAGAAAATACCTTACTGTCAGTCAGGACACTACAAAAATGACTGAAATATAAAAAGAAGATGCTAAGATGATGTGTCCCATTTAATATCACCTTTACTGAACAACCACAAGCATATCTTTAGTTCCCCTGAATTGAATCTTCCTTTTGCTTTTTGGGCAAACTGTAAAAAACAATTCCAACACTTTAGCCATACACTTATTGAACCCAATTCCAATCCAAGATGAAGTATAAATCTTGCTCTACTCTGAATGCACAGATGATTTTGGTCTAAAAGTCAATAAGCCACTGACTGCACCTGCTGAATGAGTTAAAATCATTCATCAAATACACAAAAAAGAAATTAGCCACTGCTTCATTCTTTAATCTGAGCTCCTTCCCAGTACTCCCATCTGTGTTATAAGTCCCTGATGTTCATGGGCCAGATTAATTAAAACCCAATTAGAATGAGTGAGGCATTATCAAGGCATGATTGAAATTATGCTTGATTACCTTGAGAATTAAACTGAAACAAGATGTGCACGAGTCAGTGTCATGCATGCTTTGTTTTATGTCTAAGTATAGTGCCTGTGTGTGGGCTTCACCAACAGGAATGTGCTGCAGAGCAAGTTCAAGTGTTTGAGAGTGAGCAAGAGGAGTGAGGGCAGGGCAAGCTCCTGGAGATTCCAGGCATGCCTGTGTTTCCTCGGATGTCACGTGCTGCAGAGCAAACACAGCTATGCTGAGTTAATTACAAAGAGGACACAAGGCCTCACACTTAACGCCAATTTTTTCATACTTCTGCAAAAAGTATAATGAGAATTTTGAGAAAAGATTACTTCATATATAATTTTAAACCAAGTCTGTTTATCAAAACAGGAGTAGAACGAGTCTATCATTTTCAAAATCAGGATTTCCCATCTTAACCGAGAGCTTTTAAGATTTAAAGTTTTTTAGGACGATTTTTGCCTTTATTGGACAGGACAGCCAAAGAGAGACAGGAAGCGCTGGCAGTAGAGAGTGGGGGATGACATGCAGCAAAAGGCCGAGGTCGGACTCGAACCCGCAGCTGCTGAGACAGGGACCACAGCCTCCATACATAGAACGCACGACATATCCGCTAGCCTATCAGCGCCCCCTAAATATAGTTTTTTTTTTTTTTACTTTCTCTGAACTCTTACAAAAGCATAATGGAACAAATATTATTAGAAAGATGCCTTGTGGGAGAATAAAGCAAAGAGAATGAACACAGAGTTTCATTGTGAGTTGCTGCATTTCCTCAATTTAAAATAACTGACCTTTTGCTACAAACAATGTCTACCTGTCAACACTCGCTGAATCAGTCATCAGATCCCACTGTTCAGTTGGGACCAAAGCAAAGGGAAGGGTTAAGTGTGGAAAAAGCATAAATCAGAGCATTCTTGCTGCACTGGAGATGAATAGTTGTGCTTGGGGGGTCTGCTGACACACACGCAGCCACATTGAACACGAACTGCTGCTGTCGCTTTTTCTGCAGACCCGTTACTGCTTTGTTGGTTTTTCGTTGCTGGCACATGAGAATGACACATACATGTGTGTGTACGTGTTGCTTTGTTATTCTCCAAAGAACCCTGCTGTGCTTCCCATTGACCTCCCTCATCTATTCTCTGTCACACACACACACACAAACATTCACCAATCAGCACCTCTATTAGGAGCCTCAAACTGGTCATGTGGCACAACCCACACACTCAACATAATTGTGTTTGCTCAATAACCAACTAACCAGTTACGACTGTGTATCATTGTTAAATTTAAAGAAAAGTAAAGAAAATGCTCCCAATTCAGAGCTTTTTTTTCTTCCACACGCCTTGACCCACTTACATTTTTAAAAACAACAATGTGTCGTCCTGCAGAATTACTCGTGCAACATCTCATAGGCAGCCTTGCTGTCCTTCGACACAGCTGTGTTGCTTGGGGGGAAACATATTTCTGTGATTGTAGCAAGGCTGCAAGACCTTTAATACTTTTCAGAGGAGTGCTTCTTTTATTTTAAACTTCACTGACAGAAATCTGCCATCACCTTCCTGCAGTACAAAATAAAGATATCATGCTTCAACTTGAAAAGAAAAAACTAAATAACAGTCTTTTTACCATCGAACCACTCTTACATCACAGTTAAATATACACACAAGAAATAGATATCGACAAATGTAAAGCTTGAAAAAACATTAAATTAAAAACAACTAAAGATTTTTTTAACTGAAATTGTCCCAAACCACCATCACGGCTAACAACAGGTACGAGCTACGTGGAGAAGAAGCAGCAGAACTGTGCAGAACAGCATAGTGTCAGTGCAGAAAACAAAGCAGAACACTGGGAGGTCTGTGTGTAAATAACACCCATAGAGTCTATAGACATCAAATCTCTTCCAGTGGATTCATCGGTGGACTACAGATTATAACACACTCATAAAACAATGAAAAGTGAGGCATCTTGCAAAATCCAGCATGCAGCAAAACAATATCATAATCAAATTAAACATGACAGTTTCCTGGCACACTTGTACAAGGAAATGGGGTTCCTATAACAGTCCGTGGCCATTCAGTGATTCACTGGCTATTAGGAGACGAAATCAATAGTGTGATCAATAAGAAGGAGAAGTAGTCGAGACAGCAATTTAGATAAGTTGTAAATAATTATTCCATCAATGAAAACTTTAGAGATCAGGAAATAAACACACAGAGCTCTGCAATAGAGCCCTCAAACTGCAAAGTTCACGACCCTGTATTTAATCAGACTGAAGGTGAATAGTGCATGATTTGTTATGAAATATGGACGTGTATTGAGGAAATAAAAAGTATAGATGGTTGCATTTAATAGCCGCCCAGCTGTCTTATCTGTAAGTGTAATATGACAGCTTTTGAAAAGTAACCCAGTAAAAGTGAACAACTAAGCTTAGAGATTCTCTCAGCTAACAGTTTTTTTAATGTTGTGCTTTTATTTTGTGTTTTTATACTCTATACGGAGTACTGACTAACCCTAAGGGTACTTTATGTCCCGTTTACATGTTTAAAAAGTGCTTTTATTTTGAAAGAGAAAAATAAACTTCTGGTTGATTGAAAGTAATGACAGTAACTTAAGTACGGAGAGACACAAAATAAAGGGAAATGTTTGATGTCACACCAATCCTCTGTTGTCATAACAAAATCACGAGTGAAACACTTAAACGTCAGTCGGGTCATTTAAATGTACTGTTGAGGAATATTGCCAACAGAACAGTTTACAGGTAAAGAAGATAAGAGAAGCCACCCTGCAGGTTAAGTGTGGAGAAGAGAAGTGAAAGGAAGCATGTTGAGCTGATAAAAGTCGCTCGTAAACAAACAAACAAACAGACAATTGTGTTTCTTTGATCATGTGCAGGCAACAATCGTGATTGCAATTAAAATGTAACAATTTGTGCAGGCCTACCATATAGTAGTTGAGTGTCAATCATTACTCATAATTGCTTTGCTATGGAAAAAATATTCCCCAAATAGAACCAAACGACACTCCGGGGTGGATAACAGGCGTTGAGTTAGTGGAGAGATCTCAAGTGGTGTCAGCACTGCAATTGTAGTAGCAAACACACAGCTGCTGGCACAAGAGCTTAACATTCCTTCTCAGGTTGGTGCAACTTCTTGTTGGATTACACAGAAACAAGGTGCTTTACATCATTTATCATAAGCTCTATCAGTTGGAGACACTGCAAGCCACTGAGTGTTTGCTCCAGAGGGAATACAACAGAAACACTGCAGAAGTGTTAGAGGGTGCATGGGAGTACACAAAAATAAAACAAGCCACTTTCACTCAAACCACTTATTTTCATGCCTGGACTTTACGTTCCCTAAATGCTCTAGAAAACAACGTCCAGAATGGAGATGGCATACAAAAACAGGGCATTCCAAAGCTCACTTGATTATTCCTGTTTCCTGCATGCAGAGACGCTCCCAACAAAAAGGAATCAATAAGAAAAGCACTGGCGTCAACAAATCAGGCAAGCTCGATACTAGACGCTAACGGAGTGCCTGAGTTGCCCTACAAATAAAAACCAACCCACATCTTAGTGTGTGCGTCTAAAGCCGCTCCGCCACCAGGACTAGCCCAGACTCAACTACCCACATGTATAAAAGCAGATCTGCTTTGTGGTTGCAGGCGTTGCTAATTGTTTAACTTTCAATCCCACAAATGCAGTTGAATAAACATTACCAGGCATTTCTGTAAACTGGTAAAACATGTCTCCTTCCTCTAAATACAGTAGGCATCTTTTACTGTAAATACTGAATTGGATGGAGATAAGAGAGACGAAGGTGCAGACAGTACACAGGGTGGAGGATGTAAGGGCTATCAGGTTTCAGAGTGATAGACAGAGGCCTCCAATGACTGTGTGTGGTCAGAAGATAAAGGCTAGCATTTGTTTGTAATGCCATCCCGGGCGACCTTCCCCCCCGCCACACCCACAGTGACATCAGTCGCACCCTGCCAGATTAACCTCAAAGGACCATTTGTGATACTGAGAGTGGGGATCCGGAGCTTGTGTGTGTTCAAAAAGGTCAGATAAACCAACCCATCCCAAAGAAAATGTCATTGCTGATTTAACTACTTTGTAAGCTTCACTTGTTTGTCAACGATGGGTGGGTACTTCTTGAGTGTGTGGCCTGAACATGTGGAAAATGTTCAAGTGACACAGATAGTTTACTCGGGCAGAAAATAAACACAATGCACGTCATGACCTAGACTGTACTGCTCACAGGAGAGGAAATCACCATCCTTGTGCTGGGCAATTACATCCTGCTGACAAGTTAGACTGCGTAAGCCGAACCTTGTTGACAGTTAACAAATGATATTGTATTTTCAGGACTTTCTCTCTCAGGACAAAACTAATGACGTATTGTATGGTTTTAAGTGCAACAAAGTGCCTCGGTTTAATGAATTTCATATTACATCTTTATGCTGTCAGAAAACTATTTTTGGAAGTCATAAAAAGAAAACTAAACTTGATATTGAATTATTTAACTAGCAGATGCTGCTGAGAGGAAGAAATCAACACAGCAATAATAAATTGGGACAAAAAAATGGCATCACCCTGTATATCTTGTCCGTGTGTACTTAATGTCTGTTGTCAACACAGCTCCCTTCCTATCACAGTGCTCCAGCAGGACATGCAGCACCGCCACAGACTCTCCCCTATCGCAAACAGCTGCCACCGCCACCACAGCCATCAATTATTCACAGGAGCTTTGCCTCCTTGTTTACCTTTGAGGCTGGTGACCAAGGCCGGACTGAATGGAGGAGTGGTGAGAAACAGCAGCATTAGTGTACAGACCGGTGTAAGGTCCAAATCACACTGCTGACTGAAAAGTCAGGAATCATTAGACTCACGTCATGTGACGGCCCGGGCCTGAGCAGGAAGCGCCACTGTACTAAAAGTCAACAGGACCACACAGGATGAAGCACACAAGATTATAATAAAAGGGACTGAACTGGAGACGAGTGCTTTTCCAACGTACGTCGGTTTGTCCCTGTGAGAAACTCTTCATCCTTAGATCTTTACTTTAGGAGCTCTCTTAAGGGCTAAGATGCGTTGTGAATAACTTTTATCTTTACCAGGATGCTTTTCAACTGTGACGCACGTGCACACACGAGCGCTTATACGTTGATGCTGAAAATTAGTGACAAAACACCAGTATGACAGGAAAGCGCTATGAAATTGAGAACGTGTTACAGTCTATTTTTTTTTATAACTGTTATAAAGTTATATAAAAAAAAAGTTAACTGGCCCGAGTGGCCCGAACGTGCAATCAGCTGGCCTGGACTGTATCAATCATTCATCCGGGCCAGCAGGCCAGTTATAATGTCGAGCCCCGCATTGCTGCCATTCCCAGGAAGACTGCACGATATCTTAAATTGAAAGGGAGCGAAGGAGTTCAGACTGGTGTGTGTGTGCGCGCTTGTCAGAGGTAGAAAGCTGAAGATCCATCCACACCATACAGGAGTCTCAAGGGGAGGGCAGACAGCTCTGGGACCACTTCTCTGGCTTTTCCCACCTGACACTGCATGTCAGCCCAGACTCGAGGATGCATGGATCGCCTGAACACGAAGAGCCCCAGAGGAACGAGGATCAGTGGAGCTCAGCTTCCTGATCCCTTCCTCTAGTGTAGGTGCCACAGCCCCCCTTCTCCTGTTAATCCATCTCCAGAATAAAATACACCCCCCACCACTGCATACTCACTCTCTCACTAACACACACCTCCCTTTACCCCTCTGTCCCACCAGATTTGGGGGAGGGGGGCGGCAGGATGTGAGACCAGCTGGTCATCAGCTCAGACAAAGAAACCTGCTGAATGTGCTCTTGCATCAAAAAGAAAGCCAGATCTCTCACACTGCTGTGTCTTCATGGCCTCTCTTTCACTTTTCAGGCACTCTGATACAGCCTGGCTCTGTATAAAGAGTTTGCCTTATTACAAAAGTTTCTAAAATAACAACCTCTACTTCTGTTTTTCTCTCCTATGCGGTCCTCTTCAGGGGGTGGGGTCACTTACAACCACAAATTTGGGAAATCTGGAGTGAAAAAACAGAACAATCACACGACAAATCCTACTTTAGATCCATTAACACTTTGTGTATAAAAGTACCTCTGGAGCAAAAATGCATTCCCCAGGCAGGACAGAAGAGTGAGAGAAAGAGCGGAACCAGAGGAACGTTGTGGTTTACCGCTGAGAGGCCAGTGGCAGGTGCAATTCATCTTAGGTGCTAGCCTACTTCAGCCAGTCACAGGGGAAAGACAAACCAGGGCTCTCCTGTAGAGTTAACTGGAAACTCAGGGAACGGAGATGAACTGCAGAGCTCAACAGTACACAGCGAGGTCACAATGTGGAGTGTCCTAGATTTTTATACCAAACTTTCCACGGTAAGCAGCAAACTTTTGGTTTTATAAGGACCATGGGTTGATCATCATCAATTCTCAATTAGACTGCACCATCCTTTAAATAACAAAATCAAACAAAACAGAGACACACTTGAGTATTAAGACTTGGCAAGCAATGCTAGACTAATTCACATTGAGCAAGAGCTGACTGAAGGGGCCTAATTTGGGCTACTTTTGACCTGAGGCAGAACATACACAAGGGAATAGAGAGAAAGGCAGTCAGATTTTTATCAGTGCATTTATGTGCTTGAAAAGACCCAAATGGCAGAAAAGTGGATCCCAGAGGACGCATACACTGAAAAGCATTAGCCTGTATGAAGAAGGGGGAGGTAAAAAAAAAAAAAAGGAGGGCTGAGGGGCATTTTCATGGCCGAGTGAAGCCCTAATCTGCCCTTTAGCCACAGATCTGTAAGCGCACACACACACAGGGCACTGGTTACATCTGAGGATTAAAAAGATTGCACAGTCATCTTTCCTACTGTACATTCACATATACTTCCTATTTTTTTTTCAAATGCATGTTTTTACTTTATAGACAGAACTCATTCTCCAATTAGGAGGGGACATTCATGAATGGGGAGGAAGCCGTTGATAGCAGTTATGCTGTATATTTCCAGATATTTGATGTGGCAGTTCGGCAGTTTGTTTGTGTCAAGTGTTTAGATAGGAAATCCAACCGTAACGTATCAAGTTTACATGGCAGGTCTTATTATGTAAAAATACTGGGAGTGACATGCATAAAACCAGTTTTGCAAAGTCTGATGAGGAGGGCACACCCATCAGGGATTTGTTCCCTATCTCAACAAGGAGACAGGTACATGTCCTGGGATGTGTGTTAGAGCTGGATTTTTTTTTTTTTTTGTGTACTGCACCTGCAGCCCATTTGCTCCAAGAAAAGGTAACCTTGTACTTTTCAGCAGGTGGAACTGACCTACAACAAATCTTAAAAGTGATCATTTGGGTCATGATATGCCTGCAGACTAAATGTACGCCTCGTCAGGGCAGTGCAGTGCACACAAAGAGCGATGACATTGGATATGATTGAGAGAAGGGGGGCAATCAGTGCTGTGAATGGCCTTCTTTGTAACTTGTCATGGGACTTCAGAATGCTAAAAAGATAATTCCCTCTTCCTCAACATGATCTTCAAGGCAGGGCTAGTTTTTCGAAGCCGAAAGGAGAAGTTCAGATTACTTGACCGCAAACCTACCTAATGTAGAGTATCGGCAAATATTGACTGTGAAGATTGTACTTTAAACCAGACTTTCAAGGCAACCATTTAATCTTTGACAGAATACACTTATAAAGAAAATTGTGTCTCCTTTTCAGTCAAATGAAAACTCACAAAGTGAAAATCCTGAAAGATGTCTGTGGAGGATCTCATGGTTAATTAGAAGCTTGATCCAAAGGCCACAGTTGCCTTTGGATCAAGCTTCCAAATTGAACATCCAGAAATCAAAACAAATGACCCATAAAAAAGACTTATTATTGCAAGGAAGAAAAAACAGAGCTACAATGCAGCATTAACAGCTGAAGATGTATGTGCATGAGGGGAATTCCTGACCAGCTGCTACTTCACAGGGTGTCTAAACTCTTTCTACCCGGATAAGTCATTCTTCTTTGGCTGCTGTTTTTATGTTGTACTATCACTGCACGGATACAATCTCATTCTAAATCTGTCAAAAACAAGCAGTCATTCGCCATTTCTTTTTCTTTTTTTTACAAACTTAAATTGTTCTTCATGTGGCAAATGGAGACATTACTACTGCAGAGGGTATAATCCAAGATTGGTGGGCAGTGCTGTGGGGGTGAGTCACAGTAAACTTAAGAAACTGTCAGGACGACTAAATCTCCATCTGTTCATGTTAAACCCCTACAAATACTATGTCAACCTATCCACACCTAGCAGCACCACACTAAATGACTCACTACACCTGAACTGATTTATTATGTATAATTTATTCCAAACAAGTTATCATCTAAGTGGATAATATTTTGATTGTTTTGCTTTTGACTGTATTCCTGTGACAGTTTGCGAAGGTATCACCTCTGAGCTGATTAGTCTTTATAACATATGTTGGTGGTGTAGCCAATTGGAAAGCCACATTTTGTACAGTGTTGTGTTGGTCATTCATAAATGCATGGCATGAACTGATAAGCAAAATGACGCTGGATGCTTGATTGACATCTAAAAATAGCTGACGTCTGACTGCACAAACTCATCTCTGACTTGATGACACAGTCAAAGGGAAGGAGCTCATGCATAAAGGCATTCAGACTCTAACTCACTTATGAGCTCATTATGTTAATGCTGTTCAACATACAGTCACTGGCCTTGTTCCCAACCCTGTCCAGCCATGACCTCTCACACCGCTCCCTCACAGAAGCCCCGCTGACTCTGAGGACCACAGAGAGGGCCCATATGCTTTGTGTCTGCACGCTACGCATTCACAGCGACCACACGAGACATTCTGTCACCATGCATTTATGTCTCCTGGTTGAAGCCTGCACCACACGGATAGACTGGCGGTTAGCTGTCTGCGCCAGAGTGTTTTGGTGTATCCTTCACTCTGTGTTTCAGGGGCTGTGCACCAGGTACACTGTGGGAATCTGACAGGTATGAGCTAAGTGGATGAAATGCAAAATCTGTAAGCTTCTAAGGCAAGTCAGACTTTGCTTTTTATTTTGTTTGTTTTTTTGCCAAGAGAAGTCCTTACATTCACTGAAGAATGCTCCAAGAACAATTTCATTTCTGGAGTCTTGTGAACAACATCAGACGCTCATTGCTTTTTTTTTTTTTTTTTTTTTAATGGGAAATTGTTTATCAAGTCCGTTAACTTGTTTTTTTGAGAAGAGGCAACCTCTGCAGATACGACCCTCTAAATATTTACAATCAACACTAAATGAATCTTATCCTAAAATCAAGCTAAATAAACACAAAAGAGATAAGGGTTAGCAACAGCTTGGTTTGATTTTCCTCCTGATATGCTTTGTTTCTGAAACACATTTTTATTTACAAAACAGCATCATTTTGTGTAGCTCACTCTTTTGGTTTTTTTTGGCATCACTGCAAATACTCAATCCTGTCATTTATGCTAATTCTGCGACCGCTTTGGCTAGTATATTTATAAACAGTTGTATGTATGTGTGTCTTAATGAGTAGCTCTTTGTCCAAATAGGAAAGGGGACTGAAGGCAAGAGTTAATTGTATGTCCCCAGAGTTTTTATGCACAAAGCAATCTTTTATCAAACATACTCAGAGGGGACTGATCTCAAAGAAGTACTCGTATGTGTAAAAACTAACACACGTCAAAGCAATTAGGGGCACTTTATTTTCTAACAAAAATGCATCCATTGCTGGAACGTGCACAAGAAAGTTCTATTGTTTGTCATTCCCAGAAGGTAACAGGCAGCCCTGTGTCAACACTCCAGCCTTTGTTGACCAAGGCTTGTTAACAATCTTCATTGGTGAGTGTGCCACTTGTCCCTTTCACCATAAGCTAAAGCCATGACAAGCGACAGCCTGGCAATGTCGCCTACTGCTAACTAGTCTGCACAAACTCCTTTCTCCATCATGACCATGGCCAATGCCTTGTCCTTATAATGAACAATGTCATGTTGAATACAACAAGGAGAAAGTCCAGCCAGTGAGTACTCCAGAACTCTGGACGCTTTGAAGGAAAAACAGACCCACAACAGCGCTGCACCCCTTGAAATAAACGCTTAGGAAATTTTTGTCATGATTCAAGTAGTGGGAGTGTGGGTGGGGACATCGTTGCAATTCATTCCACACATGCCTTCCTTACACTGCATCCAATCCAACTGGCCACCAATGCTATTACTATGGGCAATGTGTTGTGTGCCAGAGGCGTTTTGGTCAGGGCTGGTCCCTCTGAGCATGAAGTAGATCAACTCATAACTATAATATGGGTTCTTGTTGTTGGGAAAATGCTGTTATTCAAGTAAATGTGTGGAGAACAAAAAGGTACAGTATGTGTGGTTGCAATTACTATACAAGGTGGTTTCAGCATTGCAAAAAAAAAAAAGGCCAAACCCATTTCAAACAAAACAAGGAAGGGCTTGCTGAGGAGGAGGAAGTACCTGCGCAGGTGATATCACTGCTCATGTCTTCTGGAAGTTACAGATTGTCAAATAGGTTAATGCAGACTACCTTAAATCAAGTGTGGTGTGACACAGTGTTGATATGTTGACAGTTAAAACACCTAACCACCTATAGGATGACACAGGAAGAATACACATGCATGGTGACACACGGGAAGTCGTTCTTGGGTTCTATGGAGGCTTGCGTACCTTTGGTAGCTCTTTGAGTTGGTTGGCATCGAGGAGAAGCTCTTCCAGGCTGCGGGTGTAGCGGAACACTTCATCGGGGACCGTCTGCAAGCTGCAATGCCGCTTGTCCACCGACTCGACGTGGCGGTTGCAGCGCCAAAGGGGGATACACTTCAGCATGTCCGGCCGCCGGAGGGGAACTGGGTTGCCGGTGCTACTGAAATCTCCGCATCGGAGGCTTGAAGCAGGGTGGTGGGGGGGGGAGGAGGTCGGTGGGTGAGAGGGTGTTGTTTCTGGAGGGAGAGGGGCTTCACCCAGTGTCAAATCATCTACTGTGTCCCAACTACGATCCTGGACATGAGGCCGAAAATCCACTTAAGAGACACAAAAAATAATCCCTTCGACGTGTTCGCGATATTCCCCAGTTTCAGTTCAGGTGTTGCTGCAGGATTGTCAACTCCGTATTCGCGTCATCCAAAACCCGGAATTACAAAACAACATGAACCCGAATGGGGGATGTGAAGAGTGTCCTGAACTCTTGCGCTCACTTCTTCACAGAGACGGAGTAAAAGTTAGCTTGTTTTGCTACCGCCGACATCCTCCTTACATGAGACCGAAAGCTCTGTCATGGCTAGCTTACAAAAAAAATATGCAGCCAGCGACCCAGCTATGCGGAGATGTTGATTTAATTGTCTTAGTCATGAGTGACGCCTGACATAAGTGTGAGATAAAATACTACGACACAACAGCTAACATTACCCACGAAGCGAGTCAGCAGAGATTAATCCCCCCCCCCCCCACCCCCCGGGTATGGCTGTGTACGAGGATGTGCTCGTCCTCCTCACCGGCTGTGTTGTTAGCAAGCTAGTAGCCGTTAGCTCCCATCGGCTAGTCGGTCACTGGACGCCTTTGTGCGGAGCTGACGTTAACAAAACACCGACGTTAACAAAACACACGAAAACACCTTCTTCCGATTTTGTGTCGTGGCAGCATCCGAGAAAAGCTGCCAAGTAAATGTTATTTCACTGCGACGCAGGAGAAATCAGCAACAGCGAGAGGTAGAGCTTCTCGCAACTGCCGCGCATCCCTCCCCTTGTGGAGCCGAGGCAGGCCGGTTTGGCGTGTGGGGGGCTGGGCTCGGTGTGTGCTGGAGCGGAGGCCACACACGGTACTCCCGCCTCTCTGTAGTGGACACCACAGCACCACCTAGCGTTGGGTTCCCGTTCACTTCGACTTGTAACCACCAATTAGCACTATTTTTTTTTTTTTTTTTAATTAAAAGGTTACTTTTTTATGGAAGCCCATTTCCGCCAGTTAAAAAAACAAAAATAAAAATAATAAAGACATAATAATGAGATAAAAAGTCATAATTATGAGATATAAAGTCATAATAATAAGATAATAAAGTCATAATAATGAGATAAAAAGTGGAAATTATGAGATATAAAGTCATAATAATGAGATAATAAAGTCATAATAATGAGATAAAAAGTGGAAATTATGAGATATAAAGTCATAATTATGAGATATAAAGTCATAATAATAAGATAATAAAGTCATAATAATGAGATAAAAAGTGGAAATTATGAGATAATAAAGTCATAATAATGAGATATAAAGTCATAATAATGAGATAAAAAGTCAAAATAATGAGATATAAAGTCATAATTATTAGATATAAAGTCATAATAATGAGATATAAAGTCAAAATTATGAGATATAAAGTCATAAGGAGATATAAAGTCATAATTATGAGATATAAAGTCATAATAATGAGATAAGTCAAAATAATGAGATAAAAAGTTTAAATTATGAGAGTTTATTATTTTCATTTTTATTTTTTTTACTTTACATGACAGGCAAGTTGATACCAATCACTATTTTTTATTATCAATTTTATTTTAGCTGCATAAAACAAGATTCGTTTTTTTCTCACGTCGCACTTTAAAACTCTAAAACTTCACCCCCATCAAAAAAAACTACCCACGTGACCTGCTTCATTATTATTATCATTACTAACATTGTATTATCATTATTATTATTATTATGTAGCATCAATATATACATACATATATACTGTACATTCTATATATTTTATTATATTATTATATTAGTCTATATTATATAACATTTCATTATATTACACTATATTGTTCATATTGCACTATATTATATTATATTGTACCACATTATATCATAACTGCACTCTGCATTACTGTGGTACAACACTGCCTCTCTTCTCTGCTGTTTACATTACTTGCTATTTATCATACCAAGTCACTTTAATCATCAGTCTCAATTCTCAATACTGCAAATACTGTCTCAATTCTCAATTCCCTGCAGTTAACTTCATCATTCATTTTGTACTGTATATACCCCGTTTTTATTTGTATTTTTTTCTTTTTTTCTTTATCTTATCTATTCTGTTTAATGTGTATTTTGAGCTTTCTTGTCTGTATGCCCGAATTTCCCCTCTGGGGATCAATGAAGTATTGTATTATCCTATCCTATCCTGGTACATTGCATAACCGAAAACAGCTCCAAAACGTTGCTGTTTGCCTTCAAACTAATTTGAATAAGGGTTTTAAAAAGTATCTTATACTGTATACGGTAAGTAGCTCGATCATTTCAATAATAGAGCAGGATGAGTGAATTTGAGCCACATGTTGTCAAAAAAAGCAAGGTAGAAACAATTAAACGTGACTACCCTCTGGCAGGCGCCTTCGACACATCAAGGCGACCACAGAAAGACTCAGGAAGAGCTTCTTTCCTCAGGCTGTCCAGACTGTTAACTCCACTCTCCTCAGTTAGAAACAGAACTGTGATTACATGATGCAAACACACCACACATTCCAATCTGCACATTGCACTTTCACACCCTGGACACTTGACACTGTTTACATTATTCTATATTCAAATATTTCTTTTTTTTACATTATATTCTATTTTACTGTATATATGTGTATTAGCAATTTCAGTGTTATTGCATGGCCTTGCGGAACAGTCTTTACATTTCACTGCACATCTGTATTAGCATGTGACAAATAAAAACCTTGAATCTTGAAATTATGTTCCCTTATACAAAATACCCAAAGTGGAATTTGGGAATAACCAATCCATCAACAGATGCTTTAGGAGTGTTTTTACTTAAGCTATCCTGTGCTTCGCTTTGCAGCCCAAACACAAGGTTTTTACAGTGTATAGAAAGCTTCAAAAACAACAATTGGTGTTAGAAAAATAGCACACATTTTAAGGACAAACAATAATCTTTAATAGTATAAAGAAACAAATGTTCACATGTCCCGGCAATTTAACGAAAGTCAAAAACAAAAGCAGAAAAAAAGTAAATGGTTTTATACGGTTGGATTATAAAATCTGAATTTGCACCAAAAAAAGACGGTCTTCACAGATCACAACGCAAAATGACATGTAAATATATTTGTTGAATCCTCCAATGGGGCGTTTTACAATAATATCAACAGCAATAAAAAAAAAAAAAAGGGGGGGGGGGGGGGGGTAAGAACATAATTACAAGTTTCCGAGGCCCGCATCTCTCGCTGCAGTGACTGTTGCTAGAATGATTTTGGGCCACAGGTTTTGGGATGGGTGCAGGGGAACCATTTCAGACACTTTTATGCCGAGAGGTCACTGCTGTTGAAACGGTCTTGGTCATACACCTCTGCGACAACTTTGCGACCTCCGAACCAGCGGTCATTGAGCGCCTGGATAGCTTTGTCCATCTCTGAGGCCATGGAAAACTCCACAAAGATTTTTACAATGATATCTGCATCTTCCTCTTCGCCTTGCTTTTCCTGGTATATGATGACTCTGTTGACGGCGCCAAATTTCCCGCATTCTTCCGTCACCTCACCCTCCAGGTCGTCATCAATGTCCTCTGGTCCCACCATATTTCGTAGCACCATCACCGTGGACTAGACAGGAAAGATTTGAATGAGTAAAATCATTTTCAGGATTATTAAAAAGGAGTATATCCAATCTTTGATCAAGGTCATTGTTTTCTTTTCCTTGTAATACATATCTCACCTCTGATTTTCGAAGCAGTTTCTGCATCACCATGTGTCTGGCACTGCTGCCCGAGATGCTCATGTGCTCTTGGTCACTCAACATCTCCTGCCCTGTGCCATCCTGTAGCAGCTCCTCTTTCTCCTCTTTCCTCTCCTGCTGGTTGGAACCACCGACTTGATTAGACAGGACTGGCGGTGATGCGAGCACAGGGTTGACAAGACCAACCTGCGGAAGCACTGGCATTGGAGGACGCACTGGAGTCACACCTTTAAAAGTAAGGCAGATAGTCAGTGATGTCAAATGTGTTAATGTATTACACACTTCAACAATCATGACAATGTTATCACAGAAATGCTGTAACAAGTGACTTTCCCCAAGAGGGCGTATTTGCACAACTTAAGACTACATTTTCTTAAGGTTCTGATATCAAGTCTTGATTTTTAGATTTGGTGAAACTGGATCACACTAATGGTCAGAACATTGTTAGGATTATGACTCATCTTTAAACTAAGACAAACTCAATTCCAGCACATGTAATCAACCCATCAGTCAATTTAAATATCCTGAAGTGTATAGAATGTATAGTATAGTTCAAAACAAAGGAAGAAGTTCACAATATATTTTGTAATTTTGATAAAAAAAATGAGCACTCACTCATGTTTTGGTACACACCTGTGATGACCCCTGGTGCCTGGGCAGCCATGACAGCCTGGGGAATTCCCATTTGTGGACCAAGAAGTGAGTGTGTTAACGCCCCCAGGACTGATGCGCCGGCTACAGCCTCCTTAAGAGACAGGGGGCCGGAGACATTAGGTAAGGGAAACACACAGAACACAGCACAGTCAACGATCAAACAGCATGGCACAGAGAGTCACTCAACCTGGACTTTCTTCAGTGAGAATCAAAGTTACAAGCATTATTTATGTACACTTTTATTAAACATATTTATTTTCCTAAGCAGGTCATACATAATGTATACTGATATTTACATTCAAATAATTACACAATTTACTGAGAACACAACTGTCTTGTTAGTCATTGTAAACTTGAAAGTATCTTTAAATGTGTTTGTGCAAACTAAGAGCGAGAACTCTTAGCTTACACACCCAGTCAGTGACTGGGAGGAGCTGACTGACTTTACAATCAAGTGTACAACAAAAAAGTGCAATTCAATCTTTGGAATTTTTTTGGAAAACATTAAAATGGAAGAACAAAGATTAAGCCCAGATTGACTGATATCTTAGGGGTAAAATTGACACTGAACGGCAAACTGCAGTTTTCATGATCCGTACAAAACTGGCCTTCTCCCAGTCACCTCAATAGAATTTTCTATGCCCATATTATTTGTGCTTTTGGTGTCAATTCTAGCCAGATCTGGGTTATATTTACCTGGAAGGCCATTAAATCCCTTTGAAAGGGGTTTATACTTGCCTGGGCCGTAATCTTAGCGGTGGCTGCCGCCGCAGCCACGGCTGCAGCAGTTGGCAGACCACCAGGGGTCGCGGGGGTCATTAGGGGCATGGGCGGAGTCACTGCTTTGCCCACCCGTAGGTACTGACCCCCCAGGTCAAAGAGGTTCATAGAAGACACAGCATCCAGGGCTGACTGAGGCTTTTCATATTCTGTAAGTGAATAAAATATTAGTTAGTAGCAGAGCAGGGGCAACACCGAGAGGACGAGCGAATGAGGGCCCTCCAGCTCACCAATGAAGCCAAAGCTTCTGTGTCGCCCTGTGGTGGGGTCTCGGGCTAACGTGCAAGACTTGATCCTTCCGAAGGCCTCAAACACACTCTTGATGTCAGCGTCTGACAGGTCAGGGTGGACAGATGCCACGTAGATTCGGTTGAAGGCGCGCGCTTCCTCTGCCAACTGTTCAATGATGGGTTGCGCCTGACCGATGTTACTTGGCCGCCCAACCTATAGCACAGATAATACCAGCAGGGCTACTGAGAACGGAGTTTGAAGTACCAACCGAGGAACGCACTCCCTGAAATCACTTACAACTCACAGCCCTAACATTCAGCAGCCACAAGATCAGTCAAAGTCAATCTGCTCTTACAACCATGACACAAAGCTATGCCAAGTATTCTCTGCTTATCTTGATAACAATTCTTTACAACACTACTGAGAAGATCTGAAAAACAGTCCTTTCTGCCTCTTAGGTACCACTGACACTTAAACAAGATCATAAAGCTTTCTCTAAAAACACTTGATACTTGTGACTAGCTGATCAGGTGGCAACACCGAAAAAGGGGGACACATGCCTAAAGCTATAGCTACGCATCCTAACATCTTCCTCCCTTTTGAAATACAACTGAGCTCCTACAGTAAGACGAGTATCTAAGTGCGACTGGGATCTGTACTACAGATGGGGCGGCCAAGCAACACCAACCAGGCGCAGCCCATCATCAGCACATGGTACAGAGTAACACCACGCGCCGCTGGGTATCCTGGTCACTAAAACAGCTTTGATGAAATCATAGAAGCATACACACAGACGGACAATACACCAAGAAAACAAAACCAGGCATACACAGAACACACGCACCTGAAAATCACAGACAAAGACAAGCAAGCAGAGAGAGATTAGTCACACGAGTGTCTTTACAAATTACTCTTACATCCACTCTTGTGCCAACTCCTTAAAAAAAAAAAAAAAGAAGTACACCTCCAGAATACTTACCTTAATGTTTCGCCCTCCCAGCATGACTGAGTTCATCTGCTCCAGAGCCAGCTGAGCAGCTTCTGGCAAATCATACTCCACAAATGCAAACCCCTGAACAAGAGACAAATTAAAGAAAAACAGAACATAAACATTCAAAATGTGTACAAGTTTATATCAAGAGAAAAAAAAAGACTTAACTTAACCAACCTTGTGTTTCATTGTTACAGAATCCCAAGACATGTCAATACTCTTGATTGGGCCGAAGGGGGCAAAGGCCTGTCTGATGGTATCCTCACCCAGCTCATAGTATATGGAGCCAACATACACCCGACCCATGATTGCTAGAGCACGTTGCCGCTGAGCTGCTACCTGCCAACCGGGGGGAAAAAAACATGATAAGCATTAGAGAGTAAGAGAGAAGAGGACAAACACACTAATTTAAAATGTATATTTTCTACTGTGCTTGCTTTTCCCAGAAATAATTAGAGGCCAAATCTAAGTAAGGGGGTCTGGACAAGTCATTAGGGTAACAAATGAGATACTGAAATCAATGGACACAACATTGTGAAGAATGCTAACATGTATAACTATTGTAATGTTTTCATGTCACCACTTGTAATTACAATATGGTCTCTTTTCTGTTACTTTTGAACAGACATATGGAGGAAAACACACTAGTGATTTACATGCACAGCCCTCATTTGGCTTCAGTAACTGACCTGTAGTCCAGGGATGCAAGTAAGGTAACAAAAGTAATCGTGGAGTTCAAACGAAATCCATACAAAGTCTTGATGAAAGCATTTCAAACTTTCTTCTCATTTCTAAGGGGAGGGATGCTGACTAATGACTTAAGCTTTTACTGTATTAATTCTATTACCAACACAACATAGCATGTGCCTATTTAATGACATCATGGAAAGTTAACTTGTTCACTGACAGAAAAAAAAAACTTGACTTTGAGAGGGCCGAAAAGATCTGTGTTTGAGGAGTTCTCACAGTTCAGTAAAGTAACTCATCTCACGAAGAATTACGGACGTGGTTTCAGGTGCACTAGCAGTATGTCATGTTTCTTACAAAATATACATTACTGGGTTAAGTAAAAGGCTGAAAGTGTTGCCATAGCAACCAATATAAGAAGGGTAAAAGCCCTTTTCCATTGCGCACAGAAAAAAAGTTTAATAATCTATTGACCGATTGTAAAGGTGAGAGAGGATCTCCAAAGCCCATTGTCACTGCTGCCATCTGAAAGACAGTAAAGATGAAAAAAGTGCTGAAAAGTAGGTTAGATATCCCTTAGCTTTGCTTTTAAAAACTGTCATTGCTTTGCTAGATATACAAAAACGGTTAAACTAACTCTATATGCAGACACTCCCTCTTAACATACAGTTTGGAGAGTTGTCCCCCCAGTTCAATTACAAATTAACACAGCAAATAAACATAAAACAAGTCCCCCCCCCCCCCCCCCCCCCTCAAAAGGCGCCTAGTCTAACTTTAGTTTTTTTTTCCACTGAGAGGTGGAGGTGGGACTCAAGACTAACAAATGAACAACTAATACCTTAACCATCATGTAAGTCAAGTGCAGTCTGAGATACTAACAATCCAAAAGACTACAATTTATGAAGGATTAAAAAACTCACGGGGAAACACACATTAAAAACATATGGTTTTAAAACATTGCACATATCTCACCTGCAGGTTGGAGAGCTGTTGTTGCTGATGGGCGATGGTCTGCTTCACCAACACATTCGCAAGGATTTGTTCCATGGCATACTTCTTTGCCTGAGGAAGAAAAAAAGTAATAACAAATATTACAAATATTAGTTATGATTTTGTGCATACCACATTTTTACAGAATGGTACATTTACATGCATGCAAGAAACCAGACTTTATTTAAACGGACACAATGTGTAAAGGGTTTCCTACCCTCTGAAGTGCCTCCTGCTGCTCTGGGGTAAGAGGCGGAAGGCCAAGTTTGGCGCCTGTGCCCTGTCCATTCTCCATCGTCAGAGCTTCACCTCCCTGCAATGTAGAAAAAGCAATTAATCAACATAACATAATAAGCAACAGTGGAGTCTTGATCTTAAGGAACTAGTTGTGGATCTGAGGCCGAAAGATGCACAAGTGACCCCTGTCTCCATTCAAGGTCAATGTGTACATAGTGGATGACTACAAGTAAGTGGGGGTGTACTTGGACAATAAACCTCTTTATGCTCTCTGTCCCAAATGCTCGGACAGAAATTGGGAGAAGGGCTTTTGGGTATTCTGCACCTTCAGCCTGGAATCTGTTGCAGAATGACTTAAAGCTCAAGGAGCGGGTGTCCTTAAATGTTTTTAAATCTAAAATGAACGACATGGAAGCAGATTCTACAGGATGTCGATGTTTTAGCTCGGCTGCTTGAACAACTGAGTCCCAGATATGACTCTATTTTAATCCAAAATGTTGTGCTTTGTAAATTGTACTGTGTCTCTCTTTGTATTTCTGAGGTTTTTAATCTCAATGGGACCAACCTGGTTAAATAAATAAAAATAAACTGGGCTGGTCTTAGAACACAGAGTCCGTCTACAAGAAGGGCCTGAGCCACATCTAATTCCTGAGGAAGCTGGGGTCCTTTAACATTTGCAGGGTGATGCTGCGGATGTTTTGGATGCTGCGGATAGCAATGAGTAAGGTCTTTTTACCTGCTCTTTTGTAACGTAACAATGAGTAAGGTCTTTTTACCTGCTCTTTTGTAACGTAACAATGAGTAAGTAAGGTCTTTTTACCTGCTCTTTTGTAACGTAACAATGAGTAAGGTCTTTTTACCTGCTCTTTTGTAACGTAACAATGAGTAAGGTCTTTTTACCTGCTCTTCTGTAAAATGTCTTGAGATAACACTTGTTATACGCTATACTAGTTGATGCTATACAAATAAAAATTGATTGATTGATTTTAGGAGCCTGTGGTGGCCAGTGCTATCTTGTTTGTTGTTCTCCCCCCCCCCCTACATGCGCCACAAAACGCCACAGGAGGTCATTCCTGCCTGTGGCCACCAGGGACCACAACTGCCCCGTTTGAGAGTCAGGCACTGAGTCTGCTAATTATCCACGACTTGTTTAACCGCAATAACTTGCAACTTCTCCACTTCTTGCGTATTGTGTTAATTTTATTGTAAATTTTGCATGTTTATTTATATTTTTAAAAATGTAATTCCCTGTGATTTAAACACACAGACTGTAAATAGTTTGTGCATAGATTATTACAATTATTATTACTGATATTTTGTGTTAAAGAGAAACTGTTGCAGCCGAATCTACCCCTGGGATTAATAAAATAATAATTAATTAATTAATAAAGTATTTCTGACTCCCTCTGGTTAACGTTAGCGTGATGCGCGCTTTGTGCGTAATTACTAATTCATGCAAACGCAACCAGCTAAACCAGATAAAACAGCAACAACGTCCTAAACTTGAACCGAATACGTTTTATCTTCAGTCGATGTTAAGATTCAATAAGTTAAATATTTAAATTAACCAATAACTGTAACTGCGCATTTACTCAAAGACACGAGGCCTGCTAACAAGGGGTTAGCATACACGAGCTAACGTTAGCCATTCATCACTAAGGCGCGCAAAGCAAAGAGATACAATTTATATTGATTCACGTGATATTTTTCTCAATTTAAATGCACCATACATCGAGTACAAACAACCTATCGGCTAAAGTACCTGAAAATTGACAAATTGCGTTTCACACCTTTTCGAAGAGGCCCATTCTTTTTTCTTCTACTCCTTATTCGTCTCCTTCTTCTTCTTCGTCTTCTTCTAATGGAATTCCGGCAGGCTGTACACTGTGGAGTGTACTGCTGCCCCCCACAGGCGAGGGATGTGTACTTAATTAATATTTTATGATACAGGCCAGTAGCGTGTAAGTATCTAAGAACTGCGGCACAAACAGATTGAAAGTTTGTATCCAAAGGAAATATGGGCTTAAAAGGAGAAAGAAGAGAGTCCCAGGTCCGATTATCTGTCTTCTTTCATTCCTATATTTACCACAAATAAAGACAACATGACAGACTGCACAGACCATCAGTGTGTTTACAGATTATCTTTAAATAACTGGCCAGACCACAATCTCCTCACCTCAGCCAAGTTAAAACCACATCATCCTTTCTGCAAGATTTTAGCAGTAGCCTCTTCCTTTCTACTGATGTTTGATAGGGTTACACATTTTAATACAAACTTCAGTAACGGTTAAATGTGAGTCAAATCATGAACCTCAAAAAGTGTACAAGCTCAGAGGTTATCAAAAACTGAGATTACAACTTTACTTATATTTCATGACTCTGAGGACCACAGAGCGGGCCCATATGCTTTGTGTCTGCACACAACACGTTCACAGCGACCAGACCAGACATTCTGTCACCATGCATTTATGTCTCCTGGTTGAAGCCTGCACCACACGGATAGACTGGCGGTTAGCTGTCTGCGCCAGAGTGTTTTGGTGTATCCTTCACTCTGTGTTTCAGGGGCTGTGCACCAGGTCCACTGTGGGAATCTGACAGGTATGAGCTAAGTGGATGAAATGCAAAATCTGTAAGCTTCTAAGGCAAGTCAGACTTTTTTGGGGGGGGGGTTTTGCCAAGAGATTACTTTGCCAAGTTTAATATAGAGATGCTTCTGGAGTCTGGTGAACCACATCAGACGGTCATTGCTTTCTTAATGGGAAATTGTTCATCAAGTCTGTTAACTCGTCTGTTTGTTTTTTGAGAAGAGGCAACCTCTGCAGATACGACCCTCTAAATATTTACAATCAACACTAAAGGAATCTCATCTTAAAAACAAGCAATCGAGATAAGGGTTAGCAACAGCTTGGTTTGATTTTCCTCCTGATATGCTTTGTTTCTGAAACACATTTTTATTTAGAAAACTGCATAATTTTGAACAGCTCGTTCTTTTGGGTTTCATATACTTGTGTCAACATTCATTCAGGATGTTTAGTCATAGGGTTAGTGTTTGATAAGGGTTTAACACCATGGCTCCCTGGGTGTGTATACAATTCAAATATAGTGTGTATAATATTCAGTAATGGAGCAGGTTGGGTGAAGTTGAGCTGTGTTAAGTCAAAAAAGCAAACCAAATTTTGATAGGTAGAAACAATTACCGTAAATGATGTTCCCCTGTACAAAATACCCAAAGTGGATTTCAGGAATAACCAATCCATCAACAGATGCTTTATGAGTGTTTATAGTTATGCTATCCTGTGCTTTGCTTTTCAACCCAAACACAAGGTTTTTACAGTGCACAGCAGAATAAAATATAGAAGAATAGCACACTTTTTAAGGACAAACAATAATCTTTAATAGTATAAAGAAACAAATGTTCACATGTCCCGGCAATTTCATGAAAGACAAAAAAAAAAAACAGCAGAAAAAAAGTAAATGGTTTTTATACGGTTGGATTATAAAATTTGAATTTGCACCAAAAAAAGACGGTCTTCACAGATCACAACGCAAAATGACATGTAAATATATTTGTTGAATCCTCCAATGGGGCGTTTTACAATAATATCAACAGCAATAAAAAAAAGGGGGGGGGGGGGAATAAAAACATAATTACAAGTTTCTGAGGCCCGCATCTCTCGCTGCAGTGACTGTTGCTAGAATGATTTTGGGCCACAGGTTTTGGGATGGGTGCAGGGGAACCATTTCAGACACTTTTATGCCGAGAGGTCACTGCTGTTGAAACGGTCTTGGTCATACACCTCTGCGACAACTTTGCGACCTCCGAACCAGCGGTCATTGAGCGCCTGGATAGCTTTGTTCATCTCCGAGGCCATGGAAAACTCCACAAAGATTTTTACAATGATATCTGCATCTTCCTCTTCACCTTGCTTTTCCTGGTATATGATGACTCTGTTGACGGCGCCAAATTTCCCGCACTCTTCCGTCACCTCACCCTCCAGGTCGTCATCAATGTCCTCTGGTCCCACCATATTTCGTAGCACCATCACCGTGGACTAGACAGGAAAGATTTTAACGTGTAAAATCATATTGGGGATTATTAAAAAGGAGTATATCCAATCTTTGATCAAGGTCATTGTTTTCTTTTCCTTGTAATACATATCTCACCTCTGATTTTCGAAGCAGTTTCTGCATCACCATGTGTCTGGCACTGCTGCCCGAGATGCTCATGTGCTCTTGGTCACTCAACATCTCCTGCCCTATGCCATCCTGTAGCATCTCCTCTTTCTCCTCTTTCCTCTCCTGCTGGTTGGAACCACCGACTTGATTAGACAGGACTGGCGGTGATGCGAGCACAGGGTTGACAAGACCAACCTGCGGAAGCACTGGTATTGGAGGACGCACTGGAGTCACACCTTTAAGAGTAAGGCAGATAGTCAGTGATGTCAAATGTGTTAATGTATTACACACTTCAACAATCATGACAATGTTATCACAGAAATGCTGTAACAAGTGACTTTCCCCAAGAGGGGGGATAAACAAAGTTATCTTTACAATGATTTAATGCCTTCTCAAAATAACCAACATTTACTCAGTTCTATCACCTTTAAAAAGAATCAGCTTTAAGCTGAACCCTATCACTTCCTTATTTCCAGGACTTAGACTACATTTTCGTAAGGTTCTGATATCAAGTCTTGATTTTTAGATTTGGTGAAACTGGATCACACTAATGGTCAGAACATTGTTAGGATTATGACTCAGCTGAGTAAGACTAAGCTAAGTGAAAAGCTAAATTCTAGCACATGTAATCGACCCATCAGTCAATTTAAATATCCAAAAATGTATAGTATGTATAGTATAGTTTAGAACAATTGAAGAAGTTCACAATATATTTTGTCGTTTTGAAAAAGAAAACGTGATACTCAAAACATCGCACAAAAAGTAAAGAAATTTGTGTTTGGTAGATTATTTTTTTGTCGTAACAATGCTTCTTGGCAATAAATCTTATACCGTTGGAAAGCCTGTTTATTTCCCTTTTAAATGGTGCCACAATTGTAGGGAACACGCATATGTGGGATGAGCAGCAGAGCTGAGTATGTGGGTAGCGCCTATTAAAAACTTGCCAAATCTTCGCTGCCAGTGCCAAACAGCTTATTCTTCTGTTGACTCTTGTTTAGTGTCGTTTAGTGGATTGGATGATTGAAGTGAAGAAACAAGACATATTGGCAATTTAACAATTTATTCATTTAATAAACAGGAGCCTCAGTAGCATGTGGAAGAACCATACAAAGCCACAACAGCCTGGCACCTCCTCCTCATGCTGGTCACACACTGCTGTGGGATGGCATCCAAATCTTCAACCAGCATTTGTCACAAGTCAGCCAATGTGGTTGTATGGGTCACTCTGGCATGAACAGCACGCCTAAGCTGATCCCACAAGCGTTCAATGGGGACTGCCTACCGTTCCTAAATGCTGACAGGGTTAGGAAATGGTCTCCTTGGGACACCCACTTCCTGGCCTGTCCCTGACATCCCCCGTTAAATGGAATTTGGCCTTCAGTTTGGAGATGGTGCTAGGGCTCACTCCAAATTTTGCTGCAACTTGGTTGTGTGGAACACCAGCTTGAAGTAGCCCTATGGCACGGGCCCTATCCAGATCAGTCAAACATGGCTTGCTTGGAGCAGACACCAACTGACCACTGTAGCAGGGCCCATGCTCACAGGGGCTGCCAATCAGGCACCTGGGGTATCAGAAGCTCAGAACAAGAGTCAATAGCAACATCAGAATAAGCTGTTTGGCATTGGCAGAGAAGATTTGGCAAGTTTTTAATGGGCGCAACCCACATACTCAGCTCTGCTGCTTATCCCACAAATGCATGTTCCTTACAAATGTGGCACCTTTTGAAAGGGATATAAAAAGGCTTTCCAACGGTTTAAGATTTATTGCCAAGAAACATTGTTACAACAAAGAAATGTCCTTACTTTTTGTGCGATGTTTAGGTATTATTCATTACACAGCAAAACAAACAGTTTGCAGACTTTAAAACTGGATTTTCAAATCAACGGCTAAAGTTAAATTGCTTTAACAGTTTGATAAAAAATGAGCACTCACTCATGTTTTGGTACACACCTGTGATGACCCCTGGTGCCTGGGCAGCCATAACAGCCTGAGGAATTCCCATTTGTGAACCAAGAAGTGAGGGCGCAGTTAACGCCCCCAGGACTGATGCACCGGCTACAGCCTCCTTAAGAGAGGGGGGCCGAAGACATTATGTAAGGGAAACACACAGAACACAGCACAAGGCAGCACAGTCAACGATCAAACAGCATGGCACAGAGAGTCACTCAACCTGGACTTTCTTCAGTGAGAATCAAAGTTACAAGCATTATTTAAGTACACTTTTATTAACCACATTTATTTTCCTAAGCAGGTCATACATACTGATATTTACTTTTTAAATAATTACACAACTTACTGAGAACACAACTTTCTTGTTAGTCATTGTAAACTTGAAAGTACCTTTAAATGTGTTTGTGCTAACTAAGAGAGAGAACTCTTAGCTTACACACCCAGCCAGTGACTGGGAGGAGCTGACTTACTTTACAATCAAGTGTACAACAAAAAAGTGCAATTCAATCTTTAGATTTTTTTGGGAAAACATTAAACAGGAAGAACAAAGATTAACTGGTATGTTAGGGGGTAAAATTGACACTGTGTACAGGGAACTGCAGTTTTCATGATCCGTACAAAACTGGCCTTCTCCCAGTCACCTCAATAGAATTTTCTATGCCCATATTATTTGTGCTTTTGGTGTTCTAGCTAGATCTGGGTTATATTTACCTGGAAGGCCATTAAATCCCTTTGGAAGGGATTCATACTTGCCTGGGCCGTAATCTTAGCGGTGGCTGCCGCTGCAGCCACAGCTGCAGCAGGCGGCAGACCACCAGGGGTCGTGGGGGTCAGTAGGGGCATGGGCGGAGTCACTGCTTTGCCCACCCGTAGGTACTGACCCCCGAGGTCAAAGAGGTTCATAGAAGACACAGCGTCCAGGGCTGACTGAGGCTTTTCATATTCTGTAAGTGAATAAAATATTAGTTAGTAGCAGAGCAGGGGCAACACCGAGAGGACGAGCGAATGAGGGCCCTCCAGCTCACCAATGAAGCCAAAGCCTCTGTGCCGCCCTGTGGTGGGGTCTCGAGCTAACGTGCAAGACTTGATCCTTCCGAAGGCCTCAAACACACTCTTGATGTCATCGTCTGACAGGTCAGGGTGGACAGATGCCACGTAGATTCGGTTGAAGGCGCGCGCTTCCTCTGCCAGCTGGTCAATGATGGGTTGCGCCTGACCGATGTTACTTGGCCGCCCAACCTATAGCACAGATAATACCAGCAGGGCTACTGAGAACGGAGTTTGTAGTACCAACCGAGGAACGCACTCCCTGAAATCACTTACAACTCACAGCCCTAACATTCAGCAGCCACAAGATCAGTCAAAGTCAATCTGCTCTTACAACCATGACACAAAGCTATGCCAAGTATTCTCTGCTTATCCTGATAACAATTCTTTACAACACTACTGAGAAGTTCTGAAAAACAGTCCTTTCTGCCATTCTATTACCTTAACATCGGCCATCAAGTATAACAACCATCAGCTGAGCATATATTCTAATTTGACCCCTGCACTAACATTTTAAATCTTGAATAGATATGTAAAACAGACAGACATTAGCTACCGTTCAATTTGCAGAAAAAAAGTATAACTCTTATGAACGGGGGACCACTGACGCTTGAAGCTTTCTCTAAAAACACTTGATACTTGTGACTAGCTGATCAGGTGGCAACACCGAAAAAGGGGGACACATGCCTAAAGCTATAGCTACGCATCCTAACATCTTCCTCCCTTTTGAACTACAACTGAGCTCCTACAGTAAGACGAGTATCTAAGTGCGACTGGGATCTGTACTACAGATGGGGCGGCCAAGCAACACCAACCAGGCGCAGCCCATCATCAGCACATGGTACAGAGTAACACCACGCGCCGCTGGGTATCCTGGTCACTAAAATAGCTTTGATGAAATAATAAAAGCATACACACAGACGGACAATACACCAAGAAAACAAAACCAGGCATACGCAGAACACACGCACCTGAAAATCACAGACAAAAGCAAGCAAAGAGAGATTAGTCACACGAGTGTCTTTACAAGACATCAGAAAAAACTTCATGAACAAATCAACTCCAGAGGGGAATCTTACATCCAGTCCTTATAAACCAACTCCTTAAAAAGAAAAAAAAAAAGAAGTACACCTCCTGAATACTTACCTTAATGTTTCGCCCTCCCAGCATCACCGAGTTCATCTGCTCCAGAGCCAGCTGAGCAGCCTCTGGCACGTCATACTCCACAAATGCAAACCCCTGAACAAGAGACAAATGCAAAAAAAAACAGAACATAAACATTCAAAATGTGTACAAGTTTAAATAACTGGGGGAAAAAAAATACTTAACTTAACCAACCTTGTGTTTCATTGTTACAGAATCCCAAGACATGTCAATACTCTTGATTGGGCCGAAGGGGGCAAAGGCCTGTCTGATGGTATCCTCACCCAGCTCATAGTATATGGAGCCAACATACACCCGACACATGATTGCTAGAGCACGTTGCCGCTGAGCTGCTACCTGCCAACCGGGGGGGAAAAAAACATGATAAGCATTAGAGAGTAAGAGAGAAGAGGACAAACACACTAATTTAAAATGTATATTTTCTATTGTGCTTGCTTTTCCCAGAAATAATTAGAGGCCAAATCTAAGTAAGGGGGTCTGGACAAGTCATTAGGGTAACAAATGAGATACTGAAATCAATGGACACAACATTGTGAAGAATGCTAACATGTATAACTATTGTAATGTTTTCATGTCACCACTTGTAATTACAATATGGTCTCTTTTCTGTTACTTTTGAACAGACATATGGAGGAAAACACACTAGTGATTTACATGCACAGCCCTCATTTGGCTTCAGTAACTGACCTGTAGTCCAGGGATGCAAGTAAGGTAACAAAAGTAATCGTGGAGTTCAAACGAAATCCATACAAAGTCTTGATGAAAGCATTTCAAACTTTCTTCTCATTTCTAAAGGGAGGGATGCTGACTAATGACTTAAGCTTTTACTGTATTAATTCTACTACCAACACAACATAGCATGTGCCTATTTAATGACATCATGGAAAGTTAACTTGTTCACTGACAGAATTTTTTTGTTGTTTCAGCAGTTCTGTCAGTTTGGTCCATTAAAGGGATTGCTATCCCTCTTCTGTCCCATGACAATAATTTTCTGTTTTAAGTCAATTTTTCAAAGAGAAGTGACTTTTCTTACACCTATTAACCTGATAAGAAAACTTAGGAGCTTTGCCTATTTTCACATTTAAAAAATCTACAGGAAATTCTTCCATGGTGACTCAAGAAAACAAAAAGACTAAAAAATGAACGAAAGTAACTCCTCTCACGAAGAATTACGGACGTGGTTGCAGGTGCACTAGCAGTATGTCATGTTTCTTACAAAATATACATAACTGGGTTAAGTTAAAGGCTGCCAAAGCAACCAATATAAGAAGGGTAACAGTCCATTTCCATTGCGCACAGAAAAAAAAGTTTAATAATCTATTGACCGATTGTAAAGGTGAGAGAGGATCTCCAAAGCCCATTGTCACTGCTGCCATCTGAAAGACAGAAAAGATGAAAAAAGTGCTGAAAAGTAGGTTAGATATCCCTTAGCTTTGCTTTTCAAAACTGTCATTGCTTTGCTAGATATACAAAAACTGTTAAAGATAACTCTATATACAGACACTCCCTCTTAACAACATTTGGGGAGTTGTCCCCCCAGTTCAATTCCAAATTAACACACAGCAATAAACATAAAAAAAATGCAAAGCATTTAACATGTTAACCAATGACTTCATGACGATCTTCTCCATCTGTAAAAAGTAGAAGCAAAAGCAGAGGCGCCTAGTCTACAGACGTAAAAAATGGACACCTAATACTGTAACCATCATCTAAGTCAAGAGAAGTCTGAGATACTAAAAATACAATTTATTAAGTGCTCCCTTCCCCCCACATCCGTAACCTTGGTGTCATCTTGGACCAAACCCTCTCCTACGACAAACACATCACCAAAACAGCCTTTTTCCACCTCAGAAACATCGCCCGCTTCCGTCCATCCCTCTCATTTTCAGCTGCCGAGACCCTCACCCACGCATTCATTACCTCCAGATTAGACTACTGCAACAGTCTCCTCTACGGATCACCATCACACTCACTCAAGAAACTCCAATACATTCAGAACTCCGCAGCCCGTCTCCTCACACACTCCCGCACCAGAGACCACATCACCCCCCCCCCCCCCCCCCCGTCCTTCATGACCTCCACTGGCTCCCCCATCCCCCCAGCGTATCAACTTCAAGCACCTCATCATCACCTTCAAAGCCCTTCAAAACCTGGCTCCCCCCCTACCTGTCTCACCTCCTCCACCGACACACTCCCACCCGCACTCTCAGGTCTGCAGGGGGGGGCTTTCTCTGTTGCTGCTCCCACCCTCTGGAACTCACTCCCAAAAAACATCAGAGACTCCCCCACACTCACCTCCTTCAAGAAATCCCTCAAAACTCACCTCTTCATCACTGCCTACAACCACTAACTCCCCCCGCCTCCCCCCCCCCCCACATTACTTCTTCATTGTACTGTCCTCGTCATTTTTTGTTTTGTTTTATGGTTTTATATTTTGTCAAAGCGTCTTTGAGTTCCTAGAAAAGCGCTATAAAAAACAATATATCATTATTATTATTATTATTATTATTATTAAGGATTAAAAACTCACGGGGAAACACACAGTACAAACACATGGTTTCAAAACGTTACACGTATCTCACCTGCAGGTTGGTGAGCTGTTGTTGCTGATGGGCGATGGTCTGCTTCACCAACACACTCTTAATGCTTTGTTCCATGGCATACTTCTTTGCCTGAGGAAGAAAAAAAGTAATAACAAATATTACTGCTTGAACAATTGTTCTTTATCACTTTGTGTATACCACTTTTCTTTTTTTTTTTTTTTACAGATACTGGTACCTTTACATGCATGCAAGAAACCAGACTTTATTTAAACAGACACACTGTGTAAAGGGTTTCCTACCCTCTGAAGTGCCTCCTGCTGCTCTGGGGTAAGAGGCGGAAGGCCAAGCTTGGAGCCTGTGCCCTGTCCATTCTCCATCGTCAGAGCTTCACCTCCCTGCAATGTAGGAAAAGCAATTAATCAACATAACATAATAAGCAACAGTGGAGCCTTGATCTTAAACTTCTGCCTGCATGTACATCCATATCTGCATTAAAAATCCTACATTGCAATAAGAAGTCACATTATACACTGAAGGTTAATTATTTATGTAGGACATGCACCTGGATGAACTCCTTACCTGCACAACCTGCTAATCACTGGGTCCACCAGACTGAGGCAGGAAAGCCCCCAAGGGGAAGAAGATTGATGGAGAAGCTTTAATTCAACAAATTCTAGTGGGAAATAAAAAATGCCTTCAGACTACTTGTGTAAATAAAATAAAAAAAAGACAGGCAGCATCATTTAACAATCTACACACAACCTCTGATTTTAGTAAACTAACGTTAGCAGAAGGCTAATTCAGTCTAATGCAACGTTACCCAGCTAAACAACAACAATGTCCTCAACTTTAACCCAATACGTTTTTGCCAAAGTCGATATTAAGATTCAGTAAGTTACATATTTACACACATAACTGTAACATGTATTGAGAGGCATGATGTGAATGACGAGGCCTCATAACAAGGAGTTATCTTATATCAGCTAACGTTAGCCATTCATTACTAAAAGGAGATAAAATGCACATTGATTCACGGGATATTTTTTAATAATTCACATGCACCATGCATCGAGTACAAACTACCCATCGGCTCAAGTAGCTGAAAAATATGAATTGCGTATCTTTCACTAGATATGTATTTACCGCTGCCTCCGTAACTGCCATGAAGCACACCCTCTCGAAGAGGCCCACTCGCTTCAACTCTCGCGAGATCTCTAATGGTTTCAATGAAAGATGTCGCGATGATAGGGTTACAATTTTTAATACAAACTTTCAATCAATCATTCCATCTTTATTTGTATAGCCAATGGCGAATCTAGAGTCTGTTGGGGCCCTATAGGCAAAAATGAATTGGGAGCAACTACGACCACCGTCTGCCAGTGTCCCAACACTCTTACTCTTCAGTGACTATCATTCTTCTCAGCAGGGCAATGATAGTAATTGCTGTTAGATGGGGGCCCCTTAAGGAGGTTTCCTGCTGTCATTGCAACATTTGTGAGTTTGTCAGCGCTCTGTGGCCCCTTACGAGCCTGGGGCCCCAAGCAGTTGCCTGCCTTGCCTGTTGACTTTTTTTTTTTTATAACAATTTAAAACAAATGTTATCTCAAGACACTTTACAAAGGTGCAGGTAAATATTCATACTCTTTATTTTATTATGTTACAATAGAGCAGGTGGGGGGGAGTAGCAGAGATAATTTTTTAATGTAGCTTTTGTCGTTTTCAGTTGTACACTTACTAACCGACACAACTGGCTTCAGGCTTATCATATTAAATTGTTAAAAACTGCAATGGTCCCTCTTAACCACAACATTTTAGTTCTCTGTACGTGTTTTAATCTTTTTTAGTTTTTATTTTCATATTGAAGCCTGTGTATTTACTTTAAATACTTCAAGGTCTAATGTAGCCTTTTGCCAATTTGTTTAACAGGACAGTCTCATTTAGCTTTGTATTGAGTTTAACCAAGAAATAAAATAATAGCATTATAACATTATTATGTTTTCGTAAAGGTGTTATTTTTACAACATACTTGTAAACTGGGATATATCTAAACTTAATCTTAATCTTTAATTTCAAAATAATAACATGAATCAGACACATCCAACATGTCACATAATGTTTATTGTCATGTATTTAATTGCAGGAGCTAAAATATCAAACAAAAGTTTAAGAACACATCCAAAGGCAAGTTTTTATTCAACAGATGCACACAGAGAAAAAAAAGTCATTAGACATGAATAAGACTGATATGGATGCTTTCTTCCCATTTGCACAGTCCAAACATTCAGGTCCCTTCTGGGACCAAACTGGGACTGACAAAAAGGCAAAATGCAAGTTCTGACCGGTTGCAGGCTATTAAGACATGCAGCTTACAAGATCATATGAGCGCAACAGTGGCACTGCTTTGCATTGAAAGGTTGTCTAAAATTAAAACCCTTTAACAGCCATAAACAAATATGTACAGCACAGCCTCTAGTAGATGAATGTTTTGTAGATTTCAGAGAAACACACAAATAAGAAGGCATGACACAGAGAAGAGTATAAGTCCTGTTTGCAATGACTGTACAGCAGCTAAAAGACCCAGGTTAACAAATGAAGCACGGCCAAGTGATACTAATGCTGAAGACCAATCATACAATCCTCTATTGTTTTTTGCTGCCCAGTTCTGTTCAGGAAAAATCCTCCCAAAGCTGCCAAGACTGGATTCCTCACAAGAAAATCTGGAAGAGCCGAAGGGGATGTGTTTTATTTTTGTGTTAGTGTGGGCTGCAGTGCAACCAATGCCAAAGTTCACTGTGAAAATGTCTGAATAAAATACAGGGTATGTGTTACTAAAGAATTATTGTCCAAATGAGAATATTGCACACTTCAATCAGAATGATTTTTTTTATCGCCTGCAGCCAATGGAAAGCAACACAGATAAGCATATCATGGATTAGGAGAAGACTAAAATAATTTATTCTGGAAGGCTTTTGGGTAGATTAATTTCCTTCAAAACCCTCAAAAGACACCCTGATGCAACAAACTCTAAAAAAATGTGATGGTTTTTAGATGTATGCTGGCAAAAATGAGTGTGGCAGAAATATATATATAAACAACATGGCAATTTATATCGACAAGCCTTTATTTTGTCGATCTAATTTCTTCCTATTTAAATTTTTTGTACACAAGCTGCAGAATATCACATGATCAATACAAATATTGGCTATAGCTCTTAATGGACATTCTCAAAGACTGACTTTGTGATGTAGAATCATGATAAGAGATTCAAATAAGTCCAAATCGATGCATCTGCTGGTTTTGGAAATTGTAAAAGTCAGCCTAAATGAGTAAAACTACAAGTAGGCTATATAAGTCCGGTACAACGCCCTTTGATTAGAACTTTTTCTTATCCAAAGTATATTGCCATAGCAGGCACTTGTAAATCTTTGGCTTTCAGAACACGTTCACAGGGAAACCCCTTAAGAGCACTACAGGCTTAGAAGAGAGGCATCATCATCTCGATTCTCGTCATTACATTTAGGCATGGCGTGTGGAGCTCTGGGAGAAGTGACCTTTAATCAAAGACTGCAGTGTTGTGTGAAAGAAAAGAAAACAGGCTTGTGCAAAGCTTCTATTGTTCACAGTTATAAAGAAATAAATAAGTCAACTGCACGAGTATTCACAATGCTTGTCGGGCGGAATATTTTATTCCTCGATTTAACGGATGGTTCGGGTTTGTAAGGGACGGACAGAGGCTTTAACTTTTGTAAAGTCAAAGTAAATAATCACAAAATCAAAGTAGACATTGGAGTCCAAATAAGGCGTATGAGCAGTAAAATGTATTTGTGCTGCATTTGTATGACAAAACATTTCCGTTCTGAATAGTGGCATTATGGAAAACCTAAGCTGCAATAGATCTTAAGGCATGATAGCCCCTCCAGGCAGGGAGTTCGTCAATCTTCCACTGCTTTGTGGGATTGCTGCACACAGCCATGATGGCCCTCCAAATAGAAGTTCCTGGGGTTTCTTCCTCTGGCGCTCTCTCTAGGGACAATTTTCTGACTCTCGAGCACCAGAATCCTTCTGTATATGTCCCATATTTATTCTTTAGCTGGATCAGCTCCCATCGCTCTCTCAGCTCTCGGCTGTGTGATCCTTGCCCGCTGTCCTCCCCCTCTGTAGTCGACCCGTTTGGTCGCAACCGGCACCTTCTGTCTGGGCCATCTGTCGTGACCCCCTCCTCACTGTGTGCTCCCAGAGGCGAGCGTCCGAACACGATGTCGATTGATTGCGTCCTCCAAGAACCCTGCTACCTTCTCACTGTCCTCCTACACAACACACAGGACATTTTGAACACAAGATAAAGAATAAAATCACTACCTTATGTGCATGCTTTTGTTTTAAATTGCAGTAATTATAGCAAAACATTTATTCCTTAACGGTCAAAAAGGTTCAATCATTACCTCATTTATGAAGGCGTAGTGAACAAGCTCACTGGCGAGGTCTTTAGAAGTGTCGGCTGAAAGTTTCACATAAAACATTTTAGTTTTTATAATATATATAGAGTTTGTTTTTAAATTAGTTTTTTTTTCTCTGTTTTGCTTATTGTCAACAAATCCTGGAAAGATACCAAAACCAAAATAACATTTGTCCCACTAAGAATTATTGTCTGTGTGTCTAAAGCCTGATATGGTGCAGCTTTTTCCTTTAATCCCACAGAGCTCATATACACTTTGCTGCTGCTTCTGTTAAAGGACCAATATGTAACTCTGACACCTAGTGTTTAAAATGGGTACTGCAGTCCAAATTCAAAACATTGTAGAGAGCTGTCCTTAAATCCTTACGAGCATAGCAGTAAATCCACCATGGAAAACAGCCCAAAAATAATGCACTATCTACTCCTTTTTTAAAACAACTTTGGTGGAAATCTAAAAAATTTGCGACCCATTTTGAAAGTGAGACTCAAGCTTTGGAGGTTTTAGTATTTTCACTGAATTTGTACACAATAATGAAGTGTGGAATACGGCATGTCTTGTTCTTACTTGGGAGGATGTCACAGCTGAGCTGCCTGTGAAGTTTGTCATCCATCTTCAGAAACAAAGCGAGCTATGGAGAGATCAAAAACAGTTCTGTTAAAAACAGGGTTTATGCAAAAGACCAAAATGCTTCAATACAGTTGAGCCCAGCTGAAGAGTTTAAACTAAAATGGGCAAAGTACCTGTAATACTGTGTGACTCACATGAGTTTTGGTCCCTTCTTCATTTGACTCCAGATTACAGTGCATCTGGACAACCTGAAGAACCAACAGACAGACGACACAGGGTCGATTGAGAGAGGTTGGACATAAGCAAAAACTTATTTCATACATGTTTCACAAGCAAAACATTTAATACAACGGCTTAAAATGATAAAACAAAATGAAGGTTTGTCATGTACTAGCAACTTGGACATATTACCAACTCCAGCAGCACATAATCATTGTTACTGAATGTGGTGTAGTGATGTAAAATACGACGCTTTCACAATTGAAATGAAAGGAAAGGAACACTTTGGAAAGCAGATAAAAGTAAGAAGCGGCTTCATTATGTGCATGAAGCTTGAACTTATCCTGCAGCAGTCACAGGATATATACCTCGGAGTCGTTACCCCCGCCCACTTGCTCGCTGTACATTTTTCCTGAATTTTACCTCCAGCGTTCACACATCAGCTCATTCAGACTTCTTGCTGTGATTTTACGAGGGGGGGGGGGGGCTGGAAAAAGTGGGGATGAAAAATATCGCTGTTTGCTTTCACACATGCAGCTCATCCAAAAGTTGTCTGCTTGTGTGAAAAGACTCTGACACCTTTTTATCTGAAAGTCTAACCTTCCTTGTTTCCGTCTCCTGCGGTTCAGGTGTCGGCGTTTTGACCGTCTCCACCTGCTCTTGAGACAGCGACAGGGCTCGGGGGACGGGATGGGGCCGAGACGAGGCAAAGTTCATTAAGGGGTAGATCCCGTTCCTGAAGAAGAGAGAAGGAGGGCACTATGTCGAACACGGTGCGCACAATCGATTCACAATGACGGATATCATGCAGCTTAACTTACTTGACATCTTCCAGAAACTTGTCGAGTTCTAAAGGTGACACATGGGAATATCTAAAGGACACACAAAGAAGAAGAGCATTAAGAGGTCTGTGCCGGACATGTTGTAGGATATCCAAAGTTACTGTGTGTGGAACGTGATTTTACTTGAGCTGAACTCCCTGTCTGTCTTCATGTTTGATCTCTGCCATGACAGCGTTGGGGTCGAAGGATTTGGTTTTCTCTTCCACACAGTTTTCTGGAAGCAAGTCTGAAGGCAACGGAAAGATTTAGACATTAGGTAACACATTTAAGACAGTCAACTCCTTTGTCTTTAAAAAGTCAGGATTTCAACAAACCTGTCTTTACAAAACCATCTTATTCTACTGGACACCATAGCTAAAATCAATATATATCACGGTATGTATTGTATTGTGGGGTTGTGGGAAATACCCATCCCTAGTATGTGTACAGTCTTACATTGGAAAATTACAACCATGCACTTTGTTCTTTAACCAAACCACTTTAGAAATATTTAATTTGTATTTGTTTTTTGTTTTGTAGTATCATGCAGTATTTTAATTAAACAGAAACATACTCTTGGTACAGTTTCAAAGTGACATAATCATCTTCTGCGCACTACATGAGAGAGAGGGAGCGACCTTGGAGTGGTCTGTTGGCGTGTGGAGGTGAGAAACTCACACTGGTTGTTGATGAGGCAGTGGGCGGCGAGCAGTTTGAGGGAGTGGACCTCGAACAGCACTCGATGGAACAGAAGGTCGTGAGCTGTAGGACGGAGCTTGGCTTCCTGACGCAAACAGGACTGAGTGAACTCCTGCAGGAGGCAACGAGAAACCAGCATGTAACTGAAGAACTGAACAGTACGTCCCAGTTTACTGAGTATCTCCACGTTTGCTTCTTGACATGTTTCATTTAAAATAATCACCATAAAAGTGCACAAAGTCTCTGCATGTGGTGTGAAATCAACCCAGGAGTACGGTGGTGTGTGTGTAGGCGAGTGCTAACAGAGTCATAATGTGGGACAGTTGGTCTTCATCTCCATGTTTTTTCTCGGTCGTACTGCTGTGTTTATTTAGGACATGGAGTATTTTTGAGACTCACTCTCATGAGAGGATCTTCCAGAGATTGACCTGCATTGATGATGGCCTCCTTGGACACGGCAGTATCTCCGTTGGCCTGGATCTCTAGTACTGCCATCTAGGGGTAAGCACATATTCCGTTCACACACTCGCACATAAACAGACGGTAAGTGGGAGAATTTTTACAGCTCGGTTTCTCTCACCTCTAGAGCGCAGATGCCGAAGGAGAAAATGTCTATGGCGTGGTCATCCTCACCAGCTAGAAACAGAGAGGGAGGATGTTATACACAAAGAAAGAAAAGTAGCCAGGAAAAGATTCTCCCGAAATAAAAAGTCATCGTTTAGTCTTTGCAGTGGATTGGCTTCATATTGCACCAATCTATCTTTTTACTTCTTTAAAGGAAACTCAAGTATTCTAACTTTTTAAAGGATAACATTCATGTGTTTGTGTCTTATACATATTAAAGGGACTCCAATAATCCTGACTTCTACTTCATAATTTCTCAAAACTGAAATCCTTAAAAAGGGACTAACATGCATCGGTGTGCTCTACTCTGTGTATTTGACCAATCACAGAGGGTTTAAAGTCAAGTTAAAGCTCCTGTGCATCGACTATGGCACCCCGTGTGGACAAAACTGTCCGTCTTATCTATTTGCTGATTCGTCCTGTACATGTAAAGATACATTTATTTTCTCACCAAAAACTATCTCACCCTGCTTTCCTTTTAAAAGTCAAACGTATCACTACTCAAGGATGTTTGATTTGGAAAATGTTAACAAATCCAGCAGCTGCTGTTAATGATTTCGTCTGACACCTACCCCACAGAAGCAGTTTCAGGGGTTAAAAAGAAGTGTATAGAAATGATCAGTCATGTCGCTCATGGTAGGATTTGCTTTTCTCGGTCACACAGAGACATGAGGATTAATTTCAGACTGATTCATAACCAGCTAAAAACTCCTCACAGGAGCTTTAAGCTAAGGTGGTGATGGCGGGATTTTCACTAAAGTGAGTTACTCAGTAAAAATTAATTAAGACCTTCAGAAAGCTACACACACACTGCAAGCGATCACACTTACCTCCATATTCTGGAGCGAAAAAATGCAGATTCCTCTGCTCATCGCGATGTTGCCTCCCTTTACCGTGCACACTGGCATCTGGAAACACTGGTTACAAAGACACAGACAACATGGGGCAGGTCAGCTGGAGTAAAATTACCTGTGGATATGACACTGATGAAGACACGTCCACGACAATGTTATCTATTTCTTACCATTTACAAAAAGCCGATGCCAAACTGTGGAAAGAAAATCAAGCATAATTGAGATTCTGTCAAGTTAAACTGCAGAGATAAATGTAATGAATCTAGAGAGCCACAACATTCCCCACAGTCCACAACACAAGGGGAACAACACTAGTTGTAGTAACATGAAAAGCCCTGCAGGGAGCAGACCTGAGCCGATCTTTATGAGGCCGTTGTGCTGGATGAAGATGGTGTCGCAAGTCAGGTTGCCATGGATTATCGGTGGGTCACAAGAGTGCAGATAGCTGCCAGAAAAACCATGAAACACCTGCTTAATGGGACGAATGTGATGACAGATAATCTCTCATGATTAAAATCCTGGGGAAGGAATCAGTCAGTACCTGAGGGCGGAGAGAATCTGGGTGCACCATCTCTTCCAGGCCTAAAATATGGTGCAACAGAGCAACATGATTCCTCTTAAGACACAAATTTACCTCCACTGAGGCCATGGAAGATTTAAACTGAACGATAATACAGGAATTTAACAAGAATTCTCAGGATTGTGTGTTAAGAAGAGAAAATGCAGCATTGTTATTGCATTGTTTTTTTGTTGCAATTTACAGCGCTGCATTATCGAATGTAATCAGCAGAAACAGAAAAAGAGATGTTAAACACTGTGAGGATAACATATATGTCGAGGAAGACTAAGCCACTAGGGCTGTCTGGTTACATAATCTCTAATCCTGCAGGAAATATAGATCTGAATGAGGATCTGACTGCAGTACCCTGAGCTACCACCGCAAAACAGACGGAGACATCAACACAGTGTGTGACCAAAACACCGACCTTCACATTCATAGTCTTGTGGTTCTTCTTAGTTTTCTTCAGAAACTGTTTGAGGCTGCCCGACGACATGTACTCTGTGATGAATATAACCTGCGGGACACAGAGGGAGGGGAGAATGTTGCTTATTCAGAAGGGTTAAAATGAGAGGGGGAAAAAAAAAAAAAAGATTAAAAAAAGGAGTAAAAGACGACACCGTACCCTCGCCTGGGTCTCCTTCATGTCCAGCCAGTATTTGTGAAACTTGACGATGTTTGGGTGTTCGACCTGCATCAGGTTCTCAAACATCTCCTTGATCTTCTCCTAAAAAAAAAAAATTTAAAAAAAAAGACGTCAGAGGAAGTTCACATCTTCACTTTCCATCACTGACAAAAAAAAAAGGTCTTTCCATAAACGTTCCTTCCTCAACAGAGCTGAAAATGTTAGTCTGTTAAAAGAGTCTAAAGCTCCTTTGAGGTGGTAGGGTTGTCACAATACCAGATTTTCAAATTACATTATCATCCAAGTAAAAAAATAAAACAATATCAATACTTATTTCAGTCCTGGCTCTTATGTTTAATTACCAATAACAGCAGGAAACTTTCAGCAGACATTTCTAAATTGCACAAATGTATTGGGCAACTTGTCAATACCAAAATATTGCCAATGTATTTGTGCAGTTTAAAAAGTGCTCTCTTTCTCGAGGGGTGCCGGTAGCCTAGTAGTTTGCACACGTGCCCCATGTAGGGAGGCTTAAGTCATCCAAGTGGGCGGCCTGGGTTTGAATCCTGCCTGTGGCTCCTTTCCTGCATGTCATTCCCCACACGATTTCAAACTCTATCCCCTGTCATATATCTAAATAAAGCTGAGTCTCATCTCTTTGATGATTTTGTCCCGTACATGCTTCAGTCAGTTTACTATTTTTACATCGAGAAAGGAACATTGTCATTGAGTATTTTCAAATCAAGGTCCAAGCTGGTGGGATGTTGTAAAAAAAAAAAAAAAAAAAAAGAATATTTTCATTATGTGTCTTTGATGAGTTTAAACCACTGGATTAAAAAAAATCTCTTTTAAAATCTTTTCATCTGCAGACAAACCCTCCATCAAAGGATGATTTGATTGCAATGGCCAAATTCACATGAGGCCCCTGACCTCTTATTTAAAGATAAGATTCATGAGTCCTATCTCTACAGTAAACTCTCACATTACCTCCTGTGCTTTGAAGACTTTCTTGTCCGAGAAGAGCACCTCGTTCCACACCACCTCCACGCCCTCCTCTGTGTCCATGGCCAGAGACGCACTCTCCACACCGGGGACATTACCTTGGCTGACCTGCAGGGGGCAGACACATACAGGTAGGAAGAAGGTTAACCATAACAGTCTTATTTTTTTATTTAAGCTACAAACACAACAGTAAGCATTTTCAGATTGAACCAAAACAGTGAGCGGAAAGATGTTTAAACCCAAAATAACAGGGCAGAGTTTGGTAATTATTATCTGTGGCATCATGAGTGAAACATACAACTACACATGAGAAAAAGGAGATATAAATGAAGAACAGTTTATAGGCTGGCAAGACAGCACCTGATTGTGCCTGTAAACGCAGATGTACTGTAACTTCAAAGCAGCCGAGCGTTTACAGAAACCCAGATAACACACTCCAAAAAAAAAAAATCCACTCTAAAATGATGAGACGTCACCTCCGTTGCATCGACAATATCTTCTAAAAGCTTCACATAATCCATTTAGGAATCTGACGACGGCATTAATGAAAAGTTTAATCTACTCTCTGAGACCTTATATCTATTTAAAAGCCATTCACACATGAGAAGACATCACTTTGGACCGATGGGAGATTATTCACTGGACTGCTGGTTTGTATAAAATGTCGGCAGCCAACTTCAACGTAATGATGAAAATAAGTGGAGCGACGGGATGAGCAGCAGCTGGCGTGAAGAGAGAAGCGATGGATTAGGAGACAGAGAGAGAAGTGAGAGAAAGAGGGATTAAGAAAAGAACTACAGGAAAGTGAAGTGAAGAGGGACTGTCTTTAATCTGACAGAGGCAGGCAGCTCGAGGCTGCAACAGCTTCTTTCTTTTTTTTAGCAGGGGGGAAAAATGAATCTTAAACCGCTCATCACAGGATATTGCTCCGTCAGCGAGGTTCACCTGATTTAACCTCCTGATACTAAATACTGCAGCCTCCCTTCAGTTCAAAGTCTATTGCTGGTAAGCGTTTAACATCAATCCCTAGTCACCTTACATGCAGTGAAAATAATGGTGAAATGGCACATTTTCCAGATAAGAGAAGATGCAAACAATCACTTTAAACTGGCCACCCCAGGATTTACTGTCAGACTTTTTTAATCACATCACATTGACATCTGACTATGCAGCACAAAGTCCTAATCAGGAACCTGATGTGACCTCTCTTAGATCCCCTGATGAGGATCAATAAAGTATAAACTTTTAAAGCTACAGGAGACATCTAATTATTGATCCTGGTATCGATCGTCTGAATTGAAATATGTAAATCAGAGGTTTCCCAAACTGACAAGAGGAAGAACTCTTATTAGCACACACCAAGAAACTAGTTTTAAAAAAGCTACTATTTTCTGGGAGGTGCCGGTGGCCCAGTGGTTAGAGCGTGTGCCCCATGTACAGAGCCTACAAGGTCCTTGACACCGGCGATTCAAATCCGACTTGTGGCATGTCGTTCCCCACTCTCTCTCTCTCCCTCATTTCAGACACTATCCACTGTCCTACCTCTGCAGTTACATGTATGATTTAAAAAAAAAAGAAAAATCCATTTTCTTTCTGAAGTAGGTCATCAGCACACAAGGCAACCCGTGCGTCAAAAACAACCTTTCAGCATGTCAGCTGTACACAACACTGCAAAAGGCTTTGTTATCGTGGACTGATGACGTTCACACACAAACAGCTGCAGAAGCTTGTCTAGACAATTGCCCTATGGTGCACTTCAAAACAACACCAGAAACAGGCAAGAAGGTAGAGAGGCTTAAACCTCCTGGCAAATTACATGTGGACCCTCACACTTAATGACACCACGCCCCCAATTATGCAAATTATAGAATAACTCTTTGACTTAATAACATCAAAATGGATTAGATAATAAAGAAATTAGCTTTTTTAAGATTTATTTTTGGGCTTTTGTGCCTTTAATGGAGAGACAGGACAGTGGATAGAGTCAGAAGCCAGGGGGAGAGAGTGGGGAGCGACATGCGGGGGGGAGGCCACGGGCAGGATGCGAGCCCGGGCCGCCCGCTTGAGACAGCAGCCTCAATACATGGTGCGCGCGCCCTAACCATTGCGCCACCAGCGCGCCCCAAGAAATGAGCTTTTGATACCTGCATCATATTTGAACCAGGCTGTACATGTGTTTATTTTTGCTATAAGTGGGCATTTTAATACGGGGGCTTAACAGGCTTTCCTTTTCACCTCCACACTGGCTTCATTTTTAACACAGGAGGTTGCCGCTTTGGTTCAACAGGTTACGTCATTTGAAAAACAGATCATAAATCTGTACCACACAGCTCTACAGTAAAACTGAAACATATTGCATTTTAAAACCCTAGCTGCTTCAATTTCCTGTTGTTTGATCTAATAAAACACACTCATCCCCGCTGGTTTACTCGGCTCTTACGGGAGCTTGAATCCTCATCTTTCACGGCAGATAAATGTCAAGTTTAGAGGTTTGAGGCATTAGGAAAATAAGCACCACACTTCACACCTCCATGATCACCATCATCACGTCTGTGGTCTTTAAACGTCAGCTGGCGTCTCTGAGGAACAGCTGGGCGCTCACATGCAGCTTGATGACAGGGTTGTGACTGAACCACTATTATTCAGCCCGCAATTACTACTTCTTACAGCTAAAAGCTAACCATTGATGTACTCCACAGAGCTCCGCTTGTGCCACGCTTTATGACATCATCTGTCGAGACTCGGGAATGAATGGAGTCAAAAAAACGTCTCTCTGAATCCGGCTGCACAGGAGGAGGCTCATAAACACAAAGCAAACAAACAGAAATCAGAGCGACTTCAGATTTCAGCCTCTGCCGATGATGTTTCCACAAAATACGCTGGCCTCAACGGAAAAAAAAAAAAGAAACGATGCATGACATGTTTTTTGGTCGCTGCGAGCGTTTTATTGCTCAGTGCAGCTGTGAAGCTCACTGCAGGCGAGATAAGACGTTTAATCACACTCTACACTCACTCAACAAAAGGTGATAATCTGATTATAGGTATTACAGAGCTGGAACACAATCCTCATACAGGTTGAGGTGATCCCTGCACATCAATATCCACCACCAGGAAATCATGTCTGCTGCTCTCTGGCGTCAGGGTTTGGCTCTTGTTTATTTTCCTCCTGATGTTGAGAAACACTTGGTCCCCAGTCCTGGCGTCCACGTCCCAGGGGCATGTTGCATGGCTGTGGTAGGGTGAGACTCGTAAACAGCACACACATGCTCGCCTGTGATTGGCTGGTTGAAGGGAGGTGGGTTTAGGGTGTGGAGAGGGATTGAGGGAGTCAAAACAACACCGACTTCTATTCTGCTGTTTGTTTGCTCTACATGTGAGCCGGGTTAAACTGGATCCTCAGGGCTGTCATAGTAACCTCTCATTACCTCCATATACTCCATGTTTCAGTGGGTTTGTAAACTGAACATAACACTTCAAACCCTCAGTTTAGAACCAGTGCTCAAGCTAGAGTGAGGAGTTTGAAAATAACTGAAATCAATATTGATGAGCTACAAAAGGAAACAAGATCATCTCATAATTTTGCTTTTTTAAATAATATTTTACACAAAAAAAAGTTTCACTGTTAAAGGAGGAATGTGCGACTGTTAGATCCAGTAGATGTGCCCCCCCCGAGCCCCAGCATGAAACCAAAACAAACTGCTGTTTGGCCACGCCTCCTCCAAAACTAAAGCCTCCGCTCTCCTCCAGCGACACACCTCCAACCCCTCTCCACACGCCTCGGCACCAAGGAGTCAAGTGCAAGCGGTGGACAAAAATTCACTTTGCTCGGCGCAATATTTTGTATTTTTAAATGCGAAATAATGGAATTTCAAACATGTGATTAAAAATGTGATTAAAGTTGATTAACTATTGACAGCTCTAATTTATACCAACAAGTGTAAACAAGCTTTGAAAATCTTCTCCTCTTCAACCGGTCTCCAAACTTTGGTCAGGCCTTTTTTTTTTTTTAAAAGTGATTTTTTGTGCATTTTTTGCCCTTATTGGATAGGACAGCTGAAGAGAGACAGGAAATGATGGGAGGAGAGATTGAGGGATGACATGTAGGAAAGGCCCAGGTCGGATTGGACTGTAGCCTCTTTACATGGGGCGGCCGACATAACCGCTTACGCGATCGGCGCTCCGACATAGGCCAGACCTGTAAGTGTTGACAGCTTCATTGACCAGACTCAGAGTAGGATCTCTTCCATGTTGATGAAGGCCGATGACTTACCACATAATGAGAGAAGGTGACGAGTCAGCCAGAGAAAGGATTAGCAGAGACATTGACGTACGGTATAGAGCAGCTCTTTCACTGAGCTTCTCCCTGAAGAGGCTTCTTAAATGAAAGTGTGTCTTTGTCTCAGACTGTGTGTGGGTCCAAAACCTCGCCGTGACAAAGAGCTTTGTCTCCCACACGTCAGCTTCCAGCCTCATACCTCCACGATGAGCTGATATGCTGCACCGCATTAATATTTAATAAGGAGATTCTGTACAGCAAAAGGCTACACCCAGTAGTCTGCAACCTGTACCAGATACTTGCTAGGTGTCTGTACTGTATGTAAATGAGCGCAGGCTTCTTTCTCCGCTGCTCCGCTTTTTCTCTTACAGAGTTGGCATCAAAGACGAGCAGTATCAAAGACATGAAGGGTTGAATTATTTTGGAAACAAAAAAAGCCAAAAGTTTCTGTTTCAGTGGATAACTTTAATTTTAGGTGTGGCCTTACTTATCCATGTAAACCTTTAAACCACCGTCCAGTTACACAAAAGTGCTGACGATTAAAAATGCAAAGCAAAGTGAACAACCAGCTGCTTTGTAAATCGTCGTCCAAAAAAAAATGTCCTGTCCAGTCAGCGTCGAGGCCTTGAACCACTGACCGTCTGCTGACCTGCCCCGTCCACACAAACCACTCTTCCCTCTGTCTCTCACATTTCTCTCTCTCTCTCTCTGTTTCTTTCTCTCTCTCGCCCCAGGATGTCACATGTGCAGCACACAATCAGGTCAGCGTCTCGGACATTATGTGTTTGTGTGTGTGTGTGTGTGTGAAGTGTTACGAGATGGCACCAGCCGGCGTGACAAGTCGAGCAGAGGACAGAAAATGTGCAAATAAACCGTCTTCATTCCCTGATAGATGAAAGTCGACTTTAATCATCAGGAAAAAAAATCAATTGAGAGGACTATTTTCTCGGATGAATTCTCTGCACGTGTCACATTATCTGAATGAAACCGCTGCCCCGGACCTTCGCATTTCAGTTTCGACGTCTTTTCAAAAAGGACCAGCAAGGTCATAAGCAGACGGATCACAGCACCCATCACATCTCACTTTTTCATTTTCTCACAGAGCCGCGTTTAAAGCTCCCCACTTTGAGGAATGTAGGACAGCGAGGGCGAGTTAGCAGAGCAGAGAGCTGCTGCAAAAGAAAAACAAAACAGGACACGATGTAGACAAAACACAGCGAAAAGGAGGGGGGGAAAAAAAAGAATTTGATGTCCTGCTGTGTTGTAAAATTTGACCTATTTTCATAAACACACTCACATGAAATCAAATTAATCCTGCTGACAAAACTACCTTTGATGAAGACAGTCACCCTTGACCAAATACTATATTTTTTTTTTGGGACTTGAAAAAGCATTATGAGGCACAAAAGATGACAAAAGATTAGGTTTCTGCAGGTGTCTTTTAAACAAGTTGCATTTGGTTTCGCAGTTGTGTTTCAGTCTGTACCAGGGCTCAAAGATTACACTGTCCATGCTGTCCTCGCTCCCTTTGTCACAGGGACAAAGCCGCAGATTTATAAGGCCGGCGGGAGAGCGATGGCAACACCACAGCTGCATTCAAGAAGTGAAAAGCTGCTCGGACTGGGATGTGATAAGCATGGGAAGTGTTTGGCAGCCACATTACATACCGATTTTACCCGCTTACAGTGATACTGAATACCGAAATGAAGCTTTGATCTCACGTCTACCTGCAGGGTGAGAAGGCAGAAATGCTCTAATGTCGGGTTTGAATGTTGGGGGGGGGGGGGGGGGGGGCACCCAAGCTAGCGGCCCAGGTTTGAATCATCGTCAAGAGTTTGACAAATCAAAAGGTTTCTTAATTATGTTAAAAATGTTGTTGATAATAATGCTCCAAACTGGTACTAATAAACTAGCACTTTCTACACATAAGTCGGCAAACAAGTTGACAAATTTGTTGATCATTTTTGCTCAGAACAGTTTTCTGAATTGATTCAAAACCACTATTTCAGTTTTTTGTTGTTGCATATATTCCCTGAATCTTGATGGATTACTTTTTGATGTTTTGCTTCAAAGTAACGTCATTATAGAATTGATGTCAAATGGTTCTTTTTCTGTTACTTTCCTCGTTGATTCCCTGACCGATCGTTCAACCCCTTACCTCCACATGAATCCATGCATTACTCTAATCTGGTCCGTGAACTCTGATGTGAACTTTGTCCATGTGTAGCTCCCTGAAACCTCATGGAGCCTTCCATTCAGTGAGCTGAAAAGCCCCGCTGCCCTTCAAGCACACACACACACACACACACACACACACCCATCCATCCCAACCTATCACACATTCCTGTGTTCAGGCAGCACAAGGTCAGGGTCATTTTATCGGCATACCTAAAAAGTGTATCTAACAATTTCTCTGCTCAACCCTCTAAGACGAAGAAGATAAGAAGTGATAGCAGTCAATATTGATGATCAATATTTATCTTGATTTGTTTGTTTGATCTCTCTCTCTCTGTTAAGCTACAGTGACATAACGAGTGGTCTGTGTTTTTCTCTTGAGCAGTATGTGAACAAGCGTCTTAGCTCAGAGTCACGACTATCAGGAGAACATGGCCTTCATTAAAGAAATAACAACCTTTCTTATCACATCTCAGCAGCCACCTGTGTTTGCATCGGCTCTACAGGAAGTGAAAACTGAACTAAGAAGTAAGATAACTCATTATCTAGCTGTGTCATCACCCCATTATTATTTTCTGTAGTACTCACCCTCTAATGATCATCACAGGTCACAGCATTTCTGATTACCAGCTGGGAACATCGCTCTCTCACTTGACCTTGCTACAGGACAAATTGTGAGAGAGTGAAAGGCATGCAACAAAAGGTTGAAGGAACGTCAAGCCTTTATGTAATTATTGTTTTTCTGCTGACACTGTAAGAAGTGAAAAGGTATTAAATTGCATGTTTTTGTTTGGTCACATGTATTGTGGTATATCTTTAAATCCTAAACATCCTTTGTTATGTATTTTGGCTGCTCAAAAGAAGGGTTTACTAGTTGCTCAAATCTACTATTTGCAAACTCTTTCTGGACGGTGAATTGAGCGCTTCAACATTTTCAGGAGTTTTGTGCAAGTGTTAAAAGGTCTTGTGTTCTTTTAACCGAGGGATAAAATCAAATTATTAATTATTCAAAGCTATTCGCTCTTTTAGAATTCCTTCTTGGAAGACCATAAATATTACTGAAAAATCATCAACTTGTGTGCAGCAAGCATGTCACGCACTTAGACTGTAACACGGGGAAGGCTGCGGCCGTAACCGGGGGATAAAATTCAAATTATGAATGACTTGAAGTTGCATTTTCCTTCTAATCACAGTAATGATTTGGAATGATAGCCTATCAGTGGTGGTCTTGACCAGACTTGATTTAAAATCAAAGAGTCCGAGACCGAGACGCAGCCGAGTAAAAATGCTTTTGATTCCGAGATGAGACCGAGATCTTCATGAAGTGGTCTTGAGACCAAGACAGATTCTTAGTACATCAACATTACTCTGCAGGAGTCCCGGGGTTAACAAGGTTGACCTGTTGTTCATGTCATTTCTAATGGAGCAAACAGACCTCGGAATAACAGGGGGTCAAGTCTTGTTGGAATCCTACAGAGTAAAAACGGCTCTGAAGTGGCCACATGAAATTGGTTTGTGTAAACCTCTAGATTGACTTTTAATTGTTAGGCAATATCATCTGTGTTAATCAAAAAAGGATGCTTTAAAACAGACTTGAGTTTGAAGCAATTAGTGTGTTAATGCCGCATTGAAGGATCAAAACATCTTTCCTGAAACAGCAACAAAATGCAGAACATTTCCTTTAGATTCTGCAGCGATCAGCCTGATTCAGTAGTTACACAGCTAACGCAGAGTTAAAGATTCATGCCAAGTCATAACTGTAGAAAATCTGTATGAATCATCAAAGGTTTCGGTCTTCTGTCAGGGCTTGATTGATGTTACAGCTGCTGGCAACACTCACTGTTCATGTCACATTCACAGAGCGAGGAAGGAAGTCGTCTCAGTGAATAACACAAACACCTCTTTGCCACTGCTGCCAGGTGAAGTAACCTTTTCTCTACGGCTGACATCCCACTCTTACTTCTGAATGACCTATCCAGAGTGGTTCTTTTTTTTTTTTTAGAACAGGAAGATGCCCTTTAAAGGCTGCCAAGGTCCCGGTCTCTCCGGCCCTGCAGACTCTCTGACTCTGACTCTTGTCGAGGACGGCTACCGGATTTCCCACGGTTAAAAACAGCAAGTTATACAAGACTCGCTCACGAGCTTTGAGCCCTTTAACCATACTTTCCATCAGTCTGCGGTCAGCAGTGGAATGTAACTCAGTGCATTTTCTCAAGTAAGTTTGATGTTCTTGTTCGATATTTCAGTGAGATTGCATCGTATGAATGTCTTACTTGTAAACATTAATAAGACTGAGAAAGAAACTTGTAAAGAACATTTTAAAGTATATTTGGCCTCCACCAACGCCTCAGGGAAATATACTGTATGGATTTTCATCTGGTAAATAGGGAGCTGACAGCTGGTTCAAAGGAGTTTTTTTGGATGTTACTGCTTCATTATGAAGTAGAAGACATCGACGAGTGTATCGAGGCCGAACATAAACTCTAACACTGCCGCCATAACTAACAAACAAAACCAAAACGACTGGCTGAAAGATGCTATGATGACACGTAACACTGATCGGTGCGTTACATTTTTCATCATCATGGCGGCTGCCTCGACGAGACACAGACCATGTCAACTATAAAATTACAGATTTCTCTGGCTTTGAAAACTTTTTGGAAATATTTGAGGTGATGCAAGTACTCAACAATGAAATCATATATAACATAGGCTTAGTCCATTTTTAATGTAAAATTCTACATATGATACCTTCAAGGTAATGAAATGTCTTTCAATGCAATGTTATGTAACAGAGACCCATAACATAACCCAACGTAACATAAATGGCATGCATACTGTTTATCTCATACTTCCCTTTACATCCTCTACATCAGTAGAGAAAGCATGAAACATTAAAAGCAAAAACTGTGTTGTGACATATTAAAGAGCCCATATTCTGCCCTTTTTGAGGTTCGTATATTTAATCTATGTATCTACTTTTGTACGTTCACAATAGCTAAAGTCTGAAAAAAGTGTCTGTTTTCATGTACTGCTCCTCCTTGCTCCCTCTACGCTCTGAGTCCGTCAGCTACGCTCTGTTGAGCCCACACTGTTAGACCCCACGTGGGCCAAGTCTGCTCTGATTGGTCTGCCGATCCGCTCTGTCGTTATTGGTCAGTTGCTCAGCACGCGTCTTGGAAATTTCAACATGAGCTGCAGGGCTTGCCACAACGAGCCAATGGGCTTAGATCAGTGCTCTCACACTGACAATGACGTCGGACTGACACATTATCGAGGGGGGCTAGAACCGAGCGTTACATGCGGCTAATGCTACAGCTAACAGGAGGACGTAGGAGAAGCCGCGTTTCCGCAGACTTTGAAAAAGCATAATATGGGACCTTTAAATTGGCATGTTATTCATAGACCATCAGTCAAACTGTACTAAAAACTCCACCACAGTCTGCAGTGTTTGATGAAGGCAGCAGCTGATTGTGTTTGTATAGAAAAATGTAGTTTTAAGGAAAACATTATTAGATGTAATTCTCGTAATTTACTGGCAACTGAAATGCTGTTTGATTTTTTTTTAACTGGGGATTTGAAGCCCTTGATGACGTAAATACAAGTTTACAGAGTTTCAGTCCTTTGGTCTTGGGCGGACATTGGGAGTGGGCTGCTGTCTGATTCACTTAGGATTAAAAGTCCAAATTGGCCCTCTGCTTTGGTTTCACCAACAAACACACTCACACTCACAAACCTTTGGAACCCAAAGAAAGACTAAAAGAGTGGCACAGTTTATAAAACAAGGAAGGAGTGTTTTGCATTGGTCTCTTTTTATTCCTGAATGCTCGAGTTCTTGGAGAAACGGCAGCAGTTCTAATAAAGCTGCAAAAAAAAAAAAAATACATATGTGTTAGTTTGGACAAGTCTGGCCCCCTTTTCCTGTTACTTTAAAAACATATGCTATTGGTCGTGTTCCTGCAGAGGCTTAACAGTGTCTGGCAGAGTCCCCCTGAGTATTTAACTTCTCCATAAAGTGGGGTAATTTCTGCCCACTGTATTACCCAATCCATGCTTGTAAATCCACACACACAGCTTGCTTCATTGCTACTACAAACCCAGAGGAAGCGATATATGTTATATGAGCTCTGTGGGCTGAAACCCCCCTCCTCTGCGTCCAGCAGAGGTTACTGCAGTACAACTTTCCAGCAAGCAAAAGAGGTGATTCGGGGTAAAACCCTCAAAAGACTTGGCCAATGGTGCGAAGGCTTACTGAGTGTTTGTAGCCGTCCAGCAACAGTTAAAAGCTCGTTGTTAGCGCAACATTGGTGTGCTCATGCATGTTGAGACACACATTAGCTCTCCCATTACTGGAGGCAGGAGCAGTAAAACAATATTGTCAAGCGCAGAAAACCGCTTAAGAGGGGGCGGTGAGAATGTGAGTAGAAGTTTCTCCCGCCCAGATATTGTTTTGTTTATCGGGTCCGAGTAGCCAAGTGGCTGATACGAGCTTGTAAACAGAGAAAGCAGATACGAACGAGATGACAGGGCAGAAAAGAGTTGTGGTTATCATGTGGTGTTTATCTCACTGGGGGGGGGGGGGGGGGGGGGGGATTAAGCCCAGTAGTGAGAGTCAACCTGAGCTGGCTCCTCAGCGCGTGTTCAAACAAAGGCGCTGTTGGCAGACGTGCATGGAGACGGCAAGCTGCTTTTTTTGTGCCCGTTACTGTTATGTAACTTTAAAGACAAAGCTCAATGGAAGGGTCTGTGAATGCACAACATGGGGGGGGGGGGGGGGGGGGGGGGGGGTTGGGTTCTGTTTGTCTAACCTTCACCTACCTGTCCACAGCGTGGGTTGTCATCGGCAGAGTTTTAATAACGTTAGGTGTTGTTGGATCAAACAGCTCCTTGGAAGATCCGCCGACAGGGGAGCCTCACGAGACTCACACACACTGAAGGGCTGTTCAGAGACGCTGAAGTGACATAGTCTGGTCAGCATTTGGTAGAGCAACCACAGAATGTATAAAACATGGAAGTTATGAAGCCCAACAACTGCGGTCGCCATATTGGAGACGTTATCCAGCTAAACTTTGATGAGTCTAGAAACAGACAAAGAGCAAAGACTGTGTAGTGTCAGCGACGTCACACAATGATTTGTATTGGAAGTCCATCAATGGCTGGAACTGAAGCCACTTTAAATACTCGCTGTGGAAACTCAACTTTAAAGAAGCTTCATCAAACTAGACAGGTATTCCAGCTAAAAAAAAAAAACTAGTGTTTGAAACCAAAACAGAAAGAAACTGAAAGAAAATGTTTCATCTAATTTTACTCCTCCAACTGTTCCATGTTTTTTTTCCCTGCATGTTCAAAACTGATGCCAACCACTTTTTCCACTTCAAGAATTTAATTCTGATGAGAAAATCAGCAAGTCTGACTTGAAAGATTTTTGCAGAAATTGATCAGCATTTGTGCAGCAGATTCAATTTTGAGGGAGCAACTAAGAATGAGAACTTCCTCTCCCTTTGCCAGAGCCAGAAGAAAAAAAAAAAAAAAACAGCCATACATTTAAAACACACACACAGGTAAAAGCAACACGTTTAAGTAGACGTTGAGAAACCACTTCAGAAACAGTGAAGACCCGGGCTATTACTTTACTCAACATGATAACATGAACTGCTCCTTACCAGGCTGCTGTGTAAACTGTAAGTAATGTCGACGGTTATAAACATTACAAGGAAAAAAAAAGCACCTGGCCCAACAGGAAACAATCCACCTCAACACAATTTATACTAACAAAGGAGAGTGTGTACATATAAAACTGCACTATCCATAACTGAAAATAAAAGTATCTGCACTGAATTTCAGGTCGTTTTATTCTTCATCAAAAAAGCTCCAGAGGACACGACCTGCACTCCACATAGCAGCTGATCATCATCCCTGACCCTCACCTTTCACTGCGGGGCGCAGGCTTTTATCCATCAGCGTTATATTTAATTCATCAGACATCTTCCTGGCTGATGGCTGCCGGGATGCACTTTTGATTCAACTGTGTGTCGCAGCATGAGCGTAACCTGCTTCACTATCCAGCCTCCTGAGCTGCACAAACAACACGTACACATTCAAATTCTGGATGCAAATGAGGTCGCATCTTCCACGCAGCGCCCGCAGCAGGTTTACGAGAGGGTGGAAATCTGATTACAGCGTGTGAAGCAGGAGCAAAATGTTATTTCATCTCAGGAGAAGAAGAGCTGCAGGTACACAATGTGAGGCCTCAGACAGCAACAACGGCACTTAGATGTTGATGTTTTGTTCCTATTTGATTAGATTATTTGATGCAGGACTGTTTGTTCCTGCAGCGCATTCCTTTTCATACCACCAGAGAGAAATGATTTGCAGAGATTACCACCCGAGCTGAGGCTGCAGAATCTCTTTTTTTTCCCCCCAGTGTCTGCACAAGTGTTGAAGCTATTGCAGTTTTCCAGCAATCCCCTGTCTCCTTTTCACGGCTATACTTTAGCGTCGGCTAAATCTCCCCCCCTGTTTGAATGGCTTCCAATGAATCGCTGAATTGTATCCACTCCTTAACTCACCTGTGCACTGCACATGGCTGGAGGAAAACACACCAGCTCCCCGCCCAGAAACATCCCGCGTCAAACAAAACATGAAAATCCAGGCAGACTACGGGTCTCTGCAGACACAGTCAACACCACACATGGAGGCCCACACGTGACCATTGAGTGGCATCACTTTTGTATAAGTTTGAATTTTATTTTACAGGAAAAACCTACTGCCTTTAAATTAGTAAGAACAGAGAGGGATAAAGCATTGTAGCGTGAAGGAACCTTGATTTTAAAATCTATAGGAGCACTTCAGAAGAATGAGAGGTCATTGCAAGGAAAGCTGCAAAAACATTTCTTGAGGAGAAACTTTAAAACAAGTCATCTCTGAGAAATCAAATCAGCGTTCAAGCTTTATAGCAAACACTCTTAAAAGTTCCTTCCAACACCACAGTATAGCCTTGAATTCAAAAAGAATAGAATACAAATATACCTTACTGTTTACTTTTTGCATGCAAGAAGCATATAGTCATATTCGTCTTTGTCTCGAGTGTGCAATGAAATGCCATTTGAAACACAAGAAAACACATCAGGTGAAAAAGAGAAATAAAAAAACATGCGTAAAACACAACATACACATATTCATGTACGAGGTTCTCTTCCACAAGGTCCCCTGTCACCGCAAACATTTTTCACATGCACACACACAGATATCCATATTTGGTTTCAAAGGTCAAGATACAAGCTGCTGTTGTTGACGTTCAGCTGCACACACAGATTTCATATCAGGCGGTCAACGGAGTGAAGAAAGCTCTCTGAAGCTTTCTGTGTAAACTTTTTGTAGTACCCCTACTTCTTTACTGACAGTTAAAACACTGCAGGCTGTAAGCAGGCTTTACGCAACCTATCCACACCTGCCAGCAACAGCAGGATCTCTCTTTGTTGAATGTTTTTAGAGCTGATAGTCACACACACACACACACACACACACACACACACACACACACACGTTCTTTGATCAAAGTGATAACAGCAGGACAGATGTGAGGAGGTGGACAACCTTTGACCTTCTAACACTCACATTCAAAACAACAGCAACCCGACTATAACTTCTCCCTCAGTGTTTTTACACTCTCTCTCTCTCTCTCTCTCTCTGCTCTCCCTTTCAGCAGGCCTCAGAGTTGATGGGAATCAGGCAGCACTTAGACAGCGAGAGGCTTCAGGGAGCGTTATTAAAGGCTTCACATTACAATACGAGACAGGAAGTAGTCTCTGCCTGAGACTATTATTATAACCTCCAGTGTGTGCATCAGAATCACAAGACTTTCCAAAAGTCTGCATGTGTACGGGGAAATTCCACTTATGTTATGTTTCCCTTGTTTTAATCAGATGTTCTCATTTCAGTTCTCAAAAGGACACAAAGCAGAACAGATCCCAGGCACATCTAAAGACTGTTCTTACACCAAGCAGTGTGGCGGGTTTTCTTACCCAAGTAAATCCTGATGCAACATACAACAAAAGAAGTTTTGATTGATTCTAATTTTTTTTCCCACAAATGTGAGCCTATATTAAATGCAAATCTTTTGCACCAACAAGCACCTGCAGGTAGCTGATGTGTGCAAAACTTCAGCCCAAGACAAACGTCACGATGTGTGTCTGAATAAATTTGATTTTTGACATGTTCAAAAAATGTCTTCAAAACATTCTAGATGATGTAAGGCAGCTAAGATTTTCCTGAGTTTCTTCACATATGCACCTCATATCGTACACGGTGGGGGGGGGGGGATCCCAGGAGGCAAGAGATGAAGCAAAACGAACGATATGAGTCCAACTCTATGATGATAATGTTTGGCTTTTATATTGATGCTATGTGTTCAACATTTTTATTGCATCCAAAAAAAAGCTGAGAAGAACGTTCTGGCACACAGAAACGGTTACATTCTGATGCACAGCCGTCACCGTATGCTCAGCGGTCACGTGGTATAAAAGTCTTCACCCCCTCCCACTTTAGCTCGGGGTGAATTCTACTGAATTTTACCTGCTGCGTTTACACATCAGCCTACCCCGACTGGAGGAAAAAATAGCTTGGGGGCTGACAGGAAAAATGATGCGTACAATCTGGGTGAAAAATCCAGCTGCTTTTGTTCACACTAACAACTCAGCCATAAAATATTGGAAACTGTTCAGAAGTTATGTGTACATGTGAAAGTGCAGAGACAGTTTTTCTTGATCTGACGGGGACGTAAGCTGCAGAAACAACTTTCCTGCATGTAAAACTTCACTTTTCTCTTTAACTCATACTTCACTCATTTTCTATAATAATATTTAGTACCCGAGAGTTTCTTCATCTTGGTGCTCTCCAGCTTTACCCCACGCTGTGTAAGCAGCTGGAACATGGACTTGTTGGGTCTAATGTTTGTTTTTGTTTTTCCTCTTTCTCGAGTCTGTTCAGACTTCCAGTACAATAGTCTGGCTTGTCTGGCCGAGGCTCTTCAAGTCTAAGACGGAAACTAAAGTTTTTGTGATTGAGCTCTATTGTTTCTGTTCTGAAGGGTTCTGGTTGTGATGTAACACTGTTTACATTCAGCTGGTTATCCCGAGAAAGGGAAAGAAATACATCATAAAGAAATAACAAAAAAAAGGTATTCAGTACAGCATCTGAACTGTTGAAGCTCCAGCTTCTGATAGACGAGGAGAGATGAATAATGATGGAATTATGCAGTTTGAATTATGCAAATCCAATTCAGGGATGAAAACACTTTGAAAAATGAATGTTATTAAATGCATTTAGCAACATTTAAATTGCCCTTTATAAAAAAAAAGATGACTCTAGGAAACGGCCTTCTTCCAAAGATCTTGCGGCCTCCGGGAAGAGCATACTTCAGTAGGTGTGAGACATTTCTCCGAGGCCTACATGTCATGTGACGCGATCTGCTCGGACAGCTCAGTGATGGCCCGCAGCAGACATGTCAGCCATTCCTAGAGGATTCCTTTTCATGCCAGCTTTCCCGTCCGACCGGCAGAAAATCCTGGGAGCTCCATTTCACTCAGCTGGAGTGGAAAACGCTGACTTGATACCTCTCTCTGTGTATCCTGTCCGATCTGGCGACACCGAGAGGGCTAGAAAGACCGGCTCATATGTCACAACCAGGTGACAGGATCTCTCATGATCACATGACCCTACAACTTTTACATCGAGAGAGCTAAACTTGAAAATGTTCCTCGGCTGAAGAGTTCAGGTGTAAAAGCGCTAAGACCATCTACTCTGCTGCTTCTTTAATGCATCTCAAAGCTCATATCAGTGCACAGTACAATGCAGAGGATCTGACACATAAGAAAACTATTCTTTATGTTTCCGTACATACAGGGCCACAGGAAAAGCTGCGGGTTAAAAATAAAACTTCATGCAAAACACGTTTTGCATAGAGGCTTCCTCAGATTCGCTCTCCACTGAATTCGCCTCAGGTGTGGTTTTACAAGACTTTTCCATGTCACCAGGTGGTGATAATTACAGATCTTCTGACTGTTATCACATTGAAGGTCGTCGGGGGTCCGCTTGAGGCTGGCTGCAGAATCACCGTAAGTCACATACACACCCCAATAAAAAATGGCAGCTTGTACTGCAGAAATGCACATGTTTACAGACGGGTTCAAAAAACCAAACAGGTCTGATTAGTTATTGACCTCATTGGCACACACTGTACGGGGGGGGGGTGGATTTTTTTTTTTTAAAACAGCTGATGATTGACAGGTGGGCGCAATGTAACTGTTTGTAAAGAGGCTTAAAACCCGCCTCAGCTCCAGCTCTCAGCCTGTCGTTAGGTTGACTGAAAGTCAGGCTGAGACAGGATATCCAACATGGCGGCTGCTGCCGATGAGCCTCCGCGGCCCAATGCAGTAACAGATGGCTGACGTCACTCAGGCTTCGTCCATTAATATTTACAGTCTGTCAGAATGATAAATCACAATATCTGATTAACTGAAGAAAATAAAATGCCTCTAAAAAGATTAAGAGCTGGATTAATGTATTTACTCACTGCAATAAGGTGCACCAGTTTGCTGACGCTGCTTTTCTTTGTGCCAAGAGGGAGAAAAATTCCACATCTCTCCGCTAAAAAAAACTAAATCAAGAAGTTCATGTAACTGTTAATCCTATTAGGCTGTTTGTGTTAAAAGGTCTCTCCAATATCACGTTGATATTTTTACGGGAAAACAGAATTCAACTACTTCAAGGACACAAATGACTGGCTCGATTAAGGTAATTTAATAAGTGCATGGTGGACTTGAGTTGGCAATTTGAGGCCATAAAAGTAATCAACAGGCATTACTGATCCACTTAGCTCCGCAAAGGGCAGGCAGAGGGCATGTCGACTTTTAAAAACAGGACATTACGAGATTCTCTCTTTAAAATTTTACAAGTCTCACTTAGCTACATGAAAATTACAGCCTTCTCCTCCTCTCCGTTGACCCGCAGTAAAATGTGTTTGCCAGCTGCAGCTTCCACACTTTACTCTCAAATGAACTCATGGAACTCAATATCACAATCTGATGATAACAGAGTGCATAAAGCAGCAGACATTTCCTCCAGGCCATTAGAGAGCTGGGGGTTACTGAAAGCCTTCTTGTCTGCATGCTGACAGTTGAGTTATCAGAAGCTAAAACCCTTATTTGTGTGCTATGCCAACGCTGCTAGTTTGTACTCTGTGTAAACAAGCCTCCTCCGTACAAGAAGGGTGCTTGTGAAAAAGCAGCAAGGAAACATGAAAACCAGTATCTCCTCTCTTTGTGTGTTCACAAACACTGAAGACAAACGTCCCTCGTATGAACCACGCGGAGTGACAGCAACCATTTGCAACAACACGCAGTGCCGACTGAGAGCTGCGTCGTAAAAAAAGTAAACACTCATGACAGCTGTAAAACAGACAGATGAAAGTAGCATGCTACCGCTAATGTAATGGAGCGGGTTGGGTCAGAGACGCCCAGGCTGGAAAAATACAGTGCGTCACCACAAATGAGCAGGTTCATAACACTGGTGTAGTTAAATCATTGACACGTCCAGAGAAGGTGCAGCTGAAGGTCTCTATTATTCCCACAGAGAGAGGCAAGTTCAACTGGAATAACATTTAACCAACAATAGCAGATGACTAAAGTGCTGCACCCGCTATTCAAGATGCACCCATCCACTTGTGTCCAGTTCAGATCCCAAATCCGACACATAAGTACAGATTAAAGCACGACTGATCAATCGTCCGGCCGAAAACATCGGCCGATAGAAGCATATCAAGTGACTATCGGTATCATATATGCGGCGATAATATGAGAATTCACCAGTCAAAAAGCATTTAATTTGAGTTTCATTGTATCACACTAGAACAAGTATTGAAGGTCATATCTGTTTTCAGTTAACTGCAGGGCTGCAACTTTAATTTTCTTTTTCAGCTAATCTGTACATTATTCCCTTAATTACTTGATGTAGAACACATTTGATGAGATTCCTCCTTTGGGCACCATGGATTTCTGACAAATTTAGTGGTAATGTATTCCGAAGTCCCTCAGATGTTACAAAAAATAAAAACTCTCGACATCGTAGATATACAAGATGATAATTCGAGGCTTCCCAAAGTTCTGCAGGATTCATCCTCAGGTGACCATGTGCGTCTGTGCAAAGAATGTCAAAGACTCAAACAGTTACAAAGATGTTTCAGTCGCAGAGAGAGCCGGCTGAAAATAACCAAAAATCAACGGAATCATCTGGTCTGATCAGTCTTTGTGTTTTCTAGGAATGAGTGGATGTGAATGTTCTTCATAGTAAAGCCTTAAGCCCAGCTGAGCAACAGGCGTGCAGGACCGCCGCTGGCAGAGCGACCGTGTTAACAGGTGGATCAAAGCTCACTGTCCCGGCTCTGTTTCCTCTCCAGGGAAATCTGAGTGGATGTCTTTCCTCGTAGGGCAGCTGTCGCAGCAGCAAACATGCCTGCACTGCTGGATTATTACGGAGTGTAAGTCATTAGAAGAATCCTCTCAGGACAGAGAGCACTTACTGCAAGCTGCAACTTGACATGAGCTTACGAGGGCCCATGCTCTGTGCTGTGCATGTTGGCTCCGTTTAATGACTCCGCTTTATGACCAGACGAGGAAAAAGGTTTACTGCTGACGAACATCAAGTATACAGCGTGGGGAGGATTTTATTCGACGGTCGTAAAATCATCACAACATGTGTGAGCCTGGCTTTTAATTTCACAACGTAACACGACAACACATCTAAAACTTAAAATAGAACTGTCAAGTCATCATTTTATTTAAAGGGGACATATTATCCCCCTTCTCAAGCAGTCCCCATGTGGTCTAAATGAAACATCTGTGCTGTGCTTTGGTCAAAATACAACGTGAATCAAGCACCAGAGGAGGTTTGTGACCCTGTAGAAACCAGCTCTCTCAGAACGCTCCGTTTTGGTGTGTGTGTCTCTTTAAATGCAATGAGCCCCCCCTGAGTTTTCCTGGTAGATATCACTCATTCGCTGGCAAGAATGGCAAAAATAGCAGACCTGCGCAAAAAGCTTTGCTCTAGGTGGAGTGGAGGTGGAGTCCATGGGGCTAGCAGGACTCCACTAGTTTGCAGGACTCATGTAAAGAGGCTGTTGTCCTTGAACTGGGCGGCCCTGCAGATGTACCGCGTGCAAGTATCTCCATCCTGCCACATGCATGTTAGCGCAAACACCTCAGTTAACGTAAAGCAGATAATAACACCCGGCCTTCACATTTAACACACATTCATCCTCCCTTGTGAATTAACGTCTTGACAAATGAATGCAGACTCCCCGACCCAGGCTGCCTCATTTCCATCTCTTTGTGAGCGGAAGATGGAGCAATTACTGGAATGAGTTGTGTGCACCACAGTGTGGGGGAGAGAGGGTGTGGACTCACTTCAGGAGGCCTGCCATGCTGCAATACAGGGCGAGGGTCACAACGAGGGGGCAGCACTGGTTCTGTGGTGGATGTGAACTACTGAGCTCTTGCGATTGTTTAAAAAGAATCACAGGGTTTGATTAATTCTGACACTGTTGGCCTCCCCTGAGAAACGAATTAGACAGGAAGAATAAAACCATGGATTCAGTAACTAAGCTGTACATTTTTCAACTTGCATCCTTTTTTATTTTCAAGTGATTCAGCACCATTAAAAGTAAGGGTGGGAGGGGCGTTTCCTGTCTTTCCTCAGCTGTCCCATCCAATAAAAGGCAAAAATGCCCATAAAGATCCACCCATTATCTATACCGCTTTTCCTGTTCATGGTCGCGGGGGGGGGGGGGGGGGGGGGGGGGGGGCGCTGGAGCCGATTCCAGCTGTCATTGGGCAAGGGGCGGGGTTACACCCTGGACTGTTAACCAGTTCACTCCTACTTGCAATTTACAGTCACCAAATCTTTGGACTGTGGGAGAGGCCGGAGTCCCCCCCGCAGAACATGCAAACTCCACACAGAGAGGCCCTGTCCGGAACGGGGATTCAAACCAGCGACCTCCTTGCTGTGTGGCAACAGCGTTTACCACGGTGCAGCCCCCCCCCCAAAAAATGCCTTAAAAAAACCCAAAACTGGGGCGCTGGTGTCGCAGGGGTTAGTGTGCGCGCCCCATGTATGGAGGCTGTCGTCCTCCAAGCGGGCGGCCCAGGTTCGAATCCAACCTGTGGCTCCTTTCCCACATGTCATTCCCCACACACTCTCTCTCTCGCTCCCTGATTTCTGACTCTATCCACTGTCCTATCTCTACAATAAAGGCACAAAACACCCAAAAATAAATCTTTGAAAAAAGAAAAGAAGGGTTGTAACTAGGAATGCACTGATTGAAATTAACCCCCCGTATAGTGTGTCTCCTCTGGCCTGGAGGATGACTGCCATTGCCCAATATATCCTGTCCTTTCTTTCCTCAGTGAGTCCTTACACCTACCAAAATACTGAGCCAGCCTTTTTGATCAGCTGGTCAAGCCGCATAGTGTTCTTCAAACGTTTACCTCTTGCATCATAGTGTGAACATCTCTGCTTTAGTTCACCTGATGACAAAACTTTGGAAGAAAACTTTCAAGTCTTTCAACAGCGATTTTTCAGTGAGTCACTACTTTAACCGTGTCAAACTTTGCCTCAATGTCGCCATTCATGAAAGGAATAGATGACTCAATCAGAGGATACGTGCCACAAGTCAGACATCATGACGCTGCCGACGTGCACCATTCATAGTCATGTCATCGAAGAGCGCGGCATTTCAACACTCTTCAAACTTCCAACACAATCTGGTCTGACCACCAACTCGGTTTGATTCACTTCTTGGGGTTTCTCTTCTTGTGGTGTGACTTATTCCGCTTGTTTGTTTTGTTTTCAGATCACACAAATATCTGAGCCAGGAAGGATTTAACATTCAACCGCAGCGTAATAAAACTAAAAGACATGTACAAGCGGCTTCTACGCTTCATCTGATCACAGAGAAATCAATGCTCTGTGTGACTTTTAAAGGCTGCACATTCATTCAGTTTACAAGTGTTACACTGCCTCCGCCTGCACGTCTGCACAGGAAAACAATCCCATGTGCTGACCATGTGACTGTGGTCGGTGTTTATTTCAATGCCTGAGATGAACCACAGAAATGGCAGCATGTATCTGAACTTTCACCCACTGACTTATTTGCTCAGTATTCACGTATGTTTCAGTCGCGCTGCTGCTCCGACACACCCGGGGGCCTGCTGCACAGGAGGAGGAAACATCATCACAACAAGACAGTCGAGAGTGCGAGGAAAAAATGTCCGAGTTTTTTTTTTTTTTTGATGGATGTTTTCATAAAAGTGCTGCCGCTGCTGAAACTCTGTCTGATCTCACGGATCTATCAGCACAGGGATGACTTCAGAGGTTAATGACGGCATGTTTTTAAGCTGTTGGAGCCGCTTCATGAATGGTTGGCAGCAGATTCTGGCTCGTTCTGTCCCTGCACAGATCGTATCACACGGGTTCATTTTGTTTAGCTAGTCTGGATCAAACATGTAGATACGCGGAAAAAGCTGGCTGCTGAGGCACATTTTTTAGTTAGAAAAAAAAAAAAAAAAAAGTATTTCCAAAGATAAATGTGTCCAAGAAGAAGGTGAGCTGTGCAAGTAGAGCATTCATGACGCAGACTGGGTTTTAACTTGAGTGAATGAGAGCAGATTCCGGGATTACATCATTAGTAGGCTTCTAATTGACTTTTAATGGACTCATGTCATGATGATAAGCTAATTCTTCTGTTTAATCAATTTAATCAATTTGTCTACAAAAGGAAATTACCCAACAAATGTACCTAGATGCCGGTTGATTAAAGGCATTTATGAGAACAATGGTAAAATATACTGTTTTGTCCCTAATCTGATTTTTGTATCATATTCATGATTGTTGAGTCAGCTATTTTGTCTCTTGTTTTTTTTTAATCTTCAATGTAAAGCACATTGAGCTTACCTGTAATGAAATGTGCTTTATAAATAAACGTCTATTTTATTCTCTTTGGTCGACAGTAGCTCAGACCAATAAGTTGAACATAAATGTGACTATGTTTTGGAACTTATTCTGCCGTTTTCCTTCCCTGACATAAGCTGACATCAGACAATCTATTGCTATGGATGTTCTGATATCGATTTATACAGAAACCAGCCTTTCATAAATATGCCTTTAGGAGCGGAGGCAGCCCAGAATCATGCAGATGGGTAATCAATGGGTGGAAAAACACCAGGGTGGGGGAGACGTTTTCACATTGACTGATGCTCAGTGGCACAGAGGTCGGGACGTAGCAGCACATAAAGGACTGTGTGTGTATCGCAGAGATAACCTTCAACTTAAATTCTCGGCCTTATCTGGAGCTTTTTAGTGAAGCCGACGCCCACTTCTTCACAGCTGCATGGACATTCAGATGTCGTTTTTCCTTTCTCTCTGATAATATTCTTTTGGGGTGATTTTCTGAATGTCTTATAATCCTCACACGGAGCATGTAGTCATGTTTTTTTGTTTTTGTTTGATGGAGTGAAAGCACCGGCAGAAACCGCGCTGCTGTTCTTATGTCTTTGATGCTGAAATGAAACAAACATGGCGATGTTTATGAGAAAGCTCCAAAGCAAGGCCACCGGCTTACTTCGCGTCATGTATTGTCTGCTGATCGTCGCATGGAAAATACAACAGGGTCATAAATAAAGCTGCGGATATTGGATCAACAGGGACTTGTGCCCCTCAATGATATCACAGCAGAATGAAATGTCCTGTATTAATCTCAAATCCACCAAAACAGCTCTGAATGCTTTTAGAAAGAGCTGCAGAAAGATTTAGCAGAGTCAGCGTTGATGAAACGAAGACACAGATCATCTTTAAAGTCTCATTTCCACCAAAAGAAACCGACCTTCAGCTGGAACTATGAGTTGCTTTTTCCAGTTGTTGAATTGAAATAATATCAAGCTGAGGGCACTTTGATCATCTTGAAATCACTTCAGTAAAACTCTTTGATCAAAATACCAAACGTCCCTGCTTTTGACACGGGAGATAGTTCAGAGGTGTTTCTTTTCTTTCTCGTCTTTAATAGTAAACTGAATATTTTTGGCTTTTGGGACTTTTTCTAAGAAGCCGACTTCATCGTGCTTCTTTAACTCCTTGCTCTTGACACTCTGTAGCCTATAAGCGATTCATCGATTCATCAATGACATGAAGAAATACAAAATATATCTATTATTAAAGCGATTAATCATTAGCTTACACTACAAACATGTCTAAATATAAGTAATCTTCTTATTGTTTTCTTAATTTAATGAATCATCCTCATGATTTAGTGAAAACAAGTATCCTTGCTGATCTTTAGATTGCTTATTTTGTCCAATCAACACTCAATATCTCCAACAACAAAAGAGACATTTAGCCTACTTATCAAGCCATCAAAGCATAATGCACTCACATTAAAGAAACAAATACAATATGGAAGACTTTTATGCAATTTATAGATTTGCATAACTCTCCTTATGCTCTCTCTTGAATGCTTTAATGATTCATACATTTCTAGCTTTACTCTTAAAGTAAAGGAGCCTGACATGCATCATGAAATGAGTCCACCATGAAGTCAAAGACCCTGAACAGAAATCCTCCAGTGGAAAAGTGACAGCAGTGATGGAAACATGGATCCAGACGGGAGGAAAAGCATCCTAACCCTGAAACACTGAAATAGACTTGATGTGGGTTATAAGCCGATCAACGGATGTGTCACAGTATTGGTGGGATGGTGCAACACACCATGGGGCAATAATACATCGGCCTGTCTCGAGAATTGCATAACAGAGGTTGTCCAGATACAGAGAGGGCAACTTGATTTATCTATTAGGCTACCTGCTCACACACACAGTACACACACACACACACACACACACACACACACACACACACACACACTACACACACACACAAACAAACACACACACACACCAACCTGCTCTTTTCTTTTCTGCCAGCGCCCGCATGGGCTCTCCTCCAAGATCTCACTCTCATCCTCGCTTTCCTCCTCTTTCCCCTCCGATCCTGATTTCCTCTCGGGGACGGACATCGTCATTTTTCCGCCGTATATTTCCAGATTTCTAGCCCTTAAAGAAGCCCCCTTTCCCTCTTTCACCCGCTCCTTCCTCCTCCTCCTGAAACTGTCTGTCTGCCTGCTGAGGATCAGAGGAGACGAGCGGTAGCGCAGAGACGATCCGCCGCTTGTCTGCGCAGTGGAGACACCCCCCCCCCCCTCCTCCTCCTCCTTCTATCCCCCTGATGACACCAGCCGCTCTCAGCCCCCCTTGGCGCTCAAAACATCTTGCAGAAAAAGGTGGATACCGCTTTTAATTTGCACTCCTCAGTCAGACAGACAGAAAAAAAACACTCCCCCTCTAGATAAAAACCAGCAGTGTGCACACAGAAAGCAGACAGGAAGCGCTGAACAGGGTGGAAAAATATATCCCAGACTTCACGCGCCCGAGGCTGCACAGCTCGCGAAAATGTTTTTTTTTTTTTATCTGTCTCGTTTCACTGAAGCCACGCGGGAGTAAGAGAGCTCGGTCCGTGGAGTGAAATGTTTCCCCACAGAGTCCTCTGCGTTCATCCCTCACTTCATATATCTGTTTTGTGAAGCAGAGATACGTCTTCTGTCATCGAGTAAACGCGTCATTGTCGGTGTTGCTGGATCTGAAGCCGTGAGCTCCTGCCAGGCACGGTGCGCAGAGGGGTGTACCGTAAAGGCAGCAGTATGGGGGCACTATATATTCGGGTAGGCATAGAAACCAAGCTGCCTGCAAGCAGGGGCGTTTCCAGAGGGGTGGCCAGTGGTGACAGGGCCCCCTTGAAATCGTGACACACTTCTTGCCTAACACCTTTTTTTTTTGCATAATATCCAATTTGATTGAACGTTAATTCTTAGTCTGGGTGTTCAGGCCTCGTCATTTTGGAACTAAGTTGTGTGATTTTTGTTCTTCTTTTCTGTTCTGTGAAGAATCAGACTAACATGTTTTGTAAGTTATAACATAAAAAAAAAAAAAAAACCAGACTCTGCAGTCAAAGCCAGAACACAACAACATTTACTGCCCTGAAACCAGAACCTAAACCAGAACAGAGCACCAGAAAGCACCGAAAGAAAAAAGGGCCTTTTGTATCTTCACAGGGAGGAAATGTGCTCTTAGTTATCTTTGTTTGGAGACTGGTGGAGGAATCATTTTGAAAGAGAACCTGAAAGAGGCTTTAAAAGTCTGGAGTGGTCTGTACTTTGCCGGACTCCGCAGAAGGTGCTTCTGGCAAGCTATAACTCAAACCATCAGATGTTACGCTCACCATGGAGACTGTCTGCAGTTTAGCAGTCACATCAGACCATTTCAAACTCGAGAGCAAAGAGAACAGGGTCATTCAGAGTTACAGAGTTGTTGGAAAAACAAAGTTTGTGAAGACTGAACAAACCCATCCTGCAAAACATGATAAATCCACAGGCCTACATGTCCATGAAAACAAGGAAAACTATCATTTCTACACTTTAGAACCATTTAGAGGAAAAGAAGCTTAAGACAGAAATGATTAAATCAGGTCAGATTTGGCATTGGTTGAGATCTGCCAATGAGCTCTGAGACTTATTTAAACTGGTTGAAGAGGAGGATAATATGTGAGCGTTAAGACAACTGCTTCACTGGGCCTCAGACGATTTAAAACTACCTGTTGTTTTAATATAATCTCTAATATAAACTGTGCCTGCTCTGTTCTCTTCATAAAGTAGAATGCCACAATAAGTTAAAACGTCCCTTAAATCCTGTTGCACCCAATCTAGAAAGAATACGGTAGTTTGTGCCTGTTTCTGAGTATCAAGGAGAGAGGTGTGTGTTACTTCATTGGAACTGTTTTTCAGAATTAATCTCTCCTGCCATCTAGTGGTTCACGCCTAAAATTACCCCCAAAAGAGCAAAACCTGTAACTCCAGGCATGTTGGAATTGTCTGCATGAAGAAGGCGATATGAGAATGAACTATCTCAATGACAATCTTTATGTCAGAAAATAGATTTCCATGTATTTCACATCGTAAGAACAACACACAGAGTGCCTGTGTTTGTTCTGCCCTCTCCGGCTGGTGCTTTGACTAATATTTTATTCTTCATTTTTCCCTCATAATCTAACCGCCAGCCTCTCAGTGGGAATAGTGTCATATCTGTGCTGGTTAGCAGTTCAGTTGTAATCACAGATCCATAAAATAATCACCCTCGCCTCTATTTTTAGCGCACAGTGTTCACAGAGAGCCTGTCTGTGAGCAAGCCCCTGTTCTGCCAAACTGTTAATGAGATTTCCTCTTGGCACAAGGAGCAGAGGGGCCAATGGCGCTGTCTAGACGAGCCACGTTTAGGGCACAGAATACTGATTCAATGAGGGCGATAACAAGGGAATGGTAAATGGACTTGAGCTTTTTATTGACTCCAGAGTTGCACTGTTGGCAAAGTTAACACCTGCAAATGCTGACGACCAAAGAAGGCTTTAACTTGCATTCAGTTTCAAGAGGCTTCTCATATCATCACATCATTTCAATCAGGAGAGACAATTGAATAAAGACAATTATTTATTACAATGAAAGTCCATGGAGTCCGGACACTGGTGGTGGTGAAGCTGATGACTTGATGAGACCAGATGGATGATGATTCTGCGAGATGGGCGGTGTTGGGGAGGAGGAGGGGGCGCACGAAACATCAGCATGAAGGGACTAAGGGAGAGAAAGAATCATATTTAAAAGGGGAGCAGAACGATGATAGGTTGAAAATCAGGGCGGAACACCGTGCCATTTGGTTAGGTGAGTACCGCTGACGAGGCAGCCGATTAACCAATGACAGCCCCCAGAAGATGACAGCTCAGGAATGACAGCGGAAACGAGAGTAAGCGTGCAAAAAAAAAGATGAATGAGAAAGACCCGACCGTGAAGGCTAGAGCTTCATTTATTCCCATCGATTGTTCCAGACTTCATCAGGCCCCCTCTGTACAGCACCAACATTCCTCTATCAGTCAGCTGAGGACGACACATGAAGTCCTCACTGTCAGTGTGTGTGCCTGTGCACCAACGGGGAGTGCCACTCTCGTTGTACGTGACCAGGTTGCTGTCAGTCTGCATGCACAACCGGATCAGATCCTGCAGTGTCTGATGACCACACAGGCTTCCAGCCATAGAGGACAAAGTTACCATCGTCCTGCACAAAGAAACAAAGACTGGGTGTTATTTAAACAATACACTATCGACTTATAAATAATTATTCATTCTTCTTTCGATCAGATAAGATTGGCACTTTTCTTTTTCCTCACCTGGAAAACAGCCTTCCACATGTTGTTGTTGGACATCAGGTAATCTCCCTTACGGAGCTCATCGTTTCTGGACAGGTATAGTTCCTACTCATGATTCTAAAACAAAGAAGAAAATCTCATGTAGAAAACCAATTTGATGAAGCAAACACTGAATCTGCACTGACACGGCACGTTTCATTTGTACTCCAACAATAACTTAATCATCCATCACAGAGTCTAACCACAATGAGCCCGATGTTTAAACCAGCTTTGAGCACGCACTGCAGCCTATGTTAGATTACATTAGTTCATACAGAGGTTGGCCTCTTCCTGTTTGTCTCCCTTTGCTGGCTGTGTTCTCCTTACTGCAGGTAGATGTGGGTGGAGTCAGGGAGGACTCTAATGCAGCACACCTGAGCTGGCTGGTTTGGGAGTCTACAAAGCAGATCTGCTCAATCTACTCTGGTCTCTTCTCTCCTGCATACTGCTGTTAACATGTGTTTGTGTTTGTGCACACACACACACACACACACACACACACACACACACACACACACACACACAGACCTCCTCACAGGTCTCCCTCTTTTGTCACTGCTGTGTTGAGCCAGGTTGTGACCAGGTAGAGAGGTGCTCACAGGTTTGAATGATCTGTTGGTGGTCTCTGAGTCAGAGCGAGAGAGAGAGAGAGAGAGAATGTTCCTTTTTCATCAAAAGTCTCAGAAACCTGTCAAACAGGAAACACAACGACCCTGAAAACAAAGATCTGCGTCATGGGAGAGAGAGAGACGGAATGTTCCTTTTTCATTTAAAATCTCAGAAACCTTTAAAACAGGAAACACAACAACCCGGAAATGAATACCTCATCGCCCTTCAACAATATGAAAAGATAATCAATCAGAAGGAGGCTCAAAACACAGACAATGAATTAGGGAAAATTGAAAAGGCAACAGACCAAAACTATATCGATGGTGTCCGTGCTGAGATGTTAAAACATGGCAGCAGTGAACTTCAAGCAGCTGTGCTTCAATTATTTCATTTAGTATTAAAAAGTAGTGTCAATCCTGACATTTGGATCAAGGGTCTGATTAACACTATTTTTAAAAAATGGAGATAAACTGAATCCCAGTAATTACAGAGAAGTCTGTGTCAGTTCCAATCTGGGGAAACTGTTTTGTAGTATTTTAAATTCAAGAATCCTGTCCTACCTGACTGAAGGTGACGTTCTGAGTAAATCCCAAATTGGCTTTCTCCCCAAACACAGAACAACAGACCACATCTTCACTCTCCAGACTCTCATCCAGAAACATGTACAGCAGAAGTAGAAAGGGAAAATATTCGCTTGCTTTGCGGATTTCAGGAAAACTTTTGATTCCATTTGGCACAATGGCATTTTCTATCAGCTGCTCTAAACTATATTGGAGGAAAAGTTTATGATTTGATTAAATGTAAATACTCAGTAAATCAATGTGCTGTGAAAATAGGACAAAAAATAATTGATTTTTTAAAGCAATGTCGTGGGGTCCATCAGGGCTGTAATCTACCACCAACACTTGTCAACATTTATATCGACCATTTAGCCAAACTACTGGACGACTGTGCAGACTCAGGTCTCCACTTACAGGGACAAGACGTGAAGTGTCTTTTCTATGCAGATGATTTGTTACTGTTCTCACAAACAGAACAAGGTCTACAAGAGCTTCTAAACATCCTCCATCAGTACTGTGAAAACTGGAACATCAGTGTGAATCTAGAAAAAACTAAAGTCATGATATTTCAAACGAAAGATCACAAAGACAAAAATATCTGTTTAAATTGGGAGACACATTATTAAAGCATACAATGGCGTACACGTACCTGGGCCGAGTGGTCACTGCATCAGGTCATTTTGGTAAGGCTGGGAGTTCATCGGCTGATAAAGCTTGTAGAGCTTATTACAGCATAAGTTGTTCAAATTCAACCCACCGATAAGGATTTGGATCAAAATTTTCAAAACTGTGATTGAGCCAATTCTGTTATGTGGAAGTGAAGTCTGGGGCCCATGAATCAAAGAGCAGCTCTGGGACTCAAACCCAGTGGAAAGAGTTCATCTGGAGTTTCTTAAAAACATATTATGAGTCTACAGAAACTGTCCAAACCACGGCTGCAGAGCCGAGCTGGGCCAGTTCCCTCTACTGATCCACATTAAAAAAAAAAAGGAGGATGAAGTTTATGAACCACCTGATCGAGTCCGAATCAAAATCACAGCAACACAGAGCTTATTTAGAACACACACACACACTCTGACCACTGATAGAAACACAACACATAGATCCACATATCAAAGAAATGCCCTGATCCCCAACTCACAAGTTCAACAAACAGACAAAGATAACAGAAATATATGTTTCATTCCCCACGATGGCTAGGGGATGAGGGGAGTAACAATAAATTAAAACCCAGAGATAAGAAGTAGGAAGTAATATTAACACAATTTAAAAATGATTTATTAACAAACTAAATACAAATGGTTAAAACAAAACAAGCTTCTTCTACAAAACACAAAACAAAAGAGAAGCCAATCTATATAGATCGATAGATAGACTTTATTGTCTGTCCCAACAGAGACAGAGATTCTCCTTTGACAAGGCTCGAACAATAAACACAACTTACATTAAAACAGAAAGTGCAGTAGATTAAAAGAGGACTTAAAAACAACAGTTTCTAAAAAGGGGGGGTCTATTTGATTTTGTTCAGAATGGTTATTGCAGAGGGAGTGAAGGATTTTTTGATGGAAGATGGAAGATGGATTCAATGAGTGAGCGGTAAACCAGAGTTAAAATATGTTTGCTGACATTAAAAGTCTTTAGTTTCCTCATCAGGTGGAGTCTCTGTTGTGATTTCTTGTCGACGGAGTCAGCATGCTGTGAAAAGGAGAGACAGGTGTCAAACTCTGTTCTCAGGTATTTAAAAGGAAGAACCTGCTCTACAAGCTGACCCTGGATTGTGAGCGGTTGGAGAGAGAGGTGATGGTGATTTTCATCTTCCCCCACAGCACAACTCCTTAGTCTTTGTGATGTTGAGCTCCAGTGAGTCTTCACCTAAAGTCCTGACCCGGTTGTCGACTGCCTGCTGGTATTCAGGGTGAGTGACATCACATCACTCCAAGCCATTACATTGGCTTCCTGCACGTTTTAGAATCGATTTTAAGATTTTACTCATTACTTTTAAAGCACGGACGGGGCTGGCTCCAAACTATATAACAGAGCTACTGACACCATATGAGCCAGCCCCGCAGTCTTAGATCCTCAGGTGGGGGCCTCCTGCTCGTTCCAAAGTCGAGACTTAAAACTAAAGGTGACCGGGCCTTTTCAGTCAGGGGGCCCCTCGACTTTGGAACGACCTCCCTGAGGAGATAAGACTCGCAGATTCCCTCAATTCTTTTAAATCCCTCCTTAAAACATACTTTTACAGACTTGCTTTTATGTGATGTCGTCTTCTTAATGTCTTTTCTTACTGGTTTGACTATTTTTATCTTCTTTTACTTCTTACTGTTCTTTTATTTATGCTCATATCTTAATCTCCTCTTGTGTTTTAACTTGGTAATTTCTTATTTTACTTACTTTGTCTATTTATGTTTCATATTTATATTTATTTTTATTTTTATTAATATTATAGTTTTGGGTTTTTTGATCCTTTAACCACTTGTTTCTATTTATTTTACTGCTCTTACCTTCTTATTGCTGTTATCTTTTTATTTGCTTTGAGCTCTTTTAGTTTCTTACATTTTTAAAAATCTTTGGTCCTCTTGGTCTCAGCTCGTGTTGTTGGGTTCTTGTGTTGCCTGGGTTCTTATAATGGTTCTTGTGATGGTCGGGTTATATATATCTGTTGGGTATCGTGCACTTTGGGTTCTTTTCTGTTGAATTGTATTTAATTATTCTTAGTATTTTGCATCTGTTATATTAATGTTCTTCTGTGTTTGGTTTAGTTTGCTTTGTTCTTGTTTTTGCTGTTTGTCAAAGCACTTTGTAAACCTGTGTTTTTAAAAGGTGCTATATAAATAAAGTTATTATTATTATTATTATTATTATTGAGTCAGGGCAGTGGTTTCAGTCAGTTGCGCAACCAGGGCCATGTCATGTGCATACTTAAAAAGTGTCATTCCTTCACTGTTGCAGGAGATGTTGTTTGTGTAAACAGAGAAAAGAATGGGAGATAAAACACAACTCTGGGGAAGACCTGTGTTTAAAATGAATTTACTGGAATTAAAACCCATTTAAAAACACCTGTTGTGGTCTTTCATGTAAAAAAAAATCCATAAAACCAGTGTGGGGTGGCGCAACAGAGTGTCTGTGTGTACAGTATTAAAAGCAGAGGAGAAAGCCATGAATAGAATCTTAGCGTGGGGATGTGCAGAGTCAAGGTGTTTGGTGACAGTGTCTAAAAATGTGAGACTTGCATCTCTCTACACCACGTTTTGCTTTATAGGCAAATTGTAGGGGATCAAGTTTGTTAGACAACATTTTAGACAGATGGTCACACACTACTGTCTCCATACATTTACACAACACAGAGGTCAGGGTCACCGGTCTGTACTCCTTAAGGTCCTTAGCATGTGTCTTTTCTGGTATTGGGATTATAGTGGATTCCTTCCACTGGTTGGGGACACACCCAGAATCCCAAAAGGTGCTGAAACAGTCTGGTGAGAACCCCACCCTAGCTGGGTGGAGCATTCCTTGAGCACCCTACCTCTAAGTCTGTGCAGGATGGAGGTCACCAGTTGTTCATTAATAGTGAGGGTTTGGTGGGGGGGGGGGGGAACTAGAGGTTGGGCAGATCCAGTTGGTTGGTGTGTTGCTGCTGCTGATAAAACGGGTGAAGAAGATGTTGAGTTCTTCTGCAAAGGAGCGAGAGTCTGGGCAGTTAACCAATGCAGGTTTAGGGTCTCTTCCCATCATGGTGTTTAAACTCTGCCATTTCCAGAGTTTAATTTCTGTTCCACTTTGTTTTTGTAGTTGATCTTAGCCATCCTTCTGAACTCTTTAGTTCCTTTACCCTAAGATTGTCTCTTTGTAAAAAAAAAAAAAGCCCTTTTCTTCTGGACCAGGCAGATTTTCATGTCCCTTGTAACCCAGTTTTTGTTGTTTGGATGAATGGTTATTTGTTTGGTTGTAGTGACAGTGTCCTCACAGAATGTAACGTAAGAGGTAAGTACATCTGTCAACGTGTTGGGATCACTGCCGCAGTCATTAAAAAAACAAATCCCAGTCATTCAGTTCAAAACAACCTTTTAGTGATTCAGCTGCTTCTTTATTCCAGACTCTGATATTTTTTTGTGATGGGTTTTCCTGTTTTCAGGTGCGATCTGTATCTTGGCAGTAACAAGAGGTGGGCGTGGTTTTGAAATGTCCGCATCAGGGATGTTGCCATAGCACAAGTCCAGTATGTTTCGCATTGTGGTGGGAGTTGTGACGTATCGCTCCATATTGTGTGGTGATGTCACACCTGTTAAAGCCCCCCCAGTACAAACACTGGCTGCACTCCAGGCTGATTGACAGCTCTGTTATAACAATCAGATATGTGCTCAGCAGCTGGGTTGAAATCAGGCCCTGGTACTGTTACGACCCCCAAATCAATGACTCGTTTTTACCGGGAGTCGAACATAAATCAATCAGAGATTAAATCATTTCAGAGAAAATGTTTATTTTTACAATCTGAATTTGCTTAATAACACTAATAATGGACAAAGTAACAACAAAACTATAAGCTGAAAACCTGGGGTACAAAACAAAACAGAAAAGAAAGGTCAGCCACCCAAGCCAGCCCACACAGGGGCCGTCGGACCCTCACCCTCTACCACCAGAACCACAGGATCCCTTAAAACAATGAACAAAAGCTGCGATAAAGGGATAAACACTCCACCAGGTTACTCAGACAACATTGATACGGAATAGACATTCTGTTGTGACTCTCAGGAGCCCAGGAGAGAGAGGGGTGAGAGCAGTTTCTGCCTTCTTATTTGCACCGTCCTCAATCACCCCAAACCATACACACCCTAAGTGTCATGATTTGGTATTATTTAGTTTTGTATTTTCAGTGTTTAGTGTTTCTCTATGTTCTAGTGGGTTTTGTTCATTCTTGAGTTCTGTGTGTCTTCAGTGTTTCATGTATTTTATTTTGTAGTTGTCCTCAGTGTTTCTTGTGTTTATTCCTGCGTCTGTGTGTTTCCCTCCAGTGTGATCGCCCTCATTGTCTTCACCTGTGTCATTAGTCTCACCTGTGTTTGATTACCCCCTGTGTCTATTTAGTCTCTGTGTTTCTTCCCCTCTGTGTCAGTTCATTGTACGTGTTTGTCGGTGTCATTTGTTGCATGTCAGTTTACCCGCGGCTCCTTCTCTTGTTGGAACTAAGTTTTTGTTTGCCTTTTGTTTTAAGAATAAATAGTTTTAGTGAATCCTGCATCTGGGTCCTCCTCTTCGTTTTCGCGATCCGTGACACTAGGGAGAGACAAAAGCAATTAAGTCAACAGGTTACAAACAGTTACAAAGTACAACCAGCAGAGGGGGACAAAACAACACACAACGTAACACCCCCACCCTGTAGAAACAAGAACCATAGTTTTTCAGGGTGCAGTGTTCAAGAACAACCGTTAAAGACGGGACAGCGCGTCAGCTACAACATTAAATCTGCCACGGATGTGTATATTGAATCCCTGCAGACGCAAACTCCAACTCATAAGGCGCCTGTTCTTGTTTCGCATCCTATGCAGGAATACCAGCGGATTGTGATCGGTACACACAATTACAGGAACCGACATGCACCTCAAAATGTTCCACAGTCAAAACGAGAGCCAATGTCTCTTTTTCCACCGTGGAATACCATTTCTGGTGGCGATCTAACTTTTTTCGAGAAATACGAAACTGGATGCTGGATCTCATCAGCACCTTCTTGCGTGAGAACAGCGCCCCACTCCGGTGTCACTCTCACTATCAAACCGAGGTGCTGCCAGAACAGGTGCATTCAACAGCAAGTTTTTCGTTTGCTCAAATGCCAACTGGCACGCAGCAGACATTGTAAAACTCACCTTGACTCAGCAGGCACGAGAAGGAAGATTCTGCAAGATCTGCCAATTCGCCAACGCCACATGCAAACCCCCTTCATTCACTTCAGCGTCTGGACAAACGTGCGACACCAGTCCTGTCACAAGACTCACACACGGCGCGGTGAGTTCAGCACCGGACAGCGACGACACACGCCCCATACCTGCTCCCTAAGAACTGGACAGCGCAACAGATGAAACACGCTTGCACCGTCTTCAATCCCCCCCCCCCCCCCCCAAAAAAAACATACACACCCTAGGGAGAGGAGCAACACCTGGGGAGCAAACGGGAGGGAGAGAATATTAAAAAAAAAAAACACACACAACACTACGGCACGTAACCACAACTAAAACCTTCACTTCATGTTTTTTAAGAACAAAGGTTTGCTGAATCAAATGGCAATTTTCAGCAGATTCTACTGTTTAGTTTTTGAGATAATTAAAGGTAAATTCTGCTCAAATTTTGATTAAACTCAAAAATGTAAAGATACAGCCTGATTATATGATACAGCAAAAAAAAAAAAAGCAAACATAACAAATTATTTTCAAAACTGCCACCATGATCTCATTCACACACATTCATACGACGAAGCAGTGGGAGCAACTCGGGGTTAAGTGTCTTGCCCAAGAACACGTCAGACATGAGGCTGCAGGAGATGGGGATTGAACCCCCGACCTTCTGGTTGGGAGACGACCGACTCTACCGAACCGCTCATGTACCTAATACTACTTCTGTACTTTTAGTAAAAGGGGGAATTTTAAGTGTTTTACATTGTGGAACTGATACAACTGGCACCTGACCTGCTGATCGGACATCCTGACTGAACTCTGACTGCAGCTCCATTTGGCAGCTGGAGACAGGAAATGAGAGCCCGGGAGACACTTCCACTATAAAGCCAGCTGTGTCCACATGTGGCTCCTCTTTGTCTTAATGTTAGCATCTGAACACACAGCAACACAACGCCGAGGGATTTGCATGACACGTGTGCCTCATTTGAAATGGCAGCCAATTAAAATCTGTTTGAGAGGCAATAAGCTGCAGCTAGTTCTTCAAAGGTTTTGACTTGAAACAGGATGGTGTATTGGTCAGGATGCAGAATAAATAATGAGGAGACGTAGTATTCTCTGAAAGTGCCTTGTGGTCCAGCAGTGTTTATTTACCAACATCCAGTACTGTGGTCTACATATTTAGTCTGTAACAAAAAGGTAAACAAATTAAGGTACAAGAGAGACAGGTATGTGCACTGACATCCATAAAAATGTTCACAACCAGCACAAAGGTTAATTAGAAAATAAACACTAATTTCTAACGTGAATATATTCCATAGAATTATTAGAGTAAGGTATGTGGCAGAAATATTAGTTCAACAAATATACATGAGACGAAATTAACAAGTTCACATAAACTTTACTGTCTGGGTTTACAAATAGCAATGGCGCCATCTGCTGGTAAACAAAGGGTATTACAAGATGGCGTCCATAAGATTAAGATGAAAAAAAATGTAATTCTGTTTTTACACTCTGTTAATCATGCAACACACATAGGCTGAAATATACACACATGCACAAACTGGATCCTATGGACTAATGGAGAGAAGTGACGGAGTGCTCAGGAATCTCTCCAGATACCAGACCAAGTTTCATATTTGGTCCGCACCAGGACTTGAACCGGTGACTCTCTTGAACCGGTGACTCTCAACCCAAGTCCCTACAGACTGAGCTACTGCCACCCTAAATGGACTTATCATCAACAAGTGGAATCAATTAAACTCCTATCAGTAAGGGCACGGCTCGTGCGTAGTTAAAACTTAGAAAAAACTACAAAACATTCAACAAAGAATAAACCTGAGGTTAAAGGCCGAGCATCCTTTCTCCAGCTTAGCGTAAACACTGGAATCACTGTTGGATATACAAGGACAGGAAGGATATTATAACAAAGCTAAACGTTAAAACAGAAGTACGGTGAACTCGTAATCTGCTGCTCTCATCTTTATCTGCAGCTCATCATTTAAAATCCAGAGGCCGCCCAATCCGAGACCGAGAAGAGTAAAAATGATTTAGATTCTGAGACCTTCAAAAGGTGGTCACGAGACAGGTCCAATTTGAAGTACTACAACACTGCATTCAAGTTGTTCTAAACAGCTTCTGTCATGTTTCTGGCTGGAAATGTAAATATTCTAGTTAAAGGTGCACTATGGAGTTTTGGTAGAGAAATGTGAAAGTTGGAGAAGAACTGTGTTCCAGGGACCCATTTTTTCCTTTGAATAAAGTTTGTGTATTTAGTTCAGAAAATATAGTATGGACTTCTTTCACTCCTTGTCACTCCCAAATCTACACAGTGCACCTTTAAGGCTGAGAACATGAATCTTCATTGATGCTTCTGACACTTTCAGACGCTACACATTTATGTAGCCTATTGAAAAAAGCTCGCTATTTGCATTTGCACTTTACATTTACTTTTTTTTTTTAATTAATAATGCAATAATATATCAGAAATTGTTCTCAAACTGGAAATTCTGCAAAAAACACCTTCTCTGTTGATAGTTGAAGTTCATCTAACCGATAATAATTTGTACCTATACAGTAAGATTGCACCTATAACTTTTACTTACAGTACACGAGTACACAACAATTAAGTTTGGTTGTGCTTTATGTGTTCTTCATGGAATGTGGTTGATGCAAATAGGCCTATAGGAAACTTGGCATGTGCTGCTGCTGTGTGCATCGGCATCCTCCGTACAAACTTGGCTTTGTGACATGGAACATTCTGTACCTTCCACAACATGCAGAGGGAAGTGAAGTGAGACAATGAGCCCCTCTTTTTGTCAGTTTCCTGTTACACAATCACAGCTCCCCCTAAAAAGCTCTTCACTGATTGGATACAAATTGAAGATCTGGCTAATCAAACTGTGTAGCCCAATCAGTTTTCAACTCATGTAAAGTGTGTGCGAGGCTTTCACTTAAGCCTAATCCTCCATCACTTCTCCTGAGGGATTAAGTGTGCATGCAGAGACAGCTGCTGCGTGCATCCTTCATAGGAACTTAGATTCCATATGGTAAAACTGTGCAGGGCCTTATAATAAAACAAAAGGTCCTGTTACATAGTCACAGCTCTCCCTTGAATGCAAATGGACGATTGGATAAAACAGGTCTCAGTAAACAAATTCAATAGCCGACTGGGATAAAGGGGTATGCCAAAGTATGAGTGAGGTTTCGTTACTTGTCACGCTACATCCTGTATTAAAGACTGATTTCATGACCAGTGCAAACATGTCCATCACTTGTCTTGAGGGATGTAATGACTCCACTCATCAGCATCAAGGGACGCAACACATTCTTGTGCATATAAGCCTCCTATGGTGTGAATGTTCCTCATATGTGCCCCATCTTTCACATGATGTCATCTTTCACAGATCACGCTTGTGTCGTAAAAAAAAAAACTCAAATCCATGACGACATGGTTTGATACTTCAGGGGGATTCAAGACTCACTAACTGGAACATTCAGTTCTCACTAAAAAAGAAAAGGGAGTCACTCCCCCCTCTCCCCTCCCCCCCCTTTTCTCTCCACCCTCCAATTTATAAAGGTATAAAAAAGGAGAAGAATTCACTTGTTGCACTTCTCTCCTTCTCTTCGGCTGCAGTCTTCCTGAGGTTGAACACTCAAACCTGTAAGTACTGAATACTTTTATACTAATGCATGGAATGAAGTATTTCTCTGCAAGATCTCTTTAATGCATGAAGATGTCTTTGCAGTGCACTGTTAATGTTGCTGTTAAAATTAAGAATAAAGCATAAGGCTTATTGGGAATTGCAAACATAAGTACAAAAATATGTCTTTAACACATTTTCAGTGTTTCAGTGGAATACAGCTCTGATTTTCTTTTTGCTGCAGAATCATGAGCAGGAACTTCTTGTCTAAAAATGATGAGCTCCGCAAGGGAGACTACCTGATTTCCAACAATGGAGAGTACAAGGCTGTCTTCCAGGTGAGTAATAAATACAGTTATTATGATGCATATACATGTGAATATTTACTCTTAAAGAGTGAGCGTTTGTGCACCCTGTTTGCAGCTTAATGTTTATATTTTTCTGTGTGCAGGATGATGGTAACTTTGTCGTCTACGGCTGGACGCCTGTGTGGTCTTCAGACACCGCAGGATCAGACGTCCTCCGCGTGTGCATGCAGGCCGACTGTAACCTGGTCATGTAAAACAAGTGTGACGAACCAAAGTGGCACACAAACTCCTCCGACACCAAATGCAACATGTGCCGTCTTCACCTGACCAATGATGGGAAACTGCTGGTGCACAAGGAATGTGAAGAAGTTTGGAGCTCCGCTAAATCCAAAGGCATGAAGTGATGAATTAAAAATGTAAGAGATCTTAACTTGAGATGGTAAACATGGTGATTTTGTAATCTTGAGTCAAATAAAGGCTTTTTTATTGCATCCATACACGTGTGAATTCCTTATCTTTGTGTGCTTTTATCAGGCCTTAAAAACACTCACAATGAATTACAAACACATATTTTGTTGTATTATATTTGCAATTTATCTTGTGCATTGCCATTTTTATTAGACTGAATGGTACTTTTGTTCTTTATACTTAAATGTATACACACAATAAGCATTATGCAACTAGTATATACTTCATATAAAAAGCTAATTGTTAACTGTAAACTGCAACGACACTTCATGCATTAAACAGCTGTATCCAGAATAATGTGAAAATCGATCCATCTATCAGTCAAAATATGGAGTACTAAAGAGTCAGTCAGAATGAAACAGAGGAAACAAAGTGAAGGAGACAACTTCCTCTCACTGCTTTTTTAATGCCTTCTGTAAGCTGGGTGTGGAGAGAAGAGCTAGGACAGACAGCGGAGTGTCTCGCTCTCTTTTTTTTTAATTGAGAATTGAATGTTCCTGTTAGAGGGTCTTGGGAGTCATGGTTTGGTCTCTTATGACACCAAGTATGATCTGTGAAAGAAGACATGATGGTGAGTGAGTTCATCTGAAGGACGGACACATATGTACATTTTGAAAGATAATTTAGTAATTTAACACCGTAATAAGGAGTGTTGAATGCAGAAGTGAGCGCTGCATCAGCTTTATCCATGAGTGCAAATCAGTGGAGTAGTTTCTTCACTCAGGAGAAGTGATAGACATGTTTGCACTAGTCCTGATTTCCGTCTGTGACAAGTTTGAAAGTCACATTTTGGCAAACCTTAAACGTCAGGATGCTATTACATTTAATTATATTGTATCGACCTGTATGTTTTCAACTCTTATGTAACAGGATTTTTTAAATCCATAAAAAAGAGCTATTACACAATGTACCATAATGTATCCGATTCCCTATGAAGCACACATTAAGCAGCTGACTAACGTAATGTCTAGAAACCAAGAAACCAACTCATTTGATTGAAGGTTTCTGTACAATTTAGCAAAATATTCACACTTAACTACCTTTAATGTTGTTCTTAAATTATTCAGTTTGAGTTTGAGTTGGTGTACTGTAAGTTACAGAAGTGCACAAAGATGTGCTCTGTCTGAATGTCTCCTATGAATATATTGCAAAAAAAATATGATGGCCTAGTGGTAAGGTTGTGCCCAATGTACAGAGGCTAAAGCCCTCCAAGTGGGCGGTCCGGGTTCAATACAAACCCGGGCCGATCCTTTCCTGTGGGTCGTTCCCCGCTCTGTCTCTACCCTGATTTCCCACTTCATCCACTGTCCTATCAAAGAAAGGCAAAAAGCCCAAAAAAGATTCTGGAAGAAGAAAGGGGCTGAAAGGGGGCTCAATCTTTTTCAGGTAGGCCACCTTCTTCTAAGGTTGTGTCAAATGATTCATATCTTGTCAAAGCTTGAGTAAAAACTTTACTTGATTGCCATCTCAAATAAGGCATTTAAAAAAAAAGAAAAAAAGAAATCCGAGTTGTGTTGCTGTGTGTTCAGATGCTAACACATTGATGAGGAGGAGCCACATGTGGACACAGCTGGCTTTAGAGAGGAAGTAACTTCCAGGCTCTCATTTCCTGCATCAAGCTGCCATACGAAGCTTCAGCAGAGTTCAGAAGTCAGGATGTCAGACCAGTTGGTCATGTGGCTGTTGTTTATTTCACAAACAACTCATGCATACTCATTCGTAGTTTCGTGCTGACATCAGCTGTTCACATCTATCCAGTAGTGCTGTGACACCGCCTCATCGTTACATTTGACAAACTAATCTGTTCATTTTGTTTTCTTTACTTCATGATCCCTTCCCAATATTTAACAATTTCACCTCTAAGGACAAAACCTTATCATTTCTTTGACATTGAAGCATTTGACTGGTTCAGTAAACCCTCTGTCTGACACTTACCTTGCAGCATGGGTTTCAGGCGTGACAAATAATAATAAAGAAACCGTGAATCTGGTCACTTATTTGTATTGTTTGCTTCAGTGGGTCATACAGAACGTCAGTCTGTTTTTATAACCAGCGATAACCTCCTCACTGTTCTGCAGAAACTTGACTTCACACGAGAAAGATTCAGGAGACTCAGATAGCTGAAGTTGAAGATGTTTATATGAGGCATTTGCAGCACACACGTGATACAGTGTCTTGCCCAAAAACTTGAACGTGACGTTTAAGACGATAGAGAGCAGACACTAAACAATCCAGGGACACAAAGTGACCTTGGTTGGCATAGTCAGGGCTAACAGTATCAGCTGTGCAGCAGGGCAGAGAATGAGCTAAACGTCTGTGCACCTTCAGACATGCACCAAATTCCATCACACTCACAGGCGCTTTCACTCTCTATTTTGTTATAGAAATAACTGTGAACTTAAGCAAGATACAGCGCGTCTTGGTGTTAAATAGAGGGGTATTTTTTCAAATTCGACTTCATTGTTTCTGTTTGCACGGACTTTCAACTCTGAATGAGAGCGGGTGTGTTTGTTTGCAGGGGGCAGATATGCTGGAGGAGATTTGGAGCCAATAAAAACACACACAACTGATCACGTTAATCCAAGTTACATCATAGCATTTTCTTTTTTTTTAATTACACAGGAATACTGTGACTTTACTGTACGAGCACAATGAGGACTATTCTTTGGATGTGACCATGACCAGTGGCATGTCAGAGTCTCTCACAGTAAAGGAAGTAAGCATGCAACAGTTTGACTATGAATCATTTTTGCTCGTATGTTAGCGTGTTCATTTGAGCTGTTTTATAGTTTTATTAGGACGGGTGCTTAACAGCCAACAGTGTAGGAGCTCCACTGTTGTAATTCATTTTTTTGCAGTGCTCGATCCTTGTCGTCCTCATCGCCTGAAACAAGAGAGTAAACACGTTAAGAGTAGACAACACAGCCTGCTGGGATGTCAGATTAACCCTAAGAACACACACAACGAAGAGCTTTGTGGGCTTTAATCCAAATCAATCACAGTTAAGACAAGAAGAAAAGTATACCTCTGTGAGTCTCGGTTTCTGGATGCAGTCAAGATATGGTTTTGGGTTCGTTTCGATCTGGTCTGCTGCTGTTTTGTAGCAAACTGTACAGTCCATCAGTGGCTGGGTGGTCGTTAAAAACACAAGGATGATGTTAATGTTCTGAACACGTTACATATATTTGACAAGAATGCTTCTTTTTCTATTTTTTTTTTTTTTTTAATCCACTCACTCTGTCGTTCCTGAAGGGGCATCGCTGAGGACTGGAGTCGGTTGTTCCTTTGGGACACCTGGTAGGTTTCAGGTAGAAATTGTGGAAGAGGTATCTCGTACCGAATCCAGACTGCAAGAGAGTAAGAAATCATTTAAATACGAGTTGCAAATGTAGAAGTGTTTATGATTCCACTTGCCATCATGCCCTTATTTTACTACTTTAATTGTGTAAATACTGTTTATAATATATTCTTCCATGTTCCAACAGGACTGGTACTTTATGTGTAACAGAGCGCCCTCTGCTGGAACCCCTGCAGACTTGAGCGGTGCAGCCTGTGTATAGTCAGCCTGTACTTTGCTCCGCTGAAATAGTGTATGGTTCATTTTTTTCTTGGTAAAAATACAATTTAACCATGTGGTGTGTTTTACAGTGTCACCGTGTCACTTTTCTGATCAATTTGTTATGGAGTCATTTAGACTCACCACGTAGCTCAAATCGTAGCTCCACTATTGATTTGCTGTAAAGGACCTAATATGCTTCTGTTGTTATCAGAATAAACAACATGCTGAGGACGTGCGATGATTCTTTTCAGTCTGTGTAAATTAATTTTCAGATGTTAAAGCAAAAGTACCGTGTTTGAGCGTCAATCAATTAAAGCTGCAACAGGAACAATACTAATCTGTAAAGGGTCTAACACTGTAAATTAAAGTGGATAAAGCCGGAGTGACGTCACCCATTGGTTAGTGCAGAAGTCTATGGAGTCATCATGAGCTAATCAGACCTATTTCTTTTTTTTGTACCAGGCTGTAAACATTTTGATTTCTGATGTAAAAACAGACTTTTTTTGAATGGGTGTGTATGTGACTTCCTGTGCTCCTGGAGCCAGCCTCTAGTGGACACTCAATGAACTGCAGGATTTTGCACTTCCTCATTTTTCAACAGAGGAGGTTGCCGCTTGGATCTTATCAGTGTGAAATCATCAGAAAAGTTTTTTTGGGTTGTTTCCAGGTTACTTTTTGTGGACCCACACAGTGCTCAGGAAACATTTAGGAGATGACCTCTTGGTTGCACTAATTAAAAGACAAAACAAAACAAACCAAATCTCAAAATGACAGGAAGTCAGCAATCTGTCGATAACCTTCAGAACGTGCAGTTAAAGTTTTCTGATGTGACAGATGTGTTCAAAGCAAAATAATTTGTCTTGGCCCTCTGAAAACAATCACTGTTTAAAAGACGGCTCAGAGAATCCAGTCGAAGGAGGTCAGATTTTCTTTTTCTTTCAAAAAACATTCCAGCAAAGACACACCTTGGATCCAACCAAACCCTGCTGAAAACGTGTTGATTCAAAGTGCATTTGACCTGCAGCAGATGTGAAAGTATGAGCCATAATTCCCTGAACTGCAGAGGCAGTTTGCCAAACGCTAGAAGCAGATTTGAGGAGTCTGACACAGAACTTCAGTCTTTTTCTTAAATATTTAGATTCACATTGAATATTTGGCTGATTCGTTTTATGAATTGATTTCTAGTTTTCCCTGAAATCCACTGTAACCTCCATCAGTGTTTCTCATGAGCCATGCTAATATAAAGAATAAAGCATATTTAGCCTCTCTGAAAGAATATGTCAGAGTCCCATCTTAATGCTGTAGGCTTGATAAAAGCAACAAAAGCAATAACGAGATTAAAAACTTAGATGCCAAGTTTACCTCGATGTCTGACTTTTCCAAACTTCTCAGGAAGCGAAAATGGTGGTGCACCCCGACATGAGAGTTGAGCTGCTCTAAGGTGAGGTCCACTCCCTTCTTGTAGTAATCAGGCAGCTCAGCATAAGGATCCTGTGCCTCGGCAGAGTACAGCACAGCTCCGGCACAAACCAGCAACAGCAACCCAGCAGACATCTTTATCGTAAGTGTGTGTGGAAGAGCTGCTCTGTACAGAGAGTGAACCCTCCTCTCCTGGCAGGATCGATACTGACAGGAAAAACAAGTCCTATTAAGGCTGTATGAGCAGCAATGACCATCAACAGGCCTGCTGCTCTACGTGTTTACTTCCCCTTCCCAGATTCCCGTAACAACCCCGGGGGGGGGGGGTGCAGATTTAAACTTGTCTCGGCAAAACTAATTCTCAGCAGGGGGGGGGGGGGGGGGGGGTTCCAAACACAAATCTGTGCCAGAAGTGGGTTAACACTCAAATCCTTAAATGTTTCTACTTGGATGAGTAATCGGTCCTCCTTGAAATGAGCCCAACAAGCCGTGAAAAGCGTTTGGCCCCAGGACAAAGACGAAGGTCAGCAGTGAACAGTGGGTGAATGAACTCTTTCAGTTCTGCTTCATCAGCTCTCTTGTTGCACTTACAGGAAAGTGGGTCACTCATAGGAAATGGCTGGTATTCCTGCTAGTTTCACTGCAGAAGTGATTGAAAACAGTTAAGCGAGAACGAAAAAGTTCTGATTTCAACTGAAATAAACAACTGTAACGACCACTGAAACCATGATGGGGCCACAGGGGAATCACTGAAAGACGTAGACTACAAATGTGCTCAGGAGAACCATGTTGGGTGCATTAGGACAGATTTTAGTGATTGATTGGTCAACACAATAACTGCACAGATAATTCCAGTCTTTCTGTTCGAGCTAACTTTATGAAAAGCTCCTATCATAAAAGGAGAAGAACTTTCCAGCTTTAAAATGAACTAAATTTGTTTTTTCCTCTCCGCCATCTACATTTTTTTTCTCCATCCGGCAGACTGTTTTTTGAGAAGTCTGAGGGCACCACTCCCCTGATGGGAAATCTCTTTCTGTTTCCATTTAACTACAAAACTGCTCATGTGAAAGGGGGCCCCCGAAGAGACGCTGTTTAGGAGGTCACGTGACAAAACGGTTGGATAATACTAAAGATGTGGATCACATTTTTTAAAAATTATTTTCAGTTAAAGAAACAACAACAACTTTGAATTCATGTATAGATCTGCGTGTATCTGAAAAAATGTAAAGCGGTAATGTTTTTTTGTCTATACTTGAAGGCGGGGTTGATCATTTTCTGAGACGACGTAGTTTCTGCACAATAAAAGTGATGAGCTGAGGTCCGCTTCTGCAGCAACGGCACTCGTGCACGCAAGTGAGGGGGCGTGGCTTTTGAGGGAGCACAGAGGGGAGGGGGTGGGTGCAGACGGAGCACTGAGGGAATGCTACTTTCAGAATCACGTTAGGTTTTTGAAAATGACCAACCCTGCTTTTAACGTCAAGTTAAATTTAAATCCATTTTATGATATTGAATATTACATGAAGAACAACACTGTCTCAACTCCTGGCTATGTGTTTAATAAAATGAGCTACAAGTCAACCAGGTAGCACTCAGTAGAAGCTGACAAACCAGCAGGGAGCAGGCTGGAGTGAAGTCAGTGCCGCACACTAGACTGTAAATATTAATGGACGAAGCCTGAGTGACGTCACCCGTCTGTTCATGCAGCGGGCTTTGGAGTCCCATCGACGGCGGTCTTCATGCTGGAAATGCTAACTCTCAGTCAACCTAACGACAGACTGAGGCGGGTTTTAAAACATTCGACAAACGACAATGAACTGACATAGAGGGGAAGAAACACAGAGACTAAATAGACACAGGGGGTAATCAGACACAGGTGAGACTAATGACACAGGTGAAGACAATGAGGGCAAATCAACACTGGAGGCAGGAATAGACACAAGACAAGAAACACTGGAGACTAGAACATAAATCAAGAAACACGAAGATACACAGTGAACTCAAGAATGTAACATAACCACTAGAACAAAGAAACACAAGGATAAAAAAACTACAAAAGAAAACAGGAAACACTTAAGACTAAACTATGAAACATAAGGACAAAAACACACAAGGGAAACATGCAACACTAAGAAGGACAGGAGAAATTAAGGAAACCTAAACACTGAAATACAAAACTAAATAAGACCAAATCATGACACGTGTCTTATCATGACTAAGTCATCTCCTCAATGAAACCGAAACGGATGAGTAGGCTAATCAAAATAATTCCTTTCCAGTAAGTGTGTGCCGATCGAGACATGACACGTCTCATACATGAGACAGTCTTCGGTTTAGCTCATGGTTCTGTGAATGAGGAGAGAAAGCTGGTGCAGCCTCCCTCACCACCACTCACCTTAAGGGGATACTCCCTCTGGTGGCGTAAACGAGCAACTACAAAATCAAGAAATAAAATCACCACAAAAATACAAATTAGTGAAGACCCTTTCATACAAAGAAACTAAGACTACACAATTAACATGGTGAGTGTTTCTGAGCCACAGAAAACCCCAATGAGCTGCTCTTTCTTTATTGAGAAAATAAGTAAACTTGTAACTTGCTATTAAAGTTTTAACCCTAAAAAATAAATGAAACTTTCAGCCAGTTCAATTTCACACCCTTTCGCTAAAAGAGGAAAATGTCACAAAGGTCTGGCACACGAATGAACCCCGACAGAAACACTGGCCACCCTGCCTTTATCTCTCCTGCTGCAGGACCTGATTGCCAAACCAATTAACCACCCTCTTACGGCGAGATTGGGCAGAGCACCAATCTGTAGACAACAGACCAAAAGAAGGAGGGGAGAGACGACAGGACGACAATACCAACACACTTGTAACACAAATGAAACTTTATTGATCAACTTGTCAAAGTCAGTGTTCTAACACAGTTCTGAACATGTGACACACAACTGTCTCATAAATGCGATGAAACTTAACTCCAGGAAAGACAACTATGACACCATGAAGTAAACAAACACAGAAACCCTGAAAAGTGTCAGAGTCACTACAGAATGAGTCCTCTATGTATTCAGTTTTCTCCTTGTGATGCCAGAAGAGTTGGGGCTCCGCTGCTGTAACCCATTGAGTTGCAGTGCTGAACTCTGACCTCCTTCATCTCCTGACATTCAAAAAGAGATTTAACATCATTACATTATTGTTTGTCATGGACAATGGCTGAAGTAGACAGCATGGTAAACAGACTAACCTCTGTAAGAGCATTCCTGTGGACACAGTGGACGTACGGTTTGGGCTCCTGTTCAATCTCTCCTGCGAATGTTTTGTAACAGATGCCGCAGTCTATCAGCGGCTGGATGAGTGCACACAAACAAAACAGCACACGGACAAGTCAGAGCAGGCGTTCACTCGCAAATTCCACATTTCTGAGAGCTCAGTTAAGCTGCTTGAAATCAGACAAAACTTACTCTGTCGTTTCTGAACTGGCATCCCGTGGAGTCAACCGTTCCTTTTGGACACTTGGTGGCTTTGAGAAGGAAGTGGTGGTAGATGTATTTCACGTCGAAACCAGGCTAAAGATTCAAAAAAAAGGAGGAGGATTTTGAAGCTGGCAGTAAGTTCAGAGGAGTTTTCTTTGATAAAATTAAAATTCTTTGATTAGAGGAGGTTTCCTGAAGGATTTTACTCAAATTAAATCCCAGAAAAACACCCAATAATGAGCTGGGAGCACGACAAAGATAAGCACTGAGCAGACAAACCTCGATGTCCGACTGTTGCACACTTCTGAGGAAGAGAAAATGGTGTTGGATTCCTGCGTGAGAGTTCAGCTTCTCCAGGGCCAGACCCACTCCTTTCTTGTAGACTTCAGGAAGTTTATTGTAAGCCTCCTGTGCATCAGAGCAAGAAAACAACGCTCCAACGGTGAACAGCAGCAGCAGCAACAGAGGAGCCATGTTTCTCCTTGTATCAGGACAAGGGGAAAGTGTGACGGCCCACCCACTTTGTGTTTTTTTTCACAGAACAGGAGAGAACACCCAGCCCTCTTTGTTTTCAGAGAGAGAGGACAATCCCGCCTGTTCTTGTCCTTCAGATTTCAACATGAGAACTTTAGCACGATGGAAAGTCAACGCACTGCAACTTAAAAACACTTTTAATAGACAAATATGACACCAAACTTAATAAAGACTACTTAAAAATAACACAGGTTAAGTCCAGATATTTCATTCTTTTCATGTCCCTTGTTTTCCTCATTGTTATTGCCTCACATTTCTGTGTTGAGTTGGGATTTTTAAGCTTTAGTTGTTTTCTCTGCTTTTGTTGAACTTTTAAAATCAGAATCAGATATCTGTATTTTGTAATTTCATACATTCGGAGCACATTTCTATTTGTCTGTATCTTAGGCACACTTGCTCTGTTGTTTTTCTGAAGTGCATTTCGATATTGTTTTCTGTTTTTGCAGCACATTCACGTGTGAGCAGTGCAATTCTATTTGCCTGGTCTCTCTTTGCGCTGTGTTCTGTATTTTAAGTGCATTTCTGCATTTTCTCATTTGCATATGTGCTTGTACTAAATGCAATGTCCTCTTTGATTTAGACATTTGCACAAGTGTTGCAGATTGGTCAATACTTTGTTTCATTCATTGCGATGTTCGGTCTGTTTGCAGGTGATTTCTCGTAAAGAAGACAGAACAACAGCCAGGATAAATAGAAAATAACTTTTATTTGTCATCAATATTTTAACCATTAGAGCGCAGAGGAACGTCGGCTCCTCTGACTGTATTGCTTTTGAAATGGAACAACATGTTTGATCAGCACTTCACAACTCTTGACAGATACTTTGGCTTACACAGACTACCTTCACTTCATTCACAGGCACAAAAAAACAACAACAAACACAAAAATGACACGGTTAGCCTACTTCTCACTAACACCCCTTCATTTTCCAGCGCAATGATGCAGCAAAATGTGTGTGCAGATAAGAAAACGGGTATGTGACAAACTCCATTTCAATCTTCAAAAACGGCAATGATGCAACGGATAAAAATAAAAAGAGAGATGTTTGATTTATGAGCGTCTAGAAAGTGCTGACTATCGTAACACGTTTGTCGTCTTTGCAAACACACACACACTTGTAGCGGATCACTTCATGGTCCCACAGGCACTTCGATTTAGTGCGCCTTAGTGACAGCAAACAGGCACAAGATTACAGCATCAGTCGGGCTGAGAGGGGACAGCTCTGATGTCTCAAGTACACACAAGGAGGGGGAGGGAGGGGGGGGGTAACAGAGGACCGAGAGTTTTAATTATTTGACACAGTCAAAGCTTTAACCAATCCATGTCACACTGATACAACATGACACAAAAAAAAGACAAAAGAAAAAAAAAATACATATATGTGAATTTAAAATCCTTCCCTATCAGTGTTGCATGAATATGGAGATTGTCTACACAGCATGTGTGGAAATTTGGTCGACCGAGTTCACATGATTGTGAGCAAGAGAGCGAGAGAGAGAGAGAGAGAGAGAGAGGGAGGAACGATCATGATAACAGAAGGAATGTTTTTTTACTGTGGTTTTTGTTAATCTAATCTACTGACGTCAGTATTTGGAGATGTGAGATGGCTGGACTGCAGCTTATTTTTCTGATCATAAAACTATTTACAGCAGACGTTTGGCACTCAATAAATTACAGTGACTCCCATAAATCAACCACACCAAGTGAGACCTTACGAAACAAAAATCCCAACATTAGTACATTAGTGCTCTAAACGTGTGTGGAGACATTAATCATATGTGTTTATTATGCAACAGTGTTAATTTTAGACTAAACGTCCGTTATGAGAAACTAAACATGATGTCGTGGCATATGTGTTATAAAAAAAAAAAATGCATTTCATGTTCTGTTTTTTTTTTGGTATGTTGTCCTCACATTCCCGCAAGAGCTCCCTCTGCTGGTGATTCTAGTCCTCTGCAGGCACAGAACTTGACAAAAGCCCAAACATGATCCAAAACTGCATGGTTAGAGAAGAACAGGCTAAAAAAAAAAAATCAATCACAGAGAGTCATTTAAGAAGCACGCTTAAGCAACACTGATATTTAAGGGATTAATGGAGACACTACGGATAAAATAATTACATAAAATACAGTCATTGTTCAGATTTGGTGTCTTTAAAAAAGTGCTACGAGCTTCAGGAGGCGGGTAAAGTGATCAGCTGTCTGAAATTAGACTGAACGAGGGAAATACAACCCTCTCAGTACACCTTTTCATTCCTTCATAAGGCGCTTTGTGAGCTTAAAACATGAACAAAAAGAAAGAAAGCAAAAAGCTAGTATAGCAGTAACTCAGCATGTTAATATAAAATAATAAATCCCATTTATCCTCCACATATTCAATGTGAATCAGAGCAACCTTTCAGGGCTAAAAATTAATACGTCTCGTGATTCTACTGTTATAACATTTCATATTAAACTTCATTCGATTTGGAATCTCTTGTCCCCTGAAATATATGTTTTTAAAAAGTATATAATGAGTGAACACTATGTCGGATCTCTATAGGCGGGTTTCTACATAAATCATTAAAGTTACACCAACAACCAAGCCGGACCGCTGACATACCGGCTGCCACGTCTCAGTGATTTTTTTTTTTTTTTAAAGAAGTCCAGCGGTGCACAGTGATGTGGAAACAAAGTGTGAGTGTTTCACCCTTCAAAGCCTCGATGTCGGTGGTGGATAGAGCGACAGACAGCTTGCACTAAGAGTTCAGTGGTTATATGGTGGTGTGACGTGGGTTACATCGGCATGTGCATCTCTGAGTATTCATCGTGACAGTCGCGCTCGTCCAACTTGGGCTCAGCGTCATCTGCATCCAGCTGGAGGGAAGAAAGAAAAAAAGGGATTTCAATTCAAACAAATTTTACTTCACATTGCATATATGAAGACATGATGGTACAACAACAGACATCTCCCCCTGAATATCCATTTACGACGTCTGATTGCCTCCATGTGCACTTTGTACTGTCCCTTTAATTATCCACTTACAGTTGTTTGTACTCATTATACTGTCACGTACTAATAAATAAAATAACATACTATTTCTTAAAGGTGACATATTCTGCAAAATACACTTTACCACTAACATGTCCCTAGTCTGTCAACAAACCACTCAATGAAGAGAAAAGTCCATCCTCTCTGTCTTTTTCCACTTTTCAGAAAACGCGTGCTCAAACAGGCCGTTTGGAGATTTTCCCTTCATGACATCAAAAAGGGCAGTAACTGGGACGAAGGGGCCGTTTACATACATACAAGCTTTAAAACAGAAGAAAGGTTATTTAAAAAGGGGTGAACCTACACATGCAATCTCTCTGACGTTGAAGATGCGGCGCAGCAGGAACATCTTGACAGGGATGGTGAGGATGAGGACGAAGGGGAAAGCCAGCGACGCCTGCGTGGACATGACGGCCCACAGCACCCCCAAACACACGAGCTGGATGCAGGTGAACAGGTGCATGCGCAGAGTCCGGACCTGCGGGAAACAAGAGATTCATAAGAACTCTCACAGGCGCTCGTGAGAGACGAGATGAAGAGAAGTGCTGCGACAGAGATTGAGGTCAATTCTAGCATCGGTGATAAAACTTAAAACTTGGAAAAAAGAAAACAATTCCTCCCTCTCACCTTTCGTACGTAGGTGTGGTCAGGGTGATACTTTGGTGGCATTAGCAGCAGCATCATCCGCTCTGTGAGCTGGATACCGTTCAGGGACATCACACCCATGTAGAGGAAGATACCAAACAGCACCGCCAGGGGGATCTGACGCAGCAGGTCTCCTATTACAATAGACATACCTGTGGAGAGAGGGGAAGAAGAAGAAGAAGTCTTAAGCATCCTATTTATCAGAAAATATTCAAATTAAAAAGATTCATTCAAAGCCTGATACTCACCAACCATGATGGCCACCAGGAGCCCAGTGACCCTCTGCTCTTTCACCTCCTGGATGCGAGGCTTGTCTCCAGGGGCGACCGCCTTACTCATGACAGTGAGGGCGTTGACGTGGGTCACAGAGCGAACGGTTGCTGCCGCCATCCACGGAAGGCCGAATAGGGCCGAGCTGCCGCCCAGCACCACGATCAGCAGCAGGTCCAGATGGAAACCAGAACCCTTCACCAACATCCGCTCCTTCTTACTCACTATCAGGCTGTTGTGTGAGGAGGCGGGACACAGGCGTTAAGAACGGCGGTTTTGGAGAATTCAACCAGACGTAAAAATGAGGTTGAAGATTTCTTCTTTAACCTCTGATCAATTCAGTTCAACTTAGCATACTCGTGTAGATATCTGCCTTCCTTTTTGGTGTTTTTCTATTTTTTTTAATTCTACTATGAGGAACCTTTGATTTGTGTCGATTTTGGCGCCCCCCTGTGGACAAAGCAGAGCCTCTTATCTCTTTCCTGTGCATGAGTAAGTTGAGTTTTCTGATGCTATTCTGCTTTCCTTTAAAAATCAAATGTATCACTTTGCTTTGGGAAATGCATAAAAGGCTGTTTCTGCAGCATGCATGTAACCACCTTGTCTGACACCTACCCTGCAGCAATAGAAATAATCGACCTTGATTGAAAATGAATCAAAGATTAATTCTGACGATTCTCTCTCGATGTGACTCTCAGTGAAACTCACGTGGTGATCTGAGTCTCCATGAAGATGAGGATGAAAACCAGCAGAGCGGGCAAACAGCAGGCAAACATCATCCAGATGGGGAATGAACTGTTGGTACCCAGAGGACTGATGAACCAGCCACGTTTGTCAGGACTCGTCACAGAGAAGCCTGAAGGAACGCTCAGTTTCTGGACAGAAGAGGAACCCCAGCGTTAGCAAAGAGGACAAGATAAGATACTCTTTTATTGATCCGCTGTAGGGAAGCTTAAGGAGGATTGTTGATCTTTGCACGAAACCCAACACAACACTGATTTTTTATTTGCGTGTAATACCGACAGTGAACACTGGGTGGAGTCTTGGCTTATGCTGTGCATAGAGCCAAGGCTCCAGGTAATTAGATTCAGGTGTGTGTTTAGAGGCAAATCGTTTTGTGACTAAATGTATTTACTATTTTAAAATACAAACCCGATATTGTCCAGAGCAGTCACTACTGAGGTGTGAAACTATTTCTGGAAGCGTGCTCTTGGTGTTAAAACAAACAAATGTCTGATACTGTCTTCAATCATTTTATTTTAGTCCACGATCGGGATTCAATAATGATCATAAAATACATAATTATGTCCAATACATACAAAAAACATAAACGGTTACATTCCAGTCAACTACCCAACATGCTGACACTGTCAGAAAGCATGAAACTGTCAGCATTAGCCAAGACTCCACCTAGTGTCCAGTGTCGGTATTACACTCAAATACAAATTCACAGTGTTGTGTTGGGTTTCCTGCAAAGATTAATAAAAACCAGCATTTCGACTCCAACAATGATGACAACTGTACTGTGTGGACCTTTAATGCTTCAAGTGTTTGCGTCTCACCTGTGTGTACGTGTCTTTTAGACTGTAATCCACCAGGACCATGATGAGGATGGCGATCGGTACGCCGAAGTCGCCGATGATCCTGCGAAACTGAAAACAAAGAAGATGTGATAGTTTGAGCGAAGGTAGCTTAATTTACTGAATCGAAAAATATTGAAAAGACGAATAGTTCTATATAATGCGCTGATATCCTGAAAGTATTAAAACCCATCAAAGGGGAAACATTGAGTGACACATCTGAAAGCGATACTAAAACAGACCTAGTTTTGTACTCTTTAAAACGCTTGAAGAGACAGTTTTGATAAATATAATGGGCTCCTTCCTCTCTGATGTTCGTTACATATGAAGCTGAAGTCAGCAGCCTCTTAGCGAAGCTTAGCACAAAGACTAAAACGAGCCTGGCCCCTATCTGACTGTAACAAACAGGGATGTTTCAAACAGTCTCTAAAGCTCATTTTTGACATGAAATATAGTTTTGTACTCATGTCATTCGACAGCACGGTTAATGTGGACAGTGAAGATCTGCATGTGATACAACAAAAAGCTGGAGGGGGAGCTGCCTCTTCCTTTAAGATAAGATTTTTAACTAATGACACTTTGATGTCTTATGAGGTTTAAAAAAGGGGTTTACTGCTGCAGCTTCTCACCCGTCCAGGGAAGAAAGCGCTGTTCTTAAACTTGCGAAGGTAGAAAGCAATGAAGAACGTCCCGGCCATGAGAACCAGAGAGAGCAGCGCCGTGTTCGGTTCCCCTTGGACTGTCAACGTCACAGGCGACATGTTGTTGCCCGGCACCAGCGTGAGGTTTTCTGCTGAGGCATTTCCTCCCGTGCTGTTGTCCAGGGAGCATCGTCTCAACGGGTGCTCCTTGAAAATCTGCTCGAACAACACACACACACACACACACACACACACACACACACACACACACACACACACACACACACACACACACACACACACACACACACACACACACACACACACACACACACACACACACACACACACACACACACACACACACACACACACACACACACACACACACACACACACACACACACACACACACACACACACACACACACACACACACACACACACACACACACACACACACACACACACACACACACACACACACACACACACACACACACACACACACACACACACACACACACACACACACACACACACACACACACACACACACACACACACACACACACACACACACACACACACACACACACACACACACAGATTATGTTTCTTGGAGGGATAATTATTTATCATGCTGTAAAAAGAACCACAACCACACTTCCTGGAAAATGAGATTAAGCCTTTCAAGTCCTTGCCATAAACTAAAAAAGCAAACCCTCCAAAGTCACAAAATACTTAAACTCTTAATCCAATAATCCTTTGAGGCCAATCAAACCCAAAAGATTCCAGGTGCCCTCGCTAAAAAAAAAACATACTCATTTCGACTGAGGTTTGAATTCGGTCCAAAGATTAGTCTGTTCAGTTTAGTGTCGGCGACGTGGATCACAGCGTGCCAACAAAAACCTTTTCTTAATGAGGAGTTGTTATTGGAAGTCTGCTGCGTACCCTGCCGAGCTTGATGAAGGTCTCACAGATGAAGATGAGGGAGATGAGGAAGGAGAAGATCTCCTGGGTGAAGCGGGACACGAAGCGGACCAGGAAGCTTCCCTCGAAGGCCACCGTGACGATCACGATGACGATGAGCCAGAATCCGATCCAGACGCGGCCCGTCAGGTACTCGATCTCGTTCGCTTTGCAGAACTGTGAGGACGCAGATGTCACAAAAACAGAAAAGCCCGTTTAAACCCGTCTTCTAAGACTGGCTATTAAAAGGGGCTGAAAACACAGGGCTCCACTTAAACTGTGATAATTATTTGTTTGACAATTGATCCAAAATAATTTCTGCACCGAACAAGATCAAGCATTTAAGTGTTTTTTTTTTAGTGTTCTTTGATTAGAGAGGGACCTGCAAACACGTCCGCAGTTTTGCACGGTCGGGAAATACATGTTTGTGCTTTTCTTTCGAAGACAACCAATAAAGATCCACTTTCTTGTCTTTCTGTTGAATGCAAGTGTAATGAAAACACCAGGTTAGCTGGGTATGAAAAAAAAGAGCAAGACTTGCTCCTATAAATGCAACAAAATCCACCTCCTATTAAAAACAAAAAGATGTAATCTAGCAGGGTTTAGAGGCAGACCGTTCCTTGCCTGAGCTTGGTCACTTCCTGGAGTCTCTGCTGTCTCCACGGTGACCTAACTTGATTACTAGATTCTGGGAAGTCACTCTGCATCCAGCCAAGAACTGGACATAAAACCACCACTTTGGTGTTTTAAAGTGGCAGTGAGCAAAACATCCGCCTCTCCCCCTGCTACCTCGATCACTCTGCTGAGCCCCGCACACCAAATGACACAAAAACCCCAAGAAGTTTCACTAAGTTAGTTATGTCAAACTTGGAGGACAGAAGCATTTACAGCCAATGGTTCTACATCTACAACAGGTGTGTGCTACACAACCAATGTGCTCTCTGCAGCACAGACGTTTTCTGCCTTTATATAAATGCTACATGTAATTGACATTTAGAGTATCAATTAACGAGTGGAAAAGAACATGCTGGCAAGGAGAAAAAATATGAAACAGCTTCATTAAGTGGACCAATATCACACCGGTTGTATGTTATATGCTGAAAAAAACTCCTTGTTAAGTCAGTGTGAAACATTTCTGCCGTCTGTCCCCAAATTTTGTAAAAATGTCAAAAGGGTTTTGCACATGTGTGATATTTTTCATCAGTTGTTAGTGGGCTGGTTAACTTGGTATAAACTTACGCTGTAAAAGGCTTCTTCAAAGACCAGCAGTGGTCCGGAGAAGCCCACAACGAGTAGCGGTTGAGCTCCGAGCAAGCAGAAGATCACGCCCTGCACTGCTGTGGACACAATCAGCTCGGAGACACCAATCAGGCCTTCTGTCTTTTCACCTGGCAACAGAGAGACAACGGATTAGCACCACGACGAACACCAATTGGGTGTCAAGTTTCGTCAATAGATCATCAATACTAAAACATGAAAGGGATCTGACATATGAGACAATAACTCTACTCGTGTTTCACTCACCCAGTAGGCCTCCAAATGTGATGGCTGGAGAGAGAGCAGCAAAGTAGATGAAGATGACAGCAGCCATGCACTGACTGTTCAGGGCGTCCTTGAAGTCACTGAGGTACTTTGGGTAACGGCGCTGCACGTCTCGTATCAGCCCACCGAAGGGTCGCCCTCTGCGCTTTAAAGGGTCGTCCGACTTTTTTAAAGGCGTGAGGAGGGCTTCTGTCGGGAAACAAAAAGCAAGTCTCCAAAAATTAGAACAGGAAGCAGTTAAACAACAACAGAAACTTCCTGATTTGCAAAGCCATGCTCACCTTTCTCTTCAAGGCTTTTCGGCTCCTTGGCCAGCAGTTTGACCCCCTGCTCCTCCCTCTTGCGCAGCATCTCCTTCTGAAAGCGAGCGACAGAGCGCAGCAGCTCGTCGCCTCCCATCTCCGAAGGTGGCAGCACGATGCTGCAGTCCAAGAAGCTGTTGATGGCGTTCAGCAAGTCCTGCCTGTCGTCTGCCAGGTAGGCTGCCTCGTGGAATTGCTGGACGGTGATTCAGATACAAACTTATTTTACCATAAACTCAAATGTTTATGGATCTCTTTTTCTGCAGGTCTGCTTTCAGAGCTGTGACAACCAACTATCTCAATTCGATTAAATGTTATTGGGTTTTTGTCTAAAAAACAACAATATTCCTACCCCTCCCTCACCTTGTCAGACATGAGTGTAGAGATGGAGCGTCCTATCTGGTGGTAGTCCATGCTGGTGGTGGGTGGTCCAAGCAGCACGAAGAGAAACCTGACCGGCACGGGGACCTCCAGGACAGACTCCAGCTCCACCGCCTCCTGCAGCCGCACAAACGCCATGGTGGGCTGCTCCAGGAAGTCCACGCTGCCTGGAGGACGACAGGCAGTGACGGTTTACATACTTGACAGAGCCGCTCAGTGTGAAAAACGAAGGAGAGGAATTATGAATTAAACACAATGTATGTTTTTTTTTTTTTTTGAGTCTTCAGTGGGAGAAAACTCACCTACAAGGACTACAGTAGCCTCAGCGTTTTCAGGGATCTTCTCCAGCAGCTTCAGCTCGTGTTTTGATTTGGACCGATGCATACCATACACCACAGGCGGCTCCTTCTGCTGCAAGTTGAAAAGCGAAAAACAGCAAAAATCAAACAATTGGAGAAGCTTATGCCTGGAGTATTAGAAAGCACTTGTGCACTTTACTCACCTGCAAATCGTTCTTTTCTATGTTGATGCGTGTTTCAGTTTCCCCCAAAGTGTGGATGGTCCCCATGAGCGGGTCAGTCACCGACGGTTCGGGCTGATGGGTGTGGTTGCCACTGTGGTTGTGCGTCATCAGACTGCCCAGGCTGGCTGCGGAGATGTTCCTGGGGAAAGGGCTACTGTGCTCCTTCTCATCACTCGGGTGACTATGGGAGGCGGGGAGAGGAAAAGAGAGGGTGAGGTGGAGGAAGAGAGGCAGAGACCAGGAGGGGAGCCATCTAGTAGTAAGAAGCGTGCAAGCAGTGAGATGAAGTCAGCTTAATCACTGCTCTTCCTTATACAAGGTTAAACGGCCAATAATTAACTGTATGAACTAGTATCAGCTCCAGGAGTCAAAGCGCGCTCTTGTGCTATCATGCACTTGAATTAAATGTAAAACTTTCCTGACATTTTGTCCAGGACCCCCTTGTTAAAAAGAGGTTTTGTGTCTCCAGTGAAGACAGTGACCATAGGTTTGATGTCACACACACTGTTTTAAAATATCAAACAGTGAACAAGAAGACAAATCAATAAGTGGTCAAACTTTGCCTTGTGGGAAACTAGGAGGAAAGACACAAAGATGTCAAAGGAGGTGAGACTGCCTCTATCGGTTCATCCTCTTAAAAGGATATCAGTGCTGATGTTTGCTGCTGTGTGCTGCTGAAGGTCACCTGTGTTTCAGCAGCAGCGCCCTCAGGACGTTGGCTCGGTCCTCGGCTTTGATCTGGTCTGAAATGATCATCTGCTCCACCACCTGGTGGGCGATGCCGGGCAGGGTCTTCTGGTCCAGGTCCAGCAGCACGGCACCTGTTGACACATACGAATAAGACCAACTCAGCACTCTATGAACGACACCACAAACTCTCAGGCTAACGACTGCCAACCGTAAACTGTAACGTACCGTGAGAGATGGTTTTTCGGAGCTCCAGCAAACTGCGAAAAGACAGCGAGGCCACGTGAGGTTTCCCCCAGCGGTCTGTCTCCTCCTCCACGTCTTCCTCAAACTTGATCCATCGAGCCGTCTCCTTCCACTGCATCTCCTGGTTCTTGTCCATAGTCAGCTCATTCAGCTCCACAAAAACCTGGGGACGAAAAAAAGAAAAAAACACAGGAACGTGAGATAATGAAGATCCACATTATTCACATGCACCTTCAGCATGTCCCAAATACTTGTTTTACAGCCAGTGCAATTTCTATTCGTCATTTGTTATGGGTTTCTTTAAATGGTGGATTCTGTAGGGAAGCAATTTGCAGGTTACCATGAGAAAGACTCCATGCTTACCTGAGTACCAAGTCATTCATTAGATTCACTCACCACACCAAGAAGACATTTTATCAGGGTTATTAACCCTAGATTTTACAATAAAAGGTGCAGAGAAATACAAAACAAATCAGCAAAAGACCAGTCAGTATATACAATAATCTGCATCTCTCAGCTTTCTCAGCACCAAATATGTGTACTCAAGTTATTAATGAAACACCATGCTGGTAAATCGGATTCCCTTAGTGTACTAGAGACAACAAAACACGCTGGAAAACATTTCTTTTTATCCTCCTGTGCCACACTACACCAGCTGCATGCCTGTGAAGTCACGCTCACACGAGGGTCAAACCTGACGCTGGCCCGTCACCCAGCCTCACCTTCTGGTACCCGGCCATCTGACCTGAGTCCATGTCCAGCAGGAGGCCTTCGAGCCGCGAGGCCGAGCGGTACACAACCACCGGTAAGGACTGGAGGAGCGAGACGGTGCAGGAGAGGACTCAAACACACGGCAGCAAAAAGGGCCGGACCCTAGCTTTTACACACATACCAACAGGTAACTCTTCCTCATCACACACACCTGACAGGGACCTGTTGTGTGCTCGGGCTGCTGGGTGGGAGGGGGTGCTTAGAGCCGTGTATGAGAATGTGTGTGTGTGTTAATAAAACATAGCGCTCCCTCTCTCAGGAGCTCCCAGTGTCTGGTTACCTACGCTCCTCTCCCCCCACTTTTTTCCTCTCCATGTGAAAGGAAAGAACTCATTCATTCATTTTTAATTGTCTCCTTCCCTCCCCGTCCCGTCCACAAAAGGAGACTCAGCGCTACATCAGAGAGATGGAAAACATTTCCCAGGACTTTTAAACAGTTTATGGTCACTTTCAGGAGGAAATAAGCAAAGTCTGAAGTAGAAAATAGATTAAAATACTCAATCAGCCTTTGACTGCATTACTGCAGAAGTAGGAACCATTTCTCTGTCTTTATCGCAGTCATATTTCTGTACAAAAAAGTGATGCTAACTCTTTTTTTTTTAAATCAGATTTGATCCACATATTCACATGTGTGTCCATTTTAAAGTGACGGCAGTTCTTTCTTTGACAGGACTAGAATCACAATATTTTCAATAGTTAATAAATAATAAAAATATGTTTGTGGTTTCACTGTTGGTTGAACAAAAGACATCAATTAGAAAAATAGTGATGATTTCACGATATCTGAAATGATTTATTAATGAGCCCAAAGTTTGGTACATTTTGCTGCTCAGTGAAAGATTTCTTTAAACCCTTCAATGGTTGTAGGTCGCTGTTGTTGATGATTAATAACAGACGTTTATCAGAATGAGTAAAAGGTACTGATGAGGCAACAGAACAATACAAGGACAAACATCATCAGACTGTATGATGCACATGTTGACGTGTGTCCCGCTCTCACTTTGAAAAGTGATCATTAATGTCTCACCTCATGTGGGGTTCGGTCCTGCTTACGGCTGCGTGTGGTCGGCTCTTTGTGGTCTTTGCCGATATGCACCACTTGACCTTTGGTGCTCTTTCTGACCAGGTGTCTGCGCACACCGGGAACATCTTCAAAACGGTGACCTGATGGAACAGAGGGAAGACTATTTAACAAAGATGATGTTAAAGTAACAATACCAGAAAATTAAAATCCTTGAACAGGTAGAAGGCTGCATGATTTTTACAGCCGGAAGCTATTCAGTATGCACATGTTGACCTAGCACCACAGGTTCAAATCTCAAAGCACCAAGTCACTGAGTGCCAAGCCAGCTTGCTTTTGTGTCTTTGGTCCCTCATCAGGGAGTAGAGTTACTCAGGCTGGCAGCGGGAACAGGTATCAAAAAGATTACGGAGAGATTCACAGGATGGCTGAGAAAAATCCAAACTCTGCGAGGAGGAACTGAGGTCGGCGATGAGTTCGAAATAGACGACCAGGATAAAAAAAAAATTCAACAACAACCTTAAAACTGAAAATGCATCTGAAAACCTGTCTTACAAAATCAATGTGATTCCCCTCAAAATATTAACTGCCTTACCTTTATCAGAGCCTGAGAGTCCTACGAAACAAACAGTGACGCTTTTATGGTTCTTCATCAATGTTTCAGCTCATTATTTAAAAATCAGAAGGTCCAAAACGATAACATCTATACTGTTCATTCTAGTTTGACTTCACAATCCCTGCATCTTTTTCTCAGAGGGTCTGTGGTCAAGTCTCTCCATGATGTCCGAGTGAAGTTTGGGGCAGCCGCTGGATTAAAAACGAGGCCCGATTGGCACGGAGCATTTAAAGGACGTGGAGGATTAGTGGTGGGCGTAGGGTTGGTGTTGGCACGATAGACTGACTACGTGCCTTTAAATTACAGCGGGCCACTTGTGCGTGTTTTGAGATAGCGGAAAAAGTTGCCACTTCTTGACCGACGCCTGACCCGCCCGTGGTTGAAACTTTCACAATGCATCAGTGAGAAGAGGTGTTAATTCGCTCAGGTCAGACAAAGGGGAGGGACAGTGATCTAATAATTCCTATTGTTGACCAGAAGCCAGAGACAGAGACACTTTCCCAGGATGATTTATGGGGGCGGCGAAAAGATAAAAGAAGACACAGAGGATACGTGGTGATCAACATGTTGGAGTCTCATTGTCTCTAAGCCCCATAATGACTACAGAACTGGATGATATCTGCACATAAGTCCTTCAACAACCTCTTTTTTTTGGCCTTCAACTTCACTTAACTCTCCCCCTTGCTTGAGTCCACTAATGATTAAAGGTTCTTCACTCAGGTCCAGGTTTTACCATTAGCCACCATGTTGGCTTGGGCCTGAGTCCAGGGGCCTCAGCTGACAGCGGGAATGGCTAATTTAATAATGCGAGCCTGTCAGACACACTCTCTGATAAGCTGCTGCTCTCTGCTGAGGGGTCGGATCCCTGGCGTAAATTTCCCCGGCCTTGAACACAACCCCACGCTGGGTCGGGGGGGCCAGGGACGTCACTGGGCAGCAGGGAGCCGAGTGAAATGAAGAAGGAGCTCCCTCGCCTTGACGTTTCTGGACAAAGCTGAGCATCAACAAATCCAAAAATGCATATTTGTCACAGTCAGATTGCATTAGCCTGTTCAGATATCATCAGTTTTTATAAATCGGAATTATAAAAAAAAATAAAAAATACACAAAGTTCATCAGAAAGCCAACCATGCTGAAGAAGCTTTGGTGTTGTTAAGGCAAACCGCTTCTTCTTATATTGTTTTTAATTAATTAAAAGGAATAAAAAAGGAATATCTTTTCTCCTGGATGGTTATAGATTGAGGCACATACAGCAGATTAATAACTTTAATTGCTAAAAAGATTCAAGATAGGAGCTTAAACTCAAACGCAAGTTTAGGTCAAGAAAGGAAAAAGCAGTGATTCACATCAGTTCCTTGACTCCTTGAAATATGTCAGACTAAGATATAATCACTCTACAGAGTTGATATGGTGGTTAAGTGTGTACATGAAGGTGTGCTCTTAAAAGTGTACTGTTTAAAATGTGCACTTGAAAGTATGTATTGAAAATGTTAAGTCAAAAGTGTGCACTCGATGGGCTGGCGATTGTGTTGCTCTCCATGTGTGGAGGCTGTGGTCCTCCAGGCGGACAGCCTGGGCTCAAGTCCAACCTGGGGCTTCTTTCCAGCACGTCATTCTGCATTATTTCTACTGATTTCCTTTCCTACTCTATCATCTGGCAAAAAGCCCAAACATTATGGTTGAAAAAATAAATAAAGATTGTGCATTTAAAAGTGTGTACTTCAAGGTGTACACATAAGAAGTCAAGTCAGATGGTGTTAAAATACAAAACTATTTAAAGGGAAAAATAAGGAAAGTGTTTCCTTAATGGGGCCTCTCTGTTAGCTTGCCCCCCCCTCTCCCCCCCCCCCCATGTACAGAAGATGTTGTCCTTGAAGCAGGTGTCCCGGATTCAAGTCTGACTTCTGGCTCATTTCACACGTGTCATTCTTCACTCTCTCTCTCTCCCCACTTTCCAAATCCATCCCCTGTCCTCTCTCAATAAAGGCATGAAAAGGCCAAAAATGAATCTTTAAAAAGAAGTGTGTCCTTTATCTGTAAAAGTCCTAACAGACACAGGGCAGCCCAAGTTGTCTATGTCATGTGGAGGACATCTCTTTATTTAATTCTCTGACGGTGGAGTAAAGAAAAAAAGAAAACAGTTCTATCACTCATCTGTACTCACTCTTGATGCCATCCAGGTCAGCGGAGGCCAGCGTCTGAGCCTCACTCTCGTCAGTAGGGATCCGCTGGTACTTGGCCTGCTCGGCACCCGTCATGTTGCCTGTGCGCCGGCGCTCCTGCAGATCGTAGCTGCGGGAGGCAGAGGACACCCGGGCAAGCGGTATGTGTTCAGGTTGCAAGAACTGAGGAGCAGGGCTGGAAACGTCGGGTGAGGTCGGTGCACTAAATAAAAGCGGAGGACGACACAAAGTTGTGCTTTTAGAATGGTACACTTGCATATCTCAAATCAAGAGGTTCAACTAAAATCTAAACGGACATTAAAGTATAAAAAGCATTCACATGGTACGCTCAGCCAATACAAATCCTTCCAAGTCCTTTGAAATGGACACAAAGAACTCACCGTCCTATAAATGTCTGCTGTCCAAAGAAAAACAAAAAATATCACTCAACTATCTTCCCCTTGCGTGAGGAGGCTTTGTCAGATAAATCCACCGTTATTCCAATTCCCTCCGATCAACAAGTAGTCACAGCTTTATCCCAGCCCAGATTAGAGCCTCATGAGGAGGAAAAGTAAATGCCATAGGGGGAGCCTGGAGCTGCTGAGGTGTGTTGTGTCGTCTATAGCGACAGGTGATATATGGGTCTCTGAGGAGCAGATTATTCAGGTCCATCAGATCATGCCCAGCAGGCCATCTGGATGCCTGAGACATGGTAACGTACAGTGTGTGCCTCACTGGGCTGATCAAGCATGTGCCTCACATGCATTACGCAATCATCACAGCAGGTAAAGCACGCTAATAATTTTCTCTCACGCCCCCCCCTTTCACTGATTTGTTTTTGTCCAAGAACTCGACTTGACTCACTCTGAGGAAGTGGCATCTTCGGTGTCCGCTCCGTCTGCAGAGCGCGGTACGACGTCCAGCTCACGGGCTGAGTGAGGGCTCTCTTTGCCACGTTTGACTACATGGTCGTCATCTGAGAGAAAAAACTGTGGGGAGGAAACAGAGCGTGAGAGAGAGCGGCTTATTGTTAAAAACAAGACAATGGAGCTAAAATGAAAACCAAGAACGTCAGATATCAGATTAAATCAGAGGAAAATCGAGGTTTTTAACGGCTCAATGCAATAAGTCTGTTGGAATTGGTTTAAAAAATATATCATTTATATAACTGGATTTGTTATCTCAAGGAATGGGGACTCTGCAACCACTCCCCAACCCCTCCTGGACAGACAAATAAAACATGAGTATGTTTTGGGAATCTGTTGTCTTCAGATGTTTGTCTGTTGTTTTCATTATCTCTGTCATATCCTGCAGCTTTGAAAAGTTTTATTATGATTGTTTGGCTGTTATTATGCTCTGCAAAACAAGACAAACATAAAACCTACTGATGAAAGATTACGACTATAATAAAAGATTCATAAAGGAACATGTTGTGATGCTACAGTAGTGAGTGAGAAGGCTGGATAATGGAACATTAGGAGCATAATCCTGAACCCAAACATTACGATGTGGCCACATCCTGATGCAACAGTTGATGGTACCACACCCGCTCAATCATGAACTCACTAGGACATTACGATGATTACCTCTACATCTTTGACTTTCTCTGACTCAGAGGGAACCGAAGTCGTCTCGGTCACCTCATCCTCTTCTTCCTCCTCATCCTCCCCCTCGTCGATGGGGCCACTGCTGGGAACTTGGCTGCCTTTGTGATCTTTGTCCTTCCTCCTCTTCTTGCTGCTCTTCTTCCTGCGTCCCTCGTTGGGCAGTTTGGACAGAGGGCGGTGGATGTGGTGAGAGGAGTGACGGTGGTCTGGGGAAAAAAGATGCATTATTCCATTTTTAAATGCCAGCTGATAAACTCGTCGAATATTGAAATGCATCAAACAGAGAACGCTGTTGAGTTCTTACATTCAATATCCTCCTCATGGTAGATGTGGTGCTGTTCATCAGGTATCACAGACGCAGGGCTCAGGATCTGCTGGAAGCGCTGGACGCCCAAAGCCTTGTTGAGGTCACCGTCGTCATCCTCTTCAGGACGAGGAGTTCCATGTGATGAGGCAGCAGGAACCTCTGGCTACAACACAAAATAAAACAAATACATGAATACATTTCAAGAAAAATGAAAAACAAGGAACTCGGTCATTTGCCAAAAGAACTCCGCCCAGTCAACGCTCCTGTTTGGAACTTTCAGAGAGAAAGCGGTGCCTCTTATCTCATCGCTGATCCTGTCCTGTTTATTTGTGATTTGTGTGTTAAAAAAAAAAAAAGGCCTCATCCTGCTTTATTTTGAAAGCCAAACCCATTACTTCCTGTGAAACTTCATAGGGAAGATGTAAACAAAGGCTGTTTCTGCAGTGTGCCGTTGACTTCCTCATCCGACACCTACATCCTCAGGAGTGTTTACAATCAATGAAAAAATTATAAAGCTTATAAAACAAAAAAAAGTTCTTTGATAGGTGCAGAAGTGTACATAACAACACAGAATAAGAACCCAAACAGCAACAAAACAGTGCAAGAACCCCAAAAGACCTCCAAGCTGGCAGCCCGGGTTCAACTCCTACCTGTGGCTCCTTTCCCACGTCATTCTCTAATCTCTCTCTCCCTGATTTCCAACTCTATCTACTGTCCTGTCTCTACAATAAAGACACAAAAAGCCCCAAAAAAATCTTCAAGTCTTCGTTTAAACTGTGGCTGTATCCAAATTCTATAATTCATCCAAACATTGACATGCAAAGGTTATCAATCTGTGACTTTGCAATGTTTCCATCAATGAAAAGATTTAACAGGAACATTTTTTGTTGCCTTGGAGTTTTCTGTAACTGTGTCGTCTTTATCCAGACTATTATGAATAGTTTCTAGCTTTGCAGCCTCCTACTTTCTCGTTGAATTATGGGGAAATAATGCCCATGTAGAGCACACTCAAAAATCTATAATTCTTTTGTTTAACCATGTTTCCAGTGTTATTGTACTACATGCCAAAACCTGCAGAGAATGAATCTGTAGTTGGAGTACGACTCAACTTCAACAAAACCAACACTAGAGGGAGTTCTGGTTCTGCAGTTACAGCACCGTCAGGCCATCACATGACAAGCCCTCTCATGCAGAGCCTCCTTAAAATGAGCCTCAGGTTGGCAACAAAAGCCATGTGCATTACTCTTTGTCCACACTGTGGTGTGACAGGCATCATGTGGTTGATAAGAGATCTGTTTTCTTGCAGCAGGATACTGCTCCCTGCTGTGCATTGCTCTGCCGGAGGGATGTTGTCGTAAAGGCTCGGCCGGAGCTACTGCTGCAAGTGGATCTACTCGGCCTGACAGGATCGTGCTCTAGCTGCCCTGAAGTGGAGATAACCGCACAGGTAGTCGTATCCTGCAGTGGAACCCTCCCTGCGGCAGAACTCAGGGGGCCACGAGTGATGGGATTCTCCCACAAAAGGTTCTCAGGGAACCCGTCACATCATGTCATCGTACTTTGTGTTTTTCTCTCTCGTGCTGCAGGGAATAACAGAAAGCATGTCATGATATATGAAGAGTCCTATCCCACCTGCAGCTCCTGCTTAGCGTTATGTTGGACTTGCACGGCACACTGCTAAAAGGCTTCACAAAAAAAATATTAATAATAATAATAATTAATATTATAAATTAAATTATGCGGCAGCAGAAAGTACAGAATTAAGTGCTCAAGTAAGAATTCATACAAATACTTCCATATTATGGGACTTCACAATATCATATTTAATCTCTGTAATTATGATGTACGTGTTTACCTCAACACAGTTATATAAATGATGTAACTTCCAGAAAACATTTTTTTTAAACAATATCTGATTCCTTCAATCACCATCATCTTGGTTTATCTTCTGCACCTCAGGGTTAAGGTTAAGAAGACTGGACAGGAGGTTGATTGACAATCAACTTTGCTCGTGTGAGTGCGCCCTAAGTCAGTGCCCCAGTTGGGCCGTGCCCCTGCTCATGCTTCATTAGATCTCATGTGGAATCTTATTTTTGGGGGAAGCAGCGGCTCATGTGTGGAATATTATTCATGGTGACATTTCATGTGCAAAATGATGATGCATAACGTTTCAATGTGCTTTTCCCCCTCTTGTACAGCGCAATAATAATAAAGTTCCTATAACACTGATGACTGCACTGAATCCACTATATTTTTCGTTATACTTTTTCTATCTTCCTCTTTTAAAAACTATTATGGATGAGCGTGTGTATGGCTGAATGTGATACTTTTTGTTTTCTTTCTACAACAATTAAAGGTTTTCTATTCTACTCAATTTTTACACTGCTGCGTCGCTACCTTTTCTTATGTAAGGATATAATTATTCCTACAGTGTGCATTTATTTTCTCACAGTTAAACAAACTGGATCAGAAACCAAAACTAAATCTGGCAATAGTATGATACCAAATCAGATCAACTACTTACCTTAACTTAACTCAAGTGGTGTCTATTTATACGCATCATGTAAACCAGCTTTGGCACTCTGCTTGTTCCACTTTTAACAAGCTCATTAAACCCCTCAAGACAAGAAGATATGAACAGGAAGCTGCAGAGTTAGTCTTCGCACAGCTTGATAAATGCTCATAGATAAAGGCATGTCCAAAGACAGTGAGAAAAACAGATTCCCATGAGCCACATAGCCATGAAGAGTTGAACTCTGACCTGTTTTTACATGCCACACACAGGTGACAGAAGCCAAAAACCTGCACTGAACTGTGGACAAGCAAAGACTTAAAGTGAAAAAAGGTTGGCCTGTTGGGCACACATTCAATATTGACCTAAGGTTAAATTCATCATATAGCTTTTTTCCCCCAGTGACAGATCAACACGATTCTCAGGAACAACAGTGAACAAACTATATGTTGAGCTGCGTGACCCAAAGAGCAAACTGTAAAAACACAGCTCAGCACTTTAAAGCACGCACACAAAGATTGTTCAACTCGAGAGCTTTGACAGAAAATCTTTTTGGGGCTCTTCTAAATCCAACCTTTGCTAGTGAAATCAAAACATGTCCAAATTAAAGAGGAGACCCGTCCAAAGCCATGTCAATAATTCAAAATTTAATAAGATCTCTGATCCAAAATGCCGGAGGACACAATCCCCTCCAGATGTGAGCTGCAACACTATCCTGCAGTTTATTTTTACAGAGCTCTCATTCATATCACGGTTTCACAGCGAATCCCTGCAGGAGGGAGAGACGTGTGAGGGACTCTCAAAGAGGTGAGACAATTTTCCACAACTGAATCCACAAGCACTGAAAAACAAGCAGAGGGGAGCCGAGTAAAAACAAAACAGAGCAGACAAAAAGGAAAACTCAGATAAGGAACGATATTCTTTTCAGTTTACACAGGAGTTTCAGGGAGTTAAGTTTGGTAAGGCAATGTGAGCTTAATCCCAATCAATGGGATTGGTGACAACGAGCGTCACTGACACCAACCATGACAGCAAAGGAGCTCTCTCGCACTAAACACCTGCATTAAAGATCGGTATGTCGTACTCCTATGGCTTATCAAAGCCTTGAGAAAATCTAATCAAATCTATATTTACCATCCAACCATCTTCACCAGTCTTCCCCTTTGTGTCCCCATATTACAAACAACGCTCTTTTTCTCTTTTGAATGCAAATGCTGAAAGAACGAGCTGTGTTTGAAAAGCCGAGGAACGAAACCTTAGGTTGACATTAATCTCCACATTTGAGCATTGTCAGAAGAAGCTTTAATATTGACCAATGTGCTTTTAATCAACACGTTTTTAAAGGTTTGTTTTTTTATGGTTTTATTGGAGAGATAGGGCAGTGGGTAGATTCAGAAACCAGGGAGAGAGAGAGAGTGGGTAATGACATTCAGTAAAGGAGCAACAGGACAGAAGAAACCTTCCCCCCCCCCCCCCGCCCCCTCCTCTGTAGAGTCGATGTGCAGGCAGGTTGCCATGCTGTGGACGCTGAAGCTTCAGTGTTTATCCAGCTCTGCATCGGTCTGTAAACCTTTCTGTGTTCTAACCTCTCTCCATTTTTCAAAAGCATCTCCAATATTGATCCTAGTTTGAGCACGTTTCTGCTCGTGGAGCTTATTAGAAACATGCAGAGGATTTTTAGGTCGGGTACAATCACTTCTATCTGAACCAGTCCGCCTTGCCCGCTTCCATCGCTGCAACACCTTTTGGTCTGACCTGATAACTGCTCTCATATCTGGCAAACCGAGGGGCGTCCAAAACGGCCGTGTGGAGGTGCCTTAAAACCTTCTCTGGTCCAAACAAATCCAGATTTTGATATTTACTGCCCTAGTCAAGAGTTAGTAGGCTCACATCAACATAACATTTACAGCTAACCCTGATGGGGATGTCATTAGTTTAATAGGGATTCATTTGGTCATTAATTGGATAAACTTTATGACCCGATGATGGCGCTACAAGAACAAACAGGGCTTAGAGAGCTAAAAGCGAGCTACGGGGTCACCAAAGTCCTCACGACGCTTCCTGGGGATTGTACCAAAGTTCATGGTGATCCTGCCAATAGTTGTCATTAGAGTTGTCACAATACTAGAACGTTAAACTGCGATACAACTCTAGTAAAAAAATCTAACTACAGCGATACATTTTCTGAAGTCCACGCAATAAATAACTGCAAAAATTCAGGAAAACTCCTGCACTGTCTTAATTGCTCAAATAGATTTTCAATGTTTTGTTACTCAAACAATACAAACGTATTTGTGCTTTAAAGACCGTTCTTCTCCTCTTTTGCTCGTGGCGGCTTTTAGTTACATTTTTTACAACAAGCAATTCAGAGTTTTTCTAAAGCTTTGGTATCTTTCCATGTTATTGACCATTAAAACAATGGAGAGATTGTATTGTTTTCATACATGTGTTATCATTAAGTATTGAGGTATCAGGATTTTTCAGACAACCTTACTTATGATATTTCATTCTGGACTGAAGTTTACTCAAACTAGCCAGCAGGAAAATGTTCTGACAGCAACCTTCAGAAAAACACTTAAAGGCATTTTCTTGCTTTTTTCAGCTGAAATGTACAGAAAGCATTGATGCATGGTTTAATTTATGGAAAGCAGCATAGTTGGAAAAGTCAAAGCAGTGGACTGTTAATGTGCATTGGCCCGAGTTATGTAACGCGGCGGACACTTGACGGTGTGCAGAGGCTGCAGAGGAGATTATCTGTGTCGTGAGGTAGGCTCAAATCCTACACAGTCAGCACTTAGAGGGGAAAGGGGGTGACAGTGTAGGCTGCGGATGTTGTGCTGATCATGTCGTCCTGGTGGCTGATGAGTCACTGCATTCCTGTGTATCTTTACATGAGTGCAGGGCGATCCAAAGGCACGATACACTCCGGGTTTATGATTATCCTATAAAAGCATGACAGTGGTAACCCAGTGTTGTTTTACAGAAACTACAAATGTTGTAATCTGCAACCATTTTACACACCTTTCCTGTTACATCATGATTAAAGAGACATGCTTGCAGATCTCTTTTGCCTCACACTTCTATCTTTAAGAAACTTAGTCACTTAAGCGCGGGGAGGAGACTTACAGACTCACTTCTCAGGAACAGGAAGAGTAAGAGGTGAAAGACAGTAATAAAACATGATAGGTAGAAGGTGTGAACTGTGCTGATCTAATCCTATCTGAGGTACTATGGCTCACTTCCTGAAGGCAAGTGTCTCACTGACAGTTACTGATACGGTTTGCACTTTAATCTCCTAGCTCACTATGGCTATATAAAGTAAATTGTAAATGGTAAATGAACTTGAGCGTGTATACAGTAGCACCCTTTCTAGTCTTCTGACTACTCAAAGCGTTTTTACACTGCAGGTCACACCTACACATTCACACACTGATGGTAGAGGCTGCTGAGTAAAGTGACCATCAGAAGTAATTAATCCTATTCATACACATTCATACGCCGTGGACCAAGCTGCGGGAGCAACTTGGGGTTCAGTGTCTTGCCCATGGACACATCGGACGTGTGGCTGCAGGAGCTGGGGATCAAACCCCTAACCTTACAGTTGCGAGACGACCGACTCTACTTACTGAGCCACAGCCGCCCTGGCTGAAACGACAACTTTAAGTTTGGGTGCAAGTTGTAGCCTAGTGGTTAGTGCACGCTCCCCATGTACGGAGGATGCAGTCCTCAAAGCGGGCGGACCAGGTTCGAATCCGAGCAGTGGCTCCTTTCCCTCATGTCATTCCCCACTCTCTCTCTGACTCTCTCCACTGTCCTATCTCTACAATAAAAGGCACAAAAAGCCCAAAAATAAATCTTAAAAAAAAGAAAAGTAGATTGAAACTTCACTCAAAGGGGCTTCAAAAAACTAAGAGGGGTCCCGAGAAACTTCACTAAACAGGAAGAACCAAAAACAAATTCTGCCATTTGGATTTTTTTTTTAACTTTCAGGCATCAAACATTAGAAATTAAATCATTTTACGATTAAAATCCCTTTAGTTAAACTGCCTAAGACATCACATTTTTTAAAAGAATAGTTCAACATTTTGGAAAATCCTCCTGTTCATGTAAATATGAAGGTATAGTGAGCGGCAGTCCAGCGTAGCTTAGCACAAAGACTAGACGCTAACCTGGCTGTGTCGAAAGCTAACAATACCTTCCCTCCCGTATCTCTAACACGTGTGTGTCCACTTCCTTCCAGTGTGCATGTTAAGCTAACCTAGTTTCACTTTGATATGTTCCTAACAGTAACGATAATAGGAGAGTAAATAGAAACACTTCTTGAAGTGTAAATCTGTTCCTTTAAAAGGGAACATAAGCAACATAAAAACTAATGGTCTGGTAGTTTTCACATGGCGGATAGAGTGGTCGTTTGCACGGCTGAAATGCTCCAGACAGGCTGCTCTTGTGCCCCGTGGTCAAGAAATACTGTATTTCATAACCCATCAGACATCACAGGGGCGACTATCTGTAACTAGTGACGCATTAAGTTAACATTGGGGAGTAAATATTACCCTGGATCGTTAATGCTTGAGAAGAGTCAATAAGCTGTCGACGAAGCAAATGCATCTAAAAAGCACAGCACAGGAGTGAACATTAACCAGCTGCTGAGTTCGTGTTGAGGTTAAATTTACCTAAACCACGAGGCTATCTATTGGCTTACACATAATATCTATTAGCCCGATGTGTAATGACCGGCATGGATAAGAAAGAGACTAAATATCACAAACAGAAAGAGAGCGCAAACCACGACGTGACCACAAGTTACCTCAGCGGTAAACAGACTCACCTTCAACGAGTACAAGTAGTTGATATAGTCCATCAAGGCAGACACGAGTTTGAGCTCTGCAGCTTAGAAATACATCAAGGCAGCAATATTTGTGATGTCAAAAGAAAAAAGTAAAAAGAGCTGGATTCTTTAAAGGAAAGACGACCTATTTCTCCATTTCGGGTTAGCCCTCGTCACATGACCGGGGGCAGATCTCCACGACATTACTCGGTTTCACAACGTTAGCCCCTAAAAAAAGAAAAAAAAAATCCAGAGGGGATTATCTGAACTCTCCCTGAACAAACACACACACACAAGTACACAAACACACATTGTTAAAGAGTGAATGATTAACCCGGAAAGAGTTGGGGAACCAATAACAGCCAAGACACAGTCATACAGCAAACACTTTTATCTTCACTGGGCTTCCTGGTCACCAGACGACCTGCTGCCAGGATTCATTACAGCAGAGTCATACCCTCGTCCACAATCTCAATATAGGTTTAAAGGTGTTTAACGGTCTTACAGGGTATAAGGGCCGTAAAGACAGGCTGATTCTTACAGGCTTTGCAGAATCTCCTTAAAAAGAGTCAACCGACGGCTTCGCTTGAATATCTATGTGTAGGATTCTGCTGGTAGTCTTCAAAGAAAGCAGCGGTAGAGTGGGCGCACAAATCATTGTTGGATCCCCCACTTTCTCAGCCCGAAGAGAGAGAGAGAGAGTGGGGGATCCTTTCACTTTATGGATGTCCTATCCCTTAAAAGTGCTTTGACATGATCGGGTTGTAGTTACTTTTTTTTTTTTTACTTCTGTTCCTTTATTGGAGAGACAGGACAGTGGACTGAGGCAGAAATCAGAGAGAGAGAGAGAGAGAGAGAGAGAGAGAGAGAGAGAGAGAAACGATATGTAGGAAAGGAGGCGCAGGTCAGATTCTAACCCGAGCCGTCCCCTTTGTGGACTTTGCCTCCGTACATGGGGCGCGCACACCAACCAAGCCCCCCTAGGTGTAGCTACTTTTGGTTTTGTTGTATCACCATGACAAAATCATTTCAGCAAATCTTGACAAAGATGTTATTCCACGACTACACGGAAACAACATAGTTTTTCAAACAGTCATGAAGGTGTGTCGTTAAGTCACACTAGTACACTTCTGAACTTGCCTAATTTTCTCTATGATGAAAAGAAATGTGTCATGTTGACATACTGGATACAAATAAACATACTTGTTTGTCTTACACTTCAGTAACTTTTGTCTTTATATTTTTCATTAACTTTATAAATAGCGTGTTTGAGGTGTGAGGTTAAAACTGTTTGAGCTTGAGAACACTTCTGAACTATTTGATGCTGATTGTTTTCTGTAAAATTAAAATGAGCAAGTTAATCGTCATAACGTTAAAACATATACTACGAGCGGTAGTTAAATCCTTCGCTCGTCTTTCTCTCGTCAACGTTTTTCACGGATAGGCGTTTAAAGTTTCATAGCTCCACTTCCCCCTCTTAAATACTCGGCATTCTGAGTCTGAACTGTGAGGGGGATGGATTTCAAACCTTGGACAGCCGTTGTGTTGTTTATGTCCAGCAGGAGGAATCCTCCCTGAGTCCATGGAGGTAAGTGAAGAGGTGTCAGTGTGGTCAAAACATTTTGCAATCACTGGAAAGGGAAGCAGCTGACAAAAAACTGCAACGCTAAGGGAAAGTAAGCGTTTCCTACATTAGTGTGGCAGTGACGAAAGAAAACCTGTCTTTAGGAGACTTTACAGCTGTCTCAGTCAGAAATGATCTCTCAAGTGTACAAAGGTATTTCCCTTTTTGTTTTTTTGCTCTGCTGCACTCTAAACGTCCCTTTTCCCACTCACCTACACTATCAACCCACAGCACTATGATCTCTCTTTCATTTGGACTGTTCAGGGAAACGTGGATGTCCCTAACTCAAGTGAAACAACATGAGTTATTCAATCAGTAAAAAACAGAATCCTTCAATTTTACTGGGCTCCAGTAGACCTTAACTTCTGGATCATTGCAAACGGACAATATCCAACGATATGACGCTGATCATGGGGTGGATTTCTTCTTCAAGCTTGTGATATTTTCGGCCTCAGCATCTTAATCATCCCAGAGAAACTCTTAAGTTGAAGAATGCAGCTTTCTTTGGCTGCTGACCAGCGGCCCGCTGGGCACCATGTTTATCACATCAATCCCAGCAGCGGCCTTACAATTACAATGTTTCATTATAAGCCAATATTACTCCAGCGCTTCCAACACTGGCAAAACATCGAATTAAAAGAAAAGAGGAAGGAAACGGTTTCAGTTGTGGAACCGTTCACATTCTTCAGCACTTTAATGAAAAGGGAAAGTCAGCAGATCTGAAATGCTTTTTAAAGTATTCTGAATTTTTTAATTTTTTTTTTTATGACTTTCAATTTTTATTTTAGAAAAAACAACAAATCAGCGATAACAAATTGTTACAAATACCCTCTGTAACAAATTGTTACAAATACCCTCTACCCCACCCCCACACAAAACTGTAACACAGAAGGGTGTTGGCTTAGCATATGTTGTTACAACAATTCTACAATTCACTTAGCAGATGCTTTTATCCAAAGCGACGTAGAACAGAGAGTAGGTACAACACTAATCCATTCATACACCGCCACAGAAGCAGCGGGAGCAATGCAGGGTTAAGTGTCTTGCCCAAGGACACATCGGACATGTTGCTCAGCTGGGGATCGAACCCTTGACCTTCCGGTTGAGAGGCGACGACTCTACCAACTGAGCCACAGCCGCCCCGTATAAATGAAACCAATGCTAATTTTCACACTTGATCTTCACTCTGGCCTGTTAATCACAACAAGATGCTCCACTTCAGAAGATATTTTTCGGTTCCGTCCTGCATCCTATATGACATTCTTTCGTACGCAGCTACTGTGCCCAGTTCAGTCAACCAGTTCGGAAAAGGAGGTTCTCCTGATGTCTTCCAATTCCTGAGGATAATCTGTCGTCCAGTCATGATAGCAGTTTGTATCCATTGGATCAGTGGTTTTGAAAAAGCAGATAACGCCGTACAATCTCCCAAAATGTAGAGCTTAGGACACAGCACAAATTGCTAGTCGCTGCATTACAGGCTCAAAGTTCACCTTAATAATATCCTCCAATTCAGAGGGGAAAAGAATTCATAGATATTTTAACCCCTGCTTAGGCCATTTGAAACTACCTGCTTGGAACAGTGTAGTCGAACAGTACTTTGTCAAAGGCAGAGCCTCTGATTCATCCCAATTGACCTTGTAGCCTGAGAACTTTCTTTACCTTCTGGGACACCCACAGATCGTAGATTGTTGCGTCGGTTGCGGTTCGCCATATCTTCTAATTCATCACGGAGGTCCTCTACCTCCGCTTTAGTAGCAAGGTTCTTAGATCGCAAATGCGCCTTAATGTCCCCGCTTCTGAGCTGCTTCACCATCCTATGCGACCAAAAGAGTCTTCTAATGCAAAGACAATGCAACTAATGCAACCACAAACTACAGGATTAATTAAATGATGCTAGTCGGAGCTTCGGTTCAGGCAGCCATCTTCACCAACGTGACTCGTATTCTGAACATTTTATTTCTGTAGTAAAAAGTATTCTGGCCGAGGAATTGGCTCTTAGTTGTGACTAGGTTTACACACACACACACACACACACACACACACACACACACACACACACAGCTCTGGAGGGACTGTCCAAAAGACATAAACTCTCATGCCAGAGAAGTCTCAGGAAGCTGAGGCAGCACAAATCCAGTGTAGACAAAATATGAGTTAAAGGAGAGGGATGTTAGGAGCTGAAGAGTTTCTGTCTCAAGCAGAAAAAAAAAAAAGAACATAACTCAAAGTATGGAGCGTACTTTCTCTTCTAAATACCGTTAAACCTGGTTCGTCACCGAGGCCACAAACTCTTCCTCATGTGTTAAATCATGTGGCCGAGCCCGACCTGACCTGGGCAAGACTGAAGCTGCTCTGTATGCGGTCGTGTGTACTCACGCTGTGAATAACCGATGCCACAGCATCTGTAATCTTGTTTGGAGCTCCGGGGTTGCTCATGGCTCCACGCTGAAGTCGCTGCTGGAGAGCAAACTGGATAGCTTAATTGGATCTGTGTGGCTTTAGCCCTTCTCTTTCTCACTGGGACTCAGACAGCTTTTGGGCAGCATAACCTGGAGACAGATACAGATCCTGGGATTAGTACACAAGAAGCTGGAGATATAAGACATGAGGCAAACAGCACTGAGATCCTGCGATTGTGGGAGAGTGAAATCATCAATATGAAGAGCGGAAATCATTAACAATTTACCTTCTTGAGTTTGAAGAACAAGAGAGTAGACTAATATTTTTTGGTCTTCTTAGCAGCTCTTGTGAGGCTGAACGAAGAGAATCGCTTTGAGTTAAATGCTAATGTGAGCATGTGTAATGTTTGCCATGTCTGCATGCCACTATGATTACGATATTATAAGCACTACCAAGAAAAAACTGCAGATAGAGCTGATAAGCCTGAGATCAAATGAACCCACATCTCATGTTTGAATGTGTGTGGTCTCCGTCCTGCACACACACTTTTTCTCACCATGGCTAAATCAGGTCAGGCAAATCACAGCAGTTTATCGAATGTAGAATGTAGGCAGGGTTTGAGCACCAAAAGGAGGCGGTTTTTTTTTTTTACAACCAGGCCGGCTGCAACCTGTGTCGGACTGTCCGATTGTTTTTTTTTTACCTGATAAACTGACGATTTTTGCAAACCGACCCACCAAAGTGCAAATCAATCGAAAAACTAAACGCTGGGCAACATGCTTCATCACCTTTAAATGATCTGTCCTGTGTCATGTCGTCAAACTAAGGAGGTAATAAAGGATATCCTGGAGGCCCTAAACCACTGAGGAGAATCACACACGGCCGACACCGAGTGTGTTTTTAAAGAGAAGGCGGACACACTCAACAATGACATAATACTTCATGCAATATCGCAACAGAGACAGAAGTCCTCCACACTGACATATTTGTACTAACACACTGTTCCTTTTCATTTCAATGTATCTTGATGCGTGCAGCACACTGCGACTGAAGGTCATCAACCCTCAGATAAGAGCCACAGTGCTACTGTGCAGAGGACCCTCTGATAAGTAGCGGCACGAGCCACAGCAAATCACCCCCCTCCCCCCTCCCCTCCCCTTCTTGATTTAACAGTCTTTAGTGTAAGACAAACAGAACAACTACACACAATAATAAAATAAATGAAAACAATTGAACAGAGACAGTACAAACACAGGAACAAGAAGTACAGATGTAATATTCTGTCACAGGGAAGCTGAAGCATTTCCTTGACTTATCGAGCAGAAACTATTTTCAATATGAATGTTGAAAGAGCCAGACGGAGATGGGATTCATCAGACTGATAATACATGCTGACACTTATTTCTAGGGGAGTAAAAATCACTGAGGGCTGATATATTGAAGAGAGATCTTTCCTATGTTGATCAGTTGAGTTAGTATGGATATAACCATGTCAGTACTTAGAAGGCTGCTTTGTGTTAATGAAACTTCATTAACGAATACTGTAGTGTATTATATACATCAGTTCTGCTACATGTGCTGCAGACAGCGCTGAGAGTGTGTTGAACCATACAAATGTGCTCTGCTTAAAGTAAAGACACAAAGTCTTAATCACTTTATCACAACTACCTTATTAAATGTTCAGTCAGACATTTTTTTTTATATTGACTTAAATCATTTTATGTACCGATTAGAGATGCACCGATTGGGAAATTCAGGGCCGATGCCGACACTGATGTTTAAAATAACAGTTTAACCGATTCTGATGTTTGTTTCATGACTTCTGTTGGTGTCAGACTCCCACAATACCAACATTTCTCATGTTTGACGATGTACTAGATGTCCACATTAAACTCATTTGGCCAGACAAATAAACGTTTCCACATTATTTGCCGATGTCTGTCAACAAGTGACAGTACAATGTCAAACAGGATGTCTATAAATAGACTATAGAAAGCAAAAAAAAACCCAATGTTTCACAAGTGTTTGGCAGCCAGGTAATCCTCATTGTTTACTACTAACTAAAGAACAGCTGTTTCCCTCTGGTCTAAGAGCGGAGCAGGGTTCTCTTCTCGTTCACTTCCTGTGTGTCACAGCTAGAAATCCGGTTCTGCCAAAGACAGCCTGGCTTTCTGTCAGCAGCTATCAGAGAAACGATAAGCTTCCTTGATGGTCGAACACAATCATATCAATGACCTTGTTGACAGCGAGAGACTTCTACGAGGTACAGTGACTGCATCTTTCTTCAGACACAATCAATAACAAGAGATTAGATGTAATGCAGCCGAATTTAAGAGCTGGACAATGCGATCTTTGTAATCATGCGTGGTTAACTGAGAAATCACCTGCCAAGGAGACCCGAAACTGAGACGCTGAGCAACCGACACAGCATCTTGGCATTGTTACTTGTTTGCTCTGCCATCGTGGTAATCGCTGCGCCAAATCTAAATTACATCGTAGCAGCTGTTCTATTCACAATAACAACTTTTCCTCGCCTGAGACGCTGCAATCTGTGCGGCTATGGCGTTAAAAGGAGTCAATTGAAATCAGCTTGTGTGTTTTTGAAGATTACTTTCTCAGTAAACCTAGACCCCCCCGCTGAGGAAAAGGCAGGGCCGGCTACACAGGGATAAAGTTACAGAACTCTGGGATCCAGGCTGAAAAGCATGGGAACCAGCTTATCCACCTGAGGGCAAGTCTGTAATAATACCAATAACAAAAGTCATCAGGAGAAAGAGACAATAATAACTAAAATGCTCCTGATTTATTTTATATTCTTGGTGTTTTCCTGCTGCAAACGTGCAACCCTCACTCAGAGGAGTGTATAAAAAGAACTGGCTGTTCCTTATGTAATAACCAAAAGGACAGAAAGGACACGGCTGAATGCTGACAGTGCAGGAGGAAGTTGAGGACAAGATGTCTGTATTTGTCCTGGAAGAAGTTCATCATGTCTTCCCAAAGACATCCAGAAGTTTGGGTGACTCGCAAACTGTTCCTAAAAAGAAGCAAGTGGAATTTTTCCTGCATTTCTTAAACTTTTCCATGCAAGAATTAGTCACAGAATTAGTCACAGCCTTAAAAAAAAAACAACAAGTACATGCAAGGCTTTGGGAAGACTGTCAATCTAAGAGGAAGTAAGTGCGAAAACAGGAAGACGGCAACATCGACAAACTGAGGCTGTCGGGAGGAGCTGCAAAAACCCGGAGATTCTTTCTGATGTATAAAAAAAAAAAATCTGATGTCAGAGAGACTTAATCATCCGCTGCTTGGGCCTGACCTGTAGTCCAGAGCTAATCAGGGTTAATACAAATTGTCTTAACGTCTACCTTTTGACATTATCAGTTAAGATTGTCTTCTCACAACATGACAAGCTGTCACTGTCATCGTCATGTGTCCCCTCCTGCAGAGAGAGGAGTCTCTAAAGGAGGAGTGGACATCAGGATCATGTACGTGAGGATGCTATTTTTGTCAGCCGAAGACTTTAAACGCCAACTACAGACTTAAATGTCAAAATTAACATAAAAAAGATAAATACACTGAATGGAGACGACGCAAAAGCTCCTCTGTATGTCGGTGAAAACTCATTTCATATTGAGTAACCTGCCCATGAAGGTAGCGTTTCAATGATTCTGAGGGACTGACATTTACTTCTCTGTCATCTAAAGGACAATCGCATTAAGCTAGTTGGAAATGTACCTCAGTATCACCACAAGGTTGACATTTACATCATATCTTTAGAGGAAGGGGATAAGTGGAGAACATGTTTTTGTCATTATTCAGATCAGTGATGAGGACATGGTCGTGACTCTTCCACAGAGCACGAATAAACCCGACAAAGTCTCTTTGGTACGTTGTACATTTCAAATATTTAAATGTCAAATGCTCCTTAAGAGAGAAGATTCCTCATTTCATTAGGAGTATTTGGTTTTCATTTCAAGCTCCTGTGAGGTTTGCGTTGATTTTGGCGACCCCTGTGGACAAAGCAGTACATCTCAGCTTTTCCTGATGTTGTCTTGTACATGTGCGAGTTTTGTTTTTCTTAAAGGGGACATATCGTGAAAAAAATCCACTTGTACAGTGTTTTTGAACATATGTTTGGGTAACCTCAGTGTCTACCGACCCATAAATTAAAATAATAACCCATCCAGTTCTTTGTTTGTGGTCTGCATAAGTCTTACAACACAGACAAAAATGCTCGGTTTCAAATGTGCTCTCCTTGTGATGTCACAGTGGGATTCTGGTAAAAAAAAAAAAATACCCTCCCCTCCCCTGGTATCTCCCCCCATGGACTCCACCCCCAGTCTAGAACAAAACTTTTGCGCAGGTCTGCCATTTTTATTCTCGCTACAGAGGAATGATGTCTACGGGGAAAACTCAGGGGGGGGGGCTCATTGCATTTAAAGAGACACACACCAAAACGGAGCGTTCTAAGAGAGCTGGTTTATACAGGGTCACAAACCTCCTCTGGTGCTTGATTCATGTTATATTTTGACCAAAGCACAGCACAGATGTTTCATTTAGACCACAGGGGACTGTTTGAAAAGGTGAAAGAGGGGGATAATATGTACTCTTTAAAAAAAAAAAAAATGTCTCACCCTTTTTTCTTGCAACAATCCAGTGTATCACTTCTAGGTCGTGTTTCTGCAGCGTGCAGCTCAACACTTCGTCTGACACCTGCCCTGCAGCAGCAGCTTCAGGCGTTATAATATATATATTTATATAGTTTGTTTTATAAAAAAAGATGAGTCACCACATAATGCCGATCAACTACTTCAGAAAAGTCGTGTGAGAAGATCTGTTTTTCCAAAGTGACAATCCACTGATATGTCATGTGACATTTGACACTCGTTATGACATTTAAGGAAAAAAAGAGCGAGACAGTCCGACGACAGGATGGAGGTTATGAACTCACGACAGAAGTCTAGGTTTCTTAACCCAGTAATCTGCCTGAACACACTGGACAGCGCCCAGCTTCAAATTGGCAGCTTGGCACGTGAGTGATGGCCGCAGTCTGCGTGTTCATCTCCAAATTCATAATTAAAGAACAGTTCAATAAAACGCACAAACTGAAATTCCTGCCCAGGAATAGACGCTTGATCACATTGTCCAAACCTCAACCATCGCACTGGCCAGTACTTAAAAAAAAATAAGCACGACAATGATAGGGAGGAAGGAGAAATTTAAAATTTCATTAAAGAACTGGATTTCACCCTCGAGGAACAAGAGTGCTTAATTCATTTGTCTCTGCTTGCCAAGTGGTGCATGTTGAAAGAAACATTTTTTTTTCTTCCTGGAACACTGACTGTGATCGCTGCGAGTGACGCGAGGACAATTGGTGTCCTTAATGTTTTATCACACACAATGACATGTTGTTACATTGTGAACTTAGCTTTACAGATTCAACACTTTTATCGCTTGTTTTTCCACGCAGACAGATATGCATGTGATAAACAGAAGTGGGTGGAATAGAACGAGGTTTAAGAAGACAAATTCTTAAAGACATCAGGCCTGTTTTTAATAACTATGAGTGGTCAGCATTTAGAAAGCAACCACTTCCCAATAACATGTCCTTTAAAGGCTCTTGTTTAAGATTCAGAAGAGTGGGGAAAGATGTGGCTATTTTTTTTGCTGTGCAACCTGCGGCTCTGAGCAGGATATGTTTACAGTTCTTAGTGCTTTGGTCTCAGATCATCACGGTTCAAGCCTGAGTCATCTCTGCTCTCGCCTCAAATCAGATCCATGTTAAGACATTTGACGCGGATGAAGATTTAAAATGTAGTTTAATTAGATTTAACAACAATCTAAATCACCTAATTGAGCACTAAGCCATGAAAACAATGACAAAGCAGAAACATACGCTGTACAGTAACTAGTCAATAAAAACTAAAATCCATATTTTTTTTCCATACCTTTGTGTGCTTACAGCAGAGAAGCCGCCGCAGACATTGTAGTGCAATTCTGAACTCTGCCGTGAAGAGAGACCCGGGTCTGGTCAGAGTGCAGGACAGAAAACAAACAGAGAGAGAAAAGACAAAAGGGTGAGCGTTAGAGATGTGCGGAGCGAGAGCGTGTGCGGTCCAGCCTCTGGTCGAGTCGAGTGCCTCTCTCAGTCCAACATGCACAGACTGATAGCAGCAGCCTTCCTCCTCAGGATTATGTTTCCTCCTCCAGCCTGCTGACAAGTAGCCATGTGACTCCAGGACCCAGTCAACACTGAGTCAGAGGCTGCTGCTGAGACACACTGATCTATACATCTGTAACACACACACTCACAATGACCTCAAGCTTCGGGGTGGAAATTCAACCCAGGTGATCAATATCTGTGTTAAACAAACCATGACAGCGGCTTTGCATGCATTGCAACTGAGACGGTCATCCCCAACCTGTTTGGCTTTTGATGTTTTAAAACAAAGCAACGCCTGTGTTCATTCAACTCCTCACTACTTGTTGCAGACGTCTCCTGCTTGTAATTTTCCTCATCCTATGAAAGCACAGTTAAACGTCAAGTCATTAACAGGAAAGTATCAACCGCATGTTTTTTGTCAATATGTGCAGGATGAACTCTTAATGTTCACTGTGTATGGATTGCATGAGAGAACAAGGTTATACGCCTATCATGCACTGAATTATTGACTGGTTAATTATTGACTGGTAGGCTCAGCATCTTAAGTGTGTCCATCAGGTTTAATATTTTCACCTGGTGCTTGTCAAACACATTGGTTTTCGGGTTAAATCTCCATTTAAGTACAACTTGGCATTCTGCAGCTTCTTAGTGTATTTGGCAGTGGAAAGAAAAACATGTCATGTCATGGCAGAATAAACACTACTACACCATTAATCCCATCCAAAGTCATAAAAGCCGCCAGATTAATTGTGTTTTGCAGCGAACAAAGAACAATCCTGTGATCGAAACAGGTTGCTTACCCGTTCTCGCTAAATAATCAAGCTGCATTCCACATCAGCTTATATGAGCCTTAGGGCTAAAGAAATACCTAAACTCAGGAGGAGTCTGAGTGTGTGTAAGTGTGTGTGTGTGTGTGTGATATAATTGTTTGTCCCAAGGGATGTAGAGTCACATGCATGACTTGCGTGGGGGAGAAACAGAGTCAAAGCCGCAAGCAGCTAAAATTGTAGTCCACTTCAAAGTCTGGGGCTTTCCTCAGTCTCAACACTGTGCTGATAATAGCATTATCTACTGTGGTCAACTATATCAAGAGGTGTGACTTCATGCCTGCAAGGTCGAGTCAAAACTTTTTCTTAACCATGACCAACACTTGACACGCTTATTCCGCAAACACTAAACCTCCCTGTGTGGCTCCTGGCCGATGTGTCACCTTTTTGTTATCAGTTATTGATGGTGGTTTTGGATTTATGTGGTTTTAAGAAGCAACATTTAATACAACAAAAAACCCTGTAAATGCTTCAACAAGTTTGTCTTGTTAAGGCAATAAAAAAAGCAGTTCAATAACATTTAAAATAGTCATATTTGCACAGTATCATTCCTCCTTCTCCCTTTCTAGCTGTACATAAAACTGTTAACAAAACTGGGACATTTTTTCCTTCAGCTTCCTGTTATTCTTCTCTCCCAGCAAGACCAGAACAAATCTGCAGGGCCATATTCCTAAAGCACGCTCAATGAGGTGCAACACATGGACGAGCTGGCTTCTTTAGAAAACAGCATCGGCGAAGAATCATTTCAAGCATCCAAAACTTGCATGGACGGAGACTCACCGCTAAAGATCCCACCACAGCTGCACACATAGCTGCCCTGTTTGTGGATCACTATGGGGATCTGGTGGCGGTGTTTGTTGCCTCGCCTCTGTTGCTCGCCTCTTGGAGTGTTTTAGCCTGAAATAGCTCAGCAGTTTAAAAGTCACCCGGCCACGTCCCGAGTCTTTCAATACGCAGACGTCTCTCTACCTCCCTGCTCTGCTCTTCACAGCTCAGTGGTCACACTGACTTAACTCAGGGTTTGGCTGCATGAGTCCAGCACTTCAGCATGACTGTGCTAAGTTATATGTGCAGACAGTCACTGGAGCACTTCCAGGCTAGCAGCTGCACGCAGTCCATGTAGACCCATCTGTATCTGGCTGTTTGTCCACTCGCAGGCTTCAGCCAGCAGCGGCTGTGCTGGCAGCTACTGCAGCACCTGTCTGCGGGGTGAAGAGGGATTGAACAGGCAACCAAAGCTTATATAATGACAGCTCATTGTCCTCTATCCCTGAAATAGAAAAAGCAATCACTGCTCAAGCATTTTTATACCTTGAGGAGGATCAGAGTGTTCGGAGTGCTGCAGGGGGGCCAACGCATGTTTGAAAATGGAAAAAAAATCTGCTACACTGTGTGCAAGAAACATGAGACAAGAGCTCAAACTAACAAGAAACATGAGACAAGAGCTCAAACTAACAAGAAACATCAGAGCTTTTTGTTTAATAATTCTGGACTTTGAATTTTATTTTGATACAAACGAGTTTCAGGTACAGGCCCACTTAGTTTTTGTGCAACATTCTCCAATCTTAGCCGCCACAATATGAGGGACACAATATTTGATACGGCAATCCTGATTTATGTCAAATCGCTAGTGCCAAATATCAACATTTTAATTTTCTTAAATGCAACAGTCTAAACAGATTCCACTGTTCAAGCTGCTGCTCTTTTGGATATTGCACTTACTGACTCCTCACAGGGTTTAAGACATGAATGAGGGTAATGTGAACGGAAGGCAACTGACCAGAGAAGAAGTTGACATCGGGATAAAAGAAGAAGAAGGCGACAGCGAGGTGACGACTGACAGCGGTGAAAAGAAGTCAGAGGATGAAGCGTGATAAGTAGGTGTATGTGAATAATAATGATGCAGTTTATCAGAATCAGATGTTGTGATGTTTCCTACTCATCTCGTCTCGCAATAGGTTAATGATTGCAGAATCGCTGAAGTGGATATAATTGTTATCATGGATCATGTATTACGTATCTAAATGTATCACGTCCTTTCAGATCGTATCACGAGTTATCCCGGGGTCCCCACTCATATTTAAAAAGTTTTTGTAGTGACTTAGATGAAATAGAAATAGTACAATTATTAAAAAACTAATGTGAAAACTGTGTGATAGTAACGTATTAATCCTGTCTTTGGACACTACATTACTCATTACCTCGAGAACATTTAGTTTTTTACATAAGAACTAAATGTTAACTGGACTTTTTAAATATTACATAAATATTTAGAAACTTCAGTTCAGCACAGCGAGCTCATCCAGGACTCTAGCTAACAGCTCTCCTGAGGTAAACATGTGGCTCTTAAGCTGCCAAATTCTCCACTATGTTCACAGCTAGTTGTAATCTTTGTCAGTCGTATGATGCTGGGCAGGTAGTACACACTCAGAGGGCTTTGAGCCAAATCAGCCGTCTGCTGCAGATGAGCCTTAAATGCAAAAGTTGAGACGATACTCAGAATCAGATCCTTTAACATCACAAGACAACATTTTGGATCTATTAATAACATGAAGATATTGATGTGTCTCAAAGACAGACTGCAGTACCTGACACAGAAATCCAATTCAAGTTAGACTGTGATAAAAACACTGAACAGGAAACTGTATCATCTATTTTTGTTAATTCTGATGAATATTTAGAGGAATTACAACTCCATGGTTCATCACTCAAAGAAAAATTCAAACATCTGTCTAAGAAAGAAATATTAATTGGCTTTATTTTAACATCCACTGAACAGAGAGAGACAGCAGCAACTGGTCGATTCCAGCTCCTGTAGCGTGAGGGTGTGGCACCGTCTAGTCAAAACTGCATCCCGTGGCTGCTCGGGTTGCAGAAGGCTGCACAAAAGGTAAAGCCTTATTCTCACAGAAACAGGGTAATTAAGGAGCTCTGACCTGTCTGTACTTTATAATTACTGTATTTACTCGCATGAGACTCCGACTGGGACAGGAATAAAATATCCCCAGAGCTCCAAAAAAACAAAAACAAAAGGCCTCAGATCTCCCACTACGGTCAAACACAAATCAGCCATTTATCCATTTCCTGGGAAAACAACACAATGGGATTACGTCTGAGTTCATGGCTGCAGGCAAAAGGCATGAGAATTTAAACCCTTACCCTCGGGGGGGAAAGGGTGAAAACAGCACAGGAGGAGGAGGAGGAGGAGGAGGAGGTGGGGAGAGAGGCAGGGATGCCGGACCATGTTTTACAGATTTTTGTGTATAATTAGATGCTCCAAAGAGGTGGTGGGGGGGGGGGGACAGTAGCCCAAACTAAACTATGCATTTTCCAGGGTGCAATGACAAAGCGCTTCATGGTAAAACAGAGCAAATGCCAATCAAGCAAACAGCCTTGTGACTAACAATGTGACTCGATGATTTTGAAAAAGGAAAACGGTCCTAAAATAATTATGTTTAGTGAAAGGCTGAGACTGATTTCTAGGCGTGATGTGTTCAGGGACCTGCTGGGTCTGTTTATCTGCAGACGGGAAGGTTAAATAAACATGAAAAATAAGTTATCTACCTCTCTTCCTTCCTGGTCTTCTGCATGACTAAGCAATTCACAACAGGAATGTGGACACACTCTGCTCGACTGTTTGTGCTCATCAGACTTGGATTCTCTCTCATGCAAAACTCGTTACATCAGTTAACAAAGAGTCTGTTTGACGTTTTCACTGAGGCGGAGGAAAAAACAAATAAGAACCGAGAGTGTGATCGTCGAGATAAGATTGATCTTTCTGAAGTGTTCAAGCACCATGCAGCGCTATGCGACAAAAGTGGAGCTAAACTGCTCAGGAATTTGGATGCGCACGATCAAACAAGGTCAGATTCACCCAGACAAACATTTCAGATTCTGCTGATGTCTGAGTCCTTGAAGTGCTCGGGTTTTGTGAGGCAGAGTGGACCCTGGTAAGACTTTGATTTAAGAGTCCCTAAGAAAAGATAATTACTTTTGTCCCGTGCATCAGCTTCACATCAAAGTTAAACAGCTCCTCGAATGACAGGCAAAGCACGTGGAGATGATACTGTTGAGTCAGCAGGAGGGACACATCCTTCCTCTATCCTGCCCGAGGGCATGTCCTGACTTCTCAGGGTCATGTTACAGATAAGCAGTTCTGGGATCATGGTTCCAAAACTGAGGTGCGCTGACCTGGAGGTGATCTTAGAGAGGTTTAAATGGGTCACATAGAGTGTACAGTGATTACATTTATTTTTAATTACAACTAAAAGCAAAACAATTAAATGTTTTCACACTCGCAAGTCGGCAGCAGACATCCATTATCTATACGCCTGTTCGAGGGGTTGAGGGGGGCTGGAGCCGATCCCAGCTGTAATTGGGCGAGAGGCGGCGTACACCCTGGACTGTTCACCAGTCAATCACAGGGTTGACAAATAGAGACAGACAAGCAGCCACAGTCACACTCACACTCACACTGGCTGGCAATTTTACAGTCACCAATTAACCTAACGAGCTTGTCTTAGGACTGTGGGAGGAAGCCGGAGAGAACCCACACATGCACACAGAGGGGCCCTGTCAGACGGGGGATTCGTGACAGGAACCTCGTCGCTGTGGGGCAACGCTGCTGATTTAGTTCTGAATATTTGTGTGCATGTTAGATCACAAAGCCGGTTAAACTGTAATGAAGCCAACAGCCACTAACTGGGGCTGTAGCTAATGAGCCTGCTCTCACATTTATAATAGCTGTCAATTCTGCTTTGTTTTGTTTATTATGGTTGAGACAGTGTTTAGCCAGTGGCGTCTTCTATCTTCAGACTAGTCGACTATTCTGAATTTAAGATATATATTAATTAGTGGAGATGTTTACCAAATAGAAAAAAAATAGTTAAATTATTTGCGAGTCAACACTTGCTTAAGCTGCCTGCTGGGACTTTTTTTAGAAAATAATCTTCTTCATTTTTCTTTTTTAAAGATTACTTTTTGAGCTTTTTATGCCTTCATTGTAGAGATAGGACAGTGGATAGAGAGGGGGAGATATTGGGGAATACACATGCAGGAAAGGAGCCACATGTCAGATTTGAACCCGGGACGTCCACCTGGAGGACCTACACCGTCATAAATGGGGTTTGCGCACCAACCACCGCTCCACCAGCGACTTGCCTGACATGTTTCATAAACATGCTTTTACCCGGTTTTCCTTTTTTCCCCCCCAGAATCAGATTCAAAATTCAAATAGTTTTTTTTTTTAAAGTTTTGATTAGAAACAGACAGAAACACACACAGATGGAACCCATAACTCAAATGTCGACATAGGACCAGTAACCATTTAAGTGCTGCAATTAGTGTTATTAGTTTCACCTGTGTTTGACGAGGTCAAGCGTCCGCTGTGAAAAGTTCAAATTAACTTCACTTTCAATCTACATTTTCCCGTCTGTGACGACGCCTGACTTTAGAGCCAGTTGCCACATGATAAGTATTTCCTTGACAGTTCTATATAATTTATATCTGAATACAATGACAAGGAACACCACTATTGTTTCCTCAGCAGCTATTTCTGTTGATTTTTTTCATACACATCTTGTCATTATGAGGCCAATCTGAAGCATGATGTAATATTGCGCTACCTCATTAATGTGTTGTGCCCCACATTCATCTCCTCCCATAAACTAGGCCTTCAGACACACAGAACAAAAACCTCAAATTGGGGTCAACAGGGTCTTGGGAATCCACGGGTTTACATTGAGAATTCATAATGAGCTAATCTCATTGACAGTATATTAAAAAGATCAGATGAATGGCTCATAATTTAAGAAAATTACTTCTCACAAGTGGCTCCAATTTCTGCTTCCTGATTTGTGGGAATTTCTTATTTTTTTGTCTAATTGCTTATTGAATAATCTTAGGTTTGAAGACTCAACATGAGGATGTTTTAAATTGATCATTTTCTGACAATAAAAAGAAAAACAGATGAATACGTATTTGACAGAGTTGTATGTTGCACCCTCCTTGCAGTTTAAAGATTATGCACAGGAATTAAGATTTCTATTTAAACTCATATTCATCTCAAAGGTAGGGCCTACTTCACCGAAACAGATGTTTTAAGGTGATCTGACCCCATGACCTCAGAAGGGGAACACACACACACACACACAACAGAATTACCATGCTGCTCATATTGAAAGAGCCACAAAGCTGACCACAACCCCAGCAACCACAATACCTTCGTGAAAACCTCAATGAGTTATTTAAAGCCACAATAAACCTTGCTTTAATGGACCATTTTAAAAGATTACATCACATTAATGAAGACCCTCATGTTACTGTCAGAAGAGGGGTGGGGGGGGGGACCGCTAGCTTTACTAAGATGCTCTTTTTCCTCCCCCCACACCCACCTCAGTCTGTCAACAGGCTTAAAACACAAGAAAAGTACGAGCACATGTCCAGGACTTTTTACCTGATTAAGAAGCAGAGGAACAAAGCGAAGTCATCCGGACACTTCCAATGCGTGTGTGTGTGTGGCAGTCACCGCTGGCTGTCAGTGTCGCCTCTCCTCATGAGACATCAACAACCACTTCCTGCCTTACGACAAAAAAGTGTACTTCAGAGCGGGAAAAAAATCTATTAACACAAAGTGGTATCCTTGTGAGACTCGATGTGACACACAGAATATGTCTAATTTACTCACCGGTGACTGGTACTCACCTCAAACTCACTCTGAATGAGTTGCTGAACCGGCGTCAAGTCGCTGAATTAAAAACACTCTTACTTCCGGTGTGCATTTCAAACTAAATCATCTTCGTGAGGAGCCTGGGAAATGCGTGCATTCACCATTGCATAGTTGCAATGTTACATAAAAGGATGCGCTTATGGTGTAAAAAAAATGCAAACCTTTCGCACTAAAGCACGGCGAAATGTTTATCTCTTTCACGCGTTCGCATCATGTGCCTTTATTTTGAAGGCACTATTAATTTAATCCGGTTTTATAGCGTAATTTAAGGGAGCTCGTTGTCATTTTCCAAAGAAGGGAATTGTTGCGCCTGCGTAAATGATGAAACATATTTCTGACGTAGGACTGATAAAGGGCGTCGTTCCGTTATGATGCTCATAACCTTCAACCTCAGAGATATTTATCTACCGCTTTTTCATTGAGATAAAAAAAATAAATGAAGTGCAAGTCATGTATTTTGCCACCATTTCACATAGCATATGCTAGAAATAATTAAATTAATTCTACTGCAAGCCTACTACTACTACTAATAATAATAATAATATAGAAAATAAATAAACTCCATCCATACTTCTGAAACTTATCCAAGAATATATTATATTTATTTTTTCCTTAAGTGCCTCTATCAGGTTTATTTAACTTGGTCACCTCGGTATGAACAGAGTGACCCCTATTGGTGGTTTTCTGCAAATAAACCCAGATAATGCACCTGTTAAATAGATTTACCACACAGTTTACTTTCTACTTGCTGCAATAATGTCTTATCATGACACATAATCTCAATGTTGTACTATTTGTTTTCACTTAAAGTCACAAGTAAACTGCTTGAACTAACATAAGCCATCTTCAGATACATGGGAACAGAGGTGATCACAAACTCAAACCAAAGCAGTGGCCCAAAATGTGGAGATTTTTCAATGTAGGAAACTTCCCTAATGGGGCGGACAGGACTCACTCTCGTTGCCCCAACAAAGAAAAATGAAACATGAATGATTCGTCTTTAGGAGAGAGAAAAGAAACAGGAAAAAAGAGGAATAGGAGTAAGCGTTGGGACACTGGCAGACACAATGGTCATGAACACTGGTTGGAGGGCCCCCCAATTGATTCTTGCTTAGGGCCCCAAGAGGCTCTAGAATCACCACTGCATGGAAATGTTTCATCTTCAGTGATAATGCATTTTGTGGTCGAGCTGGGGGTTTTCATATGGATCATTGTTTAGAGCCTCACAGTGGTGTAGTGGTTCCTGAAGAAGTGGGTATACTCTTCATTTTTTAATTTTTCACCCCAAATGTTTTATTCCAAAATGCGGCTGCTCGCCTCCTAACAGGCACAAAAAAGAGGGACCACATAACCCCTGTGCTCCGTTCTCTCCACTGGCTTCCTGTTCGCTACAGGATTGATTTTAAAAATGTTACTTCTGGCTTTTAAATCATTAAATGGCTCAACACCTCACTACCTAAGTGAACTACTACATGTTCATGCTCCATCCAGAGCACTAAGGTCCTCCAACCAGCTGCTCCTGGACGTGCCCAAAACAAGTCTCAAAACAAGGGGCGCTCGAGCCTTTTCTGTTGCAGCTCCGACACTTTGGAACAGATTACCATTTAAAATAAGATCTGCTGCCACCAGGGGCGCCACCAGGAACTCCGGGCCCCATGAAGAGATATCACATTGGGCCCCTACCACGGCTCAAACTTACCCGGAAAAATTTCTATGACCACACCTCCATCACACAAATGACCCATAAAAACTTTGAACTATGCTTTGTTTTACACTCTGAAAATGAAAGATAAATAATCACTGTAATATTTCCTCATAGCTTAAACCTTGTAATATTTGCACCTTTCAGAGAGTTGAATCATTTCCAGCAGCATTATTTGACTTATTAACTTGCTATAGTTAATGTTCTAAAGGCTTTTATTGTCTAAAGTGATCTTAATGGTTAGCTTATTGAATTAAAAATTCATTCAATACACTTTTATTTCAGGCCCATGAAAGGCCCCCCTCCCCACTGGGGCCCTGGGTAGTCAGTCCCACTTTTCCCCCCACAAAGACGCCCCTGGCTGCCACAACTGAACAGTTTAAGTCATTTTTAAAAACCCATTTCTTTTCCTTGGCTTTTATCTCTAGTTGAGTGTTTTATCCCAGCAGCAGTGTCTACTACAACTTTTACTATTGTTTTGTGTTTTAATTTAGGCTACTTTTAATTTGTACTTTTATGTGTCTTTATGATGTTTTGGATGTAATGTATTTTGCCTAATTTACTGTACAGCACTTTGGTCTGCCTCGGCTGTTATAAATGTGCTATATAAATAAAGTTGACTTGACTTGACTTATTAAGAGACCCTTACAGGAGAGTATAAACGGCTGCTGTTGTAAACAGTGACATGTAAAACCACTCTTGCATATTTAGTCAGTGACTACGTTTGCAAATTTGAGACAGAGTAGGCATGAGCGGTTCTAGGCAGGGGCCAACAGGGGCCAGTGCCCCTGTAACACTGAGCTTGGCCCCCCTGTGGCCACCCCTCCGAAAGAAAGAGCCCCCCTCAAAACACATGCACAGTATTTGACTCAACAACCGGACTCACAATCTAGTATTAAATTCTGTTACTGTAACAAATATAAATTAGTTATTTAATGATGCGTGCTATTATTTGGCATAATATTTTATCGTTTTTTAAAGCACTCATCTTTGTCTATTTTTGACCTGGGTTTAATGTTCCCCTCTGACAAAACAACTGGCCCCCGTTTGGCCCCCCTTAGTAAAAGTGGTCTAGAACCGCCACTGAGAGTAGGGGAGGGTCATCCATTAACCACCCTGGGGGGTGAAAACCCCCAGCATACTACTGAATATTAACAATCATCAACGGTGTGAATCAATGGGGAAAGATAAGTGGGTCAGACTTAAATTGATTGGGCATAGTCTGTATACCTGCAATACACCACTGGTATCTCAGACTGATACGTCACTGAGTCATTGAAGAAATACCTTTAGAAAGCCCAAAGGTAGCAGATCAAATGTGTTTTAAGCAGCGTGACTATTAAAAGCCTGGTGTTGTTTATTTACGCCTGGCTGGCAGGATCAAAAACATCGCTAGGCGCTTACTAAACGCCTTTTAGCGTTTCGTAATTGAGACTAATTATGTACCTTTTGGCTTTCCGTACACAACGCCTGTTCGCAGTGTTGATAGGCTGGTTTGTTGTTGACCAGCTGTCAATCAACAAGTCAACGGGGGGAGAGGTCAGTTTCGCTAGCAAAGCAGGCTGCCCACTGGACCTGCAAGTCAAACAAAAGTTGCTCCGTAAATTGTAGTCCCGCTGTGATTTGTTGAAACGACGACATGAGTTCTTCTTCCACTCCGGTAAGCTGCGACTCACCGCGCTGAAACCTGTTCACCTGTTAGCTCGTTAGCTAGCATCGCTTTAGCCTCGACGTCGTTTTCATGCAGCTAATGTTAGCCTTCATGCTAACGTTGTTTGTTGACAGTCCTGCTGCACTGAAAGCATAACAACAAACCCACTTAGTCTCATCTGTTATCCGTTATGTAGCTTTGATTTACTTAAATACTGTGTATATATGCGTGTTTAAAAACTAACATTTAAAAATAGTGAAATCTGTTGTGCATATTAATTAAATATTATAAATGACAAACAGTAAAAGGATAAAGCTCTTCCACTACCAAACTAGGTTATTACAATGTAAAAATTGGTATATTGAATTAGATTTTGATTGATTGATTGATTGATTCAATTTATTTCAGACATATCAAAATAAAATCAAACATATCAAAAATACAAAACAAAATGAAAAGCACGAAAATACAATAAACAAAAAACAATGTTTAAATTATTTCACAAAAAAAGAAAATTACATATATTCAATTGATATGCCTGAAAAGGAGTAGGAAGAAGTATAAAACTTATTTAATCCTACCCCTTTTCCACAGCTCAATAATTAACATTTATTAAATTAAATTCCTGTGTTCCTTATAATCTCTCTATATATACAATCTGTCTATATACAATTTGCTATACTATTATTACTATTATTATTATTATTATTATTATTTATATATATTTTTTCCTTCTTAAAGCTCTCCCTCATCCCTGTACCTTTTGAAAATCATTGCTTTGTACATGTTTTTAAACTGGATCATGTTTGGACAATGCTTTAGCTCCGTGCTAATGCAACAATTAAATATTCACAACAAAACCCAATGAATCCATTATAAAACTTTTTTTTTAAGAGTTAGAATAGAGATGAATTTAATGAAAAAGGACAGAGCACACTCATTTTTAAATGTACATTATTATTACATTATGATTCAGACAATTTGAGCCGTTTGTACAATGGTAGAACAGTAAAGAGTTATATTGATGCCTGTTGGATTGCCTTGTTTTACAGACGATTGGGGAGTTGTTCCTGATCCTCGGTGAGATGGGTTTCACGGAGGATCAGATCCAGGCCGCTGTGCAGGCGGGGCATTTTTCTGTGTCAGATGCAGCAGAGTGGTGAGTTGTATCTACCTTTTTCTTAAGTCAAATAGAGTGAGCATTCATAAAACACCAATATAATTTCCCTTCAGTTTCTTAAAAAGCCACTTCTTACTGTAAATAACATCCTAGTCCTTCTGTCATGTGTTTTTAGGCTCTTACAGGGTCAGTATCCGCGGCACAGGTTGGTCAAGCAGACGTCACAGCCAGCTGACACAGCATTTTCTGCTTTCAACCTGCCCAAAGAAGCGGCGAGCACCTCTGAGACACCCACATCTCCTTCTGACAGCAGAGGTACGACATCAAGCAGCACATATATATAAATTATCATTGTAACATCTTGTTCGTTTTGTTGTTTTTGGGGCGGATTTTACCGTCAACAACATCTTCTTCATTGGTGCTGAGGCCATCACATTCATGTAATCTTTCCCCAGAACCTCTGCCAGTGGAGTCCCGCATCAAACAGGACAAGAGTGACTTTGAAGAACAGCAGAGGCATCGTGTCGCTCAGGAGGCCAGAGCAGAGAGAAGGCAAAAGAAACAGGTGAGCAGTGCTGAAAGGGCACTTTTATTTTTATCACACAGATAATTAAATCTTTCTTCTTCATGCGTCTGGAGAAATGTCAGAACATCTTGTCTTACTTTTGTTTGTCTGCCAGGAGCGGGAGTTGGTGTTAAAGCGGATAGCTGAGGATCGGAGGAGCCTGCAGCAGAAACTCGATACCAGCGCTGCCGCAGAGACTTCTCCTCCCAGCGGTCAAGGGCAGAAGCTTGGAGGAGCAGTGCAGACTAATGTGGACAACAACTGCGTCCTAATGGTGAAGACTTAATGTATTGTGTGACAGTTGATACAGTCTTTCTACAGAATTGCACTTTTTTTTTTAAACCTCATGTTTTCTTCTGTAGATTCGGCTACCATCCGGGGAGTCCATGCGTGAACGCTTCCCAGCTGATGCTCCCCTTCGCAGCGTTGTGGAGCACATCACCGGGCGTCACCCCACCCTCCCCACCTTTTCTCTCCTCCAGGGTTTCCCACGGAAACGCTTTGGGGAGGCAGAGCTGGCATGTTCATTGCGCTCTCTTGGCCTCACACCCAACGCTGCACTTTGCATTCAGACCACTCCTCCAGAGACACCCCAGGATGCACAAAGTCCTGCAGAGCCTCCAGCAGTGGCACAGATCGAACCACCTCCGTGCGTTGTGACCCCTCAGCCACAGGTCCCCGTCATGGAGGGGCCTGAAAGGCCGGACTTTGTTCCGCCTCCTCCATTACCAAACCAGCTGTGGGAGGAGGCAGTGAACTATGCAGGGATACCTGGAGTCGGTCCATCTCTGTCTGGGCCATCTCACATCTGGGGTAAGGATTTGTGTTGTTTTGTTAGTGGTGGGGGTGTAAATGAATCATTCTCTGCACAAATTACTGACAGATGTTGACCAATGACAATTTCCCTGGGGACAAACAACTTAATGAAAAAAAAAATGCAAGATTTACATTTCTAGTCCTGCAACAATTGTCCAGCTTTGATCTTTCTCTCTGGAGCCGTCCTCCATGCTGGCAGTGAAGCACTGTGTGCATTGTTTTTATTTAGCCTTTCTGCGCTCCCCCCTTTCATACCTCGAGGACCCACCTAGGGGCCCTGCCCTGCAGCCCACCAGTTTGAGAATCAGTGACTTATTAAAAAGGCAGTTTAAGTTATATTATATTTAGTTTAGTCATAAGTTTTCAATCTTTAGCTTCCATCCACAATCAGTTTACTGAAAATTCAAACGTTAGAGTTTCAAGCTGGGAGAAAAGTGTAATGTATGCATCACCTCACAATGGTTATGGAGAAAATGAATGGGATTTTAACTTTTTAAATACCTCCTCCTACTTTTTAACTCTACAAGCTTAGGTAGTTAACATTATTCACATTATTTAAAAAGCTGTCTCTTCTTCAAGTAACAGTCCTGGTGCTGTTTAACAGGGCGAGGCCAGAGGTTGGTTCCTGGTGATGCAGAGGACGTGGCTGGCATCGTGGGTGACGAGGAACCAGAAGCAGAGGATGAACCACCCTACATGCTTAACGGTACAGCTCCCCTGGGTCTAGCGTTGTTGCTGACACCTCATCCCTTTTTTTGACCGACATTTTGTTTGGCCCTCCCCTCTTTCGGCCTCGACGTGTCTCCGTTTGTTCATGCACGTAGAGCTTTTTGTTCTCCCACGCTAGAAACAGATGACCCGGCTTCTCTCTTTCAGCTGTGCTTCAGTTCCATTCTCTCATGTATGCTTTGCAGTAGACTGACTGGCTGCTAATGAGTGCTGCATATAAGAAAGATTAGGATTAGGAAATATGTAGGTGAATGCCCCTTTCTGACAAACATATTGCGCACAGGGTCTGAACTGATTAGCCTCGACAACTGAGTTCTCCGAGCGCTTGCAGCCGCTCAGCAAATCAGACGCAGCCTTTCAGAGCATGTGGTTCAGAAATAGTATTCTGAATGTGTGCCAGACCACAGACAGTCAAAAGAGCTGAATCACAGTCGAACCCTGTGAGAGGAGAATCAGAGATCCAGGACCAAAGATGCTGATTAGAGGTGTGGGATTTAAAAAGTGTTGTTTTTTTTGTTTTTTTTTTAAATATAAAGATTAGAAAAGGTGTTTTAATTTTAAACAGCTGTGTGAGTTAAATATGATCTAGTTTTTTAAATATCTTTGATTTTCTGCTTATCAGAATATGTTCATGGTTTACAGTTCTCACTTGTGTAATCTTCGCAGGAATGCCGAGGCTGCCTTTCTTTCCAGAGAACAGGTTCCGTGGAGAGTTTGAGCCGAGGCACCACTGGCCAGAGCAAGGCAATCGACTCAGGTAGGTGCCCGGACAGACACCAGGCACTGATATAATCGGAGACCTACAATGCACACATTTTGAAACAACTTTATAGATATTTTATAAGTGTTTAAAATATTTGCAGCAGTTAACTGATAGCAATAAACAGTAGAACGAGGAGTAGAGGCCCCATTTTGTCCAGCATGCTATAGAGCCTGTGAAGATGTGACATGTTAAGGACCGTTGTGTTTGTGTGTTTCAGGGAGGCTCCAGAAGAGGACCCAGCTGAGCCTGAAGATGCGGGAGGACGGGTGGCTCCTGGGGCTGCAGGTCTGGCTGCAGTGGAGCGTCTGCAGAGAGCTGCTCAGCAAGAGGACCCCCGTGCCTCCCAGGGACAACCATCACCCCCTAAAAAACCATTCAGGACACCCAGCGTGCCGTCCCTATGTGCCTTGGCCACCCGTGCCACTGTCCACCTCATGACTGGTAAGAGACAGAGTACAATATTCAGTAGTAGAGTCACTGATTTCTCAGGAAATACGTGTTCATTGCTTTGTTTACTCACTGTTGTCATCTGTCATCTGTCAGCTCCCAGCATGCAGTACAGCAGCAGTCTGGCAGGCCTCACCCCGGAGCTCGCAGAGCTTCTGCTCAACCACATGTCCCGTGAGAGGCTCCTGCGTCCACGCACCCTGGAGCTCTTCTTCGGCTGCCCGTTGCAGAAGTTTGTCCTAAACTGCTACCCTTACTCCACCAATGAGCTCCTGCGGCAGTTACGCGCCTTCACAGCACTGAAGCACCTCAGCCTGGTCAACTCACCTCTCATCACAGGTACACACAATTTCAGCCCAGAGTGGAGTTTAGAATCATTTCATATGAACACATATTTATTCACTGTAATCAACTATTGTTCAGTTTCTTTGTTTGAATTCATTAAAATCCCCTGATTTTGATTCTTACAGACTCTGGACTTTCAATCCTGTCCAGCCTGGTCAAACTCCAGTACCTCAACCTGGCCTCCTGTAGCAAACTCACTGACTCCTGTCTGCAGCAAATCACAGGTTGGGCTTATGAGAAACCCAATTTCAAACAAGAATCAGGCTGTTATAATGGAGAATATTAGGTTATGTAACACCACTTTATAGGAATTTACAATTACGTGCAGGAACGCCAGATCCCAACATAAGCTGCTCTGTTTCAAATACGGTATTTGTTCTTTGTGTTAAAAGGATTTTCCCTTGATTAATTATTTTTTTCCTACAAGGTTTAAAGAGTCTGTGTTACCTGTCCCTGGACCAGACCAAAGTGACCGATGCCGGGATGGTACTTTATCTCCAATCGGCTCCATCCTGCCTGTCTCAGCTGAGCCTGAACCAGACGGCTGTGACCGAAGCCACACTGGCTGTCCTTCCCACCTGTGTGCCACAACTACGTCTCCTCAGCATCAAGCAGACAAAGGTACCTGCAGTTCAAACACACACCTGTAATAGCAAACATTGTTTTGGTTTTTTTGCAAATGACCTTTCTTTGTCTCGATGGGTGTTGTGTGTCAGGTAACGGACGTGTCAGCTTTGGCAGAGCTTTCCAGCCTGCAGACTCTCAACTTGGACGGGACAGGTGTGACCGAAAGCTCTCTGGAGCGCCTCGCCACCCACCCGGCCCTGTCATCCTTAAGTTTGGCAGGAATCCCCGTAGCAGATGGCAACCATGCTCTGCAGATCATCTCAGGTTCGAAAAAGGGAAAAGAACAATGCATGCACAGAGATGCAGAAATCCTTAACTTGGGTGGAAGTATGGAAAGTTGTGTCAGGAAATGGGGTAAAAGTAGATGTTGTTTTCCAGCTTCAAAGACATATTAAAAGTGCAGGCTCTGAAATGTACTTGCAAAGAAAGCCTAAAAGGTGTTTTATGAATATTAAGACAAGATACTACTGGTGCAACAGATCACAAATCTCATGGTTCTGATCAGATCACAGATTTTGATCACAGATCATTTATCAGATAAGCACAAAAAAATGGTATTTGTACTCATCAGTGAGCCATGAAACAGTGCATTTTAACAGCACTACAAATCACAAAAAATAAAATCTCCTGCTGTGAGGGAAATTTGTGAACATGCAACTCGGGAAAAATTCCATGGCATCATGTCCTTGAATTGATTAGAAGTTTTCAGGAGTGCATGTGTGTGAAAAATACTTACGAGAGGTTTTCTGTTTTCTCTCCCAGGTCTACGGTTGATTCAGCTGACCCTGCCCGGACGACACTCTGTGACAGACAGTGGTTTGTCTTTCCTCTCCAGACTTGGTCTGTTGTCAGAGCTGGACCTGACAGACTACACACAGGTCACAGACCAGGGAGTCACCCATCTCTCCACCATGAACAGGTAGGTCCAGCCCTTTGTAGTTGTCCCCTCATTGTTTTTGTTTTTGTATGACTACAGCAGGCATATTCACAGGAGTGCTGTGTTTACTTTGTGTAGGTTGAAGAAGCTGTCACTCAGCAACACTCAGGTGACAGACACAGGGCTTCCCTCTCTGCGCGGCCTGCAGGACCTGCAGGAGCTCTGTTTGGACCGGACAGCGGTCACCAGCCGAGGGGTGGCCGAACTCATCGTCTGTCTGCCACACCTCCAGGTGATTTTATCGGTTACTTTTGTGTTTTTTCTACATCTGCATATTGCCCTGGGAAAACTTAGCTTAAGAAATTAAGTTGTCTGTCGTATTCCCTTTGAACCCTGCTGCAGATCAAACCAAGCTACAGAACTCTATAGTTAATGGTTCAAAGTTGTAAGCCCTTTTTTTCAAATCCATTAACATGATAATGTGATAAGCCAGGCTAAAATGTGGGGCTCAGAAAGGGGATAGTTATTTATTTATTTATCATGCAACATATTTTTCTGTAATGTGTAAAGAGGATTCGTTTGTTATTGATTCTTGATAGGCAGATTTTTTCAGTGTTTATGGATGAGAATTGTTTCCAGATCAGCTGCTTTGATGTTAATATGAATGCTTCAGGACTTTTCAGTTTAGCGTCACATTTGCAGAAAGGTTGATTGTTGTGTTATTAAACGTATACTTTCTGACATGATCTTATTTTGTATGCCTTTCAATAAGCTGACGTTGTGTTTCCTGTTCTGTAGGTGTTGGGGCTGGCCAGCACTCAGGTGGGAGACACAGTAGTGAGGCGAGGTCTGATCCGCTGCAATCACCTTGTGAAGCTTAACCTCAGTCGCACGCGGATCACAGACCACGGTAAGGTCCGACTCTGATGCAGGGCTGTCCGGGTGAAGTTATTTCTCCTGTGTGGTTGAATAGCACTACACTCAGCACTTTTTGCTCTCTTACTCGTTTCAATAAGCTGGCTCACTCCTTTCATTCGGAGTCATTTTATGGCGTTATTTGAGGTAGGGGAGAGTAGAATGACATGCTAGAAAGGAGCCGGAAGTCGGAGTCAAATCTGGGCCACTTTAAGGACTTAAGCCTCGGTACATGGGGCGTGCAACATTTAACAGTGAAACTGAAATGGAGCAGCTTCATGAAGAATAAAGATGAGAATGTAGTGTTTGATAATGGCTGCTGTTGGCTTGACAGTAGCAAAATATTGTTGTTTTCATTGCCACACTAGACTCAATATAACCTTTTCCTGGCTCTTTTTCCCCCCCTCAGGTCTGAAGTTCCTCAAACACATGCCTCTGGCTCAGGTGAACCTGGATGGAACCGGTGTGAGTCTTATCGGAATTGCAAACCTCCTCTCTTTCACCAACATCAGCAGCATTCGGGCCAGCAACACTCGCAACATTTCCCCCGATGACGTCTCGGACGAGGAGTGGGAAGCCCAGTGAGGGGTCCATACCTTGGTTTGGTCCTCATGTACTTTACCTGAACGCACCTTGGACTGCTGCGGTCCCCTTCTAGCCCCCTTGAAACGTGCTGCTGCCAGGTTACTCTAACAGCATTACTGAAACACTCCCTACCTGCTCTGTTTCAACTGCAGCTAGTGCCACTAATCGTCAATCATGCACGCTTCTCGATGAAACCTGTAACGAAAGCCTCGTGTTTTAAAAACCGGGCCAGTACCAACGTTTACATATATTTAAAATCAATATGTGTTAACCTGCATAAACTACAGAACTTTGTTTGAGGACATCTCCAACTACAGCTTTAAAGCTTTACCTGCAGCCTTAGAGGTTGGAGCTTCCTGCATTCTGCTGTCATGAACATATGAACTGACCGCCATGTAGCTTTAACTACGGCATGTTTAATCAGACTTTGAAAACTAACGGACTGCTGCGCGTACAACCTCAATAACAAATTTACTGGAAAAAAACTACGATCAAAAGCATATTTGATTTGAAGGATAAAAAGACAGATGTCTTCCATATCACATGATGATAGATTAAGTAGCAGTAAAGTTTATGTTGCCCCAGTGATAATCACCATAGTTACGGTAAATATTTGGCACCATTAATTTCTAGTTTTTATACAAGGAGCAAACACTCCTGCAGATGATGTCAGCTGCATGTAATACTCCAGAACATTTACTTTCAGCTTATGTCCGTCTGGTTTCATATCCATAAATATCAAACGCATGCTCGTCCTGCTGCCATGACTTGAGTATTTGCTCAATTTTGGATTTTTAGTCAAACTCATTATGTCAGTTTGTTTCAAATACACGGCCAGATGATTTGGTTTTGTGGAGGTGTAATGTTTTGGGAACACACCATTTAGTTTGAAATGTCTCTCACAGGTAATTAGGTAAGTTAAAACACAACTTTTGATCAGTGTATCGTTGAAACTGGCTGATTAAGAAATTACTCAAACATGATTTTGTTGATGGCGACATTGGACAAAAATTTTTCAACGTCATGGTTGCAAAATTGTGGCAATGCGTCTGTGTTTTTTTGATACCATTCACATTTGACAAGACCACAGCTTTAGTAGTACACATTTTTATAGCTTGTGATGCCACCTGTATGAATGTTTGTTCTTTTAAGTGCGTCCTGGAGATGCACTTGATGCATTATTAGCAGTTGACAGTTGTTTTAGTTATGCAAAAAACGGCCTGTTTTGTTAGTTCAGCCATTTTCAGTTACATAGAGGACTGGATGACAAGTATACAGAGAAGGTTTGCAGTCATGGGGCTCACATGCCAAAATCCAAAGCAACTCTTTTAATCATTTCAACTTTGTCCTTGTTTACAGAGATGTAAAATAGTTTATTTTCCCTAACAGTTTTTTGGAAATGAACACTATTCTTTAAGTTAATAAAGTCTTGTAAACCTAAATGTGCTGTTTTTGTTCCGTTTATTCAGACAAACCTTTATTGCATTACATTGTTAAATAAGGCAGAACTGCTCTTTTACACAAAACAAAAAAGTGTCAACTTTTAAATATATGATAATACTTAAAAGCTGCTGTTTACATGAGGGGATAAAAACAGAACATTTGGAAAAATAAAACTTTTCTGTGAAGACAGCACAATGGAATGCATTCCAAAATGCACTGAGATGCTTCAGGTGAATCAGCCAATCAGAGTGCAGCCTGAGGTGAAGGGGGGGAGAGGATGGGTTCAGCACTGTCAAACCGAGATTGTAATACAGTACAACATGTACAAGAGACGTGTCCAATGAGATGCATAAGAGATTGTTTCAGTTCTACTTGGGGTATTTCCTTGTCCTATCAGGAGCCTGCAGGACAAATCCATGATGCAAGATAAAGGAGTGACTCAGTATGATGTTTATTTAGATATCGTGCGCTTGCTTTTCAATCCTTGATTTCAAGTGCTCCTTGTATGCCAGGATGTCTCTATTCCACTTTGTGATGGTTTGATTCTCACACACCCAGATCTCTTGAGCCACCTGGAGAAAAAGAAGTGAGGATTTTTTTTAAAACTGCATCAGAGGTCTGTAGTGCCTTTTTCAACCAAATGTTTAATTACTTTAACTATTGAAGGATAAAATATATACCTGTTGGATTAGCCTGAAGTCGTGGCTAACTAGCATCACGCCACCTTCAAACTCATTGATGGCTTCTGCCAATGCATCGATAGTCTCGATATCCAAGTGATTGGTGGGCTCATCAAGGAACAACATGTGAGGGTTCTGCCAGGCCAGCCAGGCAAAACACACCCGGCACTTCTGACCATCCGACAAGTTCCTGATCGGACTGACCTGGAAGAGGAAATTCCAGGAATAATGTAAGTAAAAAAAATATCTCTGCCATTCTACATCAGGTGCAAGGACCTCAAACCTACCTGCTGTTTTCCGGTCAGCCCATAGCGGCCGATGATCTTCCTCATGTCCTCTTTTTCTTTGATGTCAGGGTAACACTTCATCATGTACTCCAGAGGAGAAAGGTCCAGCTCCAGCGTCTCAGTCAGATGCTGTTATGTGAGCACATACAAAAAGAGGTATTTAATTCAACATTTCCGTCTTAATTAAAGAAAGTGCATCGAAGTTCAGTCCACCGACTCAGTGGTTTACCTGGTGATATCTGCCAATCTTGACATGAGAATGTTTGCGGATCATGCCATCAGTGGGTAGGAGCTAAGAAGAGAAAAGAAAATGATTTATAGAAGCCTGAAGGAAACTGTGGGTTATTGTGGGATGGTGTAGAAGTATACTGTACCAACCTCTCCCATCAGCAGCTTCAGCAGTGTGGACTTCCCTGCTCCATTGGGCCCCACCAGGGCAACTCTTGTGTCCAAGTCAATACCAAACTCCAGGTTATTATAAATGGTCGGCTACAGGAAACATCGACAGATAAGTGATGATGAGAAATGAGTCTGCATTTCAATGAACAAAGCACCACCTATGCAGCAATATCAATTATACTTACTGTGTCGTCGCTGTACTTGAAGCTCACATTCTGAACCATGATAACAGGAGGAGGGATCTTCCCACAGGGATGAAAATAAAATGACAGAGTCTGTTGGAGACACAGGCAGTTATTAGTCTACAATGTATAACAGTGGGAACAAATTGTCAAATTTTGGACAGGGTCAAAAGTCTGAAACCACTGCCCGACTGTACGGCTATTGAAAGCCTGTTTTCAAAACCGTAACAGTTACCCTTATTGATAAGTTACCTTGTCATTCACGACTTTTTCAGTCAAGCCTGATGCCACCATCTTCTGCAGCGTCTTCTCTTTGCTCTGTGCCTGTCGTGCCAGCTTTGCAGAGCCGTGACCAAACCTTGCTATGTAATTCTAGAGACGAAAGGGGAGGAAAATAAACAATAAATAAAAAAAGATCACTCAAGGAAAATGAAGGTGTGTAAAATTAAAAGCCAGTAAACCATTTTGAATAAGTGAGTTTCAAGGAAATTCTTAACACATTTTTAAAATTTAATAACCCAAAATCAAGCGTTAGACTAAAAGGTCGATATAAGCTGAACAGCAGACGGCGACCTCTTCCAATAACACCCTCCATTTGGATAAGAAACAACACGTCACAAAACTACATAAAAATGGAAAACCTTCACAAAGAGTAACTGAGGATGGACTCCTCTCACAAATGTTCCAGATATGACTCGACTATATCGAGACTGGAATGATTAGTGAAGACTCTTTTTTTTGTCTGCTCTGACACAATCTATGTAGTGAACACATTCCACCACAAGGTGTCTCTGTTTTACCTTCATGTGTGTTATCTGGTCCTGCTCCCAGTTGAAGCGCTTCATCTGGTTCTCTTCCAGTTCCTCTCTGGTCTTAATATACTGGTCATAGTTACCCTAAAAGCAAAAATAGATGTGCATGGTCAGAGAGGCACAGAGAGACACATATTTAGAAACAGCCCACCCCCAGTTTCCTTATTTAGCATTATATATGGCAGAGGGCATTCAAGATACAGGAAGACCTTCCAATGGATGCTTTGCTTTGAAGTGTTCTCACCGTGTAGTATTTCAGTTTTCTCGAGTGCAGGTGGATGATGTTGGTGCATACACCGTTCAGGAAGTCTTGAGAGTGTGAGATGAGCACGAGGATTCGCTTGAACCTAACATAAAAAAAGAACAGGATTAGAGAACAAAAAAAAAAAAAAATCAACCGTTTAGACTCATTTTAGTGAGGAAGTGGGATGTCGGCTTACGTCTTCAGCTCTTCCTCCAACCACACACATGCGTCCAGATCCAAGTGGTTAGTGGGCTCATCCAGCAACAACATGAAGGGCTTGATGAACAGGGCTCTAGAAAAAAAATAGGAAAGTAATAAAGTATTAATAAACATTAAACTCATCACTGGGGTAATTTGGATTTTTTCCCTACATATTAATATTCCTTTTAATTTCACAGAAACTTCTTGTTTTTACATTGCAGGATAACTTATTACTACATATCTCTTTGTTTTAGAACTTTCAAAATCAAGCAAAGCATGTCCGATTTAATACTTGGTTTTTACCTGGCCAGAGCAACACGCATCCTCCATCCTCCACTGAAGTCCTTCAGTTTCTTATTCTGCATAGCAGCGGTGAAACCCAAACCGTGGAGGATCCGAGAGGCTCGCACCTCCGCTTTGTCTGCATCAAGCTCTTCCAGACGCTCATACAGCTCCATGAGCTTTTGACAGTCCGCTATCAGAGGAAGACAAGAGATAAGTATTGACTTCAGCTATGTTAAAGAGATGTTTCTCTCTTCTCCTTGTCTTTACTGCAAGTCCTTTTCCATAAAGAAACAATATCCATAGCATCCTGTTCGTGCATGTGTGTGTATTTTAGCATGTCTCATCTAAGTGGATATCTTTTTAATCTTATCTCAAACTAGGCATGATTCCCTTGACTTATTTCAGATTTCTGTTAGTTGCCTCTCTACTGTTCTCCCATTGTACATCACGGGTAACTAACTTACAGTCCTCATGGGCAAGTCTCTCCGCCTCCTTCTCCAGCATTATTCTCTCCTCATCCACATCCATGACACACTGCAGGGCGGTCTTCTCGCTTGGGGACATCTCCCGGGTCAAGTGGTAAATGTCGATGTGCTCCGGAATGGGGATCTCACGATGCCCGATAGCAGACAAAAGCATGGATTTTCCTGGCAGATTTAAGTAGATGAGAAATGTAATATATTTTCTTATCGTAGTATTACAATTTTTTTTTACTTTTGGTAAATTGTTTAAATTAGCAAAGTAAAACATTTTGAGACGGGTAGGAGTAAACAAGTTCCCAAAACAGTACAGGGAAAACTCAATGAGATACTGGGAGTTGTACAAGCCACTGAGTAGCAACATGTGCCAAAGAGTTTACCTGTGCCATTTAGGCCAATGAGTCCATAACGTCTGCCTGAGTTAAGCTCCAGGCTGGTGTCAGCTAGAAGCTCTTGGCCATGGAAGGTGAGCGACAGGCTGGCAATGTGAACATCAGTGCTGTTGGGGTGTGAGGCCAAAACACCAGTCACTGCCCGTGCCTCGGTCTTTGCCAGCTCAAATTCATCCAGCTCCTTTGTCAAACTGACAATGCCTGTAAAAACAAAACACCTGTTGACTTCTTTGCTTTAATTTAAAGAAAGACACATTCAAGTGTAGTACTTTCACGAGAAACATACACAAGTGAAGTTTATGACAAAATTGAACAATTTAATCTTACAGGCAAAGTAAATCATACCCAAGTTTATAAAATAAAGACAAAAAAAACATTCATTCCTTACCATTGCTCTCTGCTCCATTGCTCTGGGTCTCTGGTTGGTCACCATCTTCATTTCCTTCATCAGTTTTCTTGGTACGCTGACGAGCTTTCGCAGCCTCCTTCTTCTTCGCTGCCTTCTTCTTGGCTAAGTCGGATGGCATGGTTGTGTGGAGCTGTTTTAAACGCAGGAAATAGAGAAAGAGGCCGACATAAACAAAAAATATTAGTCACCATATTAGGGCTGGGAAATATATCGAGTTTTTAAGATATATTGATATATATTTTCAAACAAGATATAGGGTAAGAGAATATCGTTAATATCGATATAGTTTAAGTTGCATTAAAATAACATTATAGAGGTGCCAGGTCACCTTTTTCTCATCTCACTGATGATGAGTGACTGTCTCTCTTAACCCTGCTCCTCCTCTCTCTTATATTGTATTTAAGGGACATTTTTATTTTATAATATGACTTTCTAAATTCACAAACAGGTAGTTTATTTTATGTGTTTTCACTGTTAATAAAATACATAGAGTATCGCCATTCAGCTAAACAATATCTAGATGTGAGTTTTGATCCGTATCGCCCAGCCCTAACACCACATGTCTAAAGAAAATCACTATGTCCAGATTCTCAGCTGGTCCTGACACTCATGCCGTCTTTGGAATACCTTCTTAAACATGATCAGATTATGATTATAATGGTTGATCCAATCACTTACAGAACCTGGCGAGAGAAGCAGATTAACCGGTGTCAAAATATGCCGGTGTTACGCCGAGAATTGAACCCACCTCGCAGGACAATGCAAAGTATGGCAGACACAATTTCCACCTTGCCGAATTTCTCTATCCACCCCTTAAATGTCCTCTACCGAGTCTACATAAACAATAAGGACACTTAACTTATTGAATTAATAAATTATAAACTTCGCATACTTTGTCATCACCGATTGTGCCACCGGAAAGAAAGATAACACCATTTTTTTGGAAGGGATGCATTTCTCGGTATAACACCGGTGTTTAAAATCAAGGATGTAACGTCAAGGTTCGGATGTTTTTTTTTTTTAATTTTAGACTCACGTTTGAAAGAAAAGGCCTAATGTGGTGAACGATTGGGGCCTAAAGAGCTGTGGTGATGGTGCTAACCAAGAATCGGTCCCTTCAGTACCACCTGCTTGCACGTTGAGCTCTTAACGCTGCTAGCCCCGCTGATGCTAACGGCAGCTGATGCCGCCAATATCATCGGCAGATTTATCATTTCACAGTGAATAACCTAAGGGTGATACCGTATCTATCGCATTGGTTTGTTAAGAAAAAGTGCCACACAGAAGAGGATCATCTTATATATATATTGATAACGCTGCCGCTGCTGGGCTAACAACGGAACTTGAGCTGACAGGCCTGAGTCGCCAATGCTAATGCTAACGCTAACGTGACGCAAGGCCCGACCGGCTAACACGAAGGTCTGAAAACGTGTAAATCGACCGTTCGTGAGTTTTGTTCAAGCCTACGTTTGTTTGAACAGAGTTTTTGTTGTGTTGTCTAAATGTGTCGTAGTTGTCAAAACCCGTTAATTCGTATCTCACCTGGATAAGGAATCACTGGTTTCGGGAGCACACCGACGTCTCGTGTCCACTTTTTCGCCGGGTGGATGTAGCCGCACGCCGAACCGCCAGACTGCCCATATATGGTAAAAGAGGGCGTGGAGCTTCAATGTACCCGCCCCCTTTCTTTCCGTGAGACTGCAGTATTGCTGCGTTCAACTGCTCCTCGGATGCTCCTACTTGATTTTTTCTGACTCCATTTTGTTAATAATGTGAATCCTGAAAATGAATGTTTTGTATTTAATGGCTCAAATGTAACCGAGGACTCCACGGAACCATTACACACAATACATTTCAAATAAGCCATCATCTTGGCTGTCTACTCGCCGTTATATTGTATAGTTTCTGCTTATAATATGTCTACACTCATACACTTTAACTTATGTCAATACTGTCCATTTACAACTCTGTTTTTGCACATTTACATTTAATCTTCCATATTTAATCTTCCTATTTAAGACTAGTAATGCTTAGTTAAATACTGGTTGTATATATTCACATTCTTAGTTTTTATATCTTTTAGTACTTATTTACTTTGTATTAAATATTATATTATGTTTAGATTTGCTAACATTGTGTTTTTTACTCATATTGTGTGTTTGGATAACCTGCTGCTGTAACGCCACAATTTCCCAGTTTGGGATCAATAAAGTAATTTTATTATATTCTATTCTATTCTATTTACATGCAGAGCGCAAACTAATGCTAAGATTTCAGAATAGAATAGAATAGAATAGACGTTTATTGCCATTTGCACAGGTACAGGACAGTACAGGTACATTGGAATTCTTGTGCGTTTCTCCCTGAGTCAGCTGCTACAAAAAAAGTTAAAATTATATATAAAATAGACTAGCATTGTAAGAAAAAAAGAGTAGAAAAGTACAAGTAAAAATACATAAGTTGTAGTAACAGCTAAGTGATTTAAAATAAACTGTACAGAAGTTATACACTGTATTAAAGCAAAGATATAATACAAAAAAAATAACAAGGGGAACACTGTACAATGAAATGAAAATATAAATACGTTTTCTTATTGCACTTATTATCTCTTATTGCACCTGAGGTTATTGCACACATAGGCTTATAGGCTAGTAGGCTAATCTTACTTTGAGCTGCAATCATGGTGAATAAAATAATAATATAAGTTAAGTGAACTCTTCTAGAAGATTAACAACCATAGAGTGTAAATACTAAGGTACCAAGTTGCATCCCAATGGATTTCTGAGATCATCCTGACGTAGGGCTGGGTGATATGGACCAAAACTAATATCTCAATATTTTTTCGCTGAATGCAGATACTCGATATATATCGATATGTCTTTTATTAACAGTCAGTTGCACAAGTTCAACATGGACATTAAAATAAACTACCTGTTTGTGAAGTCAATTAATTTTCTGCATAACAAAGCAAACACAGTTGTGTGTTTTGTTAACCATTTAGTTAGTTGAGTTTGGCTCAGAGAGAGAGAGAGAGAGAGGAGCAGAGTGAAGAGGGAGAGACAGTGACAATAGGTGAACTGGCAGCTCTACCGAAGATGTATAAAACGTTATTTTAATGCAACATGAACTATATCGATATTAACGATATTGTCTTACCCTTTATCTCGATTGAAAATATATCGATATATCTTAAAAACTCGATATATTTCCCAGCCCTATCCTGACGTGAAATCTGCCTCGCGGGAATTGCTATTTCCGATTATTCTTGACATCACTTGAATGCAGCAGAAAATGTTCCATTACTCTGTAATTAAAAGCAGATTTAATTTTAAATAGATACAAAGATGTAATTATTAACAGGGACAGATTAAACAGCGGCTAATTTAACAGCGCAAACAATCAAAATGAAAGGCCTGTGTGATCTTGCGGAGTTGTAAACGTGATGATAAGGTTTCCATTGAGTCAGCCGGAGGTGATCTGTGTTGCCAGGTCCGCTTGTTGTAAGCGACTTTGGGCTCGTTTTCTAAAGTGCAGTTGCTCCCTATATGATGAACCCCTACTGATTCAATCCCAACTCTCCACAATAAAGCCACACACACACACACACACACACACACACACACACACACACACACACACACACACATATATATATATATATATATATGCTATCAACTGCTATCTATGTGGTAGGTTAAGATAAGATAAAGATAAGATATACTTTATTCATCCCAGCAGGGAAATTTGGGTGTTCCAGCTGCCAGCATACATACAAACACACAACACAACACATATAGACATACATATCCCACCCATACAAAAAACATGAGCCCACAATACATAGCCAGGATAAAAAAGTGGTATGGATGGTCCATGTGCATAAGTAGCTGTTACTCAAAGATAACAGTACAAAATACTAGCTCTGCCAGTGCATAGTATGATAGATAAACAAAGAATTATACAGGTACAAAATACAGTTTGATATATGCAGCTCAGGCTAAAGTTTAAAAGTTTAAATGTCTTCTGTCGTTACTTAAAGGGGAGTCGTTATAAAGTGCAATTGCAGTAGGTAAAAAAAAGTATTTTTAAATCTGTCCTTTTTGCAGCTTAGCTGTTGTAACTTGTTAGTAACCTGTTAGTAACCTGTTTGGCTTCATTTTATTTATTTGAGGAGTCAGGTCAGGTCGCTTGTTTTTGGGCTGGTTTCCATAGAGCTGGTTGCTTGTTTCTCTCGCGAGATCTGGCAACACTGACTGGAGGTGATGCTGCAAACAGTCAGTGATGAGGAGGGTACCGACGTGAGAGAGAGCGAGAGAGAGAGAGAGAGAGAGAGAGAGAGAGAGAGAGAGAGAGAGAGAGAGAGAATAGAGAGAGAGAGAGAGAGAGAGAGAGAGAAATAGAGAGAGAGAGAGAGAGAGAGAGAGAGAAATAGAGAGAGAGAGAGAGAAATAGAGAGAGAGAGAGAGCGAGAGAGAGAGAGAGAGAGAGAGAGAAATAGAGAGAGAGAGAGAGAGAGAGAGAAATAGAGAGAGAGAGAGAGAGAGAGACGTTATTTCCACTGTGTGTGTGTGGCACTCGGTTTTTAAGGAAGTCAAGAAACTGAAGAAAATGGACGACGTGTGCTCTGCTGTGCTCTGATCTTTTTTTATTTTTGAACATAAATTGGATCTTCAGTCTTCGTAGACGGATCGAGGAGCGACTTATTACCACTGAAACAAACGGAGGCGACGCTAGCCTGTTAGCTTGATCCGGTGATGTTGTTACAGTTGAGGTTTTTTTTTAATTTAAAATACGGAATCAGAATTGTTTGGTTTGAAAAAAAAAACCAAACACACCGACTAACAAGATAAACCTGAAAACAAGCGGGTCATTTTACCTGCAGACATTAAACGTGTCTGCAGGAGTTAGCCAAATAGCTAGCCAGAATAAGTTAGGCAAAGAAAAACAAAAGAAACGTTTGCTTGTTAAAATGTTAAAGTGACAGAGACTGAACAGCCTAATAGAGCATAAATAAACATTAATGGTTTTAACCTTTTAATTTCTTCAACCCTCTTATTTTGTTAGCTGAATCAGTTTCCTGCATTTGCAAAAAGTCTAATTTGCAGCTCTTGATTTAATCTAATCTGTGTGTGATTTATGATTTAATATGTGCTTCACAGATTGATTAGAGACTTTATTACCTCCACTTCACCTGCTGACACTTTGAAAAGAAATATGTGACTTTTAAGGCATTTTTTTTTTATCACCAGTAAATCAGTTTCTGCATTTTGTTGTTATAAAATGTGTCAAACCAGAGCAGGAGAGCTGGCATATCCTAAATGTCCTGTACAGTAGGCTGTACATTTTAAAAACAGCCTCATCAGGTGTAGCTCATAACTGCACAGATATGCGTCTTTCCTCCTTTCTGGCCGTGTTCAGGCCTGCTTTGCCCCTCATCCTGGGGCTGTCTCTTGGATGTAGCCTGAGCCTTTTGATGGTTTCATGGACACAAGGGGATACCGATGACTCTTGTGGTGATGAACTGGGCAACGGGAGGCTCTTCCTGGGCAGAGGAGAGGCCCAGAGAGACTCCAGAGACGGAGCAGGAGAAGAAGACTTCCAGCCACGTATCGTGCCCTATCACAAGGATCCAAACAAGCCCCACAAGAAGGTCCTCAGGTGAGTGTGGAAGTCATGCCAGGTGTGTGTATTGCACAGGAGAGTGTGGGCTTTCTGCTGGAACTCACAAATCAGCCTTTGACTTGAAAAAACAGATTAGTTAGAGGAGCACCACAACATTTTACTTTATATTTCAGTTATTTTTAAGACAGGATACAATTTTAATACAGATGATCAATCAATCAATCAATTTTTATTTGTATAGCGTCAACTCATAACAAGTGTTATCTCGAGACACTTCACATAAAGCACTCTTTGTCTGTTAACATTACAAAAGAGCAGGTAAAAAGACCTTACTCATTGTTATGTTACATAAAGCAGGTAAAAGACCTTACTCATTGTTATGTTACATAAAGCAGGTAAAAGACCTTACTCATTGTTATGTTACATAAAGCAGGTTAAAACACCTTACTTATTGCTATGTTACATAAAGCAGGTAAAAGACCTTACTTATTGCTATGTTACATAAAGCAGGTTAAAGACCTTACTTATTGTTATGTTACAAAAAGCAGGTAAAAGACCTTACTCATTGTTATGTTACAAAAAGCAGGTAAAAGACCTTACTCATTGTTATGTTACATAAAGCAGGTAAAAGACCTTACTTATTGTTATGTTACATAAAGCAGGTAAAAGACCTTACTTATTGTTATGTTACATAAAGCAGGTAAAAGACCTTACTTATTGTTATGTTACATAAAGCAGGTAAAAGACCTTACTCATTGTTATGTTACATAAAGCAGGTTAAAACACCTTACTTATTGTTATGTTACATAAAGCAGGTAAAAGACCTTACTTATTGTTATGTTACATAAAGCAGGTAAAAGACCTTACTTATTGTTATGTTACAAAGATCCGGTCTATCCATCATAAGCACTTTAGCAAAGCAGAAAAAGTTACAGTGGTAAAAAAAAAAGATCTATATTTGTTTATTCTTTGTTTGATAGGCTAACAATGAAGTCTTTTTTGGCAACAATCTAAATGCACTGCTTGATGCAAAGCGTAGTTTGCCTGTAGATTAAGGATCATATAATTCTAATAATAATTTATACTTTATTGATCCCGCGAGGGGAAATTTTTACACTCACGTATTTACACTCTGTCTAGTAAACATGATATGAAGTAATAAAGTAATAATGCTACACAAACATGGGCCGAGATGGTGGGCGCTCCTGAGCTGGTTGGGTGCCTTGCTCAGGGGCACCGCGGCAGTGCTCAGGAGGTGATCCGGCACCTCTCCAGCTACCTGGCCAATTTCCGGACTTGGTCCGTGCCGGGGCTAGAGCCGGCGACCCTCCGACTCCCAACCCAAGTCCCTACAGACTGAGCTACTGCCGCCCCCTCAAAATGTTTTGTGTACGTACATTAAGTTGCTTAGAAGTGGAGAAAGCAGTTTTCTTGATCCACAAATTCAAACCACATTTTATGCCTAATTTCAAACCCTGTCGCTGACAGTTAACAAGAAAAACTTAATAATCGTATTCTTTTATCCGATGATCCTCTCTGTGGGTTTGGGACTTTAATGTTGAGGAGTTTGTTGAAATCAGTTTTTCTTTTAAAATAACAAGTTTAGAGTTAAATGATCACATTTATTCTGTCAGTGTTTTGATCACTCTTAATTGTTTTTGTTCTTTTCATTTATTTTTTCTTGGCAACCTCTTCAGGACCCGGTATATACACACCGAATTGGGCATCAGAGAGCGCCTGCTGGTCGGTGTTCTGACCTCTCGGGCCACCCTCAACACACTGGCCGTGGCCGTGAATCGCACAGTTGCCCATCACTTCCACCGCACCTTCTTCTTCACGGGCCTGCGTAGCCCCAAGGTGCCTCATGGGATGACCGTTGTAGCCCATGGGGACGACCGCCCAGTGTGGCTGATGTACGAGACTGTGCGTCACCTCCATCAGCACTATGGCTCGGACTATGACTGGTTCCTGTTGGCCCAGGATGACACTTACATGCAAGCAGATCGTCTGTCCGAGCTGGTGGGTCACCTCAGTGCAGGCCAGGATTTGTACATGGGCAGAGCGGAGGAGTTTATTGGTGGAGAGGAGAAGGCCCGCTACTGCCATGGGGGCTATGGCTATCTGCTGTCTCGCAGTCTTCTGGCTCGTCTGCAGCCGCACCTCGACACCTGCCGTAATGACATCCTCAGCGTGAGACCTGATGAGTGGCTGGGCCGCTGCATTATTGATTACCTGGGTCTCAGTTGTGTGGAGGTGCACCAGGTAAACAATAACTCTTGTGAAATAGCATTGTATGTGAAATAATGAAAAAAATAAGAGAGGTTTTAAAAATAGAAGCTGAAATAATTAAAGATGAGAAGTATAACAGAACATAAAAGTTCAGGCAGGACAGTTGTAACATAGTGAAAGAGGAACTTGAATGCAGAGAAGAGGATATTGTGACAGACAAGGAGAACGTGTAGTGACTTGAAGGAAAGGGAACCGTTGAACTTAACTGAAAACATTGTCGATTCAGAGGAGCAAGAAATTTCCCTTTGAGTTGTTTTCCAAACTTCAAAGTGAATGTTCTTTCTTTTCAGTTTATAGTCTTTTTAATTTGAAATCAGACTGATTTTGTCTCCCACTTGACGATGTTATGTTCAGTTAGCCTTCACAAAGACAAAAACAGAATAAATGTCCTTGAGAAGGCCATTTGTTACTTGTATACTGCACCTTTAGAGCCTTCTTCATTTACTAGAGTCTTTCATTATCTGTTCTTCTTATTGTGCAGAGCACATTGTACTTTTTCCAGCTCTTCATTGCTTCAATTTTATAAGTAGAACCTCTTATCTAATTCTTCCTTTCTATCACAGGAGATGACTTATCATTATTTTGAACTTGGGAAGAATGCAGATCCAGAGCGTGAAGATAGCGTACAGTTTAAAAACGCCTTCACAGTCCATCCTGTATCTGAACCGAATCTGATGTACCGCCTGCACAAACGCTTCAGCAAGATCGAGCTGGAGCAGACGTACCAACAGATTCAGCAGCTGCAGGTTTGTAATACTTGACAGTGATTTCTCTCAACTATAAACCACTATTGTTTGCTTCAGTTGGCTGCTTTGGCGATGAGTCGTGTGTGAAAGGTATACTGTTATTTTCTCCACCACACCCTACTTTTTGAAGCCAAGACAGACATTCCTGACTAATACATTATTTAAAGAAGTCTTAATGCCGAGACAGGGATCAGATATTTTGCTGAGGCATGAAGTCAAGCTAAGCTGTCCAGCATCATCAACTTGCAAGTCTGCTCAGGAGACCTTGTTATTCAAGTAGCTGCTACTGATAGTTAGACTTAACTGGAAATATACACTACACACCAGAGCAATCATAAGTGTAGTGGCAATTTCTTCTTGTGTGTCATATAAAAATAGTCACTTGTGTCACAGGAGCCGACCTGTTCGTTCCTGATGCGTGTCCACTTAAATATACTCACAGATCCGTTGTTTCACTCGATTTCTTATTTTATTCGTAATTCCACTTTCCAGAACAGATCCAAAGTGACTATATCAAAACTCATAACAAAAGGTCACGATCAAAAAACACTTGCTGCGTGGCTCCTATAACCTCCACCACAGTCCACAAACAAAAAACGATCTACTTTTTTCTCACCACCTGTGCCATCGCACCCAAATTAATTAACTCGGCTCCACCCATAACACAAAATACCTGCCAAAATATGCCCAAATAAATCCATTATTCACCATAAAGGTTTCTATGTTAAATCAAGTACTTCACATGAATTAATACTTATTTCTTACAACACAAAAAATATACTCTATTAACACAAACTTAAACTTCTGAAACTAAAGTTATCATGATTAAAATGGCCTCTACAATAAGTGTACAGTTTCTTCTTTTTTTGGCCTTGATCCTGACTCATGTTTGTGTACTCTTTTAGATGCAGATCAACAACCTGAGTGACCTCACACCTGAGGGTAAGGCCGGAGTAACGTGGCCTATCGGAATCAACCCTCCCTTCAAGCCAAGAACCCGTTTTGAGGTCATTAACTGGGAGTACTTTACTGAAGAGCACATTTACTCATGTGTTGACAGCTCCCCGAAGTGTGAGATGAGAGGGGCTGACCGTGCGGATGTTAACGCAGTTTTAGAGATCGCCGTGGAGCGTCTTAACGAGCGATACCAGCCCCAGCTGCGCTTCCGCAAGCGCCGTCTTCTCAACGGTTACCGGCGCTTTGATCCCACGCGTGGTATGGAGTATGTGCTGGACCTCGCACTTGAAGCCTACACCCAGAAAGGCCACAGTCAAGTCATTGCCAAGCGTGTTAACTTGCTGCGGCCTCTAAGCGCAGTTGAGATTATCCCCATGCCTTACGTGACCGAGGCTACACGGGTGCAGGTCATCCTCCCTGTCACGGCTCAGGATCAGGACTTTGTTGGGAACTTCCTCGACATGTACGTGATGAACACTTTAGACACCCATGACAATGTTTTACTCACGTTCCTGTTCATCTACGATCCTTTTGACGCCCAGCGAGTCAGCCAGACTGATGTGTTCGCTGGTGTCAAGGCCATGATCGGGGAGGTGGAGAAGCGATATGGTGACGTGAAGATTCCTTGGATTAGCGTAAAGACGGAGGTGCCTTCACAGGTCAAGCTAATGGACATCATCTCCAAGAAACACCCGGTGGACACGCTGTTCTTCCTGGCCAGCGTGTGGACCGAGGTCAATGCCGACTTCCTAAATCGCTGCAGAATGAACGCCATCAGCAACTGGCAAGTCTTCTTCCCCATCCACTTCCAAGAGTACAGTCCTGCCGTTGTGTACCGCGACCAGCAGCCCTCTGCAGCCTCCTCCTCTTTTGCGTCAGAGTCACTGCGAGACGGACACTTCGACCGCCACGTGTTTGAAGAGGCTTGCTTTTACAACGCGGACTACATGACCGCTCGGACCAAGATGGCTGCAGACATCTTGGACAACGAGGAGCTGCTGGAAAGTATGGACGTGTACGACATATTCGTGCGTTACTCCGGGCTCCACGTGTTCAGAGCTGTGGAGCCGGCGCTGATCCAGAAATACGTACGGCGAACCTGCAATCCAAGGTTCAGTGAGGATATCTACCACCGCTGTGTCCTTAGTAACCTGGAGGGTCTGGGGTCACGCTCACATCTGGCCATGGCTCTTTTTGAACAAGAGCAGGCCAACAGCACCTAGACACCTGGCCTTAGGAAAGTGTCACTGCCTTAAACATACCGCCTGGACTAAAGAACTCATGGAAAATAATGTGAATCATATTATGGAACTTTTGTGATCCATAGACTGCAATCCTTACCTTTTGTGTTTGGCAGAAAGTCCATCAATGTGTTGCTCATGGACACCTTAACAGAGCAAACACATACTGAAGCTTTATCCTCGCGCCAAAAAAAACAAAACGTTCAGCTCGAAACGTTAGAATGCTCTTATTCATGAGCCTCTGACTTTGCTTCTGTCATGCTTCTGACAAATTATGAGTCATACAGATGACTTCTTGCACAACTCCTTGAACGTGGACTACTTGCATTCCGGCCCTGGATGTATTCTCACGGGAGCCGAGCAACAATATTTATACTATCAATTTAAAAGAGAAAGATCAGAGGTTTTGTCTTGAATGAATAAAGGAACAAAGGGTTCATTTGTTTATTTTGAACTGAAAGAAAACTCAAGTCTTTCTCGGTGAAGATTTAGGGGAAAAAAATACTGGAAACAAGCTGAAGCTGCCTTTTCTTGTAAGTGTTAATTTTTAAAAAAAAAGTATTAAAGAGTGATATTTCTGTTCGTAGTTGTTTCTTCATTCCTACAGTTCATAAGATAAGAACAATTGCTTGTGGGATCTGTGCGCAGTGTGCTTGAACAGTTACTCCTTGGAGGTATCTGTTGTCTGCTTGGCAGAGCTGAAGAAAAGGGAATGTATCCGAAAAATATTTTACAGTCCGCCAGGCCGTGAACAGTTTGTTCCAGCCTATCCTGCCTCATCTGCTCACATTAAGTCAGTAATTCTCCACCCTGGCCCGGGCCTCCCTGAGTTTTGGCGTGTATTCTGTACACAATGTGTCTTCAGGGAGAGAAGTGAACCCAGTGCCCAGAGGGAGGGTCTTGTCTACCTAGCCAAGGTCTGCCGTCGCTTGGTTGGTTAACCTTCACAGCAAGATGGTTGAATGAGCTGAATGGCCTTCTTTACACAGCCACCTCGATCGCGCCGAGTCCCCCCCCCCCCCCCTACCTCCCCCAACCGCAAAAAACTTCTCCATGAGAGAGGTAGCTGGCTCAGGAGAATAGCGCAGCAGCAGAGTGAAAGAGGCTCATTCTGAGGTGGAGTGAAGTCAGCGTTACAGCACTGCTGCAGCTAGCTAAGGAAAGGCCTCCACCTGCTTCATGTGGTGAGGTCAGTGAACAATAACACGTCTGTGTACCACCTCTGAGGAGGCTGGGCCAACCAATCAACACCTACCTGACAGAGTAGGACAGTGTTCTTTGAGTGAAGGGTAAATATTTTCAGATTGGAAAAAGTTCATTTGATTTGTGGAGTGCAGAGCTTCTGTAGTTGAAAATCATTCTTAAGTGCCACGAAGAACAGCTTGAATAAATGGTTGTAAAAGTTTCCTTCATTTTGATTTAAATCATAAAGTCCAAGCATCTTATTGTGCCTGTGAGTGCATGCTTTTCAGACAGGTCAGGGATATCTTGTTTTGATGGCAGTGATGAAAGCAAAACAAGAAGAAAGTTCAAACCATGGGGAATTACCTTCTACCAATAGAATAACTAAAACAGGAATATTACATTTTAACTTCACAAAAGTGACACCTTTACAAAGCAAATTTTGTCTTTCCAACATTTCAAACCTCAAAGTTAGTTAAAAAATAAAATAAAAGGGGGTGCAGGATTAAGATGTGCGCCCCATGTAATGAGGTGTCAGACTTTATAGCATCAGACATGGATTAAAATCTGACCTCGGCCCTTTGCTGCTTGTCACCCCCCCCCCCCCCCCCCCCCACACACTCTCTCCTCCCATCATTTCCTGTCTGTCTTCAGCTGTCCTCTAATAAAGACCTGAAAAATAACTAACTAACTAAATAGCTGACAATCCTCCCACTTGTTAACCCTGAGAATGAAATCTTTTTTTTTTAACCAGAAATAACTTAGAATTATTGTGATTTTTGTTAATTTTCCATTAACAGGAATATTTATTAACTGATTATAGCAGCTGTGCTGTTCTATGCTTCTAAGAAACAAGATTAATTAATTCCATCAGTTATCAAATATAGACAAAACCTCAATACATTCATTATCTATGCCGCTTTTCCTAATCGGGATCTGTGGCCCCTTTCCCACATGTCACACCCCCCCCCCCTCCCTGATTTCAGACACTATCCACTGTCCTATCAAATAAAGGCGCAAAAAAAACCCCAAAAGAAATCTTAAAAATAAAATGCAATTGCTGAAAGTACGAGTTCCTCTACTTTGCTCTCAATGTCATGCTTGCCTTTCTTTAATGTGCATAAAAAAGCACCAGCACATCAGCATGTTGTGGTTGAAAAAGTGAAATAAGGACACTTCAGACATGATGGCATTTACAAACTTTGGCAAGCGCTTCTTTATTTACATCCAGGCTGTCTCGTAATGTCACAGCTGTTTTCCCTTTTTTCATCTTTTCTTGTAGAGTGAAATCAACCAAGCGGGTTTTGCTCTCTACAGACATACAGTACAGTATCGTGTCCTCGTCTCCCTGTTTGTGATGCTCTGACGACAGTGTAAACAGAGACAAAGAGCGGCTCCCACTCTTCACCAACACATGCAGGGAGTGGGACAAACATGTGGACAGTATACGTCAGGGTTTAGAAACAGGAGATGCAGTAGTCTGTTTTTCATTTTCTCAGATATTCTCGTGCTCAAAGCTCGAGCTCACCCAGGAGTTGCAGTTTCTAGTTTCCTACACAAGAGGGTGCTAGTGAACCAGTGACTTTATGACAACAATGTGAATGCCCCCGTGGTACAAAGACAAACCCCTCTAGGTTAGACACAGGACTAAAGATACTACCAATGACTACTGTTTCTCCTCTAATGAGTGCAGTTAATATAACTTAGTAACAAAAACACAGTTCAGAAAAATCACACCTACAGTTAGTTGCTGGTAGGGCATATCATTTTTGGCAAAAAAGTTTCCAGAAGGCATTTCGATGAGTCTTCGGCTCATCACAGAGACGAATATGCCATCTTTTTTAATTTTATTTACACAAGCGGTCTTGTTCGGATGCGTGAATCAATGTCCATGGAGCATGCATAGGTCATCGTGAAATCATCCAATCACTTTTTGTGTATGCTGGGATAACGAAGAGGCGCTCAGCCGCTCCAAAACGAAAGAAAACCCCCATCGAAGTATTAGCACAGTGCCAAGAAAAACAAAATCTGCCCGCTGAAATAAAAACAATCCTCCCTCCGACATGACAACATATACATACAGGTCATTAAAAAAGTGTGAAAGGAGATTATTTCATCTGTAACTGCTACTCGGATTAAAAGTCTTTCTTTGTCGCAGCATCCAGCTCCCACGGTAGTGACGGGATGGACCTAAAATAAACCACCCTGACCCGAGATAGTACACAGAGGAACACTAACATTCCTGCCCTACTAATGCGAAACGCATGGAGCTCCCATACTGCACCATGTTACTCACACCCTCCCACCCCACCCCCACCCCCAAAAAACAAACACACACAGAGACAGTCTGTCGTATACTGTACAGTTGACCCTCTCAAGGGGAAGAAAAAAAACAAAAACATATTTACATTCACATCTCTAGAAAAGAAAACTTTCTTCTTCATGTAAAAGAGTGGAAACGGACAAAACTCTCCACACCTGGGCTTAAATCATCATATTAACGCTTTCAGGGTTTGTCCAGGACTCTGATTCCTAATTGTCTACAAAGGCTAAACCTTGGGGATCAATGCTGCATTCATGTGCTGCCAGGTGGTCCAAGTTTCCGAGTTTGGAGGTCGAAAAACGTATTTTGCCCCTCATGTGATGACACTTCTGATGTCAAGTCGGGCAACTAATTCTCCTCCGAGTTGCCGAGTCGTTGTTGTTCCGACTCGAGCAGGAGTTCAAGTGCATTTTACAACTCGGATACTCATTTTCCCGATGTGTCCGACACCACATGAATGCGCCATAAACGTCCTCGTGTCAGACGAGGATATTCTTGCACGTTTCCATTAAACCCAGGTGAGGATTATTTTTGCCCGCTTCTTCTGCATTTCAGTGATTTCTTCTTGTTGCGACCTTTGGTAACACCTTCAAGACATTAGCTGGCAAAATATTACACACAGACAGGTTCCAACATGTATAACATATTTATCATTTTGCCATGATTAAGGGAGGAGAAAAGCTATTATTATTATTCGAATGATCAATACTGGACACAGGGTTATCCTCTGTTAAAGCTCCTTAAACACACGTGAAGCTGTGTGAATGCGGTGACTTATACTGATGCATTAAAAAGACTGTTACTGGAGAATCAGATTAAAATGAGACACAGTGAAGGCTTGAATCTGAAAAGAACCTCTCGCTCCCTTTAACCCTACGAGTTTCACTTAATCTAGACTTGCTGGTGTAATTAATCAGTGTGATGGAAACACTCTTAGAACAAATGAAAACACACTTTAAATTATTCACGCCTTAAAAAATAGAAAGCAGACGCGTCCAGAGGGCTGTGAGGGTGGACCTTAATGTCTTGTTAATTCATGTGCACACTCTGAAAACACAGCGGTGCGTGCGTGTGCGTGTGCGTGCGTGTGTGTGTGTGTGTGTGTGTGTGAGTGAGCAGCTGGCTCAGAGATCATCTTGACTTTACTTGTGACGTATTTACAAAGAGTAGTGATGCCTGTGGTCTTAGGGAGGGGGGGGGGCTTCACCTCTACCGGCGCTTTAAATACATGCGGTTAATGGTGATGACGTCCTGCACAAAAATGAGGAACTAAATGTGCATCAATATCCAGCTTCCATACGAACACGCTGCTGCTATTGCAAGAAAAAACGTCTTTTATTCAAAACACTGCAAAACCTCTGAGAGACGAAATGTTCTTTTTTTTTTTTTTTTTTTTTGACTAACCAACATTTTCAGAGGTATAAGGTTTCCCCAGACGACACCGATGGCCTCACACACGTCCCAAAAACAAGCACACTCAGCTCTGAAATCCAGAGTGTCAGGAGGACCTTGGTTTAGGTGTTGCGGACAGCTAAGGCCTGCTCCAGCTCCTGTCTCCTTTGCTGGATCTTTTGGGGAAAGAGGAGAAGAAGAAGAAGAAGAAGAATGAAAAACAGGATCCGATCTGAAGGGTTATTTTGAGGTGAGAGTGAAAGATAATTAGACAGCAGGTTTTTTTTATTTTTTTATTTGTCCCTCACCTTGCAGTAGAAATAGCGGCTGACGGCCTCCTGGGACCAGGGCTCGTGGTAAAAAGCCGCCCTCCTCTCCTCTTCAGGGTTCCCCACAACATCGGTCATTAACTGCAGACAATGAGAAAGTTTAGCAACAAATAATAACCCTTAAAGGACCAATATGCAAGATAACTACAGAATTAAACGATAACAAGACCTTGCTATATGATCAGACATTAAGGAAACATGCTGTGTTGAAGTGCTTCTCTGACAACAATGCAGCAGCCAGTATGTCCTCCTTCTAACTTTAGATTCTGGTCCTGAATGCTCTGGATTTGTTTGGACCAGAGAAGGTAGGCGCTTTTAAGGCGACCCCCCCACACACGGCCGTTTTAGACGCCCCTCGGTTTCGCCAGGCACACGGCGAACCAACAGGTGTTGCTCCCGACGGAAGCGGGCAAGAGAAGTGGTTCAGATAGACACACCTTCAATAACCCTTGAATTTGTCAAGATTATCATGATGGCATTTACAAATACCAAAGTGTCCCAGAGATTTAACCGGGCATTTTTCACGTGTCACGCTCAGTGTACTTCTCTGTTTCTCTGCATCATTAAAAGTACCTCAATATGTCCAGACTTAGATAAATGTTGATATGATTGAATGAGCTACTAAATCATCTTTTTTGAGAAGGACACCTCATCAAAAATCTCTCTTGAACAACCACTTTCAGCCACTAGGGGTCGCCTGCTGTGCTTTTTTTAAGCCTCCAACAAGCGGTCAGGTTTGTTTCAGTACAGTTTGGTACAGTAAACCCAATCGTACCCTTCCACATCACTAAATCACAGTGGAGCGACAAAGTGTAGACAGCCAATAAAGTCAACAAACAAAATGTGTACCGAACCAGACGGAAGGGGCTGAAGTCTATTTCAAAAGTATTAGTTATGGAATGAAAAGCTTGACTTTGTGTGTCTTCATGGGTTACTTCGTGCTCCAGTTGGAGGTGAAATGTCCTTACTGGTTATAGAAAAAGTTTCACTGGTTGTGATTGATGAAGTATTCTTTCAGTGTCATTTTTTTAAACCCCCAACATGCAGAACATTTGTGAAATAAAGGCGGCTACAAGACGGCGTGCTTATAAAAATAGTAGTAAGAACCTTAAGGTCTCGGCTCTGGGATTTGAGCCAGTCCTGGATGTAGCCTTTGGGATCTCTGGAGAAACTGAGCATGAAGTCCCTCTGGATCTTCAGCTGGTTGATGGACTCGATGGTCTCATGGATCTGGAAAAAAAGAAAAGAGGGACAGTGACATACTTTAGATCAAGAGAAAAAGCAGAAAGCTTAAAGCTGGACAATCTGAGTATATGATAAAAACACAATCATTTATGAATGAATGGATGTAAACATTTAGAGGAGCAATAGAGGAACATGGAGTCTTATAACCTTTTTTAAAGGCGCAGGACATTTATAGAAAATTCCCTTTCCAAGTTGTTTAATCTGCGGCAAGCAGACTACTGCAATAAAACCGAAACGTCTGTAAAAGTTATGGATGAGTCTTCCTCATCACCTCAGAATGATTTACAGCGTCAAAAATAAATCACTCCAGAGAGAGCTGTTGTCCTCTGTGACGGCGGCGTGATCTCACCTTGTTGTCGAGCGAGGCGATCTCCTGCTGGTTGGCGGTCGAGAGGAGGAAGCTGCTCATTTGGCTCTTCAGGGGGTCCTCCACCTCCACGTCGATGTCGTAGCACGCCGTCTTCTTCTGGTCGTTCGGATCCACGCTGCAAGGGTGAAAAATACAGGTAAGGATTTGAGCAGTAAGTTCCTCAACGCGTCTGCTCCTGAATAAAATCAGTCAGTGAGAGAATGTTTTAAAAGCGCTGCCAACGATGGTTTCATTGTTTAATGGGCGCAGTGATGGTTCATTAAGAGTGCTTTAGTTAATGGTAAGTCATAAAGAAACACTACATCAAAGCAAAGTTTGAAGACACATTTTGAACTCTGAAGGCTACACTGTGATCTAAAGAGAAACTTGTACAGTTTGTACAAATATTGACAAGAAAAAATGTTTGTTTTTTTTAAACTGTGCAAGGATGAACAGTCAAAGCTACCTCACATTTAGCACAAGGGGACAACTGTGTTTATGGTCAATACTTCTAGGATCCTAATCACATGGCCTTTTAAATACGGTCACATTGGACAAGGGGGGAGTCTACCTGATGACGTGGTTGATGACGATGGGGTCAGGGGGCAGGAGGAGGTTGGTGAGGCGTTGAGGGATCTCAGAGAACTTCAGCCGAGGGCAGTCAAAGATCTGTACAGGAGGGTCAAAAATGAAACGGCTTAAAAACATAGGCACGGTGGAAAATGACCGCCTCGCTTCATTTACAAATAGATTTACTCATTTATGGTGAAGATGGGATGTACGTGTGTTACGACCACACTTCACAGAATTGACAAATGAACAGGTGTTAGACTGTAGCGGTAGTTACCCCCCATACATAGAAGTACCGGTGTACTGTGTGTTTATCATGCATTTAGTTTTTTTATACTTTCTGTGTATTTGTGCTCTTTGCAGGCCCGGTACTTGAACTACAGTACTTAGGGTGCATCTGAAATGTAAAGGGGGCACAGCTGCAGTGACCGCAATGAAAAATAGCGTAGGTGTTACGGGTCCCTCATGTGGTCGCCGGTGAAAAGACGGGTCACGTGCACCTGTCATGACCATCAGATCATGGATGTAATAAACACGCTCTGAGTCACTGTTGTCATTTGAAAGCCTCGATTGCTCATTGTCAAAAATAATAACCTATTACTTTTTTTTTTGTTGCATCCATTCAATTGAGGGTGCTGAAATTTAAAATAAGGGTGCAATGCATCATTTTGCACCCTCGTAGAAAACGGGCCTGGCTCTTAGGCCCTCTGCTTTGAGGCGTCGACAAACATGCTGAACTGTCTCTGTGCATGCTAAATAAAATCAACGTTACTACACATCCCTCTTTACAGAATGTATATAAAGTCATAGGATACATATTGGGAAAAAAAAAAAGAGGAAGAAAAACGAGGACAATGAGGAGAAAAAAAGGGGTTCAAGAATATCGTTATAATTGCCTCAGACATTCAGTGTAGACCCTTTATACTTTCTGTTCTCAATCATCATCATACATAATACTGTATATGCTTGTTGTTTTGTCTTTTTGCTGCAAAAGACACAAGGTCACAGACTTTTCTTTCTTTTGTTTCCTCCAGTTTTTCTTGAAAATCTAAATCAAAAATGTCGGGCACAAGAGCCTAAAGAGAACACATTGTGATGTACTCGGGGGGTTTTTATCAAATCCCTTGCAAGATTGATGTCAGTATCAATGCAACTCCGGTGTGATTTACAGAGTATAGAGAGCCACATGCCTGTTGGAAGTACTTGTCACAGTTGATGTACTCCTTGTCATGGGAGTCCTGCAGCTTGTTGGTCTTGACGTACTGCCAGAGGGCCTGGATGATGCAGGAGCGGGTCTGAGTGTGGATCCCGAGCAGGCGAGCCAGACGAGGGTCCAGCTTAAACTGGGGAGGCTGCAGAGACAATATAGTAAAACATTTTTTACAACCACCCGCCTCCCAGCCTTTACATCACTTCAGACTTCCTTATCTTATTTCTGCTGCTTGGACCCTGACATCAGGCTTGAATGGAGTCTTAAAAACATGCTCTGTAATGTTTTTGCACACTGGTTGTTATCAGTGATGTAAGGCCTGCAGGATGTCGATGTAACAGCTGATTTCACGGGACGGATTAGTCACAGAGTTGTTCCAGAAGAGAGTCTATATCAGGACAGATTTGTGAGCTGTTGTTGAGACTTTTGAGGCGCCGCTCCTCACCTGATAGTCCAGCATCAGCAGCAGAGTGCAGCGCACGCTCACGTCTCCGGGCCTCTTCACCTGGAAGCCGTCTGTCTCCTGGGTGGTGGGCGTGCGGTGCCACTGAAAGACAAAACCACAACACACTGACTACATGCCCCGTACCGAGCTGCTTCCCTCAGACTGTTACTTTCACACGTCAGCTTCTGTTTGTTTCACACTTCATGAATGATAATTAATTCCTGCTTTTAAAGGCTGTGAAATCCTATTTTGTTTTCTCTCCCAGCTTCTTGTTTTATGCAATGGGATTTTATAAGAACACACGTTTTCCTGCTAAAGTTAGAACAGTTTCTAGTGCCCCTCTGGTGATATTTGGTAAAAATAAAATAATGCATGGCCACAGGATAATAGGGTGTGGCCACAGGAAAGTAATGCATGTCAGTGGGATAATAACGAATGAGCACAAGATGACTAAAGCCAAAAGATATGAACTCATGCCCCGCATAACTGCCGTAAAACTTCAAATAAAAGCCCATCCCAACTTAAGGCCCAGTTCCTTTAGCTAACCTGGTGTTGCCACATGTTTTGACTTATGAAGACAGGTCTTAATAATGAATAACTACAACATCTGTCCAAGAATGACAGAATAATGCTCATATACGTACAGGCTGTGAAGCAGGTTTGCATAGTATTTTACAAAGTAGGATCAAATTAGTGATGTATTATATCCTAATTTTGTAGACATTTAAATATTCTATCAGGTGTTTCATAGTCTTTACCATCTTTGCTGTGCACGAGATTTGTTTGAAAATAATCAATATGAATAATGAACTGACACTGAAGCCTGTCCCAAACAAAGGCAGGGTCATTTTTTAGACTGAAGTAAAACATTTTAAGGAGATATTAGCACATCTATCTCGTAAAGTAGGTGTACAGGGCGACAAACTATTATGTTTTGGTCCCCTATGAAAACTTGTCTATCAGAGGGACCGAAACTTTGTGATTTTTCTAATAAATTGATGATACTTAGCAAGAGGAGTGTGCTGGATTTTTTTTATTTTCAAGTAATAGACTGAAGTAAATAAAAGCCTGGGCTAATAATAGAAGTTTTACTGTAATTAAGCTGCGGTCAAGTGGGATTTTCTGGCTCAACTTCACAAACTTAACTACTAAGGTGCATGACAAGTGAAAGGCTTGATGAGGTCAAAAACAACTTTTAGTATGAAGATAAACTTTATTAACAAACTAGACCAACGCGTTTCGGCTTGTGGCCTTCATCAGGGTCATTCAATTCAGTTGTGGCCACAAGATTATTAAGTTATGATTGAAAGATAACGCATGTCTATGAGATGTAGTCATCTCCAGTCAGAGACTGAAGTTAAGCATGGAGTACTGTTTTATCAAGAGTGACATTATTTAGCTGCTAAAAGTTAATATTCAAATGCTGAAGACACCTGGACTCAACGAAAGGAATGTGCTGAAGTAAGGGAAGTCATTGATTTTATCCTTTACCTGCTGGAGAACAAGACTTTACCCCTTGGCCATGCATTATTTTATTTCATCAAATAGCACCACAGGGGCTCAGTAACCGTCTGATTATTTCAGATGAAATAGTTCTAAATTGTATTTTTTTTTTGCTTTTCATGCTTTTCTTATTCTTACTGCGGTGGGCAGGCCTCATTTTTTGAACAACACTGGACTCAGCCTGTCATGACAATTCTGAGGTTATTTGGTTGTTTCCAGCGAGTGACTCAACCGTGGTAAAAAAAAAAACCAACAAAAAAAAAAAAAAAAAACACCCACACAGCTCTGATTCTGCAAATTAACCAAAGTGGTAACGTAGCGCCAGGACTGTCGATGTCAGCAGGTCAGTAGAATCCACAACTCTGGTTCAGACTAAAGTAACTCAAGAACCTTTGGATAGATTTAGACTAAACATGAGTCAGATATCCATATTTAATGGACAAAATGTACAGACGACTTTGAAGAACAAAGTTTAAATAATGTACACACACTTTAACTTAAGAGCAAATGTATGCATCAGCTACTTTCATTCCCCTACCGTCTTTGTATAAAGAGCTGAGTAGCAAATATTATCATGCTAAACATAAAGGCATAAAAAGCCCAAAAAAACAAACCTAGCAAACTAGCGTTGAGATCCCCTCGTTTCTTGTTCCCAGTGCTTCTGTAACTAGCCGTCCTGAAAGGGTTAAACTTCAAACGAGCCTGTCACAATGTGCTATGCCACACAATAGCGAAAGGTAAACCATGTGGATGTTATCAGCAAAGCCATGCAGTCAAACTGAGGTAGAAATAAAATCCACCAACTATGACCAGAAGATTCTGCGTTTGAGTCTGAGTTCACATATCGGAGCCTCCAAAGTTTTTATCTGCAGCCCAAATGTTATTTAAAACTCCATCTTTTCTTCAGTGCTCAGAAACTGAAAACAAAAAGCACTTGAAACGCCATCTTCACCGCTGTGAACGGCACCTAAATTGGCATGCAATACAGAGTAATGTTTCCCTCCAACCAATGGCTGACTCGGAACAGATTAAGCGCTGATTGTACCTCAAGGTAGAGAACCATTTCTTTTGATGGGAAATCATTGGAAGCGAAGCACCTGAGTGCCTTTGCTAAAATACCCTCTCAAAAGGAGGAACCTTGAGAAGTCACAAATTTCACTCTTAATATGGCTTTTTTCAAAGTCACTACATTTTGAGGGTACAAAGAGAAGGGCGTCTAATGATTGTTTTGTTTTCTTCTAATAAGCCAGCACTTGTTTTCTCCAGTTATCAAAGCTGCATGTTAAAACAACCTTGCAATGTTGAACATGAATGAATAAATAAATAATTAAAATCCCTCTCCTTTATAGAAATCAATTTACTGGAAGGGAAAGAGGGCAGCCCAATCACTCTTGTCTGTTTTTATTTTATATTAATCCATTAGGAGTGGAAAAAACGATGCAGGTTAGTTGGGGTGATGGCAGCTTGAGAATGAACCAGATATCACAAAAGAAATCATTTCATTTGAATGTTTTTTCCTTTTGCAGGATGAAGAGGCCGGCACTGACCCTGACTGCATGGTCTAACGCTCCTATTCACAGATTTGAGCAGAACACCAGAGCTCCGTCTGACTAATGGATGTGATCTCAATAGAAAGTGACCAACAGGCTAGTCGCCCGCATGTGAATGTTGTCTATGATTGACGAGCTTGTAAAAGGAGAGCTAAGGGGAATATCTTCTGGCAGAGATATGATATAGAAATATCCCTTTTAGCCGTTCTAGGAAGAGGTACATTCAGGCAATCAGTGTCATGATTAGATATTTAACACACCTGTGTATGCCCATGTGATTATCTAGGAAAACCTGAGGAAGGCAACAGGCAAAACACGCTCACCATAAAGTGAGTATTCATTTCTCAACAGAAATATTTTGGGTTTTAATTTAAAGCTTGAGTTCAGCTTTTAAGTTCAAATTAAACGCTGCTACTGTGGAAACGCATCAAGATCACGAGCATGTTTGTTAGCAGAAGCTAGAAGTAAGAATTGAAGGCAGAGCATGTAATCTGTCGTTCATTCATCTTGTCGTCATGCAACTCTTAGAAATAGCCTGTGTTCGGCTTGTGAATCAGGTAAAAGGTTGACCATAATGTGAACGTTTTAAAGTGAGCCTCTTCCTGTGAACAGAGGAAGCCGCCGTCATTCGTGAACTGACCTCAACCAGGTGGTTGTCGGGGCCGTAGAGATCTTTGTCCAGCTCGATCACCAGGCTCTTAAAAAACGAAGAGAACTTCTTCTTCTGCTTCCCCGGCTGTGAAAGAAGACAGAGGGAGGGAAGGTGGTCGATAAATGTTTCAAATCACAAATGGAACAGGTTAAAAAAGAAAAGAAAAGAAAAGCTAACTTTTTTTTTTTTTGCCATTTCTTTTTCTTTTACAAACATTACTCATGAGAAACCCACAAGAGGCCGAGTGAGATCAGAAGAAAAAATGAGACGGAGGATGTTCTCAGGGCCCACTTCCTTTGAGCTCAACCAGAAATATTTGTGGTTTGTGTAGCTTAAATGCTTCATACCGCTGTGAAATGACGGCCTTGCCCCCAGACTGCTGAGAACATCAGAGCTCTCTATGAGAGCAGTACAAACAACATATATATGATCTTTATCCTTTACAGTCTCTCTTCAAGTAAATCATTATAGAGCTAAAAAAAAAAAAATGACCCCGAGCTGCAAACCTTATGGGGAGATTATGATCTCAGGGACGTTCTTAGACGCTGAGTGAATTTGTCTCTCAGTGATGAAATCATACTACGCCCTGCAGCAGATCAGCGTCACAGTCACTGTATTGCATTCTTCCCCCTCTCTCAAATGTAACACGTGACTCCACGTGAATGTGCTGCACGTCTTAAACACAAAACAAAACTCACGTCATCCAGCAGCTTCCCCTCCACTCGCAGCTCCCACGATGCAATGCTGCCGTCTGAGTCATCGGCGTCGGGTCTGGCAGGGTTGAAGGTGTTGGATATGTAAAGCCTCAGTTTACGCTTTTGCTGCTGACACAAGGGGACGTAAAATATTCCAGTTTAAACAAGACATTCATTAAATGTTCAATTCATATTTCATGCCGAGGCTGCCCCCGAGCTAAACCGGCGTGTCTCTTTGAAGAGGCGACGGAGTCTTTCTTGCTAAAGCCTGGCTCAAGCTGCAGGAGTTTTTAAGAATCTGGGTAGCATCACACACATCAGGAGAATCTTAACACATAATGATCTCCATAATCTCAAGCATGCACACACACTACAGGATATGAAAATCCTGGCACATCACATACTCCAGGACTGTATTAAGATTGTCATGACCTCACAGAACGTCTTGTACACCGTGGTTGCGTTTAATTTGCTTTGTGCAGAGAGGAAAAAACACAAACGAACAAACAAGTTTTGGGTGAAGAAACGTCTGCAGAGACGTGGACAACACGGGTTGAGTATTCTTCAGCAAGAGCTGGCAGCAGGGCCGGCCCGTGGCACAGGCAGTATAGGCAAATGCTAGGGGCGCCAGCATCCATAGGGGGCGCCGCTGGCACCCCAAATGAGTGAGGCAGAAAAGTTGAGGATAAGGAGGAGGGAAAATGTGTTTAAATATCACTAAATATTATTTATCTAATATAATTTTCATGCTATTATTTAGTAACGATACAAAATTAGCCATGAAAACACAACTTGGCTACTTCACATATTTAAAAAAGGCTCTATTTTCTTGCCTCCTGCTTGACCCCGGCTCATCACAACACAGCTGCTCGTTACCTGCTCGTTGTGAAGGAGGAGGGAGCAGGCGACTTATTAGAAGTGAGTGACACTGAGTGTACGAATTAATATCACGTTTATAAATGACCGTGATGTAAAAACACAACAACAAAGCCCTCGGGAGGCCAGGGACGAAAAAGAAGAAGAGGAGGAAAAATGTGAAAAAGACACAGATCAGTTATCTGTTGTATTTAAGATAGCTTGTTATGGATGGATGATGGTAACGTCAGTGTTTCCTAGCTCCAGTTAACATCAGTTATTTCCACTGTACTTTTATTAGGTTAAGACTATTCATGTTAAGAAAACAAAACCTACTTTTATATTTATTGACATCTCTGTACTTAGTTATCTTTCACCCTCGTCGATTAAAGTGTTTATTTCCACCTCCTGTTGTCATTAATAGTTTTAAGCTCTTGCCTCTAGAGTATTGATGTCTAATAGCATGAATGCATTTTGTGCATGAAGTCCTCACTGAATAGATATGTGTGCATGCTGTAGGTCTGGTTGAAGTCATCTCTGAATAGATATGTGTGCATGCTGTAGGTCTGGTTGAAGTCATCTCTGAATAGATATGTGTGCATGCTGTAGGTCTGGTTGAAGTCCTTACTGAATAGATATGTGTGCATGCTGTAGGTCTGGTTGAAGTCATCTCTGAATAGATATGTGTGCATGCTGTAGGTCTGGTTGAAGTCATCTCTGAATAGATATGTGTGCATGCTGTAGGTCTGGTTGAAGTCATCTCTGAATAGATATGTGTGCATGCTGTAGGTCTGGTTGAAGTCCTTACTGAATAGATATGTGTGCATGCTGTAGGTCTGGTTGAAGTCATCACTGAATAGATATGTGTGCATGCTGTAGGTCTGGTTGAAGTCATCTCTGAATAGATATGTGTGCATGCTGTAGGTCTGGTTGAAGTCCTTACTGAATAGATATGTGTGCATGCTGTAGGTCTGGTTGAAGTCCTTACTGAATAGATATGTGTGCATGCTGTAGGTCTGGTTGAAGTCCTTACTGAATAGATATGTGTGCATGCTGTAGGTCTGGTTGAAGTCCTTACTGAATAGATATGTGTGCATGCTGTAGGTCTGGTTGAAGTCCTTACTGAATAGATATGTGTGCATGTTGTAGGTCTGGTTGAAAGTCATCTCTGAATAGATATGTGTGCATGCTGTAGGTCTGGTTGAAGTCCTCACTGAATAGATATGTGTGCATGCTGTAGGTCTGGTTGAAGTCATCTCTGAATAGATATGTGTGCATGCTGTAGGTCTGGTTGAAGTCATCACTGAATAGATATGTGTGCATGCTGTAGGTCTGGTTGAAGTCATCTCTGAATAGATATGTGTGCATGTTGTAGGTCTGGTTGAAGTCATCTCTGAATAGATATGTGTGCATGCTGTAGGTCTGGTTGAAGTCATCACTGAATAGATATGTGTGCATGCTGTAGGTCTGGTTGAAGTCCTTACTGAATAGATATGTGTGCATGTTGTAGGTCTGGTTGAAGTCATCACTGAATAGATATGTGTGCATGCTGTAGGTCTGGTTGTTAGGAAAACGTTTGGGCTCACCTGAAAAACTATGCTGAGGTTTCTGTACTGCTCTGAACAGAAAATAATCTTTTGTGTTCACACTACATTATAAAATGCAGATTGTTTAACAAATGCTCATCTCTCTCCGGATGCCATTTTAAAACATTTAAAACCATCCCCTGCTGTCCCTGGGCCGTCTTTGACCACTTCTGCTCTCTGCACTGTTTGGTATCGTTTGTTCTGTTACACTGGTGATTTGTAGTTATTAGGGCCCGAGCACTCACAGAGTGAGCGAGGACCCTCTTGAAACCCAAGGAATTATTATTTTTATCTTATTTTGTGTTTATTTATAAGAATATAAGAAATAAGAAATATTATAACCATTTTTTTCATGTTTGTTGTTAAGTATTTTTTATTTTAAAATAAAGAAATTATGTTAAATATAAAGCTGTATGCCAGTTTTCTTTAAGTCTATGAATATTGTCTTTGGTGGTCAAACTGGCTGCAATTTAAGGGGCAACGGCTGAAACCTTGCCTAGGGCACCAAAATGGTTAGGGCTGGCAGTAAGACTGTAACTCATGAAGTACCCTAATAGTCAATATTTTAAATCCTTAATATCAAACATGTTTGAAATAAATCGAGGCGTCCCTGGAGATGTCTGCGCAGATCGGGGGATGCTCGATTGGATCTTTATACGACTCACACTACAAGATTGTCTGGTAAGATAATCGGGCCGATTGTCCTGCAGTCTGAGCCGGTCTGAGCTTTGAGGGACTTTTCATGTGTTTTAAGTTGAGAAGAAATGAAAAGGATGAAAAACAAAGTGTTATAAATGACGCCTAACTCATTATCACTTTTCTACCTGTTGAGGCGCAAAAAGACGGATAACTGGAGTTTCAGACCGATGCTACGAGGGCAGCCGGGGGCTCCTCATTGTTCCCGTTTTCTTTTCCTTACCTTCATCGGCCTCTTCAGTGCTTCCTGGATGTCCACACGTTTACGCATGATGGTCTGGTCCAGTTTGCGCTCAAACGCCAGCAGATCCATGTAGGCCTGAGACTCCGGGACCAGCTCACGAATCTGCTCAGACGGGAGACAATATGCTGTTAGGATATGTTCCAAAACACAGAGGATTAAGAACTTGGTTTTCCTTCAAATTGACTATCTTAATATCACAAAAGGCTTAAGCAGATTAGCCAGCAGTTTTGCCTTTGTGTTGTAGGGGGTCCTTGTTCTTGTTTCAAGGGCATTTCATCTCTTAATATTCTGCTGCCAAGGACTGGTAACATCCAGAGAATGACAGAATATGAGTAGTCTAATCCATGTGGAAAATGCTGAATAACTTTCTTGTAAATGCAATAAGCTAAGATAAGACTCCTCTAAGTTATTTACGGTCAGTTATTTTCAAGTTCTGGTTGGCTTAGTTAAGCCAGACTTGAGGAAACAGCTAGTCTGAGTCAGACAGCGATGAACAAAACGTCCCTACCTGCACCTTAAAGTTCAGATAAACAAATAAACATGTTTCTAATTAATTATAAATCTGTAAAAAACAAAATAAAAAGTCAAAAAGCCGGGGGCGCAGATGGCCTAGCGGTTAGGTTGCACCCCCATGTACGGACGCTGTAGTCCCTGGTTCAAGTCCGACCTGTGACAGCCTTCCCGCATGTCACTCCCCACTCACTGCACATCAGTTTGTGTTGACGGGCTTGCCATCAGGTCATACAGTATGTTACACTTCATGTCACCATGGCAGCTTGTCACCATAAAAAAAAAAAACCCACATTGCTTCTACTTTAAAGAAGATCAAAGTATATGTAGTATAATTAACTGTAAAAAATAACATTTGCTCCATGTGACACTTCTTTTTCTCCAAAGTGTTTTAATCCTTTTACTCAGTAGTCTCTCTGCAGCTGCCCAGTCCTCCATTAAAACAGCATTTTACACCATCCTGGGGACACTGGGGAATGAAAATGAGATGCAGAGTGTGCAGCCAACCAGCCAGGACTTCAACATTACCATACCGATGAAAGTCCTCAGAGCATCAAGGGCTGCTGCTGCTGCTGCTGCTTGCTTACCAAACTGTGCACACACTCTCCTCCAGCTCACTCCTTCTCCTCCCTCCCTGTCTTTTCCCCTTTCATGTTTTCTGTCTAAATGGCTGCCTTTATTGTTCCCTCTCATTCCTCCTCTATCTCCATCTCACTGCCTTTCACCGGGCTGAGGTGCCGAGCAGACGGACGGAAGAAGAGAGGCAGACATTCCCCGTCCCTGACTCATTATAGTGGAGTGGCGCCCCAGCCATGCCTACTGCTATCTCTGTGTCTGGGTTATGATAAGGGGATAAGACCTGAGCCAAGACCCTCACAGTACACAGACCTCCATTTACTCGGTGTAAAAGCCCTCTGTGTGCTGGCCAGGAAATGTTGCGCTGATATTGTGGCACTGGGCCGAAAAATTTGAGACCACGGGATGAAAATCATAACCCTAAGGCGGCACGGACTCACCTGTGGCAACGCAGCGATTCAGCCGCCTCTTTCGGTTTGACTTGCGCTCAAGTCTTTGCCATATCCCGCTGACAATTCCAATTTACATCAACGAGGCACCATCCAAATTTCAGAATGACACCCTGCAGAAAAAACCCCTAAAAACCTCCTGATCGCTCCCCTCATCCTCTCCCCTCTCATTTGGAAATAACACATAATCATCTGGCCCTCTGCGCCTTCCAAGAACCCCTGACATCAAAAAGGATTTTTTCTGTTCTGCGCACAAAAGATAACAACACAAACAGTACAAAAAAAAAACCAGAGCAACAAAGGTAAAAAAAAAAAATATGCAGCCTCACCCTTTGCGGAAGAATCTTGTCTGCCATTTTCCTTCTCTTAGCACTACAGAGAGGGAGAGAAAGAGGAAAAAGAGAGCATGTTACTATGGTGACTGATAGCGTAGCACCCAGGCCATCTGCTAAAATGCTGGGCCATATCCAGCACCCCAGCATCCCAGCTGTGTGTGTGTGTGTGTGTGTGTGTGTGTGTGTGTGTGTGTGTGTGCTCATGTGTTTGTGTGTAATGCAGCGGTCCACCTGGAGATTGAGAGCCTCTCTGCCAAAAAAGTGTCACATCACACATCTCTTGCTTGACATGTATTGGCTGCACACACACACACGCACACACACACACACACACACAAACTCTGCAGAAGGGGTCGGTGCAGCAGGAGTCGGATGGTGACAGGATGTGTGTTCAAGAGCTTTTAGGAATGCAGAGTCTTCAAGGAGAACGTATATGTGTGTGTGCGTGTGTGTGTGTGTGTGTGTGTGTGTGTAGATATTTTCATTCATGAATTCCAGGCATTTCCTGCTCTGTGAGAACAACTTTTGTTTACCAAAAACATTTTCTTATACTTACCAAGGACAGAGTAAAAGAACAATTAGGAATCCTCGATAAGTTGGGGCATTTGTCGGAGCTATTTTACCCGGTGACGCCAATTCTAAAAAAGCGACACTGGAGCCGAGGGCCAAGTTTCTTGAGCGGTTTTCACACATGCACAAAACTCCGGACATTTTCGGGCTGCATGTGTGAACACAAACAACCAAATTTTCCACACAGACTTTTTTTTTTTGCTGCAAACCCTGAAGTGAAATTTCCCCATAAAGTCAGGTGAGCTTCTCCACTTGTTTGTTTACGATGCGAATACGTCAAATTACTCCTACTCTTAATATCGAAGCAAAAAACTGTCATTAATGTCAGTTTTAAATTTCTGCTGCTGCTTTTTTTTTATTATGTCCTGCCTCCTACCTGGATTGGTAAAGTGTAGCTGCTTTTACCTTTTTTTGTTTGAAGATTTCTGGTTAATATCTGGAAAAAGCTTAAAGGTAGTTATATTAGCTTAGCATAAACACCAATAACGGAGGGTAAGAACTCACCCTACCAGCTCTGTTTTTGTGGGTCAATCTGCAATCCAAACCAAGAAAAGGTCTGATCAATAAGCCTTAAACGTTTAAACCCTCTATTTCTGTATAGATTCAGCAGAGAATATAAAATCAAGCAATCATGAACTTCAGATGCTGAGAAGTTACCTAAAGCAGTGGCCTGAATTTCAGGTTGCTTTTCAAATATTTTGCTTATTTGATTTTCTCATTGATGGGCTGACTGGGATACGATCTTGTGTCATTTGCAACACAAATATATTCAAACATAGAAATATAAATATAATGGGAATGTCTGTTTTTGCATAAGATACCTGAGAAATTCAGGTGAAAGTTGATTGGATATCAGACCAGTTAAACTCAGTTGAGAAGCCATTTCTACCCTCTCATTGTTTACTGGATATGGTTCAATCCCCAAGCTTTGTATTAAGATCGAAACTTTCTTTAGATGTCTTTTTTCATCTTCTTGTTTGTGCAGAGGGGATTCTCTTGCAGCACAGAGAAATCTCCTGCACACTGCAACGGTCTGTGAAGCAGTGTGTTACATCAGCATGCCAAATACTGAAACAAGCCGGCTGCAAGGAGAAAAAGATCCGAGGGTGCATTGCAAGGGGGGAAAAACAAACCTGCATCACAACAATTCTCCATTTCAAAGGGTTTTAAAAGAGTGTGAGAGGTACACTACTTTATGTCTGTTCTAGCTTTTAAACAAAAACTGTTCCCATCATGCCATGCTCCGATCCAAAGCATGCACAACTACGCCTTAGGGGTCTACTTCTTGGCCTGCACAAAAGATCGGCCAAAAAGATCTCATTCAGGGAGTGCTGGGCTCAGGTGAAAAGGCTAAATAGGCCAGGGTCATCAAACGTAAGAAAATGTTCATGCAGCAGAATAAACTCCTACTTTGATCCGAGCGTGGGATCTGATTGGGGCTCTCTCATGTCCATCTGCCTCGCCGGCATCTCATTGGCTCCAGGGAATCCGACAGGCTTCCTAAGAATTGGTGAGGATTCGAAGGTTGTCCGATTAGAGTTGTGGCGAGACACACACTCAAGAGGCAGCAAGAACGATGTAAGAGGGGAAACACCTGGTGGTTCTGCTTGTTTTTATGTGTTGGATGTGTGTTAAGTTCAAGGGTTTGTTAGTTGGTGCAAAATCTAAAACTCAGACAAGGGCAGGCACTGCGATGGGAGTGTGTCTGTGTCCATGCACGCACAGAGTGCAGCAGAGGAGGACCTGGAAGGCGTCCTGCTCGTCTGAGGGACACAATCATTCAACAAAGTTTCTCAGTGAACCAAAACAACCATGCTTCACACACACAGACAGACAACACACCAACAACGGACACAAAGTGAACTCTGGGAAGGGAGTAAAACAAGCACTTTTGTTGCACTGGATTGAACAGATTGTGGTTGCATTGATGAGGTGATGTGCAGCAGGTTCCCAGGTGCAGATGGAGACAACATGCAGGCAGCTTCCACCTTTTTTCGCTCATTTCTTCAACCAAAACTCAAAGCTTTCTGAGCATTCCTCCTGCCAACAAACTAACTCCTGAACAAATAAACCGACTCCAGTCCAACAGCTTAAACCAAGTAACCCTTTTCATTATTGCACGAAGCTAGCGAGTGTCCTTGGTTGAAAGGAATGTTTTTTTTTTGGTAATTTTAAGGTCAAACACTAAGGATGCACACAACTTTTTCAGTTGTGGTACCCATAAAGATAGCTGGGTTTTGGGTTTGGGCTGATACTATCAATCATATTGTAGTAATCAGACCATGCCCCACTGATCATTGACGGGGCAAATAGGGCCTAAGATTGTCTAGTGTGAAGCCAGCTTAAGGCAACATCAGGCCCTGCTTTGACATAAATCTTAATTACTTTATAAAACTTGGCAGTTGTTGCAAGTTTCTGTAGAACTTATTGGCACAGAAAGCATGAAATGCCTCCAAACATTTTACACTTAAGCTCCCTGCATGAGCTTTTTGCTTCAAGCAAAATATCTTCCCTGCTCACCAATGATGCAAAACATAGTTCTCACATATGGATGCATACGTAGAATTGAACTGAAAATCACATATAATAATACTCAATTAAACAACTTTAAATAAGTCTCAGAGCTCCTCAAAACATGTGTGTGAAGTTTCTTGTTCTAAATCCACTCTGATCCTGTATTTGATCATGTCTATAAACCAGTCTATTTCAGCCCTGCTCAGAACAGGCTGTTTCTGTGTCTGTACCTTTAAATATGTAAATGAGCTGTGTCTGACCACGCCCCCTCTCTGGAAGGGCTTGGGTGTCTCGTGCTTTCTCGCTCCATGTCCTATTGTTTACGGTGAGAAGGCAGACTGAGAGGGCAGAACAAACACCTAGCTGTGGGAGTGTCACCCACCTGGGGGAGGGGCTACTGCCCTTTGTGATGTCATGAAGGGAACATCTCCAAACGGCCTGTTTGAGCCCGACACATTTTTTTGGATGATGCAGACGTTTTCAAACTAACTTTCCATTACAAAGAAATAAAGTTATGCTAATTAACAAATTTCCAAGTTGCTTAAACACACGTGGGACTCAGGATGAGAGGCTCGGTCTCTGCTGTCAAAGTCCTCAGTGCCCACCATCTGTCTTAGATTTATCACTTTCACTTTGACATTTTTTTTATTTGGATACATTAGAAGTATTGAAATGTCATCCTAAGACACAGGGTTGACTTTTCTTAACTTCATGCAAAGTAAACTTGAATTAAATCCTATTTTTAGCCGCAGCTTTGAGTAGGAAAGCGCTTGTTCTGCAGTGTAGCTGGGACCATAAGGTCTCAATGACACTGCAAACACAGGTGGCCCAACCTCAGCTGGCAGCCGCGCGGGCTCTGAGCTGGATGGAGTACCGAGCGGGAGCATCGACTCGTTTGCCAGAGGACACTCACTCCTGACAGAGAGAGAGAGACACCTGGACGGGTCACCCTGCACCATCGATCAGACCCTCCGAAGCCAGCCGGGCCGCTCTGGGGGGGGGGGGGGGGCCCCGACGCGGGACAACATTTCCCCTGACCTGTTCGACAAGACTGCTTAATTGTAAGTGGATCAATCGTGTTGCAGATACAGAGAAAATGAGACAGAGGTCCACTGAGTGTGCATATTGATCCTCTTTCTAATGACCAAACCCGCCACACACACGTCTCCTAATAGACATCCATCCACTGTGAGTGTGTGAGTGTGTTTTCATCGACAGTGTTCAGATCCTTTGTACTGGGTAGCGATAAAGCAGACAAAAGGTAGACTAACAATGAGCCAAAGCAGGTGCCAGAGCAGGTACAAACTACAGACACACATACATGATGCAAATGGACCACAAAGATGAAAAGACACAGAAAGAGCGAAAAAGAGGAGAAGCATTCAGTCATGAGAGCGAGCAGTGATGGAGGAATCAAGGCAAAAGATGCAATAAGTGGAGGAGGGGAGAAGGCCCTGAAAAGAATCAAATGAAAGCTGAGCAGAGACACACAAAGGTCGTGGTTTCACTCGATTTAAGGAGATCGATTTCAGGAGAGATCCCATGAAGACAGCTACGGGTCGAGTTGTGTGTTGTAGTCTGGGTTATGTTAATAACTCGTTTTTTTGTTATGTTTTTATTCTTAGTCCATTTCAATAGTTAATTCACAAAACGGGGATAATGTGGCGTCCTTCTAGCCTCTTAAAATTGCTCGTTTCTGTTAAATTCGAGCAAAACAAATGCAATACATAGTGAAATATAGTTTAGAAAAGCAGGAAATCTTTTAATTTAAGAACTTCGATCCGATAAATGTTTGCAAATTTTGTTCTAGGAAAGGAGAAGAAGAAAAGCCATGCCAGTTGCATAGCACCTGGTCAGGTGTCAGTGGCTCAACAACCACGTTGGTGCGAGCTGAATCGTCTTTACAGATGTTCGACGGATCGCCACAGAATTAGAACTTTATATTTCTTTGAGTTGCTGACGTGTTGAATTTTAGATTTAAACCTTTTACCTGTTGAGATGATGACTTTCCCTTCATCCACAGATGTACCTTTATTATATTTATTTTAATCCAAAAGTATTTTCATCATTTAACCAAAACATTTGTGTCTGATATTATCTTACTACAGGCAGCTATAGAAGGTTATTTTTTCTTTTTATGAGACATTACATCTAAAATTTGCAAAACTACATCTTGAGAAATCTGATCGCAAAATAAGTGAAATTCACTTGAGAATCTAGCAAAGAGGTTTATACGAGTACCAGCTTTGATACGATATGAGCCAAAACATATTTTGGTTGGATGCCCAGCTCTTACCCCATTGTCTGCACATGATTCAGGATGATTTCCTTGTTTGGTTTTAAAGTCAGTACTAGTGGAACTTTCAAAGTGTAACCACGGCCTTTGCAGTCTGCATGGTCTCAACTTTTGCTGCACAAAAAGAGTTGCAGTACGCAGGCCATGCAGTGTGTAGGCAGGAGACGGACTGGATTCAGACTCACTTTCTGGTCCGGTTCTGGACGACCTGTTGCTGCTGCTGCTGTTGCTGCTGCTGCTGCTGGACCTGCTGGGAGGGGGCCGGCCTCTTACGACTGGGCTCCATCACCGGGGTGGGCAGGCTGGGCCGCACCGCCGGGCTCCCTCCGTACGGGGGGCCAGGGGGGCCCATGGGAGCTCCCTGATGGGGCATCCTCGCTCCAGACGGCATGCCAGGACGCTGGTGAAGGAAAGCAGGCGAGATGATGAGTCAAACATGCTCCTCAAAAGGTAACAAAGGGAACTCTATTTCAACTTTAATGCATTTCCATTCGATTGTTCTGAGGTGTCCTGAGAAGTTGAACACATTTCATCAGACAGAATCCTGAAGAAGGGGAGCAACAGCGAGAGTGATCATCAGACCTCGTGGATTTTCCTATTAAAAATAAAAGTTTGTTGTCTGTTCTGCTTACAGAAATGAAGATTTCTCCTCTAACAGAATCGTTCAGATTAAAAGTAGAGCGTCTCCAACCCTTCATAACCTTTTCCATAAAACTCAAACACCAGATAAGATGGTTATCACGAGCACACATTAGGCAATTTTGCGACCTCAATTACACAACCAATGTCTTTGTTTTAAATCTTTTGCTATCTGTTGTAGGATCTGTTTTTTGTTGACATTAGGCGATCAATTTGTAGTCAGGAGCGTGAACTTTGAACCCTTAAAATCTGGCAATCTGAGTTGTTTTTAAGTAGACCTAAATCAGTCATCATTTTGTTTCCCTTTTAATAGATGGAATACTGTAGACGAAAAAGAGGACAAAACAAGAGAACAAACTTTTTTCGCAGGTCATACTTATATTTTTTTAAGCCGTAAGACAGAAAAAAATCAGGTCTGGAAAAAAAAGGCAGAGTGAAGATTCTTTTTGCAGTGTGCAGACTTTGTCACACCCACACATGCTGAAACACACACACACACACACACACACACCACACACTTCTCCCAAACAATGCAAACAGTGTCAGAGTCCACAGTCCCACACTCCTGTCTTGACGCCTGGGAACAACTGGGGAAGTCTCACCTGTGCTTGTCACTCTCATGGCAACAGCTGCCTCGCGCCTCACTTTATGATCTGAAACCAAATTGAGGCTCGTGTGATTGAAAGAAATCCTTTTTTTGACTCGACTGGAGCACAGACCCCCGCTCCGTATGTAAAGGAGCTCCGCGGGAGACCAAACAGTTCTTCAATGATCTCCGATTACTGCTTCATCGCTTTGAATGCTTTACGGTCGAGGAAAACACTCAAACCCTTCAAGTTGGTCGAGCAACACTAGCATGTAAAAATGTGATAAATGAAATAATTACTTGCAGATGGCTCGTCATCATTTAAAAAAAAAAATAAAGACGGTGGTGGAGATTTTGAAATGACTGTAAAAGTGATTTGAACTTTATATACTGTTGGCAGGAACCCTCGGGGACATATAGGACCAAGGGAAACTGTGTGGCAACAACTTTATTTCCACATTCAGGCCCATTTGCTTTGTTTCTTAATCGTTTGGTCGTGTCTGATGTCACGTGAACTTGTAAGATACATGTTCTAACTTCTAACCAGGGTTTTTCTGTGTTTGTAGTTCACGTCATGTTATGTGCTCTGTGTGTAGACACCTTGTAAAAACATTCCATTAAACTGAAATCCCTCGTTATTAGTCCTATTCAGTCGTTCACAGCGCTATATTTGCATCCCTGTGAAGTTCTGCCATTAATCTGAATGTCACAGAAGACTGTCACTTAACTCAGCCGTCATCACGTCTTCTTACATTCATATTAATTCTGCGACATTTACCTTAGAATCAGTTCCTGGAGCTTGGAGACCACACACGTTAACCGCGCTCCGATTGTGAGTTGGAGGAGAAGAACCGTTGTTTTGTGAACAGCTTAAATGTTACTGTTGAGTCACTGAGCAGCCATGTCGGATTTCAACAAGGTGCTCTGAGTGAAACTGCAACTTCAGGGGAGCGTTCCCGATGACGTATCAGACCGGCGACTCAGAAATCTCCGACTTCAGAGACCAAATGGAAACGCAGCAAAAGGAGGCCGTTGTGACCTAAAGGTGACTTGTTTTTTGCGCTGGGACCAGAGCAGCAGGTTAATCCGGCTCTGGCTGCCGTATGGTTTGATCTCTAACGAGGCATTTTAAATCAGTTCATCACATAGTTGGTATACATTAACCTTAGAAAACTGTAGTGAATCATAATTCAAAGTCATAGAACATGGAAGAGCTGAAGTAGATTTTCAGTAGCTCAGTGCTTCAGAAATGTCGTTTCAACAATAAGATTGATTCTTCCTCAGTAACTAAAGTAAAGATGTCTTTTCTTCCCTCCTTCTTTTATTTATTTATCAGAACATCTTTTTATCTTATTGTTTAGCTGAACAAAGACTTCAGAAACCCAAATATTTAACTCTCTTCCCCCTTGCAAAAAAAAAATAAATAAAAAAATCCTCTTTCAAATGGACACAAAAAGCGTCAGCTACATTTTGTAACCGAATGGATAAATGTTTGAGAGAGAAGGACAACTGAAGGATACAAGTCAGGGAGTTTCATAACCGCACATTTGCTCACGTTTTTCGCTCATTTCACAATGTTTATCAAGGCTGAACGTTGCACACATCAGATCTGATCTTTAGACTGAAAAAAAAAACCCACGGCAAAGAAACACAAAACAAACAAAGAGGAACGAAATAAACAACGAGGAAGGGCACAAAAAGGAAAACTCGGTATGATTTTTCATATCGATGCATGTGGTCACAAGAAAGATAACTGAAGAGCGAGCGTGACAGCATACGTCAGGAGAAGGCCGACGTGCTTTGTGCCCTTTGAAATGGTGACCAAGCACAGATCCTGCGATAAAAAGCCCGAGCAGCCGCTGCTGTCACTCCGAGTCAGAGTGTGTTCAGCGAATGGGGGGGGGGAGGGGGGTAAGAGCAACTGAGAAGGCTCTCCAAATAGGAGAGGATAAGACAACATATGGTGGGGGGCCTTCTGCTTGAATGTTATCACCTTGTGGAGCTTTACGAGACCTCTTATTTCCCTGTCTGCCCCCCTACATAAGCTGGACAGTAAAACCCAAAACATGCTCGAGAGCAGACTCACAGACTTCTGTGGCAACCGGCTGTCTGGAAAATCTGAGCTTTTCAGATAACAGATTCAGAAAACATAGCTGGATAATGTTTAAGATGAGTTCCCTCTGAATCCACACACACACACACACACACACACACACACACACAGAGACGCACAATGAGTGATACTCTATAATCTGACCTGCTGAACTGACTCCAACACTGCGCTCGCAGCTCTGCCAGCCAGCCAGCAATCGAATCTGCCATGTGGATGGATATCTGAGAAGTGTGTTGGCATCTCTGGAGGGATTTGAAGAGGCCAAACTTAACCCACACTGTGCTAAACATACGAGTCTGTGGGTTTGAAACATGGAGGGTCCGTTTTAAAAAGGCGTCTGTTGGAGCACTGGAATCTATTAAATACTGAAGACGAGCTTCATGAATGGGATTTTAAGAAGCGAAAAAAAGGTCTCTTGTTTAGTTCATTCAGGTTTATAAATCTATTATTATTATTGCTGTGTCGTGGGGTGCCGGTGGCCGAGTGTCTAGGGCGCACGCCCCATGTGCAGAGTCCTAGAAGCAGGCGGCCCGTGTTAAAATCCGACATGTGACAAGTGTCTGGTTATTCTTTCTAGAGCCCGACCGATTAATCAGCCAGCCGATAATATCAGCCAATATTAGCGTATCCAGTGACCATCGTTATCGGCTCTTTTATATCGCAGATATGCGCCGATATTACTCGATTTCTTCAACCAGTCAAACAGCATTTCATTTGCGCTTCATTGTATCACGCTGGAAGTTCTCTTTCACCAGCAGAGGGCGCTGCATGGATCACATCAAGCATCATCACTCTCAAGTCAGGCGCTGATGCACGTACATGTGCGGTCACTTTCCAGTCGAGTGACCATCTTGTCTTCGTTACAAATCTTTTCCACAAGTGTTTGATAACCATATTTCAGGGATCAATACACGTGTATATCTAAATCTACTGTATATACCTCTAAAGATCGGGCATAGCTCTTAGAAAGATATCAGCTGATATATCGGTATCGGCCCCAAAAATCTCAAATCGGTCCGGCCCTAATTCTGTCTGTCATCAGCATGTAGATTTTGCAGAAAACTATGTATAATACACAGCTCAATGTTTTGTTTCATATTACAAAGATGAATCTCATTTGTCATGTTAACAGCGTTCATATTTCCAATTTAATTAGCCTCAACAGCAGCTTCTCTCTCACAGCTCTGTCCCTGTTACTCTGCCTGCAGAGAGTAAATCTTGGACAGCTTTCAGGGCGACTATTTCTTTGGTAAAATAAAGAATTTAAAAAAAAAAAAAAAGAAATTCAAAGAGAACTGAACACGGCAAGGTCTGCGGATAACCCAGAGTAACCTGGACATTGTGTTTTCAAAATTGACAAGTGGCTGCAGAATTTAAAGCTCCGGGCGCCACCGACAACATTTCTTTCACCTCCGTTGTGTGTGGTGTGAGGAGGCTGCAAAAACTCAGATATCTGAATATGTGGGAAAATAAAAAGCCTTAACTGTCTGCATGAACAGAAAACAGAGTGGAACCAGGTTGTTATAGTAAAGGTGAAGTGTATGTTCACACACACACACACACACACACACACGCTTCTGACTTTGAGTCGTATGATGTTTTTGGCTTATCGGAGTTTCCCACGCAGGGTGCTGGAAGTCTTTTCCTAACGCCGCAGCCCTCGCTGACCTCCACACACACACACACACACACAAGTTAACACAGCAGGGGGGGAGGTGAAACCGATAATGAGGGAGAAAGAGGAAGAAGAGACCTCGGCCGGGCCTTTAGCCCACCCAGAACCAGATCTCGGCCATACTCTCTCCCCCACACACACAAAAAAACGCTCGAGTAGGAACAGTGTGACCTTCGCCAACCACAACAACGTTTGCATCCAGCGTGTTTAGAAATGCATCTCTTCACGTACAGTCTGTTTCTGTGTGTGTAAAAGACGCTTTGCTTCAGAGGAAAAGGAACGTCATCCCTCGCCACAAGCGGCGCCGAATCATCCCTGTATCCCATAAATATTTCTCCGTTCTGCAGCACACACCAACCAGGAACCTGCCGCAAGTATTAAAACAAGACTTTTCCATCTTGAAATGTGGGGGAGGGACAGAGGAAGGAGGAGGAAGAGGAGGGCGAGAGGGGAGGCAGGCATGAGAGAAAATAAGCAGAGGGAAATATTTGGCTTGAAGCAGCCAGAGCCTCATCAAGGTTAATTGGTCTGTTGAGAGGACACACTCATCTGGCTCATCAATCACCCGCTCCATTGTTTCCCAAAGTCTGTCTCTGAGAGCCGGGATTCAGCACCAGAGCCCCTGTAATGACCGCTCCTGTCACAGACACAATACCTCATCGTGTTCCAGTGTATAAATCTACCTGCTGTCAGGACGCCCCAACATCAGCACTGATTAAAAGGGTCTGAAATCAAGACTTAGTCGAGCTAGCTTTGTGATTTTTTTTTTTGTATCTCTATAAAACAGATCTGACAGACGAGCAGCACAAAGTCTCTTTGACCTTCTTCGTGTACTTGAGGATTAGGAAGTGATGCCAAGTTTCAGGATGTGTGCAAAGGTCAAATTCAGTTCAGCCAAAAGTCAAAACGGAGACAAAATTCAGGGAGTAGGAATCAGGTAATTATTGATTAGTTTCTCGGTTAATTGTTTGGGACATTAAAAAGACTGAATGAATGAAAGGAAGTCCCCAAACCGCACAGCTAAAAAGCAAAAGTAAATTAACACAATAGCAATCAAAGAAAACTGCTAAACTGTATTTAAATGCACAGTAAAAATGCTCTCAATCAAAACAATAACAAGAGATGACATCAAGGCTGGTTGAGCATAGTCAAGACGTCCCGTTACAACTGTGAAATTACAGATTTCTCTGGCTTTGATAACTGTTGGAAATATTTGAGGAATGTAAGCACTCAACAAAAAATTATATATAACACAGGTTTAGTCGATTTTTTTATTAATTAATTAATATTGTACCTTTCAATTACATTTGAGAAAGCAAATTAGAAGGTCAGGAGGTGTCTTTTTGCTATTTCAGCTTGACTTTTGATCATGAAAATAATTGATGAATTGAATTATCCTCTGCTCTTCAAATTTTTCCATCGAGACTTTGAACCCTGGTGCTGCAGGATGATTAAGGGTCACTTTTATGTAAAGCGTGCCGTGGTGCTTTAGAGGCACTTTTTTCCTGCCTCTGAACGTCATTAAGGAGACGCAGACACACTGCAACAGACCATGAACCCCAGAGTCTCTGGTCTGAGTGTCCATCGTCTATCCCCTCGCTCTTCTACTGTCAGATCCTTGATCAGCTGAACAAATCGCTTAATCAATAAAACCTTCTTGATGGACGTGAGAAACAGGAAGTGATGCCTGTTTTCTGCTCAAAAGGTGAAATTCAGTTCAACTTCATCAAAGAGCAGATTTCAGAAGGTATTTCCATAATGAGGGGGGCATTATATTTTGGATGAAATTATACTTTCCAGCCGCGGGCAGAATGAATCTAAATGGTTACCAGATGATTCAGGGGGGAGAGAGAGAGAGAGAGAGAGAGAGATGGAGGGAAACTTCAGCTGCACACATGTTTGATTAGTGTTGTCAAGAGACCAGAATTTAAAACTTGCGATGCGATGCTGCTAAAAGTCAAACAACATCGACACCTCTTTGGATACCTCAGCGACCTGGGCACTAACGGGAAATCTGTCGTTTTCAATTAACAAAAAAATGAAGGCAAACTGCAATTTGTGTTTGTGAGATTTAAACAAAACTCTCTCTCATCCTCTCTCCTAAGCTCATGGTGGCTGTGGCTCAGTGGTAGTCTATCAACCAGAAGGTAAGGGGTTTCGATCCCCAGCTCCTGCAGCAACACGTCCGCTGCGTCTTTGGGCAGGATACTTTTTTTTAACTGATTTATATTCGTTATTTCCGTTATTGGACGGGACAGCTGAAGAGAGACGGGACATGTTGGGAGGAGAGAGAGGAGGAGGAGGAGGAGGGATGACATGGCAGCAGAGGGCCGAGGTCGGATTTGAACCCACAGCCGCCGCCGCAACGAGGACTATAACCTCTGCGCATACTGTCGGGGTGTGCGACATAACCGCGAGCCATCGGCGCTCCCTTTTCTGAGCACATTTGCCTCTTTAAACGATAACCTCCCTCTCTGTCACAAAACATTAAGCCGGGGTTTTTTTTTTTTTTTTTTACAGATTAAAACAGAAACAGCATTCGAATGCATTAATGTCACCTTGAGCTTTGAAAAGTTGTAACCGCAAATGTTTGAAACTGCAATGGAGAAAATAATCGGCACCTAAGTGGTTTAATTGAAATAAACATTAGTGATGTATTTTTGATTTAACTACAGACAGCCTTTGATGTGAGGGAGGGTCAGAGGAACAGATTAGTTCCATTAATCAGCAGATATTAACAATGTCAACGCCACATCTGCTGAAACTTTAAAGTGCCTCCAAGACTTCTACGTGATCCTCAACCCTGGTGATTCTTTCAGCGCATTACCAAAACAAACTGCTGATGTTAACACAAAGTACAAGCCCGGCGCTAATAGTTGCCTGTCCTCCAACCCACGAGCCACACTTGACTTGACATTTCATGCTAGCGGCACATGAATGGACCGATTGTTCTGCATGATTTCCAGGATTTTGGCCGCCTGCCTCGGCCCCCGTCGACTACGCCGCTACTACTACGTCCGTTTGTCTCGTGACCTTACAGGTTCAAATCCTTCCACCGGCCCGAAAAGGCACGCTGCCGTGCGAGAGGCTGCTCAGGCTGTGTTGTTGTGTCTGTGACTCCCAGAGAAGCTTGGCTGGCTGCTTTTTTCAAACCGCTCCTACATTTATCCTTTCATATGTCTTAGAAATCCTCTGCTCCCCATCCTCCTCCTCCCCCTGCGCAGCTCCATCCCTCCATCCATGCTGCTTCACTTCTTCTTCTTCTTCTTCTTCTTCATCTCACCCCTAACAGGCTCTGATCCGGAGAGGGAGAGGAGGGGGTTGGGGGGCTGGAAATAACCTTCACATGGCCAGCTTTACCCAGCTATCTCACACACACAGACCGCCGCTGCTGCCGCCGCTGCTGCTGCTGCTGCTGCTGCTGCGCCGTCTCATGCACACACACATTTAACACACACACACACACACAGATGCATGCCAGGGAATGACGGACAGCGCCACTCACCACTCCATGGACCAGGAACTCAAACAGTTTGCTCTTGGTGGCTTTCCTGGCTCCCCCCGCCGTCTCCTCCGTAGCCATTTGCTCGGTCCCCTCCGTTCACCCTCTGCTACGTCTCCCCTCTCTCCTTCTTTTGTCTCTCCCTCTCCTTTCAACCCAGCCTCCTGTTCCCCTCCCCTGCTCCACTTTCCTTCTCTTTGTGCTCTCCTTTCCAGCACTGCCTGTCCCTGACTCTCCTCTCTCTCTCTCTCTCTCTCTCTCTCTCTTCCCTCCCTCCCTGGCTCTATTTTGAATGTGCAGCAGCAGCCCCGCCGAGTCTCTCACTGTGTCTAGCTCACTTTTTCAGTTGAGCTGCCTTTCAGGAGCCCGGCACGTCGTTTGGAGGTTGGTGGGGGGTGTCTGTGAGGGGGTCTGTCAGGGGGGTTTCAGCCAGCCCACCCTGCTGCTCCCCCGCACAGCTGTTGCATTCCATTGGTCGATAAGGGCATGCGGAGCGGCGATGTGAGGCTGCCGTTCGGTTTTAAACGGGGGCTGGGGAGGAACTTTACACTCCGTGAGGTTTGCTCCCTCTGCTGCAGCCCTTCACCCCCCCCCCCCCACACACACACACACACACACACCAGTGACCGACTCAAAGAGGCCACGGTCAGCTCTTACACACAGCTCATTCTCCAAAAAAAAAAAAAAAAAAAAAAAAGAGTTCTTAAAGGGGCCACACGTGGTTAACACCGAGCAGCAAACCCCCAGTGTAGAAACAAAATGAAGCCACTGCAGGAGTTCCTCGAGTGTCCAGTTGAGGCAGGCTTCCAAAAGCAGAGGAAACCCAGTTAGAGCCCAGAAAGAAATGAACATGTTCACAGCCAGGTACGAGACGGTTTTGGTGTCTGTAGCTAATTTCTTTACGCTTTAGGTGTTTTTTTTTTTTAAAGAACTCATCTGTTTTGAGTTGTGAAGGTCATAATCGGGCACCGTAAGGTGTGAAGCCGTTTGCCAGGAGGCTAAAGGCCTCGGCTCTACCTCTTTGCCCGTTGATCAAAAGTTAGGTTGAGATAGCATTTCCAAAATGACCGCCGCCATCTTTGGGCTTCAAAACGCCTCTATGTGACACGTCCATGTTTTGTACAGTCTTTGAGGAAATCCAATATTAAAACGGCCACTTTCACAGCAGAAATAAACATGTTTACAGCCTGGTACTTAAATAAATGGGTTAACCGTAAAAAACAAACGTATTTGGGTGAATACAGAAATCTATTTTGATTATATTGATGCTAAGAGGTATGCACAACAAGAGGTCGCATTAATCCAGTTTTTGATGTTAAGCTGTTCTCTTTGTCTGCATCTTTTTCATTGGTCAGAATATGCCATCTGAACGAGCTCCAACTCTTTGTCTGTTTCTCGGTAGGATGTTAATTAGAGTCAGCTTTTCCAATATTGCGACCAGTTGTTCGTCGCTGAGATAACGTCCATGTTTTAACGAAGCGTACGGTTTTAACCAGTGACGTAACGCAATCAGCCGTTTAACCGATTAAAGACGTCATCCTTTCTAGTTGGCAGCAGCCTCACTAGACGGTTAAACTAATTATTAATCTGTTTTTTTTTTTTTTTTTAATTCAGGCCTGCAACACCAGCACAGCAGGCGGACGACACTGCATAGCGGGGAGCAGCTTGGCAGTATTTTGATCGAAAAAATGGAGATGATATTGTAATGGCGCTTCATGGATGATGTTGATTATCCTCAGTTGTCTTACCGTTAATTATGACACTAAACATACTTAATTAAAGATATATCTTCGGGTGTGGGTAAGTAAAAGCACGGGGACAACTTCTGCTGTGCGTCTCATACTTTTGATGTCCGTCCATAACAGAGCATGACATATCAAGACCGAACAACAACAACAACAACAGCGACACCTTGCTTGTCTTAAAGCAATATCACTCCTCCAGCCGTAACCATGGGTAACCTTAAAGGCACAGCGCATCATATCAAACAGATACTCTTGTAAAGTACAAATTGTAAATACAAATGAAATTAGCATTAAATCAAATAATGTGTATTATCTCAACCTGAGAAAAGTAAAGATCTATAAAATAAAACTTCACAAAAATAAATCTCATCTCCATCTTACAGTAGTATGTCGGTTGTGTCAGGTTAGCTTAGCGTAAAAACCACTACAGGCATGTTGACGTCAACCTGCAACTTTAGCCACACTTGGAAAAACGGATATGACATTTTTTTTTTTACCTGTGTGTGATTTTGTCTGTGATACATTAATAGTGCTCGATTCTGACTGTTTTCTGACTTTAGACTAAGTGTTTAATCATCAGGACAATAGGTGGGCAGTAGGCAAATCAAAAATGGAATTAATGATGTTTTCATGTTGAGAGGAGGAAAGACGGAGGTGAGGTGTTGTTTTCTCAATGAAAAACCTCTCAAGTCAAAGGAATTTTAATCAACTGTTTAAAAGCAAACATCTCTCAAAATAGGCAAGCTCATACACTCTGAAGCCACATGACGAAGCCAGAAGGCCACGTCGAGAGCCCCTTCACTTCCTGTGTTTCTGCGCTGGCCTTTGTCAAGAGTGCATTCATAGGTTAGGAGTGTTTCCTCCGCTCGACTCATTAGCTTTACCTTTCACCCACTGCCCGGCCCGGAGGCTAAACTCAGGCTGTGGTGACTGCGTGAGGGCAAACAAGCAGTCTGGACGGCACAGCGAGGTGACACTGTTACTGGACACGAGTAATTAGGCTCTGTCGGGGGTTTCTCACGGGCAGAAAATTGAAGCCAAAGAAGAAAGAAGAATCGTAAATTTCTTCCAGGATGTCCGGCAGACTTATCAGACGCACCAGAAGTGTAGTACTGACGCCACGATGAGGTCATTACTCTGACTTTAACCAGCGCCAAATCGAAGATTACGACTCCTTCATGTCCTCTCCTCCAGCCACTCACTCGCTCGCTCGCTCTCTCTCTCTCTCTCTCCACCTCCCTCCTGCCATCCGTCAGATCAGGGGAGTGAAATATTCATGAGGTTATTTGAATGACAAAGGAGGCGAAGTGGGACAGATACAAAGGGGGCATGGCTTTGTGACACATGACGGCAAATTGTCACTATTGTTTCCTCTTCCTCTGTCGTGCTGGTGTGTGAAAACATACCCCCCCCCCCCCCCCAAAAAAAGTGTCAAACAAGGTGTTTGGGAAGAAAGTAAATTACTCTGAAGAGTTATAAACATATATGCAAAATCTGTCCTTCAATTATCTCCACACTGGGACAAGCTTGGTCATTAAAAGGAGCGAGGACTTACTGCAGGAGAAGGAGGGGCGGGATTTGTTTTTCTCTTATTAAAACTAACAGAAAAGCTGTTACTGTGTGGACAGCTGGTTGGTGGGACTGTGACCTCTAGGGCAGAGGTCATGACCTGTTTGGAGGATGCATCCTCCCTGAGAGACGTCTTAAAGGACCCAAGCTGTTTTTAGTCATTCACAATATCCAAAACATAAAGGCGCCGTTACTGAAAGAAAGTCCGACTTCAAGCTTTAAAAAAAACAGTCCAGGATCAAAATATGTGACCCTCAAAATCCTGATTTTTTAGAATTGACTTACTGATCATACAAACAGACCCTCCCATGTGTTGATCACAGCTTTAGTTTGCTCGCTGGTGCCACCTGCTGTTGGGATGAGCGTACTGCACTAGGCCATTAATCCAGTAACATAAGAAAAGCACAGCTCCTCTTTTAAAATGTCCCACTGCTGCCTCAATCCATCAGTGTCCTCCCTGCTGGCAAACACTGGTACACTACATGTCTACATTGGCACTATGCATTAGATCAACCTAACATTACATAACATATGACGCAGGTTTTAAATATTTTAAACACACAAGCGTACAGGGTGTGCATCTACATTTAATGCAAGGTTGTAACCCAACCTAGCAATGCAGATTCTGATATTGTACCCGGGTCCCGTCTCCATGTGCTGCACGTGGGTTGGACGATAACAAAGAGATCCAGCAGCTTGGGCGCTGCAAAGGAGAGCCTTGAGCGCAGGAGTCCCCCCTGTAGGACCCCCACCGTCTCTCTCTCACCAAAGCCAGTCAGTCTCACCAAATGGTAATGTCCCAGTGTGGAGCAGACAGGGGGGGGTGGGGGGCTAACAGGCAGAAATAGTATTGCTGATGACCAACAGGGGGAGCAAACAGCCAGGCAGACTGTTTTGGGGGGCAGGTAGGGGGTGACTCTTTGAATGGAGGGAGTGGTCCATAATCAGGGGCCATGCTGCACAAATGAGGTGTCATGAAGTAAAATGATTAAAACACACATGAGACTCTTCTCATTTGCAGAAACCAATATTTGATGGAAGCCCAACGGATTTCATTTTCTAACCATTTTTATGTTGTTTTTTTTTTAACATGCTTCCTTATGTGGCCACAAGAGGGAGACAAAGAGCTCAACCTCAGAGTCATTTTTTCATACAGCACAGTATGCAACACAGTATGACAGGCTGTGTAACAACATACCAACAAAGGACCCTCCATATGTGACATTTTGGATACAAAATAAAACAATATGTGAAGCTATGTGATGTATCAAACACTTATTCTAATAACACTATTTAACTGCAGATCATTTTAGTGGTTTATGCAATGACTGTTTGGGCCATGAAATATAAAAAAGCTATAACAGCAGTGAAGACACCTACGGGGATATCCTCAACAATCCTTTTCAACCAACATGAAAGATTTTCTGTTTCGGAGTTTAAAATAAAACAGACAAATACTCACTACTGAAGTTTTGACACTTAATAATGAGAGAAATAATTGTTTGTAAAATATAAGAAGTGATTGTAACCGACCTATAAAGCCTCTGCATGTTTCTAAGAAGCTCCACGAGCAGAAACGTGCTCAAACTAGGATCAATATTGGAGATGCTTTTGAAAAATGGAGAGAGGTTAGAACACAGAAAGGTTTACAGACTGATGCAGAGCTGGATAAACACTGAAGCTTCAGCGTCCACCACATGGCAACCTGCATGAGCATGGACTCTAGAGATGAAGGGGCGGGGGGAGACAGCTCTCACCAGTGTTTTAAATTTGGACTGCAGTACCCATTTTAAACACTAGGTGTCAGAGTTACATACTGCTCCTTTAAGAGGACATTTACGATCTCCTACATCCGGGGGGATTAGGTGCGGTTTAATCACATTTTACTTAAAGTGCTTGCACCACGAGCAAACGGCTTTGATCAAATTACCTTCTCAAATGTTGTTTGAATCTGATTGGTGCACAGAGGTAAATTACATCACCTTGCCCACACTAAACCATTTTCGAGAGCGGGGACAAAAAACAGGAAATTATATCTCCCATGTGAAATCACCAAAACCGTTGGCAGAAACTTGATAATTTGTATTAGAAAGAAACTGATTGAGATAATCTTCCCAAGGAAATGAGTTGCGTTTCAGTTCAGAAAGTAGAGCGAAAGCAAGAAGGCAAGAATAAAAATCAATAAAAGAAACGTTATGGCCTCTTTTTTTTTATTTCTAAACGATAAGCACAGGAGAGGCAGGAACAAGAGAGGCTGACAGGATACAAGCTGGAACATTTATTTGGTGCTGCTGATGTATAATGTGCAGCTCCCAGTGGTAACGTTTACATACCAGAGACCAGGAACCTGCCCGCCTCGACAGTATTGTCACAGACAGATGGGGCGCACGAGGGGGAATACGGACTGTAACTGAGGGCATGGAGTAAAGTCTGATTCCCTCCCGCTGCTGGGCCCCTCTCTTTCTCTCCTTCTTCTGTTTAAGAGCTGCACACAAAACCCAGCTCAAGCTGCTTTAAAGCTCCTCAATGGCCCTCGCCCGCCTTCAAAGGGAATGTACAAAGGCACGCAAGACCTGCACCTTCACTGTGGGGGGATTAAGGAGGGGAGAAGTACATTTCAGGGGCTGATTTGTTGCAGCCAGGCATGAGTAATGAAGAGGAAACTGCAGAAGGCGAGAGAAACACGGTGGCTGGGAATAAAGGGGCATCTGCTGATATTTTTGGTGCTTAAAGTTCAAGGAAAGAGAAAGATAAAGATACATAAAGCGGCCATGTTAATGTTAAAAACCGAGCCTAAGAAGCTGCGTTTAAGGTGTTGAAGCTCAACTTTAAATTTCAGAGTCTGTGTGTTACAAAGCATCTTTTCTCCAGGCAGCGTTTACGGTTCAACTCCTTGGCGGCCCTTAAAAAAAGGAGGCATTGTGGGAGCAGATGGAAAGACGAGAGCAGAAGTACTGAGCTGAGTTTCCCCCCGCGAGCGATGTGCAACACACCGGAACAGGGCCCGGAGCGTTTACCTGCTTCGGGGCATTTCCTGTTTGCTGTAGCCATGACAACCGCATAATCTGCCTTTGCGTCCAAAGAGAACAGCCAATCCAATCGTGGCGAGGGCGACGCCAAACTGCAGAGACTTTCGAAAAAACTGGAGCAAGCAGCTGGTGAGCTGAGCGAGTAACTGTTCCAGAAGTGAAAAGAAAACGTTGAGAAAAGAAAAAAGGCCTCAGTTTGGAGCGTTAGTCGAGCACCGAGGGCGCCAGGGTCAACTTTTAACACAAATCGAGAGTGAAAAAACAGTCACTTCCCATGAATAAACCCTGAGCCATCTACCACATAAAACTCCACGAAATATAAAACCGACAAACTAATACCTCCCTCCCTTCACTTTCCCTCTCTCTCTCTCTCTGTTTTTTTTTCTTCTACCCTACTTCCCAGAGAAGTGTTGGCCCTGATCTTTCAGCACCGCTCTGCCCAAGCAGGACGGGAGAGCAAGCCGACAGAACAAGGGCAGGATCGGTATGTGCAGGGCAGAAACGAGGCGACTCCAAATCCAAGAGATGGAAATCAAGACAGGAGCGAGAGAGGAGGAGGAGGAGGAGGAGGAGGAGGAGAGCCTTGAAAATGAACTGCCCCTGTGTCTGCATATCGAATCAGCTGAGGAATGAATGAAATGCTCTTTTTTATGTTGAAAAGAAAGTCCACAACACCCTCCGGGTAGCGGTCGAAAAAAGAAAATAACACATAATGCATCAACCTCACTCTGTTCCTCTTTTGTGTCTCTTCACATGTGTGTCACTAAAAACTGAAAGATTGTTTCTAATAAACCCAGGAGATATATATATATTTTTTGGGATTATCACTACCAGCTGTTCTGAAGTTTCCCCCTCCAAAGATCTGTTTTCGTCATCCAGGTAGCCTGATATCCCACAAGTCCTTCCCCAATTTGTAAGAAATATTTGAAAAGCAGAAAGATAATCATGTCAAAATCAGCGTCCACGGCAAAACATAAGCAGATTTTTCGGCTCTCGTTTCATGTTTTGATTAGAAAATCGAGTTAAAGGAGCCAAGTGAGAAAATGTTTAAAAGTATTTATGTAATTAATAATAATTCTTCGATCAAATGTTTCTAAAGTCTTTGAAGATTTTGTAAATTGTTAATGACCTAAAGACATATTTACATAATAAGCTTTGTGACTTGGGATTACCACAACAGCTCATTAAACTAAACACACATGACACATGACACAAAAACAATTACCACACATGTCACCTCACTGTGCTGCCACAACATGAAACCCCAGACTGTAAATATTAATGGATGAAGCCTGAGTGACGTCACCCGTCTGTTCCTGCAGGGCGCTTTGGAGTCCCAGTCGATGGTGGTCTCCATGCTGGATATGCTAACTTTCAGTCAACCTAACGACAGGCTGAGAGCTGGAGCTGAGGCGGGTTTTAAAACCTCTTGATGAACCGTTACATCGCGCCCGCCTGTCAATCAGCTACATGCACCTTTAAGAAAAAGCTAAAGACCTTGCTCCTTCTTTAATACATACGCACTTTATGATATTATTGATGACGACAGAGTTGATGATGATGCTTTGGACGCTGATTAGAACTCTGAAGAACGGCTGTCGATGTTGTGCTTAGCCTCTGGTCACTTCCTGTCAGCACCTGTGTGTCACTTCCTGTCAGCACCTGTGTGTCCGATCTGACTTCAAGCTGTTTGTTTCCTCCCCTCTAGATCCTTGCTCGTGTTGCTCTTACTCTCTGACGTACGTCGATTTGGACTAAAACATAATGTCAGTGAACCCCGATGATTCTGACTTTCTTACTTTTGATCCGTAAGACAAAACATGTTTGATTATTGTTTTCATAAAGGTAAAGGGGAGCTACATGTATAAGTCAGAGTGAGCTGTAACATAGCTGCATGTTTTCATAATGGCTTACACTGATGCTTTGAAACGTTCCCTCTCTCTCTCTCTCTCTCTCTCTCTCTCTCTCGAGCAGAGTTTGGTGCAGTATCGAGCGTTAACATCTAAATGGGTCAACCCGCCGCTCGGTGAACTGTAGCACCATTAGGACCCAGACAGTTTGTCTCTGAGTCGAGCGCACAATCTCATTAGACAGCTAACTCTACATTATGAATGAGAGCAATATGCAAGTGGAAGAGGAAAAAGTGCTCCTGGTAAGATAACAGTGATTAAAAAACAGTTGTGATGCGTTGGAAGGCGGGGAGAGGAACGTGTTAATTAGGTTACAAAGAGAACGATTTGAAACCATAAAAATCTATAATCTCACTGAGGGAAATGACACACTGGAGGTTCAGAGAGCAGCTTTAAAGCCGTATTTATAGGCTGGAAATGGTATAAAATGAATCCTCCGAGTTGCAGCTATAAATATATACTATGTAAGATGTGCTATGCTGCTCCTCTGTATGCAGCACAGTGAGCTATACTCTCTGAAGCACTGTGTCAGAGTCAAATGAACTGCATTCGATACTGCAGTATTATAGACGTTATAACGGTAGTGTTCCTTCCATCAAACTAAGAAGGGCTGAAACGTATTCATATTTTCAAAGAGGATAAACCATAGTAATCAATTTCTCCGTTATTATGTATTTCAGAGAAAAAAATGAGCTACCAAAAGGTTTCAGGATTCCTTGTTGGACCAGGATTCATAAATATTTGATATCATATAAGATTTATTTTTTATAAGCAGCACATTTTAGAGTAATGATGGAGTGTTTGAGTGCATGGCTTTGCAGTGCAGTATCGAATCTTGAAACTTTTCCCCATTTGACATGCACCGGGTGTGTATGTGACTTCTGGTGCTTCTGTAACCAGCCTCAAGTGGACACTAAAGAAACTGCAGGATTTTGCACTTGCACGTCGGATTCATTTTTCAACAACGGAGGTAGCCGCTTGCATGAAACCCCAAGTTAGGCGGCCATTTTGGCTCATCCCAGGCACCAAGCGAAACTGTTAATATTCTCCAGTTCCATTAAAACAACAACAAGCAAACCCAGAGTTTATATTCACAAGTTTAGTTTATGTTCCACTAGCTACCTTTATCAACACATACAAGTTAAATCACATTTGAATAACCCCCCCCCCCCCACACACACACACACACACACACACACACACACACCAATAACAAGAAATTATTAACATACTTCTGTAAATACGTCATGTATTGGAGCTTTAATATTGAAAGTATTGGATTTTGAATTTCAGGTCATTTCTTTCCGCCACACGGAGCCAGCACATTCCTCACCAGCCATATAAAGGAAGTTCTCCATTGTCAATTTATCCCACAAATAACACAAAACACAAAGCCAGAGAACGTTTAATTGGGCGACCGAACTGATATCGAGGAAACAAAGCCAAAAGGGGCTACGGCTTCCAGATTTTCAAATCAATCTCACTGCCGGTGGAGAAAAAAACAAAACATGAAAAAAAAAAAAGGGACTGCACTCACTGAAACATTGATTGACCTCGATGAGTCACCAAAACTAAATTTCAAACATAACTGAACAGAGTGACAGAGGTGTGTGTGTGTTTGTGTGCAGGGAAGGGGGAGTGTGTGTGTGTGGGGGGGGGGGGGGGGGTCTTGTGTGGCTTTCCTTAAAAAGTAAGGTCAAGCATTCAGCAGACTGTAAAAGGAGCTGATCCTCTGATCCTCTATCAGACCTCGGGAGCTGTGACGGCACCTTGCATACTAATGGGACTGTTCTCTTTTCTTTAACACTGAGGGGGATATCTGTGCCAGCGGCTGGGTCAGGGAAGACTGCCGTTTGAAATTGAGCTATTTTAGTCCGAGCTGTTCCCTACAGAGAGCCTGCCTGTATCGCACACAAAGATCAACAACTTCTGCAGCATGTAAAAAAAAAAAAAAAGAGAGAGAGCGAGAGAAGAAGCGTCTTTGTATTTTTTTTACTACAAAGACTTTAAGAAAAATCACAAAACAACCCGAGTGCAGAGCAGCTCAAAGGCTTCCTACGGGCTATAATGTCAAGTAGCACGGAACGTGGAGAAACAGCAGAGCGGGACATTCCTGCACCACTGCAAGGAAAGTTGATATATAGCCTACCCTATCTGGAAAAACTCCCTATAGGACAAATTAATGTAATGGACTTTGTGGGACTACATCTATGGAAAGCCCCCACAGAGGCAGCAATTTCTCTGAATTAAACGTGGCTGTGTAATCTGCTCGTCGACGTTTTCCACTTAAATGCCTCTTGTCTGTTTTTTTTTTTCTTCTTCATGTAGAGCATCAGACTGGATTGCATTTGATGTGCTCTCAGAAATTAGCAAGCAGCTGAGTCACCAAGGCCTCCGTAACTCAACAGTTCTGTACTCACGTACAAGAGGAGGAAAAAGTAGGCTACGGAAAGAGAGACACTGGAAGGGATCAACGTTTGCAGTGAAACCAGGACAGTTAACACACAGGTGAAAGACTCAAAACAAAAACCACAAATGCAAGAGTTTCAATCTGAAGCACATGGAAGCGTTTAGTTTTGATTAGTGTACATCCACAACTCGGGTGCTGAATCTCATAACTGTGTAGGCAAAAACCCAACGTAATACAGTTAGAACGTCAAACAAAGCAACAGTACAATATGTCCTTCGGGGGCAGAAAAAATGGGGTGCGGTCAGTCAGTCACGTAGGCCTGGTTCACGACTCCAAACTTTAATACATTTTTGCGATAAACCGCACAGCCCCGATTGGTTCTGCCGCTTAAGTTCACCTCAAGTTCATGAAAACATTGTCTGTCTCAGTTGTTTAATCCCTGCAAAAACATAGTATTAATCAAACACTTCTTGGTACTATAAGGGTCCACGGCTATTCCTCAGTCATTACACCAAAGCTGGCTAGTTTCTGTCTTTCTCTTATGTAGAGTATCTCAGATAACCTGCTGGCTCTGGCGCCATATTAAGCGTAAAGCTAATGGCATCATGGTAGCCTTTTTCTGACTGCAAACCTTAATCTACTGCCCACATAGACAATCCACTTATATCTGAATAGAAATGTTTGACACATTCAGTCATACTATATTTGCCTTTCTTTGTCCTGATAAGACGAGAAAATTGACACCACTCTTCTATCTGCAGGCGACACGGAGCAAGCTGTTTCCTCATTTTTCCTGTCTGTATGTGTTCAGATAGCTCAGTTTGAGAGTTTGCATAAAGTAATAAAAGAGCTTTCATGACTGGCTTTTTAAAAACAACCTGTTTAATGGAGCTTCACTGCCCACGTAGAAAGTCCACTAAACTCTGAAACCTTGTCATGTTATGGTAAATATACACTGCTTAGCTGAGAGTTGTATGAAAAGGTTGGTATAATTCTGGTCTGTAATTATTAATGTTAGCCTAACTTAGCACGAAGACTTGAGTTTACAGGTGGAAACTGCTAGCCTGGCCGGACGCACTAAGCTGGCTGTGCTATTTAGGTACATAACCAAAGAGACACATTGTTTTAACAACGTGTTATATTAACAGGAAAGAGACAAAGTCACAAGGGAAACGGCTCGTAATGACAGCAATGAGGTGTTTTTGTTTGTCTGGCTAACTGGTTGAAGCTGCACTTGATGTTTATGAATGTGGCATAAACACCATAAAAAAAAAAGGCATTTTACCCCCAAATTATAACTAATATTTTACGAGAGCTTTCTCTGTGCGATAGCCTCTGGAAACAAGAAAGCAGCGAATAAACTGGAAGCTACAGCGGGGGATATAACATTTAGATTTTCCTCTGGGTCAGCAAAAGTAGATCTGGCTCAAACTGGACACCCCCAAAAAAAAAAATTCCTCTGCTGTGTGCACCCACAGCCTGCCTGCAGATTACAACAGTGGAACTGAAACTTTTTTTTCCTGCTGCATGATCCAAAAACACAGTTACAGACTTATGGGGGGCACTAAGAGACCTACATGAGGGGATGCCTGTAGTGTGCACCTTAAATCAAAGAAAGGGGAGGGGGAGAGAGAGAGAGAGAGAGAGAAAAGGGGGGTAGGCTGTGGAGTAATTACATGCGTAAGGAGGTAAGAGGATGGGCCGAATGCTCTCTCTTCACCGTGCATCCCCTCCTTGTATTACTCCTCAAGTGTCTGTTTCCCACACGAGTCAAGGTTAACAAGCCGCGCTGGTGTCTGCGTGCGTCGGCTGGAAAACGGGGAGGGGTGGGAGGTGGAGGTGGAGGGGTGAGGTGCTGCAACTATACAGTGTGCTGTGTGATGATGCAGACAGACTGAGAGAGAGAGAGAGGGAGAGAGAGAGAGAGAGAGAGAGAGAGAGGGAGCTACTGTAGGCTACAGTCCCCTTAAATATTCCCAACCACATCCCACTCCCCTGCTCTATAATCTCGGATACATTGTGCACCATGCGACTGTACACCCCGGAATAAGCCTGGATGCACAATGAAGAGGGAATTAATCCAGGCAGCTGTTTTTTTTTTCTTCTCCTTCTTCTTCTTCACATGCACAATAAATTACAGCTAGACAAGAAAAAAAAAAAAAACTCCAGTGCGCACTAATCCGGCTGGCAACGCGCCCACAGGATAAAGAAAATATATAAAGAATAGTTTTAATGGTGGATGCGGATCCAGGCTGAAGGGAGGCAAAGTGATGTGGTAAAAAAACAAACGTGCTAATGTAACACAAGGTAGCATAAGCATCCATACCTTTCTCTCCATCACTCTCCGCTTCTTTTTTTTAGGCTTCTCAACAACAGCAACTGTAGGAGGTGTCTCTGTGGAGGTGTCCGGTCCGGCGCAGCGCACAGCTTCCCGTCACTCCTCAACTTCCTCTCGGCTTTTTTTGGACAGCAGCGGCTCCCTAACACTTCCCCATTACCGGACAGCTAGGCGACTTATTAGCACTGGCCTGTGAGACGCCGAGCCGGGGATGGAGCCAGAGCCAGGATTGGTGAAGCCTTCGGAAGGGAGCAGGAGCGCAGGCGCGGTCTCTGCTGGAGAGTCGATATAATGACAAATTACCAGTGGCAGGGAGTGTCATCAAATTATCCTCATGAGCGGTTTTTTTTTTGTGGGGGGGTGTGGGGGTGGGGGGGATGGGGGCAAAACTGTCCGGTGGAGGGTTTAACAAGAGTGTAAAATGATAACGAGAAGATATTTTCAGTTTAGCAAAGAGTGTAAATATATCTGCACTGAAAAAAGCAAAAACACATTTTTTTTTTTTTTTAAATGTAAGGCCTGCATGATGCACTAAAACAGTTTAACAGTAAGCACCAACACCGCTCCCTAACCAAACCAGTATAACCATTTACATAAATATTTTGATATCTGATTTATTGCTTTCACTGACAGTTTTTTTTTTTTTTTTTTTTTTAAACTTCAGCTGAATTTTCTACACTTCACTTTGCGTTGGATAAAGCCTGTTTGAATTTGGCTCATGTTGAGTGAGAGATTTCAGGCTCTCTTCTTGGTCTTTGGGAAACCCTGTGAAACTTTTTAGCTTTTAGTGTTTTGACATTTCATGGACACAAGAAGAAAAAAAAAATCAAAAGAACACTTGAAGATTTTTTAAAAATGAGTTGCGGCCCCTTTGTTTCCCAAATAAGTCCCTTTAATAAACCTGTAAATTGTAGCTACACATCCTTAAATGTACCTTTTTATTAAGTGCAGGTATTAGACATTATTAGGGAATAGTTGTGGTTGCTGGATTGTGAATTAAGGACAGATCATCTGTTTACCAACATTTTAAAGCAGGATTCCTTTATAGGGTGTAAGAATGTCTTCCCAGCTTGCTTCATGTAAAAACTGCATTAAGCTCATTTGCTCAGCTGTGTGTGTGTTGGTATATCCCTGCAAAATGAAGTGAAGAGCTGATGCTATGTGGCAACATACCGGGACAAAAAATAAAATGCATCATGCTCAAAGGCTCAAAAACTGGCAGCCTAGCGGGTATGTTGCGCGCCCCATGTACATGTACAGAAGCTGTAGTCCTTGTTGCAGCGACTGAGGGTTTCAATCTGACCTCGGCCACTTGCTGCACGTCACCCCCCCACTCAATCCTCCCATTATGTCCTCTCTCTCTTCAGCTGTCCTATCCAATAAAAGGCAAAAGAAGGCCCAAAAAAGATTTTAAAAAACAAACTGAGCTGATGTATAAATCTTAAAAAACAAAACAATAAACCGTTGCTAAGTATGAGCGACTTTGACTTACTTTAACATATACTTGAATATGTATAAAAACAAGGAGAGTTGTTGCCTCTATATTAAAGATGCACACACCTTGAGCCAAAGTGTGTGTGCTGAAATTTCGCTGATAGTTAGATAATATAACAACAAAAATCAATAACATATTACATACAAACTTGTGTCAGCACCTCAATTCTTTGACCTCTGTGGAAGCAGCAATATGACCGTCACCATCCATCTACACAATGAACGTTCGACCAATGTCTCCTTTTTTTAAATTTTTTTTTTTGTGTCCTTGAAGTAGACGTGTACCTATTTGTCCAGAAGTTCTTTACGGGAGCTCAGATATTCCTGAAGGTTTTTCCTGGGGAGCAGTTCTCAGAAAGAGCAGCTCAACATCTGGGTCATAGCCGTGTTTCGAACAAAGCTCCGTTTCCGCAGTGCAGCCCACTCCTACTGTACTGTACCCACCCACAGACTCAGAGGTTTTCTACTGAAGCATTTGGCTCAAAACCAACACAAGGAAGGAAACATGGAAAATGTTTCTGGCACACAGTTTAAGAATCTAAGCCAGAGAGCTCAATCTGAAGCTGTGCTCTTTTATTTTTCATAATGAGCGGTCATCGATTAGTGAATCTGAAGAAGAAATGCATCAAAAAGCGGAAGCCTTCAAATAGGGAGAAATTGACTTTTTATTAAGATGGGTTCAACAAGGGTCTGGCTGCATACAAAGGAGGCAAAGAAAACAATCAAGAGCTTTTGAAAGTGATCCATCTGCAGATTCTGTGTGAGACTTTTATGTCTATATTCAAAGGGAGCACTTGACTCTTGACTTACTCTATTCCTCCTTCTTGAAAAAAAAACCCGAGTGTGGGCGTTCCCTGGAGGCAATCACATCTCAGAGATATTTCAAGACATAATCTTATTTGATTATGAAGCCAGAGGGATTCTTATTGATCTCTGCTAAACACAAATGAAAGGAGGTTGTTGAGAAGATTTTGGCAGATGTAAATGTGAAAGGATCCTGAGTTTGCTCTCTGATATTTTGAGCCTAATGTCAGTCCTGGACATCAAAGTAATCGATTACAGGTTCTTCTTTGACCACCTTCGACCAGCTTCCAGTGGCAGGCCTACGGGGAGAATGGAGAAGATAAAAGAGTCAAAAGCAGGCGGTGAAATCTGAAAGCTAGATATTGAGCAGAGTGTAAAATGTGATAATATAATGTGATGTTTAAGGAATCGCTCGAGCCACAGAGGACAGATTTACTTGCTGCTGTGCTGTTTGATGTGAGCGATGGGAGGTGGGGCCCTCGCAGCCGTCTCTCGCTCTATCAGCGATGTCAGGCTGGAGTTTGGGGAGACCGACTTTCCCCTGAGAATGAGCACACATCATTTCATTTCACAGTTAACTTTGATTTGTTATGAAAAGGTCTCCAGGCTGCATGATTTGCAAACAGCTTAAATGTCGTTTTTTTTTTCTTCTTACTTTTGAGCAGTGATGACCACGTTTTTGGGCTCGTTGTCGTAGCTCTGGCTCTCCACGCAGTAGACCTCGGCCAGCTCGTGGATGATCCTGCGGTGGTCTCTGTTCATGGGTCTGAAGCAGTGGCTTCTCTTTGGCTGTTTTCCCTGCAGACATCAGTGATAGTTGTGGATTCTGGTTTGTGTGGAGAGATCTGGTGTTTTCAATTATGAACAGTCTTGAATTCTTAAAACAAAAAGGCAGCTTTGTTTAGCCGTTTTCACACAAGCCCGCAGGAAAATTTCAGGACAGCCTGGCCCTGAAAATCTCAAAAGCTGTTCACACGTGTCCTTCAGAACGTCAAACTTTTCCCTGTTGGACGGACCCGGGGCGGGAGTTTCAGAAAACAGGACAATGTTTACTAACCTCTGAGCTCTGTGGCTAAAATCTCTGATCCAAATGAGATGGCAAAAAAGGCAGTCATCCAATCAAGATGTGGTGAAGTGCAGGCTCTTACAGTCTTTCAGGCATTCACATAATTTTAAGCATGTAGTGTATGTGTGGCCCTTTTCCACAAAGCATGATTGCCCTGTTGTTCATTCTTTTTATTGGGTTGGAAAAACAGAACTTGAAAGGAAGCGGCCGACCTTTCTCTGCCAGAAGCGGGTTAGAAAATAGAAAAATATCAACAGATTTAATAACTTGAGTTTGGGCAAATAAAAGCCCACACAGGAAGGTAAAGAGAATAAAACAAAGTGAGGACAGCGAGGCAGCACAGTACGCAGCGTATGTAAGATGGTTTTAAATATGATAAAACCTTTCAGAAACAGACTCAAGAGGCAGAAAAGCTCTGCTACAACAATTCACTGCTGGTGATAATCAGTTCTTTACATCTTGCAACGGTGACCTTGACAGCTTAACTCCTGATACAACGATGCATGGGACAAAGCTGAAAATAAAAACACGGAGGCTATTTTCTCTGTCTCTTGAGTCGTCTACTCATTTAGTCTGGGTTTGAAATGATTCCTAAAAAGATGCTGTGACGTCTGGTCGGCGATCTACAACAGACCGCAGCTAGTTCTGTGTGGCTGGAGAAATCAAACACATCAGAATGAAAAAGAACTGGGTTGTAAAATGACACAAGCGTAGTGTCCATTGTGGTGTAGAGTTACTCATTAATATCTAATCAGGGAGCTTCTTTTCCTGCATTGACTCTTGTTGTTAGTAGAGATGCACCGATCCACATTTTTACATTTCCAATCAGGTTTCGATACACATGTACCGACACAGATATTTTTTAAAAATCATAATCAATAGTCTTATTGTTGTTGTGTAGTAAACCTGGCATTGCATTGCGCTGGCTTCACATACAAACAGGAAGCAGCAACAAATTAAATCTTATTGTGTAAGAATTGCACTTTTGATTAAGGAGCTGTTCCATCTCGTCTGAACGTCGTCATGGAGACGAATTGAGGGCTCTTCTCACAGTTCAGTCTGAATGTCTTCACGGCGAGATGACAATGTGTCCAACGATCTTTCTCGATCAGTGATGTGGTTCGGCGCCTTTAGTCTGATATCCAATATGTTATGAGCGTCGATGCATTAATGTGAGTGCACGTTATCAGACGTCCCTCACTCATTGTTCTCCCATCAACAACGCCGCCACAAGAGGGAGCACTTCATCACAAGAGGCCACACTATGCGTCATCACTATACAACCAGGATAACTTCCACCATCTTACCTTATTCACCAGCTCGATGAGAGTCTTGATCTCCTCCTCGACCTCACTGACAAATTTCAGGTCTTTTCTGAAAGAGAGACCGAACAGAAAACGTGTTAAAGGGAGCTTTCAGTAAGTTGTCGTGATTAAAACAATCAGAGTACAGAGAGGCAGACCTGGCGTCGTCTTTGAGGCTGTCGCTGTATACAGAGGGAGAGCGAACATGGAAGGGGTCAGAAGACGAGTCGATCTGCAACGCCTCGGCCAAACGCCTGTTCCTCTCCAGCGTGGCACACTCTTCATCACATTCAAGCCTGACAAAATAAATAGATAAAATACCGTGTTGGATTCACTCCTCGTTTTCTTTTTTTTTTTTTTTCACTTTGCTGTGCTAAAATGGTTCTCATGAAGCCGGTACTTCGATCTGCTGTAATCCATTAAAAGCATGCCTTTGATTGATTTATTTAAACATTAATGCACAAACAAAAAGTCGTTCTTCACATTGAACAGGAAATCCATTTCCATGCAGACAAATGTCTCAGTAATCGTTTGTTGCCAGGCCTTGCAGCGTCTCTTAACTGTGCAAAGAAAAGCCTCTTGAATCATTTTGTTATCCTCGTCATGCACAGCCGTTTTACCCCACAGAACAGAGGAGTAATGTTTCTGCTTCTCTACCTGGTCTGTTTCATCTCCTTCTTAGTCAGGAGCGGCCCGATATCCATGGACTCGCCCAGCTGCATGTCAGACAATTTGCTGGCCATGGCGATCGCTGCATACCTGCAGTGAAGATGAAACATTGAAGCACATTTAAAACCACTTTTCTTTTTAAAACAAATTCAAATACAGTACTAGAGCCATACCGATAACAGCGATAGTGACCCTCTCGGTATCGGCTAATTTTATCGCAGATTTTGTTTCTAGATTTATTCACCAGTCAAATAGCAATTAACTTGAGTTGTATTGTTTTACACTAGATGTTCTCTGTCACCAGCAGAGGGTGCTATACGGATGACAACAAACATCATCACTCTCCAGAGAAACCTGGTAGAATATACCAGAGGATTAAACTCCGAGACAGTCTCCCCGTTAAAGAGTCTTTAACTTTTGCCTGTTGAAGCCATTTTGTTCTGAAAATTGAGCGCATGTATTTCCTGGTTGTATCTTAATAAAGAGACTGTGAAAGAAACACAGATGGTCATTAAGACTTTGCTAAGACAATAAAGCTAGTCATGGCCGAAGACTTTTCACAGCACTAAATCTCAATACAGAAACAGTTGGATTGACCTCTGATACGAGCTGGCCGCCTCTGTGCAGACGATCATTTCTTTTCTTCGTCCACAATCACACTGCACAGCTACCTGTGAAAGAGTTCAGTGAAGGTGGCACAGACAGATACGTTTGTGAGGAAACTTCCTGCAGATGTTGAGGGCTTTATTAGTGGTTAACTTTTTGAATTTGAATGACATCCAAGTCAACTATTTATGAGGCTATTACAGCGGATTTCATCAGCGGATGGAAGCACCAAAATGATTAAAGAGAAAACAAAATGGGATGAAGGGATAACAACATGCTACAATGACCATCTGCACAAACTTTGTAGCCCAATTTTCAGCTTCTGGAAGTCAGGCTGTTCTCAGCGACAGCGTTTTGTACCTTGGCGGTGCAGGTGGTGCGTGGACAGCTGTCTCCTTTATGACACGGAGCAGAGCAGGGGTGGCAGCAGTCTGGACGAGGCAGCGAGCAGGGCTGCTGGCAGCTGCCGTCTGCCAGACACTCGCCGCGGTGGCAGATCCGTCTGCAGCGATGCATTTCACAGGGCAGTGTTTTGTTACACGTCAGGCCGCAGGAGATGTCCTGCAGGTGACAGGCGATGTTGCTGCGTTGCTGTGGGACAAGATAAAAGCCTCACTTTAAAAAAAAGAAAAGAGAAGAAGAACAGGCGTTGTATAAATGATCTTTTAGGGAGTTTTTACCTCATGATTTCCCATGCACCATTTCTGAGTGAGGTAGGTGCATGGTGGACACTTCTCCTCACTGTGGCAGTTGTGGAACACTGAATGAGACATGCATGTTAGATTAAAATACTTAAATACCATTTATAACAGCAGTGTTTGCGTTCTCGGGTTTATCTCACCTGGATGGTCACACTCGTGTCGTCTCGTACACATGTTCTTGCACTCTGGAGGCTTCGTGCCGCAGGGGATTGGCGGGTACAAGACGGTGATCCCACAGTGACAGGTCAGCTCATCGAAACCTGCAAACAAAGGGACAACAGGATATAAGATTTGTCGACATCACAGCATTTTTAAAGCCAAACATAATTCCAGGGAAATAGTTAAGTTGGCAGAAAAATGAAACATCTTTTTTTTTTTTTTCTTCGGGGGTGGTTAGCAGAAAAACAACGGGGTGTTTCTGAGACTTGGCTCGTGAATCCAGCTCTGTTGCACTCACTTGACTGCCAGCAGGGCTCACAGTTTCCACGGTGACAGGGCTCCTGGCAGCGGTGGAGGCCACAGTTGAGCTTGTAGCCGCAGATCAGGAGACACTTGTGCTCCCCATTCTGGAGGGTCAGACAGAAACCAGTCACACAACCTGTGTAGGATCTAAATGTTTTCTTGCTGGTATGATTAAATCTAACAATTCATTTTTTATATCATATAACCATGTTCAACTCTAAAGTTTAAAAACACCCCCACACTGAATTATTTGCTACTCACCACACAACACAGCTCGCCACACTTGTGTCGGCCACAGGAGCGTTTCTTGTTACAGCGTCTCTCACAGGTGAAAACAAGCTCCTCTATAATAACAAGAAACAGATTTGAAATTCCAAAACATAGGCAGGCAGTTCATTTTCAAAAACGTTGTATATGTCACCACAATTTAATCTCACCCTCTGATTGGATTGTTGCACATGGGACCTCCTGAAACAGAGCGAAACACAGTGTCTGTTTTCAGCTTTTTGGCGTCATGAATTATGGACAACAAGTCACTAACGCTGCAGACGAACGCTCTGCTGGTGCGTCTGTGTACCTTAGTCTTAGCGCCACATCTGCATCTGACAGTAGAGGTCAGAGAGCACGGCCCACAGCCTCCATCATGGCACAGCTTCTCACACAGATGGATGGTGTCTGGAAAAAAAAGCCCACATTCACATTCATTGATTTATCCTGAAAAACTTTTAGAATGACACATGCAAGCATCGCATAATAAGCTGTCTGAAAACAAAAGAAAAAAAACGGTTTGATCTTCTTGAGAGTGATGGAAATGTTGCTTAAAAGGATCACTTTTTGCCTTTGATTGGGAGCAGCCATGACACTTTCTCTCAGAAACATTTATTAATCAAAGGACTAAACAACCTAGTTTGTACTGGAGACCTTGATGGGAGCATAAAGCTGTTTTCACACATGCACAAAACTTCCTGAAATTTTTAGGAATATGTGAAATGTGAACACATACAATTTCATCCCGGCTGTTTCCATTCCAACCCCGCGACTAAAATATCCCCATGAAGTCGTGGTGAGCTGTAAACGTAGCAGGAAATATTCAGGAAAGTTCAACAAAGGCACTAGGTGAGGGTGGCGTCTGTTATTTCCTGCTACCAACATTATCTCTGTGCAATAAATGAAACTGCTTCATTATGTTTTCTGTGCGCCAGTATGTTCTCTACTGGGAATAAATATGAGTACACGTAGCAATTTTGTAAAGGCAACTCCAGAAGCTGTAAGAAGTTAAACATCTTTCAGATCTCTCATAAAAACAACTCAACTTCTCTATAAATGTTGCACTATGTAAAGAGAAAATATTCCAGCTTCAGCAGGATATCTTGAGCGTGTTGGTTGACCAGGCAGTGTCTATCTTTTAAAAAAAACAAAAACAAACCCGTAGTTTTTATAGTTAAGACACACTCTGTTTCTCTTGCTTACCACTGGAGCCGCATGCTAGGGGTTTGTTGCACGTCTTTCCACAGGAGGGGATGGCGTCAGAGCAGCTGCGTCGCTCAGCGTAGCCCAGGTCCAGAAGTTTCGATAGCGGCGTCTGACTGCAGGGACACGTCTTAACCAGGCTCGGGGAGCGTGGACACAGCTGGCACGGGCCGCGGTGGCACAGCTGCTGGCAGCGGTGAGCTTCACAGTTTAACATCCTGAGGGGAGGAAAGTGTGAAGCTTTGATTGGAACCTTCCAACTGAAATAAGAACCTGTGCTAATGGATAGTGGATGGACTTACTTGCCACATATTTTCTGACAGGAGAAATGCCCCAAACCATCGAAGCCTTCTTTATCTGTGCCACACAGGACATCGCGAGGTGTAACTCCGCAGTAGCACACTGAAGAGGCGAACAAAAACAAAGCATCAGAGGATGAGATGTTTCATCTCTGAGAACATTGTATGGAGCGATGTCAGAACGAGGGGCTCACCCTGCTGAACCTGCAGCTGGCAGGGTTGACACGCTCCACTGTGGCACACCTGGGCGCACGAGTGTTCAGCGCAGTTTAGTAAGGCACCGCACACCTTGTCACACTGCAGCACTGTTCCCTGACCACAACGCATAGGTTGACTGCAAAGACACAGTTCCATTAATGTAATGTCAGGAATCAATGTGTACCACCCAGACACATAATGCCCAAAGGTCCACAGTAATGCTGAGAGGTGAAGCGGATTTTAAAAAAAGCGTACCTGGTCTTTCCACAGATGCAGGATTTTGTTGCAAAAGCAGGACATTGAGGACACGGTCCAGGGTGACATAAGCTGGAGGGAGACACCGAAAGTGTTGTTCAACACAAAAACACTGTTGGATAATTTTGGATGAAGGACTTTTAGACCAATTTATAAGCGTCCCCTGAAAGAACACAAAAACAGCTCCCCCGCTAAACATAAAGGGGGTTTAAAGAGAGCGTAAATATCCTCAGGATCTCAAAAATGTATCTGAGCATTGTTCAGCTTTTTTCTTAAATGACTACCATTGACACTCATCCCAGAGTTCTTACCGTTCTTGTGCTACAATGTGTTTGCGTTGTTGATGCACAAAAGCGGTTTATGCGCGGACGCAATGGAGAACGAAATCAATGCAGATCACTCTCCGTCTGCAGACCTTCATCTGTACATGCTTTTGTCTATGGTAAAGAGAAAACCTGCACTCACACGGGTAAATGGAGGTGAAGGGGATGAGTGCATCTTATAGGCTCAACTTGATTAGTCATAACTCTTAAAAACCTTGGAGCATGTGATTATTCAAAGCTGTCCCATACAGGCTGAACTTGATGTTTCCCTGAAAATAAATCTAAATTTAAGACCATACAAAATATATTTTCACTTTGATTTTAAGGCTCACATGTTACAGGGGTGGTTGCAGTCCACGCCGCTCCTTTTCTTCCCGCACATGTCACCACAGCTGTGGGGAATCTCACTGCGCTGCCACTCTGGGTTTGTCACCTTACCTATAAATAAGAGGATATTAAAACGTGCATTTTCTGGTTTTACCTACTTTCAGAAACAGAAATGATAGGTACGAGGTGCCTTGAAAAAAAGGGGAGAAAGGACCAAATGAGATATATGTAACTTATCTAATCTAACATCAAATAGATTCTTATCTAAAACCTCTTGTAATTGTATGAACAGTCACTCACCACAGAAGCAGGTGTAGGAGGATGGCGATTTCAGTGTAACGTTTTGGCAGGCTGGACAACGCCAACCTTCAGCTGAATCTGAAAATAATGTGAGTATGAATAAATATTAAAATATAAACTCCACAAAATCAGAACAGCGTTTCTGCCAGCTGATCTAAAACCGAAATCAACCTAGCTACACTGCTGATGCGGCAGGGCCTACAAAGCCTTTGTTACCACGGCAACAAAGAATAGGTATTGTCCTACAACAACAGCGCTGTTTGTCTCTCGTTTTTGTAGCCACACAGAGGTAACAATACTGCTGAGCAGTCTGGTGTCTGCGCTGCTGACGGTGAAACGTCCAGACGTTTGTTTGTGGGTTTTTACCGTCCGCCTGAGAGGCCGGAGAGCGAGCCCACTTCTTGATGCAGTTCAGGTGGAAGACGTGGTAGCAGCTCACGCAGCTCCACACCGGAGCCATGAGGCGGATGATGTCGCAGCAAACCATGCACTCGTACTTCTCCTCGGACAGCTGTTCAATGAGACACCCTGTGGAGCGGAGTGGTTAAGAGAGAATTCGGAAACTCATCCATGATTAACTCCTTAAGAAGCCTGAGGCAGCTGTATAAAAAAAAAATGTGCATATTGTCTAACCTGTCTGTGTCTCCTTGCTCTCTGGTACCCTATCCCAGTTCCTCTGACCCAGTCTGTGGTTTTGATGAGGAGTTCTTCGCCCCCCTCTAGCCGGAAAGGGTGTTTGTTGTCCAGAACCTCTTCCAGATTTAGCCTTAGTATCCTGAAATGATTTAGCGTGGCCGGAGTCTTCATGGCCACTGGCCCCCCTCACTGATCCGGCTTCCTCCTGCGGTGGTAGTTTTGGCGGTTTGATCGGTCCTTGCCGTTTCTTGACCTCGGTTTGCTTCCTCTGATGATGATCGTCATGCTGAGAGTCCGGACCTGTCCTGCCGCTCCTCTGGGTTCTTTCCCTGATGTCTGACGGGGGGAATTCTCCCGCTGCATTGTTGTTCTCCCTCAAGTGCGGCCCTTTTCCATTTAGCTGCCCTCTCCGCGGCTCCTGGCTGAACTTCCTGGGTCGTTTAGCCTGATCTACATTGGTCTGTTCAAAATTCCTCCCTACATCGTCTCTCCGCCAGCTGTGTCCATCGGCTCCATCTACGGGATGTCCCCCCGGCCGACCGCCTCCCACGCCTCTGCTTGAGCCGAAGTCACCTCCGGGCCTTTGCCACCAGGGACCGGGGCCGCCGTAATTCTCATTCCCATCTCTCCTCCCTCGACCCCTGCCTCTCCTTCTGGATCCATCTTCCCCTTGGTAGGGAGGATGGTGGTGAAACGCGTAATTTGAACGCTCGTGGCCGAACGGGCCCTCGTTGAAGTGTCCGTACTGCTGAGGCGGATCGTAGCTACTCCTGCTCAGGTTTCGGTCATTGTCGTGTCTGGGCCGGCCTCTTCTGGCTTTCTGCTGGTGGGGTCTTTGGCGTGACGCCTCATCTGGTGGGTTCAGATCAGGTGGGTCTGCAGGGAGAAGAAACGACAGCGTTAAAACCTGAAACTGTGTTTTAAATAAATATAATCACAGAAAATCTGTTTTAGGGGGAAAGGTCATTCACAGTGACTCTTTTAACCCCACACTGAAACTATGGCAACCAGTAAATTAACTAGCTTTAACACAACTAAAAATGACGTCATGTGAAAATATTAAGGCAAGCTAACAGGCTAATTAGCTATCTGAACTGTGACGTAATTCAAATCAGGTGTTATGCTAGCTTTCAGAGTCACATGTTGTCACGTCAGCTACTAACAGCCCTGACCACACAGGGACTAAAGGTTAAAGTTACTAACACTTTACTAAGTCAAAGATGCGTTTTAAATGATAAATTAGTTTAAAAATAGGTTAAAAGATGAAGGTTTATTTGAGCTAATGCTAGCTGTGAAAGCTAACTTGAGTGTGTGTGGTGTTAGCGAGTTAGTTTCAGTGGCAGTCCGACGAAACAGCTCAACTGTGATGATAAAAACTGCGTCAGGATAATTTAAGATGATTAGTTTGTTATGAAAACGTTTTTAAAGTCAACGTTACCTGAGGAGCCTTCAGCCATTCAGGTTGAACTCTCGTTGTTAGTTTCTCCCACGACACGAAGCTTTTGAGGACAAACAGGCTGTTTACCTGCTGCATCCGGGTACTCACAGATGATATTCACGTTTTAACCTTTTTTTTGTTCTGGTTATAAAAACTGGAACGAAACCGCTTTAAAAGTGTCAACAATCACCTCCGTCAACTCACAGGAGTCAAGCTAACACACGTGGCAGGTCGTAAGCGGAACTTCCGGTTTAGTATTTTGGGAATAAAACGCAAATTATTCACCAGAATTAAAATTATATCTTCTTCTAGTAATACTGAATAAATATTAAAAAAATATTTACAGTCTCTGGTAATACATTTTTTTGTGCTAATACTGTTTAGATTCACAAGTTATGGAAATATGCATAAATGGTGTAATTAGATAAATGCGATAGAGCTATACAAGTAATTATTTTATTTTACATTATATACTATTTTATAATTAATACAAATTAATATCTATTTAATTGAGTTAAAATGGGTAGGATTAGGTACGTTTTGACTTCTTCTCACTCCTTTCTGAGCATTTAAAAGCGAATGAAGGATGTTGAATTTTCATTCTGATGTTGTGTATTTATTTTATTTGTTTTCTACATATTTTTTAATTTAAGTTTTTTTCTTTGTTTTTGTTTTTTTCTTTTTACATGTTTGGAATAAAGACATCAATCGAAATTAATTTACAATATAAACGTGTTTGGGGTTTTTTTTAATTCATTTTTTTATTTGCTTTTATTTTTTATTTGATATGTTCATTATCATTTAAATAAAGTCAACACAATAAAAAAATAACATACATGTTGAGAGACTGATTAACAGACACTTTCAGCAAAATATTAACCTGCTTAATTTATTTCTACCTTGTAAAAAAGTTTATTTTTTAAACAGCATAAGGCCACAAGATGGCGCTCAATGTTTGAATTAGTTCAACAGGGACAAGGCAGCTTCACTTATTAAGAATGGATAAAAATAAATATATAACTGGACTCCAAACATGTCTAAAAACACATCTGGGATAAGAGAAGATTTATTTTCTATTACAACAGATGGAAAGTTGACATTTAAATAGCCTACAAATAAGGGTTTCTCTCAGTGTACAAAAGATCAAATCATAGAGATGCAGCGTCCTAATCATAATTGCATATGAGAAGGTTAATTGACTCAAACATTTTGAAGATAGGCTATTCCCAGACAGATGAGACATTGGTTAAAATTGTTTAAAATTAAATTATGCTACTACGTGGAAATCCTTTTTAATATAAAGAGATAGATAAGATCATCCTTCATTGATCCCCAGTGGGGAAAAGACAAGAAGTGCAAATAAAATAAGAATAATACAATATATTTACAACTATTGACTAGTAAGTATAAAATAGACTTTCTCAGGCCACATACTTTGTAAACACAGACTTTCTTTTGGTGTATGTAAGACTTTGATAAAACACATTAAATCCCTAGGAAAGAAAGGCTCAGCTGATCTAGTAGTACTGTAGTTCTGTATTCGGACAGTAGGGGGCACTATAGTGCAAACTCTGACACCACCATGTTCAGTTTTATCAGACCTTGCCATGTTAGTTTAGGAAAATGAATGTAATGCCCATAGCTGCGCATGATCATGCTTTTATTAGCTACTAGACTTACAAACTTTTGATGAAATTCAAAACCAGACCTCACCAAACACATTTAAAAACCATTATAATTTAAATGGTGAGGGGACATTCCTTCTCAGCGCAGTGTTTTGTTTTCTTACGTTTAAAAGTAATTGTCCTAATGTCAGATTATTCACTTTAACATGGGATTATTGGATTAAATGGATATTAGTTGTGTTCATCTGCTTCTAAAGATAAGAAGGTCCAACTGTCAATATGAAGGTGAAATACATTATTATAAAGATTCTCGGGGTTTTAAATCTTCTGATAATTATCGCTTGGATGCAATCAAACGACACTGAAATGTTTCCTTCCTGTACATCGTCGTTTTCTGTGGCAGGCCTCTCCAGTCCAACACACAGCTCTCTCCCTGCAGTTAGATCCCAGATCACGCATGCGCAGATCGACTCCTCAGCCCCGTCAACCAGGCGAGGTGGGTGGGTGAAAGTTGCGTCAAGGTGCCAGTCATAGTTACAACATACCGGAAAAGGATAATTTCTGATTTCAAAATAAACTTCACACCTCTAACGCAGTGAGAATACTTTGTCTTGTGTGGAAAAAATATTTTAATTCGTGTTAATAATAATAATAATTTCATTCTATATGACCAGAGGTTGTAAGTTCAGGGTTACTGGGTTTTAATGATTCATTGTCTTTCAAGTGGAGCACTAAAATTATTCTACATCATAGTGAAATCACTTATAAGTAGGCCTACAAGCATAAAGTTAAAGTAACTGCTGCTCCTCTTTCTTTTTTTAATACAAGTGCCTCTCACCTTTTAGCCCATCTGGCACGTAAAGCAATACTTTATCAGGAGCTGTCACACATCCCTGTTTCATCATCAGTTGCTAACTGATATCATACTTAGTTGTTTCTGCGTATACTACACGTACTTTTATAAGTAGTTCTGACATTGGAGCTCTAAATCTTTATTCATTGTTGTTGTTGTTTTTGCTCTGTTTGTCTCTATCCTTCTCCGTCTTCCTGCATCTCCTTCTATACCACTTTCAAAGCCAAACACAGTTTTTCAGCAGATGGCTTTTTCAACACGAGTCTGGTTCTTGGTTCTTCTCGAGGTCTCTGTCTCTGAAAGGAAGTTTTTTTTCTTGACACTTTTTGTTTGCTAAATGTTGCTTGGTGCTCCAGATGGATTATTATTGGGCCTTTGTAAAAAAATAACAACTAGGACTTTTTCCTTAAAGTGTCTTCAGATAACTTTTGTTATGAATTGGCGCTATACAAATAGAGATTTATTGATTAATTGAACACACCAACCATTTAACTACAACACATTGGGAAACACTATACGCCAATAGATTATCTTACATCAACAGCCTACAGTAGCTATTGTAAATTACATTCAGCAGGCTTAAGCATATACTAGCCTGATATATAAGAAGAGATCATTTTTCCACACAGACTACTTGTTATTACTTCTTTAAAAATATAATTATGTTGTTAACCAAAAAAAAACAAAAAAACAAACCGTCTTATTTTAGTTTTTATTTTGAAAATCTTGACCGGAAGTGTCCTACCTCCTTTCCGCTAGCTTTGCTATGAGAGGCTTGAGCGCGGCCGAGCAGGAGAGAGTGGCAGTGAATGTGTCTGCTGCAGCGTTTAGCATTAAAAAAAAAAAACAACACACACACAAACTACGGCCGAAGAAGAAGGGACCAAACCCCGCTGCAGTTCGACACGACCTCGGCGGACCTCGGACTATGATACATTTCAAACAGAGGCGCTGTTTCGACGACAAGCGGGTTATTGAACATCTGTAGAGCAGAATGAGGGCATCCGCTATTCTTCACGGTGGTTTTTCCTCCGAGGTTTAGTTTAGACGCAGAGTGACACTATTTTTAAATGCGTCGCTTTTAGACATCCTCTCAAGGAAAAGACACACCGAGGGGACACAGCCTGCAGATATTTAGTTGATTCCCTTCCTCCCGTGGCCCCTGGGGAACCGTGAAGTCATTTGAGAAGTCACCGGAGAAGAAGACACGTCCTGATCATCTCGATAGTTTTACACAGTTTAGAAAAAAAAACCCAGCTCTCCTCTTGCAGTCGCACCGGACTCCCTCTGCCTTTTTCTTTTTCCACTATTTTTTTCTTTTTTCTTTTCTTAAATCTTGCATGGTTTTGTCTTTCTGAGCATTCATCCGCCAACCCTCCTGTGGGCATTTTTACCCCCCCCCTCCCGTTTAAAGGATGCCGGATCAAATATCGGTGTCCGAGTTTCTCTCGGAGACAACAGAGGATTACAATTCCCCGACAACATCCAGCTTCACCACCCGACTGCAGAGCTGCAGGAACACAGTGAATGTGCTGGAGGAGGTAAGGCCACGGTGTCAGCCTGCCTGCAAGCTGCACCATGATGGATGGATGGATGGATGATTGGAGATGCATGATTAAACAACACATCCCGAATTACCCGAGTGTACTATTCGAATAATCGGAACGTACAATGTCTTATTTGAACGCTTTGAATGCTCCATGCTTAAACCTCTAAATTGTGTTCTGATTTTAGCAGTTTTCAAAAATCCCAAGAAGCCTCAAATGCATCATAATGCTGCACAGCCACTTCAAAGAAAAGCAAATAATTGCACCTGTTGATCTGCAGCTGCTGTGAAGTTGCATTTTTTTTCTTCTTTTTAATGTTATTCTAGAGCAAGATGCAAGGGGCCGGTGTGTAACATCTCACATTGTGTGTTAGTGAATATAGCTGCTCTCTTCAGCCACAGACACATACAGTGTAAGAAGGAAAAGACTGCATGTAGGGAATGGGGAGGATGTGCACTCAGGCTTGCAGCTCTATGTGTTCACTATTACATAACTCACAGCTTCAGAGCATGCTGCCAGGCTGTAGCTGTGTGAGTGTGTGTGTGTGTGTGTGTGTGTGTCACAGAGAAAAGGGGAGAAAAAAAACCAAAAAAACATCTCTAGTCCCTGGCAGTCAGATCTGGATCCAGGATGATCGAGATTCCCCCGCTCTCGCATTGGCCAGATCACTTTACAGAAGACGTTACGTCGACTCCTAATGCATCAAAAACACACCCGAAGTCGCACTTCGGTGACGCCGTGTCACCTTTAATCATGCAGGAGGAGTGTAATCAGGCCAGGCAGGTAGGTTGTTCTGCGTATATGTGTGCGCTCCCCACCCCCCCCCCCAACCCCCCCCCCCCCCCCCCTGCACTGGCATCCTTCCTGCTATGATTAAATGGAGCATCCAACCAGGGGAGTGCACACCTTCCCTAGCTGTCCGGTAATGCCAAAGCGTGACCTCATTTCTCACTTTAAACCACATTCAGCTGCAAGATGTGACTCACAGGATTTTGTGTCATCCGAACATGATACCCGACTTTTAATACACGCCGTTTTAAATGAGCTGCAGATCAGATGTAAACAGTAACCAGAGATGGGTTTCTGCAAAGGAGACAAAAAACAGGCCTCGTCCAGTCTTCAACATCCTTACAGCCGCACACATCCTGTGCCATCCATCACTTCACACATCTCCAATCCTTCACGAGCTTATTATATCACAAGAACAATAAAAAAAATCAACCGAAACAGAACCGGGGCCGTGTTTGTTCTGAACCCGGCGCACACACTCTCTGTAACAAGGGAAAGGCTCGCATCGTGAATCACCTCTCTGGCTCCGTGCCTCTGAAAAAAAAAAAGAAAAAGCCCAGAGAGGCTGCAGCAGCACAAACGAAAAACATCTGTTAGAAAAAGGGCCGCCATGTGCGCTGCATGGGCTGCAGTATAGCCGCTCAGGAATTTTTTATTTTTTTTGTTGCACAGATCACATGACGAGGAAGAGCACTGTGGTGGTGCTGAAGAGAAGGCAACATGCTCGTCAGTGTTGTTTTTCTTTAAACAGAGAAGAAGAAGAAGAAGACGACGAGATGCGGATGGAACATTAGAGGGAGGATTGTCAGACTGTCAGGATACACCCAGCCAGCCTTAAGCCCTGACTTCTGCTAGATTAGTGCCGTGTTTTATGAAATTATCTACCCTGTTTGATCCCTGCGCAGACATGTAAGAGTGTCCTTGCATCATCCCGCCGCTGCAGTGAAGCAAAACCGCCTTCAGCGCCTTTTTGCCCGGAGAGGAGTTTGTTTAAAACCTCAGAGTTTCTGCTGAGCGCCCCTTTAACTTAAAACGTTCACCCCCTCCCTTTCCTTTCCTTTCCTTTCCTTTCCTTGCTTTGTTGACAAGGTAAATTATGCAGAGGTACGGCGTGAATATTTAATGCTGTAACTTGAGGCGGTGAGTTGTCCCACAGCAGCAGGGAAGTCGTCCCTCTAACTCATGTAGAGATGCAAAGACAAAAAAAAAAAAAAAAAAGAAGTTGCAGCGTCGTACTGTCTTAATTCAGCACCACACATCAATTATTGATCAGAGCATAATGACACAAAAGTATTCATGAGTCACAGCCTCCACCCTGTAACTTTTGTCTCCCTGTGGCGGCAGCAGAGCACACAAAGATGTTTACTGTTTACTCGGATCAGTGCAGTAATACCGAAAACAATGAGCAGCCAGATGGAGTGATAAAGTCTCCAAAATAACCTCCCTGGCTTGCTGTCTTGACTGCCGGAGACACAGGAGACGGGGGGGTCATTGTGTTTGTGTGTGTTTGTGTGTGTGTGTGTGAGGGTGGCAGAGTGAAAAGGTGGATGTGTCTGGGTTTTATTTTGGTGTCATTTCCAGAGTTACTCAATCTCTGTTGGTGCATTTTTTTCCCCCTCCCCGTTTCCCAGAAACTAGTGTTGAATCACTTGTGTGATTTTCTGTTGGTGAAGTTGGAGCACCTATAGGTGGTAGCACATTTCGTCCATCCTTATTCTGAAGTTTATTTTAGCAGCTTAAGCCGCTCTGGAAAGTTTCTAGAAATGATCAGGACAGCCTGTTCTTGAGTTACTCTTTCACACATGTCCCTCACAGTGGGAAGTTTTCACTGTCCCGTGGGAGGGGGGTATCAAGTGGGGGGTTGGGAGGTCTGAGGACTAAAACTAAAATTCTATCCTTCTACAGTTTTTTTTTATCAGTAAAGAGAGCTATTCAGGCCTTTTATCTTTTTTTGAACCAGGATGTAAACAAGTTTATTTCTGCTGTAAAAATGGGCGTTTTAATGGCATGCAGCCAGCCTCAAGTGGACACTTTTGGAACTGCAGTTTTTCGCACTTCTGAATTGGCTTCATTTTCCAAGACCTGAGGTTGCCGCTTAGGAGGAAGGAATTTCTCACTAGCACACAGCTAGCTTGTTATGCTAACCCAGCTAATGTTGCTGCCTCAGTCACCACAGATAACACAAATCACTGCACACACACCACCAACAGCTAAGACCAAAAGCTGCTTTCGTTTCTGCTCCATTGTTTGTTTTTCTCTCAAATGTTCACCAACAGCATGATGGGAAATAATCTCGACAGGAATCTAGCCGTAGGTTTGTGTAATTGTGACCCTGCCAGATTTAACCTGATTTACCAGTGACATTTATTTTTACCAGCGACAAATTACATTTCTCAAGATTGAAGAGGATGTCAGACTTCAGTGTTTTTAGTTGCCATTAACAACACCATGAGTGATTAGGAGGTATATATGAAAAGTCTCTACAGTCAATGAATTAATTATCTTATAGGGAAGAATAGTTGTAAAAAAATATCTGGTTTCAGATTCAGCATCATAAGATTTAACCTTTCCCCACGTTACATCATTTTAAACAGATTTTTATTCAGTCTTCTCGACTAGTTGTTGGACTAGTTGTTGGACTAGCTGTCGGACTAGTTGTTGGACTAGTTGTTGGACTAGCTGTCGGACTGGTTGTTGGACTGGTTGTAGTTGTTGGACTAGTTGTTGGACCAGTCGTTGAACTGGTTGTTGGACTAGTTGTTGGACTAGTTGTTGGACTAGTTGTTGGACTAGTTGTTGGACTAGTTGTTGGACTAGCTGTCGGACTGGTTGTTGGACTGGTTGTAGTTGTTGGACTAGTTGTTGGACTAGTTGTTGGACTAGTTGTTGGACTAGCTGTCGGACTAGTTGTTGGACTAGCTGTCGGACTGGTTGTTGGACTGGTTGTAGTTGTTGGACTAGTTGTTGGACTGGTTGTTGGACCAGTTGTTGGACTGGTTGTTGGACTAGTTGTTGGACTAGTTGTTGGACTAGTTGTTGGACCAGTCGTTGAACTGGTTGTTGGACTGGTTGTAGTTGTCGGACTGGTTGTTGGACTGGTTGTTGGACTAGTTGTTGGACCAGTCGTTGAACTGGTTGTTGGACTGGTTGTAGTTGTCGGACTGGTTGTTGGACTGGTTGTTGGACTGGTTGTAGTTGTTGGACTGGTTGTTGGACTGGTTGTTGGACTGGTTGTAGTTGTCGGACTGGTTGTTGGACTAGTTGTCGGACTAGTTGGCGGACTAGTCGTTGGACTAGTTGTTGGACTAGTCGTCGGACTAGTTGTCGGACTGGTTGTCGGACTAGTTGTTGGACTGGTTGTTGGACTGGTTGTAGTTGTCGGACTGGTTGTCGGACTGGTTGTTGGACAAAACAAGGTTTTTTTAGTCTCATCTTGAAACTGGTGGATGTTTTTCTGTCTTTTCAGACACTGGTTAATTAAGAGTTGACGCACAAAAGTAGAAAATGCAGCATAGCATTATTAAAAGTCTTAAGTGCATGAATTTTTCAGTCAACCAGCTGTAATTGCAGGACTGATTGTGTGCTTGAAAGAGAAGCAGCAGAGAACAGAAGATCTGACATTTGCTTGTTTGAAAATGTCACAGGCTATTGCTCTAAAAGTCTCCTGCCTGCTCACATTTTCTCTTATGGAGGTTAAAATTAGCAGCAAGGCACTTGTTATTCCCCCTGTGGGCCGTGCATTGTCTGCCTCTCTACCCTACAGATGGCACTCTGCGTCACCGGGTTTGCTCTCCTAAACCACACAGAGCCACGGAGCGATACAAGGGAAACCCTCACTGCATTGGCATTCCTTTGAGCATGCCTCTCGCACCACATCACATGGGCCCGAGCAGAAAAATGTTGACTTTTCACAGTCATTCTATTCAAGCATGGCTGGGCTTGACCTAATAGGCAGAGGCCTTTTATATTTGTTACTTTATATAACAGGCTTTTCAGTGGCTGCATGTTAAGCTCCGAGAGGTTGATGCCATCAAAAAGCTGAATGAGGAGTTTATTTCCAAACCACTGCGCAAACCACTGAAGTCCTCATAGAGGAACTAATAATGCAAAAGACCTAGTTTATAAAAAGTCCCATGACGACTTAACATTCTTGTGATTTGTAAGCCCTAACCCCCCAAATGTATTTTTTGCATGATCCTGTTAAAATCAACTAAAAATCTGAACTGTAAAATCCAAAGCCTTCGTTCTCTTTGCTTCCCGAAGCTACAGTTTGCATCTTTTGGATCTTTATGCTGCAGACTTGTCGATGACGTCATTGCTTTACATTACATCATCGACTTATATAACCGTTTAAGCTTAGTATGTAGAGATGTAGGCACTGGTGAACCCTTTGTGTTAGAGAGTTATAATGCTGAAAACTGATGCAGTGTTTTAGTCTGTTGATTAAAACAGTCAGTGTCGCTCCTATTAGAAGTGTGATGTCTTATTACAGGAGAATCTTACCTTGAGGTTCCCCGTGGAGGCTTTGAACACGTCTTAACTGTAATGTAAATTGTCATCGGGACGCACATTTCTCATGCAGAGATGTGTGTCAGTTATTTATTCTGCTCTGAGAAAGAACAGCTCGATGCTGTTAACTGTCCAAAGAAATGTATTTTCATGAGACAAATCGTGAGGAGGTCAAACAGGAACATTTTACTTCCCTAAATAATGGTTATTTATCAGAGTAAATTCAGCGTCTCTCCTTTTACCAATTTTCTGATCTTCAGCTCAGAAAATGCATCATATCAGATCATAACATATCAACCCTCAAAAGAAGAAATAATGGTGCGTTCCATTTCCCTCGGGACTTGACATCACACCCGAGTTAACCGCGTTCCAGTTGCGTGTTGGCAACAAGTCGGCGAGGCAACATGGACGCCTCCAGGAATACCGTTGTTTTGTTAGCCAATACCAAGTGATACGTTTATGCGCAGAAATCCCATGTCAACATGTCCACAGATAGAACTTAGTGTTGATGCACGTAGCAGCCATGTTGGATTCTTATCTCGAGCTACTCAAGGTTTCTTAGAGAGTCCGAGTTGGAATTCCGACTTCAGGGCGGCGTTCCTGATGACGTATCAGAACGGCACCTCTGAATTCCCGACTTCCGAGATCAAATGGAACGCACCATGATGTCTTCTAGTTTTAAAATCTGGGTTATCAGATAGTGGGAGTTAGAGCGTGCTGCTTGCTATCAAAATGGCGGTAAATGATCTTATTAAAGTCCAGAATCTGTCAAAGACTTAGTTAATTAGTTACTTAAATTGTATGTTTGGAAGACTCTAAATACATCAAGTGAAACCCGTGATGAGGCATTGCATAGGAAACACATCTGATATGTTATTTAATAATGAATACATAAATCCATAGGGACACACAGAAACCTTTATGAGTAAAGAAGACTATGTTTTTACACACCAACATGTCCGCTGTGTGATCGTGTTTATGCTTCACATAGTGAATTTGTGTTTTCAGCCTCTTACATGTAGCACGCAGTCCAACAAAAGGAGCCATTAGGTAACAGAAACCACACACAGATTTTAAATCCTTGTTCCTTTTCTTCCTTTCGTTTTTGGTCACGCAGTCTCAGACGATGAGTCTGGCGCTCAGACGATGAGTCGGCTGCTTCGTTTGGCCGGCCTTTATCTTGCAACTACCAGAAAGTCAAATTAAACCAGGAAGTTTCATTTTCATTTTTGTTATTTCATTTATTTAATCTTTTGTCTGTTGGTGAATGTTTTCCTTTATTTAACTTCATGAACACCAAACACACATGTGAGTGTGTCTGTAAGTGTTGAGCTCTTTAGGGCAGGGGTTCCCAAACTTTGCCATGCCAAGGACCCCTTAATAAAACTGGATTATGGATTATTTTAACAAACCTTTATTCCTATTTTTAACGACTCCTCTATCTCTCTGCTTGGTATGGCTTGATATTTTGATTTTAAATCCCCCCCCCCTCCCTCCCTCCCCAATAGGATTGAAACGATGAATAATTCAGAAAGGAGGAGACCGGTTAACTTGGCTTTACATAACCAAACTGAGTGCTGCCTATTTGAGGCTCCGTTCTGCAGCATTTTCAACTGAGGAGCACAGCTGCATCACTTTCAATTATAGATGAAGTTATGGCTTTTTATTCATCATTGGTCCCTCGTGTCGCCAAACCCAGTGAATCATATGGAGTGAGAGAATGGGAGCATTTTTTCGTCCCTTGGCATAGTTACTCACATGACGTCTTGTTCCAGTTTGGCTGCACTGTTAAGAAAAAAAAAGAGAAGAAGTAAAAGATGACATTTCCTGGATCCTCAAACTAAGTTTTGACATTTTCACTGTTGACTAAAAGATCTGTCAGAGATTAGAGGGACTCGTGTGTGAGATCATTTGTAGATGAATTTGCAGCTCTTGTAGTTTTTTTTGATCCAGGAAATACCGCACTGTTTGCACCTGTCAACACTATTAACATACATTTTTATATTAAACGTTACAGTCAGACTGTTGCAGGCCCAAGCACATAGTCTGGTTTAAAATGCTCACTATGAGAAAGACACGGGGGAAAAAAACACAAATCTTGAGTGTTTTCCCAACTTAAACTCTTTGCCTTGAAGCGTTTCGGCATCAATGGCTCCATTATATCAGTCAGATGACCCTTATTACACGAGTTGACAGTGGAGCAGATAGAAAAGGAAAAAAGTGAAGGGGATACTGAGGGCATTCAATTCAGAGTTTTGTGAGGAATTCAAATTTAATAAAACCAATGCACTGCTGCTTCTTCATGCTAGCTGAGTGTTATGGTTCCTTCCATTCGCCTCAGAACTCAAGATGTCGGCGCTGGTGATGACGTCACACCCGAAGTTGACCGCGTTCCAGGACAAGTCGGACAAGCTACATGGACGCCTCCAGGAGTTCCTTTGTTTTGTTCGCTGTTCCGGGTATTTCGCGCGATAAAGCAACACAACATGTCCACAGATAGGACTTTCACAGTGCTATCTTGGCGATTCATTTAATTCCACATAAACACGACTAAAACACTTTAATGTACAGCTTAAACTTTGCTGGTGATGCACAGAGCAGCCGTGTTGAATTTTGCATTTGATCTCCCAACGTTGGAAATTCTGATTTGCCGGTCATCAGGAACGCATCCCTGAAGTCGGAACTCCGACTCGGAAACTCTGAGGAGCTAATGTTTGAGAAGAAATACAATTTAGGCAGATTTGGACGGTACCAATCGTCGTGTAAATACATTTAGATTTCATACTTTTTGCGTGTGTACGATGACGTCTGCAGTAATTTGCAGTCAGGTCGTGAAAGTTGTTCGGAGAAATTTCAGTTTTATTTAACTTGAACGGAGGCTTCAGGAATGTGCACGCATGAAAGAAAAGAGCATCCGAGCAGGATAACGCGTCTCTAAATCTCCACATATATAAATACCAACAAAACCTCCGAGCCATTTCATGATTTGTTCTGTCTCCCACAGCAGGAGGCGAGACTCTGTTGTGTCGGCCTTGTTTTTCGGGCCTGTTTGCCGTCCGTGGCTGAAATCTGATAATCGGTCTGTGGGCCACAGCTGTTGGCCTACCTTCCTGCCACAGCTGCGCTCTGTATATCATCAAGCGCTATTAGCCGGCAGCGGATTAGCCCAGACCAGACTCTGCTCCGGCACTCTGATCCCCCTGCTCTTCCCCAGATTTAGTCAAGGAAGAGTGGGTCAGTGTTAACATCTGTCTGCAGCCTCCCTCACACGGATGGATGGTGTTAAAAACCCACTTCTATTGACAGCCATTTTAACCTCTGATGGAGGAAATTGGTGCAGCTACTGTTTCAAGTGTGTTGCATTTACATAACATTTCTAAAATAACTGACTTGATATGTACAGTATATCCCTGTACCACCTGACTTTTAATTTAATGTAAAAATGTCTTTAAAAAAGTGACATTGATGAGTGCCGTGCCTCAGCGTCTTAAGCTGATAAGTTGAAAACATTTGAACTTATATGCTTGCCTAAAAAAAAACGTTAGAAATACTGGCTGCATAGGGCGTGTGTTGTGGTTGCCATGGTATCAAAACAGGAATCAGTATGGTTTTATTTTTGACTGGTATCCTATCTGAGTCTTACACTCTTGTACTGGGATAACACCACGTCTGAGTGTGTTTGTGCATCTCCTGCTGTTTTGACACATCTGGCCTCTCGTGCTTCTGCTACGTCACAACCCATTCTCGAACACCACTACTAAGCCGTGTTGGAAAAAAAATAAAAATAGTAAAAAAGGCATCAGGATGTCGAAGCTTGGCTATGGTGCTGATGCAGAATATTAAAAAAAAGAAAAAAGAGCTGAGTTGATTAAAGAGATGCTAACAATGCGTTTTCGCCATTGTTGTTCAGTTGGAACAAATCATCCACCTCCTCGTCCTTCTCCGTCCATATTTCTGTTACTTTGAATTCTCCTGTGATTTTTATCAGAGCAGTGGTAACACAGTTACACCGCTCTAAAGAACCAGGAGACGGTGCTGTCTTCTGACGGGCCGGCTGTCTTGTAGAGGCCTGAGGGGTAAACAGTGCATCTCTGTCTGCGAGCCTTGATGCTGTTTGGCCTTGGACTGTGTCTGTGTGTGTTTGTTTGTTTGTGTGTGTGTGTGTGTGTGTGTACCACAACTTAACAATTGATGCAGTTTTTCAATGCTGAATTTTAAGACCTCTTTTCCCAGAACAGCAAAGTGCCTGCTGAGGCCTTTCAAGCCTGGAGGAAAAGCACTGAAGGTCCTTTAAGACGAGCTGTTTACATCTTTTAGGATGTGTTAAAATGTCAGGGAAAAGCATTCCTTCATTTTTCACATCATGACCGCAGCGATCAAAGCTTCTGTCACTGGTGTAGAACAAAAACGTCAAATCGAAATCGACATGTGCGTTCATGGACTGTGGTTGGACGTCACAATGAAAGCCTATTTCTGTTCCTCTGTGTCCAGTTCGGTGTCGTATCTAAACATCCAAATGGCCAGTGGGAGTGGACACACCTGTGGTTTTGGACTCTCCCTCCCAGCAGAGTCCCATAAAGTGTGAAATTCGAGACGCGGCCGCAGAAAAACTCCCAGGAATGCTGTAAAGCGCTCTGCAGAGTCTGCGCCTGTGACTTTGCTTAGGGACTCATGACCGAGCCGTGTGTGCAGCAACGTCACCCGTCGACTGAAAAAAAACAGTGTCTCTCCGGATTGTGCATGTTTATCAAGGAAACACATTCTTTTAGTAGTGTGCTCTGAAGATTTACGATGCGGGTGGCTGCTTGGTAGGAAGCAGGGCTGCCAGGCTTATCAGCTGATCAATGATAAGTGAAAGATAGGAGATAAGAACTCGTAGTAGTTTATTTTGGTTTTATCTTTCATCGACCCACACATGCTGCTGGTTTGTTACAAGATAAGTTTTGGCCTTTTGCCAGTATTTCTTCTTCCCTCTGTTATAATTTATCAGTGCTCGAACTGCACATAATGTTGATTTAATGAACACGATTTTCTCTCTTAGTTTGACCTGACTTTGCAAAAAAATGTAACCACATGTTTGCAACTGATAAGAAAAATTACAACATCGACACAAAATAAGACTCAAAATCTCACCACAAAGTCTCACTAAGTAGTTACTCCATTTGAGGTTTACTGAGTACAATCTCTTAGGGTGGTTTCAAACTTGGGACCCGGGCCTGGATCCGAGTACACTTGACCCCAAAGTCCGGTTCATTTGTTCACGTGTGACGCAAACGTTCTGTCCTCTTAACCGTACGAGGGTACTGTGCCCGAGTTCCCTGTGACGATTCCTGTGTCCTGAGATGTGAACGCCACCGTGCTCTGACGAGGAAGTGGACCCCTATATGACGTGATTCTAAACATCACCTGCCGCTTCAGAAACCATTAAAAAAAAAAAAGTGATGAATCTTGTCATCCATCTCGTCACTGATTGTCTTCTTTGCTTTTTTTTTTTATCGCTCATGAAGAGGCATCACTTTTACTTTAAGCCCCTTTCATAACTGGCTTAAAACTCCTCACAGGAAATGTAAGCTTATTTAGACAAGAAGTTAATCCACAGCAACATTTCCACGTCAGGCTACTTTGTGTTTCATTTTCTGTTCCTGAGTCCAAGAATGAACTTTTAACCTCCACTGATGCTTTGTGACGCTTAATTCTTGTTCTACAATTGTGCAGCTGCAAAAGAAAAGAGACATGTGACCTGAGTTCCTCATCTTCGTCACCATCAATGATTTGTTGTTTTTCTGGTGAGGTGGTTTAATATTATTGAATTTTGTCATAACACGAAGCTCTTTCTGTTTCTTTAAAAAAAAAAGTGGAAGTTAAAAGAATGCTTTGCAGGTTGTGAGAGGGACAAAAGATCGTCAGTGTGTCTGTTTCAAAGACGCACACGAGACACATCCAGTCACGTCTGATAAACCTTATTTTCGATAATAACACTTAAGATAAATCAAGGTCTACAATAATCATTGTTTAGATTCATAGACTTCATGTAGGCTCCTGGTTCTGCCATTTTGTAAATCATGGTCCTGTTTCCACACATGGATGCATTTTGATTGACAAGACCGGAACCATGGCAACCCTTCAGTTAAGATAGAGGCGCAGCAATGCATAATAATCTCTTGCAATGAGTGTCACGTCAAGCTGCAAAACAAAACAAAAAACAAGGTGTCAAAAAAGTTAATCTCACATCTTAAAACAGTGACTACGTCTTCTTCTTAAACAAAGTTGCAGCCCTTCTTGGTTAGCATTTAGCATTTCTAGAATCTATTGAATCCATTATTAACAGAATACTTTATTATAGTTAGTCATGTCCCTGGTTGTTTAACAGGAAACAAACAACATCAAACATGTTCCTGTTTCTTTTCACACAACTGAGAGGAAAGGACGCTAGTCGTCATTTTTTGATCATGAGCTGTGAGTTCCTCGCACTGTTCTTCTGGGGATGTGGTGTTAATGACATTGAATCTGAATAATGTAACAGCTGCTTCACATGAATAATGACTTCCTGACTGGTAAACACAGGACGCATACAGGTACGCTGCTTGTTTGATGTTAGGAGAGTCTAATGCAGCAGTGTGTGGGCGTGATCGTGAAAAGCATTCACACCGTTTGAAACAAAGCGGTGGGCTGAGTGAGAGTGAGCATCGTGGGGGGGGGGGGGGGGGACAAACCGCCAAATGATGTGTGAATGTAACACTGCGGCATGCATGGCTTGATTTTTGTTTGGCCGTATGCATGCATGTCACTTTCTGCTTTGGATCGGGAGGTCTGCAGCAAGGGATTGGGTTTTGCACCGTTGCAGCTCTGCAAGTGGCTTCATTCAAAGTGTGGTCTCACCAAATTCACCACAGCTAGCACACAGCTGAGCAGTTCATTTCCCTCTTTCTGTCAGAGCATATAGCAGGACGCTAATAGCAAAGCTATTTGTAGGCTTACATAATGACGTAATCTCTGACTTGTATTGAATTTTTGTAGCGGCCAATAACATTAGCCAAGGCCAAGCATGGTAGCTAATCAGCGTAGATATCCAACATGAACTGCCAGTAAAGGAGGTTGGAAGGTCTGACTCTATGTATTGATTTTCTTGAATTCAGGCACAGAAATGGAAAGCAGGTTACAAGAGGTTGGTATATCATCACAGTCAATCTATAAATCCACTTTATCCTTTGTCAAAGTCATATGTTCTCGCATGGCGGCCCAGTTCACAGCAGGTCCAGTTGAGATTTCATTTGTGGTTTGGACTTCCTTGTGGGACATTCAAGCTCTAATGGCAGTTTGCCTGAAATGGAAATGGAGAGCTGGCTGCTAAAAGACAAAATGCATCCATAAGCTGTAGAGCAGGAAACTTTAATCGGAAAACACTCACACTTCCAGGCCAAATCTTCTATCATGACGACGTTTGGACACAGTGTTAAATCAGAGAATGGGCTCTCAGTAGGCCTGGGGTAATTTAACACTGGGGATTTCATATTACAGCGAGTCATTGTGTGTTAAAACCGTTGTAGATCAGGCACTAAATGTAAAAGGAGGTGGCGAGAGACAGCAGCTGCTTGTTTGTTAATATTTGTTATGCATCGTTACTACAAAAATGAAAACTGACAGATTTATTAATTTGAAAGCAAAACAAAGATTTTGATATAGTGCCTTGTTGGGAATTGTTGGGAATGTTTAATCTCATAGACGCTGTTTGTGGAGGCACAATGACAGAGTTTTGGCACATTTGAAGGAGAACCAAGGAACTTTCCAAACCGAAGAAAAATATTTTTGGGCTGCATATCTTCATGGAGCTCAGTCTTGAAAACTGCTGCACTTAGTTCAAACACGGAGGGAGGGGTGGTGGAGGAGGGGAGGCGGTGCGCTTAGGGACCGTGTTGTTTTGGTCTGGGAGACTAAAGTGGGTGCTAAAGTGCGACATCTACTCGAAAAGTAGCACATTATATCTTTAACGATCTCCCCTGTAGAAGATGTTTGTGAGTGCCTGAGGAGATAAACATCTTTGACAGGAATTTGAAACCTGTTCCATTCATTCATTCAATTGACTGATGTTGAAATCCCTGCCATTTTGATCAACCACACACTACATTAGCCGTGTGCTCATTCTGATGCATCCTTAAACCTAAATCAAAACCAAAAACCAATGGCAGTTGATCGTTCTTTTTCAGCACCATCTGTGTGTTTTAGAGACAGAAATAGGCCATCTGACCTCAGCTGCTTTTGGAAATGTTACATCCTCTCATTTTTACCATTCCACTTGGAGAGCTGAAGGCCTCTCTCCGGCTGCAGCTCCAGAGAAAGGGATGTGCATTTGTTTCCTGCCAGTGAAAACGGCTCCCCACCCTTCCTGCTTGAGTCATGCCACATGGACTTAACAGACACACTAAATGATTTGACAAACAGAAAGAACAAACCGCCAGCAAGACAAGCTTGATTGATTTACACTGTTAAGGTATTTTAGTACATTTTTATAGTAGATGTGTAATTATGCGTCAGAAATGAGGAAATGAGAATACAATGTTGTGAAAGGAAGCAGAAATAAAACAACACATTAGAATCTGATGAACTGATCTGTTTCTTTTCCTTAAAAGAAAGCATAACTGTGGATGTTTTTAGCACTGCTCTCTGGTTTTAGGGGAAGTCCCTTGATAAATGGGCCCTTTCCTGTTTTCTTCTTCTAGGAAATTCATTAGCATATTAGCAATTCTGGAAAACCCGCGTCCCAATCTCTGCCGTGTGAAGAGTAAAATCTGTCACAGTGGCACAGCTGACAAAGAGAGAGAGAGCTGGAGAGTTGGTCAGTGCAGCTTCCAACAGGCTCCATGGTGAAGAATGTAGAGACGGCGCGTGAGACAGCCAGATTGCATCTCCTTGGTAACCACACAATCGTCCTAGGGTGTGATGCCAAGTGACTGGGAGGAGGAGGAGGAGGAGGAGGAGGAGGAGGAGGAGGAGTAGAGAGCGAGGAGGTGTAAGAAGCATGATATATAAATAATGGATGTAGCTACAATGATGTCACTCATTGGTTTGAAGACTGTCTTTTTTAAGTATGTTGGTTAACAGGAGCTCGAGGTGACCATATTTGGAGAAGAGGTTGGAGCTGGAGAAGTTAAAGGGTTGGCAAATGTTAACTTATCAAAGCTCAGTGGTGTTCAGTAGCTGTTGAATGAGCTAACTAGCTCTCGTGTTTCCCGGAGATGGCGATTCTGATGTCATGGCTTCTGACCGCAGCTGTTCATTTATTAAACTGAAGAAGCTTGGAGAACTAGTGGAATATATAACAAGTCAATATATTGGGGCGGCTGTGGCTCAGTTGGTAGAGTCGGTTGGGGTTCGATCCCCAGCTCCTGCAGCCACGCGTCAGATTTGTCCTCGGGCCTGACACTGAACCACTGCTTTGTCTACAGTGTATAAATGTTTAGTTACTTCTGATGATCACTCTGCACAGCAGCCTCTACCATCAGTGTGTGAATGCGTAGGTGTGGTTGCGGTCTAAAAGCGTCAGAAGACTAAAAAAAGGGCTGTACAAGCTCATGTCCATTTACCATTTACCATCTCCAGTGAGAGTGGCGATGTGAAAACTTATCAATCCATTCTTCCTCTCACTCTTTTTCGCCATTATCTCAGCAATTCTGACTCCAATTTACTGGACAACAAATATGGTGGACACTGAACAATCTAACAAGCCCGGAAGTGTGATTGCGATAAAGCTATGGGGCCTCATGGGGATTGAGTTACTTTTTGAGCCAGCCTCAAGTGGTCATTGGGGGAACTGCCATTTGGGGAGACCTGGGTGTTAACCTTTAAGCACAGGAAGCTGCTAGTAAGTGGGATGAGTTAAGGAGGAAATGAGAAGAGATGATTGACAGAGCAGGAATCTCAATAGTGGATCAGCAAACTAAGCGAAAACGTTTCCCAGTCAGTCAGTCAGAAAGAGTGTTGTTGTGATTCCCCAGTTGTCAGCGAGGAGCACTTGGTGTCATTAGACTGAGTGCAGCCGACCCGGGACAGGACACTGTCAAGCCTGGCCGCTTCCTGCTTCCTGTCAAAGGACGGCTGCAGGGGAAACGGCAGGGCTGCTGAAGGAGGATAAGACCTCAGTCAGGAAGCGTGAAGCTGAGACAGCCACCAGTCAGTCATACCCAGTCACCTTCCAATTTTCTCTGACCTCCTGGGCATGACTGTGCGTGTTTGTGTGGCTGCTTGGGAACCAGGAAGTCATCTCCCATTGGTCACGCAGGTCATACTTTAATGGCTTATGGACGTTTTTATGATGTTTGTTTCCGCCAGTTCTTTTTGATATCTTCGTGTTCTGTTTTGTCTAAAGAAAAGCCCATCACACCAAGACAAGACAAAACAAAGCTCATCACCACTCTGCTCAAAATTGATTTTTTTTTTGTTTTTATAAATTGGTATTAAACTCTCAAAAAAATTAGGTTTCAACACTTTTGCTTTTACTGCGCCTTAACTAAAAATGTAGACATCTTTATTGACTTTTCCAGGATATTTGTGATGTTGGTGCTCACGCTGGTCGCAGAATCCGTTCCTGCTGAGGCACCGAGCGAGGCCGACGACCTTCAACTCCTCTCAAGTCGGCTGCTGACCTCTCTGACTCCGTCTCTGACACGCTTCCAGTTAAAAGCATTCTGACACAGACGTGTTGATTTTCAGAGCACAAATGGTTCTTTAAGAAGGGATGTTTCTCAGACAAATAACACACCATGAAATGAATGAGTGTGCTTCATTATTTGCTTCTTTTTCTCAGTGTCATAAAGTAGATCTTCCGTATGCATCACGCTCAGACGGGCGGCCGCAGATGTTTTGGCATTGTCACATTGATAATCCCCTTTTGGGTTGAGTTGGAGCTTTCCATTGGTCCCTGGCAGATAAAACCAATCCTTTGACGATATTAAATAGTTGTCGGCCTCTTGGAAAGCAGCGTTTGGATGTATTCCTGCCTGTCGTCAAGGGTTTGCTGCAGCTGCGTGCCAAGTCTGTGTTATTGATTTTTCTCTTTCTATAAAGCTGTGAGATAACGGCTTTACAGCACAATGTCTCCAAGTTACATTAGTCACATTTACCATTGAAATCCTGCCAATGTGTTGATATTTATCACTTCTGTAATACATCGTTTGGACTTTGACACAGCATGCTCTCAGCCGTGTCATTGAAAACAAACAGCCAAAGTATTCACTGAAATAGATTCAGAGTTTATTTAAAAAAAAAAAAAAAAGCGAATCTGTAAAATCTTCTTCATGTTTGAATTGAATATTTAATTAGGTGTGGATTATGCGGGACCCTCAGGTGGCGGCGCCAGCTGCTCTCAACATGAGCACCACAAAAGTCAATCTGCCTCCTCAGCACCTGTTCGGTTCTCGTCGTCCTTATTAGCAACTTCAAAATCTGAATAATCACAGATTCTCTTTGAATGGGTTAATCTGCAGACGGCATCGGGCTAATTTGAAGAAGGCGTGCTGTGATTCGCTGCAAAAGCCGCTTAAAGGAAGAATGTGGTGACTTTTTGATCCAGTAGTTGTCGCCCTTGAACACCAGCATTAAACCAAAACAAACTGCTGTTTGGAGACACCTCCGCTATTCTGAAGCCTCCGCTCTCCCCCAGCCAATCAAACCAAATTGACATGAGACAACTGAAATAAACATAGACCTGACTTATCTGTGACAGCTGTGAATGCTTCGTCGTGAGTTAACTAACAGTGTGAGTTCTCAAGTCGTGCCCAACAATCGGGCTTGTTCTGTGTGAGCAAATACATTTTGGGCTTTGGTCGTGCGTTGCAAACACTTCAGTTCACTTCTGTTGACTGGTGTGTTAGCCAACCATGTTGACCCGTGTTGGGAAGCTCTACAGCTTCACAAAAATGAGCGCACTTGTTGATTGAAGAAAACACTTCTTTATCCAGAAACAGATCAGTGTTGAGGCGTTTTTCTGATTGGCTTTCGCTGTAGACAGAATTGTGTTGTCTTAGTTAAAATAAATCAACTCCTGCTTAAGAGTGCTTCCCAAAAGGAGTTTTTATTTTCATGATTTAAATCTGTTTTCATACTGCCCCAGGATTTCATTATGGTAGTTATCAAGATAATAATATACACAACATTATAGGCAGCATTGGCCAAGATAATGGTACTATTAACATTCCTTATTGGCAGAAGCCGGTTTGTTTATCCAAACAGACACAGGGCTAAATGATGAGGCAGCACGAGGGGGTACTGGGCGTTCTGTTCCCATATGCAGGGGGGATCAAAGGGCTCAGCCCGGCAGAAAGGCCCTTACGGCGACAAACTACTGTGGCTGTAATTGGGGAAGAGCTGTGTAAAAGTGTCCAGGGGAGGCCAAGGACAGCTTAATTATGTTGTGAAATTTAATTAGCCGACTGTGTGTGTGTGTGTGTGTGTGTGTGTGTGTGTGTGTGAGTTTCTGCTCTTAACCGCCTGACCTTGGTGTAATGGTGATTTAGCTGATGGTGTTTATCGTCCATTATGGGAAAACATGGCAGAGTTATGTTTCCATTCCCTCTAGCTCAGAGGAGATGGATAAGAAATGAGTGTGCTGTCGACTTTGAAAACTCATCCTCGCCGTCTTAAAATCACTAAGTCGAAAACACGTCAGTGATTTGTGTTGTTCTTCTTTGTGTGTTTTTATTTCTAAACTAACCCGTCTCCTAATTACCTCAGTTTAAAAAAATAGTATACTACCAGACACGCAGACAGATGGTGTGTTCACTATGAGAGGTGATTTTCATGTTGCTCTTCAAGTTGTTTCGCTCACAGCAGTGAGAGCAAATGCTCGTTTATTTTTGGGCTTTTTGCCTTTTTTTTTTTTTTTTGGATAGGACAGTGGATAGAGGGAGGGGAAAAGAGAGAGTGGGAAATGACATGTGGGAAAGGAGCCACAGGCCGGACTTGAACCTGGGTTCGCCCGCTTGTAGGGCTAAGGCCTCCTACATGGGGCAGGATGTAACCACTAAACAATCTGCGCCCCCCCCCCCCCCCCCCCCCCCAGTTTTGCAGCAATTTTTGCAATCTCCAAGTATGAACAGATTTGGAGTCCAATAGCAGTATTCTCTCAGCGAATAGCCATCTTTGTTTCATGTTAGCACACTATTATTACAGCTTATAATCAGACATACAGCTGGTCAATCACTAGAAACTTAATCACATTGTTTTCACTCACCGGGGACTTATCACTCGATCAGATGTATGTTTTGGACTGGTAGCAGACGTGGTCAATATGAGTTGGGTGTTGAATTGTGAAGTGGATCCCGGAAAGAACTATTGATCAGTCTTTGTTAAATAAATTAGATATCAAGCTGTTGTCATGAAGTTTGTCTGCTTTAGGTAAGGTTAGGGGAAATCATTCACGCATGCAGATGTGTTGGATTGTAGTTTCTTCTAAGTATTTCTTGACAGAGTGCGAGCCCACTCAGCGATGAAAACTCACGATGAATTTAACTTGGATGTGGAGTTTGTTTATAACGATAAGTGTTCCTTGTATAAAGTTGATTTTCGGGGCTGATGGATGAATCAGGTCAAGGGTCCCTCTGCCATCGCTTTGTCCTAAATGACTTTGCGGGACGTGATATAGCAATGCGTTATTGTCGAATGAGTAACCAGCACCATGATATATAACGTGTGTGAAGTGTTTCTATTTAAACTGGCCCTCTTTTACCTCCCTGATGCTTTGAACTCTCATCGTTAATCTCTGAAATTACGAAGAAGTGAGACAAATAAGTCACTGTAACAATAGTTCAGTGGCAGTGTTTATTCTTCCAGCATTTAAATGTTTCATTGTGAATAATCATCATGATAAAATGGGTTAAAGTGCACATTGACTTTGCCTGTTAGAGAGCACAAAGGCTTTGCTCCGGCAGTGTTGAAATAATGATTTATGCCACATTCAGGTCAAGCACTGTACATTAGCTGTGTGGAGTATGCATGCTTTGAATCACAGAGCAAATATTGTTCTTGTGCCCTGAGGTTCCTCAAGTTCGCTGGAGCATGAAATCAAAGACTTTCAAAAAAATGATCTTTGGTTTCTTTTGATGTTGAATGTTTCAAGTATGTTCTTTAAGGATGAAACAAATATTAAGGCCGCCTCTCCTCCTCTTTCTTCAGGCGTTGGACCAGGATCGGACCTCTCTGCAGAAGGTGAAGAAATCAGTGAAGGCCATCTACAATTCAGGACAAGGTGAGTCATGTTTCTAAATGTACCGTGTTTGAATGTGCACACGCTGATTGTTGGCTGTGTGGTCAAAACCATTTCCAATAAAAACCCCAAAGGAAAGTCCAGGATTTCTCCAATGTCGTGACTAAAAATAAGGATTGCTTTCTTGTCTGGAACATTGCCTTTTGTTGGACAGATGGTGCTTCTTATTTCATGTGTGTGTGTGTGTGTATTCAGGCTGTCCCAAAAACCAACACCTGAGTTTGTTTTGCTCGCTGCTGTGACATGGATCCTCAGTAATTTTCCACTGAATACTTCTGAGCGCCGCCTCCTCCCTGAAAATTGACAGTTTCAGATGTTTGTGCCACAAAGGAGATTGTTTGTGCTCAAAAAAGGCAATTTATCTTCCTCCCATTGTCCCTCAAAGCCTCAAAACAACTGGAAATACTTCTTAAGTTCAAAAAAACAATGGTTAGTAACTTTGACTAAATCTAGTTAGTGAAACCAATACCGCATGATGTACGAAAGAAAAAGGAAATGTTTGAGATGGGATGTTTGTGCATTTTGCAAATTAAATTATGGTAAAACTTGTGCCAACATTTAATAAACACAGAGGTCATAAGCTTCTCACACAAAACGCCCCCAGCGCTGAAGTTATAGTCCCTATAGTTTGAGTCCTGGTTGATTTGGTTCCTGCAGTTACTGCTGGTAACTTGACTTTAGCGTTTCCAGAAAGCAGCTGATGATCAGATGGTGTGTGTTTACAGTGCAGCCCAACTCATACACATTGTTCCAATAAAGAAGCCAATCAATACTTCGATTTTCCAAGTGTGCTCGAGTGACCACTGTTGGATTTATGCCGCACTTTACAAAAGGAAGATTGTCCTTCTTGATTTGTGGAAGTCTCTTTAAAGGACAGCGCTAACATCTGTGGAAACTGCAATATATTTTATTTATGGCAACACAAGCCATCCAGTATTTTCTACTTTAGCGCTTTCAAATTTAAAGGAGCAGCAGCAGCAGCAGAAAACGGTACAAAGAGAAAGGAAATCACTGAAAACAAAGTCGGGTTCAGAGAAAAATACTTCATGCACATGTCCAGAACATGCAGCGACCTCTGGTGTTGAAAAATGAAGCCAATGCGAAAGTGCAGTTCCTCAAGTGTCCACTTGAGGCTTGCCGCAGAAACCTCGGAAGTCACACACGCACCCATTCAAAAAAGACGTTTTTACAGGAGAAATCAACATGTTAACAAAATAAAAAAGAATAAAAAAAAAAAAAAGGTCTGATTAGCTCATGTCTCGACTGGATATGACAGCTCATCTGTTTTGATTTTATTGTTTTTTCACAATAATGCCTGTGGCTGACCTGACTGACGGGTGGGTCTTAAAACACTCCTCAGCTGCAGCTTTCAGCCTGTCATTAGGTCGACTGGAGGTTAGGTTGTGTCAGCATTTCCAATATGGCGACAGCTATCGACAGGGTTCAAAAGCCAATAACCAAGTGTTGACGTCACAGACAGCTTTGTCCACAGGGGGCGCCAAAATCAACACAAACCAAAAGTTCCTCACAAGAGCTTAAAAATGCAAGAAAAACAAATCCAGAGAGGACATGAATTTATCATCCTCGATGGAAACTGCAGCTCTATTTGGACAGCATTTGAGTTTCCAGTATGATAGAAATCCAAAATGGCTGCTGCAGGAAAAAGCTCGACAGGGTGCTCGTCTCACTTAACCTTCCTCTCAGGAGTCTCCCTCAGCAGACTAAACATCACTCTGGTCCAGCTCTTCTTCATGCCTCTTAACGACAAGGCCAGATGGACGCTGCTGGTTGACTGGCGGCTCCTGCAGAGTTTCACAGACCTGGAGAACGGCACATCGTTCTCTGCTGACATTAAAGATGACTTACTGGAGTCAAAACCAATAAAACTGAAGTCTCTCTGGAGCTGCACTGATCACAAATCTCAGGTTCAAGTCACAGGTCTGTTATTCTAGCGGTTGTGTTGCTGCGTCGATAAAGTAACTTTCCATTGCAGGATCTGTTGAATATTTCAGCTTCGTCTTGTTTATCATTGAACATCTGAACATTCTGAAAAGACTCGGCCCTTTGATTCAACACCCACTGGTTTGCTGTTTGCCTGGAAAACTGAGGGGCCTCCAAAACAAACTTTTTTTTAAAGAAAATAACTAAATCAAGTCGCTCTTGAAGTCCTGAAAATCTTGATCAAAGAATATGTTTAAAGGCTTTATATGTGATTTTTCACACTTAAATATAATATAAATCAAGTATCTGAAAATAACTCTGTGAGTAATGACTGTCTACAATGGGTGTAACACCCGAGTCCCACTGTCTGTGATGTTTTCCGAGTTTTCCGAGTCCTATCTTCAGTTTGTTTACATCGCCCGGACGGCCGGCTGACTCCTCCCCTCGTGTATAAAAGTTGTTTAATTGAGGGACTAGAGAAAAAAAGAATAACACACTGTACTCACTGCTTAACTGTGTTTCTAGATCACGCTCATTTCAGGTAAATTTACATGCAGTGTGAAGATACAAGCATAATAAAGATCGCTAGCATTAGCATGCTAACCCACAATGCACCGCGAGTTGTTTTGGTTTCATGCTGGTGCTCAAGGGCGACATCTGCTGGATCAAAAAAATCACATATAAAGCCTTTAAAAAAGAAAAGCGATCTGACTTTTGGCACTAGAGACTTGATAGTATCTGAGTTAGCTAACTAACTACCTGCAGTTATTTTGAGGGTATGTTTCACTTAAACTATCATCATTACTACCTTCAGGACTCATGCAGTGACTGTATACCCTCATAAAGACAAACACTGCAGGCCGCCTCAAGCCCTCATGCTAACCATGCTAATCATTAGCCACAGTTTATTGACCGGTGGTTGTCCTTTGTGTTTCCTACAACAGACCATGTCCAGAATGAAGAGAACTACGCTCAGGCTCTGGACAAATTTGGCAGCAACTTCATCAGCCGGGACAACCCTGACTTGGGGACGGCCTTCGTCAAGTTCTCCTCCCTCACCAAGGAGCTGTCCGCCCTCTTGAAGAACCTGGTGAGTCCGACACGTCAGCACCTCGTACGCATATAATGAAATCGTAACTGATTCTCCTGCAGAGTGCTCCTCTACCTTCATGTGCTTCTGTCTTCACATGGATGCAAAGAGGAAAAACATCCAAAGAGAGCTTTTTTTTTTTTTTCCTCCCTGTCTTCTCTCCTCTAAGTGGTTTAGGATTTGGGTTTAAGGTTAAGATTAGGATTACATTAGAGTACAGCATTGAGGTCAGGCATGTAGCAGACAAGGTGAACCGTTTATTAACTGACGATGTCTGTAAAAATCCTCAGAATGTATTCATGGAGATGTGCCTACAGGCCCCAGCTGAATAAAATAAGTTCATCTATCTCTTTGACAAAACAGTTTACAATTCCCCTGCACAGTCTGAACCGTCATCTCAGTCAGAGAGTAAAGCAGCTGACTGCGGCTATATTGTGTGTGTCCCCCCCCCCCCCCTCCACCGGTTGAGGCTCTTATCTGTCTGTCGTGGATTTCCCCTGATGTTTCTGTTGAATAATGTGTCCTGTTTGAATCCTGTGTGAGTGATTGTTGTTGGAAGAAGAGCCAGCCCTCGCTCTCTCGCTCTCTTCCTGTGTAGCTGAGAGCGAGATTAGACTCCATAAATACACTTGGCAGCACCAGGAACAACTGTGTGTGTGTGTGTTTGTCCATTTGGAAACCGTCTTAAACCACCCACCTGTTTGCTTTACCTGCAGATTGCAGTAAAGTGAAGTAAACTCTCTTCTACGTCTCTCTCCCTTCTCCTCTCTCTCTCTCTCTCTCTCTCCACTCTCGTCTTTGCCATTCTGAGTGTTTTATTGACTGAGTTTTTTTAGACTTCAATAACTCTGCCCTGAGGGCTGCTGGTATGTGCGTGCACTACAAATGAGAATTGATGAATAGTGCTTGTCCTAGATGTCCGACATGTGTTATCGGCTTAAATGTAAGGAAATTTCTAGATGCATTTGGATGCCTTGTGTCCTAATATTCAGCTTCTATCTGAGTGTTTACATCCTCTTTTTTTTTTTTGGTAAACTAAGAGAAAGTTACAGGCGAGAGTGACAGTTTCCAGGATGAGCCGTTAGAGCTCACAGGCAGCCGCCCAGAAGAAGATTGATTCTGACTTTGGCTGTATGCAAGGCAGGCACTTAAGAAGCACATTAGCGCCCATTAAGTGTGTTGTTTACTTCCTTGACCACTGCAGTATGTCTGTGTGGACTTGGCTAACAACAACAAGGACTTAAATGCTTAGTACCGTTGTAAATGACCTCGCTGATCCTGACGGTTAGAGCTGCTGAGCAGAAGTGTAGCAGCCGGCAGTGCAGGCTTCTGCTAATTCTTCAACAGACCCCTCTGCACGGGGGGGCTGACTTCTGCAACACTATTATTATTTTGTTGCAGATGTTTTTGGTCAGCAGCAGCAGCAGCAGCATGAACGGGTTGATGCATTGCACTCTAGGTTAGAGGATGAGGGCGACATTATGCAATGTTCTTTAATTGTCAACAGATACCTTAAAACAACAAAGCATTTTCCAAAGCTTACTTCTTCGCCTTGTCCACAGAACAGGCCCGTTAGTTGACAATGAAGACATCATTCTAAAATGCTTCCTTTTAATTTAACAACAGCTAAAATAATAGGCCTAATGGGGAAGGGACAAAGACAAACACACTGCAGTTTAGTTCAGCTTTATGATGAATTCTAGCTCCTATTAGCGAGCTAGACACTCTACAAAAAGAGCCCGTTTTAGACGGCACTCTTTGTCATATGATATCCAGAGACACTGCATTTATCCACCATGAGCAAAGCAAGGCGGAGGGAATATTTTACGTTAATTCTGCCCTAGTTTGTACCTGTTGGTTCTGTAAATACACAACAGTTTGCCGACACCTTGACCATCGCACCTCTAAAAGATGGTTTGTCAAGAGGGCCTTGCTGTCCAGCTCCAAATTCCGGTTCCATCAAAGAGGAGTTATATATGTTTATATATAGTGTGTGATTCTTTAAAAGAGGGTTTTAGAGAAACATGCGTTAAAACAGGATTGGGGTATCTGTTAGGGACTATTTTCTGCTTCAGGTAGATGCACATGTTCTGCTCTTTTAGATTATTTAAAGCTGCAGGATGTGTTCATGAAACAGTTTTAGAAGTTCATTCATTAAGATCCAAAAAAAAAAAAAAAAACCTTCAACAATGAGAATCGCTCGTGTGTTTCAAACAGCTTTTCACGGAGCAATTAAGCAGGGGAGTTTTTGATCGTCCTTCACAATGCACAAAACAAAAGAAGATCGTTCTTCTGTTTGTATATTTTCTTTAGATTTGATGGCAGAAATAGAACTGCAGAATACCTTCATCTTTTTCCTGTATCGTCCTGCCTCTGTGTTGTGTTCTGATCGCTGCGTTAGGTTGTTTTCAGCGATATATAATATCTCCCTGTCTTCCTTCCTCTGTCCTCTTCCAGCTCCAGAGCCTCAGCCACAATGTGATCTTCACTCTGGACTCGCTGCTGAAGGGCGATTTGAAAGGCGTGAAAGGGGTAAGATTCGCTGTAAAACTGTCTCTCCTCCTTGCATTTCTCTCTCATGACGCATTCGGCCCTCTTCCGTTGCACAGCTCAGCAGTGGGATGGACATATGAAACGCCTCGTCAGCACATCTCTTTATTAATCTCTCAACTTCTGTTCATGTTGGGAGTAATGTGAGATGAGCGCAGGGAGACGGGGGGGGAGAGAGAGAGAGCTCTGTGTTGAACAGATCACTCTGTAAATCTTGCAGAAGTAAACACTGCCTTTGTGTTGAGCTGGAGGCGTGTGGCGAGTAACTGGGTCATGAACCCTTCATGTTTTGGGTACACAGAGGGGCGGGGTCACTTGCTGGGGCATAAATCAGGAGGGGGTTGAGGCGTTGGCTGGCGCCCTGTTCTTAAAAGAACTCCGCCTCCAAGTGTGACGGTTTAATAGTGTTTAATCTTCTCCTCTTGTGTTTCTGCAGGACATAAAGAAGCCCTTTGACAAAGCATGGAAAGACTACGAAGCCAAGTTGTAAGTGCATCATTTAAGTTATTAATCTGCTTCTGTAGACTACCTGATAATGGATGAATCCCTGAGCACCAGGAGAGAGAGACATGCAGCACATTACACTCAACATGTGACTGCATGTGACAAACTAAGGGAAAATCATAAATACACAATAACTTTATTTCTTTCTGTGACACACACACACACACACACACACACACACACACTTCAAAGACAAATCCAATTAAGCACTAATTCTTCGCCTTTATATTGAAGTCATCTTGTATTACCAGATATTTTTTTTACTGTATTTGGCAAATTTATAAGCAATTTTTACAAGGACTTTTTTTATTTATTGATCTAATGTTGTTGCTGTTTCAATATTCTACAATTCTACAATTCACTTAGCAGACGCTTTTATCCAAAGCGACGTACATCAGAGAGTTAGTACAACACAAGCAAGGATCTAGAAAAAAGGGAACAATGTCAGTAAGAGCAAACGATCAGCTTTGAGTCCGATTGGACACACAATATATTGTCCATATTTATATTACTTAGTTATTGTCCATTCATTGATCCTCTTATGACGCATCAGTAAAACAGTTTTCATCCAACTTCTCTATAAATAAACAAAGTGAGGTAATGATGTGCAGGGATATAAGTTTGAAACATCCTGGACTGTTGTTAAAGATTTTGTGCCACACTGTGAAAAGGCAGAATGTGCTGAAGACCAACAGGGTCAAGGTCGTCTCAGTCACTGTCCTCTCCTCTTGTGTCAGTACAAAGATCGAGAAGGAGAAGCGAGAGCACGCCAAGCAACACGGGATGATCCGCACGGAGATCACCGGGGCTGAGATCGCAGAGGAGATGGAGAAGGAGCGGCGTCTCTTCCAGCTCCAGATGTGTGAGGTAAGGTTTTAAAACGAAACTGGAGGATGTTTTTTAATAAGGGTATAAGGGTAGGAAGTCGTAAGACCAAATTTCAAACATGTCAGAAATTCATCCGACCGGTTGGGAGCAGCAGATCGGGCTGTAATCCGCCATCGTGCCCGCCCCCCCAAAGTTAGTTGTGTGACTCAAAATTCTTGTCAGACTGAACCTGAAATCGTACAGCGCATCCCCAACTTTAGCCCGGTCCAGTCACTGACAGGTCAGAGGTTAAAACCCCCTCGACACAATTCGTGTTGCTCTCTATTTGAAATCATAGGAATCCTGTACATGTGTGCTGTAGTCTCATCGTAAATCATCTGAGATCTGAGTTAAAAAAAAAAAAAAGCATTTCAAACTAATATCCTGACATGATGTGTTGTGTGTGTGAGGTTGTCACACAACATTTGCGCTCTGACTCTCAAACAGCCTCCTCGTTTAATTAAATGAGACGGCGGCTCGGCTAAAACAGTTGAACTCTGTTTAACCTTTGAACGACAAAGAATAATCGTAATCTGTCTTTGCTCTCGGGGGAAGCTGCAGATGAAATGCACATTTGTGATGAATTACATTTTGTTTTGTTTTCTAATAGTATTTTTGATTTGATTTACTTTCCCCTGCTCGTCTCTCGCTCCTTTTTCAATCTGTACTGCTCCATTATCCTCCAGATTATCCTTTTCAATATTTTGTCTCGCACAAAGACCAGACTTTGGAGTCTTTTTTCCTTTTTTCTGATCACTGTGTTTTTTGTCATTTAAATTATTATTTATTTTGGCCTGTTTTTAAGGGTTTTGTTGGGTATTTGCTAGTCCCTCTCCTTTTTATAAGCCTATATATATATTGCATTTTAGAATGGCATTACATGAAATAAGGAGAATATGTGAACTACAATGAATTTATTTGATGTTTCTTTGCACAGGGACGTGAATACAGAAAGTAAGCCCATGACACACACTATACAGCACTTATTGCCAAAGCTAACCTGTAATGCCTGTCCCTAGTTTTTCCTTTATAAAATAATAAAATACATTTAAAAAAGAACAACAAATGTAAAACAGTTTAAAACAACCTCAACTTAAAACAGAACAAAACATGATAAATATTATGATCCCATTTAAGACTGTAAAAGAAGAAGCACAGATTCATAACCGCCTGACTGAGTCCTTTGTTTTCTTTGTTGGGATGTCATTATTTAAGCATGATCACATGAGAGGGAGTGATGTTGTACTGAATATCAGCACTGCTTTGAATTTGCATCGCTTGGCGTGAGGCCGCAGGCCGAGTGTTGAAGTTAATTATAGCAGTGTTGATATCCAGTACAACAGCTCATCCTCCAGCGTGATATTGCTTTATATATAAAGAACATCAGTCTACCCGGTGAAAACATCCGCTGTGCATCGGACGGTTCAGGCCTTCAACGTGCTCCATTAAATCCTGATAATGGACACATCGTCGGCCATTTTCCCTTTACATACGTTTATACTTCAGTTCAGCATAAAGTAGAAAAAAATAATTGTATTTTTTTGCCACACCAACTCCACTAGTTCCAGATCTTAGCTGTAACTGAACTGTTGCTAAGCAACCCAAACATTCTCCTGCTCTCTGCTACTCTGTTTGTATCCATGGTTACCAAAGATGAGCTACGTAGTTTAATGTTCATGTATTTATATATATTTTTATTCATCATTCAGCGAGTTAAATAAGTCTCTATTTTGTGATTCAGAGGTACGGGTGAGATTAATCAGGACAGACTCTTTCTGCACTAGTTTCAGAACTCCTGGCTGAGGCGGAGGGATACACATTGTGAAAAGTCCCAGGGATGTAGCCCTATTCAGACTGCCGATTCCAGCAGCGATATATTTACGCCCCTGTGACATTTCCCCCTTCAATCTGAATGTTCTGGAAGTGTAATGGGGGGCAAAGTGAGCCAGTGAGGGAGGGCAGCGCCGTGTGTGTGTGTGTGCAAGTCTGACCATGTGTGTGTATGTGGAGCTCCTGCTGTGCCGTGCTTTCACAACACCCGAAATGCAATGTGAATTCACAGACTAGGACAAGACTACAACGCCGTCGCAGAGTCAATATGAATCTATAAAGACGTGATAACGGCTGAGCTTATATACGGCTCTTTTGCAGATAAAGCGGTCTGAAAAGCACTCATGGAAAAGCCTGTCGTCCAATCAGCATACCCGGCCGAAAACTCTTAATATACGCCTCCACATGTGCTCTGTTTGATTTACACTGCCAAAAATAAATACAGTTTAAACAACCCAAAAAAGCAGTACAGCATTAATAAATTGAAATACTTTCTTTTCACATCATTCAAACTCCTGGTTCTTTAACTCAAGCCGACCTTCCTGGATCATACTTCATATTCTTATTGGCACCTGTAGCAACACTCCCCCACCTACGCAGGGCTATTTCTGGTCCAAACACCCACTTATTCAAATCCTACAGCATGTGAAGTCTATTTCACCGGCTGCATTTAAAACCATATTGGAATCTTGAGTTAACTTTTTTGCTCTTGGATGATTTGAATAATTTATAGAATAGATGAAAACACTCCTGCAGCTCCATGGTTAGGGATTACAGCAGGCCTTAACACACTGCAGTACCTACATTAACAGGGCATGGAAGGCACTAGTGTCTATGCAGTGGGGAAACTTGTATGTAAGTGGGTAAGATTTAGGAATATAACATTTCAAAAATGCAGATTTTGAGACGCTAACGATTCAAACGAGGGAATCAAACTGTCCCTCTTCAATTCAAGTGTCTGGTTCTGGGAACTTGTTTGCTTTGAAGCATCTTGTGACACACTTTGAATTCTCTTTGGTATTAATGCTCACTGGTTGTACTTAAAGCAATCTGACAGCTAGCGTTAAGCGTTGAACAAATGTGAGCTCTTTATGTGCCCGGGAGAATCAGAACAAACTGTTAGAGCTCACTCCGCTTTGCCAAAAACCTCTCTGGTGGTGGGCGGCGACGCCTACGCCTTGTTCACTGTTTTATCCTGTTAGGATTTTTTTTTTTTCTTTCTTTCTTACTCAAGTTACATAATGGACCGATGGCTGTTGCACTGCTGTTAGCTCTGTGAATTATTCACTTCAAAACTCTCTCTCTGCGGTCTTTTGTGCCCTCTGCCTTTCGTGAACTCAGAGGTGTTTCCTCACCCACATTTTGTGTTCTGACTTCCTACTGCTCTGCCACGGAGCAGAAGAGGCCAAATTAACTTACATGTATTTGCATTTATTATTTCTAAAAAGGTGTTCAGTAAAAGAAAAAAAAAAGAATGAAGAACAGAAAAAGGGGCTGGACGGCACTGCAGTGGTTAGCGCTGTTGCCTCACAGTGAGGCCTTTCCATGTACTCCGGCTTCCTCCCACAGTCTGAAGACATGCTCGTTAGGTTAATTGGTGACTATGAAATTGCCCGTAGGTGTGAATGTGAGTGTGTCTGGTTGCCCGTCTCTCTACATGTCAACCCTGTGATTGACTTGGCGACCAATCCAGGGTGTACCCCGCCTCTCATCCAATGACTGCTGGGATCGGCTCCAGCCTCCCCCCCCCCCCTTGCGATCCCCTAAATGTGTAAAAGCGGTTTTGATAATTGATGGATGGATGAACAGAAAATAATACAGCTTAAGCAACTAGCTTAACTCGGCTGTGCTTTGAGCTAAGTGCCAGCACGATGCTAACATGCGTCTGTCGAGTGAATCTGAAGTTTACCCTCTTCCACTCTCTGTTTATTTTTTTCTTCAGTATGCTAAAATGTTCTAATAAGCACTAAACACAAGTCCAACTTCATTATCAGCCGCTTCATCATCCGTTGTTTATTATCCGCCTCCAGTTGATGCAGGATGCCAAAAAACCAGTTGTCTCTCCCACGCTACATTAGCACCGACTACACCTCTCATTAGCTTCCTCTAGTTCACATGTATTAATAATTCTTAACCCTGTTCAGAGCTCTGTTTGTGATCTCACTCTTCAGCATGATGATTTGTTGTGGCCTTACTGGACTGCGTGACGCTGTTTCTATACTTACATGATCTGGCCAACTATAGTTCAGTGGTCAGCTCTGAACAACCAGCTGCATACGTATTTTAGATTCAATGCTATTATTGCTTTTCCATGTCTGACAGGGCAATGAGAGTGAGTGCTCTCAGATGGGGCCCCATTAGGGAGGTGTCCTACTGTCATTGCAGAAAGGTTGCAAATTTTGATCTTTGACTACAGTGTAAAGTTTGTCAGCCCTCAGAGGGGCCCCTATGTGGCCTGGGGCCCCATAGCTGCCTGCTGCCCGCCTTTAGCCTTTGACAAGCAGCGCCTCTGCCCCGGTGGATTTAATGTTCAATCCATGAGATGATCTCCCGATGAAAAGAGGAGACAGAATAATCATTACAAACATCATCGTGTGGATGTAGACGCTGTTCCACTGTTGTTGTTTCTGCTGCTGTGTGTGTGTGTGTGTGTGTGTGTGTGTGTGTGTGTGTGTGTGTGTGTGTGTGTGTGTGTGTGTGTGTGTGTGTGTGTGTGTGTGTGTGTGTGTGTGTGTGTGTGTGTGTGTGTGTGTGTGTGTGTGTGTGTGTGTGTGTGTGTGTGTGTGTGTGTGTGTGTGTGTGTGTGTGTGTGTGTGTGTGTGTGTGTGTGTGTGTGTGTGTGTGTGTGTGAGAGGTGTGTGCGACAGTTGCAGCAGTCAGTGGTACAATCTGTTCATCCCACTTAACCTCATTTCTCTCTGTGTGCGTGCACTCTCTCGCTCTCACGCTCTCTCTCCCCCCCCCCCCTTTATTCTCTCTCCGTGTTACTCAATCACCAGATTACAGGATGCTCTCACTCTCTCACTCTCTCACTCTCTCGCCCCTTTTCATCCTGGGATGTCAGTGAAAGAGGAGTGTGCGGACAGGCAGCGCTTAGCGGGGCTGCATTCTGTTGTGCTCCGACGCGACAGCCGTGGCGAGCGAGGCTGCTCATTCACACAAAAGAGTCCCCGAGACACGCACATGCTGCAGCGCTCTCTGCGGAAAAGGCCGCGCGGCGCTCAGACCTCGCATCAAACGGCCTCTGTCAGGCACACAAAGAGACGACGCATGCGTGCATGCATACACGCACATACATGTGCGCCCATTTGTGTGCTAATGTATGTGCAACCAAACACGCGATTCAAGGAGAGAATTGACTTCAGGAAGCTTTTGAGTGAAAGATGACATTCTTGACGTGGCGCCGAAAGTGGTCGGTGACTCTCAGGGATCGGCATGCTGCGGGATTAGCTCAGATTAAGATTATCTTTTTTATTTGTTTGATCGTCGGGAGCGCCGTCTGAAGACTCCTGGTTTGTTTTGAGTCATCAGACTGCGCATACAGTCTACAAAGCCCCGTCTCTGGAGACAATCCTCTCTTCTTTTTTTTTTTTTTGTAATGCTAATGTTGAAAAAAAATCCCTTATCATCCTTTTGAAACTTTATTTAGATCAGGGTAGAGGGACGGTATCCTCTCGTGTGTGTTTACAGTCTGCTCCAAACTCCCTCAGCATCAAGGCCGTCCTCAGCTCATACATCAAAGCCTCCCTAAAGCGTCTGCGCACTCAGATGTGATTGTCATAACTCAAAGTCTTCCTGCTCTAAAGTGGCCGTGGCAAAGCAGAAACACCTCATTAAAAACGAGAAAACCCTCCCTGAATTTTCACTCCTGGCTGAACTCTGCACATTTTCCTCTCTTTCTGCAGTACCTGATCAAAGTAAATGAAATCAAGACCAAGAAAGGAGTGGACCTCCTCCAGAACCTGATCAAGTATTACCACGCACAGTGCAAGTAAGTACCACCTTAATCCCTTGAACCCCCAAGTGTGAAGCTCTTCCTGCTCGCTGGAAAATCTATAAGGTATATTGATATCCATTCCCTGCCTCCAGTATGATTCACAGATCTTGCGGGTGCACAGCGGCGTGTATATATAGCGCTCATAAATATGCACGGGTCGTCACACAGATATGTTCTGACAGCTGTGGGGTTCGCTGGGTAAATAAGTTGGCGCTCTCCGTGCCACAAACGCAGCTCACATCGGCCTGTGACAGAATGACAAATTTTCTCTCGGCGTTGCTGGGTCCTGTCATAACACCGGGACAAAAAACAATATATTTCCACGGTTAATCCGTTCAACCTGGGCCGTGATGGATGGAAACGCCGCAGTGGTGATGGATTAGATGGGGAGATAAAGAGAAATGTGTGTTACAGCAGGAAAAAAACAAATTGTGTTCATTTTTATCCATCAGAACCGACAAATTATAGCCGGTAATTGAACACAATTTGTGTATTTGTCAGCCTAGATGGGTTTTTTTTTTTGTATTATGACATCATTTCAACCACCCAGGGAAACATGGACTCATGCAAACGCGTCATTGATCAGGGGAAAGATGGTGACATCTTTCCAAACAACTTCAAAGTAGCAGACATCTTTGAAACGAGTCTTTCCTCTAAATCAAAACGTAAACAGAATTTAGCAATCTGCACGGCAATTACAGAGCAATAAAGATGTCAGTATGCTCCGACAGAGGTTTGATCATCTGAAACCGCACATATTTATTGATGTTGACATCAAACGACGTGCTGACAATTCTGTCAACATTCAACGATTCTGACAATCCAACGAGCAGGCCGACTTCTCTCAGGGGTTGAGCAGGTTCAGTCTTTCACACTAGCACTATTTTTTGGGACCCTTTTGCCTTAATTAGATAGTTCTGCTGAAGAGAGAGAGGGAGGAGAGAGTAGAAGAAGACATGGGCCGAGGTCAGACTCGAACCCACAGCCGCTTCAACGAGCATTACAGCCTCTGTACATGGGGTGTGCAACATAACCGCTAGGCTAACGGCTCTCCCAACTCTTGTATTATTTTTCTTTTTTTTCTCAACAGCATTTCTCTTTTTGTACAAAAAGGTGCAACAATATGAATACCTTTGAGAAAATTGTGTCTCTAAAAAAAGGTTGGCAAATACTTGAATTTAAAAATATGTCAGTGAAGTATTCCTGAATATATTTATAAATACATAGTAAAGCATGATAAAACCGTGAAGCTTTTGTATAACTGCAGCTCTTTACTCTGACATTCTGCGAGGCCATTAGTACTTGACACAGAGCTGGCTGTCGTGGGAGTTGAGATGTGGGATCATACATGCTCATGTTGAAAAAAAAAAAAGAAAAACAAGCGAGGAAGTAATGTAATGAGCGGAGAAAGGGAGAAATGTGCTCTTAAGAAAAGAGAGCGTTATTTAAGGGTGGAGGGAGTGAGGTCATTAGTGGTGATTTGCAGCTGCGGCGCTGCATCGAGGTGTGTCCCACCAACAGATCAGTAATGGATTTCAGCGAGCGCTTAGCACCTCTGCAAATCTGCTACGGACACGGCGAGCTACGACTTCTGTGCCAAGAGCCCCAAAAAGGCGCCAGCAGAGGCGAAGCCATACATTAAACATAGACTGCACCAACCTCCTCTGCGTTTGACCTTCACAGCAGAAGGAGCAGAGTGTAACCTGTCATTTGCACAGCTGTAATTCCCATCAATAAAAGGCTCGTCTCTCTATTTTTAATGGCATTAACGTTTCCCTTTTGTTCTGCAGTTTCTTCCAGGATGGCTTGAAGACAGCCGATAAGCTGAAGCAGTACATCGAGAAGCTGGCAGCTGATCTCTACAATGTGAATACTCGTAACTTTACTTTTACCGTTTCTTTTCGTCCTTTTGTTTTGGCTTTTCCTCTTTAAAGAATCAAGGCTGAACGATTGTGCTGATGTGTTCATGAATACTTGCACATTGAGGGTTTTTCTCCCACAGTAAACGAGGCAAAAACTTTAAATTAAGCTGCTCATATTAAGGCTAAGAATCATCCATAGAAGCTGCATATTGACTTTTTATTAGTCATTATGAAGGAATTATATATACCTGCATGACTTTCCTACAACTCTATGGCAAGTAACTTAGATTCTTCCTCTTAAGAACCTCTCTTAATTATTCATTGTGATAATGGAAGTTGCTGTATGCAAAATATGATGTTAACATCCTTTGCTCAGTACGGACATCACAAGGTCAGAGCAACAAAAGGTCACAAGAACAGCTTCCTTCCTTGCTATCATTGAGCAATAACTAGGAAAGAATAAATTACCTGGTAGTTTTAAGATATGGTCAGCTTGAATGATTCATTAATAAATGTTTTTAATCAACAATAAAAGGCAAACATGCCGCTCTTTTGCATTCTTCTCACCAACTCGTAACTGGTTTATGTGTCACTCGGGTCTTTAAACGTAAAGATCAGATTCTGATTGGCTAATCTCAGTCTGAGTGAATGAAGTCTAAGTTTATTGAAACCACAATGATAATCTTAAGGTCCACTAACTTCCCCCCTGAATCAACCTTGATTTAAGTTGTTTTTCTTCAATAGTTTCAATGCATTTCAGTTAGTTACTGAAAAGTGAGAGTAGTAGAATTTTCACTGCATCAAAAGCAAACCTTAGAAATAGATGTGCCTGAACTGTCGACTCACCATCATTTCTTATTTATAACTCAGCTCGGCTTTCTCCTGAAGCTGCAGTTTTTTTTTAGAATATAAAGCTCCTGCAGTTATTGTCAGAGAGAAGGAAGAACATCAGCAGCAACTGTCCCCGTTCAGTTTACAATTTAACTAGAAAAAATACCAACTTCACAAATATAGAAAAGCCTGCACAAGAAGGAGCAGTCAAGAGATCATCTCATGTCTTTCTCTCTTCCTTTCAAAGATTAAATTTACTCTAAGAGTGAGACATTTAGATCGTCAAGTGGTGATGAAACCTGACACTTGAGATCCATCAGTTCACTGTGTGGAGCTTTAGTTTCACTTCTCACTTGATAAAGCAACCTTGAAAATATTCTATATTCTATTCTATTCAACCTTGAAAATATTTTTGTACATGCAGTTCATATTAATGTGTTGTTTGTTGATGCCCGGGGAAGTCCACTTGTAGGTTGGAATAAAAATGTGGGAGAGAAGAACAGGGACAGTTCAGAACTATATTCTCTAAAAAGGAAATGTTATTGATTTCAGTGTCGATATTTGTGCGAGATATTTTTGTTCTAAGCATTAAGCAGCTCCACACCAACACAGCAGGTCATCCTTTTGTTTGGCTTGAAGGTGGACAGACTAATAAAAATGTAATTGGCCTCCCAAAAATCCTAATCTGTCAATGGCTTATTGCCTTGTCAGAGGCGGGACGTGTGTTAAACATTGACAGGCTGTTTGCAGCTTTTTTGCATTCAAATGTAGAATATTTTCTCTGTATTTACTTTAAATTAGGACTTTGGACACACAACTTTCTTTTGACAATTACAGGATAAAGAATAGAAGATGCATTTGTTGTCATTGTGCCTTTAAAAAAAAAAAAACAATATACACTGGAATACAGCATCTTTAGATTCTGGTGCATCTTTTTTCTTAAGCCTTTGGTTTAATCCTCCTCAGATCAAACAAACTCAGGATGAGGAGAAGAAGCAGCTGACCGCCCTGCGGGATCTCATCAAGTCCTCCCTCCAGCTGGACCAGAAGGAGGTAGGCAGATCACAGCCCCACACACACATGCACAGGTCAAAACTTCAAATTAAAGCAGGCAGATTTCTGCGGCCATAAAGACTTTAATATGTGAGTCATACATACCAGCCATATTGTTCCACGTACCACACAGATTTGTTGATCATTTGCAGATCTTTTGACACATTTTTATCACACACCTCCTCCCACTCTGGCCACTCTGGTCTCCTGCAGCACGGAGCGAGTGCCCAGTGCTGTACCATGCTGGTAGCCAGTGTGTGGTCGGCTTTGCTGGTGACCAGTGTTGTGCCTCACTGGCTGCTCAGTGGAGAGCCACTCACCAAATCTCACACATTTAAAAACTGTGCCATAAAACAATGATTGCTTTATAAACAAACCCCCCTGTGCAGTAGCTGTGTGCTCGTTCCACCGTCCCCTCGATTCACACTATCGACACTATCAGTCCGTGTTTCTGCATGTTGTTAATTTACACTTTTTGTAGCTTCTCTTGCTAATAGCACCCACAGTGAGCACTACATTTAGACACTAAACACCTTAGATTGTGCTCTTGGACGGCTAACAGGGCAGGCGACTCACTCGTTCACACTCACCGCCTGCACCTGAGCCGGATCTTTCACACCTCTCCCTTCTATCTCCTTCCTTTTTGCCTTCTGCTTGTCTGGAATCAAGTCTAGAAGAGTAAGTGCTGGTGCATGTGGAGCATGCGGGCATCTGTCTGTTCTGCTCAACAGTGAAGTGGTTTGGCCTTTTAGAGGCATTGCAGAGCATGCTGTGTAGATATTGCTTTCCTGTTAGCACCCTGACTTTAGCTTGAAGAAGATACGTTGTTGGTGTGCTTGTGTCAGTGCTGCATGGTTATTAAGGAGTGCCGCTGAATTAACTGTGTGTTAAACGTTATATTCTGTGTGTGTGCGTGTATTGTGATGGTTTGCACAGGACTCGCAGAGTAAGCAGGGCGGCTACAGCATGCACCAGCTGCAGGGAAACAAGGAGTTTGGCTGCGAGAAGAAAGGCTACCTGCTGAAGAAGAGTGATGGGTAAGATGCAAAGGCACACATTCATTTGCAGAGTGTTGAAACCGAACCTTATGTTACAAAAAAAAAAGTAGTCAGAGGTCTTTTAGAAAAGGTCAAAAGCCAAGGTCAGAAAAGTTTAGAAAAGGAATCCTTCCTCAGGCTTAAGAACATCCAGGAGGAATGCATTGTTCTGTTTTTAATTATGCTAAGTCATGTAAGAATTACATTTTTCTTTCATATTGTCCTTCTTATAAAGAGTTAAAATCGCCTTTAGTTATGAAAATTAACATTCAATATCTTGATATGCCTTGACGACAACAGGATGTAACAGTAGTTTGGGGCGGCTGTGGCTCAATTGGTAGAGTCGTCACCTCTCAACCGGAAGGTCGAGGGTTCGATCCCCAGCTGGCCAAATGTCCGATGTGTCCTTGGGCAAGACACTTAACCCCAAATTGCTCCCGCTGCTTCAGTGGTGGTGTATGCATGGGATTAGTTACTTCTGATGGATGATACTACATAGTGACCTCTACCATCAGTGTGTGAAAGTGTGTGAATGTGTGGGTGTGACATGTGGTGTAAAAGCGCTTTGAGTAGTTGGAAGACTAGAAAAGCGCTATATAAGCTCAAGTCCATTTACCATTTACCATTAGTTTGATGTAATGCTTACAAGTTTGCCACTTTTGTCTGCAGAGCTACAATGATTTAATTCTTTGGTATTAATTATCTTTTCTCTGTTTTTGACTTTGGTTTCTGCTCTCTCATTGCAAAACTAAAATGTTTTGTAAACCTGTTTTGGGCTGGAAATATTTATTTTTGCACGAGTAAATAATGAAATGAAATTGAATCAATCAAAGAGTATTTTTAGAGTTCAGCAGAGCGGCGTTTATCCGTATTACATTTTTTAAAGTGCAGACAAACTGGGAAGACAAAAAATGCGAACTCATTTCCTAATGTGTCTCACAGGCTGAGGAAGGTGTGGCAGAGGAGGCAGTGCTCAGTGAAGGGGGGCATGCTCACCATCTCTCATGCCACGGTGAGTACAAGACTAATGTGCACACACACATGCAGGTACACACACAGTCACACACACACACACACACACACACACACACACACACACACACACACACACACACACACACACACACACACACACTCTCATATAGACTCCCTGACCCCTGCGAGGAACTGCGTGGATCAAAGGGAGAAACATCATGCGGGGAGGTTGTGTAGGGCTCTCTCAATCTGGAGGCTGGCGGAGTGCAATTGACATAGATGGGTTGTCATGGCAATCTCACCCCTCCCCCCTGCAGCCGGCTGCGCCTTGGTGACTCATCTCAGGGCGAGTGTGAGCGTACTGCGTATACTGGCACTTTTGTAGCAGCGTCTCAGCTTGTGTGCAGCTGCGGAGTGCGCTGTAGATGTGTGATGATTTCTTTCCTGTGTGGACTGCAAGAGTCGAAACTGAAGAAAAAAAAAAAAGAATTGTGTTACCTGTTTTTATCATTTAAGCTCCTCCTGAGAATAAAGAGAGATCCTGGACTGAGGAGCCAAACACAGTCAGTCAGTTAATGTTACTGTGGCAGTGATAGGAGGGAGTCAGGAACTTAAAAAAAAGGAAAGATTACATTTTGAATCATGGAGGAGTTTTTGTCCATTTATGAAAGAGATTAAACTTGATATTGATAACTCTGTATGACCTACAAAAGAAAAAGGGAACCATCAGCGTAAATATAGATTATTTCTATACAGTTGTTTTTAATGCTGGAAACGTACTGCTGCTGCAGCGTAGGTGTCAGATGACTTGGTTAACAGCAATCTGCCGAAACAGCTTCTTTTTTTTTTTTTTTTATTTCCACGGCAAAGATTCTTGATAAGTGAGATATTCAGATTTGAAAGAAAGCAGAATGAGATTTTGTATAAAAAAAAATAAATAAAAAAAACACGACTTAAACATGTTCAGGACACGATCCGCAAAAAAGATTAGAGGTACCGCTTTGTCCACGGGGGCGCCAAAATCGACATAAACTGAATGTTTCTCACAGGAGCTTTTGGAATACGGTGGCCCTAAGCGGACACACATCCATGTATCTTATTTGACTCCATTTTCCTACATTTCTCCACTGATGTATGCTGCCATGTCCAGATAAAGAAGCTTGTTTTCCTGTGATAATGAATCAATTACTCTGGATTTCGAGAAAGTGTCTGAAATCAACTTGTAGTTACGGGAAAAGCAGCGCTGTTTACAGAGATGACTAAATAAATAAGTCAAGCTCTCCAGAAGACAACCCAGAGGTTTTCATTGCCCCTGTAAAAAGTAAAATAGGATCTATGGATGAATGTCCTCTTAGGGAGCTCTATAAAGGAATCAGAAAGGTTTCTGAACATGCACGTAATGTCTCTTTCATTTTCTGTTTTGGCTGTTTGGTTCTTGTTCCATAACAATTTAAATGAACGAGCTCCTCTTGCAGTCATCTAAATTTAAAAAATGTCGGGCCCTGGACATTTCTTTGCTCCATTTTGCTGAAGTGTCTTGTGTCCAGCTATATGTACCTTAGCAGGGAGCGTGATCTCTAGCAGTGTATAACATGTGGATCTGTGAGCTTCTGCAAGTTTATTTCTAACTTCTGCTGTTTTCATGTTTTGAGTGTTTAAACACAATTTCCTCAAACATGATAACATAATTTCTAACTTCTACAAGAAGTGTTTTTTTCTCTAAAGAAACGTTCTTTCACTTTGCTCAGAGTTCAAGCCACTCAAAGTTGAACCAATCTGTCTACTCTTGTCGACTAAGAGGTAGCTTTATGAGAGCTTATAATCACTGCTCCGTGCCTGGAGGCGGTTTGCCACCACGCTGACTTCTTTCCTTCAGCCCTCGTGGCAGCTGAACTCTAGGTGACTCTTGTTGACATGGCGAGCTGCCAGCAGACCAGCCGTCCTCCAAAGCTCATCACAGCCTGTTAGCATTTCATTAGCACGTGCCCCGTCCCCCTCCTCGGCCTGGGCACTGGCAGGAGACAATGCTCAGTGTTCATGTGCCAACTGGGCCCATTTTTACAGTGTGAAACACAGCCAGCACAGTCCGGCTTCTTAAAGGGGACGAAGAGGAGTCTCACCCTGGTTCTGCGCCTTACAATCTTAGTAGCTGTGGTGTAAAATGTAATCAAAGTTTCTGTTACCAAGTTCTTAAATACTTTGCGCTGTTCTGTGTTTCATATCAGCAGCACTAAGGCTCCGTCGTTGTGCTAGCAGATGTGTTTTGCGATAGTAAGCAGTATATGGTGCATAAACTCAAAATGATAAACTGTAAAGATCAGAGTTATCCAGCAGGATTGTTCAGATTCACTTTGAAGTTCAATGCACCCAAAACATTGGAGCTAACATTGTGGTTTTTTTTTTCATTATGGCTTCCTCAGGTTCACTGGTTTTTCCTTACATGATTGAAATAGCGCTTTAAGAGTCTTCAGCCTGGTTAAGCAGCTATTTTAAGAGGAAAACCGACACAGCAGCTTTAGCTTAATGCTGATGTCGGCATGCTAACATGCTCACGAAGAACTGCGATTAGATGTACTACACTTCCCGTCAGTCCGTCCGTTAGTTTTGAGATACTTCAGTCTGGAGCAAAAAATGTTGGAAAACTGACAGAGTGGCTAACCAAGTAGCTAATAAAAAAACATGTTGTAAATCCAGCCTTCATACTGTATATGAGGATTTGCAGCTCAGTTCTGTTCCTTGTTAATTATACGTATTTGAGTTTGGGCCGTTCTCTCAACCAGCCAGTTCAGACATCGATGTTGGTACTGTGTCATCGTTATATTCTGACATTTGATTGTTAAAAAGTAACAGAGAACCTTTTGTCTTTTTTCTTTTCTTTTTTTTTACTGTCTTGTTGTGATTGTATATTTTCCCGTCTTACTCGTGTCAATCTGTTTGTGTTTACAGTCCAACAGGCAGCCGGTCAAACTGAACCTGCTCACCTGCCAGGTCAAGCCGAGTACAGAGGACAGGAAGTGCTTCGACCTCATTTCTCGTAAGTGTCAAAACACTCACACTCAACCTTGTTCTACCTCACAGATTATCTTTGTTATATGATGTTGATGAGATGAGATGATGAGATTCAACTTTATTGTCATTACACATATACAAGTACAGAGTAACGAAATGAGGTTTGGCATCTCACCAGAAGTGCAATAAGCAGATTCTTGATAAGTGAGATATTCAGATTTGAATGAAAGCAGAATGAGATTTTGTATAAAAAAAACTTAAACATGTTCAGGACACGATCTGCAAAAAGATTAGAGGTACCACTTTGTCCACAGGGGGCGCCAAAATCGACATAAACTGAATGTTTCTCACAGGAGCTTTTGGAATACGGTGGCCCTAAGCGGACACACATCCATGTATCTTATTTGACTCCATTTTCCTACATTTCTCCACTGATGTATGCTGCCATGTTCAGATAAAGAAGCTTGTTTTCCTGTGATAATGAATCAATTACTCTGGATTTCGAGAAAGTGTCTGAAATCAACTTGTAGTTACGGGAAAAGCAGCGCTGTTTACAGAGATGACTAAATAAATAAGTCAAGCTCTCGAGAAGACAACCCAGAGGTTTTCATTGCCCCTGTAAAAAGTAAAATAGGATCTATGGATGAATGTCCTCTTAGGGAGCTCTAAGCTCCTTGCTCCTTGCTTTCTGCAATAAGCAGAAAGTGCAAGAATCTGTGCTATGTACAGTAATTACAAAATTTACAGATGTAGACTAAAAAAAAAAGTGAATTATTGGGTATATATGGTTGGATTAATGGGGTGCTATAAATATAAATAAATGCTATGAATATAAGTATATTTTTCAGATTATAATATACAGATTAAGGTGCAGTGAGCATGCTATACTAGATTACAGATAATATACAGAATATGGACATATTTTACAGGTCGATAACTGAAAAACTTAGTACACAGCTGGGAATTCCTGCCTCTTTAAAACATCGAGGACCCGGTTAGTATTCTTCTGTGGAAAAGGCTTGAATGCCTGTACAAAATATTTCTTTAGAGCTCTGTATTTGTCTGTCTCTGAAAGCTTAGCCAGGAAACATTAATGGTGGATGAACACCTTGTTGTCTGTCAGCCAGCTCTCAAAAAACGTCTTGACCAATCGGAGGGAGGCAGCTCTGCAGCCTCACTATTTTCTGGGCAAAAATGAATACGTGAGAAGACGTTCAAAACTGGTTCATGGGTTAAAAGAAATCACAGTTACTGCTCACCTGAGAGAATGTGCACTTTTTTGTAAAGTATTAGACTGCTTATCCTTCAGGTGTCACACATTCAGGTGGATTATTTTAACAGTTTATTGTGCACTGTCTGTGTTTTAATTATAAAGATGTGGTCACTCAATGAGACTGTTCCTGTTTTCCACAGATAACCGGACCTATCATTTCCAAGCTGAAGATGAGCAAGAGTTTGTCATGTGAGTATTTTAGAGTTTCAGGCTGTGTGTGAAACCACATACAACATACTAGCTACTGCAGACTGGCCCTTTCTGAAAAGCCACAGTTCAGTATGCACTTTTCAGTAGACTGGTCGGAGCTAGCACGACCGTCGGTCTGTAAATATAATTCAACAACAATATGCAAACATTTGTTACTGATACTTTTATTTTAAAATGTATTGCAGCGCAGAACTTTTATTTTGAGCTGCTAGGTGGCTGGCTGAGGAGCTCTGCGATTGGACAGTCTTGAGTGCCAAAGTGCGTTGTTTGTTTGTTTAGAAGTTTATTGAGCAGGGACAAATACATTGTTTCATATAAAATATAAAATAGATGCCAGGCATACAGGTTTCTAGTCAAGACTAATTTGCAACACCTGTCCCTGGTTATGCCTTTACTAAAAGTTACACACAAATAAGAATAAAGAACGCGTCAAATACAGGAGGATTAATGTGTGTGTGTGTGTGTGTGTGTGTGTGTGTGCGTGTGTGTGTGTGTGTGTGTGCGTATGTACGAGTCAATGTTCACAGGGTTTATTCAGTTTCAGCCGTTGTTTTACTTATGTGTTAAAAACCTTGAGCTCTGTCAATGTTTTAATTTCTGAATGTATTCCACAGTTTGGTGCCTGTTACTGCAAAGGACGATTGTCCGAATGTGGTTTTGCGTTTCGCTATTCTACAATGTCCGCTAGTTGCACCCCTAGTTCTAATTCTGCTGTTCTGTTTGCTTATCAGTTGGCAGAGTATTTCTGGAGCAAGGTTGTTCACACAATGAGTTTTAAAAATGAAAAGTTTGTGGGGCGGTTTAGTACGACCAGTATTCACCCGATTCTTTATACTGGCCAACAAAGTACATCTGGGTATTTCTCACATACACAAACTGGCACAAATCGGATCCTACTACAAACTCAATGTGACTTCCCATTTAGGATGAAGTATGAAAGTAGGCGGTTTCGGACACAGCCACGGTTTTCAATAGCTTCTGCATGAGTTCGTCTCTAAACACTTGAAAGAGAGTACGTGATGATTTCTCAATGTGAATGTCCGTTATAAGCTAACGTGTCATGAAGTGATGTCTCAACACAAACATCTGTCACAGAGTTGTTTTGATTAACGGCGGGTTGGTGAGCGCCTCTTTCCTGTGTTTGTCACACTTGAAGACAGTTTCAGTTTTAGAGAGACTGCCGAGAGTGGGTGGCAGCGAGAGGATCGCAGTGGGATCTGTGGTTCTGCTGTTTTTCAGGTCTCTGTCCGTCACACGGTTGTTTCACACGGTCGTGGCGTGCACGTTCATGTTTGTGTGTGGGCAGACACATTTAGTATTTAACTTAGTTTTATCAAATTAGAAACCACTTTTTGAATATTTCAAAACACATAAAGTAGAACCAGTGTTTAGAGTCTGGTGGGGCCCTAGGGAGAAATCATTTGGGGGGGGGGCCTTCCAACCAGCATTGATCTACATCATGTCTGCCAGTTCCCCAACGCTTCGGCCACTGCTTTGTTTTAGGTTTGTAAGCCCTCAGGGGCCCCCCCCCCGACTGATCTGGGGCCCCAAGCAGTGGCCTGCCATGCCTGTTGACAAGCAGCGCCTCTGTCCGAAACAGCTGACCCTGTGGACTTGCTGTTTCTTTGTTTTAACACACACAATTTAAATATCTGAAGGCGAGGTGATGCGTGTCGTAGTTTTACCTGACCTAGCTGTAGCCTGCTTAGCTAGCAGCTCAAGGCTAAGTTAGCCACTGCTAGCATCACTCTTTGACTGAACTGTTGGGGTTTCAGATGCTTTGTGCGTTATGTAGTTAAACCAAATAATAAAAATATGTATTATTAAGAAGATCACATTCCTGGTTCCTCTACAACTATGTTTTTGTTTTCTTTTTTTTATCTCTCTGACAATATTTTCAGTGTCATGCTAAATCGGCTGAACTGTTAGCCTGATCCCTTTTTTTGCTCAAGTTATCCATATTTTTGGCAGATTTTCAAAATGTAGAAAAAATAAGAGATTTAAATAAGTTAGATGTGAGCTGAAGATAAATATATTCGTCATTTTAATTAGATATTTCACCCTGCTGCTGCACAAATGTATAGCGGAGCAAATGACTTGTTTGACAATCAAAGAAGAACATTTTGCAGAATTTCTAAATGATCAAATTTTCTTCAAGTGTAATGCAAATTGAAATATCAAACTTATATTGACATTTCTATACAAGCGCCGGATAACTCAGACTTGGTTGTAACATCTTGCTTTGTCACTGAAATGCTCAGAGACGTACAGAACACTCTTTGATCTGTGGCTCTAAAGTTTTGGTCTTTCTCCCTCTGCTGCCTTTTTGTGAACGTGCCTCTCGGTTCAGTGCTGCCTGAACACTCATTATCTGTACGTACACGTTGTCTTTTGGGATCCGGCTTTCTGCTCCCCACTGCCGCTTCTGTCACGCACTTTAAACTGCAGCAGAAGCAAGAGTCTTCCTGGGTTTGCTCCATGAAATATTTAGTATTCCATAGGGCTCCTGCTTTGCACAATCACGCTCCCCTTCAATTAGGCTCGGAGGATATCATGAGACACGATTTAAAGGAGACAAAACAAGGCTCGACGCACACACGCATCTGTGGACTAAAATATCGTTGTGGTTCTTCACACACAGACAATCTAGCACCTCAGTTTATGAGCCCCCTCCCTGTCTGGCCTCAGCCTCTGCAGACAGGCTGTGGGACAATGACAGAGGAAGTGCTGACGTCAGGACCGTAAAGCCCAGTGTGTGTGTGTCCCGTGTGTTTGTGTTAATGTGTGTGTTTGAGGGCCAGTTCAGTGGGCGGCGTGCAGGGGCAGATTGCGCCGTGTAGTGAACTGCAGGAGGCCATGTTTGAAAGGCGGCTACAGCGTTTCCTGTCTGCATGATTTTAATGACCACAGTGTGCATGTGGGTGCGTGTGTGCAGGTTTTCACCATTTTATTATGAATAAATGCTCAAAGACACTGCTGGAAAAAATGAATACATAATGAGAATATGTTGGTAGTGCTGGTTAAATTAGGAGTATTCCCATGGAATAGAAATGTTGAAATAATGCTTTTGTTATCATCTCAGTTAGGGGCGGGATCCACAGGGTGATTATTTCATTTTGAAGAACGTGGTATCGAAAAAAAAAGTACAGAACATTTGGACTACCTTACTTGATGTTGATGTTTCCCCTCATACAGCTGGATCTCGGTGCTGACCAACAGCAAAGAGGAGGCGTTGAACATGGCCTTCCGTGGCGAGCAGAGCAGCGGCGGCGAGGACGGTTTGGAGGACTTGACCAAAGCCATCATAGAAGACGTGCTGCGCATGCCGGGCAACGAAGTGTGCTGCGACTGCGGCGCTGCAGGTGTGTGCCGCTGCTGTCTGTGGCTCCACACACAGTTTATATTTAGATCCCCTTTTTTCCTGCTTTGTGCTTAGTCAACCTTCACCTTGATACGGGAAATGACACACACCTTCACCTCAGCATTTTCTGATCTATGTCCAGGCCAATGTTTTATTTAAAGCCACACACCGATCTTGATTTCTTTGCAATGTCACGGCCGCCTTGAACTCAGTGTCCTTCAGTTAGATGTGAACAGAACAAGCTACTCTGCAAATCCCCCAGCAGCCTTCAACCATCAAGCATGTTTGTGCTTTTGTGTGTGTGTGTGTGTGTGTTTGTGTGTGTGTGTGTGTTTGCGTCAGTGAGTGCTCGTGTGTGTGTGTGTCTGTGTGTTTGTGTGCGCAAGAGCTTTATTAGCATTCAGGACATAACTCGATCCTCTTCTCCCCCGCATTAGGAAGCATAGACTCAGCACTCAGGAGTGGCATAGACATTCAGGCCTTCTGACACTTAACACACGCACACACGCACACACGCACACACACACACACACGCATACACACACACACACACACACACACACAATCTCCTCTGTCAACAAAAACACACTTGCAGCAGCTTGGCGACCGACCGACCGACGGGAGGACTTTATGCTCTGAAGGGGAAAAGAAACATTTCTGCGCTTTGAGAAACAACATCATTACATCACGTTGTTACATAAGTCACACACGCTCCGTCGACCCCTGCAATCTGCACTGCATCATGGAGAAGGGATGGGGGGGGGGGGGGGGGGGGAGTATTTTGTGATGTTGGTGCTCTTGTTGCTGCGTCCGCTCATGTTCAGGGTCTCAGCAGTAATACGTGTTCCAGATGTGAACCTAAGCTCTGTTTCCTCTTTGATTCCTGTTGCCTCTCTTTATCAGATCGTCATAGATTTTCCGGATTGCCCTGACTCGCTTTTTTTTCTTTCCTGAAAGCATAAAATTCACATCACGTTCTGAAGGTCGCGGTAATGACTCTGAAAGGTCACCTCTTTGTTCCGTCGGCTCGGAGTGGAACGAGGACAACTTCATCTCATTTGATATTCTCCCAGGATCTCCATTTATAAGAGACAGCTTTGCAGCTTTAGCATTAAGCAGCTATAGAGGTCACCGTGCGTCAATTCATCATGCTTAACATGAGCTGTGTGACCTATCACCAGCTCACATCTGTTTATTATGATGTGATGGTGTGTCTGTGTGTGTGTCTGTGTGTGTGTCTGTGTGTCTGTGTGTGTGTGCGCGCATGCTCGTGTCTCCGTGTATGACTCGTTGTTTTTGGGCTGTGCGTCTGTCTGGTGTTCACTCGTCAGATTTCAGACGGAGCAGCATCTCTCGACCTCACAGCTTCCCTGAAACTCCCTGAAACATGCAGAGTCAGCCTTACGTTTTAAAGCCCCCTTAAATCTCCCAGAGTGCATCAGTGCGTCGGTGGTAATGCAGGTCAAGCTCTATGCTGCGTGAAGTCGTCACACAGCTCTGCTACACCACTTCATAAGGGTGCTGAACACATGGCAGAAGGTTACGCAACGGGTTCGGCCTCTATGATGCAGTTTGAAGTGGCTCCTATCAATACATTATCTATTGTTGATTTATAGATATATAAAACATGTTTAAGGCGGCTTTATTATGCTCACTTCATGTTTTATGTTTACATTCTGTGACACAGTAGCTTTGCATGATTTACAGCTAAAATAAACTCCTTATTTAATCTGACCATGGTGTCATTTAAAACCCTCAGTTCAGTCTCTGTCTGACACAGGCAATTTTTAGATTCTGTCTCTTTAAGGCCCGCCTCCCTACAAGCCCACTTTCTTCTGATTGGCCAGCTATCAGGAAGCCCACTGCAGAGTACCGTTGCTATAGTTACATGACCATATATGTAAGACTGAAAATATGGAACGGCATTAATAACCCCTTTTAATGAAATAGATCATTTAGAGACAAGGTTCTTGTATATAAAGTCTGAATACAGAGTTTTTTTTGACATACTTGTCATCGTCATAACACTTTCTAGAGGCCAAAGATCGATACCATACTATATGATTGGCTCCACCCTCCATACGACCCCGAACAGGATAAGCAGTATAGATACAGGATGGATGGATTTACCAGACCAACAGCATGGGAGAACATCCCGTGTAAACCCGTAACACATCCTTAAATTTCATCCTTAATTTGTTTTCAGATCCTAAGTGGCTGTCCACCAACCTGGGGATCCTGACCTGCATCGAGTGCTCTGGAATACATCGAGAGATGGGTGTCCACATCTCCCGCATCCAGTCCATGGAGCTCGACAAGCTGGGAACCTCAGAACTCTTGGTGAGTCTTGGAAATGAAAAACCCAGGGATAATGCAGTGAGAGAGTTTCATCGTGATTTAACCGGGACTTCTTCTTCTCGTTCCTCAGCTGGCCAAGAATGTAGGGAACAGTAGTTTCAATGAGATCATGGAGGGAAACCTCACGACCCCCTCACCAAAGCCCACTCCATCCAGTGACATGTGAGTCCTCTGAAATCAAAACCAGACTTGTTAAAATGTCTGAACAGTTGACTGAATCCCTCTCCCCTCCTCCTCCTCCTCCTGCAGGACGGTGAGAAAGGAATTCATCAATGCTAAATATGTGGACCACAAGTTTGCCAGGAAGACGTGCGCGTCTGCGTCAGCCAAGATGATCGAGCTGTTTGAGGCGGTTCAGTCCAGGGATCTGCTCTCCCTCGTCCAGGTGTACGCAGAGGGGGTGGAGCTTATGGAGCCGCTCCCCGAGGTGGGGCCGGTGAGTCCTCTCAGTTCGTGGATTGATGAACAGAGCTAAACTGGTTAGCTGAAGCCTTAAAAAATAACATTTACTCACTTACCTCCTGTGGCATAATCAGTCATGCAGATCATTGTATGTGTATGTTTACTTATTATTCTGCCTTCACCTAAACCCGACTCTTAAACTTGATGGTGAACATTTTTTCATTCACACAACCAGCAGCTACAGAGGATAAATGATAAATGGACTTGAGCTTGAGTCTTCTGACTACTCAAAGCACTTTTACACTGCAGGTCACACCTACACATTCACACACTGATGGCAGAGGCTGCCGTGTAAAGTATCCATCAGAAGTGACAAATCCCATTCATACACATGCATGATGAAGCAGCGGGGTTAAGTGTCTTGTCCGAGTACACATCGGCCATGTTGCTGCGGGAGCTGGGGATCGAACCCCTGACCTACTGGTTGAGAGACAACCGACTCTACCAACTGAGCCACAGCCGATTTGTCCTCATACTGTATATGTGTCCATCTCAGATATGCCAGTAAAATCTTCATTCCCTCTTAAATTCTGTATATTATTCTGTATTTTGCCTTCATTAGAATCAAAGTGCTCCACTAAGTTCACCAGCTAGTCTTCTGACTTTGTGTCGGCTCATAAATCTAAGATGCACATGATCTGAAATTGAGGTTCTAGGTTTGTGTATTGCTTTGAATAATTACAAAACCTTAACCCTCCACCCGTTCGCCTCTCATTCATGGCTAGAGAACGTTTCTGTTACTCACCAAATGATCTCATACTCGACTGTAAAGCCAAGAAATATCCCTCAGAGAGCTCTAGACATCATTACACCGCATTGGTTCATATTAACGTGCGGGACGATCAGATGTGTAAGTGTTGGAGAATTCAGAGTCATCTGGATAACCTCACCAGCAGGGGGTGTTATCCAGCCGCGGCCTCCGTCACATCATACAGCATCACTGCGTTTTGAGCTCATACTTACAGATGACGACATTCCCCGGCAGCTTAATTCATGTCTCTGCCTTTTATTCCGCGGCTCGGCCTGATTTCTCTTTGTTTCACGATCGCTGCCGCTTTGAGCGTAGATGAAAGTGAAATAGCAGGCAGTGGATGGTGAAGATGCGGCGCCGTAAACAACACGGCTGATTCAGACTTAATCTGACATAAATGGGTCAAGGTTTTATAACACAGACGTGGTAGTTCCCCTAATGAAAAATTAAATGTACAATGCAGCGAGCGAGATAAAAGGATATCTGTGGACGGAGGAGGGAGCTGCTGCTGTCTGCGCTATGAAGTCTGACTCACAGATATCTGATCTGCTGTTGTCAGGAGATCTGAACGGCTGCAGGCAACGCAGTGACATCCCACTCCTGCACAAACCCCAGGCACGGACAGGAATGTGTGTCTAAATACATCCTTTCCTTTCACCCTATGGATGCAGCACGTATCTCCCTGACATCCTTAGATTTCATCTTATATCTCCGTATTTAAAGGCATCCAGCTTTAGCTTTTATTGTCAGAGATGAACGGTATTAATGCAAGAACCTTTAGAAAAGGGACAAATCTTGGCTTTCTTTCCTCCTGAAATATGATTTTTAGGAGCCATTTTGTTTACTGCAGCTTGTTTAAATGCTGTAAGAGACACAGAGGGAGAGAATACAGAATGGATGCTGCCAAAGATTGTCTCACCGTGTCTTTGCTGTGTTTGATGGCCCCCTGCAGGAAGCTGGAGAGACCGCACTGCACTACTCTGTACGGACTGCTGACCAGACCTCCCTGCACCTAGTGGACTTCCTCGTGCAGAACAGGTGCATTTAAAAAAAAAAAAAAAAAGCTTTTTTTCCCCCCCTCTCAAAGCGAGAGTAGAATTGTGTTTAGATTGGCTTTGGGTTTTCCCTGCGAGGCAAACAGCCTAAAAAACAGTAAAAAAAAACAGCATTTTAGAGCACAATTACACATTAAACAACAGCTTTGTGGAAACAGACAGTATCAAATGTGATCCGACTGTCTGCTGCTGCGACTCTTTCTTCTTCTTCTTCTTCTTCTTCTGTGCTTCAGTCTGCAGTCGTGAGGCAGTGCAGGAGCCGAGGAAAGCTTAGCACTGCACAGCTCAGCTCAGATTCCCACAAGGCAAACAGAAATGGGTCAAGCACTTGTTCTCCGCCTTAATTTATTCCTCTCTTTTCAATTGTTTACCCACCACTGCTCCAACTGCACACGGCCTCTGCAGAGCAAGCGGGACCTTTACATTAATTAAAGCTGTCCTTGTATGACGTCACAATCACAACTTATTTTACGTGAGCTAAAGGAGACCTGAAGGGGTTTATTTACCTCAACGAATGCTTGTCATGATTCTTTTTTTTTTTTGTTGTTGCAGAAACCAAAACAAAAATGTGCTCTTTTAATGCAGATTTAGCTGCTCACCGCCAATATTTCTGTGTTTCTCTCACGCTTTATCCTCAAATCCTGCGTAATAACACACTAACCTGAAGCTGCAGCACCGTGGAAAACCCCTCTCAGGCTTGTGACTTACTGAAAATGTGTATGTATGTGTGTGTGTGTGTGTGTGTGTGTGTGTGTGTTTTCTCCCAGTGGTAACCTGGATAAGCAGACGGAGTGGGGGAACACGGCCCTGCATTACTGCTCCATGTACGAGAAGCCCGAGTGCCTCAAGTTACTCCTGAGGGGCAAGCCGGCCACCGATATCAGTGAGTCACATCCTCTCTCACTCGAGTCATGTGTACGCACGTATCAGGCTCTAACTGTTGATTATCCCCTTCGCTCCACACAGCCAATCAGAACGGAGAGACGGCGCTGGATGTTGCCAGGCGACTGAGGAACACTCAGTGTGAGGAGGCAGTAAGTACAGCACTGCCAAGCTGCTCATTTTTGGACACCGTGATGGATTTTAATGGTCTAAAAAAAACTGACTCAACCCCCCCAAACGTACTCACAGCTAGCTAAAAACTGAAAGAAACGCATGTTGTGTTTTAGATTGTGGTTGATTTAACGTGTTGTGACCAGATTTAAGGCACATTAGTAAGAACACTAGATGGCAGTCAAAGGTCTGCCTCCAGCCTGAGGCCACAGTGTCAACAGAGTGGAAATAATTGTGCATATATGTTTGTTATTTACGCTCAAACGAGCATGCAAACCAAAAAAAAAAAGGACTTTTAAAAAGCAGGGTTAAATCTCCGATAAACAAATATAACAGCAAATAAAACAACTCTGTGAGCTTTGTGAGGGATAATTGTACGTAAAAAACACTCAAAGAATAATAAATGATGTGACCTGTTGTGTTAACGTTACCCAAATGTTTCTACTTTCTTTAATTCTTGTTGTTGGTTAGATTTGATTTTAAATGTTGTTGCTTATTTTTCCTTTCAGTTTGATAATGTTTTTTTTTATTTTTCATGAATTCTTTTATTCGTATAGCTGCTGATTCTTTGTGTTTGTGTGTGTCAGCTTGTGCAGGCCGCAGAGGGGAAGTTTAACCCTCACATCCACGTGGAGTACGAGTGGAGTCTCAGACTGGAGGAGATGGACGAGAGCGATGATGACCTCGATGATAAGGTTGTTTTTTTTTTTTATATTGTTTTTGGACTTTTTATGCCTTTATTTAGAGATAAGACAGTGGATAGAGTCAGAGATTAGGGAGAGAGAGAGAGAGAGAGGTGGGGTATGACATGCGGGAAAGGAGCCACGGATTGACCCCGGGCTGACCGCTTGGAGGACTACAGCCTCTGTACATGGGGCACACACACTAACCACTAAGCTACGAGCGCCCCATCATTAATTTGTTTTAAAGATTGTATTTAAACATGTCTTCAGCCAACTTGATACCATGAAACTAACAATGAGAAACACTTGTGCATCAGGAGGAGAGCAGACGCATGAACTGGAGCTACAGCTCTGACTAGTGGAGGCTGAACGGGGTTACAGCTTAGACACTTAAGACTTATTTTTTGTGTGTTTTGCTTTATCGTCAGTGTCCAAAAAACAACCCTGTCACAAAAAAAAGGTGAATTCAGTTCATGTAAAATGATAGATTCGATAGTCTATTTAAAAGAATAGCTCTCTGCTGGAAGCTCACTAATGAAGAGATCACACCTCTTAGTTAAATGACATGTTTGTCTTATTATGTTGGCTCTGTCCCCCCCCCCCCCCCCCGCCTTATGTCCCTCTGCAGCCCAGTCCCATCAAAAAGGACCGCTCCCCGAGGCCTCAGAGCTTCTGCCACTCCTCAAGCCTGTCCCCCCACGACAAGCTCTCCCTGCCTGGCTTCATCAGCCAAAGGGACAAACAGCAGCGTCTGTCCTACAGCGCCTTCACCAACCAGATGTACAGCGCTTCCACCGACCTCACCTCCTCCCCTGTGGCCGACGGACCGCCGCTGCCTCCGAGGAACCAGGGCAAAGGTCAGACATGCCCGCTCCAAGGGCTGCATCTATTTTCAGACATCCACGGTTTTTTAAAAATCTCTGGCTTTTTTTTTTTTAATTCCAGCCTCTAATGAAAATGGTCTAAAGGTTATACTGTACTGTGTCTGATTACTGTGTAAGTAACTGTACTTTACTTTGTCTGACAATGTTTGATGATATCCAGGACAGGATTAGCTGCAGAGAAATGCTTCCTCATCACTTTTCTGCAAAGTTTCTCCTTTGAGCTGTCAGTCGGTCCACACACACACACGTTTACACACCCTGCAGTGGAATGTAATTTGTCAACACACAGATCAGAGGGCGGGTTGCAGGTGTCATTAAGACTGCTTACACAGTAAACCTTCAGGAAAACATGGCCTCGGGAGAGGGCAGGGAGGCGCTGGTTTAGTCAGTGTGTGAACGAGAAGCTGGATACAGTCTTCATCATTAACCTTGACACAATGTACACAGAGTATATTCTGTGGGATGTGCTGCTGTCTCTGCAGTATTACGATTAAAGATAACATTCCTGTCTCTGTGGAGGGACAGTCACAACTTGGATTCATGGTCCTAAACATTAAAAAAAAGGCTTACAATGCACAACATCCATCTCAACAAGTCATTGTAACGCCATTTTTGAGAGTTTGAATCTTATTTTTCTTCAAACATGACATGTGAAGTTTCACCTGTTTCCAGTGCAAATGAACTCCAAAGCCCCCTGAAGCGTTTTTCTTACGTGTACTGAAATATTTATCCTCCAAAAAAAAAAATGTGGGCAGTAAAAACAATATGTTTTAAGCTTGCACCTAACATCTGACTTAAATAGTGAAGCTGCTGAAATTAAGACTGTGTTGCCGGATTTGATCAGCTTTTAGCTAGTAAACAAACACAAACTCAGTCAGATGGACAACACGCCTCCTCCTCCTCCTCCCGTTGTACAAAGATGAATCCAATATACCCATGTGACAGACGCTGACAACGTTGTACATTTTCAGCCAGAATCTGCGCATTAGTTAGGCATCAAAGCTTCAAAGCTGACAAATCAATGCAAGTCTTTGTGAAGCTTTGAGCGTCATCAGTCACATGACACTGCTTGGACGCGAGCTCCTACACGAAGAATCGATACAGGGCGGATCATTAGACAGGAGGCGCTTCAGAGCTTTGGTATCGTTTGCCCATCGCTACCTTTCAGCTTCGATCCTCAGGATTTATTCTTGTTCAGTTGTTGAACATTAAGTGATCAAAGTGCACTGGAAACAAGGTTGACTTGAGCCAAAAATAAGATTAAAAGCCAAAGTACGAGGCTAAAAATGGCACACATACATCCTCTAGATTTACATGCTAGCTCTTCAGATGCTACACTTTCTCTCTCTCTCTCAGTGGGTGCTGAAGAGCTCGCCCTTGGGGCCAGCTTTGCGCCATTTTCTCTTTTTCCTTTTATTCTTCTCTTGCCTCCGATAAGATTTCATCTTGTTATTTTTTTTCTCGTGTGGGAGCAGCTCTTTCTTTTTAAAAAAAAACAAACTAAAAACTAAAAAAAAAAAAAAAAAACTGACATACTGTAGATTCTCTCCCACACTCCTCATCTCGCTCTCTTTTCTTTCTCTTTTTTTGTTTCTCTATTCTTTCAGCTCCACACTTGGCATTCCTTGGCTCTCATTCGCACTACGCCACACTGGCTGGCACTCGACCATACATCAGTGAATATCCTGTTTTTACGTTCTCCCCCTTACTCGGCTGTGTGCCCTTACATCAAAGTTGTCCCTCAGTTGTTCTTCCTTTTACAGCTCAGGTTCAAAGGGTGGTGGTGTTTTTCTTTTGAGTAGATAATGGGACCATGTAGGCAAGCTGCATAAAGATAATCTTGCCTACATGATTTTTTTTTTGTGTTAATTTCTAGAATAATTTGCCACCATCCTTGAGCTGTAAACTCTTAACACAGCTGAATCCTCTCTGGCTGAGCTCTCTATCTGCTGCCTTCATCTTACTGTTATCCATATTAGTGACCAGTGAAGTCCCAAGAGACTGAAAACGGGCACATTTACAAACAAAATTCACTTATTAGACACAAAAAACGTGTCCAAATTCCAAATTGTAATCCCCCTAAATGATTTTACATCCCGTCGATTCATTTTGTCCTTCAAAAAAAAACAGATGCCTGAAAATTCTCCCCGTGTTTTCAGCACCTCTTTTCTTCTCCATGCTTCATCATCATCTCTTCTCTTTGACCTTCTCTGAGGTTTCTTTTAAGTGGTTGTGAGTAGGATGACGTTTTCTGTGCGGGGTCCTCATCACCTCATGTGTTTTATGTATCGCTCCTCCAGCTCCTCCCCCATCTGGCCCTCCCTCTACACTCACTCCAGGAGGCAGCTCCACCCTGTCCAAGAAGAGGCCTCCGCCCCCACCTCCTGGACACAAACGCACCCTGTCTGACCCACCCAGCCCGCTCTCTCACAGTCCACACAGTAAAGGGGGCTTGCCTGGGGGTGAGATGCAAGCCTGAGGCTCAAATATTATATTATCCAAAATACAGGTTTTATTTTTTTTAAGGTTCATTTTGGGGCTTTTTTTTGCCTTTATTTAGAGACAGGACAGTGGATAGAGTCAGGGAGAGAGAGAGAGAGTGGGGAATGACATGCAGGAAAGGAGCCACAGGTCAGATTTGAACCCAGGACTATAGCCTCCGTACATGGGGCACGCACACTAACCACTAGGCTACCAAAGTGAAGGATTACTTTAACAGATGCTCTTAACTCAAGTCCTCTTACTGTACCAGCGTTCCCTGAACTTTTCCAACAAACGTCTGCTGACAAAGACAGATACGCTTTGTTTAAAGGTTCAGAGAAAGCTTGTAAGACCATTTGATCAGATCAGAAGGTCTAGAATTCATTTTTACACCAAGAAACATTTATGTGTCGATGCCTCTTTGTGCAATTTGAAGATGCATACGTTGTAATGTCATTAATCTCTGATTTATACAAATTGAGTTTCTAAGACGTCCCGGTGCACTGTGGAGTTTTGGTAGAGAAATGTGAAAGTTGGAGAAATGTACAGATTATGTTCATCTTTTGTGAAACACTTTATCCTATAAGACAAATACAACAGTTACCAGGTAACGTATTTTCAAAGTGCACAAAGAGACGCGACAGGCTAGTGAGAAAAACGTAAACTTGATCTACAGTGAAGTAAAGTTTTCTTTAAACCACCCAAACCTAAACCAAACACACCTCAGTCATCTGACCTGCGGTCTTGTCGCCACCCGCTGTACGTGTATGATGGTCGAGATTTTGACTGTTGGTCCACTTTTATCATTTGTCCTCTTTGGTGTTTTGTGCATTCTGTGTCCCACATTTAGTAACCCCCCCCCCCCCCCCAGACCACTAATTAGAGGCTGACACATGATTGCACCACCTCAGTTTCCAAATATCACAGGCTCATGGAAAGCTCAGCCAGACGACGCCTCCCTCATTGTTTTTTCTTTTTAACCATCACAGCATGTTCAGTTATTTCCACATTTTAATTAAATTAAAGCCCTGGTCAGCGTTCTGTTATGGTGTTGATTAATCTGTTTGTCGTCATCGATGTTAATATTTTAGGAAGCGACTCCACCCCTCCGCCTGCCAGCAAGATGTCTCCAGTTTCTAACAAGTTTGAAGGAATTCCTCAGCAGCAAAGGTACCAAGAATCAAAAGGCCGCAGTGACGTTTGAGGCGTACCTGGTCTGACATGTTTTGCATCACTTCCTGAGATCAAATGTGTTCCAGTTGATCGAGTACAACCATCTTAGCTCATGGTGTTAAAAGTTACAGCTGCAGAAACAGTTTTTGGGGGATGTAACAGAGGCGTTACAGAAGTAAGATGGTTTGTGTTGTCAGCTTAACCAAACTGAACTAGTTTAACCCCATTTGGAAATCTCTTTTCAGCACTACTTCAAGCAACACAAAGTCTACACTTGGTCCAAGGGTTCTTCCCAAACTACCTCAGAAAGGTGCGGTCGTGGTCTCAGTTTTCATTTGACTTCACGCTGTTGAGTTGAAGAAGTTGTAAAATAATTGTCCGCTGCTCTCCACAGTGGCATTGCGGAAGATCGACACCATCCACCACCCGTCTATGGATAAGCCCAGCCTCCCTCCAGAGGTCTTCCAGAAGTCTCCGCCTGCGTCCGACACCCCGCAGAAGGCTCCGCTGGCAGAGAGGCCTCAGCTGAGCGACCTCCCCCCCAAACCTCAGCATTCTGAACTCCCCCCTAAACCTGGAGAACTTCCTCCAAAGCCGCAGCTCTCAGACCTCCCTCCTAAACCTCAGCTGGGAGACCTCCCGCCTAAACCCCAGCTCAAAGACCTCCCCCCGAAGCCTCACCTCTCTGACATCCCCCCTAAACCTGGAACAGGCGAGTCAGCGCCGAGGCCACCGCCCGGGGAGACGGTGCAGAGACCTCAAACGCAGCCTCCGCCTCCGCCTACGCCTCAGCCTCAGCCTCAACCGCAGCCTCAAGACTCACCCTCACCTAATCAGCAGGCCAATATAGGGACCCCCACCCAACTAGCTGCTGAAGACACAAACGGGACCCCAACAGGAACTGCAGAGACTCCAGTGCCCCTCCCGAGGAAGATCAACACGGTATGAAATTGTGTTTGTTTGGTGTGTGTGTGTGTGTGTGCAGTTGGCTAATACTAATGTGTACCAACAACTTCCTCCCTAGATTCCTGTTTTGAAATCGGAGCTTTTCCACAAAACACTGAGACATATTAGAGCAGGACACTTAACAGTCCAAAAAACTTTTCGACTAACTACTCTAGTTTTCTGAAACTCAAAAATTCCCCCACATAATTTGAACTCAAATATGTATTTTTTTTTACTTCTTTAGCCCCCCCCCCCCCCAAATGTGTGACAGTAGGCCGACATCAGGTGCAATCCATCCACATTTCGTTACACCAAACCGGTGCAAATTGAAACTCATGAAACCAAAAACTTCTTTGTCCACTTCTTGCTGCAATACCTCCAGTGTCCACCAGTGGGGACGATATGCTGGTGTGATAACATTCCTGCTCCTTGTGTGTTCAGGGGAAGGGCAAAGCCCGTCGGGTGAAGACGATCTACGACTGCCAGGCGGACAATGATGACGAGCTGACTTTTGTTGAAGGAGAAGTGATCATAGTTACAGGGGAGGAGGACCAGGAGTGGTGGGTAAGTAGAAACGCCTCGACCAGGGTTGTCACAAAGCCAAAATGATACCAGTCGAATTCAACTGATGTTGGGGAGCAGATGGCCTAGTGGTTAGATAGTGCCCAATGAGACGGAGCTGACTGCCCAGGTTCAAGTCTGACCTGTGGCTCATTTCCAGAATGCCATTCCCCGCTCACTCTCCTAATATCTGACTCTGTCCTCTCTGAATAAAGGCAAAAAGATCTTCAAAATCAGACGATATTGAGGCCTGTTTTCGACACCGCAGTAATAAAATATGAAGTCCTCGGCGTCTAATGTTGGGAAATGTATTGTTTTAAGTTACAGAAAATTGCAAGTTTTAAATTGCACAAATACATCGGCAGTGTTGCCAGTTTATTTGTGCAACGTTTCATTCATAATCCAGTTGAACCAACCAGTGAATGTGAATGGACCACCACTGCTCTCCGTCTCTGTTGCTCTTGTCAGCGTCAGTTTTAAAATATGACTAAAGATCTGTAGTTGTTCTAAAACTTCTGTACTTTTGGATTGAACATTCAAATAATGGAAACTGTTTAAAAACACGTTAATATAAAGTATTGAAGTATTAAAAAATGTTGACAACCTTCATTTCAACACTGCAGCTTTCTGCCTTGAAAACACACAAATACAAAACTGCAGCATTTGAAATGAAGAAAACTCTGGATCTTATTTTTTCCCACGTTCTCACTCTCTTCAACTTCTCTCCCCCCCAGATCGGGCACATTGAAGGAGAGCCGGACAGAAAGGGGGTGTTCCCCATGTCTTTTGTGCACATCCTGAGTGACTGACAGCCAGACAGACTTGCACTATGCCTCTCTCCCTAAATTGGGAGGTCCTGTAAATAGCTACAATAACACCTCTTGTCAAATGACAAGTGTCCTAAAGAAGAAGAAAAAACAAAAGAACAAAGAAGAAGAAACCCAAGAAGGCTCATCTAGCCATGGATGCCTCATCCATGCTGTACAAAGAATGTGTGTATTCTTCCTTTACCAGTATTATCTTAACCCTATAGCACGGCTGTGAACAAGCCACTCTCAAACCCTAGCACTTACCTAAAGTCTATGTTTATGCTGTTACTGTGTATATATGTATGTAAATATATATATTTGTGTGTGAGTGTATATACATGTTTTATTGTACAAAACATGTACCATTGCTCCCTCTCTCTCTCTCTCTCTCTACCTTTCAGACTAAGCATCAGGGCGGTAGGTTTTGAATTTTATCCGTACTAATTTCGCCGGCCCTGGAGTAATTATCAGCTTATATTTCTGGGAAAAAAAAAGACAAATAAGAAATGGAATGTGAAATAGGTCACGTCACTATTTGTGTCTTGCATACCTGTTTGCCACCAGAATCGACTGAAGAGGCAGGAGTCTCCCACTGACCTCCCCGCAGTGAAAAGAATTTCATTAAATGTACTCCTTGTTCTTGCTTGCTTTGTGTGTACACGTATTCTGGTTGTTTTACAGTATAGAAACCTGCTGCTACTGTGTGGTGGAATATCAAAGCCTGTGGTTCACTGTAGGTCACTAATTTACTCCTTGTTACACTGTTCACTGTGTGTATGCTCTGTGTGTGAACTCGACGCCATCTCCACAGTCCTTTGACCTTCTCTGTGCATGGTGTAACAATGACTGGAATTGAGTGGAGTGCTGCATTCAAAGACGCTCACCTCAGGGTTTGAAGAGCCACTATAATTAATCAAGCAGGACTACACAAAGGGTATCCTGTTTTTAAAGCCACTATTAATGACACGTACGGGAAACTCCAGAGGACATCTTAGCAATAACTTGATTTTCTGTCAAGACAGTGAGTTCCACTTTATCCTGTGTTCACAAATTCAACGTCTTGTAAAACCTCATGAGCTTGAATTTTTTTTTTTTTTTTAGGTTTGAGTTATGTTGATATCATTCCATGTTACTGGATCCAGTACATTTCCAGGTTTGCCTGTGAACCAGAGATGTCTTTTTAGAAGTGGACTTTGTAAAAGGCCGGAGAGCCGATGTATTTTCACCCCAGTCCTCACTGACTTGCAGTTCTCTCCCATGTGAAGGAACAAAACCCCCATCAACCCATTGTATCATTAAAAGTGCTGTACTTAAAACACCGCCTGATCTTTTTCTGTGGTTATATGCCATGTGCCTTCAAGATATGTCTCTGCCTCCCCTTGGAATTTGAAAATCTCTGGTGTGTATTAGTGCAGCATTTCTAAGCAGCTTATTAAGGTAAAGTAGATCACTAAGGGAGGTGATTTAAAGAAGCAAAACCACTCCTAGCTTTGATGTACCCTACAGGATATCAAAGTATGAATTTGTTTAAGTTCCAGCTTGACCCACACCTTTAAATACTGAAAAATAGCCCTCATGGTACCATTTGGTTGCCAACAATGGTTTAATGAAATTTGGACATCTGCAAATTCTGAGGGTTAACTGGTAAATGGACTGTAGCTTGTAAAGCACTTTTTTTTTTTACACTGATGTCAGAAGCTGCCATGTAAGGTGACCAGGTGAATTAATCCCATTCATACGTTGCCGGTGAAGCAGTGGGAGCAACTTGGGGTTAAAGGTCTTGCCCGAGGACACTTCAACATGTGGCTGCGGGAGCTGGGGATCAAACCTGACATTCCAGTTGTGCCACAGAATTATATTTGAACAGCCCTCTGCCAGAAAGGTACAAAAAGGCCCTTTTCCTAATTTAGCCCAACTGTAGCTACAACTATTTTCAACCAATTCTTCTATTAAAGGAATTGTCCCATTAAACAAAGGTTCACATCAATGACAGCTTTTTTTTTTTTTTTTAACATCAGGAATGAAAAACTTATTTGCACTCAATTATTGAAGACAATTTCAAGGAGAAGTTCACTGAATAAAGCTTTTATTCCATTGCAACCAAAGTTCGACATCCAACTCTTGCCCTTCTTTGGATTTTAACATCAACACAGGAAAAAGACTCTTCAAGACAACATAAATACTTTGTGTCAAAACACAAAAGATACAAAATAAAACTGTTCAAATCAGTAATACCAGAATACTGGTAAACCTATTTACAAACTTGGGCTTTTTTTGACACTTGCTCCTTCTCCACCGACTTGATGACTCCCACAGCGACTGTCTGCTTCAGGTCTCGTGCTGCAAAGCGACCTGAGAGCAAGAGAAAGGCAACTGTGATAACTGCAAAACCAGGCATGATAGAGATTCACACTAAAATGGTTTGATGTTATACCTAAAGAAGGGTACGTGAAGAAGCTCTCCACACACATGGGCTTGATTGGAACCAGCTTGACTGTGGCAGCATCCCCCGACATCAGAATTTGTGGATGATCCTCCAGCTTCTTCCCTGTGCGGCGGTCAATCTTCTCCCTCAGCTCTGCAAAGCGACAGGTGACGTGGGCCGTGTGGCAGTCCAGCACAGGGGAGTAGCCCGCTTTTAGCTTCCCTGGATGATTCAGGATGATCACCTAGAGCCAGAAAAATCCACGAGTTAAAAAAAAAGGGCGGGCAAGTTTCACATTAATATTTAACTCTCAAGTCATTCTACCAACCTGAGCCTCAAAGCTGCTGACATCTGATGGAGGATCCTGCTGGGCGTTGCCGGCCACATCTCCACGCCGGAGGTTCTTCACGGCCACGTTCTTGATGTTGAAGCCTACGTTGTGTCCGGGCAGAGCGGTCTGCAGGCCCTGGTGGTGCATCTCGATGGACTTCACCTCTGCTGTGAGCTTGGCGGGCGAGAACATCAGAGTCATGCCGGGTTTGAGGACACCAGTTTCAATCTTACCCACTGGAACGGTCCCAACTCCTGCAGAAAAAACAGAGACCAGTTAAACCAACTCAAGCTGTTAAACAACTTAAGTCCTGTTTTCCACCAATAAGCATGACAAGTTTGCATTAGACCTGCTGAGCCTCATTTCTAATTAATTAAGTTCACCGACTGATTAGACAAAAGACTTTAAATTAGCATGATTAAAGTCAGCTTTGAGCTACATTTCCAACCTCCAATTTTGTAGACGTCCTGCAGGGGTAATCGTAGCGGCTTGTTAATGGTGCGAATTGGTGGTTGAATTGAGTCCAGGACTTCGAGTAGAGTTCTGCCGCTTGCATTTCCTTCCCTCCGTCTTGCCTTCCAGCCTTGAAACCATGGCATCTGCATGAAGATAAAAAAAACATTAAAAAAGAAGTTGCACTTCCTCAGCAGAGTTCAAATTCCCAAAAATCACCCTTTACCCTCTGAGTTGCGGTGATCATGTTCTCCCCAGTCCAGCCGGAAATCGGAACGAATGGCACCGTCGCCGGGTCGTAGCCAATCTTCTTGAGGAAGCTGCTCACACCTCGGGCCACTTCATCGAAGCGCTTCTGGCTGTAAGGCGGCTCAGTCAGGTCCATTTTGTTCACGCAGACGATGATCTGCTTCACACCCAGCGTGTAAGCCAGTAAGGCGTGCTCTCTGGTCTGACCACTTCTTGACACACCGGCCTCAAACTCTCCTTTGGCTGCCGAGACCACCAGGAGGGCAACATCAGCCTGAGAAGACATTAAGGGGTTACACATGTCATTCAACTTCCTTAAAATGATACAGTCATGTGCTGCTTACCTGTGAAGTCCCTGTTATCATATTTTTAATGAAGTCCCGGTGGCCAGGAGCGTCTATTATAGTCATGGTATATTTCTGAGTGTTAAATTTCAGCAGTGAGATGTCGATGGTGATTCCTCGCTCACGCTCAGCCTTCAGCTTGTCCAACACCCAGGCAAACTTGAAGGAACTCTTCCCCATCTAGAAAAACAAAAAAACAAAGTTAAAACAGTCCCAACCTTTCAAAGTGCAGTGGTTGAACAGCAGGTGTGTGTTCTCACCTGTGCTGCAGCTTTCTCAAACTTCTCCAGTCTCCTCTGGTCGATACCTCCACATTTGTAGACGAGGTGGCCAGTGGTGGTGGACTTGCCGCTGTCCACATGGCCGATGATCACCACGTTCACGTGAGTCTTCTCTTTTGCCATGCTTTAAAGGTGGGGGGGGGGGGGGGGGGGGGCTGCTTCCCTAACAACTTAACTGTACACTTCTCAGCTGCAACGACCACGTTCACACTTCTAAATACTTCAATGGATGGATAGATCTGACCAGGCAGCGAGGATCACTTTATAAGCTCGACTCGGCCTCATAATTAAAGTCAGGTGTGCAGCCTGATCAGGATTAATTGGAGTCTGATGTGTCTCTTTGTTGTTCGAGTCACTATGACGTCATTGCCACCGAGACATTATAAATTAATACAAAACATGTTGCACAAATGTTTTTTATCAAGTGCAGTGAGAACGATTAAAGGAGTGGCTCAGCGTGACCTCATCAAGTATCACCAATTTATTAGAAAAAAAACACACTTGACAAAGGTTGAGAGGGACCGAAGCGTTGTGATTTCTCTAATAAATTGGTGATACCCTGCCTGATAGTTTATTGCCCTACGCACCTACTTCATGAGATAGTTGGATGTGTGAACACGTCTTTAAAAAAACATTCGTCCCCACCCTGTTTTTATTGTGTTTATGGCAGGTTTACAGATAACAAAACTCATATCTCACACTATCAGTTCTGACTGCAAGGCATGTCACACATTGTCTTGCAGCTGACACCTTAATATTTACAGTCTTTGGTTGCCAGTTAAAGTAAAATAACCCACTTTAAATTAAGTGTTTGTTTTTTTTGATGCCACTTCTTAAGTTTATCTTAACTGAATTTATATCTACATATTAAGTGAAAAAATTCCAGAATAATACCAATGTAAGTTAATATGTTTAGACCTATACTAAGTCCTTACTTTACTTAACCAGCCTAGTGAATAAGTAGGCTTCTTAACTACTACTAAGGTGGCTCAGGGGTCAAAATGGAGGGTCAATTTGGAGCCCTAGCGCCACCTAGAGCTTTTTTTAGGGAATAATTAGCTTTTTGCTTTGGGACACTTCCGCAGGAATGAAAAAGTGTCAAATCTAAACGATAACTAAAGGATGAAAAGAAGCCGCGGTGAGTTAGTCGTAATGTTCAAGTGGATGTTGAAACACGGCGGAGGGTCGGGGCTGACCGGGCGGGGTTCTTCTCACTTTAAAGGAGGAAGGTGAACAACTTCCCCCTCCGCGCTCAGAGGTGGGTCAAACCGAACTCCCCCCCCCCCCCTCCCCCTCTCTCCTCTCTCTCCCTCTCTCTCGTTTGACGGCCACGGTGACGCTCGACAACTAACCCGGAAACAGCAGCCGCAGCAAATCGCTTTTCTTCTTCTCCTTTCAAGCCGCATACTGCTGGCTGGCTTCTAGCGTGGTATCCAGACGTCGACTCCCGTGTTTCTCCACGAGCATCAAGGTAAAGAAAACCCCACATTTAACCACTTTATTTCGCTTTTTTTCCTGTCTTCTTTAACTCACCGCTGTTACCATCCACCGGTGGTCATGCAGTGTGGCATGCATTCAGTGTTACATTTGAGGTAAATTAATGATGAATCATGAACGTGTCCGGCGAATTCAAAACCCCATGTGTTGTGAAGTTTTAAAAGAAAAATACAAATAGTGTTGAAAATTGTTTGAGTTTAACAGCTTGGAGCCTCTCTTCCTCTTTTTCGGATCATAGGTTTCTTAAGGTAGACGCTGCAAGCGAGGTTTCTTCCTTTATTTGGCCAGAGGCATTGAATGTTACACGCTTGACCCATATATCTCCAACGCCAAGTTACCAGGAGTGTTTAGCCTGGGCTAAACTATCTTATCCAGGTGATCCATGCATGCAGTTTTAAACTAACCGTGTGGCTTTGCTGGGATTTAAAGACTGCTCGCTTGCAGGCAGCAACAATGATGCACCGTTAAAGCTGCGTTAAAGGAAATGCATGCACACACTGACAGCTGGAGCATGCTTAGAGCTGGTGTGTGTGTGGGGGGGATCATTTTCATTTCAAACATAGCTCAAAGAAAGATTTTAATACAAGTTTCACAAACTGTCTTTTCAGTAGTTATGGGGGGAAAAAAAGCATCAGGCAGTTTCCTGAAGAAATAGTTGCAATACTTGAATGTAAAAAAAATCTCCTGAATCACTTTGCCAAATTCATGACTTAATGTGATTTTGCTGAGAGGATCCCAGCATCATGAGTTGCAGCTGTTGGGTATGTTGATTCACTGGGGGGGAATAAAATTGCTGGTAAAACATGCATAGTAACATCACTTGAAACCATCTCACAGCTTGGACATTTTTAAAGTTTTTTTTTTTTCTGTGCATAAGATGGGCACAACTGAACCATGACATGTAAGTAAGGTCTGTGTGATTTTTCTCTCTCCGCCTAGTTTTTCTGAATGCACGCTGAGTGAAAGTGGAAGTGAAACGCCCGAGCGAGACAGATTAGATTGCAAGTGCAGCTCTGTTGTGGTTGTGACGTCTTTTTAAAAAAAATAAAAAAATAGGTCTCAAACGTCTCACGCTCTCCGCTCGAAGACTGTAAAAGATCCTTTTAGAAAACATGCTCAAGTGTAAATCAAAGCCAGTATCTTAAGGGCAGAAGTCATTTCATTGTGTTACTATGCTGCTACTTTTACCTCTCATCCACTTTTTTTAATCTTTTTTTTTTTTTTATGTCAGTAAAGTAAACATGAACAAACCCAGGTCTGCAGTGTAAAATAATACGCTTGCAGGTTATCTGGCTCATCACCGGTTATCTCTCCTTTTTCGCAATCCGTCTTCCTCTTATCTGCCTCTGTGCATTCTGAAAGAAGGAAGTATCTCCTTTCACTCAATGTAAAGACATTTTCCGTAATAGATGGAGCCACACGTCTGCTCTCTCAATCTTCAAGTCAGCGTCGAGCGTGTGAACGTGTGCCGGAAAAACTGAGGACAAATACCTGACAATTTTCCAGTTGTAGGACTGAGACGTGGTGCAACTTGTTGTGCCATGCCTCACTCTCCGGTGTGGATGGATGGGCATAGTACTGAGGAGTGGATAACGCTGAAAGAGACTTCAATATGTCATTTTTGGATTCATGTTGCAGCAGGAGCTACAAAGGTTACTAAAGTGTGGAAGAAAGATCTAATTCAGCGAGTTCAGGAAGTAACCGTTCAGATCTTTTTTTCTCACCACATCGACTTGTGACGCTACGATGAAAAGAGAATACGGATCATTGGGCAGAATGTATGTTCTTGTAAACTCCAGTGTGATGCAGGTGGAGGCATGCTGCTGTATTTAGACACGGCTTTTCTAAATAAGAAATATAAACAAGTATTTTATGCTGTTGCAACATTTTCACACAAAGCAAACAGAAGAAGCTAACAAGAGGACATCATCATGTTTTCAGCTATTACATGATGCCTTTTTTTGTTATGCATATTGCTGATCTGTTGATTAGTTTGCACTGTCCTCATTCAATAAATAAATCACCTGGCTGTAACTTTGTTTGGCGCCCCAACTTTGGGTCATTTCCTGTTTTTAATTTCCCAAAAATGAGCAAACAAACTCCTGCACACGGTCGATAAGGGCGCACTCACACTACGCAAAGATGCATCTGCTAATGAAAAGAGGATGCGTGGTGGAGTCCTCGTCCGCACATCAGAAAAAAAACCCAGAATCAGGCTATTTATTGATGTGGCTTATGTTGAGTCATTTTGGAAACAGCCTTAATGCTCGGGGATGTCTTTGATAACGGAGGCGGTGCTCATACTTCATGTCCACGTTGTGTAACCGTGTTTGTGCTCGTGCATGAACTGTACCGTGCTTCTCCAAACTGTGCCAGGGACCAGGATGTGAACCGTGCTTAAGAGGGACCAACCACTCACACGCTGGTCTATTGAACTGGACTTCTGGGGTCAAACGTGCGGTATGGACTGCCTAGTTTGAGTTTGAGTGCTCCCTAGATTACACAAATACATCAGCACTATTTTTGTACAAAACTGTTGCCAATGATTTTGTGCTATTTAGACCGTGCTCTCTCTCTCTCTCTCCCTCTCTCTCTATATCTATATATATATATATATATATATAGCTGAAGATCCATAGTCCTTTTAAAGCTGTCAATCCATCATCGAAACAACAGATATTGTATCGTTTTAAAATGCAGGATTTCAAAAAGTATGGACGTATAGAAAAGGTTGACCACCTTAGTTTGCATCATGGGAGCGATAACAACAGGCACAGATAAGTTAAGGATATGAACAAAATAGTCTCTTTGCTGTTCTAATCTAAAGGCCTAAAATTCAAACTTGAGTTTCTCTTTCAGTCCTACCCTACTTCTTGAAAAGTCTACTGACCACACACCATCTCCAGCAAATGTATTGTCTGGTTCAGACAACTGTAGACACTGCAGATCGGCTGATAACACATGCAGCGGCAGAGTGAGTGTAGTGGTAGTTATTTTAATTATTCATCATTTTTCCAGGAGTCCTTCGAGGACCTTTTGGGCAGAGCTGCAGACTCATACAGCTACATTTAACAATCCAGGAGATGTGTTATCACATGAATATAGAAAAACACAGATTCCTACATGTTTGACTTGTCTGGTATGTCATAAGTCATAAGGGGTCTGGAGGCCTTGCCCCTTAAACACACCCAGTGTCACAGAGCGGCTGGTCCCAGGTTGGGTTTCTGCAGTTATTCTCGGTATGAGGTTCACTCCAGTCATACCACGCGTCTCATCTGCTATTGTTGTAAAGTGAAGGAAGGACAGATAACATCACCACAGTGACTTTTTAATATCAGCTTCATGAGACCTTTACCTTAAAACAGAAACATACCTACTGAAATAAAAATGTCTGATTTACCCATTAAAGCTCCGTAAGCACTGGTTGAAGTTTGGTTGTGTTTGTGGTTTTATCTGGTGGGAGGACATTAACTCTTTATGTTCTCTTGTGGTATCTCATCCAATCCAAAGAAGCTTTAGAGAGCAACAGCAACCAACACCTCTCCAACACAGAGTCTTCTCCAAAACTTGATTTACTTAAAAAAAAATGTACAGTGCAGTCACCGTGTGCTTACAACTTTCATTCATGTTGTATCAGAATAATTGGAAAAGTTTCTAAAAATGACCCATAAAGTCATAACTTCGACCGATATAGGATGTTTGGGGCCGATATCGATTTTAGGAGGAGAAAAAAATCCGACATGTTGGCTTATATCGTTCTAAGATCAATGTTTGATCTGTAGAGAAAGATAGTTATAGATATAGACATGCACATGTATTTGCATTGATCCCTCAAATCCGGGTTTCAAACACTTAACATATACGCAATGTAACGTAGACAAGATGGCCCCTCAACTGGAACGTTACTGCACATACAGTAAACGTGAATACATTTAGAAACATCGCAGCGCATACCTGCGATAAAATGAGCAGATACCGATAGTCACTTGAAATGCTAATATCGGCCAATATTATCGGCTGGCTGATTAATCGGTTGGGCTCTAGTCATAACATCTACTTGGAAGTCTGAGGACGGGGCACCGGTGGCCTAGTGGTTAGTCTCGCTCTCGCTCTCTGATTTCTACTCTATCCACTCTGAATAAAAACATAAAAAGCCCACAAATAAATCTTGATAAATAAGTAAAGTGACATGTATTAGATCTGCTCAGTAATGTAAAACACGTCTGTAGTGTGGATGTTGTTTCGACGTGACAAATCGAAGCTTGTGAAAACACAAGTCAGAGGGATAACTGGGAAAACGCTTTGAGGACTTGAATGCAGTATTGTTGATACAGTTTATTATTTATGATTCATGCTGCAGGCAGCAGGTCAGGTGCTGCTGTCTTGGCTTTATGCAGAGCTGTATTGATCCCTCTCCATAGCTTGCTGCTGTTTGTTCAGTTATTTGGATTAACTTCCTCTAAGTGATTCGGCCTGCTCAGCATTCTGCTCTAACACCATTATCATGACACGGCTTAATCCTACAGAGCCGGTGACTTCAGCAACACTTTCTCCTATTGTTGTGATGGATACAGTTTAGATACTTAACCTACGACTACAAAAGCTTCATAGTAGTGTAACTTTATCACTCGATGATGGATTGAGAAATACGAGTTTGCATGGACTTCGTGCTAATCTCGTTTGCATGCTGAGTACACACGCTGTTGCATGCCTGCTCTTGTCCATGAGCAGATCATGGTTCCAATGATGACATACTTGAGTCACTCAGGAGGAAAGGCTGACTATGCCCCCCCCCCCCCCTTCTGAGCAGGCCTTTTTCTCAACATGGCTGACCTCAAAGAGAGAAGATATCACGATATGCTGATTCTACAAATCACTTTAAAGTAGCAGGATTTGAAGCCTCTCTTCTGCTGTCTGCTCTTTTTTATTGAACAGTTTGTTGATTAACACAAGCCAACTGTTCATTAGGTCCTCCTCATTTCGATGGTTTGTGCTGTTAGCCTTTAGGGGCAGCTGGTAGTGTACTCTTGATGTGTGTCTCTGATGTGTGTGAGTCAGAACGTGTGCCAGTTTTTTTTTTTTTTTGATCCGCAGCTCAGGCTGTGCCGGTAGACTCGAGCATTCCTCTCAACTTTCTCACATCCGTCCTGTGATGTTGGCTTATCTGAAGACCTGAGCGTGCACATAATGAGAAAAGGGAGCCATCGCATATCTCTCTCCCCCCCAACCCCCCCAACCCCCCCCCCCCCCCTTCCTCCTGCAGGCAGTCTATGTGTGCAGCGGCATCCTCAGAGAAAATGTGGAGAAAAGAACGTAGTGGACTTTGCATTGAATCTCTCCACACAAGGTTATAAATAACAAGGTCTATTCTAAAGAGAAAAAGCTGTCACGTTGTGTGACCCTGCCCCCACACCTTTCAGACATGCACAGAAAACCCCACTGGGCTCAGATTTGAGAAAATCTAAAGAAGACGCACAGTAGAAATCTCCAACGCTGTGGTATTAAAGAAATATACTTTACAGCCACTATAAGACATTTGTCTTTCTCCATTACAAAAATATTAGTAAAAATGATCCTTCCCGCCTGAATGAGGGGGCAGCAATCATTTTATTACAGTATGTTAAACTAGGCGGACTCGAGATCCTCTTGTGGGCGCCCACATGTCAGTGGACACATGGAGCAGGGGGAGTCGCCACAGATGGCAGATCAGCATGCTGGTGGTAATTCAGATTTTGCATGGAACAGTTTCCGTGCTGCCCCCGCATCAATCCTGCTGCCTCCTCTAATGTCTCCAACCTCTAAATATACCGTCCTACTTTTTTACCCTGACTGCCTGCCTGTGCATTCGTTTCATCACTCTAATGTTCTTGAGTTTTGAAACACCAAGGCCACGTAATCAGCAGCTCATTTGCATCTCCTCCACTTAAAGTAAGACGTTCTCTCTCCTTATTTGCATACTGCATGATCTGGGTGTCATTCTTTTTATAGCTAGTAGTTGCTCCATAGATTCTGGATTGTTGATATATTACAAACTGGAGTAGTTTTGGTCGGTGACTCTTTCGGTTAACGTTGTCTGGAGAGCGTTGGTGACATTACGTTAGCCGAAAGTCCTCAACCACACGAGTCTGGGTTTCCCACAATGCCCGTTGTTCATGACAAACTATACATCAACCTTACAAAGCCTGGTTGTACGGCTACTGTGTTGTCATACATGCAAAATCGTGTCCACACAAACCCTCAGGTTACTGTTAAGGTTGAACGGCAAAAGGAAAGTAGGAGCTCGGTTACAGGCACGACAGAAGCTCCGCTCAAACTAACTTCAAAGATAAAACATCTTGTGATGTCGCTCCACTGGTAACTTAGCAACACAGTCCGTCTTAAAGGTACAGTTCACAACTTCAACTATTACAAAAACACTTTATATGAATACTTAAATAACTATTGACATAATACACTCATGGATAAACTCTACTGACTTTTCTAGTAGCTCTACCACTAAGTTCTTGTCAGCTAGGTGGGTGAATCGAAACTTGCTTTGAGTAGATATTGGTAGTGGGTCGTTGGTGGAATGAACTTCCAAACTCCATTCGATCTGCAGAGTCCCTCTGCACCTTTAAGAAAAAGCTAAAGACCCAGCTCTTTCATGAATTCCTACTAACTTAATGATGATGGTCTCCATATTATTGATGATGATGATGGTTGTGATGATGGTTTTTGTTTGATAACGATGACTTATAAGATGGTTTCTATACTGATTAGAGCTCTCAAGAACTGCCCTCAATGTTGTGCTTTGCCTCTGGTCACTTCCTGTCAGCACCTGTGTGTCCAATCAGACTCAAAGCTGATCGTTTGCTCTTACTGACATTGTTCTCTTTTTTCTAGATCCTTGCTTGTGTTGTTCTTACTCTCTGATGTACGTCGCTTTGGATAAAAGCGTCTGCTAAGTGAATTGTAGAATTGTAGAAGTTCACAGAAGGGTTCTTTAAGTATCAATCAAAATTGCAAAAAAATAAAAATCACTAACCTACTCAGGATGGATTGTTAATCTTGGAAAAACACTTCACCTACTGCACAAGAGCGAGTCAAGACTGTCCAATACTTTTCAATACCAAGTGGTTTAAAACGATGCACTCTCTGTATTTGAATGATTAATAGTGTCAAAAAGTAAAAACTTCTGGATTGCACCAGATATGTGTCAATTCAGACGTAGCATGGTTTGAACGTAATAGAAGTTTATGCACATCTAACATTTCAGGATATCTGCCAGCTGAGATGGTTCCGACGTAGGCAAGTTCCACTTTAAATCAGTGGGCTACTACTCAGTGTAAAGTCCTCTGTAAAATACGGTTGTCATGGTGCATCATATTTAAAAAATGTGGGATCATTTTGTGGGATAACGAGGAGTGAGGAGGGTTGTACTGGCTGTTTGGCGTCGGTTTTGCGCTCGCCGCAATAGATTTCTGAGAAATTGATAATGATGAATTGGTTTTTGTACGCCCACTCTCATACACGACATGTTTATTGTTGCCATGGAAACACAGGAGGTTAAAGACCGCTGCATAAGGAAGCTGGAACTGCTACGTAAAGCTGCCGTACTGTTGCTGTATGTGTCAGACTGCTGGTTTCACGGTGGATCTTAACTACCTGACATGCTGTACACATTCTGAATCCTGCACAGATCAATGAGTCCTCAACACACAGTCAGTTTCGACGATTCACTTTGAGGAGTTCCTCTCCATGTGACCTGTACGCCCGTCATCTGTACGGGGTTTTCTTGGCAACATTTCACTACAAAAAACATTGCCAATGTATGTGTGCAATCCAGACGGTGTGAAAGAGTTTCCTTGTAATTATTAAATACTTTAAGCAATAACTTTCCCAATATTAGGTGAATAAGACTTCTGTTTTTGTTGCCACGGTATCCTAAAAGGATTTAGACTTTTATTAATCGTATCAAAGTTAAAAATCCTGGTATTGTGACGACTCTCTATGGGCCTCAGATTAATTAAATTCAGACTTTACAATCTCTTTTTAACAACTAAATGATGGAGATAAGTCCCTGGTTGATTGGATAAGGGTGTATTCATAAAGTTAGTTTGATAAACTGCCTGTTAGGGGTATATAATGTGATGTATGTGTGTGACAAGGTGACGTGCTCCCCTTATGGATCTCATTGATCAGCTCTCTGGCTCTACAGTCACATTCAGCACACACACTGTTTACAGCTGGCCCACACATGTTGGCCCACATGTATTGACCCCGTCATGTGGTGGAGTCAACTCAAACAAAACAAAATGCTGACTTAATGCTGTTGCTGAAGATGTAACGTGTCCATGGCACTGTGAACAGCATGTTTCCCTCTTAGATGTCGATGTGTATGAGTGAGTCTACTTCTGCTGTGTGGCTTCTGTTCGTTTAAAGTAACAAATCAAAACTAGAAAACATGTGTTTGAAAAGGCGAGGAGTATTTGTCGTTTCAGACTTTTGACTCTCACGATTGTTAAACCCTAACTTGCTGCCATTACTCATCTCTTCCCATGGCGTGACTGTTTTTTTTTTTAATGACTTCATTCAAGTTTTTGTCAGGATAAGGAGCTCCTCATGTGACGCCTCTTTGGTAACTGTTTAACACAAAACACTAAACCCCCACAGTGACACTGATTAAGTGGACTGTAGTTTTTCCAATTGATTAAATGGTTGCTTGAGGGCAACACACACACACTCACTCACACACACACACACACACACTCACTGCCACTTCTGAATGATCTCATCATGTGGGTCTTTTCCCCCCACAGTAGCACTGAGATGAATGACTGTAGACTTTGGTCCTGCGTAAGCCGTAAACTAGCATAACAGGGCTTTGAATAGAACAGCAGTGATGACTGTTGTTTGCAAAAGTCTTGTTAATAATTCAACGTCAAACTATTTGGACTGGAAGTATTCGCAACATTATTCAAGTTGTTTATCAAATAGCCTCAGACTTAGTGTGCTAGTAGTTACTAATCCGAGCCTTTTTCCGTCCTTTAACCTGCTAGTAGTCGGTTTGTTTGGTGGTCCACTACTTTGGCTCAGGACTGAAATATCTCAACAATCATCAAATGGATTGATGTAAAAATTGGTGCTGCCATGTATACCCCCCAGAGGATGAAACCTATTGACTTTAAAAATCCACTTCCTTTTCTCTAGCGCCACCAGCAGGCTGACAACTATCGGATAAACTGGTGTAACACTTGGTGCAGACGTTCATGGTCTCCAGAACCAGAACTAACAATGTTTAGGTTTATGATTCAGCCTCATCTGCACGTTTCCTAACCTTTAGCAGGATAGTAAGCATGTTATACATTATTCCTGCTAAAAAAAAAAAAAAAAGAGTATAATCACACTATCATTGTGAGCCTATTAGCATGCTAATGTTAGCTAAATGCAATAGCTTTTTTTTAAATTGAGAAGAACAACGAGCTTCCTGTAGGTAAAATGTGGCGAGGTAATTTCATACAGAGAGGAGCATACAGAGTCCATAGTTTAGTGAAGTACTGCTCCACATACTCTAGGTCTGACTGTCACCCCTGTAACCTCTTGTGCTCATTCAAGGGATGATTTGGCCGTATGGCGTGGCCCCCAGCTGTAGGCATGATGCACAGCTGACTCCAATGATGCTCTGCCACAGATGTCCCCCACACTGCCCCCTGTGACATGTCAGCCCTATTGGGTTACGAGCCAGCCGTGCTGTGTCCTCATGAAGGAATCCGCTGTCAGAATGAAGGATTGTTACACTCATTGTTTGCTTTTCCTATTTCACCCAGGGTGCTTCTTCTTTTTTCTTGTTTGTTTCTCAGACCATCTCGCTGCAGACGCTCTTATCCGTTTGTGGGTTTTTGAAGTTTCAAGGTTTGAAGTCAGATCACATTCATGCATGACCAACGCAGCCACTATTTCCGTGCATTTGTATGCAGGCTGGCAGAGAGAGAAGTGCCGTGGTCCTAATGGTGTCACAGTCTACTGAGCTCGTACTTTCAGCCGGGGCTAGTGAAACAAACTTGTGGCTTTGATAGACTCTGTGTTGCGTCTTGCATCTTATTCACCGCAGAAACTTAACGTGTGTTTTGGGATAAATCAGTTTTATCACAAATTGATCACTTGCCTCTGCGTGTTTTTAGAGATCTGAAGCTTCCACTGAATGAAGTGTGTTGTGTTGCAGAGCTTTCACAGGATGGAGCAGGGAGCATTGTAGAAAACCTGAAGTGAATCAGAGGAAGTGTTGCACAATAGGAAGTGGTGTGTTTTTTTGTGTGTGTGTCTTTTTGTTCCACGTTTTTTCTTCTTTTTTTTTTTAAAATCTGCAATTAGCTCATATTTCACAAGGAAAATAGGACATGAGGACAGCTTTTTTTTTATTGCACACTTGACAGGCTTTCTGTAACCTCTCTGGTAATGTTCCTGTTTTGTGTGATTTTAAAGTGTGCTATCACATGGAACTTTAAAGTCTGTCTGATGTGTGGTGAGGCGTCACCAGCATGTGTGAAGTGTGCACCAGTGAAGGTATCTCACGGGTTTGTTTCAATCGAAAATGCCAAAAAGAAAGTAAAGTTCTCACGTGTTTCAAACTGAAAGCTGCAGGAGATTCCATTTAGTATTTTAAGATAAGAAGTTTTTATTTTGTGTAGTGGTGTTACAGCTTATTTCTATCTGTCCGAAAGATATTAAAGAATCTTTGAAACTAACTTGTTTATCCATTCGATGAGACACTCACGTGTGGTGTTTTGTTACCTGTGTTTCAGAGGCTGACCTCTGCTGGAGGACTGTGACCCGGGGCCACCTGCCAGGCCGGGCCTCCCTGCTCCTGACAGTCCACTGCTGGTAAGAACCGAGACACTCCTGAGAGAGTTGTTTTCAAAGGATTCACCTAAGGCTGAAACTAATTATTTTTAACTATTGAGTGATCCGCACAGTGTTTTCTCTGTGAGTGGAATAATGTTTTGGCAACAACGGTAAAAGAAGAAGAAGATTGTTGTTTCTACAATTCATATAGCAGACACTTTTTATCCAAAGGCGACGCACATCAGAGAGTAAGACCAACACAAGCAAAGATATAGAGAGGAGGAAACAAACAGCTTTAAGTCTGAGCGGACACACAGGTGCTGACAGGAAGTGACCACATGTGCTGACAGGAAGTGACCAGAGGCAAAACACAACATGGACAGCTGTTCTTCAGAGTTCTAATCAGCATCAAAACCATCCTAAAATGTTTGACTTTAATAAAAAATGAAGTCAAAGATGAATCATGTACCTTGAGTGTGGTCATCAAGCGACCTTTTCATTCAGTTATTAATCAGTTTGAGAGAATTTATTGCAAAAAAACTGACACCTATAATAGTCATTTATATTGCTATACATACTAACGTAAATATATAAGTCAAGTTGAATTTGTGAATGTTTATTGGTCAATGTTCATCTCTTGGTGTAGTCTTGTTACAGTATGATACATTGCTAGTGTCCCAAAGGGAAGTGTGTCATGGACTTCAGTGCTGCACACACCGAGCTGCCTCCACAATAATAAAGGTCACAAAAATAATAAAGCTAATAATATCTCCTTTAATGTACATAAAGATCTGGTTATGTTTAAACACACCTGGAAACATGTGAATCTGATTTTTATCAATGCAAAGTTTTACAGTTGGTTCTTTTTCCACTCTATGAACGTTCATTCTCTCCTCCAGATTACCATCTGCTTATCTACAGCCATTTGTTTACCCGTCCTTTTTGTATCTATTCAAGGGCCAAATTCATATCTGATCCTCATTTGAATGAAAAGTATTCCACATCAAAGCCTGTTGGTGTGTGTGGATTTCTCCCCTTTTGTTTCAAAGCAATTTGGGTCACGCTGTATGCTAGAAGGGCTTTGATTGAACGGAGGCATTTCTCTAAATGGCAGTTGACTCAGTTTGTTTTCTTGCTTTCTTTCCACTCGAGGTAATTTCCATGTAAATGTGGACTCAGAATAGGTAGGAGGAAGAGACATACAGCCCCTGTGTAAAAATAGCGAGTAACTGAGACGTGTTAAATCCTCCGTTTACATTTTGTATAGCTCGCAGGAAATGCAGCTCCTTCAATTTTCAGGCTCGAAAAAATAGATAGGTCACATTTTTTTTTTTTTTTTTTTAAAAGGGGAATAAAAATGTATCTGGGACACTTTTGGCTTAAAGTTTGAATGTTCTGAACGTTACCTCGCTCTCTGTGGATGTTGTGCCTCAGCTGGCTCTGGATCTAACTGTCCCCTCTGTGACTCTCATGAAGACAGAATAATGAAGGGGCGCCGATGCATTCACTTGCATAATCACACTTAAGATTCACAGATAGTGTCTCTCTGCAGAAAATGAATCTGTATATTTAATCCCTTTAGCGAGGGGAACATGAACTCTCACCCAGATGAACTTGATTAGAACCCGTCACCTTAAGTTCAGGAGCTGTGAAACTGATCAGGGATTCAGTTTTTCAGCTGTCGTAGTCTGCTGCAGAGATACAGACACGTCATTATATAAGCTTGCCTGTGGTGCACCTATGACTCTTACGCTGTTAATGTGCCGTGCTGTGGGCGTATGTGTAACACTGGCTGAGGAAATGAAGTGCATTGTGGGCCATGAAAAGCAGTTGAGTAATGCAGGTGCTCCCAGCTTCCTGCCGCTGTCTCGCTGAGAGCCTGTAGTGTTTATGTAACCACAGGGCGCAGGGTCACTGCCCGGCGTCTGCTCTCACGACAAACTGCCGGCTTCCACACACAACGCATCATTTCTAGTAAAAGTACTTGTTTCTTTGGTCACTTTGCCATGTTTGGTCGTTTTTAAGCCTGTATAATTTAGCAAAGTGTAGTTCAAATTCAGGTTCTCACTCATTTCCTGCTTGTGTTTTCCTCCACGGTAAAGAGGAACTATATTTTTCTCCTAGGTTACCTTTCTTCACCTCTTCCTACTCCTCCTCCCATCATTTCCCCCTCTGCTTGCAAGTCTGCCCATCCCCATTGTATTTTCCTCCATGTCTCCTTGGAGACTGTTACCATGACACACACACCCGTCATTCGATTGGCTGAGCTGGGGTGCTGGAATGCGGCGCCGTTTTGACAGCTAAGCCTCAGGTGGTTCAGATATAGGATCACTAAGTCAGTGTATCCCTGCGAGAAACCTGTGGTTTGTGTGTGTGTGTGTGTGTGTCGGCTAATGTCAAGCTGCCGTAGTTGCCTTTAGTAAGACACAAATCCATTCACTGAAATAGCCCTGAATGGCCTGCTATTTTAGCTAACGTTCACAAGCCTGTGGCGGTACAGGGGAGCGGTAGACGTGTTGCATTATAAATGGAGAAAGGAGACGAGTTAATGCGGCGGGCCGAGTTTTGTGTGAATGTATTCAGGATGGATTAGCCTTGCTCAGCCACAGGGGAGGTGTGCTACAGTAGCCTGAGGTGAAGCTTTTCTTGGCTCTCCTGTTGCCATGGTTAAATCTGGACCAACACTGCCCCCTGCTGGTGAAATCCTGGTAGTGTGTTCCTATTTACATGAGGGATGGCTCACAGAAAACATGAGTGAGTGAATCTGTAACATTGAAGCTGTAGAATTTGGGATTCCCATTTGTTGAGATTAACGGGCATTACATTCTGAGTGTTCTGCTCGTTTAATCTTTCCACTTTCAAGAAAACATACTACCCCACTAAAAAAAAAACAGTTTTTAATTTGCCACTGTCCGTATAGCTTCTCTCTTGACTCAGCAGATGAAAGACGCTCAGACCCCGCCCGCCGAGCAGGTCATCAGAGACGATACGTCTGATTGGGTGTAATATGTAGAGTGGCTTATTATGTCAGCTAAAAGCTCCCAGCTTCTCCTCCCTTTATCTATTATTGATGCCTCTGGAGGGCTGACACTGTGTAGCTTCCTGCCCAGGTTTCCTTTAGGGAGCGTGTCCGGCTGCTGTCGTTCCTCTGCAGACGTTGGAGAGCCTCACCCTCTGGAAGATGTGCATGAAAAGTGGCATTTACGTTCAGTCTGCAGAAATGTCATTTTAATTATGTTTCGCACAAATACGCTTGAACTCCAAAGTGGCTGCTTGTGAACACTGGATGGCGCTCTAACATTAGGCAAGAGTTGTGCATCTCTATCTATCTATCTATCTTATCCAACTGAGTTAGAATTGTTTTCTATATTTATCTATTCTATATTACTCTGTGAAAATTCTGCATCAAGTGATTATTTGCAAAGACAATAGTCACTACTACAGCTGTAAAAGTGACTATTTCTGAATGGGAAAATGTTTGGGAGTGGTCTTCCCTCAACCATCTGCTCCCTGTGTTCATTTCATCCTCCAGATGGCGCTCCTCGCTCACAGAATAAAAACACCGGCGCTCTTCAATCTGGTGCTCATCATCCATCCTAAAACCTCCTCTGTGCCCCACCCAAAATCCTGTTAGGGTAATACGGTGCAGGATAAACATTTTTTAAAAAGTGATGCTCGGTGTGTTTCTGCTTGAAAATCAGGCTTTTAATTTGACACCAACACGCACTTCACTAAAGTGTGATGCTCCTAAATGTTTAGGAGTGTGGACAGATTGTGATTTTTAAGGGTGCAGCAAGTGATGCCAGTGAGTCATAGTCAGAAGGTCAGACGAGTAACGATGGTTTGGGGCTGTTTTTTTTTTTTTTTGTAGAAGAATGGGGGATCTTTACTTTTCATGAGTTTAGGAGGTAGCTTCCCCCCCCCCCCCCCCGAGGGAGGTGCTGCTTGCTTAGACGGATGACAGTGAGTCAATATGCCCCCCCCTTTTGTGACTTCCTAACACATCTGAGGAAGAAGTCAGAGGACTCTCAAGGGCAGGGTAAGGAGGTTTGCCTTCATGGTGAGGCAGATGTTTCAGAGAATCAACGAGTCTGTAGGAACACGATGAACTGGTTTAAGAGCTCTTTGGACACTTTACACTAATTTCACATAAAACATCTCCAGCTTTTCCTTGATATTGAGCAGCATCTTCACTTGAGCTGATCACACAGGCCCCTGTGGAGTTTGGTATGAAGTCTAGTTAGATGGATTGATCTGATATTAACATGATCCCAGCCTGTCGGCATGCCTCTGTGTCTTTTTTGATGCTATAAAGTGTCGTATTGGCGTGACTGAAGAGCAGCTCTGAGAGCCTCTTCACACAGCTCCGTTTCAACAGATCCACTGTTTTAGCTGACTCTTGTGTACGTGCCTGTTGCCATGGTTTCCAACTTTCATCAGGTGCTGTCCAAAGAGAAGGGGCTTAGCCGAGGATGCGGCGCGCCCGCTTTCATCCTCCTCTGATCTGCTCCTCCGGACAAACTGCCGGTTTCATGTGTTCATTCCCGTTCATGGTGACGGGCTTCATCACAGCTGTGGTCAATTGAAGCAGGGGGCTTTTCCAGGAGACTTTATTTGGGGGTGGGGGTTATTGAGCCGCATGTGAGGTTTCAGGACTAAGATGCGACAGCTGATACTTGATTTCACCTCCAGTATCGCCCTCAGTTGTAATCATTCATTCTCCCTGTGAGGTTTGTTTTGATTTGCCAGAATCTGGGTGAGGGGGGCATTATCTGATGTTAACATGGGGGCAACAAAACAGAGGCGTGGCCACGAGGTAATCGAGTTCACCCCCAGTAAACAAACCAATAACAGCACCCCCCCCCCACCCACCCACCCTGTTTTTTCTCCTCATTGCCATGTGCCCCAAAAGCCACATATAGTCGGCTTGTCAGGGTTGGCAGACGTGTTCTGGGGGTGAGGAGAAGTCCAGTGGGGGGTGGGGTGGGGGGGAGGGGAGGGGGGGGAGGGGGCACATGCCAGTCCCATTTGGGAAGTGCTCCCCCATTTTCTGCCTGTCGAGTCGGGCCAGTGTCAGCGAGCTCCGGCGGGTCCACGTCTGACCGAGTGGGCTAATGCGATGTGGCGTGTCACCCGGGAAATCTAGGTCAAGTTTAAAGCTGCCGAGCTCTGCCCGCCTTTACTGCAGTGTGACGCTCCGCAATCCCTCCCCTTCCACGCACGCAATAATACCAGCATGCATCCTTACCCAAATCCATGTTTTTTTTTTATTTACTACTCGTATAGACGACATTGAAGGATCTTTTTTCTACTTTAGACCCACATATTCTCAGACACAAACACACACACACACACACACCGCCGCCTCCTCCCCCCCACACACACACACCCCCTCCTCCACACCCCAGGCAAGCTCTCAGCCTCTCCACGGCAGAGCCCACGTGATGCTGCGCCCCCGTTGGGGAGGGGAGGGGAGGGCGTTGTTTTTTTTTTTCTATCATAGTAAAGCAGCAGGGCACGTGGCTCCTCACGCTGCAGCCCGAGTAGTGGAATGTCAGCACTATCCCTCCCGTACATTAGCCAGCCATCAGCCCCTGAGCTGTTGTGTTTTTTTTTTTTTTTTTTTTTTTTGTGGGACGTTGCCGCAGTGCTCGGTTTCATCGGTGCCCTGCTTCTCTGAGCGCTTTTTAAATAAAAGCAGGGGATGAAAAGCGCGGAGACGGTGAAAGGCAGTGCCATCCAGAGGTCAGGCTGCTGCATGGGCGTGGCACTGTTTTGGTGTCGGTACCAAAATAAGCTTCAACCTCACTGCACCATCTGCAAATATTTAAGATGGGGATTTTTTTTTTTTTTTTAGTAAATCCAAAAATGTTGTCATTTTATTTCAAATATTTCTATTTATAGCAAAGTGACAAAATAAATCATCATATGGAGCTGTGATTAGAATTTGATATTAATTTACTTTAGTTGATCATTTATTTTGACTTCTAATTTTTTTTAATCTTTTTTAAAATAAGAATTTGCTGAGCTACACACAAAAAAAAAATCGAATCACATTAAATCACTAAGTGCTCAGTAGTGGAATTAAATATTTCTCCATCATCTCCAGTTGACTTCACTGCTCGGCTAATCCGCTGTTTTTGGCGCATTACCTCATCTGTATTAATATATTCATGTGCTTTCAAGTCCTACTACTACTGTACTCGCTCCTCACCCGGAGCTCGCCGCCGATTGGCTGCTGCAATGTTTTCAATGGCACCAAATTTTTTTTGCCTCCATGGATACAGTGAGCTGTTGGGTAGATCGGCTCAGCCAATGAGAAAGCTGCGCGGGCTCCTGCTTGTCAGATTCTGCCCCTGGCCTTAGAAGCAGCCCTCCCTCCCTCGCTGGGAGCACGCGATGGCTCAGTGGGGGGGTTCAAAACAACAACAAGGCCGCTGTCGGGCTCTCTGCGCTGCCCGGGACATGCCTGAACTACTGGGTGCTACTACAGCCGCTGAGGGAGAGGGGGGACTTCAGCTCCAAAGTCTCTGTATGATACAGTCTGTGTGTACTCTCAGCCAGCGCTGCATCCTCTCACTCTGCTATCAGTCAGCAGCCAGCTACTCTCACAAACACACATTGTTTTATCTTTAAAGGCAGGGTTTGCTGTATAAGAAGTCCAAAGTTAGGATTGGTTAATTAGTAAATGTTTCTCTATAATTCTTAGGATGGAATTTAAGTTTTCTAGTATGATGTAAAAAGCAAGAAAATCCGATCTTTTCTGGTACACTTGAAGATCCTCAGCTGGACTTTGAAATGTGGCCACGCAAATCCCCGTCCTTAAAATGACCTCGTTTCAAGCAACCCAAGGGAGCTGCACTGGGCCCATTAGGCTGCCAGCGCCCGCGTTTGCAGCGCTGCAAGTCGTGGCAGCTCTGCCAGCCGGGCTCAGTCTGCGAGTGGCTGAGAGGTGGCAGCAGAGGACCAGAGGAGGCCTGCAGCTGATGGGCAGTGCCCACATCATCCAGCAGGGTGAGGGGCAGTGACAGTTCTCATCCCTTCTGAGGCTGGATCAGGTGGTGCTTTCTGACAGTCGGCGAGGTGCCGGCGCTGGCACAGTCAGACATTCAGGTCACATTAGAGGAAGGGAAGGAGACGAGGCTGGACAGGGCAGGTGGGTTTTTGCAGGTGGTCACCAGGTCGAATGAGGGACAGTTTTTAAAAGGGGGAAAAAGACCCTTTGCAAGCTAATGGAGGACAAAGTAGAGTAAATTGCCTTAGTTATAAATGGAGAAAAAGCACAATACCCACCATCTAATTGCATTTCTAGACCACATTCAAGTCAAGGATTGCAAATAATCATTTTGCAGGATCCTCTTTTTCCCGAATACTCTTTCAATGCACCTCTCAGCTCATCAGTTTTTTTTCTTAAATAAAAAAATATCAAAGGCGCCATCTCTTAAAGTCTTGTCACAAATCTGAGATATTAGTTTATGGAAATGGAAGGCGAGGAAAACCAGAACATATCCACATTGAAGGAGCTAAGAACAGAGACTTCTCTGTCTTTTTATTATTGTGTATAAATGACTTCAGAAGTCGACTCTTTGTTCTTCCAGAGTCTCTTCAGTGTGTTGAGAGATGGAAGCATTTACATGTCAAAGGCGTTGCATGTTTCTCTGACTCTCAGGTAGACTATTAATAGTCTGTGTCGACGGAGTACTTGGTAACAGTTGTGCAAAATATGCCTATTCATCACTTTTGTTCTCTCTTTGAACGTAAGGACATGACCCACTGCTTCCTTTTTCAAGGTGTAAGAATTCATAGACGCACGACCCCTACTCCACCTCGACCCATTGACTGCGCCCCCCCCCCCCTCCTCGTTGCATCTCTTGCATTTTAAAACAACTCCATCCAACCCTCTGCTCCTCACTGCTGAGTGTGTACTTTGCTCGGCTGCAGCACCTCCCTGTCTCCCAGTGTTACCTGCAGTGCCACGACTTCTCCTGTCATCACTCAGTCACTTCGGCCTTTAACCTGTCACTCATCTCTAATGACATCTGTCTGCCCAAGTGCAGCTATGTCACTGTTCTGAACCAACACTCCAGAGTTCATCTGGTGTGTCTTCCCCCCCCCCGTGTCACAGAGGGTTAAATCTGTCAACGGGGATAAAGCACTTTCTCTCCACAAACATCCACAGATCTCAGACTTGTCATGTCTGTCGACCTTTTCAGCGGAGACAAATCAGCCCGTTCCTGGAGTGAGATGAGAACAGAGCTGTGCATATTATCAGACACAGCTGAGGTGAACGTTGAGTAATCTACAGTATATGTGCAGATGATCGGATAGTTTGTGCACTAAAGTTGAGAGTTTGGTATTTATGTCCTGTCACTCGTGAAGCCAGAGATGATCATATTTGGATGGGAGGGCGGGGCTAAAGAATAGCGAGGGGCTGGCATATGTTATGAGGTAAAGCTGGAAGAAGCTAGTTTAAATGGTGCATCTGTTGTTCACTCTCTCTCACTTTGACATTAATGGTTGTTAAAAGCTCCTGTGAGGAATTTTTAACTGGTTTTAAAACAGACTGGAATTAATACTGATGCCTTTTCATGACTCACAAAACCAGTAAACAAAGTAATAAACCTCTACAGATTGGAGATAGAGCTAAGAAACATATTAGCTGATATATCAGTGTCAGATTTGTTCTCTCCCTAATATCAGTCTGCCCCCGTTATAAAGGTGTGTCTTCATTTTAGCAGATCATTATTCCAGGATCCACTGTACCATTTAGAGGCTGATCCCCGAGACAGTCCTAACATATTTACTATAAAATTAAATCAAAATGAAGAATAAATCATCAGAATGAATGCTGATTAGTTAACTCTCACATTCAGCTTCTTAATCACTTTTTGTTTGCACTTGATTTCTCATTTTCCCGGTGTTACGGGACACATTGAGTGCATTAGTATAAAATGATATTATAGAGAGTATGCTCTGTAGTCTGAGCTGTTGCAGTAGATGTTACATTGTGTTACTGTACCACATGTGCTGGGTGTGCTTAAGGCATTTTAAATATTGATGTTATGTGTCAGCTCCTATAACTGAGACGCTGCGTTACACATCCTGCAGACACTGATTCTGCAGAGAAGATAGAGTCGAGTCAAAGCCTCTCACATTCACTCTAACAGACTTTGTAAAAGGTACTTTTACTATGTTTTCTGTTTGATAATCTGCTTTGATTCATGTGTAATAAAACATGTTCTTTTATAGGCATCATGTGTAGATTAGAGCATGAAATAAGAATATATTGGATTTCTCTGCGGAGGCTTGTGATGTTGATAACTTTGCAAACTACTGCCAGTAACTGCTGAAAGAAACTTAACAAAGCAAGAAAAAAAAAAAAAAACCCAAACTGAATTTTATTTTTGGAGACGTTTTGGTTTGACATCTGGCCTGTCAAGAGACTGGGTGCAGGAAACACACACATCGAGGTCCAAGGGGAGCGCTGGGGGTCTCAGCAGAGGGCAACATGTGGGGCGCTGGGCCAGTGAAGCAGAGCAGGGGCAGGGTGCCGAGATGTCATGTGTACAGTCGAGTGTCACCACCTGCTCACATTGCTGCTGCATTTTGTTCTCATGTATTGATTTATTTTCTGCCTTTCCTTTTTTCTTCTCGACAGGTATCCTAACATGGGGAACCTACTGAAAGTTTTGACTTGCACAGATCTGGAACAGGAGCCCAATTTTTTCCTCGATTTTGAAAGTGAGTGTCTTTTTTTTTTTTTTTAAAACTTCATGGCTCCCTCTCCTGATATCGATCACATGAATATCTTACCATAACATTATCAACTCTGGAACTCTTAAGTCTCCTCACCCATTCTACTTATCTTTCACACTACGCTCTCCCCGGCGGCAAAAGAACCAAATCTTACCAAAAGAGCTTCAGCTCTCTCCATCAACCTGCCTCTTGCACGCTGGAATGTGCTCAGAATATCAATCAGGGCAGAGTTGCAGCAGAACCCCCCCCCCACACACACTCACTCAGCCCCCCCTTTAGATATAAAGCACTGAAGTTCAGCTGCTGTGTAGCCTAAGGCCCCTCAACTCAGCTTGATCCTGCACTGTAGTGTTCTCACACTTGGCAAACCCAGAGACTCAGTCATACCTTCAGAGAAAACAAAGCCTTGTTCAGCTCACACTGTTTCTAGGTGATTTTTTTTTTCAAATGAAAGAAGATCACAATTATATTTCCAACAAAACCCTTTTATGTAACACGTCTTAACTTGAATGTTTCTCTACATTTTGCCATTTTAAAAAAAAGGCTGAAACACTTTAAATTAAAACTCCAGCGGGATTTTAATTTAAAATATTTTTTTTAAAATAAGATAACTGACTGAAGGATAAATCCAGTAAAGTGCTGCAGTGTAGTTGGCGGTATGGTACGAGGTCTGTTTTAGGTGTTTCTCCTGCAGGGGAGCAGGAGTTTACAGTCATCACACTTGGCAAGGTGTTCTCGCTTCAGGTGGTGGGGAAGGTTCACCGTGTTGCTTTCTCTCAACCAAAATAATTATGAAAAAAATAAAATCCCGAACAGAAGCATCTTTTCACATCCAGTTGTTACGGATCTGCAAAGGCGCTTAACCCGTGTCATTTGTGTTCTGTTATCATGCTCCATTATCCTCCTCTCAGCCAGGAAAGTGGGCGGTGTCCAATCTTAAGTGGAAGCGCTGGAAGATTATTTCAATGAGCTTTCATTTACATAATTAGAAGATGCTTATTAAACTTCAAATCATACGAGGGGATTTTATAGAATTCCTCGAGTTCTTTGATAGCACGTTAAGCCGGTTTTTGATAAGGATTAGATTACCAATTTGTCTCTGCCCTCCTGACCTTGTTTTTGTTTGTTGTTGTTCTCTGCAGATGCCCAGCCCACAGATGCGGAGCGGGAGGTGTGGGAGCAGGTGGATGTGGTGCTAAAGGACGCAAAGGGGATCCTGGATGAGCTGCAGGCGTACAAGGGAGCGGGGCAGGAGATCAGAGAGGTACACTGTTTCAAACTGTGCAGGACCGGCTCAGTGGGACGCTGTGTTGGCTCAAAGCGAGCGTTTAACCTTTTATTTTGAGTTTATTAGCTCAAGAGGAGTTTGTCTATTACTGGATCTGATGTTTCAAAAATCTAATAATCATTTACTCATTGCCTGTTTCTATTTTGCGATATCACCCTTTGGGTCAGCAAATCAAAATGACAGATCGCTCTAAATTCTGACATCTCTTCTCTAGTCTTCAGTGCTGGCCTGTAAATAGTGGACGGCTGTGGCTCAGTGGTAGAGTCAGTCGTCTCTCAACCTGAAGGTTAGGGGTTTGATCCCCAGCTCCTGCAGCCACAGTCGGATGTGTCCTTGGGAAAGACACTTAACCACAAGTTGCTTCCGCTGCTTCGTTGGCGGCGTATGAATGGGATTAGTTACTTCTGATGGTCACTTTACTCAGCAGCCTCTACCATCAGTGTGTGAATGTGTAGGTGTGACCTGCGGTGTAAAAGCGCTTTAAAAGCTCAAGTCCATTCAAATGAAACCAGGCAAAGGAAAACCAAACATTACATTCCCACCCAGAACTTTTGGTTTCACACAGAACAAAAGTGAAAAACGGTGATTTAGTGAACAATGCGGTGCGGTCAAACGCCCTCTGTCGCTTCAGACATTAGTGAATAATGAAACTGTTATGGAAACCCAGGAGCACAGTCTGGAAATCTGCATGCAGGTTATAAACAGAAATCAATACTTCACATCCTGAGATATTGTCTTTTTCTTTTCCTTGTTTAAACCTGGGCCTACATTACCCATAATGCAAGTCAGTGTCAGAATTACATGTATTGTTTTAGTAGCAGCTAATGTAGCCACGAGTATTGTTTGACAGATGTGAGGTCACTCTGAGTTCAAGCTTTTAAAGAGATTTTAAGACTATATTTCAAAACTGACACTTACTCCAGTGATGTCATGTGGGACGGTTGATCAGATTTTACATGAGCCATAAAAAGCATTATGCTGTAAGACTCTTAAGCAAACATTAATAAGTCAAATCAGTGAAATCTGTGGGTCACTATACACAGATATGTTGTCTTAATATTGAATTAAAATGTTATTAAACCGTAAAAATAAACTTCACCACTGTAAGCTGTAAACTGAAAAGGTTTCTTAATGTTTCTGTTTCCAGGCAATCCAGAATCCCAACGACGAGGCGTTACAGGAGCAGGCGTGGGCGGCGGTGGTCCCCTTGGTGGGGAAGCTGAAGAAGTTCTACGAGTTCTCCCAGAGATTAGGTACGGATCTTTCTGCACGCACCTTTCAAATGTAGGCCAGGAACAATCATCACACCGAGCCTCAGGTGTCCTGGGAGATTTTGCTCAAATGCAACCCATCGTTTTTGTGCGACTCGGGCGCTGCAAAGCTCCCAACGTGTAAGAATTTCTGCAGATTTTATTCTAAAGCTCTGACTCTTAGACGCCCTTAAATGGAAAAGGTCTTTTTAAGCAACAGCACTTATACATATAACCTCCATATGTGACCTTAATTGTTTGCATGTGCATCTGAATTATTGACCGCTGAGTTGCAAAAGTCAACAGACATGCGACACACACACACACACACACACACGTATATAACATAGACCCCAGCCTTATATAAACATGCCTCAGACCCCCTTAGCGATGCATTTCTCCACATGCTGCTTGCGTTGCACTGCACGCTGACCTCTGTGTAAGATGGGGATATAGGTTGTTTAATTAGCATGGATATAGGGGGGGCAGGGGGAGCAGGCTTACTGCACCCTTATCTGCTTATGACCCTTAGGCCGAGGGGGGGGGGGGGGGGGGGGGAGCCTGCTACGCCTTGGTGCCTCTACCCTGTAATCCCGACAGCGTGGAGAAGGTAGTCAATGGAAGCGGTGGGCGGAGGCCGTCTGGCGATGGCTGTTATGTAACAAAGTAGGCCACCTCCCATCCTCGGCTGCTGCTCTACTTCTCTGCCTTGACTTTATGCCTCAGGGGCCGTGATGGCCTCGCAGCCCGCCGTCCCGCACTGATATGCATGAAGCTGGAAGTCTTTTTCTTGCACGCGGGTGAAGCGATCTGCAGAGCACGACTACCGAGCATGATATTATGGAGACAAGATTATGCAACCAGCTTTGCATTTGAATTGAAGGAATGGATTTATTGTGCTCCAAGTACTGATTCCTGCATTGACAGCAAAATTTGACTTAAATTGAACATGGCTGACCGGAAAAATAAATGTTTTTAAGCTTCAAAAGCTAAGGGAATCCAAAGTGATATGCTCATGCTGCTAAATTTGTTCCATCTAGCAGAAATACACACAGTATACAGTATACATTTTACAGCATTATGAAACAGGAGATGGATACTAGATTGACACTTCTGGAAAGCTGCAACTGGTCACTGCTGATAAGTTATGTAGATAGTTGAATTTTATCAACCTGAAAAGCAATGATCAAATGATTAACTAAACATATTACATGAAGGAGGGTCTATCTTCTGCTGCCACAACTAGATTTTGTCTGCTAGGTTCTGCCTGGAATAAAAGGTGACATCTTTCATGTAACATATTCCAGTTGTTGTGATACCAGATTATTTAACTTCCAATATGATTCTAGTAAAATAAGACGATACGTACACCTGTTTTGATACCACTGTTACAAAAGCACAAGTACCCAGTGTCTTGTTTTAAACTACCAAACATTGCATGCAAACTTCTCCCCACTGTCTTAATAACATAAATACATTGACCATGTTCCAGACTTTTGTAAAACAACACACAAAGAAGCCTACATTTTCAATTTACCAATATTATGAAACAGAGAATAGCAGCAACGTTCTGAAATTTGAGATTCTGAAATTGTAATTTTTGCTAAATAAATGAATCAATGAGGGGCGCCGCTAGCCTAGCAGTTATGATGTGCGCCCCATGTATGGAGGCTATAGTCTTTAGTGCAGCGGCCGTGGGTTCGAATCCGACCTCAGCCCTTTGCTGCATGTCATCTCTCTCTCTCTCTCTCTCTCCTCCCAACATTTCCTGTCTGTCTTCAGCTGTCCTATCTAATAAAGGCAAAGAGATATATATATTATATAAATATATTTAAAAAACGGATTGATGATGTAAATTATGTTATAAACAGTTGTCTCATGATCAAAACCGTTTCCTTAATACCCGAATAACAAAACAAAAAAGACATAATTCTTGCTATATGCCTTGGATTAATTTTGCTTATTAGTCTTATTAATGTTAAACAGTCTTGATCTGGTCTGGTCTGGTCTGGTCTGGTCTGTTACAGAGTGTAGGCTCTTGTCTAGTCTGAAGTCCCGCCATTCTCTGACCCTCTCTCACTCTCTCTCTCTCTCTCTCTGCGAGTAAAGCGCCTACGTGCCCGCATTCTGCTCGCCTGCTCTGCCATGACCTGATGCGATCAGACATCCCCGCCCCCCCCCCCCCCCCCCCCCCCCCCCCCCGCCCCGCCCCGCTTGCTCGACTTCCCGACATAGCAGAGTGGCTCATATCTGAAGGCCTGCGAGCAGCTCCATCTTAACCTCTGTTTTGACTGGGACGCTGAGGGGAGGGGAGGAAGAAGTGCACCACTAAGGCCATTTTTAATCAGCTGCTGCGCTGCAAACGCTGCCCGAGCAGATGGGAGTCATTACCGAATGGCAAACGTGCTCAATCTACTGCACTGCACCGCCAGCGCTGTGTCCTCTTCTGACAGTCCCCTTATGATTATCTTAAGTGCACTGCGCCCTGAATGCGCTGCTTCTGGCTTCTGTTGACATGCTCATCATCATATGTAATCAAAAAGAATTTTAAAGTACACTTAGAATACATTCAGAGAAAGCGCTCATTTGGTAGCACGCGGCGGCCTTGTTGCATCAGACGTGGAGCTCGTCAGGGTTATGTCATTACTGAAGCCTCTCTCCGGCGTCTAGACTGAATTCTAAACACCGTCTGCATCTATAAATACGATCTCCCTCTGGGCTTTAAAGCTTCTTCTGTGTTTTTTTGTCTCCTTTTCAAAACCTATGTGTTTGAACAAGACATGTTTGTCAAATCATTTTTTTTTTTTTTTTTTTTTTGCTCTGAACTTGTTCACTACATTTCACTTAATCTTTCCCTCATTTCCCTGCCGGTGCTCGTCATGCATGCATAATTCTGGGTATGTGGGTATGCTATGTCAAGCCATGGCACAGGCTTTGTATTTACTGACTGTCAAAACAATGAGTGTAATCCTGCTTGAATGGAATCCTGTTCCTTCACTCTCTGCCTCTCTTCCCCGTTTCATGGCAATGAGATAATTAGTCCCATGTCTCATCTGCATCTGAGAGGGGGGGGGGGGGCGAGCCCCTTGGCCCCCCTTGGCCCCCCCTGGACCCCCTGGACCCTCCCTCCAACCCCCTCCTCCCTTAAAAAAAACTGGCATTATGCCCCGAGGAGTTTGGACACCACTGCTGCCCTAATATCTGTCCTAATCAGGACGCTTCAGCTGGCTGACACACCGCTCACATATCCGACTGATCGCTTTAAGAGATGTTTTTTTTTTTTTTTTTTTTTTAAGCGTGTAAATGAACGCTTTTGTTTCTCTTCTTCTTTTTCCCCCGTTGAATATTTTTGTGTGAAATATCTAAATCAGGTGCTTGAGCTTACAGGGTGTCATAAACTGAACAAATTGAAACCCCCCCCCCGGGGGGTGGGGGGGGGCCATGCTGTGTTTTAGGGTAATATAAACAATATTGATTTCAAACACATCAGAGCTGCATTAACAACAGTTTTTAGTCTTCAGGATGTTTCTGCTCCCGCTTCTTTATGATTCACCTCAACACCAACGCACAGACTACAACAGACGGATGCTTTTTGTACCTGATTATTGTTCATGTGGGCTCCAACCAAAGATTGTTTTCATTGAGCATCAATCAGTAGATTATTGAGTGAGACAAAGCTGTATCCACTTCCTTGTTATTCAAATGAATCTGACACTCTTGAATGATGGACCAGAGGAAAGAGGTTCAAAGCTACTGTATATCATTTCTGGTGTAGAAAATGTTTGTCTAAAAAGTCCCTGAGCGGAATGAAAAGTCTTATTAATGATCTTTTTTTTCTGCTGATCAGTGTTAGAATAACCCTCAAATATTCAATATTCAAACTTAATTTGTATAGCTATTTTAAAAACAAGCGTTTCCAAAGTGCTTCGACACATGCAGGATATAATATAACAACAAAGCATACGAGCTTAAACAACAACAACAACAAAACCCAAACAGAGAAAGAACCGGAACAGAAACCCGACCAAAATCAGAACCCAAATATTCTAGAAGTTATATCTACTCACATGATGAATAATTGAAGTTATGAAGGTCAGATTCACTTTGTAGAAAAGAATCAACGAGTGATTCTCTTCATATCAAATCTAAAATAAAGTTTGAGCGTGTCCTGTTACTCTGGATAATAACGGGAGAGTTTAAGACATAGCCTTGTGCTCTTTCTTACAATTAATGTGACATGTTTTGATCAAATAAATAATGTATCAGAGATGAAAGGATAGTGAGTTGAATCGCCATCGTTTCAGTAGTTGACTAACTGTCCCTAATTTAATTTCTGAATATCCGTCTCTTCTCCATTTGGCAGACAACACTTGACCTTTATGACCTTTGCGTCTTTGATATTGAAGCTGTTAACTCGACTCTTTAATGACAAAAAACTGAATGTGAAACTCGTTTCAGCGTCTCTCACTGCTGACATTGAAGACACATCAGCATGTGTCCCAAGGTCTTATTCAGGGTCCTTTTTTCACAGAAGATGTTTTCATGCTGCATCTCTAACTCAGCCGTGTCTCATTTCTCCTCACAGAGGCGGCGCTGCACAGCCTCCTGGGAGCTCTGACCAGTGAGACTTACGACGACCCCACTCAGCACCTGGAGCGGGAGCAGGCACTGGCCCGGCAGTTTGCAGAGATCCTGCACTTCACACTGCGATTCGATGAGCTTAAAGTACGTCTGTTCACTCGTCCTGCACGTCCCCCAGAGTCAGTCTCCGCTTTTAGACCCCCAAACTGAACTCTTGTGATGTTGATAAAGACTCTGTACTCTCCTCCTGTGATGCAGACCGGACCTCTTTGTAGCCCAACAAAGTGCTGATGCCCTCAAATAGATTTTTCGAGGTCCGTGCGATTTTTCCGACAGCAGCCAGTGAGCGCATGATGAGCATTTAATTAGAATCCTGATACTGCCCTGCTGTTTATTATACAGTGGATGCCAGTGGAATGGCTAATAAGGGTGTTGGCAGGGAGAGAACTCTGTAAATCGTCCTGGTCCTTCGCTGATTACTGCAAAATGCAGAATAAACGATTGAGGGAGTACATTTTAAGAATTCCTCCACCTTTAATTGCTTTAGTGCGACCCAGAAAACACTGGGGGAAAGCATGGGTGTCGGTCGAACGCCCATTGTCAAAAAAGTAATCGTGTTAGTATTTATCTGGTTGGACAGAGGGTGAACTGGTTCCCCCTTAACATCCTCACTCCTGAGATACAAAAACTTTACACCCCGACACCCCGACACCCCCAGGCGAGTTGCCGCGACGTCCCAATTAGTGCCCACTATCCACGCTGGCAAGCAAGAAACATGAAGGTTGGGAGGGGGGGGGGGGTTGCAAGGTGGCATGCCAGGCCTATTCATCAATCTTTCACACCCATGCACGGGCTTCTGACCTAGTTAAAGTGTGTGTGTGCGGCCCCTCCCCGTCGAAGCAGCCTGTCTCTCTCGGTGCACACAGTGGACGCAGACAGAGTACCAGCCTATTGTAGCAGGATTAGCATGCTGCCAGTGCAGCTTTGAATGTGACAGGCTTATACAGGGATGAGGATAATTAGCCACATGATGAGCTCTCACTGGTGGTGACGTTTGAAAGAAGCCCGCTGGTTGGTCAACTTCGGGTTTGAGGGGTCAGTGACAGCTTCACTGTGATGCTTATTTTGTTATAAGTTAGCCGACTCCTGCAGATTTATGTGAAGTTCAAATGATACCAGACAGTAAGTGAGCATTTGTCCTAGCCGCCCTCTCCCTAATGAGACCCTTTCTACCTTTTTTGTCAGCTTTCTAATGGTCGACCCCGTTGTCACAATCTGTACTAATACACATCCCGCTACAACAGCCAAATAACCAAATTTCTCCTGACAGCATGAGGGGGATGTGGATGTGAAGGGGGATAAGTGTCAGAGGATTCAAATCCAGTTCAGCAAAATAAACTTGTAATTGTATCTGTGTTCTTCTTTTTATGTCATTTCCCCCCACAGCTACGTTTCTGCCTTGTTGGCTAAAGTATTCTGTCATGACGATGGCGTGTTTGATATCCAGAGCTGAATGTCCCGCTGCAGGCAGTGCCACCTACAGACATGCAGAGAACACCCCCCCCCCATCCCCCCCTTTCCCGCATTAAAATATAATTGTGTTGTTTTTTTCCGTTTGCAGATGACAAATCCCGCCATTCAAAACGACTTCAGCTACTACAGAAGAACCTTGAGTCGGATGCGGATCAACAATGTACCGGTGAGCACATCTTGTCCTTTTCCTCTCGGGCGGTGAGGATGCTTCAGTTTGAATACAAAAGAAAGAAAGATAATCAACTATTTCAAAGCAGTTGTCAAACAAAGGTCTCTGTTAAAAATAAGTGATGGCATAGCTGGTACATGCACTCGTAAAACCTTCTAAAAATATTTCAGGGCTGAAGTCTCATACAGCAGACATAAACAGCTTCTCATTGTGAAGAAAAAAAGTTGTTTCGCTCAGCGGCAACCAAACGGAGCTATTTCCATTCACAGGAGGCGGGATACACAAAGACGGCAGCCAGCAGCTAAACATTGGGGGATAGTTTAGAAACCGAAGAGTCAAATGTTTTAGATGGATCTCTAGTTTTCTCCGTTTCTGCTACATGTGTCTGTCGCAAACTTTTTGAATAGTAGCTGCTTTTTTTTTTAAAAGGAGATAATATGTCATTGTTGTGTTAACAGCATCTCTCTGCTGCCCCCAAGTGGCCAGAAAATCAGTTAGCGATTTAAAAAAAAATCTTGTTGTTGTTTTTTTTTACGTTTCATTCTAGCCTCGTGTAACTTCACGGTTAAAGACACGGTTACCTGCTCTGTTTGACATTTTTGATGACACATCAGGTCACCAGTTCAAGTTTAACCCAGCTCATTCTCTATAGCTTTATTTCATAGTAAGTTCATTTTGTGACATGTGAGATGATTTTTTTTTTTTTTTTAAGTGCATGAGAGTGCAGACTTCCTGTCACCACAACGTGTCCATCCTTCAGTCTTCATGCTAACAGCTCCTGATCAGATTAATAAAACTACAGCGATGTTCAGGTCAGAGATCTGCCGGGGTAACTTGCATGCAATAAAAAGGAAGCAGCTCACTCGCTACTATTAAAGTGATTTTTCCTGTATTGATTTTAGGCAATAGCTTTGAAGATATTGAAATTCAAGAAACCATTCACTCTCCCATATCATGCGTGCTGTACTTTAAAAGATGTACATCTGTATTCAGAGGCTTTAAGGGTATCTAAATGATACTTTGATGCAGGAAGTGGTGAGATTTCATTGTTCCCGCGTCGCAAGAAAGAACGGATACTGCTGGTGGTTTTGACCGTCTGACAGCTTGGCTTTATCCTCCAGACTAGAATGAGCCATTAGGCAAATGGGCCCAGACAAGTTGTCGTTAGGACCTGTCACTGCTGAAAGACGCTCGGGCTGCCGTCCTCCCTCGTAGCGCCGTCTCACAGCGGCACAAATTTAGTCACCGCTCAGAACGACCCAACCAGTCAGACATCTGAGATGAAACACATCCGTCCCTGCGGTAAACCCCCCCCCCCCCCCCCTCAAAAAAAAAAACCTCTTTGAGCTCACATGTCATGATTTGTTTAAACATGAATCAGTCTGAAATTTTTGGGAAACTATTATTCATTTTCTTTTGCTGTTCTCATAATGAAAAAAAAACAAACATAAAAGAGTAATCTTTCTTAAATATGCAGACACATTTAGAACAGTCTGTTCGAGAGACACCTCGTTCTTTGAAAACACACCTGACGGGGAACAGAGTGAGCTTCAGTCTGAGACTAGAAAGCAGCAGGACGGGTTAGTCAGCTGGGAAACCAGGAGGCTTCACTGTTGTTGTTTTTTTTTATGTCAGGAAATGTTCAGTTGTGACTTGAATGTTTTAATGTGCACTTTCACCGCCTGTCTGAGCTGCATGACAATGATGAAGTGACTAAACTTTGAGCATTATGGGACGACGTTTCACTTCTGCTCTGACCCGTGTAGAGGAAGCCAAGACACGACATGAACAAAGACCCAGATCCCTCACTTCCCAAGCAGCCACAGAGAACAGTTTACATTTTCAACCAACACGTTATTTATCTTTAATAAATTAAGAAGCAAGGATATACTAAAAGTGGCAATATGAATAACTAAGGATAAGGATGAATCAGTGTCAGAACATAACAAACCAAACGGAGGTTAACTGGTGAAGCGACCTAACCTGATGAATCTAGAAAAAAAAACGTACTTCCCTAACCAACCAAAAACATAAGAAAACGAGGTTAACACCCCTTCACAAAACGGATTAACAAAGTAAACGTGGCGTGGCAGGTTGGAAATCCAGGAAGCGCCATCTTCCTGCTTTTATAGCGGGAAAGACCTGTCCACAGCGTTTCATTCGTAGGAGCCGGAAAATGATGCTCCAATCAGCTCCTTAGACCGGCACATCTATTTACAAAAAGAAAAACAACAACGCAGCCAATAGAACACATCCCAGCTCCAGGCTCAATCAAAGTCAGTCAGGATATCTCGCTAACAGAGAATACAAATATGGTCTTCAACTGAACTGTTTGTTAGAGATCCTGAACTCAGGGTTAGAGCTGGAGTTCTTTAGTTTTTAATTCTTTGTCTTTATGTCCCTGCATAGAAAAGTTGTCAAATGTTTTCAATAGAATGTGTTTGAAACTAAAAAAATCTGTTATTTTAATGTTCAATAGTTCTGAAAAGTACCAAGGCTTTTAAAAACAAACACAGATTATTGGTGATATTTCTAAACCAAAGCTTCCACGAGCAAAAAAGAGAGAGATAGAGCAGCAGGAGTCCATTTAAATTCACGGGCTGGTTTAACTGGATTATGAGTGGTAATTCTGTCCACATTATACAAATTCATTGGCAGTGTTTTGGGTCAGTGTGCAGATGTTTGCCTGCAATTTCTGGTGATTAGAAACAATACATTTCCAAATATTTGGTTTCTAGGACTTGGACTGTGGTTGCTGCAGTATCCAAACATGACACAAGACAAGAAACAAAAACAAAGGGAGAAAGAACAACAAAAACGTGTAATATCAAAAGATGATGAGGCGTACAGAATCCAGGGAACCTACTCACCTCGGCATGAGGAGTGGATTGTCCACTCGCAGGTCAAAAGCAAAGGCAGGGAGAGTAAAAACACAAACTTCATAGTATTTTAGTGTGATCATGGACCGTTGCAAATGGTTCTGAAATAGGAAGACGAGGCATTTGTGAACCGTTGGGAGAGATGAAATGGACCGAATATTAACAGGTAAATGATTCCAATCTGAGTGAGCTTTAAACATGAACGCTTTCTTGGTTTTTTCGATTTTATTTGAGACTGCTGGAACTGAAAAAAAAAAAGAGCTGGGAGGATTTATCTTTGTGTTATGTTATGTTGCTACAGAACACAAGGGGACATAATTAAAGGAGTTATGACTTTAAGATGAGTGAAAAGGCTGCTGTTGTTTTCCTGAAGGCTTCTCACTACACCGCCTGAGAGTATTGGATCTCTAAATGATGATGCTGCTTACAGAGACTGTAGAGCTCATGAGCTCCATGATCTTCACTCTGTATGTGACCCCGACTCTGGCTTAAGAAAGCAAGACTACAGTGAATGTCATTATTAAAAGTACTTCTATTTGATGATTTTCAGGCAGAAGGGGAGAATGAAGTCAACAATGAACTAGCCAATCGGATATCTCTGTTCTACGCTGACGCCACGCCCATGCTGAAAACATTAAGTGACGGCACAACAAAGTTTGTCTCCGAGGTGAGCCAGACAGAAGAGAGTGGAGGACACTTTGAAGAGATGTTTTAAAAAGGCTGCCGTCATTTCTTATAATTTTTTTTTTTTTTTGTGTGTTTCTGCGTTTCCACAGAACAAGAACCTGCCCATAGAGAACACGACGGTCTGCCTGAGCACGATGGCGAGCGTGTGTAAGGTCATGTTGGAGACGCCGTGAGTGACTTTCTGCACTCTTTTGAGAGCTCCTTCGCTTCTTGCACTTGACATTTACGCGTGTAATCCGACCGCTCCGTGTCCTTTTTTTTTTTTTTTTTTTTTTCCAGGGAGTACCGCAGCCGATTCACCAGCGAGGAGACGGTGTCGTTCTGCCTCCGGGTGATGGTGGGAGTAATCATCCTGTACGACTACGTCCATCCTGTGGGAGCTTTCGCCAAGTCGTCCAAAATCGACGTGAGTGCAGTTTTCTACCTCAATCCCTCCTCACAGTTATTTAAAGCTAACAGTCGTGCTTTGTGTCCGCAGATGAAAGGCTGCATCAAAGTCCTCAAAGATCAGCCTCAGAACAGCGTCGAAGGCCTTCTCAACGCTCTCAGGTAAGCTCGTGTCCTCGCCCAAATTGTGTTCTTCCCCCTGCAGGCCGCCATGTAACGTGATTATAGGTGCAGTCTGGCAGCGTGCACGCTCTCATTGAAAAAGGCTCGGCTGCTCAAGCTGTGAGTGAAATGATATTTGGTGCCTGTTCACGAGCAGACTCCGGGGTTTATTTCACTGTGACGGCTCCCTCGCCCGCGAGTCCAGCGGGGGGAACCGGTCAGCTGCGAGAGCCTTCTGCGCTCCGTTTAAGGTTGGGTGTCGAAGCCTCTCCAGAAATGCAGATTACATCCGACACCTCATCCCCCCCCCCCCACCCCCACCTCACAGTCTCCCAAATTTCACCCGCCTCGCCTAATGCTCACAGCTGCTCAGTCTGACGGCCCTGTTTCCGTGGTGACCTCACATCTGTATGCCTATCTGTGTACAGGGGGCCCGAGGCACGCCCAGTCACGTGAGGTCACTCGCATGGAAAAGTGTTGGATTATATGTCGGTGGTTACATCTGTGAGCTGACAGATGGTGACAAAACGCTGTAGATGCATACAGTGGTGTAAAGTAACTTCTAGTACAGGGCTGTTCTTTAACTGGTTATGAAACCGACTAAATGAATACTGATGCGCTCATGAGAGAAATACAAATTATATAAATCTGAAACCTCGAAACAGTAACTTTTCATGTCTGCTGCTGCCACAGGGTAGGAGTCAGACGAGGCGATTAACTACATGCTGCACAAACAGTCTTAAAGGAGACATATTATGAGCCACTGCTTCAGTGTTTTTCAACATATATCTGGGTAACCTGAGTGTCTACCGACCCACAAAATGTGAAATAAACCCATCCAGTCTTTTGTTTGTGCTCTGCATAAGTCTTACAACACAGAAACATGCTCTGTTTCAGAATCACAATATCAACAAAGTTGCAGAGAACAACATGCTGACAGAACAGGAAACATAAAGCAGCAGCTCAAGCATGTGCACGGAGGATCGTAGTGGTCGTGTGCAGACAGTTTTTTGCATCACAGGATCAAAAGGTTAAATACAAAACGCTATGTTGTTATTGTGAACAGCACCATAGGTCAACTGTCTTTCAAAATTGTCACCGCTGCTTTGCAGCCGTATCGATTCTGTAACATCTGCATCGGTACATGTATTAGCAAGGAGCACATGACGATGTATTGCCATGTGGACTTTTTTTGGAGCACAGCCCTGAAAGCTGTCAGCAGCATATATGTTAAGTTTTGCAACGTCTCCTGTGTCTTTATCGTTGAGGTCATCAGCAACGAGGCGTCATCCACTCCATGAAAGTCAACTTTAGAAGAAAGGAAGTCATGCAACCCCTAGTTTGATACGTTTCATCCATCATATAAAATTGTTGTCTGCAGTCTATTTGTAATGGAGTATTTTCACATTGTTGTGTTGGTACTTTGCTAAATTAAAGACTCTCTCTGACCTGCAGGTACACAACCAAGCATCTTAACGATGAATCAACCAACAAGACTATCAAGAGCATGCTGCAGTAGACTGAGCTGCTGCTACAACTGCTGCCTCACACCCTGCTGCGGGGAGACGCCACTCTCCTGACTGATGTCGGTGCACAGAATGTTTTTCCTCTTTTTTTTTGCTTTTTTTTTTTTTTTTTTTCTATCTTGGAAATAGAGCTACTGCTCCGCCCTCTTTTATAATGCAAAATGCTACTGCCATTATGAACATCTTTTTCTGTGCCAAAAAGATGTTGCTGCAATGTAATGTTTTGGATAGAAGGCCATGCAACAGTGGCAGCTACTGAAAACATGGTGGATCCTCCGGTGTTTTTAAACCCGTCTTGTTTTTCCCCTGTGGAAGGGACGGGAGTGCTTTGACTTGAAAATTTAAAAGAGAGAGATATATAGAGAAGTATATATTATTTTTGTTTGATTCGTTATTTAATATCACATCCTGTGCATGATGAAAAGGATGTCTTTTCCTTCTATTTAAAAAAACTAATGGTTCCGTTTGATTTGTCTGCTCTATTGTGCATTATTACATGTTTTGTTCTTGAAATGGTACCTGTCAAAATGAGATTGAAAAGTTCTGTTTTTATATTTTTTATAGGTTTTAATTTTGTGCATATGTCCTTTTTTTTTTTTCATCGTTGTGTTGTATTTTTGATTTGGAAACTTCAAACTGTGATGTGTTCAAAATCAGATTTAATTTTGGGAAATTGGGAGTGTGTACTGTAAATGGACAGTATGATGTGGTTGGAGAAATTAAAAGGAGAACTCTTGTTTTCTATGAATCTCCTCGTCCGCTTTGACTTCTTGGCTCGTATCGACATCTCAGGATCGCCCAGAGGAAGATTTATTGCAAAGGTTTTGTTTTAATTATTTTTATTTGAAAATCAGCATAATATAGATTTTCTCTGCTTAACCACAAGACCAGTGTTGTAGTCAAGACCACACTAACCGAGACAAGACCAGGACCATAAATATCACAGAAAAACCATCATCTGATGTGCAGCATGTCACTCACCTAGAATTTAACATGGGGAAGGTTGCGGTCGTGACGGGAATAAAATCAAACTTCAAATGAATTGAAGTTATTCATTCTTTTAGAAAGGGGCGTTTTCCTTCTAATCACAGAAATGATGTGGGAAAAATAGCCTAGTGGTGGTCCTGACTGTCTTGATTTAAAATCCTGAGTCCGCCCAGTTTGAGACCGAGGCAAGGCAGAGTAAGCTTTTGATTCCGAGTCCAGGACTTTCAAATGGTGGACTCGAGACCAGTCTTGAGACCAAGAGCGATTTCGAGCACTTACACACAACACGAGAGACAAAGAGCAAAACAGTTTTTAAACATGCAGCTTGATTAAAGAGGAAACAATGTGCTGGCCGGCCTTGCAGTTAGGTTGTGCGTCCCATATACAGACGCTCTAGTCCTCAAAGTAGGCAGCCTGGGTTCTACTCCGACCCTCTTCACTTTCCCCGCAGGTCACTCCCCACTCTCTACATTAAATATTTTAAAAATGAGAGGCTGTAAAGTTTCTATTCAAATCAGCTCAGTGATGGTAAATATTAATACAATATGCTTTTTTCAAATTTGTCCCACATTGTGTTTTCGGACTGCAGGAGCTTTTTCATAGTTCTACGAATTGTTGGAAGCCTCTCCCCTTTTTTGTTATTGATTTTGCACCACAGGAGCTATGAACTATTTTAGTTCCTAGAACGCTGTTGAGTGTCAATGTGCACGGTGATTGGTCTTAATGTCGGTGTACGTTGAATTAACCCATCCATCCATTATCTGTTCTGCTTTTCCTGTTCGGGGTCCCGTGGGCTGGAGACGATCTTAGCTGTCACTTGGTGAGAGGCGGGGCTACACCCTGGACTGGTTGCCGGTCAATCACAGGGCTGACATATAGAGACAGACAACCGGCCACACTCACATTCACACCTACGGGCAATTTAGAGTCAACAATTAACCTAACGAGCATGTGTTTGGACCCGGGGAGAACCCACACATGCACAGGGAAAACATGCAAACTCTTCATAAACTCAATCACACACAACGAACACACAGCTCCCACCACGCCATCCTCCATATCATCAGTTGACGACTTTACATCTTGATCCATTAAGTAATGACATCATGTGTCAAACATAAACTGGATGCATTAGTTCCAGTCTCATGAAGGTAAAGATATATCCGTATACAAAAACTGAGAGATATAAGAAATGTTTTTCTTATTATTAGTTGATCGTTTACTAGACGGGCTAACATTGAGACATGATCCATTTGCCTTTTGTCACCACTGTTTTAGTTAATCCCTCATTTATAAAAAACAAAAGTGCAAAGGAAAGCCTTTTGCAATTGAAAGATTTATCTTTTCTTTCTATTCATTCGTTCTTTTCCATGTTCTCTTCCTTTCAGGCTTCTAAAAGGAAAAAACAGAAGCCCCCCCCTCTCTCTCTCTCTCCTCATGTTTAACCTTCCTCTCCTTTTCTCCTCTTCACTGTGGTGCTTTAGAGTGAGAAGGGGGCGACTCTTGGGTGGGCACTGCAGCACTGTCAGCAGCGTGTTGGAGAACTTCTCAGGGTCAAAGAGAGCGAGGCAGCGGAGTGAGGATGGGTGTGTCCTCTGCAGCATCACTGCACTCACTCAGAGAGGGGAGCGGGAGGAAATATAGTGGTTTCATGTTGGGTGGGTTCATGAGTCCTTCAGGAAAGAGAGAGGTAGAAATGGGAAAGTGCAGCCCCTAACATTTAGTTGCAGTGTTGTTTTAAAAAAAATGAATGAATGTGGCTCAAATGTTGTCGTAGAGAACAAGCTGTGTGCTCGTCACCGGGATCACTTCTCAGAGGGCGGCAGTGACCTTGCTCCCGCCGTCACCCCCTCGGTGCAGAGGCTCTCAGTCATGCTGCAGTCGGCCGAGATGGAAACTCTGACATCAAGATGAATGAACAGTCAGAGACTTTGTTTCCTTTGCGCCGTGTCAGATCCATCAGTCAAATCATAAAAACTGTGCTGTTTGGAGTGATCAAAGTAACTAAGTTCACTTTCATTACATTTAAAAGGTCATTAGTTTTCTTTGCTGCTTTAGTTTCTACATCATATTACAAAACAATACTTTATTGTCCCCCAGGAGGAAATTTGTTCTCACAGCTTTGCATGGTTGGTACACATGAAGAAAACATAACAGCAGGTAGAAACACAAAACAAAGAAGGGGTCAGCATGGAAGCTTGTTTAGGACTTTAATCGCTGAGGGGACAAAACTCTTTTTGAAGCGTGCAATCTTCCAGGTCAGGGAGGTCACATTATGCAAAATACACTTCAACGTGTTCTAACACTAATGTGTGTCTACAAACCCCCCAATGATGAGAAAAGTCCATCCTCTCCGTCTTCTGCCTGCTCCACTTTTCAGAAAATGTGTGCTCAAACAGGCCGTTTGGAGATTTTCCCTTCATGACATCACAAAGGGCAGTAACCCCCGTTTACATTTAAAGCTACAGACACAGAAACAGCCTGTTCTGAGCACCCTTCCCTTTCCATACTGGACTGACACCAAAGTAGGCATGAGAACAAGTTTTCTAATGATGACCTTGAGAGCATTTTATCAGTTTTTCTTCACATTGTGCCACAAGAAAAGACACTTTATTGTGTTTTCTGCACTTCCAAGAACCATTGTTTGTACATTGGGAAACCAAAGAGGGCATTGGATTTTGCTTTAACTATCATAAGAGCATCCAAGGAGGCATTTTTTTTGTGTTTTTCCTCAACCTGGGGGAATCAGGGTTTGCGTTTGTCTCACCTGTAAGTGTTTTCTTACAGTAAATATTTGCGTCTTTTTGTGTTTATAAGGTATTCAACTGCTTCCCCGTATAAAATGAGGCTGTTGTCTCTTGTTGCTGTACAGTTAATCATTCAAACCTTTACTGTGTGGGGCTCATTGAAGTGGCACAACTGTCAGTTTTTTTCTGAGTAAAGAGTTTCTTCTTTTATTCCAGTGAAAACCCCATCAGCCTGAGAACCGAGTTCTGTCCATGAACCGCAGGGCCCTAACACATTGCTCATCTGTCTCTTGGGTGAGAACAAGTTCACTTTTCTGAGAAAGACAACGGCTATCCTCTGAGACCACCCCTCCGCATTGACACACTGCCACAGATGCAGAGCCCCCCCCATACCACCCCAGAATCCCACTTCCTCCTGCACGTTGCTTTAATCGGGGGGGGGAAGAGTCTTAGTTAATCAGTCGTGTCAAAACATTAACGGCTCATTGAGGATCATGTTTCATGCCAGCAAAAAGTGAAACCCGGAGTGCTGTAATCTCTGTCCGTTGGCAGATAGGACTATTGGCTTGGGCAAAGCATCAGAGCTTTATCAGGAACCAAGAGTGAGTGAAAGTGTTGCGACACACGAGTGAGAGGGTACAGCTAAGAGTTCCTCTAAAAGAAAGGGCATGTTTTTTAGTTTTAAAGCTCTTGAGAGGAGTTTTTCAATGATCATAAAACAGACTGAAATGAATACTGAAGCCTCGTTTTGACCTCAAAAAGCAAGCAAGATCATCAGCAACAAGAGATTTCAATATTGTTTAAGCTCTTAACTACTGCCGGGTAGGCGTCATACAAAGTAAAAAGCAGGAAACAGAAACCTATTGAACATTTCTATGGCAACGATTTACAGTTCCAGGTTGGTTTGAATGAAGAATAAAGAAAGGGAGGGGGAGATTTTCAATCAGCAAAAAATACAAATGTATTCAGAGGACAAAATCAGCGAAGTGACTAGAGAAACCGCTTTGTCCACAGGGGGCGCCAAAATCAACATAAACTGAAAATACCTCAAAGAAGCTTTAATGAAATCCTGCACAAAAACACCCTCGGATAACTTTAATTTGAAAATGTAATGTAATGCTGGAAGTGGGTAATTGGATTAGGTGGTTTGATTAAAAAAACATTCTAAGATGCAATAATTAGCAGATTGGACAGCACACTTGCCAGACGCTCTTCTCTGCGGCTGCTTGCAGTTTTTGGGCGTGCATAAAACTTAAACATTTTTCATCTTTTCTGCTCAAGAGGCGGAGTCGCAGCGTTCATCAAAGTCACATTTGGCCCAAAGCAGACAATCACAGCTCTCTTCAATGTTTTGAATTTGGACTGCAGTACCCTTTTTAAACACTAGGAGTCAGAGTTACATATTGCTCCTTTAACTCGCAGCTTTGTAATTTTCATTTTTTTATACATTTACCAGACGGATGTTTTCTGAGTTCATTACATCTACAAAGTCTTAGAAGGTGGCTTTGTAACCATTAATGAAGCTATAACTGCTCATGAAAGTGACCTTCAAATATCTGTCAGTTTGCATATTTGGAAAACTCTACTTGTTCATTTCAGGTAAAAAAAAGTATCATACATAATTTAAAATTATATGATGGATAAGAATGACCTTGAATAAATATATTAGAGTGTGTGAGGAATTTGTAAGTATGAAAGATTTCCACAATTGTATTCCAAATGTGACATAGTTAAGAGTTTTACAAAGTATGAAACATTTATTCTGAAATATCATCTCACCATTCACAAATTCTTGCAGATGTTTTGCAGCTTTAACCGGCCAGTCACAACAATAGTATTCACATTTAAAACTAAGAATAACCTCTTTGCTGTGGTCAGACTAATGCCTAGCTTGAACCTTGATATTTTTTTGTCTTTGTGTACAAATCTGTCAGGCCTTCTTTTACTTCCACTTGCACTTTTGATACACACTGTCTATTGCAGTTTCCTCAGACGGAGGTCCTGAAGGGAGTCGACCGTTTTCTGTCTTTCTGCAGGGACATAAATCATGGCTCTGAGTCCTGATGACTGTGCAACTGTGGTTACAGTCTCCACATCCAGGTTTCTCTCCAGCCATCCTGTCACTGAGTAATATCCGTCTGAATGAACTCAACAAGAGGCCCCGGCCGTGTGTGAAATCTGCTGCTGTGGTCTCACCAGGTTGTTGTGTTTCTGTGGTTGTCCTCTGCAGGCTAAATGTTGAAATACTTTCAGTTTTTTATTCTTGGTAACAGGAAGTCTTGGGTCTGACTGTGTGGAAATGTTAAAAGACCTTTGTAACACTGGAAGCTAAAGCCAGGAGCCCATTAGCGTAGCTTAGCATGACGGATGAAGAGTGGGAACAGTGGGGGGAAACCGCCTGGATCCATCCAGAAATTAAAAGCACAATAATTAATAGATCATATCAAATAACAAAGGTGTTCGAACGACAGGCTGAGGTGTGTTTATGTGCAGGACTCTGTCTTGGTTGGGCACAGCACCTTCTGTAAAATGACAAAATATTATGGACTTGGAAAATGATGAATGAGGCGACGCCTGTGAGCTACTCCAGGTAGTTTCAAGCAGCACTGATTGACATGGCCGATACTCAGTATAGCGTATTGCCTTCCTTGCCAGCGCCCCCCCCCCCTGCACACCACACTCTGCAGTCTCACTCAGCCCGACCTCCACCCCAGCATCCACCTGTAGGCTTCGACTGGGAGGTTTAAGATGTCCCCTAATCACTCCTCAAATTTCTGCGTGCTATTTTCACATCAGCGGTCTGCTATTGAGGAGTATCAGACCCAAGAGTGACTTGATTAACCAATCAGGATGGAGCATTCAACGCAGCCTGAAAAGTTGTGATGCTATGTTGTGTCGATAACAAGTACATGCAGTTCTGACAGCTCTTCTTGACAAGATCTACGAATAATGATTGATGTTAACATCCCTAAACAAACTGTTTTCTCTTTCCCGATCTTCAAGTCAATATCTTAGAAATGTTCACATTTTCAGGGGGAAAAAAAATTAATGAATTCAACTCGATTTGAATAGACTAGAGAAGTAGAAACAAAATCGTTTTTAAAACATTACAGATTTTATCTTTAGATTGTGAACCAGCTCTGGTTTTGGCTCCACAATGTTCCCTCCCAAGGCTGAATGAGTGTATTTATATTGAATTAGAAACCGGGCAGTGTATGTGTGTGTGTGTGTGTGTGTGTGTGTGTGTGTGTGTGTGTGTGTTGGGTGTGTCAGCCGTGCAGTGCAGTGCTGCTGTGCTGACTTTAGTCGGAGCCGATAAGCACCAGCTGCTACTGAGCGTTCACATTACTGTAATCAAGCCATGCTGGCACATGGTTACTCTGTTCCTCTCCACCTTCAGCCTTCATGCTGCAGGATTATCTTACATTACTAGAAAGGGCGCAGTTAAAGATGTCAAGCTTAAATAAGACTTTCAGGTAGTGCAGATTTTTCAGCACGCGGGGTTAATTAATCATGACTGCACTTGTTTCCCATGCAGGCTCATCTGTGTTTGGAGTTGTCTGCCTGCAAGAAAAGAAAATGCAACGAATGGCAGTTCATTTAAACTGCATCAAAAATATAATTAAATTTTTTTTTTTTGCTTTTAATAAATGATTCAAAATGTGTATCCTTTTTGAATGCACTAACCCTCAGCAGCAGCATTCTCATCAGGATGACCTTACCTTAACACAAAGATTAGCCTACTATAAAAGATCTTTCCTAAAAAAAAAAAAAATGGTGCAGATTCTTGCATGTGACATTTTTAATCATCACTGCACCTGTTTCCAGTGTTGGTTCAATAATTTGGGGTTTTCTTTTTTTGCATGCAAGAAAAAGATCATGCAAATAACTCTAACAGCATAAAGCAAAACCCAAGAAACATTCAAGTTGTCCTTGGGTTTTATTGAAAGATTCTGCCCTGAATATGACCTCAAACATGCGCACTGTTTGTAGTGCACAGCTTTCAGCAGCAGCAGCAGCGTCTTCACTGACCACTCTGCAGGGCGTGTCAGATGAGAAATGAATGGACTTCAGCGTTTACAGCTGCTGTCTTCTCTGCAAAACCCAAACACTCTCTAAACAAATACTAAAACAAATACTCTCCTTTATAGATCAGAGTCAATCAGAGAAACTTTGCAACCTGCAACCTGACTCTGTTCTTTGAGGTTTCATCCTCAAAATAAGTAATCAATTGTTTGTTTGTTTCCTTTTCTTGTCATAGCATCTATGAACTGATACAATACAATTTGTGCTTGGCAGAAAACTTCCCTGTGTGAAGCAGATTTGTACTTGTCCACACCCTCTGCACAACACAGCACATCCAAACACACACGCTTGATGTGATTGTGAGCCTGCAGGTGGAGCAGTAGCATCAGCTTTGGCTGGCAGCTTCTGTCTGCCTGCCTCTCCCTCGACTGGAAGAGGAGCTGCTGACTGGAACACATTTCCTCCTGCTCCCCTGCGCTCAGCTCTGCAGAGGGAAAACACTTATTCAGCTCTTATGGGAGAACCCCGTCTCTGGGGTTAGCCGGGCCGAGGATATCACTAGACTCCTGCATCCCGTCCTCATCCCTCTCTGACACATAAGCGTGCACTGTAAAGATTTTTTTTTACTATGAAACAGGTATTGATTTTCTGTTAAATATGGCAAATCTGTCAATCAGCATCTCTGGTGCTGCTGAGTTTTTTCTAATCACATTTAACAATTTAATCAGCATTATTAAAAGCTGAAGTTGCTCTTCTTCCCTTTAGACGTGTCATGACATGGATTTGCTTTGGACAGTTGAGCCTGCAGTGAGTTGAAGAGGGGGATCAGTGTCAGTGTGTAAAGAAGCCTCAAGGTAACGATAACTGTCTGAGCCTGGTTGCTGGGTGGACAACCTTCTTTGCAGCCTGGCAACACCCTTACACCTTCACATGCCCCTGCAGAGCCTAACAGCCCCCCCCCCCCCTTTATCCTCATCCTCTTCCTCTCCTTCCTCTTTTACAACACACACCAACCCCTCACCCTCTCCTGCTCCTCAACATGAATAATGCAGGGGGCCCTCCTCGATCGTCGCTACCAACATGCCACGGCATGTTTTATTCACACCAAAGTCAGACAGATCCCCCCTCGCCGCCGCTTGGATCCATGAGCCGCCGTTGGCCTCAAAGACGTCAGCATCAGCACGCCGTGTCTGCTCTCTCGCTCGCTCAGTCTCCTTGACCTGCACGTCCCTGCAGAGAGAGCAACGCCGCTTTTTAATAGAAGTGCAGGGCTGAGGGTAAATATTTGGATTTAATTCTGGTAACACTGTCACATTCTGCTGAAATAATACGCCCTCCATTAAGTCGTCCTCTTTCTATTCCTCACAGCTGCTGTATTTTTCTTTGTTTTTGTTTGTTCTTCTTCAAGGTCACACCATTGACGAGCCCAGAGTAACTCTCTAAATTCATTCATCAATAAAGCCGATATTAAAGCCTATAAATCCTTTACCAAAGGTGCTTTATTTAGATTTTTGTATCCAATCATTTGTGATATATATCAGGAGTTTGAGGAGTATTTTCTGGATGTCACTTCACTGAAACCTTTGTTGCACAGTTGTGGTCATGCTTCCTTACTCCCTGCTCTAACAGGTGAGGCTTTATCCTGCTGAGTCACTCTCTCACCTTTAAGTGATGACATCTGATCCCTGCATGATTTGCTCAAATCTGTCTCAGGGGCGCCGTGCTCACATATTCAGTTTCAATGCATCACTTCACAGGAGATAAACACACAGCTGATTCCAAACTGTTTTTTTTAACTCTGAGTGCACCAAACAAATGAATATGTTCAAAAAAAGAAGTGTACCTGGACCTGGAGTGTTGTCCTGCATGTTCGAGTTTCTGTTTTGTGTATAATTTGAACATGCGTACACCCATGAGTAACCACCAGTGTTCCTGTTTTGAAAACACCACGCTTCCCTTACTCCAACAGACGGTGTTGCCACATCAGAGTTTTTCACCCTTATCTGACAGCCTGATCACTCCCGCTCATTATCTTATGGCCCGGTCCGAGAGCGGCTTCTGGTCACGCGTTGCCGACCCTCCATGGCCATGTCAGCGGGGATGACAGGACTTTGATGGGCCATCCGTTACCCTACGGGGACTCACAGATCCTCACCTTCCTAAAGTACTTGATTTATTATTCATCTGTGTTCCCACTGCGGCTAACCAGTCATTAGCAGGTCCAAGGTCCAATCTCTCGCTTTATTCCGTGCAGGTTTGATCGTATTTTATCCCAAAGAAACTCACCTCCAATGGACTGGTTACGTCTTTGTTTACATCTTCTACACGTGAAGGAAGTTAAACATAAAGGACTCAGACAAACAAAGATGATGCCTGACTCATTTGTCTGCTTCTCTTTTCAAATTCTAAAATATCTTGCATCATCCGGTCTCTTGTTAGTATGCGTCCCCCAAAAGCGATCCCTCACCTCTGAGTTCTGAAGCGTCCAGCATCCAGATGGTCAGCCATGGCAGCCTCTTCCTCCTTGGACACACTGTTAAGAGAGAAGATTGGCTGTTAACGGGCATGAATACTGTTGCTTTTTTTTTTTTCCCAACAGCAAACAAATACAAGCCCATTTATTCTGAAAAACAATGAAAACTGAACTATATGATGTTATTTACAATATAAGAGTTATATAATCTAATATACAAGTTAAAGATATTATCACTCATCTGTCATTATGTGTCTTTAACGACAGCCTTCCTGACCCACATGCAGTTTATACTTGTTTTGTTTTGCAACAAAGACCTCCATCTTGTCGTATTGTTTATATCATATCTGACAAAAAGGATTAAAACACTGTTTTTACATCCTGTTAGTAAGCCAAAGGCAACATGTTTATGTTTTGGACCTCATCATCACATATAACTTTCTTTATGATCACTTTAGATTCATTAAGGATAATCATGTAAATCTGAATACTATAATAAACTACCTCACGTTCTGCTTGTTTATTTATTTGTGGCATTTTGATCTAAACAGCTTCAAGCAAACAAACAAGCAGATTTCATACAAAAGCTCATTGTTAACGGTAAATGGACTTGAGCTTTTCTAGTCTTCATTCACACAGATGCAAGAGGCTGCTATGTAAAGTGTCCATCAGAAGTAACCAATCAAAGCAAAGTTTAAGCAAAATCCCGATCATCTGTTAGAAATGAGAAACCAGGTTTTTTCCAATCTTTATCTGAAATGATGAACACCTTGGAGCACAATGGTCACGGTCCAAATATCCCACCTGAATAAGAGACATATGGGCCAATAGATTAGATTAGAAAACTTTATAAATCCCAAACGGGGAAACTCATTTACCACCTGGTCACAGCAAACAATATCGACCGCACAATCATCGCCCGACGCACATCCACCACCATCGGACTGTGTCTTCCCCCAAAACCACTCCCGTCCTCATTCATGCACGGCCTGCTCCGACCTCCACCTCAGCGGCGAGGAAGTGTGGACAACCGGAACGCCAGGAATACAAAGGCACATTATAGGCCTACCATATGCTCTTTTGTAAAGCGTCTCGAGATAACACTTGTCATGAATTGGCGCTTTGCAAATAATGATTGTTTGATGATGATTGAATCACAATACACAACCAGTAAATAAATAACAAACACCACTGAAACCATCTGAGACATGAATCAGAGCCACAACATACAAATGTTCACGAGGATATCTGACTGCTGCTGGAACAAAGGACCTCCTGAGTCGTTCAGTATACAACACTGAGGCATCACCAGTCGCTCACTGAAGGAGCTTCAGACTGTGCAAAGGGTTACCTGCAAAGATCAGAACCGTTTTGAGTACGACCCTCGTTCTCTTCTCTCGAAAGTAACCTCAAGTGAGTCCGGGGTAAAGCCGATCACAGAGCCAGCCTTTTTCATGAGCTAGGAGGGATATCCCGGTATTTAGGCAAAGACTGCTTTTTTATTTACATATGAATCATATGTTGGAAAAAAGTAGTGTTATTGTGTTATTCGTTACAGATTTTAATTTAGATTGATGTTAAATGAATCTACTGAATATTTTCACAAGCTACTTTTTTGCATGAGCATGAAACACTTTGGCTTTAGTTAAATACTGCCGTGTTTGTTTTCTCTTCGGTGTGAATATTAGACAGTTAAAAAAGGTAAGAAAAAAGGTTCCCTAATATGCTATTGACTTTATTGACTACACACCACACACCATACGGCTATCTCATTTCCATTTATTTCTAACATGCCTCATTTTATGGATTGTGGATGCTCAAATGGCCTTTAGACCCAACAAGGAGCCTCCTGGGAGTGTCAGGATCTGCTCCCGTCCTAGTTGAGTAAATACGGCCTGAAAACAGATGTTGCTGCTCAGATTGCTATCAGGAGGAAGGACAGTGGGCCCAGTGGAGCGATCCCGGCAGACATAGGTCATGTTGTGCGGCGGGAGAGTAACTGAGCACATCATTGAGCGCTCAACTTGACCCTCAGTGAGTTATTGTGAGGAGGTGGTCTGTACGGCAGAGAGGCCCTCCTCAGATCACTTACGTCTCACGCTACCTGTGGTGCTCCAGAGACCTTCCTGAGGGGGAACGCCGCCGTGTTTGTGGGTGAAACATGAACGGGTGTTAACACCGCTATCGAGGGAGAAAACATCCTCGCTGCAGCTGAAGAAACTTCTGTGTCTTTCTTTTCCTCATGCTAAATTCATGAAACGTTGAGCTGCTGTACATCAAGCTCTTTCCCTTTTACCCTGTTTGAAGTGTTCCCATCATTCACTCAAGGCTTACTTAACCAGCAGAGTGGAGATGAAAGCTTGAGCATTCGAGTACACCCAGGATCCTTTGATGCCCAACCATGAAGTATATCGTAGAGCTTTTAGCATTCCCGACTCTGGAAAATCAGTCACAAAGAGTTTGTGTACATGTGTCTGATAGAAGGAGGTCCTCACACATAACGACTAATTATCCACACACACACACACACACACACACACACACACAGCAGTCAATTTGGGTAACTACAAATATTTATACATGTATATAATTCCAACCCTTTTTGATTAATCAGCACCTTGAAAGACAGCAGATAGTCTGGAGGGGAATCTTCCCATTTGGTTAGCATGTGTTGCTAATCAGCCCACCACCTCAATATTAGTGAGCATTATTTAACAACCAGATTAGTGTTCAGTGTTACTAATAAAGATTTCTAAAAGCCCCTTTGGTAGCACCTCCATTTTGCAGTTATTTTTTTTGTGTAGCATTTTGTGTAGCATTAGGCTAATGTTAGCACCTCACCACCTTAGCTAATGTTTTCCTTAGCTAAAATTCTTGTATAAGTCTATTTTTAATTGCACAGTTTAAGTTTGTTTCATCTAGGGGTATTCTTTAAATCTTTTTTTCGGGTTAATATATATGTATGGGGGGGGGGGGGGGGGGGGGGGGGCGTTGGTTTTGTGGTTTAATGTTTCATGTCATGTTCGTCTTTGTAACCTGCTACTGGAGGCTTTTCCCTCGGGATCAATAAACTATCTATCTATCTATCTATCTAAAAAGGAAGGGGATAGAGTTTAAACATTGGCCCGTCCAACAGTTAGCATTAGCATTCAGCAACTCAGGCTACTAAATAGTATAACCTTTAGCTAGGAAGTAGCATAAGGAGAGGAATAAAATCCTTGTAGCCTAAGCAGAATGTTTATCTCCCAGTAAATGTTATTTCCTAGCAAAAGTAAATTACTTATGAAGTGGATGAATGCTATTATCTGTTGTCTGAGAGTAGCTGATGGGATGTCAAATCTGATGCAATATGGTTTAACGTGCCACCTGAAGGATTAAACACAAAACAGTAAAATGGCATATGAAATATTAAGACAGCAGCACAACATGAATATAACAGTGCAGGAGCCTCACACTCTTGCTGTGATGTCATAGGAAAATGGCGTAAAGTGCATGTTGTGAATTTAAGTTGTGAGACTGTTGAGTCAGGCACTGGTCTGTCTAATCTTACCACGCACTTGCTGGGTATCTGTTGTGCAACTGTGAAACCGTTGTTGAGCGTTACGCGTTACATAGATGCAGCGCTGCTTTTTTGTGATAATGTGCAGCAGTTGTGCATTGTTTGCTCCAGATACACTACACGGCCTCCTATCTGCTATTTCGAGCACAGCTGTCTATTAGCTGAGTGCCTGTAAGCCAGTTTTTTATGCTCTCAGCTTTTTGTCAACTCTGCTGAGATTTGGGTAATGGCTTCAGCGCAGCTTAAGGAGCAGCTCTCTGAGTGTGCAGACAAGACTTCATCGGCTTTCCTCAACAGACTTTCCTCATCAAAAAAAAAAAAAAAAAAACCCAGAATCCCAGAGGTCGCTCTCTCTCTCTCTCTCTCTCTCTCTCTCTCTCTCTGAGCTGCCTGCGTGGGCCTTCCTGGTCTCAGCTGTTCAGACTCTGGAGAGCATCGGGCCCACTCAGCTGTCTGTTCCTATCCTTAACCCCCCCACCCACCACCACCACCCCTCATCTAACCACCGGCAGTATAACCCCCCACCCCAAGAATTGACAACATCTGTCAGTGTCACTCATTCAGCAGCTTTCTGATGTTTGACCTTTTGAGACGGGCATGTGCTAGATCTTTAACCACTCTTTGTTTTTGCATTATTCTCCACTGTTACACACCTATACGAGGGAATATTACTGCTTGACAAGTCTGTAAATCTCCTCCTTCACCACATCAGGTGCAGAATATGCACTAAAGAAGAACATCTATCATAATATAAAGCAGCCGAAGCGGATAAATTACCTGCAGCATCACTACAGTACTTGGTGACCTTTACTTTCAGATTGAAATCAAGATAGGGACAGAAGCAGCCAGAAGCGTCAGGAAGCGTCATGAAGCCGCTTTCACACTTTTTTTTATTACAGGCCCTCACTGATCCGCGGGCTCCGTCGCTCCCCACACTGGGGGGAAGTCGTATGTCAAAGACAGGTCCCCACAGGGGCTCTGCTGGATTTAAAGGTTCCCTCCACTGTTCATGGGGGCACATTTCCCAGAATTACGCTCATTCATGATGAGTGAAAGCATCCAGAGAGAAAAAGAGAGGTGCTCCTCGCCTCCATTCAGCGGCACAGGCCCCTAATCTCTGCTTGGACGGCCCACAATGAGAAAGGATGGCCGGCACTCACATCAAGCACTGGCACATTGACAATAGATAACATTTCATGGTATAACAGGGACTGCCTCATCTGAAACTTCTAAAACACTTCAGATGTTTTAAACTAAATTTATTTGACAATAACTGTACTCATTGTCATAATGGGGTGTCTCTTTTGGAAGATTTGTGAGTCTAGATAAAACAAAACAAAAAAACAACAACATATAAGCATGTCATTTATCCCCTAATTGAAATATACTGATCCATCTCTTAAACATGATAATTTAACCCCTGAACACATAGTTTCACCCCCACTCTTTTTTCCACCTTAAGCCCTGTTTCCACAAAGCGCTCCTTTTTTGTTCAATATGTTTTGGCAAGGTAAACCCTGATCTTACCTGACCCTTAATTGGTAGGTGTAGTGAAAGCAGAATGGGGATTACCGCGTCAGCTACGTATCATCAGAGGTGTCAAAGGTATTGACATTCATTACTCAGGTAGAAGTATAGATACTAGGGTTTAAAAAGACTTCTGTAGAAGTATCAACTCAAGCTTTTTACTCAAGTAAAAGTGTAAAAGTACTCAACTATATAAAAGTAAAAGTATTTTTACCAAATTCACTCCATCCGGATGGCGCGATTTATCCGGATAGTTGTTTTTTTTTTGTGTTTTTTTGAACGATGACAAACCGGAATGAAAACAAGCTGAAATGAAATAGGAGTAACGAGGCTATTTTTAAAAATGTAAGGAGTAGAAAGTACAGATAATTGCGTGAAAATGTAAGAAGTAGAAGTAAAAAGTTGGCTGAACGATAATTACTCCAGCAAAGTATAGATACCCAAAATTTCTACTTAAGTAAGGTAACGAAGTGTTTGTACTTCAAACAATGGAGGACGTACAGCAGAGATCTGCACCTCTGAGGTCATCCATGGGGTGGTGCTACAGGCTGACATTAATCACAACAAACGAAAACAGCCTTGAAACTACTCTCTGAAAATCCACAGGATATGTAAACATGCCGTGTTTTGTGATTTTCCTTATTACCTGTGTCACACAGGAAGGGACGATTCTTTTGACCAATCAACGGACTGCAGAGTGTCGCTTGGCAACCCAACAGGAGGGTAAACCAAAAAAGTAGGTCGGTAGGGGTTGGTTATTTTGGTACCATTCCTAACTTTTGACAGTGGAAACTCCAATACATGCGTACTGTACCGCACTAAACTGAACACACAACTTGGTGGAAACAGGGCTTTTGTGCAATGAAAATCTTCTTATCAGTAAACTCTGACTCTGCAGAGAAGCTGTACGATGGTTGGACTGAGAAACATATTTGTTTATGGCAGAACTGTTTCATCAAATGGAAATTATTTAATTCTTTAGAAACGTTTCTCCAAACCAATCCTATCTTGTCATATCTAGTACAAGGTTCTTTTTTTGATAAATCTCAGCTGCACACAATGTTTTTTATTATGACTGACCCCCTCAGTGCTGTGTTTATGAACCAAGAAAAGCAGCTGGCTTTTAATCATGTATTTTAAAGGGGCAGAGGAGGTTTCATTAGAGTCTAACAAGCTGAATGTTGAAGAGTTTCCTCAGCCTATAAAGGTCAGGGTTTTCAAATAAATTCCCTGGAGTAATCTGGAAAGACCTTGGCAGTTTGTTACAAAGTGTTGTGACAAATACAGTTTGAATAATTTACTACACTTAAACACAACTCAATTCAAAATGTCTTATCGTGAGCTTTGCACTTCATTTGTGTTGCAAACAAATCACTCTATGCTGTGTGTGCAGCTCACCTGCTGTGCACTGCCTGGTGACACTTACCAGAAGTTGCTTTAATTGGAATTAATTACTGCAGAGTCCGTTTCTCCTTTCCGTGTAATTATTACCAAAGTTCACAGATTGTTTACAAGAGAAATTAGAAAATTAGTCAGAGTTTACAGACTCATGGAAACAACTTTGTAATGTGGTTGTTCATTAAAAAGGTGCAGATACATTTTGACCTACACAACGACAATATGCTAAATTATGGTTGTTCCAAAAGTGCAAATCTAGCATGATACATAGATGTTCAAATGTATTGATTAAAGATGGAGCTACAACATATTTCACTCTTCACTGAAGATTTGTTTGCAGCACTAATAACAGTTCTTCAAACCTGCATGTTGTGCTGTTAATATAATGATATGTTTTGCATTAATTGTGAAAACAGCTGGGATGGAAACAGCGACCTGGGACAAGAAAATAGCATGCGTGTGATGGTTGCATAATGAGGAGCATTAACACTCTGCCTTCAGGCTGTCTGCAGGATATCTAGCCTGGAAGAACTTTCCTCGGTAGCTCTGTGACCTGATCATCACACACACTCATTTATATTTTCTTACCTGCTTTAAACTGCAAACAGGTGAATCAATTATTTGTCTGTCTGTTCAATCGACTGCAAAATAAATGGTGGCCTAGATTTTTTTTTTTTACCAAAAAAGCCAAACAGAGCCAGAGGACGTTTTTTGGTAAATAGCAGTAGCCCTTGGAGCCGGTGGCGCTCTCCTCTTTGGGTGCTGTTGCTAGGAGACAGTCGATCTAAAATCTGGCTCTGGCGAGGTGCACCTGCTTCACGGGGCCTGGCACATTCTGTGTCTGCGCGTTCAACACATGGGAGGAAGAAGTGATCGGAGCTGCACAAATCTTGGGGGAGTTTCCCCGCGATCAGTCCTGCTTCTCCTGATTAGATAATTGGGCTGAGTGGAGTGAAATCTGCAGGGACGAGCGTGCGTGCGTGCAGGTGTTTTCTGCTCGTGTGCCCCCGATGCACCGTTTGCTACACTTGAACAAACTCTCCCCCCAAAAAACTACAAAATGTCCTTCGCTCGCTCGTCTTTTGCCAGTAAATAGACACAGCAGGAGCTCGGAAGTCAATAAAGGACAAAAGGATTTGAAATCACGCGGCTTATGTCATTCATCAGGGAGGCAGAGTGCACAGTTAACAGCTCATCTCCATTAGGTCCATGAAGATTGACAAGAAAAAAAACCTGCAAAATCATGAAAATTGGGTCAGCTGCATTAGAACTAACGGACATCTCATGTGAGCTGAGGTGATAAAAGCCCAGAATATGTGATTATATAACAGGGGGGGGGGGTTTGGCTTTAGGGTAATCTCTGTAGCTTTACCATTCACCGAGGCGCAACAGCTGCCTGCTATTACCCCAAGAGCATCAAGACTGTACTGTACACGCCATCATGTGGGAAAGCTATACCACCCTGCAAATGTTGTCACAATATCTATTATCTATATCTATGACACTGCACATAAGAACGCTAGCGTATGCAACAACTTGATAGTGTAACCTATAACTTCTAAAAAACTAAATAAGATTCATTTTTTGGGATTTTTATGCCTTGAGTGAGGACGGTGGACAGAGTCAGAAATCGGGGAGAGAGAGAGAGAGAGAGAGTGGGGAATGACATGTAGGAAAATAGCCTCAGGTCGGATTTGAACCCAGTATGCCAGCTCTTGATGTGCACGCACAAACCGCTAGACGATTGGCGCCCCATTTAACTTCTAAAATAAACAAACCTGTTTCAACAGAAATCGTTATTCTCTGCAACTTCAAACAGAATCCTACATGTTTCATACATGTTTGTTCCCCCTCTCTGTCCAACCATTAGGCCTGCCAACACATGGAGAAAAAGAGAAGGCCCCGCCCACTCAGGAACGCCATATGAAGAGGCATAACAGAGGAGTACAATTCAAGGAGAACTAATGGACTCTCCAAATAGAAGAAAATTATTTATTTGGTACAAGAAATACGAAACAAATCCCTTTTGGTCTGACTGAAGGAGATCAGACTTATAAACGTCTGCACTCGGCTGGAACACTGAGGGAGCGGCGGGGGATGAGGGGAAGCGGTGTGGCTGAAGGGACAGCTTTGTTTTGGTGTGAGAGACTTGTGCTCAAGTGCAACATCTATTGGACATCTTCTCTGAAAGTCATATATCATACCTTTAAGTTAAGCATTCCTGTATTGTTGCTTACGATGTCTTTAACTTAAAAGTCGCCTTCTCTCCTTGACAAACTCACGCTGTTATAAAAATATAAAAACTAGACGGAAAAAGTAGCTTCACCTCAAATTGGGTTAGTATTCATGTATTGAAAACAGAAAGAGAATACTTGTACCAGAACATTTCTGTGGCCTTCAACACCTTTTCATTTAGTCAGTTTCTATTCATGGCGAGTAAAGAATAGACCTCATGAACACACCTTTCTAAAGTGAGGAAAGTGAAACAAAGCCCTCGCTGTGCATCACATGAGGATGAAAATAGCACTTGAGCATCACTTCTCTGGCGTCTCATTGGTCCCTCTGTGCTGCTATGTGTGTCACAGCCTCCCGTCTGTGTGTCTGCTGGGCTCTACTCACTGTACTGTGCATGTGTCAGACTGGAGCGCCTCCAGCTCCAGTCTGGAAGATGATCAGCTGGGCACGACGGGCTCCACAAGGGAACCAAAGCCAACAGCCAATAAACACGTCGGTATCTGTGCGCTGACCTGCTGAGCTGCTGAGCTGCAGAGCTGCAGAGTGTTAATTGTGCTGTGGGTCATTAGGCTGAACACAGGCATATTTCAGAGCTGGCCTCAGCGCTGGATTTGACCTTCTGCTGGGCACCCTGGGTAATACAGGATGTGGGTGCCAGCATCAAACTGACGGGTGTGAGGTGCCAAGTTAAAATTATCACCCTACATAAATAATGAGGAGGGGAGCTGACCTAGTGGCCCTAATACCAAATGTAGGCTACTGTACACACTTTTATAAGTTTGGATTTCTTGCTGCATTTGGATGAAAATAAGTTGTTGTTGTTGGTTATCATGAGGTGACTGGTCATTCCTTTTAAAGTCTTCCTGACATTTATACTAATATTCTGTGTAAAATACAGTCATTTGTGTATTCTAGCGTGTGAAAAATAATAAGCCAAATATGGAAAGCTTTACTCTCGAAAAAAAACACAAAGGGACGAAGGAGAGTGGATGATGTCTGTGGCGATTCAGGGAATGCTAATTCCAACAATGAGAATGCTAACATGATGGAGGTCGTCCCGTTTTGCAAAAAACAAAGAAAGAGGATAGTGAGGACGATGAAGAGGATAAAGAGGATGAAGGGGAGCGAGCTTAAAGAGTTAATTGTAATGGACTGAAAGTAAGCTACTTGTGTGCCTCTGGCTAATGTTAGCTACAGCTAGCAAACAGCTGCTAGCTAGTTGGAGAATTGTCCCTGTTTCCTTTGTGACGTTAGATAAATGAACTTGTTTTTTAATCAACAGATGTTTTGTTTTGGTGTCTTATTGTGATTTGTTTTTAGGCAAACTTTATGCATGCAATTGATTACTTAATTCTCAAGGCGCAGAATTATTGTAGTTTTTTTTATTAGCATGAATTTAAATTTATCCTTCATTTGTTGATCTTCAAATCTTCTTTTATAGTATAAACAAATGTTGAGTCTAATTTTCTTTTCTTCCTCGTGTGAAAAGTGTAAAAAAAAAACTGTTTACGGTCACTGAGCGTTGTTATCTGTGGTAACATTTTGTCCTAAAGCTTTTCCAAGCTAGTCAGACATGTTGTTGGGGATTTTGGGGCGATTCCCTTTTTTTTTTTAAATTTTAGATTTGGGTCTGAAAAAAAAAAAAAGAGATGGAAAGGTCAAGTTTATGACCCTTTTACCTTTCAGAGAACCCACCTCTGGAAGCCATCACAGTGATTCACGAGCCCACTCAGGTCAGTGGGCAGCTCCATTTAAGATGCTCAGTGAGCGAAGGGGGGGGGGGGGGGGGGGGGGGGGGGGGGGGGGGGGAGCGTACAGTAAGTCTTCAGGGGGGGCAGGAATCATCCGCTTGGGTTGTTTGATGTCTGTCTGGACCGCCGCGGATGATACTTAAGGTGGGTTTGATGGGTGGTGGTGCCCGCTGGCCATTTATTCCCCACTTTTTGGGAACAACAAGCCAGCGCCGGGTTAGGGTGTTTGTTGGTGAATTTCTATTTGCTCAGTGGAGCTAAAGTGGTGCAGGGGGGGGGAAGTAAAGTAGAAGACAGATAAGAGCCTGCAGCTTCAGACCTAATTCATCCAATATCTGCACTTCTCCAGGGCTTCTCTCTGTAGTGGGCTGCAGCTGGTTAGTGAGCGTGGAGGGCTCTTCTCTTGTTCACTGCGATGTCACCACACACTGATAAATGCCGCTTTGCTGTATTTGAAACACCTTTGACAAACCCCGCCCCCCTTTCCCTCTCTCTCATCCCAATAGTTGTGAGGTATGAGAGCTCTGAGAGGCACGAGAGAGAAAAAAAGTCAGGTCATCCTTTTCACAATATCATGGAAAGTGAGAGCTGCTGTTGGGTCCGGTAAAGCAGGGGGCTCCGTACACTGTCCTCCATGCATTGGCTGCAGGTTGACTCTTTGGTGCATGCCCCGCCCTCTCCCTCCATTTCCTGTCTCTCATTGGCTGTCATATGAATAAAGGCAGAAAAACAAAAATAAAAAAAATAAAGTGGTTGTTTTTAAGGATTTCTTAGTGGATCAATAAATATGCATGAAATGCAACAGCGTAAAGGTGATTAAAAGATAAATGCATCTTTGAACTAGTCCCTGACTTTGCCCTGACCTTTCTCGCATCACAGCGGCTGCACTGTGTTCAACACTGACGGTGTAAATAATGAATGGAGCGCAAGACAAAAGTTGTTTTAGTGCACAATCTGTGCTCAGATTCACAAGGTCAACAGAAAACAAAGTGTCCAGCATCCTTAAAGCGAACAGTCAGGGGGGCAAAGAATAAGGACCGTTTGTTTTCAGGGCCATTCCGACTGTTTCCTGAGAATTATCAGGATATTTGAAGCCTGTTACAACAAAATGAAATTGAGCATTATCCTGTCATTAGACGTGGCTCACCTATAATTAGCAGTTATTCCGATCTACATCATTACAGAAATATAAAGATTTTGTGTTAAAAACTAGTGGGAGGGTAAATTGTTCAAGGAAAGCAGCTGTTGTGAAATTCAGATGTTGAAATTCAGTCCAAGTACTTGACATTTTAATTCATGGTTTGATCCTCTGGAGAGATCTCAGTAATCGACGGATCAACAATGTGAAAAGACAGCGTCTCTGTCTCTCTGTTGTCTGAGAGACACTGAGGAGGGCTTGTTGTCGAGTGCCACTCCCTCCTCCGCTTCTCCCACTGTGGCACGAGCCTTTTAACCTTGACGACTTGAGCACTAAACAGCGTTTCCATCAGACGGCGCAGAGTACCCTGGTGGTTTCCATTGATGTCGCAATCAATCTCCTTCTGCCAGCCAACAGGGACCTTTCGCAGAGAAGAGCGCAGAAATCAAACACTGAGCAGCTATCTCTCGGATCTCTCTGTGCTGAGAGGCTCATTCAGTTTGAACGTCTCATTTTGGTTTTCGTGAATTCTCGAGGTTTGTTTTATCCCGCAGAAACAAGCAGGACATGGGGAAAATATGAATAGCAGCAGGAAGTTTAGAAAAGCACATATGGTGCTGGTATTTTAAAAATGAGCATGATGCTAATTCTGTGTGATTTTAGACTTTGCAATATCTCAGGATCGCCTGGAGGGAACTCCTTTAAACTCGTCACAAATTTCCACTTGGATTCAATGGTCAAGGTTAGTGGGGGAAAAAAAGGCCATATCTCAGGATTAATTTAACTTAATATGACACAATATATTCCTGGATAGAAACCCTTTCTTAGCATTTTTCCCATCGCATTCCTTTTAACAAAAAATCTCAGGAATGCCTGGAGGGAATCTTTAACCTTTAAGAGGTAAAAGGTCAAGGTACAGGTGACCTCACATTTGTCCGGCTCCTGCAAATGTGATATTGCATCAGATGTGATATCTCAGACACAAGTATTGTTTGTGCATTTGTGTGTATTTCGGGCCTTTGTGTGTGTGCGTGTGTGTAACCGAATTTCCCTTTTAGAATTAATAAAGCATAAAGAATTAAACTAAATTAATAAATGCTCTGACTACAGACTGACTATAACAATCAGACTTTCTGTCATCGCTCCCCTCATCTGTACAGTTTCCAGCTAAGATGAATAAATCCTGAATTACGTTGGTCTATAAGAAGAACGTCTCAGGTTCCTCCTCCCTCCACGGGTATGTTATGGTTGCGAAGTCCCATTTGAGGATTGGGCTCGTGGCCAGAAACGGCGGACTCGGAGTCCGACTGCTGCCAGGATTCATGTGTCCCCTCCTGCTCGTCCCCTCACCTGCCAACCAGCTCCTCATTCCTCAGGTTCCACGGGGGTCAGACCCCGGATCTGATGGAGGTTATACTTCACTGAGTCAATAAGGGAGGAATGTGGCGTGTACTGTGTCCCACAGGTGTGAATATTGCTCATGACCGTTGCCTGATATGACGATGTCATTCTTAGCGAGCAGGGAGACGAGCCTTAACATTTGAACCTGCTGTAGCTGAGCACGAAATATGCAAATGAGGGCTCCACAAAGAATGCACACAGCTACAGCAACTTGGTGTTCACGCTCTTTAATTCTGCACACACACTCTATAAAACAGCATAAGCAATTCCTCATATCACTGGCTGTTGTTTCCAGAGTTCACTCAGTTCTCTTTTTCCAACAGTCAGACAGAAAATGCTTTCCAGCGAGAAGTACAGCTTACAACTCAGGCCTGTGTGTGTGTGTGTGTGTGTGTGTGTGTGTGTGTGTGTCTGCCCAGCTCCAGCATGCTACTGCAGAGAGAGAAAAGGAAAGCAATTAGCCAACAGGTATGAGCTTTACAAACACCTCACTACCACGATCATATTCTGGCGCAAAGCAAAACGTTTTTTGGAATCAGGAGGTCCTTGAATGCACCACCAATGAGAATAACTAAACAGTCTATATGTCAGTGTCATTTACATGGAAATTTGACAAAAAAAACTGGTTATAATAGGTTATAATACAACCACTGAGTGTTTTATAGTCCATGGGCTGAAACAAGTCACAGTTCTTTAAGAAGAAAGAGAGGGTCGTAAATTCTAAGAAATGCGCATTGGTCCGTTCCTTCCTGCCAATCAGGGGAACACGATGCCAACATGAATTTACAGCCGTGCGTGAATCCAGCTCAAACCACCAGCCACATGTAGACATCTCAGTGCTCCTCTGATAATAGGAGTTAATAAGCACAACAACCTAATTACACCTCATAATGGAGATGACTAGCATGTCTCAATAACACAGAGGGGAGTCTCCCATGAACAATGGGGTCCATCGCTGGCGGGTTGGAGACCTCCTGACTGTGACCCTGACACATTCACCCACATCAAATAAGTGCAGACAAACGAGCTGCCGTTGCTACCCTGGAGGAAGCTTTCAGTGTTTTTCTTTTTAACCACTGAGAGGACGGCCTTATGATGGTTCGTCTTTATTGATGGCGGGGGGAAAAGACTGGAGGCCGCGCAGTAGTTTTTCTTTTGTGATCCAAGCAGAGGTCAAACAAAAAGCTTTGCACGGTGCGCTGATTGACGTTTAAAAATCCTTCTCAAGCATCATCACGTAAACACAATAGAGCAGAACAACTACTACAGATAACCATTACTCTGGTGGTTGTGATTTGCATAGTCAAGAGTCAATCTATCTCCAGTTTGAACCCATCAGAGTGAGCTTGATGAAGCTGTCTGAGGCTTCAAATACAGAAAAATAATAATAACAGTTATATTGAAAATATGGAGATAATGTTGAACCTACTCCTATACATGTCGTGTAGTGAAAAAACAAGAAGTGGAACCTAATTGCAGCTCTAAAGAAAATGACCAAAAGGCAAAAAGAAAAGCTTTACGTTCTCCGACTTCGAAGTCCGACAGAATCAGGAGGGAATGGAGGGAAACCAGACAAAGGAAGGAAGTAAGAGAAGGTAAGTAAATGGTAAATGGAGTTGCACTTGTATATTTATTTTCCAGTCGTGTGAATACTCAAAGTGCTTTTACACTGCAGGTCACACCTACACATTCACTCACTGATGGTAGAGGCTGCTTTGTAAAGTGACCATCAGAGGTAACTAATCCCATTCATACACATTCATACACCGCAGACAAGGCAGCAGGAGCAATTTGGGGTTAAGTGTCTTGCCCATGGACACATCGGACATGTGGCTGCAGGAGCTGGGGATTGAACCCTCGACCTTCCCATTGAGAGACGACTGACTCTACCAACTGAGCCACAGTTAATGGTAACTAAGTCTGAAATGTGCTTGTAGGACTTTGTGTGATTTTACAAATTTAATTAAGGTGAGGCGGGGACAGTTTCTCAGTTCTGATGTAGACTATATGTAGCTTATGTTCCTCTATTTGAAAAAAAAAATCTGTTGCTTTGCTTAACCAGTAATGGTAAAAAAAAACCAAGTAGCTCAAGTCAGTGATCCTGACCTGTCGTGGTGCGCTCTGGTCAACCTGCCTTCAGGGCATCTTTAACAATGTGCTGTTTCATGTCAAGAACAAAAGAACCAAACTAATTCTTCCTCATGTGTTCAAGTTGTGGGAATTCCAAGTCATGAACCTGGTCATTAAATCTGTCTTGTAATGAAACTCAAGCCTCACCTTGACTGAGAAACAGTCCCAGTAAAAAAAAAAAAAAAGGTTTGCAGGATGCTCGTAGAAATATTTTGCAGGGTTTTAATCTCAGGTAGAAAATATTGAAGGATGCATCCTTTGGAGCAAGGACAAACATGAGGTCCATGCATCTGTTAGTCATGTGTTAAATGTGTTTGTCTCCCCTGCAGCTTCTTATCGCTCTGCATCTTGCGTTCCTTTTCTTCTCTGCTACTGTGAGCAGAAAGAAAATTTCCTAACTAGCTGATTTATTGGGCTGCAAAGGATCATACAAACCCAAACCGTATGTGAGCCCACCGCCTTTCTTTTCTCTCCTCAGGGCCACTCTTTTCCGGCCCTCTCATGCCCTTAATGGAAATATGCAGAAGGTTTTGGGGTCAGCAAATTCATTGCTGTGAAGGTGCTACAAGCGAGAGCGACTTGTTTGATCTCAGCATGGCATTTGTCTCCAATAAATTAAGCGGCAATCGAGGCTATTTGGTTTGGTTGGGGGCCGTTTGTGCAGGCATCATTAACTGGCCAAAATACAGGTATTTTATGGGGGTACGTGTGCTTTGTCTTCATTGAAGCTCTTTGTAGAGGGTAAACGTGCAGTGCAGGGGTCCTGCTTCAAAATGCTGTGACTCAGTACCCGGTTGATGAACTTTCAGGGGGGACGGTATGATTACTTTTTTAATGAACACATTGCAGAGGTGGTGTTTTTTTTCCCACTTCAAAAGCCCCTTGTTTCCCATATAAATGAAAGGTCCTTATTGCGAACAGAAGCCTCTGCATTCTGCTTGTCTCATACATCAGTCACTTTGCAGTTAATAAAGGCCTTGAGTTTGACCGCTGTATCGTCATTCAGTCCAGATGCCGTAAGAGTTCATTGTTTTTCATTAAAAACCCATGCTAGTCCTTATGGGAAACAGTCTATAGGAGAGAAAAACTGCACGTCGAACTCCTTCAGATTTTAAACATGTGCTCTATATATGCAAACACCCACCACAGGCTCACCACTTCCCTGTTACACTTAACCTGAGACGCTGCTTCCTCTCGGCTGCTTCGGTAACGATCTGAATGGGAGGCTCTCTCACCCTCTTCTCTCTTCTCAGTTTCAGGACGCGTGAGCGAGGCCAGCCGCTTTTCCGCCGTCAGTGGATTTCGCGTGGCCTCCTCCTCCTCCTCCTCCTCCTCCGAACGCTGCCGTGAAGTCACCCGCCAGCCAACACGCCATTACAGGTGGTCAGAGCGTCTGCCTGCTCGCCCACGTCACAGCAGAGCAGGCGGAGGAGGCTTCCATGAGGAGGACGGCCACGCTCTGAAGTGTCATCATCTGGCCAGACGTCTTTCCTGGTTGCACCACGTGTTAGAACAAAGAAAATGAAAGCGTCCTAATGTTAATAAAAAGACGATTAAATCATTTATCATAACGTGTTATTGTTCTTAAACTTAAACATAGGATTCTTTCTCTTTAAGGAGAGCGCGTATAACAACCATTGTCCATGTATTCAGTCTCTTGACATTGTGACTTTGCTGGCCTGTAATTTCCACTTGCATCATTACTTAACACATGGATCTTTTTTCATTTCCATTTGGATTATCTGCATTAACGAGTTAATCCTGATTAATTAAGGACTGAAATGAATGCATTGTTGTTTTTAAAGTTGCGATTAATCTCATGCTATTTTGTCCCTTTAGGCTCTCCGTACATTGTCGTCCTCAGCGTCTCCCTGCAGTCTCAATGATGTAAAAGAAGGACACTGCTGCATCTTTGAATGTCTCTCTTTTTCTATTTACCTTGCTTTTTGTCCGAAGTACAAAGTTGTACATCGACTATTTGCACTCTCTCTTAACATTCTGCAGACTTTTTTTTTTGCGGAGAAGTTCATACTCAGACAGGACATGGATGCTGAAACCAAAGACTGGACGTGGTACACAGCTTAGCTCTTCATCTGCTGTAGGCCAATTTTTCATCAACACCGTGGAAATTGTTGGGCTAATTTCCACATCCACACATCATCATTAAACCTAACTCTACTCAGAATAAAAGATGGTTGTGATTCACACGATTTAAATGTTGTAAGTTATTGTAAATGTTGATGTTTTTTCCGGCCCCTAAGCCACACGTGAAGCAAGGTAGGCTCATTGACCAGAACTCTGCAAAGATATGACACTCTACCGTATCGTTTAAGTATAAAATGAGGGCATTCAAACTCCTCAAACACGGTGGTGAAGAGCTTCTGTTCATCCGCGCGTCCAGTATAGTGAGAGGCTACCTGTTTAGCATACCACGGTCATTCACAACTCAGGCCCCGCGGCCCCCAAGGGATGTTTGTGTTTCATCCGTCAAACTCCATACCATCACTGTGAATGCTTGTCCCTTTCTACATAACTGTCCCTCCCGCCTCTGTGGGACCTGCTGACGTTGTGGTCACGCAAATGATTTACAATAGCGAAGAAAGGCTCGGACTTAGAACTTGGCACCACGGGGGCTGACACGAGTATGTTTCGAGTAGGAAATAGTAAGTGTGGCTGATGGTGCCAAGAGGAAAGCACTTCAGATGAACATACATGACTCATGCCCATAAATACACACAAACACTTGGATGCATGCGCTATATTTGACACCAGGTGTAAGATGTCTGCTTGTACGCGACACTATCTTATATATTTATCACTCTGTGTGTGTGTGTGTGTGCATGTGTGTGTGTGTGTGTGTGTGTGATATGTACTGTAACATAAGCCAGAAGAAGGTCTTCAGATTCACTCTCTAAAAATGGGTAGAAGTCAGCGACATACAGATTCTTGGAAATGGGTGTTGCTGTGCAGAGTACTTTGCTAAGTTAGGACATATCTGTCTGTGTTCACACACACCCTATCTTTAATACACACACACACACACACATATATATATATATACACACACACACACACACACACAGCTGAGATTTATGAAGCTGTTTCCTGGAATGTGGAGCTGGCTCAACAATTCCTCACACAACTCACATAGCGAGTTAAAAAAGACACAAAACTGCCAGGGGACCGAAACTCAATTTGTGTCATATGTTAGACCGAGGTTAAGTAGAGTCAAAGGTCTCACTTTGGAGCAACACAACAACACAAGAAACTCCCCTTAACTTCTAAGAACACAAATCTAATAAAAACTAATAACAATCTATTTATAAAAAGCTAAAAAAAAAAAAAAAAAATTATAATAATTAGTAAGTTTTGGCCAATGCATCATCAGAAATATGAAGAAATAGACCTTTATGATGATGTGGGTTCTTTTGTACAACACAAGTGTCCTGCACAAGTCAAGAAACCGCCTTGATAAATACGGGCAGCTGTATTTATCATGGTAACTGAATACGGCTGAATGTGACACATATCATTGGATATATGAAATAAGTATAGCTTGTTGGGATTTTAGTTTTTTGTAAAAAAAAATATCTGGAATCTTTTTCCCACTTAAGTTTCGGTCTTGAACTTCACACCAGTGGGTTGTATACCGGTTCATCTGTTTAGAGGGGGTCACAGGGTGAGGCACTGGGGCCATGTTGGGGCAGTGATGGTCACAGTATGTCCTGTCCTGGCCCCTCTCTCTCTCTCTCTCCCCCCCCCCTCCCTCCTGCAGCGAGGGCCTGCTTGCTGACAGCGGAATGACATCACCAGGGGGGCCCTTTGTCCACCTCCTTTTTTTTTAGAGCGTTGAAATTTTGCACACAAAGGCTGCACGGCGCTCCTATCTCCAGATCTGAGTGGACGCAGCACTTTTGAAAATCCCTAACAAGATTAAACCATAGTGCAATCAGCTGTCAGTCCGCTCACACTATGCTGCTTCTCAGAACTCGCATTGGGGACCCGAGCCCTGTTGTTTGAACTGAACACACAATAAGGGAGACATTCTAAGTTACAGAGGGTCAGATGGAGAGATAGGCTGATCTGAAATGGCAGGGAAGAACAACAACAAAACAACAGAGAGAAATGGTTTGAAATCACAAGTCTAACTTTCACACCTGGCTGGTAACCTAAAATCTACGAGACCTAAAAAGTGCTTTGGATAATCTTTAAAGGTAACTATTGTAAGCTGCCTAGCATGTACAAAGTGTTTTTTCCTCTCTCTTTTTTGTCAATTTTATCTTCCGTATAATATATTTAAATGAATTATGAAGTAATTTACAATTGAATTAATTCACAAATGTGCTGTAAAGGCTGGTCAAACCAAAATAAGATAAATCTAAGGCATAAAAAACTGAGATCACACTTTGCATTCGCTTCTCTGATGGGCTTGTTAGCTTTCTTTTTGCGGCATATTCAATATAGCTACTGACTCGTTTAGTTTGGTTCATGACTGAATGCTAAAGATTTACATTTATTTCACTTTAGTCTTCACTTTAATACACGCAAACATGAGATTTTAAGCTAGCCGCCACATGCACCGCATAATGAGCTCCACCAGATTTTATATGGCGGATGATACTTCCCCCAAGTTAGTTAGCTTAAAGGAGATCTATTCTGCTGATCCACATTTAAATACATACATTCAATGTTCAATGCTGGATGTCCATACTAAACTTCTGCAACGTTTTTTCAAACACAAGATAGTTGTTGGCGTAATCCCCCGGACGTGTTACCAGAACTTGGCGAGACTTGGCCAAACCCCGACATTCGGTTCTGCTGACATATTAGAGCAAAGTTGTCGGACACACCCACCGTTGTTTATAGGTTACTTTACTTTGGTCCAAAGCATTACAAGGTCACCTAACACTAATTTCACCTGTCTTGACGTGTTGTTTGAAGTGTCTGTCAATGTGTTTTTGTTGGCTAATCGTTCTGCATGTCGGACCTCCATGTGCATATCCATCCTGTTACATCATGACATCTTGAGAGCTCCACATACATCAAGGCCACATAGGCGAGTTCTTTCATCCTTTATTAATTTCAAAGAAAATGTCTTCCCTGTGCTGCTGGTACACTTAACCCCTTGTGCTAATCTTTAGAAACAGATGAATAGCCGTTGTTGCTGCTGTTGTCCAGATGTGTACCTATACAGTATGTCTTCAACATTTTCTCAGAATAGACGTAACTCAGGAAAGAAAAGCACACATGATGTGAATGAATCCAGCATTGTGAGGGGTACCGTCTCGTCATGTGTCAGGATTTTCTTCTGGAGTTGCTTTGCTCGCCTCTCCCTGGAATAACATTTCTCAGGATGCAAACAGCTAATAACTATGAGTCTGGTCCTCTAATACAGCTCAGCATACCGTCTCATCATGTGAACATAAGCAATAAGTCAGATTTTCTTTTATTATTCAACAGGATGATTATCGCCCTCTCAGAGCCTTGAACCTAATCAGAGCTACGTTTAATTCAAAGCGTCTCCCCCAAAAGACTTCTGAAAACCAAACTGCGTCTAGAGGAAGCCGATTAATTGCTGTTCAATGCACATTTGTTTCCAGACGACTTGCTCTGTGTTTGTGTGCTCTGACCGTAAACACTGAACATCTGATGACATGGCGCATGCATATATTAACGTACACATGCAGCAGACTGAAAAACCATTGGCGATGATATCATGGCGTCGCTGGTCATGCTACACAGTTATGAGATAACTCAGACGGTTTCCTTTCAGGACGTCGTGACAACATTTTGTTTTAATGTGGAACAATATCTGATTACGATTTAAGAACACTTCATTATCCACGTTAGCCTTTCATGTAAATCTGGTCATTCAGAGGGTGGGGGGGAACCAAATTTGAATTTAGTAATTTTTTTGTAAGAAAGGCTAGATGCAGAATACAGGTCATTTCCATTTGTAGCACTGAGGGGACATAACATTTTATAAACAGGCACACAGGTGTGTTCACCTCTCTGTGTTAAGCGCAGCAGGCCCCCACATTTTAAGTATTTTTACACATTAGATTCATCATTAATGATTTGGTTGTATTTGAAATTGAACTACTTCTGTATCTGTTTTTACGATAATGGGCAAAATATAGAATTGAAAAGAAACCCGAGGACACACGTCAATTCTTCAAAAGAGGGACAGAAGTTACTCTGAATAAGAGATCAAACTCACAGTATAGCTGGTGGAACAGATGCTTGCTCCAGTTTTTACGTCCAGACGTCGACCCTCTAACATTTACTCCATCTTAACGAAGCGACCAATTAAATAAATGACTTTTCAATTAATGTTGTCTGTCCTTTAATTTCTGACCTGAGACTTTTAGGGAGAGACGAGCTGACATGAAGACCTTAATGAGGCCAATAAACACAATGAGAACACATATAGGTCAGCTTTCCCTAATCAAGATAAAGAGCTGCCATTAATGTGTGAGGCGGGCGCTCTCGTTGCAAACAACAGGGTGTCAATCAGCATTTCATTTAACGTACACATCTGTAATTTGCACCAGTTGTGTGGAGTTAAATACTTAATTGAAACGGACTCTTTTCCACTTTGATGGTAATATAATTCTGGTACAGTAAAAGTTTCAGAGGAGAGAAGTCTGCTTTCATTGAAGAAAAAAAGCTTCTGTAGTCAATGGTTTAACCTCTGTATAGTCTGGAGGTTAACACCTCAGCTGCAGGATCTAATCTAAGTCTTTGCATAATTAGAAGGAAAATGAATGTGGGACCATTTAGGAATAATCTGCATAGAAGCACTTCTTTCATATAGTCTTTTTGGGGTTGGCAGAAGTGGATCAAAATCCCTCCAAACCCTGAAACATCAAACAGGAAATGTTTAATGTTCTACCCAGAAGTGCCTCCAATTCTCATCTGTAATAATTGTGTGTCTTGGCACCCGTGTCATTGATGCCACATTAACCACTAACGCGACAACAATAGCGGTGAATGCACGTCTGTCAAATCACTGCAAACAACTCCTTTACAAATCAGAGGCCCGTGACAGTATGGATGACCTCTCCACCCTGCTGACCCGGACACAGCCCTCTGCAGGTACGGCGCAGTGGGTCAGACTGGTGTCAAGCCCTGCGGTTCAAAGGTGAGAAGAAGACCAGTGCCATCCTGGAAATTAGACCAAACTAATTGTCCATCAGTCCACTTTAATTAAAGCCGAATCAAAAGGAAGGCTAGTTCACCCGTTCCAGGGCCATGACACCAGCCATGGGCGGGGGGGGGGGCGGGGGGGTTATTATGGACGGAAAATTAAATTATGCATGCTGCAGTGCTCTGGACACAAAAGCAAATTCCCTATTTAATTAACAAACAAAGAGCCTTTAACAAGAAGCATGCACTGTAGTTTGGTTATAACAAATACAGTGCAGCCTTTGGAGAACACACTTTTCTTGAGGAGGCCCGTTGTCGTCGCGAGAAGAAATAAAGTTATCTTGTAAATTATCATTAAGATAACAGATCAATTCATCAGTTAGACTGTTTTTTTCTCCAATATTTGAAGTCACCATACACTACAACCAGTCTAATGCATGTGGCAAACCAATACTATTCTACCTAACAGATTTGCTTAACAGTAATGTCAATCAGCATGCCTCTAATTAAACCATGTTTATCATTCAGAACTATCCCAGAGGTGAAACCTGACCCTTGTTAATTTGCTCATTGCTCCGGCTAAATCCCTGAGCCTATGCGGGAATTGCGATTAGCATACTGACATTAGCATATTAGCATGGTAACAGCTAGTTAGGAGTCCAGGCGTTATCCCCCTCTGTTACTGCAGCTGCAGTCTGTTTAACTTTGCAGCAGCAGGGATCTCCATCTGCAGACAGCGAGCGCTCCCTCGGTGAAAGGTTTAGCGCACTTGCTTTGATCAGATAAATCCTCATGCCAATGGATGCGCCACGCCTTTCTCCAGCTCTGCTGCATGTCAAACCACCTCTGGAAGATGAAGGCACTGGTCTTCACTCTTGCTAACCCGGGGCTTTAAATCTGGCATCATTGCTCCTATTTATTTGTGTACTAAAGAGGCAGCATGTGAAGCACTTGACAAGTGCACTTCAACCATCTGTAGTGCCCTTTCCTGCTGAACTAGAGAGGAGTGCAGGAGCGTGCAGAAGTGTCTTGGACATGTATGGAGCCTATGCTTGCTTGTTTTGTTGACCCAGATCTATGCATATGACCAAGTACAGTGTGCTCTCAATGTGTTGTGCTGGTGGTCACATTCCATATCTCTGCTCAAAGTTTGCCGCCCAAGATTTGAGCCACGTGTGGCCCCGGAGAACTGCTATAGAATATCATGCTGCAAGCAATTCCTAATAGAGGAATGCCTATTTTTGGCTGGACTGCTGCATTTTTCTGCATGGAAAAAAAAAAAAAAAGTTAAATCCTCCTGACAGCACTGCCGAGCAGTCAAAGCCAGCTGTGAAGTGTTGCTTTAAAGGGCTCTCACTGTTAAACATGTGGCCGCCTTGTTTAAATCAAACTATTTGTGGCTCCATAATTACATTCTAGATGTGCTTCTGCTTTTTAACGTACATGCGGAGTAACATCTGTATCTTCAGACGACCTACATGCAGTATCTTCTCAGCCGTGACATGGAGTCTGGTACCTTGTCAGTCAAATGAGGGGGGAAACAGCTGTAAATAGAAGTGCTTGTGAAGGAGCTAGAGGTTGTTTGTTGGGTTTATTGTTTATTAATTTGATAGTTTAAAAGGACTTCAAGATGAAACAATTCAGGGTTAAGTGTCTTGCCCAATATCGCACATGTTACTTCAGGAGCTGGGGATCGAACCCCTGGCCTTTCGGTTGAGAGACGACCAACTCTACCAACTGAGCCACAGCCGCCTGCAGCTGCAGTAAAGTTCAGCAAATGACCCTCATTAAAAACACAACTTGTTGCACTTACACTTTTTGCATGAATCAAACAAACATGTTATTGCTTATGGATTTATGGTAAAGAGGAAAACTGTGGATAGAGTTTTTAAAAACTTTTTTAAAAGAGTAAAGCTGGCTGTTTCCACCTGTTTTCAGTTTTTGTGCTATGCTAGGTTCAGGCGTCTGCACAGACTATTTTTTAACTAGGGTGGCCCCTGACTTGTTCTTTTTTTTTTGGTGCTAAATGTGGATTAAAAAAACTTCCTCCAAACCCTGAAAGGTACAGAGGAAATGTCTAACGTTCTACACAGAAGTACTTCCACTCCTCATCTATAATAATGAACCATTAAAGTGACAACAATACTTTGAATCACTTTGAGGTGTTTATCACTCTGAATGTAATTATGCTCCTCAATCAAAATGATTTATAAAACGTGACTCATTTACATATTCATTTTTGCCATTAAGCTCATTACGGGTATTTCACTCTACAGCATGTGTAGCTTCAGAAAAACTTTGATTAATTTGGTTGCAAATTGTACCAAACAAACAAACTTTCAGTGTTCAATGCAAAGTACACGTGAGCTTTTAACTGATAAAAGGTGAGTACTCAGTGACCACAAAGCCTTAGGAGGCGGTCCCATTCAGACATCATGAAAAGTTATTCAAGGCAGTTATTTTAAAATACTCCCCGTGTTCCCAGGGTGAAAAACAGGTACCTTTTAAGAGAGGGGAACAAGGGATTCAGGCAGGAAAAAGCTTCTTTTTTTTTTTTTTTTTTTAAACTTCACAGCTGCAGGATGAGGTCCAAGTAGAAGACGGGGGAGTTTCAGGAAAGCATGTGAAGATTTTCAGGAAAATAAATTAGTTTTCAAGTCACAGTGGAGGAGAGGGAGGATCAGGAAACTTTGTCCAATGCTGAATGAAAATATACCATCTTGAAGACCTCTTAACAAAACACCTTGTTATCCTGTCGTTATTCAAAAGATCATGACATCACTCGTCCCTAAGATGTGCTGCTTTCTGCTACATGTTATTTACATTACATCTATTAAAAACATACGGCTTTGTTTAATGTCTGACGATCACATGGAAGAATAAAGAATCTGTCCACATGAGAAGGATTGAACACACAGTCCTGAGAAACCAGCAACATATGCTGGTTATATAATCTTTACGCAGACACCTATATAAGCGGCTTCAGGAGGGATTTAAGGTTTAATATATGGAGGAGCAATGTATTCAGCCGACTTAAACACATGTATGTCTACTGTTTGTCCTTCGTATTAGCGCTGACAGAGAGAAATGAATGAATCATCATTAACAGTGCTGATCCCTTTTAGCCTTTGCAAAATCAGACAGTTATTGTTTGTGTCAATCAGAAGTGTATCCATTATCAGCCATGAACTTTATGACCACGTCCTCTTATAGGCTCAATGTAAAAAGGGAAAGTCCATCAATCAAAGTGTGGAGCAATGAAAGGCTCAACGTCACGCAAACAGTAATTTGACTCGTCCTTCCTCTGGAGGGGGCCTGGCATGTTGTCACGTTGTCTCCCTCCGTCGAGGGCTCCCAGCGGGGGGATCCTCGAAGCTCCGACCGGGATTCCTGCATCAATCTGGAAGTGTCTCCTTGCTCGGAGAAGAGAGGCCTAATGGGAGAAAATGTACCACCTCATCACCACCTCCCAGGGCTGCCATAATGGAGCATCCATGGTCATTAAAGGAGCGTACCTCCCACCTCAAGAGCCCCTATTCAGTCTCTGTCATCATTCACGGCCATCACTTCCTCAGAATTTAATGGTTTTGGAGGTTCCTTTTATCCCATTGTCTCTACGCCTCTGTGTCCTTTCCCCATTTAGGAGCCCAAACTAGAGGACGGGCCTGTTAGCTGGGCGTCGGGGCTGACCTCTGCACCCCTTCACTGGAGACTCCTTCAGCTTTGTTTTGGGCTTCTGTCCCCCTTGCCAAGGCAAATCAGACCCCAGGAGGGTCATGGAGAGAGGGAGCCACTGGGGGTCTTATTGTCTTCCCATTCACATCATAGACAAGTGGCCCGGAGTGGACATCAGACGCTCCTATAGCCACACACACTGAAGGGACAATGTCCACGCAAAGTGACAGCTCCTATTGGGAGAGGAATGCATGTGAATCAAGGAGGTTCAAAGAAGCACGCCAGCAAACCAACGACATGGGAATATTTGATTGCCAAGCGCTATTTCTCCCTCTTCAATCATCTTCATGCAGACAATGGAGGAAGATTACAGTCAAACTGATTTATTGTAATGTAAAGCTCATCATATAGCGAACGTAATGCATTGGGAAAGTATGCAGAGGGAGCTGTACATTGAATTTTCCAGAAATGCCTCAAGAAATCAGACCACAGAAGTGACCGTCGCTGGCTGATTCTGCGTTCTGTGCTTTAGGGGGCAGGAGAGAACTGGAGGAGAGAAAAAAAAAAGATTGGCTGGACCGCACAAGCAGGGCCGAGGGGTTGGAGCAAGCCTGCAGGATGAGGGGTAAGATTAGGAGGCAGCTGAGAGAGGGCACGCAGGCCGAACTCCAGTACGCATTCCCGCCATGGCCCGAGGCCAGGAGCTGGGGATTAATACAGACGAAAGAGGAGGGCCGGCGTTGGCAAGTCAACGACAATCATTTCCACGCATGTTCCAGTCGTCTTTTCTGATGACAATGTGCATTTGAATGCATGCAAATCAGGGTGCAAGGATTAATTTAGAGGACTATGACAACACTCATGCCTGGCTCATTTAATCACAGCTTCATTCAATTACCCTCTTGGACACTTGGCAAGCTTTGCACATTTTCAGATCCGTATAAAAAACGGGCAATGTTGCTACTGTGTAGGCTTTAATTTGATGATTTCTCCCTGTTGAGTGCGTCACAGTGGCATATTCCCCCGTACGATACTGTACGTTTTCTTATCTCTCCTTTTCTCATCTATTTTCAAGTGCTAATGTTGCGAGATTAGAGCACCAGAGCCCCCTGTAGATCTATTGACCAGCGATTCATCGGCTCATCACAGGACATATTGCTGTTTTGTTAGCACTGTGAAAAGCAGCTTAAGAGGTTCATCCTCAGTGATACCTGCTGAGAGTTACAGCTGAACCTGAATAGCAGACTTTAATAGTCTTTCCAGTGTCTGGAAGGGGAGCCTTCAATCTAAAAGTAATCACATCTGCAGAGCTGCAAGCTGGAAATCCATGTTTGAGTGCCAGGTGAGAGGGGTCTTTTTCATGCTGGTTTTTATCATCCGCAGCCAAACAAAATGCAGGCAGGTGATAAAGGAGTGGCTGGGGGCTTCAAAGGGCTTTAACATTAAACCTCCTGCGTAGGTTTCTTTCTTATGAAAAAAAATTCATATTCAAAATGCTAATTTGAAAGAGGATAAGGAGACGAGAAAAATCCTAAATTATTCATCCTGTAGTCATTTACCTGATGTGACTTGATTCACAGCTACCATGATGTTCAAGTCTCACAAACAGCAAAAAGCTAACTTACAGGTCTGCGAAGACGAAGCAGGTAATGAGGAACTCACAGTAGATCAACAGGTAAGGACATTCATCATCGGCCTGATTATTAAAAGAAAACATCAGAAATCAAAACAAGACAATCCATGTAGGAGCAACAGGGAATCATGTGAATCATAGTTAAGCTTAAAGGTCCAATCTGTAAGATATCTACTGAAATAAATCATAAAATAACCTCACTACGTCTTCAGACATTAAGGACTGCTGGCTTCTCTGACAGAAATTCAGCAGCCAGTATGTCCTCCTAAGTTTTGATTCCGGTCCCAAATGGTCTGTTTCGGTTTTGACCTGAGTCGGTTTAGAGACACCAGAAGGCCGTTTTGGATGTAGCTCTGTTTGCCAGGTAAACGGAAAACCAACAGGTGTTGCAGCGATGGAAGCGGGCAAGAGAACTGGTTCAGATATAACCGATTCTATCCGTACAAAAAAAAATCCTCTGCAGTTTTCTTATAAGCTTATAAGTGAATCAGAGGAAGAAGCAGATCCAGACTGATTCCATGAAAGTGACAAATAGATAATAAATGAAGCAGCAGGTTTTTCCCTTAATTTGTTTCCCTCACAGCTCTTTGTGCGCTGAGAGGATTAATCCTTAATTAAACACTTTTAAATACTGCAGAGTCTCAGATCACCCCCTCACCTCTCCGCCTCTCTCTGTTGCCACGTCCACGTCATGGAATGTGTGATGTCATCGCCAGAGCACACACAGCACATGCTCTCACCTGGTTTCCGCAGTAACCAAACCACAGCTGTTTCCTTCTCTGCACATGAAGTAAGACTTCAGTGAAAGGCCTCTCGCATACCTAGAAAACACAGGAGAGTATAAAGAGAAGGTACACAGTGTGATCATGTGTGTGTGTGTGTGTGTGTGTGTGTGTGTGTGTGTGTGTGTGTGTGTGTGTGTGTGTGGTGGACAACGATAGCTTTTTGTCTTTTTTTGTGAGTCCTTTGTTTAACTGTGTGACTCACAACACTTCAAGTCAAATGCTCCGAGGCTTCACATTCAACACCTTTATAAAAAAAAAAAAACGTTGTCTAACACATCAAAGGCTCAGTTTGTGACACGTTTTGGGGCTGCGCTTGCACGAGTTTGCAGCAAGAAAAGAAAAACAGAAAATTCAGTTTCATTTTAAAATCATCTTGAATTTCATCCTTTAATTATTCAGCGTCCACAACATCTCATTCAGAGAGCCAACAGGCAGGAAAGAGGCTCCGCATTGGATTAAGTTTTCCAACATAAACACAGTTTAGTAAAGCAGACTGTCATCACACATGATATACGCACGCTGCAGAGCATCCTTCATTCATACCGAAGAGCCTCTCTAAAAATAACTCCTGTGCAATAGTGATTTTATATTCGTTGCGCTTATCAAAACATAGCATCTGTTCTGTGAAATCGTCAAGGCTGGAGCCAGAGTTTATTTTTGAAAGGAATAGTTCAACATGTTGGTGAAACTAATCCGACAAGTACCACTTTGAAAATGACTAATTTACAAACTTAATCCACATAAAACGAAGAAGAAAACTCGACATATTAGAAGGAGGTATGTGCCGGGGGCAGTGACTTCCTGGAGTCTGGAGTAAGTTGCCTTGTAGCTAACAGTGACTCCATGAAGTGTGTTATTTCATACAGTATTTAAAACACCTGTGCTCGATGGTATTAATAGCTGAACATGGAGTCGTTGTTTTTTTTGTACTTCAGCTATTGAGCTAATTAAGCAAACGAGCTAAGCTAAGCTAAGGTACTCTAATGGTATTTGGACTGTTATGGCTTTTCTAATCTTCTGTTCATTCACTGTGTTAATATGAACTAATCCCAGCCATTCACAGGCCGCTCGCTATGCCAGCTGTCTGATTGAGAAATGATCAAGTCTACCACAGCTGCCCAGTGGTGACTTGTATTAATGTGCACAAATGAGTGTGGCATCAAGCTTCTCATCACAGAAAAAACAAAGTATTGCTGAAAAAAGTAATAATGACAGTGGTTAGGCGGTTAGCACTATTTATTTTGTGGCCAATTCAAAACGACAATCCATGACAAGAATCTGGGATCTGTTCCGAACGGTGACATTTGTGAAACGTTGCACCACATGTTAGCACTGCAGCTGGCGAAGTCGCCTCACAGCGGGAATGTTCCTGTCCTTTTCTGTGTTTGTGTCGGTTCTCTCCGGGTTCTCTGACTTCCTCCCACAGTCCAAAGACAAACTCCTTATGATAAATGTTGACTCTGGTTGTGTATACTGTATGTGACAGCCCTGTGATTGGCTTGCAACCTGTCCACGGGTACCCCACCTATTAGGGGCGTAACGATTTGATTTTACAACAGTTTTAGATCGGTGTATGTCCCCCGTGAAGGGCAACTTGCAGAGCACCTATCGATGCAGGAATATAAACCGATGCATCGATGCGGCAGATGAATCGTTACACCCCTACCACCTATCACTCACTGTCAGCTGAGTGACCCTCATGGAGAAGTGCGATACAGATAATGGATGGATTGATGGAGATGTGGACGGATGAATGGATGGTCCTCTATAAAACCTGAACATGCACAACAGCAGCTTCAGACACTGGTTGCATTATTGTGATGCAGATGAGACCGCATCACGGCACAGGTGACTTCCCTCAAAGTAAAGATTATATAGAAGCTTCATTTTCAGAGTGTGTTTGACCGGATTCCCTCGCATCAGTGCGGTGTCTGCACACGGGATTAAAGCAGAACAGACGTTATTCTCAACAGTTGGACATGGGAACAAAAGGCAACATTTGACTGAACTCTTCCAACATTGTGCATAAACTCAATCACAGAAATAAATACTGTACTGTGTGTAACCACTGAACACGCTCAGGCTGACAAACAGCTGGTATAATGGCAGTTATTCAACATCCTTTTCTTTCCTTGGTGGTAAACAGACCACACCGTTTGACTTCTAACAATACAGGCGCACATTATCCAGGCTAACTTGACATGTACACACACACACACACACACACAACACAAGCAAGCACACGCTCACTACACACCGCCAGCTCGGCGCAGTGCCAAGCCTTATGTGTAACTGGCATGACTGGTTATCTCCATGGCAACGGGAATGTTGGCCCTGGCAAGCGCCAAGAGAGCAGCTGGTAGGTAGTGGCAGATTAGTCTCCAAACAGATTTACAGCCAGTCAAGTACTGCATGGCCTTTGAACAGAGGAAGAAATGATAAAGAAGCCATTAGAGTGAGAGGAAACAAAGAGGAGATTGTAGTACAACCCAGCGAGTCCGCTCACTCAGAGCAGCTCGAACCTTTTTCCTGGACGATGTGCCAGCTCGCCGGAGCTGCCGAGTGTGAGAGAAGCTTGTAGCTTTGAAAAAAAAAAAAAAAGAAAAAAGAGACCATAAAAGAAGCTCTGGTTTCTGAGAAAAGAAAAGAGCCGTTTGCTTGTCTTTTGCGGTGATTCAGGACTCTGAAGTCCAGTATAGGGAGGCATGAGTTATTAACCAATTCATTAAGTGAAGTTGACAAAGAAAGAGTATTCATTAGCCTGAGCATACATTGGTGTCATTGTGTTTGGATATCTGGATAAAGACCACCCACTGTCAAAATACTGATTAACACAATTTGAAAGCCAGTTTTAAACTATCCAAGGGTCGTGATTTTTATCAAAACATTTGGTGTATTTTTTTCTCTTTTTGATGAAAAATAAATGAAAGATGAGAAACCACCTGGTCTCACTGAATGGTTTCACCTGTACGTTCACAAGGACGTTGTTGTGGTCCCTTAGTTTGTGTCGTCTCACTGATATTTTACAAGTGTGTCACTACAAAAAGTAGTAAAAAAAAAAAAAGAGTGTGACCCTGTATAAACCAGCTCTCTCAGAACGCTCCGTTTTGGTGTGTGTGTCTCTTTAAATGCAATGAGCCCCGCCCCCTGAGTTTTCCCAGTCGACGTCCCTCCTTCACTAGCGAGAATAAAAATGGCGGACCAGCGCAAAAGTTTTGTTCCAGGCTGGAGGTGGAGTCCATGGGTGGAGATACCAGGGGAGGGGAGGGTATTTTTGTGGCGACAGACCAGAGACGGACCGCGGTGCTCGCTGTGACTAAAGTGGCAGCAAACGGTCGAGTAGTGTGCGGCGCTGACGGACCGCTGAAAGTTACAATGTTACAAATTAAATTAGTTAATTTGCAATGAACTAAATTAACATAATAGCCAACTTATTTAAAGCCCACCTCTGATCTCTGCCTTTGTTTCAACCACATCACAACGTTAACCATGTCGTTATTGTTGTCTTGACGACGAAGGTTAACTGACTAAAATGAAGAAGGTCAACTGCTTTACGTAATCGAACTTTGGCCTTTTCTTAAGCTCAGCTTTAAATTACATGATTAAAGCCTAAATGAGTTCAGATGTCCTTGAGCAATTTTAATAATTTCACACCAACCCATCTGATCACAGTCAGTGGAAGTCAGAACTACAGTCATTTATAAGTCTGATCAGTAATTGGAAGTGATAATTACATGTATATTTATGGAGTCTGTTCAGATTTATTCTGTGCACTATTAGAGGTGACAGAAGTTAAATGTTAGGAGTAAACTTGTGTCTATGTTTGTTGGGGCATCATACACCTCTGCTGTTATGTTTAAGATGTGTCTGTTTAACTGTTTAAGTTTCAAACTGATTTAAAGGAAGAATGTGCGACTTTTTAATCCAGTAGATGTCGCCACTGAGCACCAGCATGAAACCAAAACAAACTGCTGTGTGGCCACACCTCCGCCACACTAATGGAGCGAACCATTCTCCGCTCTACTTCCACAACACGCCCACAAACCCCTCTCCCCTAACGTTCACAGAAAGGAGTTAACAAATGGAACGCACCATAATTAAGCACCATTAAGCGCGAGCGGTGGACATATTTCTCCTTTGCTCGAGCTGCGATTTACCTGTGGCCCGCGTTGTTGTGTTAGCGAGCTAATGATAGCACACTCTAGTTAGCTCGTAGCTTCACATTGCACATTGATATAAAAAGCTTACATGACATCAAAACAACCAGTGAGTATGTTATTTTTCTTCTCGAGTCGGCCGTCCTGTTGCATGTTATCACAGCTCCGACAACAACACAGCCGGCAGGACTCGCGCTTCTCACTCGTTGTAGACAGTCGTGACTCAGAGAGACATCCATAGATTTCTGTTATATTTATGTGTACGATGCCGCACAGTCTTCCTTTAATGGATGTTTCTTTTTATTACATTTATACAATTTGATTGGATGTTTGTTGCTTTAACACTTTAGGATCCAAAATCAGCCTCAAAACGTCATATCAATCTGTTTTTATTTTGTCCAAATCACAGTCAAATCTTCAAAACACATAATGAGATGAGCCGTTCTGCTAAGTGCTTCAGCCAGTGTGCATGTAAGTAATCTAAAGACCAGATCCGCAGATCACAGGAAAAGGAAATCATGTGGCCATGACAAGTGTGGCGACTCACTTTTTAACTGATGTAGAGCCAGTACAGAATTAAAGATTTCCTGATCGTAGTCTTAGCCGTCTGTATCCTGACACTCAACTGGTGGTTTTGAAAGACGTACTTTCTTTGTTTGCTCAATAATACACAATTCAAAATAAAACCTAATGCTGCATGTAATAATGTGTCAACGAGCTCTGACTGCCCTCCTGCTTTTATGTACTATTACACTTGTTTTTATGACTTGTGAGAAAATCCCAAAACACATTTCTCACTTTGACATCAGGTGATTTGAATTCAAAGTGAGCGTGTTCGAGAAGAGTGGGTGTCCATTAAAGTGTTTTATGCCGGCTGCCGTCACGATTTACAGACTTTTATTGCAGCATCACACACACAAAAAAAAAAGTGAAGCGCACGAGCGACGGAGACATAATTTTCTGAAGTGCTGCTTTGAGTGCTGATGAGACAGCAGCAGATGTTTCAGGTTTGATTTGGAAGACAATACTACTTGAACGTGATTTTCTTGTTCTAAATAATCGTTTTGTTATGATCCTATGATTAATCACACCCAACAACAAAACTTTTTTTTACACTGCTAGCTTTTATAGTCTTCCATTAGCAGACAGACGGAGACTGATGATTACATTGATTCAGTTTGACTCGCTGCAGTATTCCCAATCCAGTCTGACTCAGGAATATCTGTCCTTGCTAACAAGCCTCATCCTTCTGCAGAGCTCATCATGTTAACACTTCACTGCATGCTCCAGCAGATCCACTACAGCAGTCGGACGGGATGAAAGGGAGCATAACCAACAATGAAGGCGGTGATTAGCACACCATGTTAGCCGTATTTAGCGGTCAGAGCTCATCTGTGCAACTTCTTTTTGTGCTTGTGAGAAAAAAGGGTTGATAATGCACATGTGGGTGTTCAACTGGAAGAGGTCAGAAACACCTTGCTGCAGGCTACACACTTGACTTTACAGACACCCAAAATGCACTTGACATTACCGCCATTATCTTAGTATCAACATGACATCACGGTGACCCCTTGTCGTCTTATGAAAGATAATCACCTTCATGCATAGAAGCTGCAAGCTAACAGGAAGAAAATAGATGAGGAATTAGCAGGATTTGAGCCCCCCAATGAACAATGAGGAACAAGCCCGGGCATGTCTGACAAGCGCCCCACTGCCACCCCATCAGAGGGTGAGCGTGAAGTGCAGCATGAATCCACAGATTGTTGGGAGTTTGCACCCTGTAACAGACCAGCAGCTGCCGCCTGCAGCTGTCCGGGGATGCATTCTGTGAAAGATCTGACAGAAGTGGTCAAATCACACCACGAAATCAGAACAGGTGAAAAAATGGCCACCATTGATGCTGCACAAATTTATTAACGCATGTTTCAAGGGATGGCTAACTGAAGGACGGGGGGGGGGGGGGGGGGGAAGACCATGGAGCCTCTGTTTGGAGACAGCTGACTTTTGTTGTTGGAGAGAAAATGACTCTCAAAAAGATGCAGAACACTATCCTGAAAATAAACAAAAAAAAGAGATGAAACAACTGTAAAGAGAAACCAAACGGATGCAATGGGACATATGATGACCATTTTAAGACACATTTAGACAAAACAGACATAAAACAACCAAAAAGAGAATCCCATCAGAGACACAATAAGAGACAGAGAAAGACTGCAACATGATCAATAATGACCACAATAAGACATAAAACAACATAAACAGCCAAACAAACCAACAGAGACACAACCATACGACCCGAAACAATAACAAGGGAAGAGAAAACAACAAGAATAGACGCAAAAAGATCACAGAGACGTACAAAACTATTACAAAGACACACAAAGTAAAAGCTAGGAGACACAAAATGACCTCCAAGAGAGACACATCAACTACATAACCAGACAAAACCACTAAAAGAGACGCGAACAAACAGAGGCACAAAAACTGAACAAACAACCACCAAGATTTATAGCAAGATGAATCACTGCTGTACGATGTCACATGTCTCTTTCAGGCTGGAAGTCTTCATCTTGTGTGGAGAGGGTTGGGGCCTTTTTTTTTTTTAAACATGTTTGTACCCCGGGGGCCTGTTGTCTCATAATCCTCATCATGGACAATGAAGCCATTGGTTTCACAAGTCTTAGCCTCAACACTGCTGTGTATAGAACACATTTTTGCATCGACCAGTAATTCAAAATAAAACTTTTACAACGTGGAAACAGCTAAAGCAGCCAGTGCGTCCTCAAAGCTCCTCTTATATAATTCTGTAGCGTGTAGGTTGGCTTGGAGAAGTTCAGTCTTCATATAAAATAGGGTTAATTCCACTTGGCAGGGTCTTTAACTTGTTTTAAACCTCAGAGAAGAAGAAACAAAGGCTTTGGGTTTTAAATGCATAGGGGGCATATGGGAGGGAGATAAGTTAGCTGCTTGTGTTTCCATGCTGGGCTCAATATGGAGGGCTGGCACACTGTCAAATACCTGATATAAAAGGAAAGAGCGAGGCTTGACACTGACATAGAATTCACACAGGCTGTTAAGTTACTGAGTGTACTTAATGGTGCCCACAACTTCCACAAGTCCCCCTGACATAAAAACCAATGGTTTAGTAAATTGACGTCTCTTGATAAATGTAAGCTTATGGGAAAAAGTATTTTCAAGCCCAATGGCATCACATGACAACGCAATACCAAGTTTGGCCACCATGTCAAATTGGTTTCAACGGTCTGCACACTTCCTGGTGGCTTGGGCTGGACAGGAGAACCTACAAGCTAATTCAAAATCTGCCCAACTATTATATTAATGAAATATTAAAACCCCTGTTTGTGACTCTGCTATTTATGAAGACTGTGCTAATACTGAGTCTTGGTGCAACTAACTTAGCTGCTTCAAATGCTAATCTATGTTAGCATTAAGTCCTCACATGCTTTCTGTTTATCGAGTTTCTACAGTATGTACATTATCCATACATTTACCAAACATGGTGTAAATTCAAATCTGCTAAACTTTTTAAATAGTTCTAAACAATCCCTGTGTTTGTGATGGTTTCTAACCTTTGAAATCATCAGTTAGCTTAGCACACCTCAGTGCTGTTTTGCTGTCATAAACACAGATGAAGTCCTCCCTTACTTTTTAATTCATAGTTGCATGAGAAATAAAGTAGCATTATTCTGGCAGCTCTTTCAATCTTTGGAAATTCAGATAATTTTAGTAAAGAAGATTGATAGCACCATCATACATTTCAACCAACAGCAAGCTGGTTAGCATAGCTATCAAAGCTAATAAAGGAATTCACTACATTGTATCTGGTTTTTGGATGTAACCTAAACTTTCCACACACATCATCAAATCAAGGTCTCTCTATGTTTCCATCACAGTGAGCATACGCTTCACAGCACAAGGGGGCTTTGGGAAAGAAAGGTTTCCCAAAGTGAGACATACAGCCTACTTTAGGTTATACACTCTGAAGAATGCTAAACCAAAACCTGCTGTTCTGCTAAAAGGGAAAGCAGCAGAGGAGGAGATGAGAATCAGGTTTCTTTAACTTTCTCTGCTCTCTTCAAACAAGCTTCTGAAACTGAGAGAAGTGAATCAAAATATGTAGGGTTTTTTGTTTTTTTTTCGCCATTTTTTCCATCAAAACAGAGTCACCTGTTGTGTAAGAGGCAGAATTTCCATACAGTGTAATTATATATCCATCAGAATCAGCGTGTGGTTTGTTCTGAAGCAGGAAAATATTGAGAGAGTGCAGGCAGCGTGGTTTCTGCTGCAGTGGTTAATGGATAAACAATGGACTGCATTCTCCACTCTCCTCTTTTTCTTCTTCTCTGTCTTTTTATAGACGCCCTTCTTTCTTTTTAATGTCTCCCTGCCTTCCCCTTTGACATAGGTTTAAACCGAGCCATATCATTAGGGAGTCAAGAGCATCTCTGTTGTGCCTTTGAGGTTTCCCCTCACGGTTATATAATGATCTTCCCGTAGGCCTCTTCTGGTGTTGGCAGCGCTCCCTGCCTGCTAACCCGGCCCAGCTTTGGCCCCACTCCAGTCCAAACAGAACCCACTTTGTCCTCAACTCTGTTTTTGGCACCAGCTGTTCGTGCACGACTCCAGCAGCTGACTCCTTTGTTTTACTTACAGCCGGCTTTTTCTTCTTACATCACCTTCTTTTTTTTTTCTCCTCTACAGTTTGATCTGTTTTTCAGGCCTCGCTGTTCACTCTCTTTCTGTTTTCTTCTGTCTCTCTTTTTGTCTCATTTCTATTGACATTTTTTCCAGCTTTTGCCTCAAGCACTCCCCCCCCCTCCGTCTGCAGAAGAGGCTGTTAGTGCTGTGATGTATGAGGGCAGCTGACGCCCACCTGCTTCCCAGCAGTCGGTCTGAGGGTGTTTCTAAACTCCACCTTTGGCTATTGGCTATTCACTCGGCTCTAGGAATGAATCAATACCAACTGCCACACCTGTCGCAGCTCCTGGTAAACACCACGGATTGTATCTGCAGTCAAACCATTCATGAAAATAACTAATGATGATATAATTACATTTCCCTACCGCTGCCAACACTGTGCCACGATTGGTTATGCTTCTATAACTTCATGATAGCCCAGTAAACCTGGATTAAGTCGTATTTTATGGAGGAAGGACGTCAGTGTCATTAGCGATGATTTACAGCCCCAGTAAGTGCTTTCAAACAAAAATTCGTAAGAGGAGGAAATTGGCTTAATAATTGAGAGCCACTTAGAGGCAGTTCTCCAATAATCTCGCTTGTTGGCAGAATTTTTGCTATCTCTCTGCTATCTCAGCTCCACGCAGGTAAAAAGACAGCTGATGACCTTCTCGTTCAGAATAAATTACTCGTCCTAATAATCCCCGTGGTGAAACTAATTTATTGCTCAAAATGGGTAATAAAGGGAATGCTTTAGTTTCAGTTTAGTTTGACCAGGCGAGAAAGCGGTCTAATATCTGCAAAAGACCCCAGAGAAAAGAATCAATTGAACTGTTAAAAAGCTTTTTGCAGAGAACAATGGGAAATTAAAGTCCTTCAGAAGCTATCAGCGGGAATTTCCATTTTATGAAAGACAGAAGATGAAGCAACGTAATAAAGGAAAGAACCAAACGAAATCATCTCGGAGGTCGGATGTCACCCTTGTCATGACTCTATTACTAGCTCAGTACATGTCTCAGCATCAGTCACTCGTGGGGTAATTGAGCTGAAGGATATTGATTTGATGTTCGGCCTGATTGTGTGTGGGAGCTGAATAGCTGCAGACGAGACAGCTTTATGGCGCGGTGATGTATAAACTTTGAGTTTTATGTAGCGCACCTGTCAGATGGGGGTGTTAGCATGGCTGCTAACTTCTTTCCCCAACAGCTCAATATGTTCAATTGATTTGTGCTGCGGGCATCTCTCCTCTGAGAGCTATAAATCTTGATTGACAGGTGCCGCAAGCTGTTTAAGGCTTTTTACTGTTGGCATTTTTGAAAATGTATGAATGGCTTTGGCTTAAATATGGCCCAATTTGGGGCGCGGTGGTCGGTGCGCGTGCCCCATGTGTGGAGGCTGTGGTCCTATCTCTCAAATAAAGGCTCAAAAGGCCCAAAAATAAATCTTAAAAAAAAATAAGGCCCAATTGAGAAGCTCTAAAATATAGACAAAAGATGTGTTGTTATACAGCGACAATGGGTATTTCTTGTTTCTCATTGGCTGGCAGTTAAACAGCCTGAAAACATATCTGCACAGATGCTCAACAGCTCGGCTCCTTTAAGGCGAGACCAACCAGAGTGCAGGCATGGAAGCTAGTCTATATGGCTATGCAGACAGGGTGTTTTGCTCCTCATAATTTAACTAATTTTAAAGGCCACATTTTCAGCAAGTTCAAATAAGTCTCAGAGGTGCCGATAAGTCTGTGAAGTGTCTTGTTCTAAATCCACTCTGATCCTGTATTTGATCGTGCCTATAAACCCCTCTATTTCAGCCCTGCTCAGAACAGGCTGTTTCTGTGTCTGTACCTTTAAATGCTAATGAGCTGTGTCTGACCACGCCCCCTCTCTGGAAGGGTTTGAGTGTCTCGTGCTTTCTCGCTCCATGTCCTATTGTTTACGGTGAGAAGGCAGACTCAGAGGGCAGAACAAACACCTAGCTGTGGGAGTGTCACCCACCTGGGGGAGGGGCTACTGCCCTTTGTGATGTCATGAAGGGAAAATCTCCAAACAGCTTGTTTGAGCACACATTTTCTGAAAAGTGGAGCAGGCGAAAGACAGAGAGGATGGACTTTTCTCATCATTGGGGGGTTTGTAGACAGACTAGAGACACACATTAGTGTTAGAGGAACATGGTAAATTGTATTTTACAAAATATGTGACCTTTAAGAAAAAACATGGTGACCGCCATCTCCCGTGGCTAATATACTTACTATCATCAGGTTCCTTAATACAGCCCCACTTCAAAAAGAACTATCCCTTTAAATGCAGCCTACTTGTGGTATTTGCTAACAAGCAAAACTAAAATAGAAACTTTTGCTTATTGCTGCATTTGATTTGGACTTTTTCACTTTTCTGTCTTCATCCACATATCGTGTTGTTCCATCAATCTGTTCCTGCCACCACACAATGCAACTGCTTTTGTTTGAGCAGTTAATCTGTGTATGCAGGACACACTGTATTGACCACACACACACACACACACACACACACACACACACACACACACACACGCACACACACACAAAACAATGCTAGGAACATTTCATCTGTGCAGGAGGGATGGATGCCACTTATCAGCCAGCACTCGTTCAGACTGCTCAGGAAGATTAGTCAAAAAGAAACTCGAGGACCAACTGTCTCTGCTCAGTGGAGACATGTTTATTACAGAGATGTTCCACTAATGGCTACCTCTGCCCCTCTCTGTCTGTTTGAACGTCTTCCCCTCTGCCTCCGCTCGTCTCGTTCGGCAGCTCTACTTAGAGAGTGATGAGCCTCTTCCACTGTTCCTGACAGGATGAGGGGAAAGTGTACAAACGCGTGGTTAGCGTGCATGTGTGTGGGTTTTCTGAAAGCCCACACTCAGCTGCCAGTGGGAAGTATTGCTGTGTAATTACAGAGGAGGGAAAAATCAGGCAGACAGCGAGAGATAGGGACAAAATAGAAAGTGTCTGAAGCTTGGAGGAATGTGCTGATTAATGGGCGATCGAAGGCAGCGTCCCTGAGCAGCCCGCCTCATTAACGTTCAGTCTGACCCAACACCGCCTTCATTAGGCCTTAAAACAGCCCGTTAAAATACTGTCGGTGTGTGGTATCCTCATTAAAGCTACAGATGATAACCAAACAAAGGCCAGATTCCCTTTGAGTCATTACAGGCCGCCGTGCTTCAGCCAAAAATCTAAAAAAAAGACAGCTTTGTGTCAGGCTGTGAAAATGGGATGTCTTTCATAATTTTTAAAACTGGAGAATGAAGTTTGGGTTCGAGAAAATTCAAAGCTTGCATCACACAAAATTAACCTCAAGAACTTTTCTCACTTAACCCCGTCGATGTGGTCTACAAGAATAAATCACAACGTAAACCATAGATAGGCTTCAAAAACCATCAGAGTATGTTGCAGTTCCCTTTAGTTTTTATACGTTATTTTAGCCTCTAGAGGTATATTCACACCACAAGAAAAACTATTAGTGCAATGCAATGACATGCAAAGTTTGTGAAAAGGCACAAATTAATGTCGGGGGTCGCAAATAAGAGACTAGCAAAGTGCTGTTCTTTTAAAATGTCTGTAACTGTAATGCTAACATTTATTAAGAGGCGGCGTTATCTTTCATTTCCTTCTAATCAAATGCATGTTATGATCCAAATAATTAAAAACACCAGACGTACCGCTTTTCTACACAGGGGGCGCCAAAATCCAAGTTCCTCTTGGCCTCTTATCCTTTTTCATCACGGCTAACGAGCTGAGCTTCAGTCAGGTTTGACCTTTAAGCTGCTGAGACTACAAAGTCAGTAATGAACTTCAAACTTTAAAATACACCTGAGTTCTTTGTATACCCAAACAAAAGGGTCCAAGATGCTTCAGCTGAGTTTTCCCCTCACCTTAGAAGTAAAGTTTTATAGACATTTAAGAATGATACATTTTTAGGCTGTAACGCAGCAGATCAAAACGATGACTATTGGTGTCTCAGCAGTGATTTAACACCATCATTGCAGCTCCCACGTGCTCTGCTTAGTCATGACCTCTCGCAGTCACAGAACACTGACTGCATTTCTGAATTCAATAAAGTGAATGAAGAATGGCATGTACAGTATGTGTCAAACTTACCAGCTGATTATTGCAAATCGTGTGAAAAGCATTCAGCAGAGGTTCATCTGTCCTTCATAGAAGCACAGAACATTTGAAATGATTTAGAATATTACAAGGAAAGAGAAATATTCAGTGTGCAGGTTCTTTAAATCTAAGTGAGAATAAAAGTGGTCGGGTTAAGAGGTGGTTGATCATATTCCCGGAGAGTCCATTTTCCTCTGATATAATGCTCAGGGTGGGAACGTTAAACGCTACCGTAATGTCAGATTGCTTTCTTTGTTCCAAGTCGTCTGCTATTTAGTTATTTAAGGACTCAGAGAATTCATTTTCACTTCGCTGCTTCAGGATTGATTCACAGGGAAAAGATGATGGACAGTGAAAATCTGGAGGGAAATCTGGCGGTATTTCAGGTTAAACAACATATTATTCCCTTACTTCTCCTTGTGCAATAATCAATAGTGCAATATACCTCACTGGGTAATATATATTTATTTTTTATTTTTTTACCTGCAATATTTCTACCTGAGCATACATATCGGGACACATGGTCACCCTAGACAAAAGGAAATGGCTGACATGTGAGAATGTTAAATAATCAACCTTTTTGTTTCGTTTCTAAACTTGGAAAAGGTCGCACCCTCCTTAGCTTTAAACGCTCTGGAGTTGGAGCCATGTCTTTTAAGATAATTGTGAAACAGCTTAGATCCAGAGTAAACCTGATTGACAGATATTTGACACAAACTTGTGAGAAAGTCACATCCCTAAGAGATGAAACAGCTCCTGTGTGTCCATCATGTGTCATTTCTCCTGTGTAAACAAGCTTCATCCCTGAACTTCTGAATGCTACGCACTGTGGAAAGACTCTGTCTGAGATCATTATCTAAATCCCCAAAATGACACATTTAAAATCAGAGACTGTGCCACCGACAGGTCACATCGACCGTCTGATCAATCATGCTGCAGCTACCTTCTGGAGGAAATATATCGCCGTGGTAACAGAGTCGTCCACGCTGGACAGTAGAAGGGAAAGACTGACTCATCACGCTCAATAAAACAAAGAGCAAACAGCAAGTGCGTCAGGGACGGATACGCTGCAGCTATAAATGTCAAAAGCATCATTTCCCAGGGAGCGAGGTGCTTGGATCACAACAGAGCACTTCAGACGAGATGTTATGACTGAGAAAACATGTTTCAGCCGGCTGACCTCATGATCATTTAACACTCCTATTACAAAATGAAAACATGTAGATGGAGAATTAACCAGAAGCTTGTTTCTAATTATGATAAACGTGTTCATTTTAAGGGATCTGGATGGACAGTTTTTGTTCTGTCATATTTTTTCAGAAACAATAGAGCTGTTGTGGAGCTTTCAATCACGTCGTACAATTTTCCCTTTTTTTTGAGTCCTGTAAGGGCGACACAACTGATGTCATTCATTCCGGCTGAAAACTAGCCGACTCTGCTGCTCAACTCTTCTTCAGGTTATCTAGTAATATTAGCTTCTACTAGCATAACATCACAGAGTCTCTAACAGACGGCTGGTGGTTGAGTTGCATGTGGATAACGAGGCATCAGTCGAGGAAGAATCCTTTAAGAGCAGATTTAAGTCGATCCTTTTCCCCTTTTTCAAAAAGCACTGACCATGTTTGACTTGGTAAATTGCTAAAAAAAAAAAAAAAGCTTTGTACCAATGCATGCTTCAAAAGTTAAAACAGTCTAAAGGTAGATAGTCAGGTAGCATTGTCTGTAACAGCTTTGAAACAAAACATTCAAACTGGGCCCCCCCTCCTGTGCTCACCACTACCACAAGCGCAGACTCACTGTGCAGGACGTCGAGTGTACGTTCACTGCTTGTAGCTACACTGCAAGCTACCGCACGCTAGCACAAGCTAACCGCCGGTGTTTGGCATCTGCCTGTCCAGCAGAAAGCAGGTGAACTCTGCGTAGGCGGACCCTCGTTTTTGGAGCAAGCTTTATCCGCTTGGTGTTTCGCCTCACTATGATTATATTTTCTCTATCTTTGCTGCTACGTCCACCGCGGTCATATACAGCAGTTTGAATTGCGTCCTATTGTTGAATTGAGTGGCATTACTTTTGTATAAGTCCATATTTTATTTTAAAGGAAAAGGCAAAGACTCTATCTTTGTGAGCTTTAAAAGTAAACAAGTTGCAACCAAACATTTAAGGGCCACAATGTTGATATCAGCCCACATTCAGCCCCAATCTTATCAGATAAATCTTTCTTCATCAGATAAATCTCCACCTCTAATGACAAACAGAACATTAAAATCCAGCGTTTCTTAAAAATTGAAAGTGTCCGTGGGAGGTTGTTGTGGCTGTTTAAAAAAATCCCTTCTTGTTTTACAAGATAGGATGTCTTAAGAAGAATCTGCAGAACGTGAACGGAGAAAGAAACCAAAACAACGTCTATTTCAAGGTACTGTGGTCGTTTAATTCAAAGGAAACTGAACTGAAGGCGTCTCTCGTTCGTTGGTGTTTTCCTCGCTGCCTCCTGCAGAGGCGTGCAGGTTCACGTTGTTGGATCTGTTGCTTATTTCATCGTCTGATCATCACAAATCTTACAAACAGGCTCTACTGGATGAAACATCATGTCAAAGTATTTTACTCTACTAGCTGCAAAAACACGACTTGATCCTAAAACAACAGCTTGGAAGAAATAATCACATCTTGTATCTGGGGTTGTATCTGGAAACCTTTGATTGCATTTCCAGTGACCTTAACCTCTTTTACATTTGAGACTCCCGTCCACATAAAAACCTTACTTTAAGGGATGTCCTGCCATGGCTTACACCGGATCAAAGCTGATGTTTACCATATGATCAATCAACAGAAACATGTTGGGGGAAGCAACTATTTTCGCCATTGCTTTTTTAATTATGTCAATTTTCAAGGATAAATAAAAAACTTTTCAAGGTTCTTCTCCAAGAAAAGCCCCAAGGGTTCCACCACATAGGCTACTGTTAACTGAGTTTATCTGAGTCTTGAGCTGTTTTACTTGCTTTAAACTTGTCTCTATACAAATTAACATGAAATAAATAAATATGTGGAAATGGTAATAAATACATTACTGAATCATAAGAAACAATCTAAAAATGAGATACAGATAGAATCTTCTCCCTGAGTTTTGGGGTTGGGGTGAAGGTGAGAGAGGGCAGAGGGGACGCTGTCGTTGTTTATATTGAAGACTCTTGTTGCTCATGATGTAACTGCCTGGTGCTGAATGCAGTTGTAGTTCAGATGCAGGTTAAACAGAGCGAGATGCAGTCAGAGCGCTTCACTTTCTCTTTTGGTTTTGGTAGATAGAGGGAGCTGCTCTCCTTTGGTTCGCCTGATATCTCTGACTGTGACAGTTGGATGACATTAAAAAACTGCTTCTTGTTTTTGAGGGTTTGCCACACAGTTTCCACCCATGGTCCCTCAGTTTTCTAGGAATAACCGCAGCTCAATCAGTGGAAAAGTGCCACTTAACGTCATATATTTCTTCATGTATTGGTTTTAAGATGAATCATTTCATCCCAGCTCATACTCTGACCTTCCTCCTGTTCAATATTTAATGAGAGGAGATTGGACAGTCGGCTCCTGTTCGTCTTTTCCTCTTCGGTGCTTTATTTGATTTGAGGATGGTGGTTCAAACGAATGCTTCGTATGCCAAATGGCCATCTGCTCTAACCTTGTTCCATTGACCATAAACAGGCCGGCTCCATCAGTGAAAAAGAAAAAAAAGAAAAAAGAGGTCTTGGCCAAATATTTGCGGCTGCACTTCGACCCCATTTGGTTTAGTGTGTTCTGTGTTTGCATTTCAATGACCCGCGGTCAGTGTCAGAACGATGGCACGCGTGTCCCTGACGAGACGTCCCCTGATAAGACGCCGGCAGATGAGAAAAGGGAGCGAGGCCTTGTGGGATAAGAGCAGGGTGAAGGATGGAGCAAGTGCAGGCAGGCTGCTGGTTCACACACATAAATAAACACACACACGCCAACCAGCGCTCTGAGATCTTCTGAACTCCCTTTCTCCTGTGTTTCCTACCTTTAACAGCTCGTATAGTATTCTCTCTGAAGTGTCAGGAACATGCACCGGGGAGCACTTGTTATTCATTGCTTTATTATCTGAATGGCACTTGTCGATTAAGTAATGCCTCCCACCGCGCGCCTCCTCACTCAAGCTAACTGCGGTGCCTTTAATCCCCAAGCCTCCTAATTATTGCTCATGCAAATCACAGATCAGGGCTCACCAAATATTTTGTGAAAGCACTAAAAAAGAAAGGGTGAGTGTGAGAGGATCGGGGAATGCAGGAGTGTGCGTGCACATACGGGTGTGTGTTTTCCTTTTTGAATTGCAGCAGATATGGAATTAGCCGAGGAGGACGGGATTGTGCGGATTAGGCGGAGAGATTTTTACCAAACGCAGACTCCCCTATGTGTAATTCATTTTGGCGTCCTTGAAATTGCTACTGTGAGAAATTCAGCAGCTGCAACAGCAGCAGCAGCACTGAAAGTCCTCAAATAAGCACAATCCAGCCCCCCTACAACACCCACAACACCCACAGCACAGCCACCTCCGCCACTCCCACGTCTCTATGAAGCACGATTGCATGGAAGCTGTTGGGGGTGAATGCAGTGGGGGTATTTTTTTTTTTGGTGAAAATTTGCAGCTTCTAAAAATATGAGTCTTTGTGAGGAGTGGGTGACATATCTCACAGTTTGAAGCCGCTCAATGTGCTACCCTAATCCTGTGAAAGTGTATTAAAGGGCTAGGACACATAAATTACTGAAAAATATGCAGTTTTCTTTTTTTTATCAAGCATAAAGGTTTCTGATACTTGCTACTGAGACTTTTGAGCAAAGTAAAAATAAATCATTATCTTGTGTCCATAACATTAATAATTCACTGTAAATGAGCACTCTGGTTGCCTCGGGGTGGCACACAGTGAGCTGAAATGTTCCTGTTTGGCATCTGGCTGGGAAATTTTGTTGCATGTCATTGGCTATCTTGCTTTCCTCCTCCATCATTACTGACATATAAAAGCCTTAATTGTACAAAAGAAGCTTAGAAAGAGGGGGAAAATAACGTAATAAAATCGGAGAAGCTCAACCACATACAGCTTCTATTTCACGAAAACATATCTTTTCTCCACACAAAGAAGCCTTACTTACAAATACTAAAAACACAGAAACACACAGACTGATTTTCCCTTGGTGGTGAATTGAAATGCAGGTTACTAAATTTCCAACACAGGTTTGTTAAAAAAGAAGTGTGTGTTAGAAATAAAGATGCTATCTGCGCAGCTAAAAGGAGCCATAAGAAGTTAAAATCAAAGTCATAGTCACAACAATTAGTTTCAGTTAACTATGAGCAAAAACCAACTGTAGCACTGTGAGATACACAACTTCATACGATGTTACAAAAAATATAGCAACACACAACTTCTGCTAGCTAGCAGCTGCCTGCTAGCTTAGGCTAAGATTAGCATGAACATTCAGCTCATGACACTAACTTACATTAAAGAGCCCATATTCTGCCCTTTTTGAGGTTCGTATATTTAATCTATGTACCTACTTTTGTACGTTCACAATAGCTAAAGTTAAAAAAAGTGTCTGTTTTCATGTACTGCTCCTCCTTGCTCCCTCTACGCTCTGAGTCCGTCAGCTACATTCTGTTGAGCCCCCACTGTTAGACCCCACGTGGGCCAAGTCTGCTCTGATTGGTCTGCCGATCCGCTCTGTCGTTATTGGTCAGTTGATCAGCACGCGTCTCGGAAATTTCAACATGAGCTGCAGGGCCACAACGAGCCAATGGGCTTAGATCAGTGATCTCACACTGACAATGACGTCGGACTGACAAATTTTTTATCGAAGGGGGCTAGAACCGAGCGTTACATGCGGCTAATGCTACAGCTAACAGGAGGACGTAGGAGAAGCCGCGTTTCCGCAGACTTTGAATTTTTGCACATAGATGTGCCTAAACATGCACAGGACACTTGGAAAACACACTAAAGAGCATATAAAACCAGAAAAAGCATAATATGGGACCTTTAAGCTATTAATGAATCTCATTTAGACAGTTCTCTACTTCTTCATCATCCTCCTCACTAGTCTCTTTAACACCATCTGTGGTGTGGGACTTACGGGTTGGGAACCGGAGGGTCGCCGATTCAAGTCCCGATGTGGACTCAATCTTGAAATTGATCTGGTAGCTGGAGCGGTGCCAGTTCACTTCCTGTGCACTGCCGAGGTCTCAGCTCAGCTCCTCACTCTGACATTTCTCCATTAGTGCATGTCCATAGGATCCTGTTGGTGCATGTGTGTGTATTTCAGCCTGTGTGTGTGTTCAACAACATTGAGTGTAAAATTCAATTTCCCCTTGCAGGATTAATAAAGTACGTCTTCTTCTTCTTCTTCTTCTTCTTGCTGCTAAATCGCCGAAAAAGCATCTAAGTCTCTGCCACTGAAACCTCATGACCTAAAGTAAGATAGTAATTTATTTTTTATTCATAAATATATGAACCAGATTGAATTCACTTTAACATATCACATTTTTTATTCCAAAAATGTTCTCATTTTAATTTATCGGGGGAAGGGGGGGATGTAGGGGGGCTCACACATTTTTAAGAGGATGACTTAAGACCCTGCTAGCCCCCTCCCTCTCCCTCCCTCCCTCACTCCATGCCATCCATGCAATAAGAAATAAAGCATAGACAGAGACTCAGTGTGTGTGGTAAATCAGAGCTTTACCTGTCTTGTTTCTTTCTGTTGCCTCCGATGTGACTCTACAGAAGTCTACTCCAAGTGTTCCCATCCCATTAAAGCATACAGAGTACAGTAAGAGGATTATATCACCAATCCCCTGATGTCACTGTAAAGGGGCCTTACCTCATGGTCATCCCCACCTCCGCACCGCCGCCTTCAGCCTCCCTCCTCACCCTCTCCTGTCAGTATGAAAGGTGCCTCCCATCACAGGTGGACAATCAGCTCACAGGTTCAAACCGTTCCCCCCCCCCCCCCTCAGGCCCCGGCGATGACAGTACCTTCTGCACATGCTCAGATGCTTGTCTCGTTCTTTGGCTTTTTGAGTGACGGAACAACTGACAAACTGCCCACAGGAAACTCTCACAGCCATATGGTGTGAGAGCAAAGGTGCCACATAAAGCCATCAAGCCATTTGTTCTTTGACACAGAGGTGCTCCCGGAAACGATCCGTTTGTCAGATTCAGTCAGTCACATCAGAAGGCAGATGATCCCCTGCTCTTAAAAACAACATTAAGCTGCTCAGACCGTTAAACAGCGACATTAAAACACTTCCAATCAGCTCTACAGCAGCTAATGTTTACCCAAGAAGTGCCAAGATTAAATCTGAGGGGTAATTCATGCGAAAACAGGTTAAAACAAAGAGGAACTAGTCTTTCCTCAGGAGTTGTTCACTTAGTGGCATGCATCAGAAAGAATGAGAAAGCTGCTCACTCAGAAATCAGACACATCATTTACTCTACACTAACTTTCAAAGACTGATGTCTGAGCATACAGTCCTCCTGAAGACTCTTTACTTTTCTTTACAGTCGAACCTATTTTCTAGGAAACCGGTAAAAACACATTTCCGTAGTTAAGAGTAGCCGCATTGTTCTTGCCTCTTTTTCTTCACTTGTCACATTGACATGTGTATTCAATTCAGTAAAAGAAGAAGAATGAAGAATGCAATGTTACTGACACACTCAACCAAGACAAACGTTTTTACGTTTTCAAATGAAATCACTGACAACTGAAAGCGCTCCGTCATAATTTAACACGCACAGTGCGAGCACTCAGATCATGCTTGACATCAGACCGCAGTGTGAGCACATAAACTGTGAGCACATAAACTGTGAGCACATAAACTGTGAGCTTTGGTTGTGCGTCATAAACGATTCTCTCATAAAGTGTGATTACATTCCACCACGACGCTTGTACAATCGAATAGTGTATTAGTATGTATCATTTATATGTAGCTTTCATGTGCATTGGGATTGTAAATACCAACCAAAATAAACTATAACTACTCAAAAGCTCCTTCATTTTTGGGCATTTGCAGCCACTATATGCTGACAACCATGTCATCAACATGGTCCAAATGAGCTCGATGGAGCAAGAGCACATGATCTGGATCAGGGTAAAAGAGGTCTCTTGTTTTGGATCTGGATCTAGATCAGATATTTGAAGCTTTGCTTGGATTATTCTGCAATAAGAGACGAAAAACAACCAACACCACATCACTGGCCAAGAAGTCCCAGCAGCGCCTCTACTTCCTCCGCAAGCTGAAGAGAGCACGAGCCCCCCCAACCATCATGTGCTAGTTCTACAGAGGCACCATCGAGAGCATCCTGACCAGCTGCATCACTGTGTGGCTCGGGAGCTGCACTGCTGCCAACCGCAAGACCCTGCAGCGCACAGTGAAGGCTGCTGAACGGATTATCGGTGTCCCACTCCCCTCTCTCCTGGACCTCTACGGTACCCGCCTCACCCGCAAAGCAACCAGCATTGTGCGTGACCCCACCCACCCCTCACACAGCCTCTTCAGCCTCCTGCCATCGGGGAGACGGTACCGCAGCCTGCGGGCCGGCTCCACCAGACTGGGAAACAGCTTCTTCCACCAAGCTGTCAGGAAGCTTAACTCTCTCCCCTCTCTTCCTTCCCCCCCCCCCCTCTGCCCCCACGAACACTGGATGTTGAAACCCCCTCCCGTTTGTCACCAAGAATTCTGGAATAATAACTAATAACTCTGAAGCTAACTATTCAAAAGTACAATCAGTTTAATGCACACTGTACACATTGCACAAGTTTACTTTTTCTTAAAATTGTATTTTATTTATTTTATTTACCATTTTGCACAATTTAGAATTTATTACTGTAAATATTATTTATCTTATTTTTACCTCATTTTATTTGATCTTTTTACCTCATTTTGGTTGTATTGCACCGCGGGTCGGAGACAAACGCAATTTCGATTCCACTGTATGTCTGGCATATTTTGAAATTGACAATAAAGTTGACTTTGACTTTGAAATGTTGAAAATTGGAACGCTGAATGAAACCAACAAAAACTAAGAAATGTTTTTTTTCTCTTAGCGCAACTTTTTCTCATAAGCTAACCACTTTTATTCTTACAATCCAGCCAAGGTCAATACAAACACACAAACAACTTTACTTGTGTTTTTGTCCCTAGGGAGCCACCATGATTCTACATCTGGTCCAGAAGTCATTTCTCCCTCAAAACAAAGGCTCTGCCGAATCCAAGTGCAGCAGCTCTCTGTCGTTGTCGTTGTCAATGTCAATGTCAAAGACAACAGGCACCACCGAAGTCACTCTAATTGCCTTTGACCTTGGTCTGTGAGCAGTCGCCTGTCGCCCTGTTCTCGGACCAGCTATACTTTCTGTCCAGCCCTTTCCTCTTCAGCACAGATGGCCCTCAAGAATGACGTCTGCCAGGTGACGGAGGCTTTGCAACTCAGCGTTTTGGTTGAGGTTAAGTGAAGGCTGCTCATTGTGCTGCGGGCCCCAGCGTCTGACTCTCACCTGGGATTAAGTCCGTCCATTAGTTAATCACTCTAACACTAAACCTCCTAAGCCTGATGCTCGAACAATAGAAAACATCTCCCACAATCAATCAGCATTTTACAGCAGCGGTGCTCAGACATCACCGCGCAGAGTGTTGATTATTCATATGGCTGTAAATTGAACGTCTCTGCTTTGACATCTGCTGAGTTTTACCTGACTGTAAAGTCTGGCATCCGCATGGCCGACATTTTAACCAAATTACTCAACACGTTCAACCCCCCCCCCCCCCCCCCGCTGGTGTCATTACTACATTGTCATTAAAAAGGTTTTTGTATAGCTGTGGTGTCTGTAGCACTCAGCAGGCAGTAAATGTTCAAACGTGGAGTGAGAACAGTTGCGTAGTTCAGGATAAGAGTTTCTGTTCATTCCAGATAACAGGCCTGTATCACTCAGCCTGACCTGTTGCTCAATTTACCCAGAGTTCAAAGCAGCTGGTCACTCTGACCAGATCAAGTGGATGGACAAATTCAGAGAAAGGGAGAGTGAAATTCTAACGAAACAAAACATCACAGCAGTATTAGGTCATCGTATTTGGCAATGATTTATGGAGTTCTCCCTGATTACATGACTTATTTGACATGGCGGTTCGCTTGATCTTTTGCTCACTTTGGTCACAGCTTGATGGGGAAGTTGAAAAAGGAAAGAATCCCCCCCCCACCTAAAAAAAGTCCTCTTTCTTTTCAGCTTGGACAGCAAAATGCTTGGTTAGGGTTTCTTAAAGGGGAAAATGTGTATTTTTTTTCTTGGCCTTAATTCAAATGTTGTTTGTAAATGACTGTTAGGTTAAAACCATTTTGAAATCCCTCCATATTGTTTAACGCTGCAGCCAGGACTCGACTACATAGCTTCAATGTAATCCTTTGGGGCAATTACAGACACGCAAGTTGAGTCCACTAAAAGTGCTACCTGTGGACACTAACAGTAGAGGCTCAGTTTGTAGGTGTCTGACAACAGCATCGACATGTACACAGGTACTCACTTAATCAGGTGGGATTCTCACTCTTAACATATCGGGGGCGCAGGTATAGCCTAACGGTTATTCCATCGAAAGGCAGCTTGATCTGGAATATAAATATCACAATCGACGACCATGTTATTAAACAGCCGCTATCTCGATGCTCGCCTTGAAGAGGACGCTAATGCCGCGTGGAAATAGTCAGGTAGCTGCTGCGTGACTTTGATGAGTGGAATTGAGGAATCAAAATAGAACAAATATAATTGAGTCTGATGTCAGGAAAGATGACAGAAACCCACATGACAAAATGATGAATTTGGATACAAATTCTAGAGATTTAGCTTTCTATTATTGACACAAGAGCCTTCGTTACATAGTGAGAAGGCTAATGTGGGTTTGGGTTGCCTAAACCTAAGGCCTAACTAAATGAACAATGCAGAGTGGAAATGAGCTATATCAGCAATGCTAGCAAAATATCAGAGTGAGTGATAAAGTGCAGTTGAGGTTTTGAGGGTGCAAAGCAAAAGAAAGTAAAGCAGTGTTGGCGAAGGTCCAGGTGAGCTTCACCAGCTGGCGACTCTCCCGAATCAGCCTCCAACTTGTTGGACAGGTGAGCCTCTAAGACCGAGTTTTCAGAACCTTTTCAGCAAACAGAGCAGTCTCTGAAGAAAGCAATGTGTACGATAATGATCAAATAAATCTGACAAGAAGTTCAATTTAGCTACGGCACCTCTTCCTGACAGTGAGCTCCAAAGTCTAAAAACCCCCGAGCTCTTTTTTTATTCCTGCGGCGCTTTTTTTTTCCAAGGTGTGAGCTAAGAAAAAAAAAAAAGAGAAAACAGAGGCATGGGAGAGTGTTAACTTCTGTAGAGCCATTCATAGTGTCCTGACTGCTGGAAATGCTGGTGAGGAATTCAGGGAATGCGACTTCTCGGCAGAGATCAAAAGAGTTGAACATTAACTGTGCTGAACTCTTCAGCCCTCCAGTGCTGCTCCCAGGGACTGCCTCTCAAGTTCAAGGGTCCCGCAGGAGCCCTGTCGAATGCTCAGTGTCAATAACAGGTACGTCACATGGAGCTGTTACACGTGAAGCTGCGGGTCGCCCGCCAGCAGCCCTGTTGACCCTGCTTCAGCCATATGGATACTGGGAAACACACTGATGCTTAGGTGCTCTCACACACCTGCCGCTGCCACTATGGGGCAGTAGAAAGGGTGACTTAAGGATGCTCGTTTCTGAGGAACACCCAGAATGTTTTTCCTTGAAGGATTAATCAAGAAGAGCGCATCTAAAATAACCAGGCAGCAGTTTTCCCCCCTCTTATCCAAACTTTCTCATGACTGTATTTTGCAAGAGCTGTCAGATACCAGACACCTGAGGTGACAAGTGCTTCTGCAGGGGTTTGCCTTCGTCGAACAATTTGAATAAGGTGCCCCTCGTATCAGGGAACTGTCAGAGCAAGCTGCAAATGAGTGAGCGTAAAGATAAATCTTACAGATTAGGGGCCATAACTGAGTGATCTTTGTACTCGGAGGTCTCTGGTCCATTCAGTCCACCTGCTGAAGACTGTTAAAAGAAAGCCATTCGGACCGGATTAGTTAAAGAGCAAATCGGAAATTTGATTCAGTCCTCTTTAATTCAATCACTTTATTTAGGACCAGAACTCGAAATAAAGTAAAATCAAAGAAAGAGAAGGTCAGCAGCAGCCATTGAAAAATGCTTGAACACACAAGATACACACACACAGACACACACACACAGACACACAGACACACACACACACACACACACACACACAGACACACATTATTCAGCTCAACAGGGATTAGTGTCAAATGATACAACTATTGTACATATAGTATCTCTTTGCTGAGGCCTTGGCAGAGTTCCCAGGTCAGAAGCAGCTACTACTGAACACAGTTTTGGGTGGGTGCCATGTTTTGACAGTGAGGGATGGGGACGTCAGTGCAGCAGCTGTGGGTCTCTGTCAGAGGGCAGGAACGGGGGGTAAGCGGGTTCACCGGGTGACTCTGCAGTGCAGGCGCCCTCTCTTGTAAGAGACTCGGGCCGCTTCCTGCTGCTGGGGGATCCCGATGGATTTATGAGCCGGCAAATTAAAAAACGTAAAAGCAGGAGGTTCAGAGGAGCCGGAAACTCGGGCGTGAACATATTTTTTTGTGTGCTGTCAACAAGCAGGAACGTCCGGCGCTGAAAAATAAAGCAATTGCAGGAGCGAAAAAGAACTGTAGATCCTCGAGTGATCACTAGAGTCTGACTCTTAAGGCCAGAAAATCCCAGCTAGCCACAGTTGACTGATAAGATTTGATAACTCTGTGTCTGCGGACCCCTCACTCCCCTCCTGCTCCAATCAAAATAGGTTTACTTCTGGCTCTAGGAAAAACCAACATGGAAGCAACCAATTACTGAACTCTAGTCTTGGTATAAGCAAACAAGAAACCAATGGGTGACGTCATGGTGGCTACGTCTATAATTTATTCAGACTTTGGTTGTTTGTGCATGCTTGTGCATTAAGAGCTGCAAAGCGTATTTTGTTTTTTTGTACCAGACTGTTAACATATAAATGTCTACTGTGAAAACGTCTTTTTTGAATGGGTGTGTATGTGACTCCTGGTGCTTCTGCAGCCAGCCTCTAGTGGACACTCGAAGGAACTGCAGGATTTTACTCTTCGGCCTCAGACGTTGCTGCTAATGTTTAGGAATGTGCACATTGTCGCCCTCTGTGGTGGCTTGAAGTAATTACAGAGCTGACCTGCGAACAGTGAAGAAGAACTTAGCTCTTTACTTAAGACCAGCAATAATAGCAGGACATACAGCAACAGTACGGCAGCTTTCAATAGCAGCTCCCGCTTCCTTATGCAGCGTTCTTTGACGTAACATCCGGTGTTTCCACGGCAATGATAAACATTTTGTGTCTGTCATGGCAGCTCATTATGGCGGCTGCTGTGACAAGACACGTCCCGTTACAACTATAAAATCACGGATTTCTCTGGCTTTGAAACTGTTGGAAATATTTGAGGTGATGTAACTACTCAACAAAAACAATATATATAACCTGGGTATAGTACATTTTTAATTAATTTAGATATTTGAATGTAAACAGTGTGATAAAATGCTTTAAAAAGACCTAAAATAATCCAGATCTGTGGATATGAGGTGCCAATTTAACTGTGAAATCATGATACTTTTTGGAGGAGACATTTATTGAACCTGCTATAAGACATCAGAATTTCATCTCCACAAACACAATATTTATTCCTCTAAGATAAGGCTGCATTTAAACAGATTACAAAGACAATCAATCAGAGCGTGCTGCCGCTCACTGCACACTCGGTTGGTTTCTGATCAAAAGCTCCTGAAACACCTTCGGTGGGCCACGAGGGACAGCAGTCTCACTCTCACATGAATATTTGACGGCCCATCAAAGACATGTCAAGCGGGTAAAAATGCTAAAGAGCCTACTTAGAATTATCAGGGGCGCTTTTTGCCCCCTCATTTTACAGGCTTTTTATGAACCTTCAAGGGCACCTCTGCCCCGATTCCTGTTAATTACTGACCCTGGTTACTGTGTGTGTGTGTGTGTGTATATGTAAATGTTTTTTGTCTCATTTCTGCACTTATCATGCAGACTAGTTATCAGATAGCAGTGTGAAAGCACAGCGATCCCTCTGAGACAGCACTGTCACCGAGCAGTGGGACACATTCTGCTGATATGGACAGGATTTCACTCCGGTGTGGACTTTGAACTCGCTCCTTCACTCTGAGGATGGCAGGGACGGGTTTTCAGGCCTCTAATTGGGGGGTGGGGGTCTTTGAAGTTTGTTAATTTTGTAGACAATTTGCGTCACCCTGGTTGCTTTTTTCCATCTCTTTGTGATTGCTTTGTGGCTCCAATTTGTCATTTGTGTCGCTCTTTGTTCCCCCGACCCCTTTCTTTTGTAGCCATTTTTTTTTTCAGGGTTTTTGGGTCTCTGTGGTTCATTTGTGTCTTTTAAACATTTCAATGTCCTCATTTTTTTTACGTCTTTAAGCCTGTTTTTGTCTTGTTTTATTTTATGCCTTTGTGGTCATTTTCTTGTCTCTTCTGTGTTTTCATTTTCCCCTGTATTGTTCTTTTGTGTGTCTTTGTAGTCATTTTTGTCTCTTTTAGAACGTGTTGCATCTTAATATCATTCTGCGTATCTGATTAACTGGTTTAATCAATCTGTCAATGGTTGTCGACTCTTTCTGATAAATAACGTTCTTACCTCTTCGAGCTTGTCTGGTCTGTTTTTGGTTTTACTCTCTGGGACTGTTTTGCATCCTGGGGGTCATTTGAGGTAATCGTGTGGTTGTTTTAAGTCTCTTTGTTTACATTTTGACTCTTGTTGTTGCAATTTTAATGAATGTCAAACAAGAAATGTCACTTCATACAGATTCTCTTGTCCTGGCCGACTCAGCAGTGCATCCATACAAAGGTAGATAAATCAGATGTCCATCACCTCCTGACCCGCACGTGCAGACGCTTTCACTCCGAGAAGACAGAAACACAAACGGGTTCACAAACGCCAGAGGGTCAAGTTTGTGAACAGCGCAGGTCAGGGTTTAGCTTAAGAGGCCTGAAGCCCAGAAAACCCAACTCTTTTGAGTTATTTCAGTCCCAAATGAGTAATGAGATGCATACTTGTGTGCACGGTGGAGACACAGAGGGCCCTTCATGTACACAGCATCGGCGGGTCTCCTCCTCTGTAAGCTAACACAGCCGGCCATTCACTGTCTGTCACACTGCAGCACATGATCCTCACACCCACGGCTCTCCTAATCAGCCTATTTATGAATGTGGCGGCATATTAAAAAGAAGAGGTTCGGTCTCGCGGCTGTGACTGCACACAAAGACTATAATTGATTTATTCAGTTTAAATAATAAAAGCTTCTTCACGGGGTCAAGGGTGTTATTCCCCTAGAGTCATTTACTGAATGGTGAATCATCAGATGTTCTTTCCTCTTTGACCTCATCCTGCTGCAGCTTCTGATCACTCGATGGTAAAACTCAGACGCATGTGGAGTTGAACTCTGTGACCTGTGCGTCTTTTTTTGGGGCCTGAGCTGTCATTTGTGGACGCACATGATTCTACGCTGCTTCTCCAGGACTATACTCATCCCGGACAACAGGCACTACGTTAGACGGGAGATGCCTTAACGCCACTGCGCTTGAAAATTACAAGCTTTGATGCAATTGTGGTTTCTGTGAGTGTGTGTGAGGCTGAGCTGTTTTGTAGCGATCGTCACAAGGTCTGTATCCTCTGTGTTCTCCTTGTCTCCACAAAGTCTGAGACTCCGCGGGCAGAGCGAGTGTTTCTTATTGGATGAAATGTACAGATTTATGTGGCTGTACATCGGATTAAATAAGGAAGTCCTGTGATGATATGTTCCATGGGGAGTATCTCACGATCTGCGGGTCTCTCGTCGTCTCTCTGTGGATTTCATGCTCTCTGAATCACAGCACTGAGCTCACACAGGACGTGAAGTATCATTGAAAATTATTTGAGACGAATCTGCATGTGTGACCTAAAAACCCCACCCGCCCTCGTGCACCAGAAACCCTTCGACGCTGAGGTTTTGCTTTTACTTTAACCCCCCTTACGTACTGTATAGCATCCATAAAGAGGGCGTGGTTTCTTTGTTTTGGTTGTTAAATAAAATGTTCTCTAACACAAAAATAAAAAAAACTCTCCAATGAAAATCTTGTCGCTGATTTAAAACCGTCAAATGTTTACATGCACAGTGAAGCTGAGATGCGGTTATTGCTTGATTAGGCCAGTAAATCAGACTAAGTAGAACCCTTTATCCCATGAGGGGAATGCTATTGAAATGTGCTACACACACATACAGTAGGCTGAAATACTCATGCATGCAAAAACAGGATCCTGCACTAATGGAGAGACGTCTGAGTGAGGGGGCTGCACATCACCCCGAGCAGTTGGGATGCTCAAGAAGAGAACTAGCACCATCTCCAGCTACCAGACCCATTTTCCAAAAACCTGGTCCACACCGGGACTAGAACTGGCAACCCTCTGGTTCCCAACCTAAGACTACTGTACTTGTCCCAGTATTTAAGCCTCTAGGGAGAATTGATTTAATGAGGGGAGTATTTCTGATTCCACTACAGAAGGTGGCTATATACCCTCTTTCAGCTGGTTACTATTTGACCTTTTTTTTAATTCCTCCAGTAATGCAACTTAACAAAAGCCCCTTTCACACATGCACAGCACTCCTGAAAGTTTCCAGAACCGTTTTGGGGTGAGCTCCATGTGTATGAGCGAATGTCTAAAATTCTCCCTGCAACTGTGTCCGGACTTTATCTTGCAAGTATCCCTAGAGAAATATATGCAAGAAGTCGGGTTAGAAGATGTGCGATTGCAGCGGAAAATATTCAGGATAATTCAATGTGAGTGAGTGGGCCACTCTTTCGTTAAATGCGAAAAACTGTCATCATAGATGGAGTTGTACTCTGTTGCTTTGTCTGCCATTTGGATATGTTTCAAACATTACACTGTGACTACCTCAGGTTCTTTTTGATCATGTCCTTCCTCCTGAGACGTGGAGACATGTGTGAAACGTTAGACGCAGGCTAGACATTTTGAGAAGTACATATGTGAAAGGGGCTAAAATAAGTATGTAACCTGATGGAACAGCTTACTATGTTCTTCAAAAAAAGTTGTAAATCTTGTGTTCTTAGTCTTGATTAATATTGTGTTAACTGTGTAAGCAGCATGTATGCGATATAAAACTACTACAAACAATCATGGACTCGCGTCTTTCTCAAAAAGACTACACAAAGCAGCTGGTGTGTGTGTGTGTGTGTGTTTGTGTGCAAAGCAGCTGAAAGAAAGTAATTTCACTGAAGAGGTCGATCAAAAATAATCACAACCGCTGTCTGTTTGTCACCCTCGAAACATTTCTTGGATCCATTTCTCCATAAACATCTGGAACTGATCCAACATCAACAAACTGCCTAAAATGTGGATAGCAGACAAGACCAAGCGGTAACTACAGCATGTGTTTTCTATGGCTGATCCACTATCACAGCAACCGGCTGTTTCAGCAGTGAAGCACTTTTATTGTGAAGCAGCGAGGGGAAATGTTCAGTCTGAATGAGCCATAATAACTCAGCTCGTCTCGGATACAATTCTACATTTCACTCTTTTAGCAGACGTTTGAGTCCATAGTGGAGAACATCAGAGGAGGAAACAACGTCAGTGAGTGCAACACCGAACAGCTTTAAGGGGACAGATACAGCTGAGTGACAGAGATGAGAAAAGTTGTTTCCTGTAAGTGTGAATGGTTTCAATCTGAATTCAGCATGTGGAGAAGTACACAAATCAATGTACATGTATGGCTGCTACAGAGAGGGTTTGGACCTTAGCTATTATCAGACATGGGCTTCAGATTCAGATGTAGTAAGAGAAACAGCAAAAATGTTGAATAATTCACATTTCAACTTTGCTGCTATATATGTATTTTTTTTAAATCATTTACTGTCCATAAGCCCCTCACAAACATTTAAATAAGCACTTAGAAAGGGCTTGAATGTATTGCATCTTCACAGTTAAATACTAATATTTGTTTTGCAGCTACACGGAACATGATCTGGTAAAGCAGTCTATAAGAGAAGAGTCTCATCCCGCTCGTCTGAGGAGTGCATCCCTTCAGAGTAAACTTCAAAAGGCTCAGGCATTAATAATTCTGATTTAGGAGCTGGTCCGCTTTATTTGCAATTCTGATAACCCGTGCCTGAACTGCAGGAAAGGACACGAGGTTTAATAAAAAAAAAAAATTTAAAAAGGGAGGATGGGGGGATGGGGGGATGGGGGGTGTCTCCTCCTGCAACTTCCCTCAAATTATACCTCAAAGTGCTGACACCCTCTGGGGCGTTGCAGCCACAAGGGACTTCATGAAAAGATCCCCTCAATTATTCTTGGACAAATTGGTGTGTGGGTTTTGTTGATACATATTTAATGCACCTTTCCATTCATTAAGCTAAATCTCGCATATTAACCTCTGGCTCGTTAAATTAGCCCGTTAATAAGCCTTCGTAGCAAGTTCAAAAATAAATAGCTGCAGTGAATCTTCAAAAAGTAAGCAGAGGAAACTGCACGTTTTATTTTAGCAACAAAGAGCATGCTCTACATTCTGCAAAGGCGTGACAGCCTCCATTCCTAGAAGTGTCAGTGGGGTGATAAACATGCAAAGGGCTGCAGCAAAGTCAAAACATATATGCACAACATGGTCGCCATTCCAAATACTCTTATTCTTAAAGCTGCATAGACGGGTTACCACACCAAGTTCAGAGTCTGCACGCTAACTTTCCTCTGAAACGCTGTGATGCAATTTCCTCAAATGTTGTGCAATTGAAATGTTAGAGTGAAGTCTCGCTCAGCATTAAAGGTACGTTTAGCAGTTAAAGTGCATGTGATGTGTTGTTTTCCACATCTTACTATCTTCCATCAGCTGTGTCAGAAAGCAGCTCTGACTGATGTGAGTTTGCTTAACCAACATTCACACCCTCCCCGGCTGACCTGTTCCCAGGGAGAGACCCAGGAGGGGGGCCAGAGAGCAACAGTGACACCCGCTAACACAAACCCAGCAGGCAAACAGACAAGCGAGCCGTGCCATCCGTTATGTTAGCCCTTAACAACACACAACCCCATAAACACGGAGAATCTGAGGCGCACAAAATGATTCACTGCCTGCAACCTGATCGCTCTGTCTCTCCCCTTTCTCATGGCCCTGTCTAAATGTCAGCATCTGTGTAAACGCTAAGGTAATTCACTCGTCGGCTCCCCGCTGTTCATGTGGAAAGAGTGGAGGACGAGTGAATCACTTTCATATGCATCCTCTCGGATCAGCTGCTACTGCCTCTGATGTCGACTGTTGTACAAAGATTCATATGCAAAGATTTCTGGTGGCTTTTCAGAAGATAAAAAGCGACATCGGTTACATAGACTGCCGAGTATTTGATGAGAAAAGTCTTGAGTCATTTGTGGTTTTTAAACCCCTCCTTTCCTCCCTCAACAGAAGAAAACATCAAGGTTCATCAAGTTTAATAAAACGATAGATGCACACTTTGCTTAGCAGAAACAAGAACAGAAAAAAAAAGGGGGAGGCCCCGAGGTAGAGTCTAAGTTCTAAATGGCACCTTTAGAAACACAGTACTAGTTTTCTTAACCAGACTATATGCATAAATAAGGAGAGTAAACTTCCCCTAAACATGACTCAGAGTGAAGGTGCTCAACACAATAGATTTAGCTAAACTGAATTTTTCAATACCTATATGGCTGTGCATTTTCCACAGATGATAACAGTGTCTTTGTTGTCTTCTCTGGAATCCAAAAATACCTCGGTGAGTTTTTATGTGGTATGATTGTCTGAAAGTGTTGAGCGACCATCCTCTGTGATGGCGAGAAAAGAGTTTCATCCACCGTAACGGATCTCTTGTTAAAGTGCAATCACTGTCAAAACTTTTTCAGAGAAACTAAAAAGAAGTTGGGAGTGGTTATCAGAAAGTCAGTGCTGCTGCAGGGTTTAGAGAAGTTAAATGTGTATATTTAACAGTGTTCAACATGGGTATGGGCGCACAACATGTAAAAGATAAACGTTTACACAGGAACGCCTGGGTCAAAAATATGTCATGGATGGTAGATTCAAAGTCCTGCATGTACTGAGACAAAAAGTAGGCTGAGTGTAAGTGTAGTCCTAAGTTTGCTGTGTAAGATCCACACTGAACCCTACAATGAAAATGGATACGTTTGCAATTTAAGATCAAGCAACAACCTCCGGTAAAATATTGAGCCAATGCAGGAATGCAAAATCCCGCAGTTCCTCGAGTGTCCACTTGAGGCTGGCTGCAGAAGAAGAGGAAGTCACATACACACCCCATTCAAAAAATTAACATGTTTACAGCCTGGTACAAAAAAAACTGAATAGGTCTGATTAGCTCATGTCGCGGTCGGCACACACTCAGCTCCAGCTCTCAGCCTGTCGTTAGGTCGACTGAAAGTTAGGTTGAGACAGCATTTCCAGCACGGAGACCGTCATCGATGGGACTCCAAAGCCCGCTACAGGAACAGACGGGTGACGTAACTCAAGCTTCATCCATTAATATTTACAGTCTATGATTAAGATGTGTCATTAGCCCTAATCAGACTGCCTGTTCAAAGCGGGATATTTAGGCTCCTGTGATGACTCTGTGCCCCTGTCACAGAGGGGTTATATCAACCACTGTGCCGCCATGGGGGGTAACAGAGGGGCTTTACCTTGGTGAGACGGGAGGGGCGGTGCCAGCTGGGGAAAAACAGCACTGTGTGTGTGTGTGTGTGTGTGTGTGTGTGTGTGTGTGTGTGTGTGCGTGCATGTCCCAGTGTGTTTGCATGTGGAGCTCGCACTGCTACTCTTCCAGCATCACAATTCACAGACTAGGACAGCCATGTGGAATCAATATGAATTCACAAAAAGCGTACAGTAATGAGCTTTGTTCTCTGAAAAAGGACTGATGTAGATGTTATTTAGAGTTTAAAGGTACTTTCCTGATTATTTCTGCTATGTCAGTATCACATTCATCCTCTGAGGGAATCTGTGTTTTTCTCTGCACATGCTCTCATGAAGAAAGAAAAAAAAAAAAAAAAAAAAAACCCACAGGAGTCTTGTGGAAAGTCTTCATTTACTCGATAGCTAACAGAGTTGTCCTGTGCACACAGCGCCGACCGACTGACTGACTGACTGACGTGGTTCTGGGATAAATTCCAATTACTCCTCTGTCATACATCCACATTAAAACTCCACACAAGTGAAAAGCTCAGCAGCACTGAGCGTGACAGAGCCTGTATTTCAACGGCAGGAATGAGACGGCCTTTTGATGCAGCGCTTTAGAAACATAGAGTGGTTTATGTCTATACAACGTGTGACGGCTCTGTATGCTGCAGCTTGTTCAGCAGTATGGGCTGAATGAGCTGCGTTTAAATTCACTTTCAGTTGTATCATCGTTTATTTGTGACCTGGAGCCAAAGCTTTGATGAGAGAGAGCTCTGTTTAAATTTACCTTGGAACTTTATAGCCTTTTACCGTACAAAATGTTAGCTTAAGGAACCTTTTAACGTAAACAAAGTGATGGGTTTGAATGAAATAAAAGTGCCTTAGCAGGGCATGGAGATCTCTGGAGCGTGATTCCTGAAAAGTGCTTTCCCATGTGTGGGCGGGCAGATCAGTTGGACGGGAGCATGTAGCAGCCTGCGCTGGTGTTTGACTTAGGAGAGGGCATACTTCTGAACGTACTCCTGCCAAGTTACAGGCACTCAGAGACCTCCCACAGCTGTCTGACTATTTTTTAACAGCGAGCCTGGGAACGCTGGGTTAGACGCTCACCTGCAGCACTGTTTTCATCCACACACACTCTGCTTCAGGGGAGTTATGGGAAATATCCAAGATCTGAGCAAAATGGGGAGAAAAAAAAGAAGATAATCTGTCAGTGAGGGCGGCTGGATAATATTACTTGATGGGAAGATAACAAATATGCAGTCACATAAAACCATAAAGCCGCATGTGCACGTTAGTGACATGGAGCACATGGTGAAGATAAAGAGATTAAATGACTCGGGGTCTGAGTAGCTATTTTAATTGAAGATTTGCTGATGGAGTCTTACGAATGCTTAATGAGCCTTTTCTATTTTTATCCAGCTACACCCTCTCTGACCTTTAGTAGTAAAAATACTGGACTGTAGAGTCACTGCAAACTGTGTCATCAGCTTATACAGCATTTAATCAGTCTATTTTAACCTCTGAAATCTGATCTAAGGAGCCACATGTCATGGAAACGGCTGCTGCATCTTTAAATACAGTTCGGTGCAATAAATCACAAGCTTAAATTCTGATCAAGTGAGGGATTTTATTTGCATGTAAACTCTTGAAAGTCAGTGGTTAAAAATGTTTTTGCATATGCATGAACAGCCTTTGCATTAATTACTGTGTTGCTGCACCTGAAAAATGACGTTTAGCCCCTTCCTGTCATGCATGCGTTCGCCGCCGCCATCTGCAAGCTGCACGTCACGTTATCTGTGGTGCCACTAGGCGCTGTCAAAGGGTTCAGAGAGTGCAAATTTGTGAATGAAGCTCCCTCCTTTTATGGTGCTGGTGTGAGTTGTGAAGACAAGAGGAACTTAGCGTGATACTTATTTGGTTTCCCCTCTTCAGTTTCAGCAATGGTTTCTTTGTCAATGAGTTGTAAAACCGCCGAGTTCACTAAACAGTGTTCATTGTATTTTCATGTACTGGATTCATGATTCAGCAGCTCATTAGGATCAAGAAAATGCTGAATTATTTGCACCTTATTTAAGTTGCAGCATCTGAGTTTAAAGCATGCGTCAGTGAGTAACCACACAGAGTTTAAAGTGAACTTTTCTAATCCTGAACACTTCATGTATAAGCGATGATTCACAAAGATTTCAGCTTTCATGGAGAGTCTAGAAACTTTCGTGTGAACAAATAAACTTTGACTTTCCCCTTCACACTCGGCTTCAGAGCTGTGAGCGAGACTGTTTCAGGTTCATTTCCTGAATTATCTCCAAACTGGGGGCATGAATCGTGTGCAAGTGAATCATGGTTTGAGGTCTGTTGCTGCTTGTGTAATTACTGTTTCACATTCATCACTTTTGCATTGGTGATCACAATCCTGTCAGAGAGCCACTTTTCATCTGGAGACAGTAAATACAAATCAACGTTTTTAAAGATCTTGCATTATCCACTGGGACAAAAAAAAAAGCACGTTTTAGTCTCTGTTTTTAGGATCAACAAAGTTGTCAAATCCAACTATACGATTAAGCGAGTGTCAGATTGTTGTTGTCGTCTTCTTCATGTCTATCCTCATCAGTTTGTTGACTTTCCTCTTGTATTTCATTTCTTTAATTGTTTCCTCTACAGCTTTAACTGCCTCTTGAGACCTGTGGGTTGTATCTTTCTTATTCCCTTTTATTTGCGTTCATATTATTTTATCGACTCCTCTCTGTTTGTCCTGACTCTTGATGTTTATTCTGTTCTTGTCCTGACTTCCTGTCTGTTTTTAAAGGTGCTATATAAATGAAGTGATCATGATTATTATTAGTTTAACATTTTGCACATTACATAAATAATTCCATTGGCTTATTTTTTTAATCAATTGGCAGACTTGGAAACAGACTAATCTGCAAACTGCGGTTTTATTGGCTGAGTCTCAGATGTGTCTGAGGCAGACTGACTCCCTGCTGACCTTTCTTTGGTCCACAGATAACAACAGTTCAAATAATATTGGAATATACAGTTCTCTTGACAGGTTTATTTAAGGACAGTGGATAGAGTCAGAAATCAGGGAGCTAGAGAGAGAGAGTGGGGAATGACATGCAGGAAAGGAGCCACAGGTCGGATTCTGATTGGTGGTCTAACAAATACCATCCAAATGAATTTGGGTTCTGCATCTGTTCATAATGCCCCTTGGAAATCAAAATGTCTGAGAGGTTGAAGACTATTCATGCTTGAAAACCAGGCAGATTATTCTAGGCTAATATATTTGTGTATTTCTCAAGCTTTGCACAAAATTAGAGAATTTGCAAATTCAGTTGCGGGACACATAACTTCTCCTACTTCCCTAAAAAGTTCTCATTCTCATTATTTGTTTACTTCAGGTTCAAGTTTCCACATCACAGTTGTGTAAGAAGCCTGCTGAACCACTAATGACTCCCACACACACCTGTGATGACACTCGTCATGCCTTTGTGTAGAAGGTGAGAGCAGAGAAAACTAAATAAGATGAATGATTTAAAGACTGTCTACTGTCTTCATCAAAAATATATCTTGTGTTCCATCTGGACAGAAGAGCAGATGCTTCTCTCTGTGACTAAAAGTCAATCAGGACGCTGGATTTGCATGCAGGTGAGAAGTCACAGCTGATTTCTGAAGAATGAACTCTGTAGCAGAATCGAGGGCCGAGAGGTGTGAATGAGACTGCATGTTTCTCACCTCCTGGTGTAAAAACGCAAACAATGCCGCGGCTGCCCGGAGAGTGAGGGATTTAGCGAGTGTCAGATTGCTGAATGGGAGCGAGCAGACTGCTGGCGCTGGTGAACAAACAGAGCAGACACATCAAAAGAAGAGGGCGTGAAACGGAGCCCGGCCACTGACGATGGGGTCACACATTCAGGACGCTTTTTTAAAACTCATCATGAAGACGATTGAGATGAACCTGTTATGATGACTGTCAATCCAATGAAAACCTCTAAACCAGCCTGTGAGTTTTTTTTATTTCAGTGAGTGGTTCCTGAGCGTCTTTATCCCAAAGTTGTTCATCATGTGCACTGATTTAAAAAGTAGATCAAATTTTAGAATCATCTTCAAAGAGTACATATTCTCCCCCTGTTCCACCTCTTCAAACAGTCCCCCTGTGGTCTAAATGAAACATCTGTGCTGTGCTTTGGTCAAAATATAACATGAATCAAGCACCAGAGGAGGTTTGTGACCCTGTATAAACCAGCTCTCTCAGAATGCTCTGTTTTGGTGTGTGTGTCTCTTTAAATGTAATGACCCCGCCCCATGAGTTTTCCCGGTAGACATCACTCCTCTGTAGCGAGAATAAAAATGGCGGACCTGCGCAAAAGTTTTGGTCTAGTTTGGGGGTGGAGTCCATGGGGGGGAGATACCAGGGGAGGGGAGGGTATTTTTGTTTTATCAGAATCCCTCTGTGACATCACAAGGAGAGCACATTTGAAACAGAGCATTTTTCTCTGTTTTGTAAGACTTATGCAGACCACAAACAAAGGACTGGATGGGTTTATTTCACATTTTGTGGGTCGTTAGACACTCAGGTTACCCAGATATATGTTCAAAAACACTGTAGAAGTGGATTCTTCATAATATGTCTCCTTTAAATTAATCAAATCCGTCAGCAGTTGAATAAATTTGATGAGTGTCAACATTAGCCGGGATAGAAAGGAAGCACAGAATAATGATGTTGACCTTTTTATACATTTCTTACTCTTAACGCATTCATTCATTTCATGATGAATGTGACGCCTTGTGTTTCTTTTTGCCCTCACCTCCTACCTGCTGTGTAAAAACAGAGGACGACATGTGAGGCTCCGTTAAACGGACGTTTACTGGGCTGTAAAGAACCAGAGCGCACAGAGAGCACATGAGATCACTCAACTTAAGACTTCACTTTGTTACACAACAAAAACAAAAGGAATCTGCTTCTCTGAATATGTTTTGTTGAACTCAGGGAGAAGGTACAGGGCTCCTCTGTGCAAACACAACCGCTTAAAAAACTCACGAGTCCCTTTTTCAGTTAAGCTCGTTAATGAGCAAAAAATAGTGGAGGAACGGAAAACCAGGAGGCCCCCAATGTACCGATAACTGTAGACATGTATGTATGTATGAAACTGTCTGGAGTGGCATGTGTACATGTGCACAGTGTGCATGTGCATGCGCCTGTGACTGTAGGAGTGTGTGTGTATGTGTGTGTATGGATACGTAAGCAGACGCTTGGGTGAACTGAAATGTTTTTTTGCACATTTGTAAATACTGTTTTTATGTTGTTTTCCATGTATTGTCCATGCAGCAATTTCTCCCTAGGGAGACGAATAAAGAAACCTTGACCTTAAAACTTTTATTGAAGCATCAAAAACTTAACTTGTAATGTATACAATTAAAACATTCAAGACTAAACAGGGAAGAGGTGGGAAATATGGGAGGTGGGAGGTTTTTTTTTTTTTTATTTATAGATTTCCATTTCAGAGACTCTGAATTATCTGAAATTAGAGGAGTTTGTCGTAACATTTTGCTTAAAAAGACAAATATGGACATTTTTAAGATTTATTTTTCGGCGTTTGTGCCCTAATTTAGAGGTAAGATAGTGGATACATTGAGAAATCAGGGAGGAATGATAGGCAGGAAAGGAGCCACGGGTCAGATTCGCACCCAGGCCACCCCGCTTGGAGGCCTACAGCCTCTGTTCATGGGGCGCGCACCTATGCTGCGTTCCATTGTCCAAGTTGGAGGTCATTTTTTCCCTGGGTTCTGAGTACAATGGAACGCAGCATTACCACTATGCTACTCGCGCCCCTAAATATGGAAAATTCCCATTTTAATAAAACATAACTATCGAAGTTTGGTGCGTCAATGTGGGCTTTCATCTCTCCTTAAAAAGAAGCTAACCCTTTAAAATGTCAGCTTTTATCTTTTTTTACTTTCTTTAATTGTTATTGCTCTTTATGAAAACCTACCTGGTGTTAAGCCTGAGGATGATATAACATTAGATTTAGTAAAAACACAGGGGGAGTAATTCTTTGACACTGACTTAATGATTCATAAAAAAAAATCCCTGAAATGTGTTTCACTCAGATGAATGATTAGTGTATTTACCCCCTGTGTGTGTGTGTGTGTGTTCAACTGTCCTGTACGGTGAGCTGACACGATGGTGGGAAACGCAGCCATCCTCAACCGCTCTGTGGGGGAGTGAGAGCTGCAGGTTGTCTTGTGTTTCCTGGTTGCTAGGTGGGTATCCCCGCTTCATTCACTACCTGAAGGACTGCAGCGATTCTGTGTGGGATGTGACGCACGACAGCACATTCCTGAAGCCCTGAATCAGGGAGTGGGAGTTGACAGGGAGGTTTATTTTAATGAGGTTTGTGTTTGTTTAACCTCCTTTCTTTTACTTCACATGAAAGAGAGCCAATCAGAGAGCTCAGCTTTGTATGGTATTTCCGGATGCGATCAATTTGAGATTTGAGCAAGCAGAGCGGCTCGGAATGAATCAAAGCTGAAACGGAGGCGTCTGAATGTAAGTTATGAGAGATGTTTGTCAGAAGTTACATGAAGGATTTACAGCCCAGTGAGCACGATGCATCCCTCAGCTGACATGAAGTGAGAGGAATGTTGGAAGTGCAACAAATGAACATAAACACCTGGAAGCTCCGGAGCCTACACCCGATTACCCAGCTGCCCTTGAGCAAGGCACTTCTCCACATGCTTCAGCTGCTGACATACTTCACTGTGAACAGGCTGACATTTACAGGAATGCTCCCTTCATGCTTTCTTGACGAGCATTATATGAAAACATCAATATAACTCTTATATTTGTACGGGAAGAATATCCTGCTTACAATAACTTCTGGGTAGAAAACTCCGTCCACATCGGCCCAGAGAGCAATACATTTGCTCTGGGAGCGATGGCAGTCCTCAAGGAGAAAATGCTGCGAAGCTTTGCTACATATTTGTGCTTTAACTGCAACAGTCCAGACATGTTATTACTCCTTTATTTTATCTGGACCATGCTTGTATTTAAGTAACTAAGGAATGTAGTTTCTAACTGTATCGGACATTTAAGAACAATCTCACTGCCTTCCAAAAACTCACTCGCTAACTTACTCAAGTCAAAAAGGATTACCGCAAGGATATAAGATGGAAGCATTAATGCAACATTTATCAATATCAAATTAGAGGGACAGATTCTGATGGACACGTGGACGTATTCATGAAGCAGTACCTGGTGCTGTGGTCAGGATGTTCTAAGGATGTGTTCCAAAATGACCCTGTGAGAGGTGTGAGCAGCTCGTGTTCACATTAAACGCTTTCACTCTCTGCAGCTGTAAACAGGAGGCAGTGATGCAGAACAACCCAGCACCAGCTCAGTGTAGTGTGTAGTGTGTAGTGTGTGTGTGTGCGCGTGTGTCGGTGTGTGTGCTTCACCCTTGTTTTACCCTTAAGAAAAGAAAAAAAAGGCTTGGAAACATGTCCTGGAGTGAAACATTTATTCATACAAAGTGTGCAGTTTTACAAAACATTTAACTTTATAAAGTGCCTGAACAAAAAAACAAAAATAAACACCCATGTGGACATTAGATGCAAACAAAGATGTGTGCGGATTTAAGAACAAATGAGTTTCTTTGAAAGTCATTGGGGTTACACATTATATCATATCATACTTCAGGATCTCACGACTCCATTGATTGTGGAGCCAGCAGATTTGAGTCTTCAAGTGTGCTTGTAAATATCAGAATTTCAGCGGGACGGGGATGGTTGGATAGAAAAAGGGCTATTAACTGATGAGTCCAGGTTTGTGATTCATGTCAGGAGCAGAGGATGTACATAAGGAGACTAACAGGAGAGAGAAAAATACTGCAGCGTGTCAAACCGTAAAATGTTAGTGGAGTCGTTGGCTCTGGCCAATTACAAGTAGTTCTCTAGTCTTTAGAGATGAACTCTAGTTTGCATATTTTGTCGGCGACCCCAAAAACACTAGAAAATCAAATAAAACTGGAAGAGGACCAAGGAGTCCTGACTGTCACCGGCTTTCCTAGAGCTGCACGACTAGATCCAGACGTAGCCATTTAGCTCGGGTCTAAATTAGGGTATCAGATTTTCAAACTTTCTAGCAAAAATATCGATGCCCGTATCGATACCAAGGCAACAAATATAGAAGCGCTGAGCACCAAATATTAGGATTGCGCAAACTCCTGAACACTGTTGATTGCAACGTTTACCAAAATATAAAATGCTGCTTACACATTTGTGCTCTTGTGACTTATTTAATATTTTTTCATACTGTAGAATAAAAAAATAAATAACAGATTGTATATATTGAAAACATATTGTATGGAGAAGATTGAGGGTTCTGAAAATATGGAAGACTTTAGCGTATATGCCACGGCAATAGAATATAAATCTGCAGGTTATTTCACAGACTTTTGTAATACAAAACTCAGCTGCAGTGCATGCTCACATTCAAGCAAAAAAACTAGAATATACAGAGATTCATGTTCATAATCGACAGATTCAACTTCTTACTTTACTTTCATTTCTGATAAAAAAAAAAAAGTATTCTCTCCAAAAACAACAACGAGAGTATCTTGACTAGCTGTCTCTGAGTCTTGGACCCCTGCAATGATTCTGCAATGACTGATCTCTGTCCTGCAAACTGTTTAAAATATGATATATGAAAGTGATCACTGTCCCTTTAAGCAGAGCAGCGTGACAGTTGTAACACTAGGTACTTCCCGACCACAGTGCAGATCACCACAGGGGCCCATTCAGGGTATCTCAGTGTCCTCTCACAGAAAGGGGGAAGTGGAGAGTATTAAAGCCACGCAGTCTGTGTCTGTGTGTGTGTGTGTGTGTGTGTGTGTGTGTGTGTGTGTGTGTGTGTGTGTGCGCATGCCGTGTGTGTTTCATTGCGACTCAAAAAGCGAATGAGCTGCTTCCACCTTTTGCATCCTTCCCATTCAGACCGGCCTCTTCAAGTCATCTCTGATGCCGACTGCGTGATCGCTCTGCGGCGTCTCCCGGCCTGCAGAACAGAACGGGGGAGAAAACACAGCATGTTTAGCTCCTGACATGACTGTGTGTGTCAGCTTACTTCTGCGTCAAAGTGCAAGTTAGCGAGACAAAACTTCAAAGTCTGAAAATGAGCCGCTCCTTTTCATTATGAGTCGGGAGAGTATGAGTGTTACAGTAGCTGTGACATTCAGATAACTGGCATTAGAGACAATAAACAGCCCTGTGTGTTCACACAACAGTTGGTTTATCTGAAGAAACGGTTACGTGTTAAAACATCTTGTGAGGCTTTTATTTAGTCACAGCAAGTGATCGAAAAAGAGAACGATCGTCTACTTTTGCTTCTCAGTTTGCCTGAAACAACATTTACATACCGTTTCCCCCTTCTGTTCCATTATTAAGTGGCTGAAATGCAAAGCTTCGACCTGAATGCAACAGTGGAACATAAAACAAAAGCCCTGGCAGAGTCAATTACACAATTACCCCGAGTACCAGTAATACCACATCATCAAGCTGTAAAAACCCCGGAGTGGGACGAACTGAAATACTTCTCTTTCTTCTGAATTAAATTCTTGATTTGTAGAAGGAAGATTTAATTATTTCACCGCTCAAATGTTCATCTTATGACACTGAATTTTACAGCTTCACAAATATAACTTAATATTTAGGGACAAGATGATCCTGCGGTTTATTATGTACTCTTCTCTGATCTTTTTTTAAAAACCCTGTTTTTTGATCGATGGTGACAGTAAAGTCGATTTCAGAGAGCTTGTTGCTAGCGTTTTACTGTTGCTAGGTTACAAAAGTTGTTTCATGCCACTTCTCTTGGAAGTGACCGTTAAATCTGCTTCAAATTTCTCTGAATATTGAATTTGCTTTTATTCAATATTCAAGGACAATTTCAAAAGAAAATGTAAAAACAATGGAACAGAATGGAACAGAATGGCGTCCTGGTTCAGCAGCAGCTCTGCGCCTGGAAATTGTACCCTTGGAAAAAAGAAAAAAGAAAAAGAGTGCATGCATGAGATAAATCGTTCAATAAAAAGGATAAGCTGCTCCTCTGACATTGTTGACATAAAAAGTCCTGCACCCCTTCTTGATTTTGATTGGTCGGAGACGGTGAGAAATGACAACGACAAACATGGCAGCGTTCAAAAACAGCTGATGTCCTGGGCGCTTTTGTGCTTCAGAGGCTGAGCGCTGAAAATGCTGAGCTGCATTGATTATGTATGAAAATAGGTGCTGCCAGGGCTCTTTTTTTTTTTGTGCATACTTTATTAATCCCTGAGGAAATTCTGGTTTACCCTCTGTTATTTAGAGACATGTTTCTCATACGCAAAGGCTCTAAATACACACACATCATGCACAAACAGGACCTGGTGGTCGTGCATTAATGGAGAGGTGTGGCTGCTACACGGGGAGTTGGGGGTTCGTTGCCTTGCTCACGGGCATCTCGGCAGTACTCTGGACGTGACCTTGCACCTCTACAGCAACCAGACCAACAATCCCATACACTGGGTCCGTACCTGAGATTGAAAAAGCGACACCCCCCCCCCCCCCCCCAAAAAAAAGAAAAATGTGAATCACCACTTAGTAAAGCAATATATCCTCAGACTTAATAAGGGGATGTTTGCTCTGAGTTTTAAATTCATTATCTGTGGTACTTCCTCAAACTCAGCTATCAATGAATAAGAGAAGTGGAAGATAACTCGCAGCTCATCGTGTAAGCCATATAAAGTTTGCACTGAGTTTGACATTCATCTATCTGCGGTATTTCCTCGAATTCAAGACCAAACAAGCGCTAAACCCCTGTGGGTTTCAGACCGAAGACAGGTCGAACAAACATCAGCTCAAGTCCGGTTTTAAAGGGTTAAAGCATCAAGTGGCTTACACACACATTGATCAGCTCAGTGTGGTCATTTCATCAGACACTGAGCCCGTAAACCTCCTCACAGTTTAGAGGAGCCTTTAAAGCAGAAGGGCAACATTTTTACAAAAGAGGACGTGGACGGATCTGAAACCCTTCTTCCGCCTCCCCGTCGCTGCACCCACACTCTGAGAGGCGTCAACGCAAAACATGTTGTGTTTGTGTGACCTCTTGTTCGAGTAGGGTTGTGCGAGGAAAATTTAAAAGTTCAATAAACGCCAGAGGTCGCTACCTTTTAACTTAAGAGCAAAAAAAAAAAACCCCGTCAAGAATGCAATTTATGAGTGTTGACACCAAAACACTATCAAAGAAACATGCTGAACACCCCTGAGGAAATAAAAGTTGCTGAACTCTGTGACTGTCATCACATTTCAGCCTCACAGTTATCTTGATCAACAGCGACATGTCGGAAAATGTGAACCTTTCTCAGCAGCTTTGGTTGCTCATGTACAGCCTGGTTGACCTCATCAAAGGGGTTGTATTTTATTTTTCTTCATCTGGTGAAATTAAGAACGTCAATTTGTTTTTAAATTTATACTCATTATAAAAGAAGCGCAATAGCACACCCAGACAGGGTTGCTTTTTTTCAGAATTTTGAAGCTTTTCAATATCGTGTGTTTTGAAACAATGAAATCTTTTTATGTTCATCAGAGTGTCACAAAGCTTTGAACAAACCACAGATCATATTTTTAACCAAAAGCTGCTGCGAGTGAAAGAGAGAGAGAGAGAGAGAGAGACAGAGACAGAGACAGAGAGAGACAGAAAGAGAGAGACAGAGACAGAGAGAGAGAGAGAGAGACAGAGAGAGAGAGAGAGAGAGAAAGAGAGAGAGACAGAGAGACAGAGAGAGAGAGAGAGAGAGAGAGAGAGACAGAGAGAGAGAGAGAGAGACAGAGAGAGAGAGAGAGACAGAAAGAGAGAGACAGAGACAGAGAGAGAGAGACAGAGAGAGAGACAGAGAGAGAGAGAGAGACAGAGAGAGAGAGAGAGACAGAGAGAGAGAGAGAGAGAGAGAGGAGACGTGAAAGTTTTCGCTCAATTGAGACAGCGTAGCAGGAGTTTGCCTGCACACTTTTTTATAATTGAAAACAAGAAATGACCCAATATTTTGTTTCCATGGTATCAAAACAGGTATCAATTCTGCTTTTTATTTTACCTTGACACATTTTGAAGTTTCACATTCTGGTATTTAGATGGCCCTAATGCTATTATTAGATGTTTTCAGACCGCAGGAACTTTTTCATAGTTCTAGGAACTGTTGGAACCCCCCCCCCCCCTTTTTTTTTTATTGATTCCACACTGCAGGAACTTTTTCATAGTTCTAGGAACTGTTGGAACCCTCCTCCTCCCCCCCCCCCCCCCCTTTTTTTTATTGATTCCACACCGCAGGAACTCTGACCTCTTTCAGTTCCAATAACCCCCTTTGGAAGATCCTTTTAGATCCTTCTTCAGAGTAGGTAATCTCCCAGCACCATGGAGTCCACAGTCCCGGGAGGATAGATCCTCCTCAGAAAGCTCCCAGAACTGTTTGGTCCCAAAACACAGATTACATGCATGCCAATAAAGCACAGTGGATTGAAATGAGTCAACATATTACATTTATGAAGAAAAAAAGAAGATCAGTGTTGAAGAAATGGAGGATCGCATCCTGATCTTAATGAACTTATGGATTTCCCTTGAAAGCACAGAAGGCAACATTTTCCATAATGAGAAATAATAAATGAAATGAAAGTTTGGTGAGTGGACTTGAGTTTGTAGATTTCTTTTCTAGTCTTCTGTCTACTCAAAGTGCTTTCACACCGCAGGTCACACCTACACATTCACACACTATGTAAAGCACATCAGACATGTGGCTGCAGGAAGTGGGGATCGAACCCCCGACCATCCAGTTGATAGACGACCAACTGAGCCACAGCGGCCCCCATACTTTTGCTTCTTTAAATCCAAACAGACTTCAGCCTTGTTCAGACTCTCCGTAAAAGGTTTACTGTGTGCACTTTAAGGCTCTTCTACGCGCCGTGCAGAGGTCGACGTCTCTGGCAGCTGAGAGGCTGTAAAAGCAGTGACGCCACGTGTCAGAGAAAACATATTTCCAGTCGACTGTCATAAAAAGAAAAAAATCAAAAGAATGTGGGCAAGGTGGTTACATATACACGAGCCTGCTGGCACCGCGCCTCCTTCTTTCACGTGACCTCACACTATTTACAGAGGTTCGCTATCCGAGCGCTGCCCGGCCAAAAACTGGAAGGTCACGAGTCATTTCAGCGTGCAGCAGCAGAAGCCGCTCTTATGGGCCGCTTTCTGTTCTGCACGTTCATTTGATATTCCTACACAATGAGCAGCCCATAAATCCACCTCAGCCACAACACAGGCAGGAGAGCTTGTACAATAGTTCCCGCTGCTGTGGGGAATCCATTTCCAGTGCGATTAAAGCAGGTCAGATACTTGATACCAACACGCTGTGAGGCAGGGTCTCGATGGTCACACACGGAGCGGGCGGCATCAAAACTCGGAAGCTGTGATAGACTTTAGACTTTATTGTCCACAAGGGGAAATTCTTTTCCACAGCACCGTTACTGTCCAAACAGACAAGTCCCACCAAAGAACATTCAAACACAGAAAAACAGAGAATAACACAAACAAACAGAGTTAGACAACAGTCAAAAGTTCCCACTCCGGCCTGTTCAGCGAGGCCTTTTTGTTCAGGGCCGTTATTACAGCGGGGATCAGGCTCCTCCCGAGGCGAGCCGTTCCGCACCTCAGTGCTCTACACCTCCGTCCGGAGGGGAGTGGGGCGAGGTGAGTGTTCAGTGGGTGTGTGATGTCCTCTTCTATTGAGGTTGCAATGCGTGTGATGGGCCCTGGTATTGAGTTCTGTTAGGCTGGGTGTGGGGGAGACCGATTATCCTGAGCGTGTGAGTTTGGCCTTGTTTCTTCACAGACAACATGTTGAAGAAGCAGGTGGAACAGTGCAGTAAGATGGACTGGATCATGCTGCAGGAGGAGACGGGGGGGGGGGGGGGGCAACATAGAGTCCTTTCAGTTTGCGGATGGCTGACAGTCTTCGATTTCTCTTTTCATCTTTAATTTCTTCTTTATTTAGTTTTCCAACAACATTGGAAAGTGACAATGCCGTGACGAGAGAAGATGCTCAACAGATTGGAACGCGGCCCAACGGCGCCGATGTTTGAAATCCCTTAGTCGTTTTTGCTCATATTTTTTATATAATCTTGTTTATTCCGTTTTAAAAAACATTTCGGGTAGTCATGGGTGTTCAGTATTTGTGGTCTATCATCGAGCCGGTTCGTGAGTCGGTGCCGCTGTACAGTTTGAGCGGAAAGACGCTGGCAGTAGACCTGAGCTTGTGGATACGCGAGGCCCAGCGTGTCCAAGCAATGATGGGCCGAGTTACAAAGCCCCACCTGAGGTAATTCTGTTCTTTGAGAAACTCTTCATGATGTTATGTTATTTCACTTTTTGAGACAGCTAGTCCTCAGTTAACAATGGCCATGCTCCAGTGTGTCCAGAAATCTATTTTTCAGGGTGTCATCCCTCACCCTCATGAGTCCTTTCAGTTTGCGGATGGCTGACGGTCTTCGATTGGCTCTTTTTTTTTGGACGTCACTGGTGATATAAGACATCAAATCAAACTTCATTATCCAGAGAGGGGAGGAGGGATTGCTAATTTATATTCACATCAATACCACAATCAGTATTTTTTTTATTTATATGTGAGAAGACGAGACGACCATAGACACTTTCTTGTATTTTCATTTGAATATTCATTTTGGTGGCGCCCCATGTATGGAAGCTTCAGTCCTCATCTCAGCGGGTTTCGATCTGACCTTTTGCTGCACATCATCCACGACTCTCTCCTCCAAACATTTTCTGGCAAAAGCGCCCCTCCCCCCGAATCGATTACTCGCAAATTATATACATTTTTTTTTTGTTTTTAACTGCAAAATAATTCAGATACACAGACCCCTCCCCAGACCACACACTTTCCCCAACATGCCCGACTTCTCAGCTGCTGCTTTGAGGTGGTCCTCAGTGCCTGCAGCTCTGAATGAAATGATAAGAGAGGGTAACTTATGACTGTGTCCTCGAGTCCGTAGTGACAGTCACTTTGTCAACATCCTCGTTCCTCGTTCATCTTTTCACCTCGCTGAAACCTTCTCCTTCCGCAAAACCTTCATGTGAGCATATCTCCGGTTACCCATTTTTGTTCCTTACAGGCTAATCTTCTCCACTCTGGTATCTTCCAGACATCACTTCCCTGGTCACGGCTGACGTGGTGCATGTAATGCTAAACCGAGTTGAACTATTGCAGCCTAAAACAACACATCCCCTGTTTTCTATCGCTGTGAGGACGAACACATTTCTCCTCCAGACACAACTGTTTGGACAGCAAAACCTACACTTTCCCTTTCTTCCCGTTACATTTGAACACATCATGATGACGTCTTATTTACACCTGCCTGATTATCGTTTTACTGACCCCACCTTGAACACGTTATAATCTAACCTCATCGACTCCACGTTCAGTTAGCTGATCAGCTTTTGTCCTGCAGATACCGAGGGGATGATTTTAGTTAAAAACAAAACGCTGAGATGTGCCGCTTTGTCCGCAGGGAGCGCCAGAACCCGCATGAAGGAAAAAGATCTGCACAGCGCCGCTTCCAACTCGCTCAATAAAAGCAACGTCAGCCCCTTTGAGTCACCAGTTACTGAACCCGTAGGTCCTCCAGCTGCTCCACATCTCTGAGTGAAACGTGACCCAGCGGGAATGTGCCGCAGCGGCCGAGGCCAGCAGCGTCTGCTCCGACCGCGATCTGCCACCCGTCTTTCATCGAGAACAAGCTCATTACCCGAAAACCTCTCGACCGGACTGACAAACACGAGGGTTAACGGGTGGCTAAAATAATCCAGGAGGGAGGGTCAAAGGTCCGACCTGGACCTGTTCTGGGTTTGAGAGACCACCATGATGACATCTCGAGACTCTCAGTCGCAGAAGAATGTTAATCGGTTAAAAAGCGGACATCTCGAGCTTCATGTTACGTACATTTTATCCGGGGGGGGGGGGACCTCGTCACTCCACAGAGCGTGATGCTGCGTTCAAGGCCGGGCCTTACTCGAGAGCTCCAGGCTCATTAGCGATCCGTGTTTGAGAGATTTACCCACTGACACGATGACCGACAGCTGCTCCAGAGGGACGCCAGCAGGGGAAAAGGAGCTGCTCCCTAATGGGGCACTTCCTAAAATCATCCTTTACAAAAGCAGAGATTTCTCTTCATACACGCCCCGCTCTCTGCCAACGCACGGATAAATTGGCACCGATTCCTCAGTGACTCTTTGTACTGAGTCAGCATTGCTAATGTTTCTCTTCACACAGCTGCTGGCCTCATAAAAGTCATTTTTTTCTGCTGCCAAAGACCACACATATGAAACTCGGGGGGGACTTTTTAGCGCTCTCTTCCTGTCTGTCTTTCAATAAAATGAAAAGACACAAATGAGGAGGAATGAATGCATCTTTCTACTTCTTTGAAAGTGCTTCAATCAGATAGATGCTAACAGCTGATGGAGGCGGCGTGTCAAATCAGGCTGCTATAAGGTTCAAGGTGTAGAAAGAGGGAGGGGGGAGGGGGTCGTCCTCCCCCTTCTACTCCTCGATGTCTTTTTTACACGAGGAGTCAGTGAAGTCATCACAGCTGCTGCGGCTCTCCCAAAGAGGCAGAGTAAAAGGTCGCCCCCCCCCCACCCCACCCCAACCCCAACCCCCAGCTGAGGGCCATAAATCCAAGACGTAAAACGGGAAAGACGTACGCTCCAATCAACAGGTGCAGCTCCAGAATGAATGCACACCCGCTTTTTTTGATTCCCTCCTCCCTCCCTGAAGGAGCGAGGACAAAGAGGAGCGAGACAGGAGCATTCAGCCTGGAGAACTTACGATGCTTTAACGGCCTCGACCAAAACAACGATAGGCCTTCATGAAACCTTGAATCAAAGACGGCCGACACAAACTTGGCCCGTTGGACTCTTTTTCCAAGCGATCATTTTTTGTGAATGGTGACAGGCACCTTTCTGACACGTAACACACACACACACACACACACACACACACACACACACACAACAGCCCCAGGATCTGAAGTGAAACTAGCTGAGGGATGTAAACCCCTCTTTACGGTTGTTTGTGGCGAGCTGCCACTTCTCAACTTCCTCTAAATAAAGTACATGTCATGAGAAATATGGAATAAAACTGAGGGAGCAGGGTGGTCTTCTCCAGTGCAGAGTGTAGACAGAAATGATGCATGATTGTGTATTTCTTACAAAAAAAAAAACCTTTAGCGGATCCATCTTGAAGTGGAGCCACTATTGCTCAACGTCCCACCCCGAAGCGTACGTCAACTCTGTCTTTTAAAAAAAAAAAAAAAAAATTCACAATGAAAGAATATTTTATTATTATATTATATTATTTTATTTGACACTCATACAGCTTCAGCGTTCATGGCCTCGTCACACATTCGTTTGAAAGACCGCAAACCACTAGACGTGCAACCATCACAAAACTCAAGGTCGGGATCAGAGGTTGATTGAAGTCAAGAACTGGCTCATTTTTACTGATCAGCAACATAAAAAAGGAGAGAAGACGTTCATTTGCACAGCTTTTATGCTTTAAAATGATACAGCCTTGGGGCGCTGATGGCGCAGTGGTTAGTGCGCGCGCCCCATGTATGGAGGCTGTAGCCCTCCAAGCGGGCGGCCCAGGCTCAAATCCAGCCTGTGGCTCCTTTCCCGCATGTCAGTCCCCTTTCTCTCTCCCTGATTTCCGAATCTGTCCACTGTCCTATCTCTCCATTAAAGGCACAAAAAGCCCAAAAAATACATCTTTAAAAAAACGATACAGCCTTTTAGCCAAACCCAGAATTGGATCGAAGTCCGGAGAGGCGGCCTTCAGTTACTGTGGTCCTTCTCTCTGGAAGGAGATGCAGTTTTCCCAAAATGCCAAAATTCCCCAAAATGTTGCCAACCTAAACGCCATCCTTGTGTCTGACGGCTCCATCCTAACTCACTACAACTCGTTCTCTTTTGTGGAGATTCACTATGATCCTCCAGGTTTCAGACTTCCTCTCTAAGTGGTTGCTGTATTATTGCTGTGTGCATCATGTGAGGGTTACACATACTGTTCAGCGACAGCACAGTGGGGTCAACGAATCCTTTATCAGTTAACCATTCGAGTCGTTATTGAGAAAAAAAAAGCCAAATATTTATGGATCCAGATTTTAAAGTGTAAGACATTGCTGATCGGTCTTGTCTCACGTTATTGGAGCCTGGATATCTGTGGATTTTGGATTGATGTGAATACAAGTCTTTTCTCTACGTTTTGACCTTACAGATACCGATCTTTTGATTTCTCTTCATGTTTTACAAAGTGAGGATGTCCAAATGTTCGACACAACTTGATCACACCTCCCTTATTACAGCTCTCTACAACGTTCTGACTAACTTGTTTTAAAGATCGCTCCTTTAAGGTAGCCCGGACACTTAACAGTTTTTAGTTCAGAAATCTTCCTGACCGTTCTTCTTTGAGTCATTTAAAATGATAAAGACTCTTTTTGGTTCTCTTGTTGGTTGGACCAAAGACGTCATTTAAAGAGGTCAAGTTAATCGGGAAAATTAGATTTTTTTTCTAATTGACTTTCGACTAAACTTGAAGAGATTCTTTCATAAAACTGCAGGAAAATTTGATTATAATGAAACATTTAAATTGCAGATGTGTGTCCCTTACAAGTCATGTCAGGTCTGAAACTAACTTCATAACAACCCACAGTCCACAGTTTTCAATGCTTTAATGACTTCCTCAGGAAATGAGAACATGTGTGTGAAATTGTTAAATGCCACAGTAGGAATAGTTTGTTTTTTTTAAAAAGCAGATAATTCCAGTTTGTGGCTCTTTCCTGCTCGCCCATGGATCATATTATAGGCCGACTGTTCTCAGCGGCATGCGTGGAATTTCAAACTGTTTATTCTTCTTTCATCTTCACTTCCAGTCATTAGGAAACATCCCACACAAATCCAATTAATGAACAACCCGGCCTTACATCGGCACCCTGACGAGACAGCGTTTATTTCCTGCTGTAAGAATGACGCCATTATTGTTCTCGCAATGACAGGAGGAGAATTTTAATTTGGGTTTTCCCACATTTTATCTCATAACCTCCCTCTAGAGTAAAAATAAACCTGCAAGACTTTCAGTTTTATTCAGAATTTACATTCTTGAAGTTATTGAATATGTGTGGTTTTTTTCTTTTTCTTTTCAGTCTTTTGAAGTCAATCTCTGGTTCTTTGACAGCTTTGACATTTTCCATGATGTCAGCTCATCTGGTTGACCCCGCAGTAACCCTTGTGATGCCTGAGATAATGAAGCTACATCTGATTTATTTAAATGTCACAAGGTATGTCTTGTACTTTTTGTGCCTCGAGGGCAGAGGTGCAGAGTGCAGAGGACGACGCAGAAACAGTGTAGGCATGTACAGTAAAGATACCAAAGTGACACATGAGAAACTAACCTCCAAATGACGAGAAATGATATTAACGTATTAAAAAGCTGTGGATATCTACACCTCTGTGTATCCAAATTAAACATATAAAGAAAGAATTTCATAAAAATATGTTGTGTACAGTGAGTATGCGTGTGTTTTTTTTTTAGGTCAAAATGAGGAAGTCAAGATTGCGTCACATTAACTGTTCTTCTCGTGCAGCTCCTTTTAAAACAGTCATGACCTTTCTGACCGGAGCGTCTGGATACCAGTCTGTGTTTTCCAGCACGACGGTGACCATGCTCGTGCCAAAAAAAAACAAAAAAAAAAGACCTTTCTCACCTTTCCACTGTGACTTTTCACCCTTGTACCCCATCCTCGAGCACGTCCCAGCATGCTTTCCCTTTCGAGGAACAACCAATAACCAAACCGGCTCTGTATGACAGTAGTGTCTAAATTAGAGGCACATAAATCTAGTAGGAAACTCAAGGGAGATGTGAAACAGGAAGCTTCGGTGTCCTACATTAAAGACAGGTTTTTGATTTATCGCTGCCCCTACACAATAAAAGCCTAGGCTTAGCTGTGAAGTTTTTTTCTTTGTGCAAGTTTAATTCAGTGACTTTTATCTGGATCAGAAGAAAGAGCATTCTTTCTCTCGCCGCCTTTGAACTCTCTCAAACACGGCAGGCTAAATATTTACATGTCCGCCCCTTGCTTGTTTAATTTTAAAAGACACACTTACACACACACGCAGGCGTGAATGAATGAAAAAAAAAAACTTGTAGACAAAACACCTCCAGCAGCTGATGAGTACCAGGACACGTTACAGCGCAGGTCCCTCACGGGTGAACCTCCTTTTCAGGGCATGGGAGACAGTGACCCAGGGGTCTGCTCGGGGGGGGGGGGGGGGGGGGGGGGGGGGGGGGGCTCAGAGAGAAGCACAGCCATGCTGACACTGCTGTCTCTGTGAAAAGAGGCGATCTGTGCATTTAGAGTTGGCTCAGGCCCAAAGAGATTAAACGGAGGTGGGCTGGTTTACCATGTGAAGCATACACAAAGACAACCAGCCGTCTGATCAGCTGCGAGCAAACCATTCAGCAACGTGTGAGAGTGGGATTTAAAAAGACATGTAATGGCAGGTTTTTAAAGAAAAGTCTTTACTAACCACTCTCTTAACCCCTCCCCCGACTAATGACTGTCCAATCAAAGCTTAGCAACATTAAAGAGTACATATTATCCCCCTTCTCCACCTTTTCAAACAGTCCCCCTGTGGGTTAAATGAAACATCTGTGCTGTGCTTAGGTCAAAATGTAACGTGAATCAAGCACCAGAGGAGGTTTGTGACCCTGTATAAACCAGCTCTCTCAGAACGCTCCGTTTTGGTGTGTGTGTCTCTTTAAATGCAATGAGCCCCCCCAGGAGTTTTCCCCGTAGACATCACTCCTTCGCTAGCAAGAATAAAAATGGCGGACCTGCGCAAAAGTTTTGTTCTAGACTGGGGATGGAGTCCATAGGTGGAGATATCAGGGGAGGGGAGGGGATTTTTTTTTTACCAGAATCCCACTGTGACATCACAAGGAGAGCACATTTGAAAAGGAGCATTTTTCTCTGTGTTGAAAGACTTATGCAGACCACAAACAAAGGACTGGGTGGGTTTATTTCACATTTTGTGGGTCAGTAGACACTCAGGTTACCCAAATATATGTTCAAAAACACTGTACAAGTGGATTTTTCATAATATGTCCCCTTTAACCAAGTTGTAATAGGATTGAAGAAGATTTCTATCACTCTAATCAGTTAAACCCTACTTCAAACATGTCCTTGTTTGACACAATAAGTCCTCTGTATAGGGCAGTGGTTCCCAAAGTGGGGGTCGGGACCCGCCGGGGGGTCGTGAGACACAAAGAGGGGGGTCACAAGATGCCTCCCAAAAACAAACAGAAATTTGACATTATTTATATTTGCATATTTGACCCATTACTGTATTTGTTCAATTTAAAATACAACTATAGTCATAAGATAAGACAAACCATCATTTATCTCACGACGGGGAAATTTACAGGTCAGGATTTATTCTGAAATTACAGTGATATGTAAAAATAATCCTTTAAAATGTAAGTCATGTAAAATAGGGAGAGTGGGGGCCTCCAGTCTCCAGCATATTTATTGTGGGGGTCCTGTGCTGAAATGTTTTGGAAACCCTGATATGGGGTATAATATAGTTTTCATTATTAATTATGGCTCTACAAAAGTGTCCTATTTAGTGAGTAGACGGTGATTTTGGACACAGCCATGGAGATAAAAGTTAGCTTAATTTGCTAACTACCTAAATCAATTAATCCTGTATTTAGTAAATGCCAAAAGGTTGTACTGGAGGTGTGAAAAACTGTTAAGTCTAAGACTTTAAGCTGCTTCCTTCTGTAGTAACGCACCCAAATGTACCACTGTGACATTTTTAACTGGGTCCCCTGGCAGTTTAAACCCTAACCGAGCCAAAAAGAGGTGCAAAGACAGTTTTGGTTTTTTTTTGGCCAAACTTCAGGCGTGCTCTGCAGGAAAGAGGAGAAACGGGACTGAAAAGAAGGAAAAAGCGACTATAAGCAGTGGAGGGAAAAAGAGCTGTGGGAGCAGGATTGACTCCACTCTCTTATTCCTAATCCTTAATCAGTTTACATTTGGAGATCTCGCTAATTCTCCCAAATGGAGCATCTGTTTAACTCCATGCTAAGTAGAAAAAAAAAAGGCCTGGGTCAGTCACAGTTCAACTCAGAGGGGAAACAATCATGGGGAAGAGAGCGTTCACTACATGTGAGCAGTTGTCAAGGTTCTGCTAAATCTGTCTCGAATGCTTTGGACACGGCCGAGTGTTAATGTAAAGACCAGCTTCAAGACATCAGAGAGTACCTTCTGCACAGACACATAATAATGGCATGCACTGTGGAATATGGCACACATGTAATGTAACTGAATGAAACTGAGCAATCTCATGCTCGGAGGACACCATTTAATCTGTGGTGAATCAGCAGCAACTGAAAAAGTCCCGTCCTGCTGCTGCTGCTGCTGCTGCCTGATAGTGAAAAGAACAACAGCCATCAGCAGGAAGAGGAAACAATGTCCAATGTCACGGTGGAGGAAAGAGGAGTATAAAACATGTTCAATTCTCCTAAATCTGACGCTGACACAAAAGGATTCCATTTGTGACAATTACCAACGAGTCTTAACACTTGTCTTCTCCATCTAAAATGTAGAATTCATCACGAGTGTTTCCGACAGACAAAGACAATCTGCTGTGTGAATGAAGCGCTCATGAGACATGGCAGAGCACAGACGCTTCTGGGACCAGGCGTTGTTTCCCAGTCTGGTGCTACATTTGTCTCATTTGGCAGATTAGATTTACAAGAACAAGTGCATCGTTTTATTCAGACAAAAAAAAAAAGAAAAAAAAACTGGCACACAAACACAGCATGGCTAAAAGCAGAAAATGTTTAATTGGCTGTTTTTACTCCTACTTTTACAGCGTTTGGATCGCTGCATGTGCCGCTCAAATAAGTAGGAAAATCTGGATGCTAAACTGTTTCTGTCTGAGATGCTCCTGAAATGTAATCCTCTGAGGAGGTGTCAGTCACTGGATTAAATATATGAAATGTACAGAAGCGGTGGAGGAAGTATTCATATCCTGGACTGCAGTAAAGGTACTAGAGATGGGTACTCGAGTACACGTTGCTGATGTCATTATTAGGGCGATGTTTCCCTCCTTGCAGCAGGCATTGTTTGCCGTTCATCCTCCACTTCATGATTGTTTGGTTTTTAAATCTTCAGATTAAAAGATAGAAAGAAATCCAAGTCATGGCTGTGATGCAAAAAAAAGTAGAGCTCAACCGATTCATGGGCCAGCCGATGATTCGGCCGATATCAGCATATCCAGTGACTATCGGCTAATTTATGACTTCATTTATTCACCAGTCTATTAGCATTTCATTTGAGCTTAATTGAATACCACTAGCAGTTCTCTCTCACCAGCAGAGGGCGCTATATGGATTACAGCGAGGAGTATCAATATCAGTATCGGCCCCAAAAATCCTACATCGGTCGGACCCTGAAAAAAAGATTAGCTGAAACTTGGTTAAATAACTGACCTGTTAATACTGAATTAAACTGAAAATCTTCAGCTTAGAAACAACTTTATTATGTGGCTGCAGCTGTTGATTAATACTATGCAATCTGCATATTCATTTTAAATGTAGCACATGAAGTATAGCAACATATGAACACTTTAAAGCAATGTCTTTCCATTCCACACCTCTTCATCATCAGAAAACAAGCAACAACAACAAATCCCTACAAACTGGAACCAGCAAATATTTTACATTTTTGCAGGAAAGGCAACAGAAATGATTTATATTATGATTATGATAATGATTATTTATTCATTTTCCTTCTTTAACCAATGAAACAAGAAATAAATATTAAAGAGGGTCAATACTCAGTACTCCAACATTTATGTCCAAAACCCAAAGATGACCAATCCACAGTGATAGAAAATATGAAAGGTATAAGGACTTTCAATAATCTGCAGTCCAGATACGTTCCAGTCGCCCTTGACATAAAATGAGAATATGATATCATGGACTCTTGCTACCTATTATACCTATATCATCATACAGCAGCATAAATAGAACCTCCACACACACATCACAATTCCTTTACAACACCACAACGCACTAGAAGAAAATGAGTCCCCGAGCCTGAACAAGCTGCAGTCCACACCTGAGCGTGTATTAAGAGTAATGAGCCGTCGTCGTCTTTAGAGTAACTGGTAAGTTTGTGAAGGTGGACAGTCACAGAGGTCACCTGTAGGTCAGGTGGCTGTGCTCAGGAACCTGTTCACTGATGAAGATGAAGGATGCTGAGCGCAGAAGGCAGGGGATGTGCAAACGAGCCGGCGGCCCCGGGGGGCCCATCTGTTGTCGGCAAATAAACGCGGGCTTTGGTAAATGTGAAAACAGCCCCGCTCTTCCCCTGCGAGGCCCCGCCGACAGCTCCATTAATCAGGACCAGGATGAGCCTGCTGGGCCCGCAGTGACAACCCCACCCCCCATCCCCCCCCCCCCCATCCCATACCTCACACTGTATCTCCATTAGAGGCTGGAGGTGTCATCTGGCTGCGGCTTCTGTTCCTCTGATGTCACTCAATGTTTTCACAACTGTCCTCCAAGAATAACTGAAACAAGTGACACGGGAGGAGCAGGGACATCGTTTATGATCTGCAATAAACATTTGTTCAAGGAGTGAGTTTAGTGCTGACTGACCAAACATCTACAACTTCACACCACTGAACCCTGAACATTCAACACTCGCACTGTCTTTTTTTTTTTTTTTTAAAAGGGACCACAGTCTGTCCTTCAAAGATGTTTGTTTATCCAGCTGACTCTGAATATTCGCGTCTGCAAAAAAAAAAAAAGCAGAGCAAACACTCGACCTCTAAATCAGACCAAGGTGAACGCTTTGCCTCCACAGTTTACAATGATAGTGAAGAGGAATGGTTGCATCGATTAGGCTATACTTCATCATGTCCATGTCATGTAAACGTGCAGCCCCCACCCTCTGGAACTCTCCCTGCTGAAATCTGCACTTCTGCATCTCTGGACATTTTAAAACATCTTCTCAAACACCGCCTGTTCACCAAAGCATTCGGCCTGCAGTTAACACTCTTCATTTGTTTGTTTTTGTATTATCGTCTTTCCTTTGTTTGTTATATTTATTTTTTGTTGTCTCATATTACTGCCCCCTTCACTACTGTAAAGCGTCCTTGGGTTTCTTGAAAGGCGCTATAAAAATCCAAGTTATTATTATTGTGCTTAAGGGCGCGGTCTCACTGGCCATCCGTACCGTGCCCAAGCACGCTTCAACGCTAAAGTCCAGTTCGTTTGGCCAGTGTGACCGCTCCGTATCCTGCTCAGGCACGGTACACTTCCTTGGTCCACTTCATGCACGAGCACAAGCACGCGGGTAAACAACGCTGACAGCCTTCATTATAGAGAAATCCAGAGTTTCATGGCTGTGTCTGATTAACATGACTCAATATAAGACACAAAGTAGCTGTCATGTTCTCTGTGTTGTTCTCCGATGTGCGGGCGTCTATTTTATTTTTTTATTTATTTATGGCTGTGTCTGATTGAAAAGGCTTAAAATAAGCTGCAAAGTCAGTAAAGTAGCGGTCATGCTCTCTGTGTTTTTCTCTGATGTGCAGACGCGGACTCGACTGCGTCTCTCTCTCTCTCTCGTCCGCTTGTTTGTAAACTGAGCACGCTTCATAATAACATAAAGCGTGCATGTGTTGTATTATGACGTTATGTACAAGAGGTAGTCGTGCTTTTAGGCACGGTTAGTCCTGGCCAGTGTGACCGCGGGCTGTGCCGGCCAGCGTGGGAATGGCGCAGCGGGGAGGGGGGGGGGGGGGGGGGGGGGCAATCGTGCTTGAGCACAGCACGGTACAGATGGCCAGTGTGACCGCGCCCTAAGAAACTTTACCGTGCCAAAGCTCAACTTTTCAAACCTTGCCAGGGCAAAAGAAGTGTACCATGTTTGAGTACAGTATGGGAGCACTCACACTCGTCACACAAGCTGGACTTTGGGGGTCAAACGTGCCGGGGACGGTGATGATGGCCTTGTGTGAGTGCGCCCTAAGGCTAATTACCAAGCTAGCTTTGACAAGCAAGGAATTTCCCTTTGTATGTTGGCACATCTCCTTATAATAAATAAGTGTTGACCCAATAATAACAATTAAAAAAAAGCAGGTCAGCATCAATGACTCTTAAAGAACAATGACACTGCATCCAAACGCTGAATTATTGAGATATACTTGTACAGTCCTGCAGAGCTACACGTCTTGTAGTACTCTCTCCCTCTAGAGCGTTCTGGCATCTTACAAGTGATATTAAAAACGGACCCCAATGTTCATATGTCATCCTCTCTCATCGATGCACTCATGCAGAGCTATTTTCAGTCTGAGCACGGCCTTAGCCCCAATTGGCAAACACGTCTCTGCATCTCTGGCAGTAAGATAAGACCCTCAGCCTGGGTTCAGAGAGAGACGGGGGAGGGAGGGGAGGGGGAAGGGGTGAGAGGGTGCAGGCAGGCAGGCAGGCAGGCAGCAGAGACAGAGGAAAGGAAAGATGGAGGAGCTCTTTAATAGTATGATTCAGCAGAGGTATCAATTCCCACAGATGGCAGACCGGCTCCTATTGACTTACATAGGAGGGGAGTAAAAGAGGCAATCAAACCCCCCCCGGGACAGACAGTCAGCACATCAAAAGGGAGCGGGATCAGTGTGCTTAAAGCTCCCCAACAAGAAAGGAAGAAGGCTGAGCTCTGTGAAGTGTGAATGTACTTTAAATGCCCCAAAATCGAACCAATCTGCAGATCTTACTTGAAGAAAGCGCACAAGAAAACCTTTAAATGTCACACACAAACCTCCATATTTTACTTCTACTTTCCCTGGTGCATTGTGGGTCATCTTCCAGCGGACTTGACAAAAAGACAAGACACCTGGAGCTCAACCCAAGGCTGTCTGACGGAGTATGAGGCTGTATTTAAGGCGTCAGAGGACGTCCCATCACACCTAAACACCCTGTCTGACTTCACACTGTCTCACCAGCTACTTTGAATAACACAACAAAAGGAGGACACAACAAAGGAAAGGTGAGAAAGCAGTTCAACCAAAAAGAAAGAATGACCTGGCTCATGCAGCACACAAGCTGCATGAACCTTTTGCAGGTACTTTTAATCAGCCTGATGAATTCAGGCAGACAGCAGCCTGACCTCAGACCCCCCCGACTAACGACTGATGGAGAGAGTCTGCGCTGACAAGACGCCATTAATATTTCATCAGCGCTGCTTTAATGATCATTAACCTGCACAGTGAGCTCTGCTGGCAACATGTGATCCCGTGTTGTACTCTGCTTCTCTGTGTGTTATAAATTAAGATGATTAACCTGTAATTATGAGTAATAAAGAACTTGGCGTTGGCACTTAAACTGTTGTAATTTAAAGCTAATTTCACACTGAAATGCATCTGCAGCGTTAATCTTTAAACTCACATTCTTCTAATGTTGGATCAATCTTTAAATATGCATTTTCACTCACTTTTCCACATGAGGTATTCTGCAAAAACAGAAGGTAGGCACATTTTTCAGCTTCATGTCAACATGTCTGACCCTCCAACAGAACGCTTAAAGTATAAATGAAGTAAGCAGCCTGACATTTAAAAAATTATTCATGTTGAATATCTCTTATACTGCTGACCATGGCACTTTTCACACATGCCCTCCTGAAAATTTCTAGAAAATTCCCTGAACTCTGCCTGAGTTGCTTATTAAAGCATCTCCCTACTGCTTGAAGTCCCATGATGGAAATTAATTGAGCCAAAAATAAATATGTCGTGTAAATGTGTTATGAACAGTTTTTCTTCGATTAATCTGACCAATTAAAAAATGTAATAGGATACAGGAGGAGAAACTGGACATTATTTAGCAGAAAAAACAGAGAATGGTGGCGCCGGTAGCTGAGTGGTTAGTGTGCGCGACCCATGTACGGAGGCTGTAGTGCGCCAAGCGGGCAGCCAGGGTTCAAATCTGACCTGTGGCTCCTTTCCCGCATGTCATTCCCCACTCTCTCCCCCCCCCTGATTTCCAACTCTGTCCTAACTCTCCAATAAAAAGGCACAAAAAGCCTTAAATTAAATCTTAAAAAAGAAAAAGCAGGGATTAACGTCAGAAAAATGTTTGTTATTTTGTGACGCAGAATGAATTGTTTTCTGGTTTTCTGTCCTTGTAATAATTTTGTGACCCTTCAGATTGAGCGCATGCTGGGAACAAGTGGGAAAGAGCCGTTATAGAATCTTCGTAGGATTGCCCAAAAAGCCACCAACGTCTCTTTGTGTGAAAAAGGGTTTATGTTGCAGTACTGGTGCCACATGTCAGATTAGTCATCGTATTTGCACTGAGCTGGCGTACAGCAGCATCTGTGAGAGCATGTGGGCTTTACCTTTCACTGCCTCACACAAACAATAAGGTGCGTATCCGTCTCGCGCTCCCTCCTCTGCTCTGTCAGCGCCACAATGGATTTCTCCAACCTGCTTATTAAAACACGTGGGTTTGTTTCCATTCAAACTCAAGTCCCTCCACTCGCTCAAACGGCGGGACACGTAAACACAGTATGTAGGTCAGTCGAACTGTTTGTGTCTGTTCTCTCCCTCCGCGCCTGAAGGTGAGCTGACAGAGAAATCAAACACATTGTTTGCAATGAGTGACTCATCTCAGCCGGAGAACCTGGGAAGTGGAGCAGGGCCTCGCCTCCTCCTTCATGTTGCCCTCCGCCGTACAGCGAGTGTGTGTGTGTGTGTGTGTGTGTGTGTGTGTGTGTGTGTGTGTTTGTGCCAAGATCGACAGGCTAAACTGTTTGACAGCAGCCGAGCATCGTGTTTCCTCTTTTGCGATTGATGCCACCGAGATCAGAACTCCTGAGTGTTTATAGGCGTCAGTCTGTTGGCAACATGTTAGTGCTCCCTAGTCATCAAATATGGCAGCTTTGTCAGCGGTGCTAGACTTCAACGTATCAAGTCAAAGCGGAAGTAACGTCGGGACAGACATTTCGAATCACACACATGCACAAACAGGACCTGTTGACGGATGGAGAGATGTCAGAGACGGGGTGCTAAACACCTCCAGACAGGGAGCGCACCAGAGCGGTTGGGGGTTCGGTGCCTTGCTCAAGGCCCGCCCTGGCAGTACTCGGGAAGTGCCCTGCCCCCCTGCCCCCCCCGCCCCCCCCCCCCTCCCTCTCCAGCTACCAGACCAAGAAATAAACTTACAGTGTGATTTGCAAAGAGAAAAACTTAACACATCAACTGCTGTGAATCTACTGAGTCCTGTCTGGATGCAGAGAAAGGAGCGTAATGTATGGAGTAACTCAAGGCCGGACAAGAGTGTGACTGATTGAAAACTGCAGTTTGTAATCCCTACTCTGGGTGGGGATGTTCACGTGCACGAACACAGATGAAGAGTATTTGGATAGTTTCTCTCTTCAACATGAACAAACACTCTCACACTCAGCACTGCTACTCGAGACACGAGACACAGAGACAGCATGACATGTTTAATCCCAGAAGGAAGGTGGTATTTTCAGTGTGCGATAAGTCACCAGTATGTGGCCGGTGCTGTCCATCAAAACTACAAACCAGTTCGTATGGAAGAAAGTATTAACACAGCTGCAGTCAAGATGGTTTGTCCTTCGATCAAAGTGTGCATGGAGCTAAAACTACTGGTCGTCTGAATTCATAGATTTAGTGTATTAAATGTCAGAATAGTGGAAAAGTCCCTTAAAAATGTTCCTAGAGGGGGAACTAGAGGGGTTCCTAGAGGGGTTCCTAGAGGGGTTCCTAGAGGGCTGTGGCTCAGAGTCTGTCATCTTTCAAGTGGAAGGTCAAGGGTTCAATCCCCAGCTCCTGCAGCCACATGTCCGGTGTGTCCTTGAGCAAGACACTTAACCCCAAGTTGCTCCCACTGCTTGGTCAGTGGAGTATGAATGTGTATGAATGGGGTTAGTCTCTTCTGATGGTCACTTCACACAGCAGACTCTACCATCAGGGTGTGAATGTGTAGGCGAGGACTCAAAAAATACTGAATCCGTCCTGAGACAAACTTTAAAGATGGTCCTCATGAGAGTAAAGTCAGTAACAGCTAAAAGTTTAAGATCATTTTGTCCACATTGGATTTCATTCGATAGCCTACTCTGAATTCAGTCCACTGTGACCTGAAGTGTTCCTCTCCTTGGCCCTCCTGTGTGGACGTGTGCACACAGCTGGCCGAGGGGAAAATGCCTGTGTGAGAATGAGCTTTAATCCAGCTGGTCCACCCTTGCTTTGATGAGGATCGTGGTAACAATACGGCGCATGACAACGCTCCTCTTTGCGCCGACGTCGCCTGCATACAGAGAGAAAAAAAGGAGGGCCGACCGGCTTCAGTATTCGGCACCTTTTTTCCCTCCGAGGCGCCATCTGAATGCGGATGGAGCAGCAGCTTTGACAAGTTGACAAAAAAACACAGCTTGTCAGAAAAACTTTTTTTTTTTTTAAAGAGATTATGACGGTTGAAAGTGAACTGTTTATCTTTCAAACTAAACCGGCAATCTTGGGAAACTCATCAAGCAAATAGGAAAAGGAACATTTTAGTCGAGTGTATAGATGTCTTTATCATATTGTGTATTCTAAAAGCATGTGAGGGTAGTCCATTACATCATTCACCAGAGGGACCAATACTGTTACATAACAGCCAGACATCGCTCTGAGCGCCCCACGGCACAGCTCCAAATGATCCCTCTCTGAGGCGCCACACAGTTTATCAGCCTATACTCACTTATTTAAAATCACAGAAAACAGCAAGCTACGGAAAAGATGACAAATAATCCATACCACAAACATGATAGTTTGTAGCCTTTCCTACTACGAGAGTGAGGAGTGTTGCTGATCAGAATCTTAATCAGCTTCACTGCTCATGCAGGTCCATGTAAACAGAGTCGCTTGGAGTATTTACAAACATCTATGAAAGTGCTGAACTTCTATTTGACGAGACCTTTTTCCTTCCTTTTCACATCGAACTGAAATTGAAATCAGCGTTCACTTTGACATGTTTTCTCAGTGTTTGTCGACGTGTGCCCTTTTGGTCAAAATAAGACATTTTAAATGTTTGTGTGTGGAGGTTGGAGATATCGACGTTGCTGTCAATTTTCATACCAGTCATATGAAGACCAAAAGTGTAATGCCAACAGTAGCTACAGGCTCCTCTTCGCACTGACTTAGATGTGTTTGACAGCTCTCAACTTTGATTAAAAAAAAACAAACAAACAAAAAAGGCAAGTTTAGGAAAGCGCAAGCCAGGCTAACTAGCTACAGCTCGGAAAGGGGAACTGCAAAAGGCCAGCTTGTTTTTATTTCTGAGGACAAGCTAGTCAGCCCATCTTGCTAGCTCCCACTTTTTTTCAGTGGAATAGAACAGTAAAAAAAAATGTTTACTCGTGCAATGTTTAAAGTTTTTAAAACACCACAACAAGGCCGCGTCGAGCTAATGGTGCTACGGCTCCACAGAACGTAACGTCAGTCAACTGTTGCCATGGAAAATGCTCAAACAGCGGCCTGAAGCTGTACTCGCTATTTCCACAACGATGTCAGAAACCAGTCGTCTTATAGCTTTATACATCAAGCTCAAGTTGTATTGGTGTTGCGTTCAAGAGCACATAAGCAATAGCTAACCGACATGTTCCCTGACAGCCGGGTGCTGTAGTTAATTGTCTCAGAGAAGTGTAAGGCAAGACGCTGGCTGACACACAGGTTCGTCAGCGCCTGTAATAACACACTGACAGCTCTGGGACAGAAACAGAGCATGCAAATGAGGCAGCATATTCCCAAAGAGGAAAGTGATGTCATTTGATAATAATGACTCTGTAAAGTGAGACGCAGCCAGAGAGAAAAGTCTGAGCAGGCGGAGCGGCTGCAGTTTGAACTTCAATTTGTATGAGCCTCTTTAATCTATTCCAGCCTCCAGCTCCGCAAACACACGTTACATAAGAGCGGACCTCCATGTATTCCTGGGCCTCTAAACTTATCTGAGAAGTATGTGTGCAGCCCGATGTGGAGAGGCAGTGAAGTCTAGCACACAGATCTCTAAGATAGCCTCTAACATACAAACATTCACAGTAAAAAAACCCACTCGACAAGGAGCCTCAGATTCAGACAAGCCAAGAGCACGTAATGCAGAAAATATGAGTTCCATGGCCTACTCGAGGAAAAGTTAATTAATGTCATTCAACAGAATTCATGTTTAATATGAGTCCAACATCTGTCTATGTATCTCTATCTCTGTATACTTGATGTCATGTTTCAAATTATGCATTTTTAAATGACAGATGTAAAACATTTAGAGCCCAAACTGACTTTAAATCAAATGTTTTTTTGTTTTTTTTAAAGATCTATTTTTGGGCTTTTTGTGCCTTTAATGGAGAGATAGGACAGTGGATAGAGTTGGAAATCAGGGAGAGGGAGAGTGGGGAATGACATGCAGGAAAGAAGCCACAGGTGGGATGTGAACCCGGGCTGCCCGCTTGAGACGACAGCCTCCATACATGGGGCGCGCGCACTAACCACTGCGCCACCAGCGCCCCAGATCAAATGTATTTTAATCAGTTGGACGTCACTCAGAGCTCCATTGAATATCCATCTATCTGAATATCTACCCTATGGGCCCGACCAAACGGAGACGCACTAGGCGCAGCCTCTGTGCAACTTGTGGGAAAAACAGCTGACTGTGCCCGTGGAGCAGAGTGGCCATACAGGTGGCCAAATAAAATGAGTAGGAAAAATTGGATGTGAGCAAACATAGATGCCTAGCCGTTGATTTGCTGGAAAACGAGGTGGGGGAAATGTCATAAAATGTGGAGGTTAAGATTCCTACTTCATTTGATTGGCTGCTTCGGCCAAAAGGGACGCTGCGCCTTTGAGCCGAAAAGCTGAAAATGTTTAACTTTTATGCGCTCCCAAAAACTACTAAAAAAAAACTCTGCCAGGGAGAGAAAAGCCCATTTAAGTTAACTGTTATGCCAGTAATCTCGGCTTGGTAAAGCTATGCCAGGACCTGCTCATAGTCAGGATGCATTTGACACCAAAAAGAAATTTGTTAGCAAACTTTTTTTCAGTAAAACTCCAAAAGCTGGTGGGAGCCCGGCCAAGGAGGCAAACGCTACCGATCTAACACGCGTGTAATGATATCATTTAATGACATCTGGAGGCTCGTTCACTTCACCTTTCAAGGGCCCAGCCATTTGTGTGATGCATTTCTGCGGGCGGCCCCGGACAAAACTAGACATCTTATGATGTCTCTTGCACAGGGGAGGTATTAAGATGGTCTTATTTTTGACCTACATTATGACATTTTACAGCCTGGTTAAGTCATTCTAAAACAAGCCTTCCTTCTTTGCATTAGAAAAAACATAGAGAAGGAGAAATAACTCTAGATAAACGTTTCCATTTAACGATGATAGCTCGTGGCTGGTTGATAACAGAGTTACATAAGTAAGTCATTCTTTGATTGTGCAGGATAGACTTTTTTTTAATCCAAACAGTAAAGTAAGTGTTTGAGGAGTACCTCTAGAGTACTGATGAGCATAGTGAAACTGCGTTATGGGTGTGCAGTTTTATTATCTTGAGGATGAACAGACGCTGAGCACGGTGACTGAGATTGATCAAAGACACAAACTGGGGCTAGTTTCATTCCTACTCACCTCTACAGGTCAGGTACAGTGCAGTTGTTCTTCTACCTGACGCTGAGCCATGTCTGGACTCAACTGAGTTTTTAGGTATGAAATATATAAAAAGGAGCTTTTTGCTTGTAAACATTTCTGATTTGCAGGTTCAAATATTTATAATTACGCAGGGAGATGCAGCCACAGAAATTGGGTTTGTTAAAAAAAATCATCACTTTCCGCCCAAATCAAGCCGAGGTTAAACATGCTTCTCTGTGTATTTGACTTGTTCATGATTAAAACACACTTACTGACTGCACCTCAAACCTTTCTCCACACAGGTGTTTTAAAGAACAAAACTCCAGCAGGGTGGATAAGTGTCCTCGTGGAGGCTTGTACTACGCTCACTCAGTTACATCACACTTTCACCTCTCACAATACACAGATAAAGTCCACACAATGAATCCACACTAATCCCATCTTTTGTGGTCCTCCCATGTCTCGGACCTGCCCCCTGAACATCTCTGCATGGCTGCCTTCATTTGCATCCACAGGCCAATAAATACAACAAACATAACCTGGACATATTCCTCATTTGGCTGCACACAGACAAGCTCCACATATTGCGCGAAATAGCCAACAATAAGCACTATACCTGATGCCATCACAGACGCCCTTTATCATCTTTTGTTATGATCCAAACCACACTGACAGCAGAGGCACAACACTGCTCCTGGCAGCCATCTTTCTACTTTGTAGTCCAAGGAGAACACAGGCTTGGAAAGTCCACATTTAGGGATTCAAAGAGCACAAAATAAAGCATCCAAACTGACCCAACACGCGCTGCAGACCTCTCCAGCTTTGTGCAGTGTGCACAGGAGTTGGACAGACAATAGAGAAGGCAGACGCAGATAACACTTGTCCTGAGAACAATAGTTTCAGACAGGTTGTGTCACGAGACGTTTTATATTCACGTCACATTAAACTTCAACAAGTTCGTTATCATCCCCTGAGTGTCTGCTCCTCCTGTAAATTAAGTTTTCCCCAGCTACATTGAAAGATAAAGAGATGTTTGACTTCACCTTCATATCAGAGAAAGTAATCAGTGTAATTAAATCAATTGTTTTAAAAACACAGATGCTATCGATAGAAGAGAACACGAGGAGCTCTTACCGCGCTGTTCGTGCTCATTCTGCTGCTTCTTTCCTGCTTTATAATCCTTTTTTTCTCTCTGATAATCAGTCGCGTCTCACAGACAAATCTCGACCTCACTTCCATGTGCTCGCGACCAGGACCACGCGCTCAGGGGAGCGCTCGGGATACGGCGCGTGACGTCACGGCGAGAGAGAGAGAAGCAAGTCGGAAAATCGGTGCTAAATGAATAATTAAACATTCATGATAACATGACATATGACTCAATGTGTAATGAAAAGACGCAGCACTCAACTGAGATGTTATTTGAAGTTTGATTATTGATATATTTTTAATAATTCCCCACAAAGATTTTCACTCATTTTTTATTAAAGCCTGTATTATTGCCTCTTACGACAACAACAACAAAAAACACACACATTTGGACCGTGCAGAGACAAAGCTATGAGCATATAATTGTATGTGTGTTTTCTTAAATGCCCAACATTGAATTCTAAACTCAACATTGAGACATTGAAAGTAATTTATTTTATGAGTAAACTCACAATCAGCCTCATTGCAGTATGTTAAACCATTCAATGACTTTAAAGTATCTAGGACTGTGCTTAAAATCACTTTCAAGGGCAGAATATCATATTGTAAATTGATTTTATGTACATAAAGTGATGTCTTTAGTGCTTCTAGATGTCTGATTTATGTCCCTGAATTTCCTATTTCACCCAGAAAAGGTGCTATAGGAGTCATTAGAGCACCTTTTATTAAAGAAACTACTTCACTTGACTTTGAATGTCGAAATTGTTGAAAGGAGAGCATCTCGCTCTGAAACATGTCCTCCAAAATGAGAGGCTTCCTCTGACGACTTAAGCATCAGTTATTTTGGAATGGCCTCAATAACAAGCTCCTTAGGTTAAATGTGCCACAGTGTTAAACTTGGTTTACCATGTTTGGTGCTTACCTCTTTAAGATCTGTTCACTTTGTCCAACGTCAGATGAAAATATGACACCTTTCAATCCATAACTGTACTTGTTCTGAGGTAAATGAGCACCTTATCTGGAGTAGTGTCACACCTAAACATAATCTCCTGACTGTCCCAGACTCTTTCTGTTTCAATGAAGTAATCATTTATGTGGCTTCACCCTTGCTGCACCTTGAGACCCCGCCATCCTCTGGTACCTTTTTCAATCCACACAGCTGGACTGTGGTGAGATGTGTGTGTTTGTACATTGAAGGAACAAGGACTCAAATTCAAGAAGAAACATTGTTTTTTTTTATATTTCAAAAAGAATCTAGGAACATAATGGAAAAAAACAAACACTGGGTCTGAACATCCAGACAATTGAGATCCAAAAATACATTTTCTTAGGAAATATTAATTATATACAAAACATAAAAATTTATATTTTAGTTTGGGCCCTCAACAAGGTAGCCCCATTTTAATATTTTATTAATAAAAATAAACTTTTAAATATTTAATCCACCCATAACTTCAATTGAGGCAGTTTTAACATTGAAATCAAACAAGATTCCAAACAACTTAATCCGCTTTGCATTTGCATGCAACAACAACTGTACACCCTAAGTCTTGAACTTGCATAAAAAACAAAAGGCAGAAAAAAAGTCTCTGGTTCAAACTTTAAGCACGAGCGCCCTGCAGCTGCGACAGTTTCTGCTTTAAAAGTTCACTTCTCCTCCTCAGCTGCTCTTTGACTGAGAGGAGTCTCTGTTCGTCTGACTGCATGCTGTAGATGCACTCTGTCGCCTTCTTCAGGATCACCACCTTGGCTGCCTTCTCGTTGTTGGCCACCTCGGGGATCTCGTCCCGTAGCGCAAAGAAGCTCAACTTGAGCTCGTTCCTCCTCTGACGCTCCAGAACGTTATGAGTCCTTCTCTTGTCGTAGTCCTCCGTGTCGGACGTCCGGGGGCTCGAACACTTGCGGTTGCTGCTGATCTGTTTGAGGACCCTGCTGTGGCTGCTGCTACCGCCGCCGCCTCCTCCGCCGCCGCCTCCACCTCCTCCTCCTCCACTGTTACTCTCCAGCTTCAGCCTCTTGACAGACGGCTGCTCGTGGTGCCTCATGGATGGATGGGCGGCATAGTTGTGTTGGTGGGTGGAGACATGGCACCTCTTCAGCACGAGCGGGCTGGGGTGCCTGGTTTCGGTCGGACTGGGGTCACACCGCTTCACCGCCTGCCTCTTTTCCACAGTGACAACATCGATCTCCTCTTCCTCCTCCTCTTCTTCCTCCTCTTCCTCCTCCTCCTCATCGTCATCATCATCTTCTGTAACACAAAACAGAAAGCAAACGCATTACATTCATGCTGCATGCAGGAGTACGACCTCCTCTTCCACATGACTTAACATTGCAGCCATGCCCTCGAGCTAATCTCGCAGCAGCAGGACAGCATGTCTACTGCCTGCAAATCGCACAAATTAAAGCAACCATTGACCTCATTTTATTGTGAATAGTCATTGCACATTCAGCAGACAGACATCCATTGCAAGAAAAGGGGTGTGACGCTTACCTGAGTCACTACAACTGCTGCTACTGCTGCCGCTGTTGGGCGGCGTGTCCAGCCCCAAGTCTTTACTAGGCGGCGTCCCTGCGCTCTGTTTGGGTGTCTCCGCCACCGGGTACGGGAAAACCACAGATGGATCGATGCACTCTGCCGCGGTTGTGTTCAGGTCTTGCAGGTAGCTGCTGTTTAACCTCCACGCCGCTGCTGCGCCGGCCGGCTCCGCGCACTCCCCCGCCGTGGACTCCTTCCGCGCGGCGTGCAGGGAGGCGAGCCGCTCGGAGACCACCTTCTCCAGCTTGGCCGCCGCGGAGAAGCCGCTCCACATGCAGTCCTGGATGATGATGGACTTGAGGAAGGTCTGGGAGTAGTCGGCGTCGCAGATGATGCTCTGGTTGAACGCGTCATCGCCCAGGAACTCCGTCACCATTTCCAGCTGATCCGCCGTGGAGGGGAAGAGGCTTGACAGGGACGGCCGGCGGCTCGGGGAGAGGGGAGGGGTCGGCAGCAGCTCGAATTTCTTCCAGATGTCTTCGCTCGGCGCCGGAGGCTGAAGCTGCTGAGGGTAGAAGTCTTCCTCCTCGTTGTCGTAGTAGAAATACGGTTGGAGGGAGTCGTAGTCGTAGTCATAGTTTTTACTCGCCAAACTTGAAGTCAGCGGCATGATGTCTCTGCTGCCTGTGTCCTTATTGTGAAGCTGAGTCGAGAAATAAATCAAAAAATTAGATGCTGAAGGTCTGCAGGATCAACGCAACATTAATCGTAAGTGTAAGCAACATCACATGGTCACTCCAAAACATCAGCCTGTGTGCACGCCTTGCATGCATGCACTAGTGCTGCAGCAGGTGCTCAACTGGGAAATTAGGTGCAAGAGGGGAAACCCCATCTTTAATAAACTCCCGCTGACGCTAAGCTGACACACTAACATATTTTTTTTTTTTAGCGTAACTAGTACAGGACGTTGACATGCAATCTCCAGAAATCCCCCTTACCTTTTCAAATATAAACTGACGTCCGCAGAAAAGGGGGCGAAATCAACCCAAAGCGCACGAAAAAGGGCAGGAAACTTATTCCAACACGAAAGAAACATTAAATCCTTCCACGGGGGGTGTTGCTGTCGGTTTCAGTGCGGCAAGTGTGAAGCATGGATGAAAGGGCTGAGAAGGCTGCACAGGCTAGCCGGGTGGAGGACGACGTTCAGTCTGTCATCAGCAGCGTGAGAATCACAGCTGAGAGCTCTGCAAGCTGCAATAAAACCCGCCGCAGCACTCCAACCTAACCACCCCCCTCCGCCGAATCCCTCCGCCGGTTTTTTCCCGCGAAACGCTCGCCGGCCTTGAAAGTCTCTCATGCGACACTTTACATTTTAACTCTTAACAACGAAAATAATCTGTCGTCACCATTTGGGTCGTTTTTTGAACTACAAACACTTGATTTCACTGGTATAAAAGGTCATAAATGATATTGTTTCTCTTTAGATGGGGTCTACTTCGGTTAAGGAGAAGTGGGAGGGGTCATAGTAGAGTAGAGCCCATTGACGGGAAGCATGCACGAAATACTAATGTAAGTCGTAGTAGTAGATAATTAGGGTTGGTTATTGCACTTCTATCCCGCCTAAAATATCACAGAGCATCCCAGACTATCTTGTCAGAGCTGTTTGGCTTCGTTGAAGATTTTTTCTTTTATTGCAATTCATCAATATGTGAGATTTAGTAGCCCACGTAAAAGTCGAGTATATTCATGCAAAGTGCATTATGTTTGAAAATCACAAGTTCGACAAATCATCGTGCATTGAAGTTGGAAACGCACTATATGACGCCTGATATCAAGTTTGCATTTTTTTTTTTTTGCAGAAATTTCAAGGCAATGCAGCGAAATGGTTTGACAGGTGCAGCAGCAGCTTACCTTGATCTGTCTGCAGCAAACTGTCTGGAACAGGTGATTTCGACGTGTTGCGGTAGATAACTGTTGTTTATGGATTTATTTGTTTATTTATTAGCAGTAAGTGTTCTAGTGCTGACTGACCATGCACTGCTCGGTTTTGAGGTTGGGCAGATTGGCACCAATTAACTCCAGGAAGGAAGCAATTAGAGGAGTCGGATGGTAACCGCAGTTGGCTCACAGAGGTGCCATCCTCGGCCGTGGCAGAGAGGAGGTAGAGGCGGAGATTCAGCAGGCTCGTAGCGCCCTCTGCTGGTGCAAAAACAGTGCTGCAAGGTTGGGACTGCAGCCAGGTAGGTGCAGGGTCAAACGCAGATCAAGGTGAACATGACCTCCATGCAACATTGAGTGAGACAGGGATTATTGATTGACAGCAGATTGAATCAACAGAGACTTTAGATTTAAAGGGTGTAACAGTTTAAATACTCTGTAAAAACAGTGCTGTGGGGCGGAGTGGGTAAGTGGGGCTGTTTATTGGGGTTACTGGGTCACTTCATTAAAACCTATTTCAAGAGGCATTCAGTGGTTACTGTAAATACAACTCAGCATGCAGCCTTGTGACAAAGTGGAGGGTGCTTTTTAATGTTGTTAAAACGTAAGCCATTTGTGATATGATTCAATCTTAAGTTTAATTACTTACACAAAATATCAGTAGGAAGTAGGCCTATAGAAATAAATGTACAATATAAAATAGAAATAATAGACTGAGCAATTACTACCGAGTGAAAATTGGAATAATAATAGAAATAAGCTATGTACGATGTGCAGTGTAGGTAATGCACGGTTTATGTGTAGGGCTCAATATGTTGTTGACCAGTTTAGGACAGATTGCAAAGTTACAGTGAACAACACAATACACAAAACAAAAGGAGAAGTTGCAAGTTATTGTTAAATAAGTCCAGGAAAATGAGCAGACTCGGTGCCTGACTCTCAAACGGAGGAGTTGTAGAGTCTGATGGCCACAGGCAGGAATGACCTCCTGTGGCGTTCTGTGGTGCATTGTGGGGGAGTGAGTCTTGCACTGAAAGTATGAGATAAAGGAGATTACAATTTCTTCACGTCCGATTTAAAACAAGCAGACTAGAATTATATTCAGATTAAAGTTGTGTCTTTGTAGATAATATAACAAAGAGGATGGCTGCATTTACCTGCATTTGTTATGAACCGTGGCTGTATAAATAAAGGCTGAATGATTGAACGAGGGACGTTAGCTCACTGATGTGTTTGTGATGTGAGTCAGTAATGATTGTGGGTAAATATTCTGCGAGTGTTCGATTCTGGAGGCTTCAGGGGAAAACATAAATGATTAGTTTGATAAAAGAGAAGAGCACTGCAGGCCAAAAAAGAAATATCTTTGTGTCATTGAATCCAGCAGAAGGGAAAAAGGAACACCTTTACACTCTTCATCCTCCTCTGCTTTCCTCGTATTCTTTCCTTCTCTCCTTTCCTCACTTTTGGATGCTTTCAGAAGGAGGAACATCGTTCTCCAAATGTTTCTTGTGTTGCTGTTTTCTTTTTTTTTCGTTCTTTCTGGAGACACAGAGTGCAGCTTTAAGAGAAGCGGGCATCATTTCCTCTTGATAACCGGAGCCTGGCAGAGGTCGGATTGTTTTAATTTCCGCTCTCAATAAAACTAGTTCTACCAATTTTGAATGACACGGTGTATTTGGATGGATGGATGGATGGAGATAGATTGATAGTAGTGTTGTAGTCAAGACCACACTAACCGAGACACTTAGTGAATCGAGACCAAGACAAGACCAAGACCAAGGCAGGGTGAGACCAAGACCATGAATATCAATGAAGAATCATCATCTTGTGTGCAGCGGGCGTGTCACTCAAGCCTGTGACAGCAGGAAGGTTGCGGACGTAGCTGGGGATAAAAATGTAATTCTGAATGAATCAAAGTTAATTGTTCTTTTAGAAAAGAGCGTTTACTTTCTTATCATAGTAATGACTTGTAATAACAGCCTATCAGCCGCGGTCTTGACCGGTCTTGATTTAAAATCCAGAGTCTTAGACCGAGACAAGATCGAGCAAAAAGGATTTTGATGTCTGCACCGGGAGTTCATTTCCATCTGATATACTTCTATTGGATGAGACAAAACAGGGATGGATGCTAACTGTTGTCCTTCCTTTTCTGATTCATATTCTTTGTGTACTCAGCGTATAAGCTCTAACGTTTCATTTGTTTCTTCCATTTTACTGATGACTATAGATTCTGACATGAGCTAAGAGCCAGTGCTTTCTCTCAAAGGATTACATCATGTTGAATTAAAGAAACGCCCTTCCTCTCATTCATTCATTCAGTTAGATTCTTATTATCAGCAGACTCGTATAAATGACCAGAGGATGAGCTCCTCCTCATACAGCGAGGAAACAGTTCAGCATGATGCCTTCATACGAGGGCAGAAAATCAATATCCGCTCAGCTCAGTCGCTGAGAGGAAGCTGCCAGCTAAGCAGCCAACAATGAGACCATGGCATATCTGTCCGGCTACTCAACAGCTAATTGACTCATTAATTATTGACAGTGACAGCAGACAGTTATTGAGCTGCAGCCTGTCACAGCTTCAGACAGCCCGGCCTGAAGTGCATCACAGTAACAGACTCGGTTTGATTTGATTTTTATCTTTCTATGTGAACGTAAGAATTATTGCAAGCAACACGTCCACCACAAATCTACAATTAAAACGATATGTAACTGCATTTATTCTCTGCGTGGAGGTCTATCCGATTTAGTTGTTTTTACTACTTTTACTATATTTCCTTAAATATACAAGATGTGCAGATGCAGCAACACAAGAATGCAATACTAGCCCTCTCCAGCCACTGGTAGCCCAATGGCTAGTGCATGCAGACTAAGTCCTCAAGAGCGGGCGGCCTGGGTCTGAATCCGACTTCAGGCTCTTTTCTTGCGTGTCCTTCCCCACTCTCTCGCTCGCCCTGGTTTCTGAAATAAAGGCATAAAAAGCCCATAAAGAAATTCAAAAGAAAGATAACTTCACTTGTTTTGCACTTTGTAAAAGTCCAAAAAGTGCTTTCCATAAAACGACAGTACAACAACAATAAAAATAATGAAAGTACAGCTGTAAGAGATTCAAATGATTCAATAAGAGATTAACAAAAAAAAAATGTTGGTTTAAATATTGTAGAAGTTCAAAGTTGTGTTCTTAACATCTCTTCAGTCTGTAACACTTTAGATGGGTCCTGTGTTGGTGTCCTGTGGGCTGAATGAAATGAGCTCAAATGATCGGCAAATCAAGGGGGCGTGTCATGACACCTGTCAATCACATTGGGTCACTATGGCAATGACAGTGTTTGTCAAAGCTTAAGAAAAAAAGGCAATTTTTGGACTTTGGGAGGAAGCTGGAGTAGCTGCAGAAAGCCCCCCCATGCACGGGGGGCTCCTGTCCAACAGGGCGAGGCCCAAAACCCTCCAACATCCAAACTGAATAAATCTGGAGAAGAGACATTATATGATGAACCCAAGAAAAAAAAATGAAAACTGAAAATATTGTTATTAATTGAATCCCTGCACAACTTCCTACTCCTCCATAAAGAGTAACTCAACACCAGATGAAGAGCAGAGTCGAGCTGCCCTCCCCGGTTTCATGTTTCCAGAAGGTTCCATCTCTAACCACATCCAAGATAATCGAAGGGTGTGGTCGGTGTTAAGTCACTCTGAGAGCATGATAATAACAACTGAAAGTTACCCAAATGACTATAGCAGCATTTTTAAGGGTGTAACATTTGGTTTCAGTGGTGCTGGTAAGAGTCATAAATATGTATAAAATATCAGCCATCATGAAAGAAATAACTGAAAATTCCTCCTTAACGTCACTGCTGTATCATTGTGGAAAAAAAGGCTGACATTTTCAATGCATGTATGCAAATGAATCCATCCAGTGCTGTGTAATTTCTGTCAAATACAAACAATAACAAATCACATAACAGAAATATGGAAAGAGTTTGGGCTTTGATGAGGTTGATTTTTTAAAAGCATTACTCAGCCTTTAACTGAACTGCTCTTGCACATCATTGCCAGGCGTGTGAGTTGTTGCCGCTGTATTGTCTGATAATGTGATCTACAGGCAGCAGAACATGGGATGCTCCATATTCTGAAAACAACATGAATCAGCTGTGGGGAACCTGAGTGGGAACACCTGTAAAAATCAAAGAGGTGTGTGACAAACGGCTAAACGAAAAGGCAGACTCTGTGCTCTTAATGTTGAGAAGGTTCCCCAGAAGCACTGATTGCTGATGAAACAAGGCTGCAGAGAGGATGTGTGATAAAGATGAATCATCGCACATGAATCAGCCTTCTGTTGGTTCCTCTCTTTTTTTTTGCAGATTGTTAAATGACTCAGATGACATTATATGTTCTTTCAGTGAAACTCAGAAGAAGAAGAGTGTAAAATTCCCCTCCCTGAAACGTAGCTAATCTGAATCATGTTTTATTTCCCATCATAGCGTGTGCAGGGACCAGCTGATGGTCCAGACTTATTGGATGACATTCCCCTCACCCTCAGATACACTTTGATCCTTTGCACATAATTGTGTAGTGATGTAAGATATCACCAAACATATTAATTAAAATACCATCTGTATCCATTTTTTAGTGACATCATGTGGCTGAAGAAAGTGATATTGTTGCCCAGCATAACGTCCAAAGAAGGTCATCAAAACAAGACAGTACTTAAAGCTTCTGTGACCAAAATCTCCAAACGGCCTGTTTGAACACACATTTTCTGAAAAGTGGAGCAGGCAAAAGATGGCGAGGATGGTCTTTTCTCATCATTGGGGGGTTTGTAGACAGACTAGGGACACATATTAGTGTTAGAGAAAATGAGTATTTTGCAGAATATGAGACATTGAAAGGAATCAGAACAACTCTGAGGTTTTACTGTATGAGAGTGAAAATGACCCTTAAGGATCAGATCTAAATTTCATACAGGATGCTCAGAGTTGTTTTTTTTTCAGGAGTTGACGTTCCCCAAAATGGCCACTAGAGGGCGTGTTGTATCACATGGAATATTTCTTTGGTCGATCACATTCAATAGAGAGAGAGACAGTACTTGTGAATCTTACTTGTTTTGTCACAAATGCAAACAAATGCTGTCATGTTTCTGTTCAGATGTTCGTCTTTATGGTCAAGCTGCCCAGTATAAACATTCTAAATGTTAAAAACAAACAGGTGCTTCACTGAAAACCAGTATGAAGATGGTTTCCAGCTCAAAAACACAAACAAAACAAAACTCTCTGTATTCAAACCCCACAGTGTTATGAATGTTCCCTGGGCTTTTAACAGTCTGGGAAACTTGTAAACACTTTTCCAAGTCATGGAAATGAAAAAGCAGAATTGGACATGTTCATGTCAATACCCGAGAGCTCATCCAAAAAATGCCACCCACCTCCTAAAACAGAGGAGAACCAACAACACACTGAACTGAATTGTGTCATTAAAACCGTGCACATGCATCCTTCTTACACACGGATATGTTCATCGGTGCTCCTTGATGTTTCAGCATGCACAAACTATTATTAAAGCACCTTTATAAAGGATGCCGGGGAATCACTGCAGCATTGTTGTCCAAAAACCCCGCCCACAGAATGAGCAAAAGCACGCTCAGTTAGATAAACGCTGCACTGAACACACTTCTAGACTTGTAAAAAAAAACAAGAAGAACAGCTTGTTAAAGTCGACTGTAAAGTTTAAAAACAAAACCAGCTCTGTTACTGAGAACCTTGGGCCGTTTGTTATTTAACTGTCTTGACATTGTGGAGGAATGATATTGTGGCTGTAACTCACAGAGTGTCCTTGCAGGTCTGCAGGATCTTTCGCAAACATCTGACTTAGGTTACAGCTGCCAGGGAGAGGCATGTCTGCTAGTAAAAGGTTGAGTCAACTGTTAAATCACTGCAGAAGCTCCCTCAGGCACTTACACAAACAACTTACTGAACGTTACTCAGACTTCACTCGGAGAGCTTTACACTGCAACTCTGGCATCTGGTGTTGACTGTAAACTGAATATCTGCATACCTGTATGTGTGTGAAAGGGCAGAAGAGATAGTAGTAAGCTCTCCCATACTTTTTAGGATTCTTTGTTTTAATGGCCTTGATTTAACTTTCCACTGAATAAAACCTGCAGCTATTTTCCTTACATAATGCCGTTTTTGTAAACCTTTATTTATCCATGTTTACTCCTTTTTTTTAACTTGTTGTGCACTTTTCTGTGTTTGCACTTCTAGTTATACCTTAACGTGTCTCAGTACTTGAACCTGTGCAATAATAATAAATCTTACTGAGAGGTGCGGTTCAGCACATCGGCATGAGCAGATGTCAGTATCCGATGTTTCTTAGTTGTGCCAAATCCATTTAATATGGACATGTAGTACACCTAACTGCTGATTCAGAGAAGAGGTTTTTCATTGGGCAGATTGAGCCACCTGTTGGAAAAAAAACTTATTCTCACTGACAAACTTGAAAATGTTGGCATTGTTGGAGTGTTACACTAAAAGAGGTCATGAAACAAACATCGGTATCGGAATCAGCAATCGATTAAATTGTATTTTATAACATCAGTATTTTCGGCCCTGATTTTCCCAATCAGTGCGTCTTCTACAAAACTAAAACATCAACATTTAATGTGACTGAAAGATCCTAAAAAATCATCTTACTGTGTTTTATAGTTTGCAGATGTTTATGTTTATAGTTTGCAGGTGTTTATGCATATTTATTGTTTTTTGAATTGTTTATGTATTTCTAGGATTTAGAATACAAATCATTAAAAATGCATCAAAATAGGCACGTTATGAAGTTGTTGTGGTTTTTACTTTGTCCACCAGGGGTCAGCCTTCACTTGCTCTTTTTTTTAAACGAGGGTTATTCTGAATATCTGTTTTTAAAAGAAGAGGACAGAGAGAAAACATACAAACGTGTATGGGAAAACTATTTTCAGGAGAAGATATTTTTGTACCATTACGGGGTTTTGTGGTTTCTTTTTTTTGTTTTTGTTTGCCTCTTCAGCCGCCTACAGTTGAGCAAGAAGTGAGCACCAGGGTCCAGTCACATTTTGTCCTATTTTTGGTCGCTCGTGTGTACATTTAAAACCAGCATGTGCATTTCTTCACCATGACAATGCACCGGCAGAACAAAGCTGCTTCATTGTCCTGCTGTAATGTAAACACGCCGTGTGCAGTTTTTTGTGTGTGTTGTGTTGTGTACATGCAGTAAAAAAAAAACAGGTTTTTAGACTCGGTTGATGATGTCACGGTCGGGATGCCAGGCCCACGTGCAGCAGCACTCGGGGAGTGTCGACAACAACCGGGACTGCGCAGCACAGGCGCACTCAGTCAGTCAGATGCGGGGCTAGAAAACTAATCCAACCTTTTTCGAGATTATCTCTTCCCTCCATTTCTCAAACGGGAGGGGGGGAAACACAGCGGGACGCTTCCTCTCTTCTCGACTCGTCTGATGTTACCTCGCGCCACCGACCTCTTGATGATGATTTGGGAGGAAGATGCGCCGGTTTGAATTTTCCGTTGACCTTCGCCTCGGCTCAGCAGCATCGTGCAAACATTGCGAAGCGCCGCCGCTCCCTTTCATCTCTCTAGAAACACAGGTGCTCAGCCGCTAGTCTCTTGATCTTTCCTCTAAATCAATCAAGACCGAGGCAGATGCCCCTCGCTCTGTCATCCCGGCTTGTACTATGGTGGAGTTTCCATCCCTCATTCCTTACTTGCCTCTCATCCGCTTTCTGGTGCCTTTGGCGATCACCAATGTTGCCATCGACCTCGGAGAGCAGGTAACACACTTCTTTTTTTATGTGCTGTACAAACCCTCAGACTGCAGCTTGCAGATGCTTTTACTGTGTATATTGTTTTATATATATATATTCCGCCTCTGTGGGGATTATATTTTAGAGTATGAACTGCTGCTTCCGCTGCCGCCGAGCATCAACGCTTTGAGCTCTAGAAAACACCGACTGACACTGAACATGTCGACCCCCCCTTTTTTTTTTCCTCAGTCAAAGACGGCTTGTTGTGTAGCTACAGTTAGCTTAGCAGGCAGAAGCTGTGAGAAGGTGTCCACTGGGGGGGTTATGTACATTATGTAGGAGGAGAGGGAGAGGTGGCGAGTAACCCTTTACGCAGAGAGAGAGAGAGAGAGAGAGAGAGAAAAAAGGGGGGCCTTGTTTTGTTTATTCCACTTTTCTGTCACTGCATCGAGCCCCTGCAGGATTCTCAGCTCTATGCATCACCCTTTACAAACACTGCACTGTCTTGCTGTGACATGTTAGTCTTTGGTTTAATCAGTACATCCGAATCAAGGCCTGTTTGTACCATAGACTGTAAAAAAAAAAAAAAAAAAAAGAATGGCGGATCATGTCTCCTTGTAATTCTTGATTCGTCATATTTCCCAGCTTGTACATTTCCTGTCCTTTTGTCAGACATATGACTAATGTGATGGCTGCCATCTCCCAAAGCGACACTGAGCAGATAGTGTGTGTGTGTGTGTGAGTCAAGGAAAAAAAACAGCACATTGTGACTTGGAGATGTTAGGATTAAGCTTATGTAATGGCTCTGTTAGCTGGTATAAATAGCAAACAGTCCTGCAAAGGAAGAGGACAGCTGGAGTAGTTTTTTCTGAAGGCAACACTGAATGGAAATACATCAGAGGAAGTGTTATGGGTGCTTCCCTTGCAGACATAATGATACCAGCTCATACTAGCCAAAGGTCTGTTTTTTTATTATGCCTGTAAAGCATTTTATTTTTTATATATACGTATAGGGTCGCAGTGGAACATCATATGCCGTCTGGTCAGAGATAAAATTAGGCTAAGTCAGTGTCATGTGAGCTGGTCACACTGCCATGATTAACTCCTCTTCCCCTTTCATGTGTTTCCTCACCCTCTCCACCGCCATTCCTGTTCCAGGCCCTCAACAGGGGCATAGCCACCGTCAAAGAGGATGCGGTCGAAATGCTGGCCAGCTACGGCCTGGCCTACTCCCTGATGAAGTTCTTCACCGGACCCATGAGCGACTTCAAGAATGTGGGCTTGGTGTTTGTCAACAGCAAGAGGGACCGGAGGAAGGCGGTGCTCTGCATGGCGACGGCCGGCGCCATCGCGTTCGTGCTTCATATCTTGATAGGTGTGTGGTTAAGGGTTTGTTTGTGCGCGCGTGATAACATGCTGTGCTAAAACCGCATCCTGTAAAAAAAAAACAAAAAAAAAGAAGAGTTTGTTTTGCGGCGAAACTAGAGCTTCATTTTTGTAGCACCCTGCTGAACAAAACATCAAAAATAAGATAATCTTCTTAACCTTTTCTCACTTATCTTTTTTTTTTTTTCACAGCGTACACAGATTTAGGATACTACATTATTAATAAGCTCCACCATGTGGATGAATCTGTGGGGCAGAAGACAAGAAAGGCTTTCTTATACCTGGCGGCATTCCCTGTGTTGGACGCCATGGTGAGTTTGCAGTACATCAGGATTATTCTACATGAGAAGTTTTGCATGCAAGCATGGATTTAAAACACACCTGACCTAGAAATAGCACATTTTTTAAAATCCTCTTGCACGGCGCAAGTGGAAGTGCATTCCCTGCTTAGTGTTGCCTGTCATCCAGCTGCGGTTGAGGAAACGGCCAAAATAGAGCTTTTGTCTTGAGGTAACGTCTCTGTTCATTGTTCTGTTTGAAGGCGTGGATTCATGCCGGGATACTTCTCAAGAACAAATACAGCGTCATAGTGGGCTCAGCCTCCATCTCTGATGTTGTGGCACAGGTAATTAGAACCATTCCTCCCCGTTAATGCAATGCAGGACAAATGCAGACCTTTCTGTTTTGCAAGCTGTGGTTTGTTTTGGTGTTTTTGCTTCATTTATTTTTCTTCCGTGCAGATTGTGTTCGTGGCCATTCTCCTCCACAGTAACCTAGAATGTGTGGAGCCGTTACTCATCCCAATCCTCTCCCTGTATATGGGTGCCTTGGTCCGCTTCAGCATCGTCGGTCTAGGTTACTACTGTAACATTCACGACAACATCCCAGACTCCAGTGGACTTGATGTCGGAGTGAGTGCTTCCCTTTTTTCATGTTGAACTGTTCAGTTTCTGTCCAAAAAAAACCCCAATTGAATAATGGAGAAATCAGCAAAGAGGAATTATCTTCTTATCCTAAATATTCCTGATTCATTGGTGATGTCTTCATCCCCGCAGGGCGACGCCACTATCAAAAAGATGCTGAGCTTCTGGTGGCCCCTGGCCCTCATCCTGGCCACTCAGCGCATCAGCCGACCCATCGTCAACCTCTTTGTGTCTCGTGACCTCAAAGGGACCTCTGATGCTACAGAGGTGGGTGCATCAGGACTTCAAATCACCAAATAAGTCTCAGTCTTTTCTTTGCAGTGGCTAAACGTCATGCAGACAGAGGTCAAGAAAGGACCTGCTTCGAGTGATTTTACTAAATGATGTTGGGTGTATATTATGGAAATCAGTGTCTGGATCATGTGATTGTCTTTCAGGCAAATTCAAACCTGAACTGTGACCAGATTATAGCGTCATATGTTCCTAACAGGAAGCTATGAGGACAAGGAAGCAAAAAAACAATACGTTTGTTTTTTTTCTCTCTCAACTTTGATGTCTAAAAACCTGCTCTTTGTGTCGGCGAGCCGGCTGAACGACTTGTCACTTGTTTGAAGAACAACCTGTCCTGGTTGTGTTTATCTGTTGTTTCAGTTGTTTTTCTTTTAAAGATAGAGAAACCACGCGTGACACCAAACAGTCAGACACCATGCCCGTGTAGCTCGCAGGATATCTGGACAGTATTTTAGTTTTGTACTTAGCTATAGTTGTGTGCTTGCGTACTAGACGTCTCTGCTTGCTGGTGTGTTACTCTTTGATTTCTGATAAACATTATTTATCATCAAGAGTGACGAGATCATCTTTTTTCTCGGGTTGATTTCCTCTTATCTTGATAAACCAGCTTGTTAACTTGTGGCCTCGAGATGAAGGCGTAACAAAAAAAAAGGCTAAAACAGCTGATCTGTGCTTCTGTAAATGCACGATGTTTATTCTAAACATAACTAAAGAGCAGACATAAACAGCTGATTCAAAGGCTATAATCCAATTTAAAGTATTATGAGGAGCGAATGTAGAACCGCTTAAAAGCCAGTCGACTCATTTTCCCCTCAAGTTACTGCAGATGAACTGTCAGATGCTCACAATCTCCCCTCTGGAGCATTCTGGCTTTCAGAGACCCTCACTGCTAGAGACAATGCAAAGCTGTTTACCAGAATGAGCTGGACGTAATCAACAACACTGGCTGCCAGTGGTTTGGGGGGGATTCACAGCGTTCATGTGGAGTTCAGGACGTGATCACAGCGAGTGAAAACATACGCACATGTCCCTACTGTTCCTGCGTAAAGCTGGACACTGGCTGCTGTTGTTGTGTGGGACACAATTAACGAGCTGCGGGCGGTTATCCAATCATAAACGTGTTAGAAGAAGAAAGAAAAGCACGCCTCTGGGGAAAGTGAGAGACATGTGCTGCTTTCATGTCAGCTATTGTTAGACTCCGGTTATTAATGTAGCCGTGTGTGCTCAGTGTGGTATTTTTAACATAGAAATGGTGGCGTGCTGACTGACTTACAACTGCTGTGTCTTTGTCATTCCAGGCCGTGGCCGTCCTCACAGCCACATACCCTGTGGGTCACATGCCGTACGGCTGGTTAACTGAGCTCAGAGCCGTGTACCCGGCCTTTGACAAGGTAACGCAGGCTGCCCCTGCTAGTGCTCCTGCTGGTGTGATAAAATGAAGTGTAATGGCCTCTTAACTTTTCTCTCTCACCGACAGAACAATCCCAGCAACAAGTTGAGCGCTGGAACTCCTGTCAACAAATCCCATATCAAAAAGTTTACATTCTGCTGTCTGGCCCTGTCACTCACGGTAAGACGATGATGCATATTTATGTCCCCCCTCCTCCCTCCACTCTGCTCCTCTCTTCAGTCCCTCGCCAACTTTGTACCATTTTTGCAGAATTATGCAACATGCTGAGTACGGCTCAGCCATGCGGGTGAAGCAACCTTTAATTACAGCCGAAAAAAAAGGTGTGGTTGACGGTTGTTTTTGTGGTCCCTGTGGAGACAATCCTTGACTTGGGTCAAGGATTGTCTCCACAGGGACCACAAAAACAACCGGACTTGGGGCATGAATTCTTGAGGGAAAGTTAGAGAGGTTTAGAGCAAAAACTACTCGGGAACAGTTAAGCTAATAGTTTCATCGTTTACGCAAGTTGTTACGCAGAACTGTGGAAAAAAAGATTTGATAAACAAGAGTACTCACTGCTTTTATACTGGTTAGGTCATTACACATTTGTTTGTTTTGAATACAAGCAAATGAAACACTTCAGCTTCGGCTCTGGGGAAACTGTCGAGCGCTTTTAGTTTGCTCTGATGTTTTTTTTTTTCAAGATAAAATGAGAAACGTTTCTCCTCGGGCCATGACTTTTGTTAAAGCTCCTGTGTGTGTTGATTATGGCGCCCCCTGTGGACAAAGCATAGGCTCCCACCTCTTGGCTTATTTTGCACTGTACATGTTTAAGAAGTGTTTTATTTAAACAGAAAGTCTCCGTGCTCTCTCCTAACAGCCGAGTGCGTCACTCTGCGAATCTTTGCAGAGTAAAGTGTAATTGAAGCTGTTCAGCACTTTGCCTGACACCTACCCTGCAGCAGTAGTTTTATAAGACATTAAAAATAGCGATGCGGTAGTCGTTAATCTTTATGTTGATTGTCTCTTTTGCTTTTGTAGCTCATAAAGATGCATGGATATTAACTTTAGTCTGTCTCGTGACGAGCCAAAAACTCCTCGCATGCAGGAGCTTTAATCCACAGTGTCACACAAACACTTGGACCTCACTGGGTTGTTTGTACAGCGGACATGAAGCTCTTCGTGATGGGCACTCCTATAGTTGCAGAGTTTTAGTTTAGAGTCTAAGGTTTCCCTAATGGAGGTTAGGTGTCAGCAGTCCTACAGCAGTGGTCAGCTCCATATAAATATTATATTATTAGTGTCCATTTCCACACATTCAATTCTGCGTAGAAGGGAAAAACTCATTACACATAACATGCAAAAGATATTCTTCAAAACACATCGACTAGACGGTGTTTACCTTTTTTCAAATCCTGTTGTATCGCAGATTGAAAGATACTGTAAGTGGGTCAGGGTTCAGCTCTTGACACTGACACAACCATTCCAGTGTTATGCAGAAACATGTTTAGCATAGTTCTGCGTGGCTTGCCAAAGGCAATGCTGTCAAATGTTTCTCCTTCAGTCACAAAACCTGACCGTTAAGTCAGAGAGGAGGGCAACAGGAGCTTTTAAACCAAAGTGCACATGTTTAATTTGACGGTTTACAGCTTGCAGGCGCACTGAATGTACTTTTCCTTTGCCATACTGTAGTGGTTTCAGGTTGCAGAGAGAGTGGGAGACACATTAAGGTGGAATTTGTGAAGAGGCTAAGGGGCTTTTGTGTCCCCCCCAACACTACCACCCGTGCTTTAAGCGCTTAATAAAACAGGCCCTCACATACAACATATCAGTTAACACGTTCCTAAAGCTCCATGCAGGTGTACTTTTCTGCTCGGTAATGAGCGCTGCTGTCACATCATGTGCACTGCTGCAGAGTGTTTTTGTGTTTCAGCAGAATGTTTGGAAAATGATGCAGAACAGGTCAATCCAGTCTGTATGATCAGATTTACCTTTTACTTACCGTTAATTACACAACGCATGTCTGTTATGTGAAGAAAAAAAAAAGTGGAGCAGAGTGTTGCGTAAGTTAATTTTCTCAACGGGCTGAGTAAGAAAAACAGGAAGTTTGTGGCCGTGGTTGGTTCTGATGGGAGGAGGAGGGAAGAGGAGGAGGAGACTGGCACACCAGATGTGGATCCCAGAGCTGTAAACATGTATGTGAGGGTGTGTGCAGGCAGGAAGGTACAGCCTGTAGCCGTGTTAGTAACACGCGGTGGGGGACCTCATGTCAGGACTTGTTCTAATACACGAAAAGGAAAGACAACCGAATGAAAACAGGCAGAGAAAGTACACAAAGTATGTTTGACAAAAGCGCACCATATGAACACAGGCTGGATGTCAGAGCAGTGAGTGTGCATGCGTCACTCCGTTTAGAAAAACCACAGCTGAGTCAGGGGAGACGGCGGTCCAGCTTCAGCCACACACACATTAGTTATGTGCCTCCATCCTGCTAACATGATCACAGATGGTAAAGGTGATACAAAGTGAAATCATCACTTACAGGTAATCTGCTCCTGTGTTCTGGTTCAGGGGATCAAAATCCACAAAACCACATCAACTCCTTTCAACATATGTGATTCTTTAAGATGAGTGAGATTGTGAAATGTTTATGGAACTGCTCGAGGCGATTTAGGGAATTTTAGACTCCAAAGGTAATACAAGGTGTGTTGTGTGTCATCTTCAGTTCTCACCTTCCCTTATTTGCTCTTAACAACAGAGCGACTTACAGTCAGCAGCATGAATAATTCAACATTTATTCATTTGCAAGAAGAAGCTTTTTGTCTGAACACTGCGGCCTCAGAGGATGAGTGCTGCAGTCATGATATGATGAACTGCTTCTGGCTGGTTGAAGACTAGATGTGCTGCCACATTTGGACCAAGTGCAAAGTTTAAACTCTACATCCTGTAGGAGGGTCACCGCAGTAGTCTGGTCAAGAGATGCCAAGCGAATATACCAAGAGTTGAGTGGCTACTCAGATCCAACCTGATCTTTCTTGCGATTTTATAGCAGAAAGAAAAATTACTGAGTGACCATTGTGACTTCAATTAAAGTAGTTGTAGTCAAGATGCTGGATTTCTTGCTGACTTGCTGGAGATTTTATGTGTGGTCTGGTCTGAAGCCCTGGTCTCTCTCTCTCTCTCTCTGGTCTGCTCTGCACACCTGAGTGCGAGAGAGACTCAGGGAGGAGGAAGTGATGTAAAGTGGCAGGAAGTGTGCAGATGCATGGGGAGGAGTGCTACCTCTTAACCTTTTCTTATTTCTCCCTAAACACTCAGCATGTTTTAAACTACCGGGTTTTGTTATTTTAGTTTGTTGATTCAGTTTGTGCTGGAGATCTCTGGTAGTCCTGTTTTCAGTCTTTTGTTTTTTCTTGGGTAGTTTACAGGGAGGTGCTGAGAGCGACCGTCCATTGGATGGTTGAATAAACACCTTGCAATCTTTTGATTATTTTGGCGGGGGTCTCCAGTCCCTTTTGGTTTCATTATTCTCTTGTTTCTATTTTGGTACATTCTGGCCTGTTATACTTTAATGAAGCTTGGGCTTTCTTTTATGAATTCTAATGGCGTCCCTTCTTTATATATCACGCTTTAAGCCGAAGTTTTGTGAAGTGGATCTGGATACTTAAGTTGTGATGAATTGACAGCACTTACTTGTATCTCTTGGAGTTAAGTCATGCCAGGATAGAGTCGAAGTTTGTGTTCCTGCATCTATCATAAGATTTCATAAGACGGGCTGAATTCCAAAGCGTGATAGTTAGGATGTCTGGATGATAGAGCAGAGTATCATCGGCGTAGCAGTGGTTAAGAGAAACCACCATGTATAATCAGACACAGGAAAGGGGTGAATATTAAGGGAAAAACAAGGGACCAAGCACTGGTCCTTGGGTGCTCCATTAGACAGGAAGTCAGACATATGTACTTTTTTCCTTGTCGTGCCACTTTGACTGATCCTGAGCCCTGACGCCTATGATTTAAGGACATGAACGGAGGAAGGGAAGCACTCCGGATGACTGGGTCACATAGGGTTGTTTACTGTGTTAAAGACAGCAAACAGGCCCAGCAAGACAAAACATCCGAGTACACGGTGGAACTTTTTATAGGAAAAGCAGAAGCCACAGTATTCAACTTAAAATTCCTGTCTGGGATTTTGAATATGCGTTTGATTTTTGCTCCCCCAGTGGACAAAGCTGTACCAGCTCTCTCTGCTCTTTGCCAGCTTTAAACTTTTTATCAAGAAATTATCAACAAGTCACTGATGGTGTTTACTTTTGTAGGTCACATTAGTATTAGGACATTAGGGCATTAGTATTGATTTCAGTTTTCCATTTTCCATTTTCAAGGAATCAGAAATACTGTAGAAGTACATGTGCAGCGAAGAGGGACAATCTAAACGATTGGTAGTTGGCAGGAGAGCGTGATTGGCTAGATAAATGTCCTAAATGTGTTCTTCTACAGGTAGATTTGTCTTGGGACTAATGAGGTTTTAACAGAAAGTTGGCTGGACACTACGGCTGAATCTGAAGCATTTTCATTCATAGATGATACATTATTTTACACAAGAGTGAGTGTGACCGAGTTAGCAGTGTAGAGTCAGAGAGGAAGTAGAAAAACACCTTTTATGGATCCCCTTGGGCTTGATCTACGTTTGTACTGTAGTGCAGAGCAACTGTCTTTACACAGTTTTAAACAAACTGATGTGTTATTCATGCTCAGATCAGACATTTTTACACTCTCTAACACTCCCCGATGTGCTCAAAATACAGTGAAAGCTTTGGTGCTGCACGTGCCTTGGCCACACTTTCCTCTAGAAACAATAACATTGTCTGCCGTGTGTTTCATGTGAGCTTCAAAGGCCCACATTCAATCTGAAACCCCTTGAGTTAATGAAGTAATGAAATCTAATGAGGCGCGCGGGGCAACTCCATTGTGGTGCGGTGGACGCAAAAAATGAATTGTCTTTTGTTCATTTTGTGTCCAGCTTTGCTTTGTGGTGTTTTGGACGCCTCATGTGTCAGAGAAGATCCTGGTTGATGTCATCGGAGTGGACTACAATTTCGCCGCGCTGTGTGTGGTCCCGCTCCGAATCTTCTCCTTTTTCCCTCTGCCAGGTACGACACACATTTGATGTTTTTTTTTCCAGCATCAGTGTTCCAGCTGGATTTTCCTTCCTGCTGTGGCTTTAACGGGGGTATAGCTTCAACAGTGGGGTGATGTTTCCACTTTGTGTGTGTGTGTGTGTGTGTGTGTGTGTGTGTGTGTTTGCAGTGACTGTTCGGGCTCATTTGACTGGATGGCTCATGACCCTGAAAAAGACCTTTGTGCTGGCCCCCAGCTCGGTTCTCCGCATCATTGTCCTCATCACCAGTCTAGTTGTGCTGCCTTATATGGGGTAAGTCAACACTTCAGAGAACAGTGTCAGGGTCACAAAGGTCAGCTCTGTGACTCAGGCCTTCTGTGTAATGACATACAGTATCGTGTGTTATTCTGTTCAAATGTAACAATCCTTTTTAATGTTTTTATTTGTGGAAAGATCAAACATCCCTAAAGCTTCTGAAACAGAAACAGGATTAAAGGAAACAGCAGCTGAAATAATCTCCTCTCTCCTTTTATTCAGGGTTCACGGGGCCACACTCGGGGTCGGATCCCTCCTGGCCGGCTTCATAGGGGAGTCAACAATGGTTGCCATAGCAGCCTGCTATGTTTATCGACAACAGGTGAGAACACCTGGGCTGAGGTCATTTCAAACACGAGAGCGCACACACCTTAATCAGGGCTTTCTGTGAATCACAGCTGCAGCCATTTTAAACCAGGTGTGACCCCTCTCATTATGATCACCGTGTTTAAAAAAAAAAAAAAGGCTGCGACCTCAGAAAATCCATTATTAATACATGAAAGGAGAGAGACCTCGTACTCATCTCATTCAGGACTGATTTATATCAGTCGTCATTTTTTGTATAGAGCTCAATTCATAACAAGTTTTATCTCGAGACTGTTCAATTTTTTTATAGTCTTAATTTACAATCCAGTCATGAGTTATTACAGGGGTGACATTCAAGATAAATCTCAGTCCATGATCTCTTTTAAAATTCAGCCTTCAAGGTCCCAGAGTGACGTCACATTGAGACAATTACTGACAGATAGCTCGTGTGTTGTGCTGCAGCATCTCGACTTTGATCCACGTTTGTTACTTTTGAAGAAGATTTTTGCTGAGAGAAGATCGATCACACTTCATATCTGTCGGGTTTGTTAACAGCCACAGGTCTAAAAATCTCCTTGCAGCACTTCTACTACTTTGTCTTTATTTTAGATGACTCAAGAGAACTGAAGGGAGTACCCTCATTTTAGAAAAAAGTACAAATGAACATAATAAGTGGCACTGACTCCTAAATCAAAAGGCTGACGTTTAACCGTTTCCTTTTCAACGATGGTGATTTGATGATGAGCTGGCGGCCTACAGCTGAAGTCACTTTGTTCTGGCACATGAGCCTTCGTTTAACCAAAAAAAAAAAAAAGTTGTGTACAGACGACTTTGGTGCAGATTTAAGGATCTATAAATAAGGTGTTAGTGAAGGAGCTTTAGAGGTGCTGGTAGGCAGATTGTGTTCTTCTCTGGCAGCGCACGGTCGGCTTATTCCACACGTTTCAGTCTCTGTGCTAAGCTAACAGGCTGCTGATCATAGAATCTTTTTATTAAGACATATAGCTTAAATTAATCTCTTCATCCGGCTCTTCACGATACAGTGAACTAAAGCGTATTCGGCGAAATTGGTCTGCTCATAGCAAAAGTGTTTAAGCATTCTTCCCATCTCTTCTTGTGTTTATTGTGTTTGGAACACGGTCCTCCTTAATTAGAGGGACGTGTGCACATATCCTACCTCTCAAATAAGGGTCTGAAAAGTCCCACGTGTCCTCCCACTAGAAAAACAAAAGAGAAAAACACCTGAATACATTTTTTTTTTTTTTAATATTTGTATTCTAAAAGTGTTCAGTTTGAGCAGCCACACTCCTCTAATTAAGCTCCTGAATGTTTTAACTTCCAATTTAGAGATTTACTGTAATCTGAGCCAGATCTTTGAAATATTCCAATCTGTGAAGAGTGAGTGAAACATAATCTGATGAGGTCAGCAGGTTCAGCTGAATACTCACGTTTGTACTGGCCGTTTGGATTTGACAATTCGTCAAGTGTTAGAAAACAAGAACGATGGTCTCAGCTTCAAGCAGTGGCAGTGCACGGTCTTTTTTTTTCTTAACGACATTCACTTTAAATTTCTGTCTCGTTCGTGCAGAAAAACAGCGAGATGTCCAACGAGCTGGTGGTGGAGGGCGAGGACTCGGCCCCGATGAGCGAGGTGTGCTCCAGGACTCAGATGGACGCCATCGAGGAGCTCCAGGAGGAGGAGGAGCAGGAGTGAGCGCTGATGGAGGGAGGAGGGTAAAGCCCGCCCTCCATGTGGAACTTTGAGTTGGAAGAGGAGAGAGCGCTCAGTGTTACAGTGAGGAGCTGAGGATGGTTTGGTTTCTGCAGAGGGACTAAACTTTGGATCAGAGCGACGAGGTCTTCTGCTGGACCTGCACATCATTTAAAACGCACACTGTAAAGAAAGCCATGCACCTCCAAGTGTTCATCCATCAGTGTAAATAACTTTGTCTTCCGACCTTCAACACATCAACCGTTGTATTAACCAGTCACGTGTCTGCTGGTAAACAAGGGAAATCGACGCAGGAGAACTTTTGCTCCTCCGCAGCATCAAGAATGAAACATCTGTCGAGTGGTAGTGGAGTTGCCAAAATACAGAGTTTATCATTTTATGTTATTTTATCAGGATGAAGCGGCAAGGCGTTGTTTGAATTCAAATATAGACATGTTGTGGGACTTGTTGGGTTGTGCAATCGTATTTTACATACCATGGTGTACAGATTCTTGTTGTTTTATATAGGTAATGCAAAGTGTATATTTAATGCCCAGGGGGGGTCAGGAACCCCTCCATATATCATCGCGTGTGTTACAGAAAACAGTTCTGACTGTTCACTTTCCATGCAGTCTGGGAGTCCATCTACTTCTTCTGTTTTGCCAAGCATTTTCCTAGTAGTATTCAGATCGTCCTATGTCCTGTATATACTGTATAGGCATTCTTATTTGGCAAATAAATTGCTTTATTATTAACCTTTTTGTTTTGTCGAAATCCGATTAATCTGGTCGTTGTTTATCCCTCTGCCTATAAGAAATGATTTCAAGATTAATTAGGTTTTAATTCAATCAGATATGTTGCTAAGTAACAGATGATCTCATGGTGCATTCATGTGGTGTCGGACACATCGGAAAAACAAGTTTTCGAGTTGTAAAATGCACATGAACACCTGCTCAAGCTCAAGTCGGAACAACAACTCTAAAACTGTAAAGAATTAGGAGCTCGACTTGACGTCATACTCATCATCGCATTGGGGGCAAAATATGTTTTGTTAATATTAAGATGCTTTTGATTGATTCACATATTACACATCAACTTTTTGCTCAAATATAACTTGTAACAGAGACACTTCACATCTTAGCATCGACGCTTTTTGTTGTTATAACATTCAGACTTTCAGAACACACTGAACGTAACTGTTAAACTGGGACATGGAGCACATAAATGCAGCATACCACCATGTTTCTGTTGTCAACACCGATCCTGTACCTGGACTGTCGGGTTAAATACCACAAACCCCTTGAAGAGGAGTTCTGAGCTGGTTAAGAAACAAACTGAAATGAATAAAATGCCTTTTTATGAGCTATGAAAGCAAACGAGACCGTGCCAAAGACCTCTGATTAATTCTATGTAGTTATTTCATATGCCTGCCACCCTCGCCTCGGGGGTTGGTGTCAGACGAGATTATTAACGGCTCACCTCGGTTTTTTTAAACTCCAGGCCAAAGATTTGTTTTGAGATGCATGTTAGATTTTCAAAATAAAGAATGCGATTTCTTTTTTGTCATACACAACTCACAGGAGTGGCCATGATGTACAGGACAAGATTAAAAGAGACAAATCATTTGGACACACTTTGTCCACAGGGGGCGCCAAAGTCACCACAACACAAAGTGTCTCACAGGAGCTTTAAAAAAAAAAAATCTTAAACTCTTAAAGATGAATGTAGAAACGACTCTGGTGTAAGCTGTCACAAAACAAACAGATTTAGCTCCTTTTATGAAGTTTAAATGTTCATCATGTTTCATTTGACCTTATAAGATGTGAGGTATTTCCTGTTTCTGACTTACCTAGATGTAGTCTTTTGTAGTCGTACTTAAAGAGACGCTGCAGGACTTCAGAGGGGAGAGCAGAGACAAAAAAAAAAGAGAACACCAAACGGATGCAGAGCGTAGGAAAATCTGTTTAATTCACGTTTTCACCATGTGTTTGGGTTCCAAACAGACGTAATGAATGATTAATGAAGCTTAGCTTTTTAAAACTCAAATCACTTCTTTTTTTTTTTCAATAAAAGAGGAAACATCAAAACGTCATACCAATCAAATCAAGCGCTGTAACGGGGGGAAAGAAAAGTTCTTCACAACAATTGTACTTCATTTGAACTAAAATTCCCAAAGTCTGACAACGCGAGATCATTCATGCAAATGGCATTTTAGTTTTGTTCTTCAACGTTTTTTTTTATAAATGAGCTTCACCTGCTCTGGAATCAGGGAAAGAAACAGCCTCTTCTCACTGACGACCAACATTCATTCTTATTGTGCATTTTTTTTCTAAGGCAACATGGAGGACCAAGCGAGCGCTTTCTACTGGCTGGTGGCTGGGACGGCTGTCAGTATTTGCAGCAACATTGGCACGTTTTCCCCGTCAGGACAGCTTGGTTAAAGGCAACATGTTACACATTGAGTTTGACACACACACACAGCTGCAAACACACACACACGCAGACCATCACAAATCACGCCTCTGACACAGGCTGCGATACATCCTCTGATCGTCATCTGGTGTGAGCTGTTGATAGACCTGATAAATCGTCAAACGCTCCACTGACTGATTCAGCTGTTTCACTGATCACTGTCACACTTATTCACTTCAAAATGCTTGTTTGTTTTTTTTCTACATAGAACAAAAAAATAAATTAATACTGAAAGTGCCCAAATTTCCAGTGTAAACACAGAACATCTTCATTTTGGCGCCATTGGCAGCATTTTCTTTTTTTTTTTTTAAAGAGAAAATAGTCAAACATAAAAGGTTGTCAAAATGACACCCTGAAAACTAATTTGGGCCTAACTGAGATAATCTCACAATATCAGATCCATGTTAATGAACACACACGCAAATAGAAAACTATGTATACAGTACAGTGTGTACAAAAGTGTGTAAAGCACGTGTTGTACAGGGTCTCAAATCAGCATATTTTTCACCAGAATAGATCCACATTTTGGGAAATGTTCGCTTTTGTTGTTGTTGTGAGCTAACCAAAAAAATCAAAACAACATCACGCATGTGTTCAGAAAATATTAAGCTCTTGCTAGCCGCTGGTTAGCTTAGCATAGCGAAAGCACTTCAAACAGGCATTAAACAGCCCGACTTGTTTTCAAGCCAGTACAAAGGGTTGCAGAGATCCATTGATATGTTTTGATATTGATTCACTGTTTTCTTTTTGTTTTCTTTCAGATTCTGAAATATTTCCTGTTTAGAGGTTTGTAAAATGCAAGATTGCATGTTTTTTTGGAAAGTTTAACGCAAAGTGTTAAACGAAGAATGTGCAACTTTTTCATCCAGTAGATGACAACGGACCTCCAACCCCCCCCCCCCCCCCCCCCCCTCCCCTCGCTTGTAGCTTCACATTGCATGTAAATTGACACAGAATGAGCGTGATCTAAAAACGCGAGCGTGAACGTGATCTAGTCCTCGACTTAAACTGCTTTTATACTCAAGAGGAGGAGCCAGCTGTCCTGTCCATGTAAACACGGCTCTCACAACAACACAGCCAGCGGGGACTTGAGCTTCTCACTCGTTGTAGACAGTCATGACTCAGAGAGATATTTACACAGGATGTACTATACTTAATTTCTGCTGTATTTATGTGTTAAATGTCGCACATTCTTCCCTTAAAGAGGCCAATGATATGTATGATATGATAACCAGCTGCAGGTTCACAGACATTAGCGATGTCTCTTCTCCAATAAAACACAAAAGCCTAGTTTCCCAAAATGTGGAATCACTCCATTCGTCGTTGTAAATCTTGAAGGACCTGAGGAGAGTTTTTTTTTTTTTAGTGTATGGCAGGAGATCTCTCTGCTGTGGCATCAGCTCGAGTCGAGCTCCTCGTGATGTTCAGACGCTTCTACAACCGGCACATTGTAGTGACGATCGTCCTCGGTGACCAGGCACACTGATGGCCAGTCGTCTTTGTGGTCGTCCGGGTAGTAGGTGACAAACTCCTCAGTGTCGGCCTTGTACAGTCTGTAAACTTGGATGGTGCACTGCAAGGCGTAGCCCAGCAGGAACATCTCCACCTGCACGGAAGGCATGAATAACAGGAGCTAATTGTACAGGTAGAGAAGAGCACATATAAAAAAAAAAAAACAGCTTTTATACAACACAATGTTTAATCAGCTGCTCAGGCATATGAAGTTAATGGGTGGGGTGGCTTTATGGGGATCACACCTATAAAAGCTTTCATTAAAAGAGAGAAAAATAACTATTAAATCAGTGAAGCTCGTCCCTCTTCAAACCTCATAACGCCCGAGGATGATAAAGATAAATTACAGCTCAAAAACAAGGAACAGCACGAGCACAGGCTTGTTTTACTGTTTCACTGTGATACACACCCAACCGCCTGATATCTGACATTAGCTGTTGTATTTGTTTGTTACCCAGAGTGACGACAGTTTACTCTGCAGAAATTTACTGAAAAACATCTAAGCAGCGACCTTCTTGGCAGCTCTCTACCCGCCAAAATAAAACTTTTAACGACTATATGTAGGCATTAGGACACGTCTTAAAATGCCTGCTCAGGTGAGTCTGCAGTCGGGGGTTTCTCCTACCTGTTCCAGGCCGGCGCTGAGGCCCACGTGTCTGAGGTGGTTGGAGAGGAAGGAGCGCGGGCAGTCGGAAGAGTCTCGAGCAAACAGCAGCCAGCAGAAGAGCGGGACGTCTCCTCCGGCCTGCATGAGGCCGTGCAGCTCCACCGCTCGGCTCAGCATCAGCAGCTTGAGCGCCTCCAGCAGCCCCAGCTCCTCTTCTCCTCCCTGAAACACTCGCTCGCAGAGCTGCTGCCGCTCCGACGCGGAGGAGCAGTCCACTGCTGCCCGCCACTGGAAACACAGCCAGGAGATTTTAAAAACAAAGGGTTGAAAGCGTATAAAGATGTATTTTGGGGTTTGGAGCGACAGCACAGTGGATAGAGTCGGAAATGTGGGAAAGAGATGGGAATGAAATGCAGGAAATGAGCCACAGGTTGGATTCAAACCCAGGCCGTCTGCTTTTGAGGACTTTAGCCTCTGTACAGCCTCTGGGGTGTGCACACTGACCACTTAGCTACCAGCGACCACTTCCTTTAAAACCTTAAAGTTTAACTGTTTGACCTGATTTTGGACTGACAAGCATTTGTTTTAATTTAAAGACAAAATGTTCCATCAAACTTAATAATCAGTAAAAATTGCTCCTCGTAGCATCTTTCCTAAGGGTGGTACGAGAGAAAAACCACAGGGTCATTTGAATTAAATGTCTCTTTGCAGCATGCATGTATCTATTTATAACTTTGTTTATCAGATTGATCCTATTAGACATTCTGGTGAAACTCAAATGATGCCATGATAAGAAGCAGAAGTCTTTAAGAGAGGCTAAATGTGTTTGTTTTTCAGATGTTCTAATATCCGTTGACCCTGAAGTCAGAATCACTTTTCTTTTTGACTTCGGATGTCTGTTGAGATGGGGATATCCTGTTCACAAGAATGTTAAGTACATCCGTCGGAGACTCTACAGCAAACATCAAAGAGCAACGAGATGAATGTTTCTATCATACAGCTTTAAGGTCACAGCAAGGTCAAAGGGCCCAAAGCACTCTTTGAACAAGGCCACATTGTTTTTGTAAGAAAACACAACATGTTTTAAAGAAGTCACTTACATGTACGACTGTTGTGATTAGCAGGATAAAGTCATTTGAAATGTGCAATAGAGCCAAAAGTTCAAACCAAAACACTACCACGTCTTGTATCCATGAGATATTCTCCTCCTTGTTGGAGATGCATTAGAATATACTGTATGCATAAATCCAAGACCATGTTAATGACACACAGGGAAAAAACAGCCTGAGAGTCAAAGCAGACAACCTCCCTTTAACATATGGAAGCAATCAGATGTGAGAGCTCTATGGTTAAGTATCAATACCCTCAGTGTCCACGTCGGTATAAAAATAGTGCTGTGGTAACCTCGCTCTTTGCATTTTAAATACTTTCTCACTGTACGTCTGTAAGCAGAGTCAAAGTCAGTACCTTAATTCTTAGAAGCTCTATGTATTCTTTTAGCTGAGCGATGGCGTCTCCCGTCCCGTCTCCCTGCAGGCACTCTCCAGGAAGTGTCCACTGACTTATCAGACCTTCCTGTGCCTCCAGTTGTTTTGGCAGCTGTGAACAAAAAAAAAAAAGTCAAATGCTAAATTGTCATTTCAGCTGCTTTGCTCCAACATTGTTAAAACACGGACAGTAGGAAATTCATTCTTTTGGAGTATATTTGGACTTTTCTGGTCGTGTCGAGATGATAACCGGAGATTTTCAAAACTCTTGCAAGGTTTGTGCCTTCTCTAGGGCCTTTCAGGTAGGACGCGTTGGGCGCTGACCTCGCCACTTCTTTAGCTTGAACATAAAGACTTTATGTTTCTGATTCAAGAACGGAACAAACGGAGACAAACCCTAACCGCCGTGCATTGAGACCGTGCATTGAGACCACCTCATTAAGAGAGCATTTACCATAGTGATGTCCCCCTCCTGCAGCCACACAGGCAGCTCCGTGCTGTGGGAGAGCACCTGGAACAGCGTGGCTCTGAGGGCACAGTAGTTGTCCCCCCTCACTCTCCTCAAGCTGCCAAACCTCTGGGACATCTCCTTATAACCCTGCAGCAACACAAGGAAAGTTTCTTTCAGCATCAAAAATACATTTTTAAAAAAAATGTCTTTAATCTGAACCAATTCTGCTGAAGAGCTTCAGGCACCAACCTTCCTAATCAGAGTACTTTTGGCAGTGTTTCCTTTCCACTCTCGCTCACTGTATCCCAGAATGTCCACCGCCGGTGCCAGACTGCATCTGTCCTCGACCTTTAAAACTGAGGAACAGCAGAGGGGGGAGGCGTGAAGACACAACAAAGAGGCTGTTGTCTAGATTTTAAGGCTCTCGCTATGCCAGAGTGTTACACTAAGTTATGATACAACTGCAAGTCAAACAAAATCAATAACGGTTTCAATACCAGAGCATCAAAAGTAGAAGTTCTAGGCGCCTCCGTCTAGAGACAGGACATCGGCGAGAGAGTGGGGACTGAAATGGAGGAATGTACCACAGCTCGGACTCCACCCTAGGCCTCCCGCTTTTAGAACCAGAGCCTCTGCACATGGGACACATGCAACAACCACTGCAGCCAGATCATTTCTTAGGCCAAAAATGGCAAGCAAACTCTGGCACACCGTCCAAAGTGCACAAATGCGTTGGCAACATTTTAGTAGCAAAACGTTGCCAGTGTATTTGTGCCTTCTATAGACAGTGGTCTCCATCTACTGGTTAAAAATGTGACTGAAGGAGCGCCGCTGGCCTAGTGGTTAGTGGGCACGCCCCATGTACAGAGGCTAATGGTCCTCCAAGCGGACGGCTTGGATCAGACCGTTCCAGCATGTCATTCCCTACTTTCTCTTTCTCTCCCCCAGAGTTATGACTGTATCCTCTAATGTCCTATCTCTAAAATAAAGGCATCAAAAGCCCAAAAAATAAATCTTGGAAGAAAAAAAAAGACTGAAGAGCTGAACCAGTTTTTTGTTTTTTTTGAGCTTCAGTACTTTCAATTCTATCGTGGCAATAAGGGAGATTGTATCATTTTGAAAGACATGCCAGGGTATCCAAAAGTATTGAAAAGTAGGACAACCTCCCTACACTTCATTCAAAGAACTGTGTTCATTCAATGAAGTGTTTCTTTGTAAACTCTCCGGCGTCGTCTAATCACATAAATGTGTGTCGTGGTCGTACTCACGTGTCGTTTCTAACTCAGCTGGTTTGTTTTTCTGAGACGCTGGCAGCTCCTCGACTCCTCTGTACAGGTCTTCATCACTAAACAGAAAAAGCACGATACATAATGCATAAGTCTGGAGAGTATTAATATGAAACGACCAAACCCAACAGACTATGTGATCCTCCTAAGTAGTATCATCTGTGTATCCAAAGCCTGAGGACCAAAGACCTTTTTCTTTTTTTTTTAAGGAACGTCAGGGAGCCGCAGTGTTGCACTGGGTCGCGTGTTTGTTCATTTAAATCAACATGGGATGTTTATTTTTAGCTCATCTCACTCACGCTCCTGCTGCCTTAAATACTCACCGGAGAACTAAATTGGTATTAATCCTCAGCTGAAAGTAGTCCTCCAAAAAATGCAGTATGTTCTGTCTGAGTAACGTTTGTTAAAAACCAAAAAGAGTCATCGTCGTCCTGACTCATGTGACAGGATTATTGAAGCCCTGGTGCCAAGTATCAATGGCCTTTACTGTGCTATTCCCAAAGCTAATGGGAACCACTGCATGTAGGAAACTGAATCTACAACTGGACCAGAACGTTTGTGTAAGAACAAACCATCATGTTATTGGTTTTGAAAGTTCAAATTTGTTTACGACATTTCTATTGATATCAAAATCTCATTTATTTAACTCCTTTAAGTATTATCATCTCTCTTCCTCAAACCCTCAAATCCTCAATCCTTCAATGTATTTTATTTAATAAATTAGATATAACTTTTATGTATTCTTTGTGGGGGTTCAGTTATGTATGCTGATCAAAATAAACGACAACGCCTACATCTTCTCTGGCTGGAGCTAAGATGGAGAAACAGTACCCCGGAAAAAAACTAAACAGGAGACTCTTTAATGTAAAAAAAAAAAAAGCTGAGTCCATGTTGACACATAAAAACCTTACTGTGTTTTTGTTTTGTTTTTAAAGTTTCAGAACCCAACATGAGGCTTTATCTTTTTTCAGCAAACACCTGATGTGTGACATTAAAACCCAACCCCCCCCCCCCTTTAAAGCACTTTAAATCATTTCTAACCTGTTCCCCAGGTCGTCTTCACACTCTTCCTTCACTGGTACCTCGTCAGCCTTTACATCAGTGGATGTGCTCCCTGTCAGCTGCTCCTTCACTCCAGTGACCTCCTGACCCTCTGCATCTTTCCCAGCCCGGGTTTCAACCTCTTTCTTCATCTCTTCCTTCTCCTTCACGTCAGGAACGTCTCCATCTCCACCCTCGTCCCGTTCTTTCAGAATCACGTCCTCCTGCTTCATGTTCTCCACGGTGGGGACCTCCTTTGAGCTGGAAGTTACAGAGTCAGGATCTGGACTCGCATCTTGATCAGACTTTGAGCTGGAGAGAGAGGAAACATCTTTGTTACGTCTCCTGATAAAAACAAAAGAGTTTACTACTCATCATAAATCTTAAAACACACATTTGAAGTGAAAATATCGACAAACACTTCACTTACACAGCATGCTGTGGTGGCTGTGTGCCCCCTAGTGGTGACTCTGAGGCTTTCATAGACACTAGCACAAAGTTTATGTAAACATGCGTCTTGTTTTGAAGTCACAAACACTGAACCCACTGACCTTGTGCTGGATTCTGCTGGAGCTGTGGTCTCTGACTCACGGCCTGAGTTTGCAGAGTCTTGTTCACTGTGGTCGGGTTCTGTGGTCTCGGCTCCAGGAGGAGGAGATTCTGAGGCATCGTGGCTTCTTGTTGTGACTTCAGGATCGTCCTCCCCGCACACTGAGACGCTCTCCGAGTCCCCTGTCACAGCACTGCAAACAGAACAACAGCTGTTAATTCATACAAAGCAGAGACTCGTCTGCTGGCGCAGAAATGTTACACGAGCAGGTCTGAGTGAAGAGGACTTTTACCACAGGTTATTCTCTGCATTGATTTGTATTCATTCTCAACTGTATTTTATACCTAAGCATGTGTTCCCGTCACCTTAAAGTCCTTTAAATCAAAAAGGTTTGTGAGTCACAAAACCAGACTTCTCAACTTCAATAAAAAAACATATCTATACACCTGTAAGCGCCCGTCTCAGACAGAAGGTTCAATAAACTCTCAGTCGAGATCTGAGGTTGATTTACCCTCAGGAGGGAAACTCAGGCTGTTTTCCAAATAGCATATTAGACAAGTAGAATGAAATGATTTGGCCAAAATGCAGTATGAGAACAAATGTGAGATTCACAGTATGCCAAAAACACCCGGGTGTCGTTCTGATTAGGAAGACATTTTGCATCCTCTCTTTCTGTTTCCCACAATGCCAAGCGCCAAGTCAGAGATCAAAATGACGGACAGCACCGACCATCGTAACAGAGGAAATATTCAAATATTCACAATCAGACCAAATCTACACAGATATCTCAACATCATGAGAATCTGAATGAATCTGGTGTCAGCTAATCTCAAGTTTTTTAGACTCCAACTCGCTCGCATACTTTAACTCTTTCTCTTGTAAAGCAATGTGCTGTAATTCTACCTCTAGTTCCTTCAGTCTCGCTGTGTCATCCGAACCGTGTCTCAATTGCTTGGGAGTTGTCAGAGCGCTCCGCAATGGCATCAAAATACCCTTCTCTATTAAAGCAACACACAACTCCTCTTTAACAATGTGCTTGTTTTACTTGCTTTGAGACAGTTACGTCATAGTGTTCAGCGATTAACAATAAATTGTCCTTCGTACAGCGATCCAGTACTTCCGAGGTAGGAGATTCAACAAAGTCTGAAAGTCTAAACTCCATTCTGAGGACAGAAAAACATCACACACACCTAGTCCACAAGTTTCAATCTTACAGCCAGAAGGCAACTACAAAAACCTGAATACAAAATGACCGCTAACAGCCACAAGCTCGACCAAAAACATCCAAAAACTGTGCCAACAAAGTCACCAAAATCCAAAAGTCACATAGTCTAACTTGACTTCAAAAGAAATTAACAAACTTTTTAGATAACCCAAATACCAACTAGTCCACAAATCGAAAAAGTCACTATCAACTACCTTGAAAACAACAGTTTTCAATTAGGACGAGCCCCCAATTATGTTACGACCCCGAAATGAATGACTCGTTTTTACCGGGAGCCAAACATAATTCAATCAGAGAGTAAATCATTTCAAAGAAAAGGTTTATTTTTACAATCAAACAAAGAAACAACAAAACTATAAGCTGAAAACCTGGGGTACAAAACAAACCTACAATTTATTTTAATGTAGTCGCAATCCAGCAGCTTGAACTCAGCTCAAAATGAAATATATGAAAAAACGAGGCTCATGGTGGTTCCTCACTTTAATTAAATTTGACATATTAAATACCAGTGAGTGGATACTTTAATGTGCATTATCTTTATCACCAACAGAACGGTGGTTTCACACAGATAGGCTAAACGTCCTCTCACCTTTATCCTGTTTACTTCATGAACTTGGCCTTAAATTAGAAGGAAAAAAACAGCAAAAGAAACTGAATTTTCTTTAATAATTTGACTCACCGGCTTGGAGACTCTTTGTTAACGACCTGACTGACGGCAGAGATGGACGTCACCTGAAGATCTGCAGCAGTGAGCTGAGTGTTTGCCCCAGATAACACTTCTTTGTTTTGAGAAGTCTCCCCTGGCGGCTCAGGTGGACAGCCTGTTTCTTCCTCATTTTCAGGAGTCGTGACCACTTTAATGTGATCCGTTTTGTTTGTTTCCGTGGTGTTTTCAGGACAGGCTGCTTCGGCTGTTATTGATCTACTATCGGGGACTTTATCCTGCGCTGATGCAGGATTTTCTTCTTCTTCTTCTTCTTCTTCTTCTTGTGGTGCTTTTGTGGCTGGAGAAACCTCCCAACCAGCCGTGGCATGTTCCTCTTGAGGGCAGTTTAAAGTGCATTGCTGGATTTCAGATTTCCCATCACCTGCAGGACATTCCTTCTTATCTTCATCTTGTGCTCTGGTGGAGTTTTCTTTGCATTCAGATCCTTTCCTGGGAGAAGGTGTTGCTGTTTGTGTGGCGTCCTTCTTTAAGGGTCCGTTCTCCTGAGTGTTATTGAGCTCTTTCTCTGCAGCCTCAACCTTTAACTCCACCTTCTTATCCTCCTCATCCGGCGTTTTGCTGGACGACACAGAATAATCAATGTTTAATGAAATCCCTGACAATGAAATGACAGAAAAGACTTTGCACTGAGCCAAGCTAAGTTTAAAAAAAAAAAGGGCATTTATTTAAGTATTGGTTATCTCACCTTATGCCATCATCACCTCCAGGACCACAAGTGCCCACCGCAGTGGTATCGCCTAAGGTCATCGCGGTCTTCGAGTCATCTTTCAGCAACACACTTCTTTCCTCAGCGCTGCCACAGGGACTCTCGGCTCGACAGCAAATGTTCCCCATCTGCCCGCTCCCTCTGCCCGGGAGTTCAGACGGGACGTGGGCCGATCACTGACCTCGGATCAAAAACAAGCCACTGGACGCAAGCGACCTAAGAGTCGCCGAAAGCTGAAGGTTTCAGGAGTCCATGATCACGAGGGTCAAGCTGCTGCACGGGTAGAGAAGAAACAATGTTTGTGTCTTGTATTAGAATTCATACCTAAAAGTACAGGAGCGGTACTTTCTCTCCGTCTGTCCCCCCCCCCCCCCCCTCTCTCTCTCTCTCTCTCTCTCTCTCTCTCTGTGTTATAAAAGTTTTACCCCCGATGTGTTTACAAGCTTTAATTCTTGACTGTGATTATTCAGGTGGTACAATTCTTGGTAACAACTATCCAAAGAAGAAACTGATCATTTACTACAACGTTGCATTAAAGATTAAGATTAAGATTTAAGATTTACTTTTATTGATCCCGCGAGGGGAAATTCTGTTTTTACACTCTGTAAGTCATGAACACACACGCACAAACTGGATCTTATGGACATGCACTAATGGAGAGATGTCAGAGTGACGGAGCCGCCCCCCCAGCAGGCGCTCCTGAGCTGGTGGTGGGTAGGGGGTTTGGTGCCTTGCTCAAGGGCACCTCGGCAGTGCTCAGGCAGCGATCTGGCACCTCTCCAGCTACCAGATCAACTTCCATATTTGGTCCGCACCGGGACCCAACCCAAGTCCTTTACAGACTGAGCTACTGCCGCCCTTAAAGCTGAAATCGGGGCGGCAGAAGCTCAGCCTGTAAAGGACTTGGGTTTGGAACCGGTGGGGCATCGGTCCAAGTACCCGGTGCGGACTAAATCTTCAAATTGGTCCACTTCCTGAGCACTGCTGAGGGCGCCGCCTTGAAATTAGGCATTTAAAGCTTTCCCAACCTTACGAGATGTTGCATGAAATTCAAATGGAGACTAAAAAAATTTATTTATTCATCAGTAAAAATATATTATACTGAACACAGGATAATGTGCAGAGTGTCTGTCTGTCAGCCACTGTGCAGAAATGTCACCCCAACCTTTCTTCCTCTGTCCACAGTAATGTGAACAACACGCCTCAATGTGGTCCAGAAAAAGCTTTTGCATGATTGAAAACTATTTAATTTTGAGCTGAATGTGTTGTGGATGTGATGTCACATGTGGGGTAAGAAGGTTGGGAACCACTGGGCTATACCTCACTAAATAAATCCCAGTCAGGGTCACATAATTTGGCGACACGTCTGACATTCCTGTTTCACAACACATGCTTCACGTTTAGTGTTTTAACAGCTTTAAACACAGCTTCACCCCACTCAGTGTTCGTGATCATTTCTATAACCAGGAAACAACGATACTGACAGCACACATGCTAAGAAACTACAAATTCACAACCACAGTAATGTCGAAACAGGGTTACACAGTTTGGGTTTTAAAAAAAGAGAGAAACTCTGGAGCCTTAACCACGAAGCTCAGTTTCCTGTTTCACTTTTGGTTAGCTGGAAAAACAGCTATCAAGCTAAACTTAAATCATAAACATGCGCTACTAAACAAAACTGCTCGTCGCTCTTGAGAGTGACTGCTGCAACAACAACACCCCTCCACATTATCTACACCTTCATAATTTAACACGACACGTTAAATAAATAACAAAAAAACAACGTTGTTTTTACTGTATTTTCAGCGGAACATCTGGTTGGCACAAGCCCCTAGCATAGCCAGAGCAGCAGGTCACGGCTCGGTCCGAGCGAATGACGTCATACTCATGTGCACCCGACAGTTGTGCTGCGTTCAAAGACTCCTCGGAAAACTCGCACTTCTTCTTGTTCTCGTTCTTCTTTTGGATTTATTTTTTTTTGGATTCTTAAAAGTTGCATTACCGCCACCTGCTGTATTTTATCAGTACAACAGCGAACATATTTACGGTGTCTACCCAAAAGTGATTCATTTACCTGTATTATTCTGCTCTATTACCCAGGTCGTCTGGGTTTAGTACGATTTAAAGTCCATACTTTGCCCCAGTACAGTGTTACAATTCACTTAGCGACATACATCAGAGGGTAAGTACAACACTAATCCATTCATACACCACCACTGAAGCAATGCAGGGTTGAGTGTCTTGCCCAAGGACACATTGGACATGTTGCTCAGCTGGGGATTGAACCCTTGCCCTTCTGGTTGAGAGGTGACAACTCTACCAACTGAGCCACAGCCGCCAGTACTTCCCTTATTGTAATGTCGAACTCCTCCCTCAGCATGTCCACGATGTCCAGAAAGCCCTTTGCAGCATCCATCACCATTTAGATTCTTTCTGACTTGCCTTGTAGCTGCACAGTTTATCACCATGGATATGTGGTAACACGGGGGCGGCTGTGGCTCAGATGGTAAGAGTCGTCGTCGTCGTCGTCCTCTGTCAACTGGAAGGTTGAGGGTTTGATTCCCAGCTCCTGCAGCAGCATGTCCAATGTGTCGGTTCAAGTCCTGGTGCTATGGTAGTTGGTCTGGTTGCTGGAGAGGCGCCACTTATAGTTCACTTCCCGAGTACTGCAAAGTGAGCCCTTGAGCAAGGCACTGAACCCCCTAAGATTCTGACGCGACCCCGGTGAAGCAGTGTGGCTGCCCTACTCTGACATCTCCATTAATGGAGGTCCACAGGTCCTGCTTTGTGTGCATGTGTAAACCAGAATTCCCCCCCCTGTGATTAATTAAGTATATACATCATATATATATATTTATATTTATTAAATGACAGCAGTTAATAATTGTTGTTGTTGGCAGAAAAGATCAGAAATGCAGTTAACTACATCAACTCCACTTTTATTTTCAAATATTCTTCAACCTTATCGTACAAAAATGGGATGCAAAAATGTGTTTTATATTATACACATCAAAAATACTTCATTCTGTTCTTCGTAAGTTTCCACTAAAAGTTGATTCGTTTCACAGTTTCATGTGGTGATTCTGCTCCCTGTGCTTCAACCACTACATTTCCCACAGCTCCTGGATGTGACCGGTCAGCTCCTGCGGCAGCCCGAGCTCTGACACCACATCCACGCAGAGCGACAGGAGGTGGTTCAGGCCTCCACTTGAGCTGGAGGAGCAGTCAGTGGACGCCGAACATGGCTTTCGCTGCTGTGGCGAAGCATCCACGTCCATTTTCTCTCCTCCTCCACCGCAGTTTGTTTCCTTACATCCTCCTTCCTTACATCCTCCTCCTCCTCCACAGCAGTTTGTTTCCTTACATCCTCCTTCCTTACATCCTCCTCCTCCTCCTCCACAGCAGTTTGTTTCCTTACATCCTCCTCCTCCTCCACAGCAGTTTGTTTCCTTACATCCTCCTTCCTTACATCCTCCTCCTCCTCCTCCACAGCAGTTTGTTTCATTACATCCTCCTTCCTTACATCCTCCTCCTCCTCCTCCACAGCAGTTTGTTTCATTACATCCTCCTTCCTTACATCCACCTCCTCCTCCACAGCAGTTTGTTTCATTACATCCTCCTTCCTTACATCCTCCTCCTCCTCCTCCACAGCAGTTTGTTTCCTTACATCCTCCTTCCTTACATCCCCCTCCGCCGCAGTTTGACTCCCCCTGCTCCACCTCCAGATCCTCCATGCTCTCCGAGACGTCGCTCACACTGGGAGGAGGGTGCTCTAAAGCGTACTTGATGCCTGCCACGATTGTGTCTTCATGCTGTGTTATCCGCTTCAGAAGGTCGGTCACAGAGGCCGGCACGGGGCTTTCCGGATGCCGGATCTGGCACCAACAACATATAGCACTGTGACGGGAGACACAAAGAGAGCCACAGTGTCCGATTAGACAATGGCTCAGAGAAGTGACTGGGACAGAAAAGAGTCTTCTGTAATGAACTAAACAAAGAGACTCAGGATGTTTCTGTGCAGGAAAGAGGCAGAAATATTACACCAAGGAGTGTTTTGACACCGGAGCATACTGACTGACACACACACTTTATGGTTTGTCTCAGTGGGAGCGACAGGAGCTGTGACATTAGCATGCGGCTCATGGTGTAATGTAGTGAAGTTTGCACTGTCAGCACATGAACACAAACGGCTACCACCACTAGAATTCAGCTCATCACCAACATCAGCACTCATACTTTGAAATGAAAATGTGTTTTTATGGATATCCAGGATTCATGTGGGTCACCTCTTCACATCTGTAAATCTATGTCGTTGAAATTAAGTGAACATTTTCCCCGTTTTAATTTCTTCTGAAGGATTCCACAGTTTCATTTGGGTCCTCCTCGCCCCCCTGTGCGTAACCCTCCTTAAAGCTATAGATTTATCACATACAGTACGAGTTACCTTACAATTCCTTTGAGCCGGCCCACAGCTGCAGTCTGAGCTGCTCCTTCCCTGTACCCAAGGTTAAAACCATCCTGAAGACAAGCATCCTCCCCTGCATCAGCTCCATCCACAAAACCGTCCTGTGAAAAACAACAGTCAGAGGAGGAAGGGTTCACATTTACATTTACATTTACACACTAAAACACAGCTTTACAGGTAAGTAAGTATGACACAGCACAGGGATGGGCAACTTTGGTCAAAGCAAGGGCCACATTAATTTAATCCTCACTGCCAGAGGGGCCAAATTGTAGTTTCCAAAAACGATTACAGTCGATTATGTCTCAAATTTAACTCAACATATACCAAATATTATTATGGACATACTTCTGGTTTTCATGATTTCATGGCAGATTTCATCATGTTTTCTTCATGTTTCAGAATTGAACTGAGGGCCACGTTGAGGGTTGATGGGGGGCCGCATGTGGCCCCCGGGCCGCCAGTTGCCCACCCCTGACATAGCAGATTAAACATTTAAAAAAAAAAACACTACAAACAAGCAAAAGTTGGCATTTTAGTATTCACTTTAGTCAAACAGGTGTTTTGGTGTAAAGAGTTACCGTGTTAACTGGTGACTCTCAGCCAAATGTGTCTGTGGTTGTCATAGTAACAAGTTCAACACATAAAAACGTGAAATATCCCCACGAAAGCCTCTTTGCTTAATTAAAAAAATAAAATAAAGATATATCTGACAAGTACTTTGACGTGATAATAAAATAAAACAAAGAGGCAGTCTTCAAAATATGTTGTTATTACGACAACGACTGACGCATTCGGCTGAGAGTCACCAGTTAACACGGTAACTCTTAACACCGTAACACCGGTTAGCTGAATGCTACATTAGCTTTACCCTGACGCGCTTCTTCATGTTGGATGTCCACTCTTTGCTGAGCAGAGTAATGTCGTCCCCACTCTCGTCGAAGACATCGTCTCCATTGTTCGAAACAGCTTTAACCCAGGCCATCGTGGGATAAAAATAAAACCTGTTTCAACGAAACACTGTTGATTTTTATATGACATGTGAACAACGTGCCAGATGTGGACAAACCATTACGTCGTAGTGGAAACTGGTAGCAGCTTCTAGCTAATAATACCGACGTCATCATCCCGCGCCTTAAAGGGGACGTCGCTTCTGTCATGTTGATGGAGTACATCCTTAATATTTACAGCCTTTAACAAATCTATCAGAACTGTTAGTGGCTGTATTTTATTTAGTGGGATTGTCTAAATGATCAGGAGTTTTTTTCTGTGAAATCTGTAGTCGTGTTTTCTTTTTTTAATTATTTTTTATTTGTCAAAATACTCCATTACTGATAGAGCCTATATACTGTAAATAATAGATCATAAATAATAATAATAATAATAATAATAATAATGATAATAATAATAATAATAATAATAATAATAATAATAATGATAATAATGATAATAATAATAATGATAATAATAATGATGATGATAATAATGATAATAATAATAATAATAATAATGATGATGATAATAATAATAATAATAATGATAATAATAATAATAATAATAATAATACATTTAATTTGTAACGCACTTTACATTTTTGCAGAAAAATCTCAAAGTGCTACAGGAAAGAAAAAATAGAAATAAAAACAAATTTAATCAACTAAGCAACTAACTACTAAACTACTAAAACTAAAAGCGTCAGCAGCCTGTGGAGCCCTCAGCTGCTCGGGGGGAAAGTGTCCACAGACTGTGGAGCAGAGGAGCAGATACATCACCTTCATTTAAAATCCCACTGCATTAAAAGTAGAGATCAAGTATGAGCAAAATGTAAACACTTAGAGCTTAGTGATTCATTGTTTACAGTCCTATGTGGCAATTTAAGATTGTAAATATTGTAAAATGTATGTGTCGCAATAGTTGAATGTTCCTTTGTTATTGTGGTGGAACTACTTTATATAGCTGCACTTTGGTAATTTGGTACTGTGGTTCTCAAACTAGGGTCCGGACGTCTCAAAAGGACAACAAGATAAAAGTGAGGAGTCATGAGATAATTAACCTCATGCTTATTGTTTCTGGTGTACTTTTCCTTTAATGCCTACTTCTTATAGGAGTATATTTAAAATGTAAAAATGTAGAGCATCCTGCAATCTCGTAAAATCGTAATATAAATGACATCCTGCAGGGGGCGCTAGTGCCTTGCTTTAAAATTGAGTGTAGTCTTTTACAGTAACAAAACATTGTCAAACTTCTTCAGGCAGCAAATCTCAAAAGTGTTTACAGATGATTTTCTCTCCTGGTGCCTTTTTATTTAGTCCCGGAGTCTGTGAGTCCTCTAACAGTCACGCCGACAATTTATGTTATTAAAACACAAGTTAAACATTTGCTTTTAATGGATTCAAATTTGGCTTTTGATGCAAGTTTTTAAGAAGTATTATTTTATTGTCGCAAAAAACTACATTAAAACTCCTTTAAAATACATAAAATCAAAAATAAGACTTTTAAGAAATGCCAAATTGTCCAGATAAAAAGTCCTCTGAAGGTTAATATTTATATTTGATAAATGAAACTTAATTTATCTGAATATTATCTGATTAAATCAAATTATTAACACATTTTATCTCACTGATTTCTCTAATAAAAGTGGTGTAGTTTCAGGAATTAAATACAAAAGCAAACACAATATTTTTTTATATGTATAACCAGATATTAATATAAATTAAATAACAAATCAAATATCTTTATTTTCCAAAACATGTTATACAAAAATAATGTTTTCTCTGTATCAGGAGAAATCAATGAAGCAATACTGTACATGTTCAGAAACATGCTGCCGTGCATCAGAAGTAATGTTGTTGTTTTTAGTGCATCTTCAAATCTCTGTCCAGTGCATCTTTTCAGCTTCCTGTTTAAGTTTTCAAACCAGGAAATGTCATCCATCGTGACAAAAGCATTATTCAGCCATCAATAATACATCCCGCCTTCCTTCTCCTCTCTCACGTTTGAGTGTAGAGGAATGAAATCTTCAGTTTTATTTTCAGATCTCCTCATTCTTCATGCCATGCTTTATGGAAAACACAAGAGAGAGCAGGCGCTGGGGCTTAATGCCTTTCACCTCGTTGGATGCATTTGCAGCTGCCGGTCAACAATGGCCTTGAGACATGGCGCTTTGAGGCCACGGCGGAGCTGTTCCTGTTCTGGAAATGGAGTCAGCCTGGAGGCCTCATTCACTGCAGCCACACCTTTAGCCCCCCCCCCCCCCCCCCCCCCTCGCTCAAAAAGGAGTCAAAACAAGCAGCCGGGGCAATCACCTGACACATTTCCATCCAATTTCCACCGCAGAATGTGTTCATTTTCAGGCTAATGGCATGTCATTTTGCTGGAGCCTTTGGTCAAGAATTAATCCTGGAATCAAAACAGATTTTCCAGGGAGCAATCTTCCATCAAGTATTGATTTTTTTACACTCACAGAGCCTGTACTCCCTAATTTAACCTGACAGCCAGCAGCACAATGGACTGGGAGCACCTTGGCATCTCACAGAGGGAGCTCTCCTCCTCCTCCTCCCCTCTTCTTCTCACCATGAAGTGAAAGAGAGAGGGGGAAAAAAGGACTCCCAGATGTATAAAACAAAGAGCATTGCTTACAGAAAACACAGATATAAGCTTCCGTCTGTGTCTTTTACCTCTAATTACGTTTTCTAGTGTAGTGCAACTTGGGCAGGTAAGGCTGAGAGGGAGAAGGGGAGAGTGTTGTGGGGCCATCAGCTATCATTATGTGCCTGTTGACATCTCCCTGTCTTTGAGTGATTCTCATCTGTGATTTCCCTCGGCCATTTTCCACAGATACACAAAGAAGAGGGGTCTCATCATGGCCCCTGTTAAAAAAAAAAAGGACCGAAGTGTCTGTCCACTAATAAGAAAGCAAAGATGTGTCCGAGGGTGTCACTCCTCTCTCAGATATGCAATCATTCTCTCTCCCTCTGCATGTGCTGTAAGTACACTATACCGTGCATAGAGGTCAGCGGGATGAGGGGATGATGGAGAGCAGGGACGGTTATTTTCCTCCAGCTCTTAAAGCTGCGATGACCCATGAGCAGGAGAGTTGCACTCTGCCAAAGGGTTTTCCATGCGCTGCTTACAAACTACCTGACAGATGGGGAAACAATTTCACTTTTCATCTTCTGCTTTTTTTTTTATTTATTTATTTATTTTTACTTATACTCCATCGTGGTGTTTCTATTTGCCCACATTTTAGAGTATAGGTAATAGCACGCTCTCAGGGAAATGTAACCAGTGATGAAAATGTGGATGATCCTTTACATAAAAGCATCACAACCTCCGTGAAAATAATTTGTTATGACTCAAAGTTTCATGTTCAAAACCTAACTCAGAATACATTTTTTATTATTATTTACAAAAGTAAAAAATAAACTCATATGTGAATTAAAAAAAAGCTCCTCGGTGTTTAAAGCGCCTGTAAGGAACTTTTGGTTTGTGTTGATTTTGGCGCCCCCTGTGGACAAAGCAGTACCCAGGGTACACTACAAGATAATCGGGCTGATTTCCCCCCCCCCCCCCCTTGAGACCAAAGTCACCAAAGGCCCGACTATCTGATGGATCCCAGATTCTCCTCGCTGTGAGGTGTGTTAAGAGTGATTTCAAGCTCCCGATCTGCTCAGAAGACGATCGAGGTGCCCCCCCGTTTTGAAATCGTAAACATTAAACGTGTTCAATATTTACAATCAGAAATCCTGCTGTGTGTTTTAAATGTATCCATATAGAAATAGTCAATCTTGGGGCACCAGTAGCATAGTGGCTAGTGCGCACATCCCATGTACAGAGGCTATAGTCCTCCAAGCGGGCGGCCTGGGTTCAAATCCGACCTGTGGTTCCTTTCCCGCATGCTCCTCACTCTCTCTCTCCCCGATTTCCGCCTCTATCTACTCTTCTTTCTTGAAATAATGGTATAAAAAAAAAAACAAGGCAAAAAAAAGTGTATGCAAGTATGTTTTAATTAAAATAATAATAGAAATCAGATATTATTTATTTTTAGCTTCAGTGGCTATCTTCCTTGCTGTCACCTGATAATTGTCTGTCCCCTCTGAAACACATTACATTTTGTTTAATGGAAACATATATATAAGGCCACCAGGGTACCCCGTGCACAGCCTAAACATTCTCAGGTGCGCATGGATGCAGGAACATACCATGAAAAATAAATATATTAATCTGTGGCACTCTGAAAATAACTTTTTTCAGGTTCGCCCAGGAAGCTATACAGGCGAAACGAGTTGTTCTCTCAATAAAATACAGGAAACATATATCTATATATCTTTAGTTTGCACAAAACAAATGTATAAAAAAAAAGGTTTCACAACTAAATTTGGAATGAATGCACACAGCTTGTTTCTGTGAAGGAGTGTATGTCTTTGAGCTGTGAGTGGTAGGCTACTTTTTTTAAAACTTGTGTCTGATAAATAGAGATCTTTGTGACATGTAGAAACCTGAAAAGGTCAAATTAAACAAAGTCAACACACGGGTTAGAATCTGTTGTTACAGAATACTTTGAGGAAAAAGGGAAAGGTCCTCCCTGTCATCATTAACATGAGTTGCTGCGCTCCTTGTCATCTTTACACAGTCCCCAAATCGAGAATGAAGAGGCCTGAGCTGAGTTGTTATTCTGCTCCTAAAATTTCAGAGCGATTAAAGATACACAGAATCGCTTCTTGTCATGATTATAGGTCAGGATTTATCTTAGTTTAGTTTACTGTTTGGTTTGTCAGGGACCATGTAAATACATGAACTTATATAGGTTCAGGAGCAGGACCACGCCTAAACCACACCTTCAATCACCTGACAAGCCGACTTATACCGAGCCATCCCACTCCGACCTGTTTGTCTCAGTTCTTTGACCTCCCTTCCCTTCCTCTCATCCATTCTCCTCCTTCCTCATCCCTTCGTCTCGTTTGTCTAACTCTTATAGGCAAAGTCTGGGCCGTGATCAGCTCGGACTGAACCCCCGTCCTGAGTCTCCCTCTGCCCTGCAGTCAGTCCACCCCCCCCCCCCCCCCCCAGATTCTATCTGCAGTCCCTGTGCAGGTTTACACACAAATAATACAAAATACAAAATGAATTATCACACTATAATATCATCTTTAATGAAAGTCCCTCTTTGAGGACAAAACTCAAATCTTTTCATAAACAAACAGAAACTTAACCTCGAGGACATAAACGTTTTAATGAGATAAATAACAGCTTGTGATGCTTGAGGTCAACGCAAAAGAGTCTACAATTACAGAGCTATTGATTAAATACCGACTCATGGACTGTAACAAATTAAGCATCCAAACGCGTCAATGACATTTATTGTGTTTCATGAATACATGTCATGTTGGAGGTTTTTTTTGTCATGTCCCTGTGTGTGTGTTCAGTGGATTCAAAAGAAAACGAGGTCACACGGCCGAGCCATTAGAGGAGGATGTGAACTTTTAAATATAGTGTTATTGATTACTCTCTTTTATCTTCAACATCGTCCGGACCATTGTGTGTGTGTGTGTGTGTGTGTGTGTGTGTGTGTGTGTGTGTGTGTGTGTGTGTGTGTGTGTGTGTGTGTGTGTGTTGAAAGCAGGCGTGTAACAGCAGCTCTTACAGTCTCACCTGTGTGCTTGTGAGACTTTGGGGAAAAGAGTCTCGCACAGAATCCGTGAGTCGAGTTCAGGCCGCCGGAAAACAAAGACATCACAGCTTAAAGACATGCATTCAAAAACTGCGCTGCTAGAAAGTGAAATGGACTATGAGCCGATGCAATCAGCTGCTCAAGTCAGACAGGTGTCTCTGTAAAGACCCAGGCTATTAACTCCTCTACCTGCAAATACCTCGCTGTGTGTCATTGCTAATGACGCTGAAAAAAAAGGCAGAAAAAACCCCAGGAACAACAGTGAAAGTAAAAGGGATCATATGCATGGCCGACCTCGATTGCATGTGAGGATTGGTAATTGCACCCCCAGAGGCATCAGGGTGTGCGGAGCAGCAAAGTGGGAGACGCCTGAGCAGCTCGGGCTTCACAGTCAGTGTACCAACATCTCAACCTTGAGGAGGAAGTGAAAACAAGGCAGCAGCGGCTGAGGAGGAGGAGGAGGAGGAGGAGGAGGAGGAGCGGCGTGCGGGTGAGGGATGTACAGACAGTTCATTTACGCAGAACATCAGCCCCACCGCCTATTGTCTGAAAGATAAGAAAGTGAATGCTTCATGCCTGATGGAAAACAAAGGCAGTAATTTAAAAGCATCTGCATCCAACACATGCGCGCTCTCCCTGCACCTCTCTGTTTCTGTGTCCTGACTGATATTGAAACATAATCCATTTGGAGCGCAGACATGTCATAATATTTCTATCCGGCCTCCCCTCCCCTCTGCCGCTCCCTCTCATTCTGGACCATTTCAGGTGGCTGCAGGTTGAACTGGGATGTTTTATTGCAACAAGTCAGACAGTCGGCTGAAGACCGGAGCCTTCACTTTGATTCTGTTTCGACATTTTTTTTTTATTTAAAGAGAGAAACAAAAAAGTCGTACAAAGTGACCTGAGCTGCTCCTCTTCACAGAATCCTTCAGGAGACATACAGCCACACTTTTTTTTTATTTGACTCCAGTATTCAGTGATAACGAGTACAAATCTGTTGTTCTCTTCAGATGTCGACTTGTTGATCTCGTTATCTAAAGAAGAACAACAGCATGATAACGAGAACATTTCTCGAGATCTCGAGCAAAAATGTATTCTTCTCACAAGATAACGAGCGTTGTGATAAATACATCGAGATCGTGAGAAGAACAACTGAGACTCAGAGGATAAAAGAGTTCAATAATCTGGATTGGGGGTGCCGGTAACCTAGCAGTTACTGCACAGGCCCCGTGTACAGAGGAGTGCGGCTCGGGTCCGAATCCGACCTGTAGGCTCCCTGTCGTCGTCGTCGTCCCCCCCCCCCCCCCCCCCCCTGACTCTCTCCCCCCGATCCACTGTCCTATCTCTAAAATAAAGGCATAAAAAGCCCACAAAATATGAATCTTCCAAAAAATGTCTTTATTGAAGCCTGTCCACTTCGGGCTTCCGTACATACCTGTTCACCTCGGTAGGTAAACCAGAAGCTGTATGACCATCTTTAGAAACATTATACAAAACAAAAGCTCATCACACTACTGTCCTGCTCTCACAGTGGATCTCTGATAAGTGAAGAAAAGTAAGAGAGTATCTTGTCTTTTTTTCCCCTTTAAGATATTTGTTTTGATTTTTGTTTTATAATTTATAATTTATATTCTATTGATTTTTATAACAACATTATAATGGCAAACAAACAGATTAAAAGGGAACAACAAAACAGGCAGGAAACATAATAGACAATAAATGGAGGACAGAAATGAGATACAACGATGCAGAAAGTATTAACAGTGCATCAGCAGAAGGAGGGAATATGACATGCGCTTGCAAACAAACAAAAGTCAGTCAACACCCTGGCAGTGATGTGTTGCGTCCTCCTGATATAAACTGGCTAAAATTGTCCCATTGCTCCTTAGAAATGTCATTTTTCCAGTTCAGCTTTCCAAGCATATTTTCACAAGCAGCTATTGTCATCATTTCTTCTTTCCACATTCTCAGTGTCGGAGTTCTTGATTCTTTCCAAAATCCAAAAGAATTAGCCGAGCACATGTTGTTAAGCCAGTTGTTAATACTTTAAATGAGTGTTTGCTTAAATAGGGTACTACACCTTTATCCCCCAGGAGACAAAAGCTGAGGTGATCTGGGAAGTTGGCATCTCAACCAGTCCTCCATAAGTGCTAAAATATTGTTCCATAATGGGAAAACCATTCGGCATTCCCATAAGGCGTGAATCTATACCACATTCTGATTTACATTTCCAACACGAACTACTTTGGATTAAATCCATACTCTTAAGTCTTGCAGGGGTGTAATAATATCTAGTCAGTATTTTATATTGAATACATTTGCCTCTCGCTTCTCTGATATACTTCCCATTCTGTAAAAGAATCCTCTCCCACATCTCCTCATTCAGTGTGTATCCAGTGTGTAAGATTTTTACCTTTATTATTGTTTAACCATGGACACATTTCACACCACTTTGAGGCTTTAAGGAACAGTATTGCTCGATTGTGTTTTTATCCTTGGGAAAGTGAAACATTTCTTCCATGCAGTGTCTAATTTGCAGATACTTCCAGAGATGACCATGACCCTCGAAGTTAAATATCTCCCTCATCCTGTTATAAGAAAGAAACTGGTCATCCTCAAATAGGTCCCCAATCAGTCTAATACCTCGTCTTAGCCATTGTGCCCAGTAAATTGTTTGTTTACCTATTTTTTATTTTAGGATTATACCATACGGGATGCATATTTTTGGTTAGTTTCAGAGAGTTTACATGTTTTATGAACACTTTGCCACACTGTCTTGGAATAAGCCAAGATGGGGTTCACCCTTGTTTTTTGAGCCTTCCTTAATGTTTGTGCCTCAACAGGTTTAAACGGAGAAGTGAGCTCCTGTTCAATCAGGACCCAGACCATTTCAGGGTTCATTTCTACCCAGTGTTTTGCAAGTTTATCCATTTCAAATGAACTGCTGTAATATTCTAAGTTTGGAAGTGATAGACCTCCTGCTTTTTTAGGTTGGCAGAGTTTATCCAGATTAATTCTAGGCTTTTTCCCCTCCCAGAGAAAATGTTTTATCATGTCATTATATCTTTGCAATAATGGCTTTTGAATACATATAGGTATCATTCCAGTTAAGTAATTTATCTGTGGGACATTTACCATCTTTATTATGTTTACTTTTTGATTTTTAACTTTAAACACTGCATTAAATAGCTCTACACCATCTGTCACCAGTATGGCATTTTAAAACTGACTTCACTACAACTGCATTTAAAATCATTAATGAAAGTGTTTTATTATAAACATTAAAACAGAACCTGAAGTCTCTTTTACTGTATGTACACGTCTACAGGAAAAAGCAACGAGGGAACAGCACAGACGTTTGAGGAAGACGTATGAACTGATGACAAGAAGACGCTGAGGTGACGAGACACGGGCGAGACTAACGACACAGGTGAAGACAATGAGGGCGATCAAAGGGAGGAAGTAAGAGAAGACAGGAAACACTGGGGACATAACTACCACAATAAAACAGGAAACACCAAAGGATAAACTAGGAAAATAAAGAAAAATAAAACAGGAAATGAAATCTAAACACTTAAATAAATAATAATAATAAATAAAGTACAAAACTTGACAAGAACAAATCATGACACAGAGAAATCGAAACCCTTAGATAATATTTCAATTTAACAGATTGACTTAATGACATTTCTCTAAAAGATCATGTGTGAACAATCTTCAGAAGCGGGAGCTTTAAAGAGCGGCTCATTACTTTCTTGTGTCAAAATCTTCCTTACTTGTAACTCGTTAAATTTTCGGATACAATAAAACTTTTTCCACAAACAGGACCCAAACTTTTGTGCGCTGACACATTGACGTCCAACAGTGACTGATAACAACTCTCAAAGCCTCTGACATTGACTCTGTAATTCTGCTTCAGGACTCCTTTGAGCCGTGCCGCTGTTACTCTTCATTCAGAAAAGCCTGCGTCGCTTCAGAGCGAGAGGAGAGAAGTAAACTTTTGTCAGCGGCAGAAAACACAAACAGTTAGAGAAAACAGATATGGGTCAGGCGCTGCATCTGCACAATTACATTGTTAATGGGGAAGACAATGAAAAAATGGCGCGGATCGAAAACACAAAAGAACATCAAATAGCTCGCCTGAGCCGCCGCCGCGTACACCTCAGCCATCACCACTCAAAAATACATCCAGGGTTTTGAAATGAAGGAGGAGGGGGGAGAGGGGGGGAAGGGGGGGGGCTGAAAGGAAGACGAAAAAGCATCTTGAACATCATCTTTCAGTCTAATGTTAATAATTTATGTTGTCTGTGCTTTTTATTATTATTATTTATTTATTTACTACTTTCTTTTCAGCAGCCTGCCTGGGTTTCAAAGGCATCGCGGACAGGGAAGCTGTATCAAACTTTTGAGTTTAGTTTTCAAAAGGCTTTCTCCCCCGTTTATTTATATATTTCTTCTTCTTCTTCTTTACACTTGTCTTGTTGTTATTTGGCGAGGCAAAAACATGAAGCTTTGATGAGAAGCAAACCTGACATGTATTCTTCTCCACTGACCCCCAAGGAAATCTAAATAAATAGCTAAATATTGTATGTAAGGCTCTTTCTGTAAAGCAGCCACCCCCCTCTCATTAAACATCCATTCATTATTGACCCCCCCCCCCCCCCACCACCACCAACAACAACGTGCTGAATGTCGAGTACTAACACCGCAGCGTAAACATGAAAGTGTGTGCAGGTTGCTTTAAGGTGCATTCGACCATGACCTCGCAGAGAGCGTGTTAGTTTATATTTGACATTTTCAATAACCGTGTTTATGTGTTCAGATGAAAAGCGAGGTCAGCCATGTTTTAGAATATTTCTATGTTATTGAAACCTTTGAACTCCACGGCGAGCGGTGAGTACCCGTGTTACTCAGGTCCCGTACCACACTCCAGAAATGAAACACAAAATCTGAACAAAATCTGTCTTATAAATTATAAATCATATTCCACTTCATGTTGTCCATTTGAACCATTTTAAGGACATTTTAGTTCCAATGGTTATATATGGACTTAGCCATTGGTTCCCAACCTGGGGTCTGGGCCCCCGTAGGAGGAACGCCTGAGATCTCGGGAGCGACTCGAGGCTCTTCTCTGAGGTTGCCAAAAATAGATTTTCACACATCAAATAAAGTAATCTATTAACATTTCTAGGAAATGTTTACACAGTGCTGTTGGTACAATGTACAGTTTGTGCTGATCGAGACATGAGCTGATCAGACAGGTTTGTTTTTTTATACCAGGCTGTAAACATGTTAATCTCTGCTGTAAAAACAGACGTTTTTGAATGGGTGTGTATGTGACCTCCTGTTCTTCTGCAGCCAGCCTCTAGTGGACACTCGACGAACTGCAGGATTTTTTCTACATCAAGGCTTAATGGATCTTCTTCCTCGTTTAGCTGTGTTCAATGAAAAATGCAATCAGAGTTTGAATTGTCTCTCTGACGATTTATATTTTGTCTCATAGCTTCTACGGCACATTTTTACTTTGTTGGCTTTTGATTTATAAGAAAGCATCACTCCATTGAAAACAGGACACACAGTTCATGTCAAACAATTGTTTATTACTAATTATGGTACAAATCAATGTGACATAGCCTACTTGAAGCTTTTTTTAAATTTTGGAAATACACAAAGTGCTGCTTAACTGACCGAACAGATATTGCTCTAAAGATTAAGTACAGTTTTCAGTCTATAAAAAAAAAAAATGAAAACCAACCTCTGTGGGCGCTTCAGCTTTGGTTTCTGAGTTCTTCGACTATAAACAAAATGTCAAACCGGTTTGTTTGTGTAAATAACATTTCACAAAATCATGTAAAAGGGTGATAAAATAAATCATCCTAATTGTTTTTTTTTTTTTTTAAGAGCAACATGACTGTAATCTTCTTTTCCCCCTCTATGTGGGTCTAAAGGTCTGTGGAGAACCGAGGCGGACGTCACCATGAATGAGAAATTAAACGACGGTAATTAAGTGTAAGCAGAAGACCGGGGAGTCGCCTGGCTCAGGAATAAAAAGCACACATCACACGTTAAATAAAACAATCATGTGTCACAGGATAATAAATGAAACAAGCCTCTCCCTCCCCGCTGAAGGTGAACATGGATACACAGTGCGGAGGAAGCGTCTGCTGCTTGTATGGCGTCTGTATGATTCTCACCAGAACAGTACTGAGGTAAACCTTGGATGAACTTCTGTACATTTGGACTTTTTTTTTTTTCATTATCTCAGATTTGAAAGATTGTCAACATCATGAATCTATTTCTCTGTACAATGTGCATAACTATAGAGCTTTGGTCCAGCGTTGAGAAGTTGAGCGAAAGGCATCGACTCCCGTCTGTGTCTTCTTTTGTTTTGGTTTTGGTTACAGCTTTATCGTTAAGCCTCATGGACAGATCCGTATCGTACCTGCAGGAGCCGCCCGCTGTTTTTTCTCACATGTGTTGAGTGGATGCAGACATGATGGTTCTTGGCCAAAGATTTGCTTGGATTACGTATTTGAAGCTAAACAAAAACACACAAAGAAACCTAAACAACAGTTTAACTCAAAAGTCTCTGTGCGCCAAAGTGAAACGAGTCTATAGATTTTCTGCAAATTCCTGTTTTCCTTTTTCATAAAGGCAAAGATGTAAAGCTTCTTCGTGTGTCTTACATTTACTGAGCGTGTGTGTGTGTGTGTGTGTGTTTTATAGATAGTGAAGAAGAACACAGCAGTGCACAGGAGGGGGGGGGCTGAAAGACAGAGATAACCAAAGTGACATGGAAGGACAGATATCGAGCAGACACATGATTCTGAATAAATTGCATCAAATTTCACCTCACTTCAAATTAAGTTCACTCGTTCTGACATGTGACACTTATTCTCAACATTCACCTCTTTTTTCTATTTTCTTTTTTTTTTTTCATTCTTTTCCTGTGAGGGTTTTTATACGAGAGGCAAATATCTGTAGTGACAGTCCGTCGGGGAGGTTCCAGGATGAAATTATCGACATAAATATCACAAAGTAATACGACGTAAAAAAAATAAAATAATAAAAGCAAAACAGTTCAATACACAGTGAGGGAGACACGATCCATAGACATGTAAGAAGACTGAAACTAACTTCATCCCACATATACAATAAACACAAAACATATCAAAGGGGAATCTGTTGAAATAAACCTTTTTAACCCCTTTCACTGCAGAAGTGATCAATTCTTAAGAGAAGATAAAAAGTAATTTGAATTTGAATGTTTGATTTTAAAATCTGTAAACGTTCAATAAGCCGAGTGGAGTGCGGAATATAAAGAAATAACATTTTATCTGTGAAGGAACTTTTTCTGAGATATAAAACGGTTCAAAGAGTGGTCCGGTCAGCGGTAACAAACACGCTTTAACCACATGTTTACGTCAATTATCGTGATAAATATGATGTATTCTGGTTATAATTAGGGCTGTCAGTGTTAATTAGTTAGTCACAAATAATGAAGGTCTGAAATTGATGCAGTCATTTTCTTTAAATCATGATTAATCACATACTATTTTGTCCCTTAAAGGCAGGTTTGGTCATTTCCTCCAGATCCACTTTTTAAGATTTTGGTTGAAATCATCTTTAGGTCCTGACAGAAATGAATAACTCGTGTGCTCTGAAAAAGGAACAAAGAAAATCCGTCATCTGTAGCAGTTTGTAAGTCTGTAAAAACTTCAACCAATGTCTGCCATGAGGTACCAATCTGATGAACCAATCACATGCCTCCCTGTCTCCCTGCTCGTTCTCTCCCCCTGAGATGAGGTGTGAGGGGGCGTGGCTCTTGAGGGAGCACAGAGGGGAGGGGGTGGGTGCAGACGGAGCACTAAGGGAATGCTACTTTCAAAATCATGCTAGTTTTAGTCGTCCTCAGTGTCTCCCTGTAGTCTCAGTGATGTAAAAGAAGGACACCGCTGCATCTTTGAATGTCTCACTTCACTTTAACAAACTCTCAGACCGCTCAGCTGACGAGTCCAAAGTAATATCCACCTGATGACATCACACATTGACCTTTGTTACCGTTCCTCTGAGCTGTTTGACCTCAGTTTGTGATCCCTAACCACTTCCTGTTTCTTTGCTTTATGATCATGTCCTCACCTTTCATCTACAGGAAGGTCCTTAAGTAATTTCAAAATAAAAGCAGGGTTGAATTCAAACTGCAAGTAAAGTACTCTCAGCTTAAGACAGTACAAAATTTCAAAATAAAAGCCTAACATTTGGGATTTTTAGATGTGAAATAATGGAATTTCAAACATGCGATTAATCATGATTAACTATTTAATCATTTGACAGCTCTAGTTATATTGTTTCGTTCGGGATGCCTGGTATGAGGCATATTCTTTACGTGGTTGGAGTTGAAGAAAGCACGGACATATTAACCTTAAAGAAAATTCATCCACCACATGTTTCTACATCACGGTGTGTAAATGATCAGGAAATCACAGCAGACACTGTCGCAGCTGTTTGACATGATGGTTTTTTTGTTTTGTTTGTTAAAGTTGACCCACAGAGGGAAACATGTAAGAAAAGGAAGGAGGGAAGCGATAAAAAAAAATAAAAAAAATAAAAAGGTAAAATCTTCACCAGTCCTTGAGCTGAAATTGATGAGTTCTTTGGCTATCAGGCTTTGGCAACAGAATGACACAGTAGCTCTGAACAAAGCTGCAGTCAACTTGACAGAAACCCTTCATCATCATCATCATCATCATCATCATCATCATGTGATCAAGTCCTTATTTACTCTCCGTCCGACGTCATCTGAAACAACCTCATGAGATTATTAATAAATACCTGTAAAAGTTGTACAAAGTTACACTGTGACTGAAAATATCTGCAGATGAAACACAAATCAAACATCATCATCATCATCATTATGCAATCGTTTAACAGCAAAGGTTACATTTTTTTTCTTGTTGAAAAAGAGAACGTCATCGGCGTGATTTCAATTTTCGAAGACAGCGTTTTTTCTTTTTTTGTTCTTTGTAAAGATATTTACATACAAACGATGAAGAGAGAAAAGTAAGCGAGACAAAGATAAAATGTTTACTCAACCTCACACATATAGCTTAGATCTGCCAGTACAAATGTAGAAATTTAGAGCACATTTACATTACAAAATTATTCTTAGTACTCAGATGCAACAGACTTTGGTAAATAGTGTTTCGATTTGGTATGATCTCTTTACTAAATCCCGCCTCGGGGGAACCAAAATTTGGGTGATAGTCCGGTCCATACGGCCAGACTCTAAAACTCTTTGAAACAGCACACCGTGTTTATTTTATTTTATTTTTTTACATAATTCTCACATATTAATCTCTTTTTTCTGGTTTTTGGTTTCGCCAAGGTCATTTACATAGCTGTGGTAATCACACTGACAACACATAGTTTTTGTTTGTCCATCCAGGTGACTCAGGAACATTTTTCAGTTCTCATGTCACGATGAGTTCATCCACCTTTTGTTCTTTTTAATGGCTGCCACTTTTGCACTCCACGTTTGTTGTTGTTGTCGTTGTTGTTGTTGTTGTTGTTGTTGTTGTTGTTGTTGGAGGAGGAGCTCGTTCATTTGGGGAGCTCCTCTAGAGAATCAGTGAGAGGGTCCATGGGTGCACCGGGGCCAAGGTCGGGCTGTTTCAAACGCTTTATTGTGTTTTTCAAAGCTTGCCTCTTGTTGCAGAACCAGACCCGCACCACCTCCCTGTCGTAGTTCAGTTTCTCTGCTATTTCCGTCATTTCCTGTCCGGAGGGGTGCGTGTTCTTCTCAAAGTGGCTGTTGAGGATCTCGAGCGCCTGCGGGGTGAAAGAGGTCCGCCTCTTGCGTTTTTTGGAAGGCTCGCTGCCGATAAACTCAGTCAGGTTCTGCATGCCGGATCGGTGGCGGGCCTCAGCCTCGGCCATCCAGCGCTCCAGAACGGGCTTAATCTTCTGGGCGCTTTTAGGGGTGATGTCCAACTTCTCAAACCTGGCAGGATATAAAAGGCCAGGGTTCAGTTTTCCTGTCAGACTGCTACCTATTGTGTTCTCTTGGGCTTCCTGTGGTAGGAAAAAGTGGCTTCTCAGGATGGTGTGTCTGGGGAGAATTGAGAAAAAAGAATCTTACTTAGGCGCCCTGCCAGAACAAGGGATAAGCTGCCTGCCTTTCAGTCTCCTCGACCAGAATGCCACAGGGACTGAGACTAACATCCAGGTACACATCCAAGCCAAACTCCTGTGTACTCTGCGTCAGGAAACACCTCAGCTGCAGCAGCTGGAGGCGACCGCTGCCAGTAGTGTGTCAATTTTCTGGAGGATTCTGTGGGTCTCTGTCCCAACTTGGCAATAGTGGCGCAAGGAGATATCGCCAACGGCTAGTATCAGGTTCACTCGAACCAAAAAAACACCAATCACCTGACTCAAACTTTTAAATGCTGCTCTTCAAAAAAAATATCTCACAACAGAAAAACAAAACAGGAAGTGCTCTAAAAAAAAAATCCCATTACTTCCCCTAATCCACTAATGCATGCAGGTAAAACTGGCACCATCATTTATTCACAAGAAGAGCTTGAATGATTAATCCAAATGTACCTTTAATACATTTTTCAGAATTTCTTTCATCCACTAACAACGCTTCATTTGATATTAAATAAGAATACATTTACACGCTCTTATTCTGAAAGGGCCTGCAGCTCAGAGGCCCTTCCTCTGACACTAAAAACACTGCAGGTTGTCGGGTGCTCCTGCCTGAGATATTAACAGATCTGTGGAGGATTTTATAGAGATGAAGATCTTATATTCTACTGTAACAGAATTCCTCTCACGCCTGTGATGCTTTGAGGGCTCAAGAATCTGAACTCACAGCAAGAACCAAGACGACTCTGATTTTTTTTTAAAGCCAACAGATACTTTTTTGTCATGTGTTGAAAATGAAGGAAACTTTGGATTTGGTCAAAATGAGAGCAGTATATTTGAGGATATTTGTAAAGATATTTGATACACAGTGAGGATCAGACTCTTTGTGATTAATAAGTTAAGATGACTTTTGAGTGATTATTTACAAAGAAAGCAAGCTGAGACACCACCCTGACTGTTCCTGTTCTTTCAAGTGTTTCAAATGTTTCCTGAGTGATGCGTGCTGGATTGGATTTGTCCATATTTGGGCGTTTATCATCTGTTTAATGTCTGTTTCACCTTTTGACAGATGTGAGGACGACACGGGTTAAAAGACGGTTTCAATTCTGGACATCTGGACATCTCAGGACGTCCTATCAATGTATTTTTTTGGGGGTCTAAAGCAAAAGGGTCAAATCAGGAAACAGGGTGGAGAAGTAGAGAGAGTTAAACATATCTTATTCTGTGTTCCTCTTGGATTTCCTGCTGATTCTGTGCAGAATATTTGTTGATTTCTTTGAAATGTTTGTGTACTATAAGTGGTAAGTTGTCTTGTTGTGCAGGACTTATTCTCTCAGTCTCATTATTTAGCATTTAGTCAGAGATTCTCATCAGTGTTTCAAGGAGGGATGAGATATCACAAAGGATGGAAAACTGCGACATCACATCCCACTGTCATTGTCTAAAACTGGCCTTATCTTTATAAAATCACATTGAACAAAAGCTGACAAGATAACCTTAAATTTAAGAATGAATGTACAAATCTGTCTCAAAAATTAACAGTCTAAATAAAGAGATATTTAAACGTGTACATGGTCAAATCGGTACAACGTTAAAGCACAGGGAAGTTCTCTGACTTCCAAGTGTTTTTGGGACAAACGAGGGTGACGTGTGTGTGTGTGAATGCTTTTAGTAGAAGAAGTGGTGAGCCGACAGCTCTGACGGACAGACGGCACAGATCTGAGAGGAGGCTCTGCTCTCGGTGGAACAAACAAAGCACACGAGACGTTTTTTAATGGCCAGGTGAGCGGCAGCAGACAACAACAGCGAGCAGCGGAGATGCCCATGCACGAATGAACTTCCTCTGTTTCTACACCTCGCTGGTGCTCTCTTCCTTGTCGACATGCGGTATTATTTATAACCCCCCCCCCCTCCTCCTCCTAAACAGTGGAAAGAGGACGGGCTTGGTACTGCGGGGAATACATTAGTAAATATGAGGAGTCACCAGAGACGGGACATTTCATGGATCAACAGGAACCGCAGATACTAAAATGAGTTGAGAGCTGCTCAGCTGGGGCATGCACTCCCCCCCACTAGTGCATCAGCGCGAGGGAGAAGTGGCCCTGAATGCACCTGCAGCCTCTCTGGCTCTTCTTAAAAGTACCTTAGGAGGCTGCTCAGACATGCTGTACGTTCAGGCCTGAGTTACAGTTCCCCTCAGGGTTCACCGTCATGATGCAGGCAGAGCTGAGTGAGAGATTTCTGCAGGAAATCAGGGCTGGAAGTGACCTCAAATGTTCTCTATAGAGAGACGAATGATCTGTTGTGCCTTGATAACTGAACATTTCTATCATTATTACATTTTTTAAATGTCTTATCAGGGTTTATTTGGGGTCTTTTAATGCCTTTATTTAGAGACAGGACAGTGGATAGAGTCAGAAATCGGGGAGAGAGAGTGAGAGAGTGGAAAACGACATCCAGGAAAGGAGACACAGGTCGGACTTGAACCTGGGCCGCCCACTTGGAGGACTACAGCCTCTGTACATGGGGTGCAACCTAACCACTGGGTCATCACCGCCTGGTTGCTTTGAATTTTGATGTCAACTTGTGATTAAATGTTTCCAGATTTAGATATGAACTTAAGAAAATGTCATCAGCCTCCTGCTGTGTTGCTGTGAGGCCTGTTCATGTTGAGAAGAAAAAAAACAGAACCATGAAACACTAAATGTTTCTGTAAAAAAAAGAAAAAGGGGTTTCTGGTTTTTGGTACAGGCAGTATTTACTTAATGAAGGTAATCATGAATCAGTAAAAGATCCATCAAAGAACTCATTTAAAGGGAGCGCCGTTAGCCTAGTGGTTATGTCGCACGCCCCATGTACAGAGGCTGTAGTCCTCCAAGCAGCGGCTGAAAGTTTGAATCTAACCTCGGCCCTTTGCTGCATGTCATCCCCTTCTCTCTCATAAAAATATTTCCAGTCTCTCTTCAGCTGGCCGGTCCACTAAAGGCAAAAAGGCCCAAAAAATAACAAAAAAAAAGAAAATAAGTCATTTAAATTGTGAAGTCTGAGTTAGTGATAGAAAAAGTTTAACTTTTTGAACGGGATATTTATTCATAGTATCTTTGTGAGTTAAAATCTGTTCATGTTGATCTATAAAAACGTTTCAGATTTATATGAATATTTGCATTTAAAGCAGTTTCAACAGTACTTGGAAATGGTGAGTAATGTGCTAATAAAAATAAAATAAGTTGTGAAGGATGTTCATCCAGATCATGAAATAAAAAATAAAATATGCGATAATTTTCAAATTTTAAACTTTAAATTTCCCATAATTTCCCCTCCTTATGAAATCTAGCTACGCCGCCTCCTAACGAGGACACACTGGCACGTCATTGGTCTGATGATGCCCTCGTGATGCCTGCTCTTCTTCTTCTTTGGATAAACAAATGAAGTTGCCGGGAAACAAAGTGAGCAATGAAAGGAGACAAGATGGAAGCATCTGTCAGTGTCTGTTCTCCGTCTGGCTTCAGAGCCGGAGCCCCCAGAGCGAGCGTGACGTCCCGCTGCACCTCAAACTTCATGTCTATGTTGATGTTAACTAAACTAAAGCATGTGGAGTTCACCCTCCTCTACTTAAAACATCCCCGTGTCATGTTCCATGTCATACAAACAAAAAAAGATCGTCCTAACGGCATGAAGAACAGCCCACTGAGTGTTTATTTTTGAAGCTAATGGCTTTTAATGTATGTTATAAATATTTGAATTATTCCCGGTTGTTAATATTTCATGTGTGATTTTAAGACGGTGAACATTAGTCGGAGTCGACGGGGCCTCATAAGAACACCCGCCCCCCCCTCCTCCTCCTGTACCGTTTCACATTTTATCCCCCGTTTGATGTTGATGTGATGAAATTTTTAAAAGCGCGTGGCAGTGCCGTGTTGCATAAACAGCACAGGTCATCAGCACATGCATGGCGGAGGGACATTAAAATTAATACGGGAATGAGAGAGGGAATTTTACTGGAAACGGAAGCAAAACAGGCAAACAGCTTTGTTAAGCTCTGAGGAGTTTTGACAAAGAAAAGCTGCCAAAATGTATTTTTGAATTAGATCAGAAGTCTCATTTGTCATTTTTTAAATTAATCATATACTGTTTTCACTCTGAAGAGTCATCTGTTTGTCTTTTTGTTTGTCTTGAAAAAAAAAGAAGGAAATATTTGGGCCCGACGCAGCCCGCTTACTCCGACTTGAAAAGGCGACGATGCTCACTCGGTGTCCTCGTGATAAAGCGTTAGTGAGGCGGAACAACAGGAGGGATGAAACACTGATTGTCTGATTGTCTCATGAATATATAATGCGCCATTTACGACTAAACTGTCCTCGCGGCAGCAGTAAAACATGGCAATCTTATTAACAGATCATCGCCGTCAAGCTCTCTCATGTTCAGGCGGAGCGAGCGGCAACGAGCCTTAGTAATTATTAAATGCTTTAAGTGCTTCGTGTAATACTTGTGTATGTATTTTGCATAAGTAACGCGCGGCTGTCATGTCAGCAGGCGAGCGGGGCCGGGAGAGGAAGACGGGCGAGTACAGACATGAGGGCTTCGTTTGTCAGGGTGGTGATAGTCAATTATGTATTTTAATATCTTAATAATGTCTGTTAAAGAAAAAGGAGAATAAAAAATGGATGGCAGTTATGAGCACCAGACAACTCAGCGAGGCTGCAGCACTTGCTCCGCTTTCATTTGACAGAATTAGGACATCCTGATGTGATATAATGAACCACTTCTTGTTAGAGTTTCTCTTACCTGCAGATGGCAGACTGGCTGTACGCCGGCCCCTCGGCGGCACTGAGCGCCTGGCCCACCTGAGTCTGTGTCAGGCCCAGGGACAGCCGGCGGATCTTGAATGCTTTGGCAAATTCTCGAATCTCCTCCAGGTTGACCCCGTCCACCTCGCTGGGGGCGGTCTGCGGGTCTACAACACAACACACACACACATCTCATTTTATTAGCCCTCTGCTCCCCCCCCCCCCCGTCCCTCACCTCATTTTGCAGAGTGAATGAAGCAAACAGCCAGACAGTTGTGATCATGATCGTCTCTAAACAACTTGGAAAAATAGTCCGATCTCGGGGTCAGAACTGATTATCTCCCCGTGCCCCGGCGCTGTAAACCGCGCGTCTCTGGGAGATGTTTGAGAAAATAAATTCATCTGCGGTGTGAAAGCAGACGTGACACCCGTTTGACTTGCATGTGTGAAACTTTAATCTCACAAACAAAAAGCGTGTTGACTAAACTCCAGGAGGAAGTGAAGGTTTCAATCTATTCCTCTCCTTTAAAAATATGAATATCATAAAATGCATCGTTCTTGAAAAGACCTTAAAGAAGGATGGATTAGATATGATATTTAAAGACATTACTTCACCGATCTGACCCTTTGTGAAAACTCAGTTTGAGACCTTTAAACCTCAACAGAACAGAGAACTCCTCATACAAAGAAACGCTGTTTGTGAATCTTCACATTCGAGCAGAAAAAAAAAGAAACTTCTCTGACGCATTTTGAAGAATTTCCCCGCTAATAAAAAGTGATTTCACATTGTACATCAATGTCAGGTGCCCTGGCATCCTGCTTACCAAAGCAAAGTTTGTGCCTCTGAATTATTCATCTTGGTCATTATCAATGAATTATTAAAGGAATCCTCCAAGCGTATTTAAGCAAAAATCTATGAGGCTGCCATCTCGTTGTGCCTCATAAGTGACGTGTAGCGTATGCGGCGTGCTCCAGACGTGTGAACACTTGGAAGACGAGCGACCAGAGACTAAAAGGGAGTTACGAGCACTCCGTTTTCTGGTCCCATCATCTCCACATTGATGAGCGTCTCGTCATCATTCCCAACAGAGTCTGTTTACTCGCCACTTTAGAGACTAATGGGCAGCGGCGCTCGACTGCTCTCCCCTCCTCTAACCTTCTAGATCCACTTTTTTTTTTTTTTTTTTTTTTTACTTTAAGTCACAAACAAGGCGTGATTAAAGATTTAAACTTCTTATTTTATTTTGTAATAATGGATTTAGAATTTCAGGTTTCACACAGAAAAAAAACCCCCAGAAGAGTGTAAAACACGATTTTAAAAGCCAAATTAAAAACGCAGAAACAATGGAGACATCCAATTTCTGCAGCCACAAAGCTTCTTTTGTTCTCAGTCAGAACACACTAACAAGCTTCATAATTACAAGAGGACAATAACAAGTTAAACACTCAATTTCCACGCTGAAAAGGAGGGCGAATTAATGTTTCTCTTCATAAACCGCACACAGGAGCGGATAGAAATGTCCCAGAACTTTTATGGAAAACGATGTAGTCGAGTTTCTGTCTCCATGTAGAGAGAAGAATAATTAACAATAAAGAACCAGCTGAGAACGAGGAGGAGGAGGAGGAGGAGGAGGAGGAGGAGGAGGAGGAGGAGAGGTTTCAAACTGGATGTAGCTCTCTTTCACATCTTGTCCAAACAGGTCTGGTAATAATTCTCTCCTCTCCTTAGATAACGATTGTTTCAGACCTTAGCTACCTGGATAGATCTCTGTGTTTAAACCTGGCATTTTTTTTAAGATTTATTTTTCTACCTTTATTGTAGAGACAGGAGAGTGGATAGAGTCAGAAATCAACGACCTGCAGGACAGGACCCTGAGGTTGGATTTTGAACCCGGGTTGCCTGCTTGGAGGACTACAGCCTCCGTACTTTTTGCCGTCAGCCTCAAAGCAGACACTGGAGGAGCTGCGGTTGTTCTGCACTTCAAACATATTGGCTTCTTTTTTAAAGTGCGGGGGATTCTGCTTGATGCGGTCACAGTGTGCAGATTGTTTTAGCTAACATGGCTAACATCGTTCAGTGTACTCGGAAAGCTTTAGCATGCATTCACAATCCATGCATTTGTTTTTCCAGATCTACAGAAGAAGTCCAGATAGAGAGACATGTTATTGTAAGGTGTGAATGAGGTATGAACTCGGTCAAGCACTACGCACTAGGGCTGGGAATCTTTTGGTGTCTCACGATTCGATTCGATTGAGAATCTATTTTCGATTCAAAATGATTCTGGATTCATGATTCAAAGTCTATTTTTGAATACTTCAGGATCTACTCCAGCCATCTGTAAGACCGGCTGAATTTCTTGTTGCTCCATTTGGTGTACTACTGAGTTAAAGAGCTAGCATTAGCACTTAGCATTGAGTGACTGATTAGCCAAAAAAATGATCAATCAATCGATTTTTGGAGGTTATGATGTATGTAAAATCTCAGAAGATTAGAATCTCCATTTTTACATTAAGCTATTTTTTTTCCCCCACCAGTGAAGGACTGTGTTGCAGGGTTGCTGGTTTGATTCCAGACATTAGTTTTCCCGATTAGCTGACTTTCTCTTGGAAAGAAAGGAAAAATCATTTAAACGTTCTTCTTCTGATTTTTTTTTGTCATCGCAGATAAAGACAGCTTTCATGTCCGGTAAATGCAATGACTTCTCCTCTCTTTCAGAGTATTGGGATTTGACTCTGTCTACGTGCGCTGTGACTGATATTGCGAGGAAAGGGACACGGCTCATACTCAGCATGAAGCATTAATTCCATTTACCTCAGAGCCGAGCCACAATGATTGTGTGCAGACTAAAAAATGGTTCAAAGGATATTTTCCAAGCTAGCAGTAAACACAAACCAAACACAGTGTCTACAACAAGTTGATCAATGGCGACTTGTTTTTTATTACATTTGGAGGCATCGTAGCTGCCTTTGAAATGAGTTTACATGGAGTTTAAGGGAATCGACTTTGACAAATGAAATTTATCTGAATAAAACAGACTTTTTAAAGGCTATAGCTGCATGCTGACAGGCCGAGGCCCAGTGATTTATAAGGCTCTGCCCAAGGCCCCCGCTTCAGGAGAGAGAGAAACTTATGTTCATTAAACCTACACACATGCCACTTTGGATCATCTAATAAAGCAACGAACTGACAGTCAGGACAAAAACACAGCAATCAGAGGAGGCGGGGATCAATCACACGCTGTCCACACTGAGCGTTATGCAGATACCCAGCTCTGCTGTTTGAGTAGCCAGTGATTTTTAAAGGGACAGTTCCCCCAAATTAAAACACATTTAAAACACATAGCGGTGGCATCTAGCTATGCAGATATTTGAGATTTTGATTTTTTTAAGTTCTCTGTTTAAGTTCTCAAAGAGCGAAACTAAGAAAAAAATGTGATCCCACTAAGACACAACGTCTCTTTTCTTTTTTTTTTATATGATCTCATTCCCTTCACACACATTATCATAAATAATCAAATGAAATAAAAGTTATTTACGCTGTGAGTAATTCCAACAAACCCTCCTGGTGCCGTGAAAACACACTAAAGCGTGAAAGGTGTGTTAGGTCGTCTGTGAGGGATTTCTCTCAGCAGTGAATCGTTTCCTTTTGTTTGGATCTGAGAATAAATCTGAAATGTTCTCAGCTGTTTGGAGACATCTCTGAGCACTAAGTTATTCAAAATAATATTTAACACGTCGGTCATGATGCCTTCATGAAATCTAACAAAAGAATAAAATATCACATTAGACGATCTGCTCCTTCAAAGGTTTGGGGCTGAAAATCTGAAGGTCTGGAACACTACATACAGTACATCTGAGAGAATCTGTGTTGTGGTAATAAGGGCGAGCTTTACCCCATTTATTTGAAGGCATGTTGTGTTTTTTGTGAGCTGTGTCGGACACTTACTGCTGACCAGCTGCCCCACGCTGAGCGCCGAGGAGGAGGAGGAGGTGGAGGAGGAGGAGGAGGCCTGGTGGAGAGGACTCTGTCTGTGGGGCATGTGGAGCATGTTGGGCTGAGACGACGCCGGGCCTGACTGACCCTGCTGCCGGACACACGGACAAACACACAAACACAGAGCTGAAACAACATACTGACCGCATGGAAAACACAAGAACATCTATGATTACCTCCCTGACATCATAGTAATCATCATCATTTACAGTAATAATTCTTATAGGGATAATAAGGGCAGTAATAATATATCTAATCAAGCAGCTATTAAATTAGCCACTGAGGGGAGGGATACAATGAGATTGCCCTTGTAGCTAATAATGAACAAGTGTTCATTAGTACTGACAGAGCAGAATCTAGTGTCAATAGCTCAATAGACTAGAGCAGGGATTTACTAATGTAGGAGACAGGAGAGTCAGCTCAGGTTCTCCTCTGTTTGTAGAAGTGTCACAATCTCCGCAGTTTAAAAACCTGCTCGCGACAATTAGAGACTTTTCCTCTCGTCATCAGACCTGCGAGGGAAGCTAACAACGGCAGCCTGAATCTGAAACAAAAAAAAAAAAAGCGTGGACGCAGCAGTCCCCGTATCAAACATAATTCATGATCCACAAGCCCGGCGCTCTGATGGGCGAGAAAACGATGTATTTTCATGTTTTATGCACATTTGAATCGCTGTTACAAGATCAAGATGGTACGTCTACACTTTTAAAAGTGAAAAGCTGTCTTCTGCCACACAGCTGGGCCGGCTTCTCCTCTCCTTTCTTTGCAATTAATTATTTTTTCCGTGGCATGTGTTTGTTTGGGGGGGGTGTCAACAAGCGATGCACACACTGTCAGGACTGTTGACAGGCTCGGAGAATTATCTAGCTTCACTGGAAAATATTCTAGACTGCCGACTCTTGACAACCGTAAATTATGCCCGTGGAACAATGTGTACATGCGGGCTTTGAAGTGGAGACAAAAGCATAAACATTATTACAGATGCATTAATTCATTCAAGAGTGTGATCTGGTGGGTTTTTTTTCAGGGAGCCACAATTAGGTGTCCATCTGCTGGGAGTTCATCCATCCTGCACTGTACGAGCCTTCAGCGTGAACTTTTACCCTCTAATTCTGCGCTGACATCGTCATTATCGAGTCAATAACATCGTCGGGGTTTGTGTGCATGCGTCTGACTCCTCGCTCGTGCTCTGTGTGGATCTTCAGAACTGAGAGGGGGAAAAAGTGATTGAGCTCGAGTTTCTACACTTGCAGGATGAACTCAAATCCAGGAACGACTTGTGTGTTTAAAATCAAAACAAAATACTTGTTGTTGAGGTCAGAGAGGACAAATCATAAGACTGGAGCGTGTTATTGAGGAAGGAGAGAAGGAGGGAGGGAAACGGAAAGAGGTGGAGAACAGAAGAAGCGTTTTTAGTTTTAAGTGGGGGTGATGAAAAGTGTTGTTTTGTTTTTTTTCTTCCCTTCATGGTTTGGGGCTCTGCGGGGGAGCCGAAACCTCCCTGAGACTCAGTCTGAAAAGGGTTGCTGACAAGTGCCTTCAACAAACACACTGAAACATGAAAACACACATGTGGACACTTCTACTAAATGCTTCAATTATCCGACTGGAAGAATGCGAATGAAGGTTGTGAGTGTTGAAGCAGGAAAGGTACGAGCTGCTTAGCATAAAGCAGTGCTGGAATATTTGCCTTCATGAATAAACACAGCTCTGGGTTGACTCCACTAGGTGTTGCTCATTCAACAGTTTTAAAATCAGCTCTTGATCGCTGTTGGAACATCTGCATAATAAGCTGCTATACAAGATCTGTGTGTGTGTGTGTGTGTGTGTGTGTGTGTGTGTGTGTGTGTGTGTGTGTGTGTGTTTGTGCGTCTGTGTGTGTTACCTGCTGTCCCGGCTTGATTGGCGACAGCGTGATTCCCTGGGTGTTGATGACAGGCAGGATCTGATTGCCGATCACCGTGGCGATGATCTGGCCTTGAGCGTTGGTCAGAAGCTGAGGCGTAATTGGCTGTACCTGCAGTGCTGGGTTGCCACCCCCTGATTGGCTGGAGGGCCCTGCAGAGTTGGGCATCAGTGGGATTGTTCCAATTATCTACAAAGGGGGTAGAGAGGAGACGAAATCAGCTGGGTGGTTTTAAAAAAAAAAAGAAGATGGAGCAGCGAGGGTTAAACGCTACTGGAGGTACTGGTCTTAATGATCGCTGCTGCTGTGACGCTTTTTTTTTTTTGTGTGTGGGAACATAACACGAGACGGTCATTTTGAGTTACGAGGCTAATCAGAGCACTCAGCTTTGGAGTTGTGTGATTCAAGAGGGAAACATGCACAAGTGTCCACTGATCATCTGTCTCTGAGGTGGTTTTACAGCCTGGAACAAGTGAAGCTAAAGCAGACTGCTGGGAGCGCCCTGCAAAGGTCAGCTCCAAATACCTGTGTGTGTGATGGTGCACACCACTGACTGTATTATCCATCAAGCAGGCCAGGACCAGGGATGAGAGCGTGTGTGTATGCGTGACTGTGTGTGTGTGTCTAAGTGTGTTTGTGCCTAAGTGTCTTTGTCTCTGGTGAGCAGAAGTGAAGCGGCTGAGAGACAGAGACCCCCGTTTCACCCTCTCACTCTCACTCTCTCTCACACACAGAGCAGCAGAAGTGGGAAGAAAGAAGCAGAGAAGAAACAATAAGAGAGAGAAAAGAGGAGCATCAGAGAGTGAGACAGGACCCTGTGCTTCTAATTCTCCTCTCAGGGTCCCAGGGGTACTTCACCCCCTCCTCTACCCGCCTGCTTTCCTCTCCTCTGTGGCTGTAATCAGGAAGGGCAGATCAAAGGGGGCGGCAGAGTGTCACTGCAGCGTTTTAGCTCTCAGAGCTGCCAGAGTGTGGCCAGGAGTGGCGCTTTAGGGGGGTCTTAGCGCCTCTTCACCATGATGAAGGTTAATGTCATCTGGGGACTGGTTCTGAGCAGCCTCGACCCCCCCCCCCCCCCCTCCCCGCTGACATCTCTCCACCACCAAGCCTCATTACACCAGAGAGCAGCTCGGCATGGATGAGACGCCCATCATTTGGAATTCTCTTATCTGGGCTACTTTTACAAACATTGCTTTCTTCTTCTTTTATTATATATTCAGCTTCTAAACTTTAAACCGAGGAACAAAACTCGTAGCAGCGTTCTAACCTGCCTTTGCTGGCTCCTCGGTTCCCTATCGCCACCGCTACTGATGTGCTTCAGAGTGTGCCTCTCCTCCTCCCCCCCTCTCTCTTTGACATAATAGGGAGGGATCAGTGAGAGAAAGGTGGGCAGATGATCTGTAATTCATCCTTGCCACGGCTCATTTGCTTACGTTGCTTCGCATTAGGGGAGAGATAATTTATCTCTCTCTCAGCGCCGGCTTTACAAATTCCCTGTAATGCTCTCCTGCCACTTAGCATATTTTATTGCCCTGCCTGACGCTCTTGTCTCCCGAGTCCCACTGATCCCGCTTTGCATGCCACAGTGGCAGGGAACTTGTTCCGCTCAATTATTCATCGTCATTGGACTAAGTGGTTGTTCTATAAGCATAATAAAAGAGCGGGCAACTGACAGCTTAGCTCTCGTCCCCCGTCCCACCATGCAATGCTTCTCCATCTGAGCATCTCCGGCAGATGTTTCATGGCAGTGACTCCGAGGCTCTTCGGGCGAGAAGGAGTTCTAAGAGCGGTCTAGTGTATGAGCGGGAACTTACAGATAGAAGGGGAGACTTTGTTTGACATTTTACTCACAGGGGAAAATTAAACTAATGCCGTGGTTAACAGAGCAGAGCATTATAAATTAAAGCGTCACTGAGCTGGGGTGCTGGTTTTAGCTCAGTAGGTCGAGCAGGCGCTTCATGTACAGAGGCTACAGTCCTCATTGCACTGGTCACAGGTTCGAATCCTGATGCAGTTTGGATTAAAGCCATCCGCACTCTTTCTGCCCACATTCCACGTCTCTCTACAGCTTTCCCATCACATTAACGTAAAAAAAACAAACAAGTGTTACTGAGTCCTGTATCATGCTCACATTCTTTAAAAGTGGCAACCCGGACAGGTCTCCATAATCCAAATACATTTTCTTTATCATTTTATATGATTGATAATTTGATGTCATGTTGTGATTTCTGTTGGGACGCCTTGAAAAGAAGATGGAACATCTCAGGGGGGTCGTATCCTAAAAAATAAATGACCTTTAATAAGCCGGATTCTGCAGTTATCTATTACTTAAAGAGAAATTTCCAGATATGCAACAAAGACCATTTTTATCCTCAGCTCACATTTCAATGAGGCAAAATATTTAGTTTGTAACCGCTGATGCACTGACAAGTCGACAACATCTTTTTACTCCACATCAAATAATTTCAATGCTACAAAACTCAGGTATCAAAAGGATTCAACCCTGCAAATATTAGGAGCATGTTCTGCTGTTTAATTAAATTTATGGGGAGGGGGGGAGCTCAGAAACTGCCTGTTTAATGCTGCTGCTGCGGTTCAGTTGGTAGAGTCGGTCGTCTCGTCTTGGATGAGTCGGTCTTCGACCAGAAGGTTGGAGGTGCGATCCTGCAGCAGCATGTCCGATGTGTCCTTGGGCAAGAAACTTAAACCTGGATTGCTCCCGCTGCTCAGTCGGCGACATATGCTTGTGAATGGGATTAGTTATTTCTGATGGTCACTTTACATAGAAACCTCTACATCATTGTGTGAATGTGTAGGTGTGACATGCGGTTTCCTGAGACTGTAAACTGAGAGTGCAGAGTGCCTCAGTGTGTTTCATGTATGCCTGTCATGTTATTTCACTGAACTTAAACATGACAGATATTTCTATTAAGTGCTTAAGCTGTTAATATTTTACCCGTGAAGGAAGCTACTTCACACCAAAACCAACCAGCAGGAAATTCACCGGCAATACAACTCGCCCAAGTTTGATGGAGACGTGGAACCATTTCAGTTTTCTCAAGGTGCAATTTCATCGTTCCATTATTTTCTGAAATAAGCAGCTCTAAAGACCTTCTCTCCGTCGCTGCTCAGGCCCTCTTCCTCAGACATCTTTCGGTTCCTTCTCCTTTATTTGGCTTCCTGTGTTTTTCTTCCCGCTCTACTTCGTATGACATGTGAGTATCGTGCCTCTCTCCACCCAGCAGAACTCATTAAGATTATGCTGCTCTTGTTTCCGCAGAAATGTCATCTCATCTCTCCAGCCAGGGCCAATCTGTGTCTTTAGCCATGGTCGCCAGGCAATATCTCTGCCCATTTTCTCTCCTCCGCTGTTCATGCGGTGAATTGAGACCCCGAGAGGGAACATGTTTGGGAAGTTTGGATCAAACTCTAAAGAAAGCTAAAAATTCAGAGCAAATTGAACAGCGGACACATGACGGTGCACTGGACAGAAGACATTTCCTGAAGTAGTGCGTCAGATATTTTCTAACATCCTATGGATCATTTTATCAATTATGCTTTTCTTTCTTGATTTTTTTGAGTGTTTCTTGCCCAAAAGAGCAATCTAGAAACCCGTACGGCATCAAAAGGTTAACAATCAATAGCTGCAACCTTAAAGTAGATTTACACTCACAAGGTCAGCAGCAGTTTACACGGGGTTACTCGTGGCTGTAAGCAACCATTAACATACTGCAGCACAGTAAACGTCCTGGTTCAACTCACTTTACAGACTGACCTCCTTTAAAGATAAATATGAAGCCTGATTGTTATTCTGCATGTACTTGTTGAACTTGTTGTTATCTACATAAGCGGCAGCATCATCAAGAATGAAGACAAAGGCTGGAGATGTGGAGAGGAAAACACGAAGGATGGCCTGACAGCCCAAGTTCAGGGGAGAGATCGTTCCCATACGCTCAGTTTTTAGCACCACAGTTCAAGAAACTGGGATTTCCTACAAACACGCTCTACTGCAGGGGTGTCTACATCTACGTCTACATCTCAGCGTGTGAGACAAGTTTCATGAAACAACCCTTAACATCCCCATTTCTTACTATTTTTCAACTCCCGTTTATTAAGCTACTGGAAAAGTGTGAGTTTGCCCTGAAAAGAAGATGTAACCTTAAATGCCACAGATTCCAAAAGGAAAAGAAATATCAGGGTTGAGATTGACTTAACAATATTCTGGCTTTTAGCCACAGCTCTAATCACTGTTGTGGAGGCAGCCAGGACAAGAAAAAAAAAGAAAGCCTCATTGATTCTCCTTGGAGGATAAAGAGGCCGGGCCCAAAATAATTAAGGTTTAAAAACATATTGAACTGCAAACTCTGATCAAACCAGGAGCTTTTCAATGTCCCAGAGCTCTCACTTATGAAAGGCCTTTTTGACAGAGCTGTTACAGAAATAAGGAGGTCAAAAGACAGAATACTTTTTGTATTCATTTTTTACTCATAGGTGATACAAATTGGGTTCTTAAATTCCAGTTAAACAATCATTCTCTAGTAAATACAAACCAGAATGTGTTAAAAAGCTCCTCCACTGTATGTTGTTTTATGCTTAAACATGTTCTCAGAGCATGTTTGGTTGCCCTCCTGCCTTGTTTGGTGTATGTATTAGCCTGTATAATCTCCTCAGTGTTTGGGGGAGGAAGGGGGGACGGGACCTTCTGATAGGGTAGTGCATGTTTCAGAGCCCTCTGTCTGAATAATGCTGTGGAATAATGAGGTGGGGAGCAAAGGCTGTAGCCCAGGGCTTTGACCGTCTCTGTGACCTGATTATGTCAGAGGCTGTCAGCCGCCAAGACACTACAAAAGCACAGAGCAGCCCATCAAGTCCATATCCACAGTGATCTGTCCCCAGCGCTCCAGGCACCTTATGAGCCAGGGAAGTCCATACTGTCTCATTAGCGACGTTTAGCATCAAGAGCTCGCGCACGGTCAACATTTAACAGTAAACAATGAGGCCTGGTCACACTGGTGGAACTGAAACCTACCTCTGGTGGGCTAAACGTTCAGTATAACATTCAAAATGAACCCGTTTGAGTGCTAAGAAACGTCTCCTAATGCTTCAGCTTTTATCAAATAAACCGTGCAAATGCTAAAGATGAAACGGGGGTTAAGGTAAATAGCACAGCGTGGCATGAAAGGGCACATTGTCCGTACAATTTTCCTTTAATATGTGCCGTGTGCTCCTGCGATAAGATGATTCATTAGATAGGGTCCCACAATGACAAGCATCATCGTTCAAGCCTCTGGCTACTGATGGAACAATTCTGCAGCCACCCTGTAAATATGACAAGGTCAGCATTTTACTGCGACAAGCGCATGCGGATAAGAGTAAGAAGGGCTTTGTTTATTCCCAAAAAGCTTAATATATGGCTGGGTGGCTGCTGGAGTGCAGACAAACAGCTACAGGACGACACACAGACCCACCAGTGGAAATCTATCAGCAAAGATCAGGAATACTATACAAATGTTTTATTGTGTGCTGCACTCTCACACATAAAAAAAAAAAAAAAAAGGTCCTTTACAGATCTGTTACAAAAGAAAGTGTTCCTCTGTGCAGCTTGTAAATCAGCTGTGTGCATAACTGATCACTCCGGAGCGTTCTTACTGTAGCATGCTGGTGTCTGCTATTCATCACTCACCTGTCCTTGTGCGTTGGTGACCAGCTGTCCCGTGGCTCCTTGCAGGTTCGACAGGGTGTTCCCAAACACCTGAGACCCTGCGATGGATCCCATAGCTGCTGCAGCCGCTACCGCCGCCTGGCTAGCAAGTGGATTCAGCTGAAAAGAGGAAATAAATCTTCCATCAGGAATGTATGCCTTTTTCGGCACTCTTGCAGATGTTTGTTAGTTAAATGCATATAAAAAGGTTAGCTCAGGTAGGCTCGATGTGTGTGTGTGTGTGTGTGTGTGTGTGTGTGTGTAGGGGGGGTGGGGGGTTCAGCAGCTGGTCTTTGTTGCAAATGCCACAATAGGATAACTGTGGTGGGGTTTGTTCAGTCCAGCAGAGAGGGCTGTGCAGTCCATCATAAGGCTCCCAGAGGCCTGTGCTCCTGAACCCAGTGGGAGGCTCCAGGGTAGGGAGGAGCAGCGAGATCGGGACGGTGGCTGTGAATAAGTGGCCTTTTTACCACTCTAAGTGCTTCCTCTGGCCCCCAGGGCTCCCCACAGGCCGAGCAGAGTCTCTCCACCCGCGGCAACGGCCCTACACCATCCCCGCTCTCACAATAGAGCCGGGCAGTGCGGCCATGCATCACTGTATCGTTACTCCCTTCAATACGCTTCGACTAAGAATTCCTCCTGCGTCATACTGCACTAGCACACTGTTCCTCCTGAAGGAGAGGGAAGGGCTGAAATGACCATCTTTACCCCCACTGTAATGGACTCATCTGGTCTGGCCTGTGCTTGTGAAAAGAGGCTCCTTGCGTCGGGGAGAGGCTGTAGAGCCGCGCCACATCGACGAGATTACCCATATAAATCAAGCTAACCACTTATTAGGGGGCTGAAAATGCACTGCTGATTTGGTTGTAGTGCAGCAGAGCAAAGTCTTATTAGGTTGAGTAAGTAGATCAAAGACAGAGAAGAGATAGGAGACCTCCCAATTACTCAACAGAATAGAGAAATAATAGAAACGCTGCTTATAGGAGCAAGGCTGCCTGCGCCCTGCTGCTAATATCGGCTGGTTACATATTTAAACAAAAGTGCAGAAATACAAAGAGAGTTTTAAAACAGCACTGACTTTGTTTGCTATGATATAAAGTTCAGGTAAAAAGTGCAGAAAACAAAAAATGCTTTTGCTGAAAGCATCTTTCCACACCCTCTGCGCTCTGCAAGGAATTCAGCTTTGTTCATCTGAGATCATCCGGTTGCCATTCATCTTTTATCTTAGCCCAGCACCATATATTATTACACTTTCTGAAATCAAATGATGAAAAAATGCCACGGAGCGATCAATACTTTTTCATTGACAGTAAAGGTTAAGCACATTAAGAATGACACTGCATTTGTCTTATGAAATCATATTTCATGTTGGTGGCCTCAAATTGGCCGTGATTGATATTGCCTCCCCTCGTCTGAAAGTCATCCACTTTTTCCCGGATAATCGCAAGATTGTCTTTTATGTGTCCAGCGGTCGTCCTTCGGAAATCTTCACGTCGCAAATGTTAGAAAAAGACCGACTGTGACCCGACATGTGAACCTCACAGGATAACAAAACCTCAGTCAAGCTGCAATTAAACCCAGAAACATCGGATATTAACGTCCCCAAACCACCATGAACTATGGGATGAAATGTCATCTGGGTGCTCTTACGATTAAAAAAACATATTGGACAGAAGTTCTTTCAAGCTCAGTCATGATAAATAAAAAAATCTCCACTGGCTTGTTTGTTATATGGGACTGCACAGCGAAGGTCAAAAGAAGACTCGCCTTCTTGGCTGCTAAAAGATTCATTTAGTTAAACTGGGAGATTTGAATACCAAGCATATATATGCGTTATTCAATTTTCTTTTCTTCTATGTATGGAACAAATAGTTGATACATTTGTTAAGCACTGTATATTCTGGACCATTTCCAAGTTCTACAACACATTTATCAGACCCCCTGTCATGAAAACGAGAAAAGATAAATATTTTAGAAATGAAACATCTAAATCGTCCTTTTTCACACACAATAACCAAAAAAACTTCATATTTGGTATGTCTTCCTTTGGCCTTGATAACACCTTGCATTCTTGCTGGCATTATTTTATTAACTTTTCCACAGTCTCTTTTGATATTGAGTTCCAAATAGTTTCTAGTTGTTCCCACAGGCTTGTTAGATTAAACTTTTGTGCGATCAATCTTTGAATCTACTAAATCCCAAATGTGTTCAATAGGATTCAAATCGGGACTTTGACCTGACCAGTCCATCAGGTCCAGTCCTCCAGATTCCTTCTTCTCTTCTCGGGCTCATTTGGTATATGAACCCAATTTCAAACTGAATTCCCCTTTTTATACACAAATTTGAGCCGACTTGGCATTAAAAATATAATTTTGGTTAAAGAGCTTCTACATACAGATGTATTAACCATTACAGAAATCCTTGTTAGGAAAAAGAAACATAATATGGACCAGGTAGTATGGCAGTTTATGTGTTGTGAACACAAAACCTCTATTGAAGTGTTGACAGAGGGGTTCTTTAATCCGTAGTATGTGAGTCCTGATACTGAATGTGGACACAGAGAAAAGCCAACACGGCCAGTTGAACAGAGTTAAACAGAGGCCACAGATCAACTCACAGATAATGTGATCCGCTCAGACGAGCACACCCGGAGTCTCCCTGAAAAAAAAAATCTGCTGTGCTCGGCGTCATTGTGTGAGTGATGGGTTGTTGGAGAAGCTTTTAAATTCAGTTGAAATATTATCATTGTGCTTCCTTTCGATGATAGCCCTTCCAGATGCTATGTTATTCTGGTAAATCTAGGTGAAAAGAGAGCGGGCTGTATCGCTGCATCTCCTGCCACTGGGTAATATGGATAGCAGCTGAAAAGGGAGAGCCAGGAATAAGGAGAGGCGAGGCTGTGTTCAACACCTAAACAGGTGATTTTCCGCCACGGTGACTCCTCTCAACACCTCGGCGGGAGGCACAAAATGACAGACCTGGCCTAGCATTTGTACTGATTGCATGTGTTGCAGGAGATAAACAGTGATCTTCCAGTTTGCAGAGGCTGCATGTTAACCATTGTGTTTCATTCTTTACATTTACCATGAGAAGGGGGATGACCGCTCTGGTGTTGTGATAACTGTGACGCCAGAATAAACTGGAGAGCATTTTTCTTTTTTAAAGAAATGTTTACAGTGTTAAAGTCAAATTCGAGGCAGAAATGTAGAAATCTTGGCCAGACATTTTCTAGCTTGCATGGCAGTGAGACTTAGCGAAGCTGAAGCCTGCATTAAATCATGTGCCATCAACTTGTCTCCTCTATATCTGCTGTCACTCTCTGCAACATCAGAGTTCAATATCGTCTATTTTACAAGACTATTCAGGGATCGGCACACACCAAACAAACGTCTCTGGGAGGGAAATAAAGCCTGCAAGTTGTTAAAAAAAATGCATCTTTTCTCTGTATGCTATGCAGAGGAGGGAATCTAAACTCAGCCAGGCTCTCCGTCGCCCGTTTGACCATGAGGGTCACCTGGTGCAGCAACCCGTGTAATCTCAGGAATAGAGGGAAAATAGCGTCCCCTGCTAACCGTGGAAAGACCCCATGGAAACCCAAAATTGTCTGACACAAACTAACTGGAGTTTATTCTTGGGGTTTTGCTCTTTTCATGTGGCCGTTTTATATTTAATTGCTTTTTTTTTCGGGGGCCTGCACAGGGGGGGAAAAAAAAAGAAAAAAAAAGGAGCAAAGATAAATGGACAAAGGGGTGCAGACAACGGCCGCAGACAGGCAGATTTTTGTCTGTGCTCGAGCTTCAGTGATCTGTAAAAACTTATTTTCTGCTCATCTATGATTCAACAACAGAATCAAACATTTATCTGATAAATCAGAGAAAAGTGAAAGAGAATAAAAGAGCACAGGGAATGATTTAGCAAATTAATGCGAAGTAATTTGATCAAATCGACAATGAAAGCAGATTTATGTCCATTTGTTTTTCTTTTTAAAGGCTGATTTTTCCGGAACGGTTGTGAAATTTTAATGCTTCATTCCCTACCTTTGAACACGGAAAGTCAATAGTTATATTGTTTCTGAGAATAATGCACTTCATCTCTGGAACAACCTGGAAGTTTCCCTCGTCGATCCGTCTCCTCCTGCTCTTTTCCCACTCCGGAGTGAATGTAATCAGCTGTGACATGAGAAAACACGTTCTCTGTCTGTCAGGACTCTGCAAGTCTTCCGCTGACAGTCTTCTCCTGACTCTCCTCTTCCTCCTCCTCCTCTTCCCCCCTGCAAAACGGCCTCTCTCCCACCTCCCTGTCTCCCCTCCCTCACATCCGCAGTGCTTATGAACATCAAAATGCCATTAGGCCCTCCAAAACACCTCTGGTCCCTTGGTTGGCGGGGCCTGGCACTCTGGTCGTGCACTTTGAGCCCTCTGTGTGCTGACTATTGCTCACCACTGGGGCTCTGCTGCGGCCGATGTGAAAAATAAAACCTCGGAAAGAGCCATTCTTGAGGAAAAAATATTGAGAAGTGAAAGACGGATAGAACAACTGGGGCAGATAACACCCGGCAAAAACACAATAACGCTGCATCCGGTGACAGTTGGACATTGTAATTGCTTAAGGCAGTGGTGGTGGTGGTGGGGGGGGGGGGGCGGCGGCGGTGGCAGTGGGTGTGGACGAGGAGGTGGCATGGTGGGTGCTAATGGAGTGATGTCATATGAAACGCCAGAATGACAGCTAGTTAACGGAGGGGGTTCGGCTGATCAAATAAAATGCATTAACTCCAGGAAATGGATATGGCGGGCGGCCTCAGAAATGGCCATATCTAATGAGGCAAAATGCAAATGAGGGAGGAAAAGAGTCGTGAAAACGTTTAAACTAACTATAAAGGGATGATGGAGTGCCGGACAGTGGCCGTCAATCTCCCCGCTCATTACCTTCATGTGAAATTAACAGCAGCTTTAATCATTACATAAAATCTGCTCCAGCCCATTTGTTGATAATTGTGAGGCTCAGAGGTTCAGAGTGGGTTCTTTGTCATCAATCACGGCCGCAGTGTATTTCCTCTGCTTAGGGGACACTCTGCGAGGAGTAAAAATACAAGTTATACTACATTCCTCTCGCACTATTTCTCTTCCTGAGGAATCATCTATAACATTTAGCCGTTTCCAGATGTATTAAATTTTTTGAAACTACTTGGTGATTAAGTATCTGCAGGAAAGTGCTGACCACTTCAGCCCCGTGATGTGACATATTTGGTGCAGTTATTTCTGTGCCGTACAAGTGTTGGGTTGGAAATCATAGCAGCGTAAAACTGGTGTTGCAGTAAATCTAGTGCTGCTCCGGCTATGACTGCAAAGTGGGAACCTGGCTGCGCTTTTAGGTTGCTGTGAGAATATGAAAAATAAAATCATTAGAGTCAGGAGATCAGACTATGAAGAAATAATGAACACTATTATTCTGCTGTTTTATCAAGGTCTCTCTCTGGCCTTTGGAGGAAAATTAACTCAAATGTTCAATATGTAATAAAACATATTTCTGAGTCCAGCAGTTCTGTCCCTCCTGCAAACCATTCGTTTTCGTTTAGGCGGAGATGGCGTCTCTCTTCACTCTGCGGTTGTTTGACATATAAATATAGCATTTGAATGACTTTAATATCCTCCTAATCAATGTCCAGTGATCTTTTGATGTCCTCAATTCAATATAGGAAGGGTCATCCATGCCACAGCTTTATAAACACAATAAAGGTAAATGATTACTCTCCGCTGTGGTGTCCAAAAATACGGCCAGTAATGAAGAGAAATGGAGGAGTTTGAGGGGGAGGCCTGTCATGTGTCATTGGCCAACTCCAAGCCCTGAGATTAATCACGAGAGAGGGGCTCTGTGGCTAAGATGTGGTCACCCTTGATCGATAAATCTGCCTTCCTACCTCTCCTCCCTCCCCCCCTTACCGTCTCTCTCTCTCTTGTTTTCTCCAAAATATATAAACAACGCTTGATACAAGCTAAATCAGCATAAGTGGGGAGATGAATTGATGACATTTTCAGGCGTATTTGTGTTGATTACCGGAGTTTTGACTTCTGAGGATCATCTCTTTGAAGAGTTCACTCATCTGGCATGAAAGGTTAGTCTATTTACAAGAATTTCTCTATTTCATATTCACAGTCATAATGCACTAGAAAATAAATAAAACACATTTAAAATGCTTTCTAAGACATCGGGGCAGCAGGGGACAGTTTAAAGGTATCTCAATTCAGCCAACTATAGATGGCAAAATACAGACCAAATGTAGTCTAACCATGACCGACACTGTGGAGAAGAATTTCTGATAATATTCTGCAGGGACCACAAATGGGACTTTTGACTTGGTCTATGAGGAGGGCATAATGCAATAACGTTGCATTAGTAGGGTCTTTTTACAGCGTGGCAGCGCTGCGCTGCTGTATTCCTTGTGTGTGAACCTGGTGCTCTGTTTGCGGTCACTAATGGGCATCAGAAATTACAGGCAGTGGAATCGCGCCCCGCGGGGGGACTGGCCTCCTCAGCGGAGCGGAGCACTTAGACAGTGTCTGGGAGCCTGCTGGAGGAGGAAGGGGGGAACTCAATGTCATAGCCCTGCCTCATAATTAAAGAAACCCTATTCCTTATCCACTGTTAGGTGAGCCCTATAGCTTGGTGCTCAATCTGAGGGCTCCCTTGTGGGCGTCTGATGCGTGTTGCCCCCAATGTGCATGTGGGCTGATCAGGGGAGCGATGCCTTTCTGCTGGGTGTCTGAGCTGGAAGCCCTCTGCCCACCAGCAGATTAACAGGGCAAGGTTTTAGAAGAATGGCAGACCTCAAAAAGTGAAGCAAATATAAACTTGGTGAGGCCTGAAAAACCAGAAGAGCCAAAGAGGAAGTGCAGGGCAGGCTGTAGGTGTCGTTTTAAAAGTGAAAGCACCTCCACACTTTTCCAAAAGATCCTTCTGAAATATGATAAATTTAACTTTCTCCTATTTATAAATTCAGGGCTCATCGTTGGTCCTTAAGTCTGTAGATTTCCTTCCTGCCTAATCCCTCATTTGAAGTAAATAAAAGTAGTAGAGCTGTCATGGTCAGGTTGTTTTCCTCATCTAGCTCCCATGCTTTATAATTATTCATATGAAATGTGCTTCTGTTGATGGGCAACAGTCTTATTTTCTGCTTCAGTCAACAGTGCACATTTGTATTTCTAAATTGTGGAGCGCTTGTTATGTAAGGCAATTTTCTGCCTTCTTAAGAGCTGGATCTCCTGTGCATTAATAAGAGGCTGGGCTGAGCTGCAGGAGAGCTGAGGGGGCTGTTCATGCTCTAAACCACACAGTCTGCCGCCACATGACATTCATACATATTAAAAAGTTTTATTAGGAAATTGTACATTTGAAACAGGTGTTGTCAAGAAGTATTGTCAGATATGAGAAAGCTTGCAGTTTACGTCGATTCAGATTTTGTGCAACTTCACCTGACGACAAACTTTCATGCAATACTTCAAGGCTCGGTGGACAGAAAACACTGAAGGCATGGATCCAGATTTCTTACACTAATGACTTTACTTTCTTTAATATTTTCTTAGCAGATACTTATGTTTGTGAACTGTTTCTTATTCATGTATTGTTTATTATGACGTATGCTGCTTCTCTATTGGCCAGGTCAACCTTGATTACCTGGTTAATTAAACAAACAATGTACCTTCCATAGAGGTGGCTTATATAGTTTTTTTAGGCTTGTCAAATATTTTTGGTAATTTGCAAGTTTTGCCCCAAAGCAGTCTGGGTTTAAGAGATAAGATATTTAAAAAATAAGATCCTAAACTTAGAAGATAAAACTCCAGGGTCTTCATTTTCAGAAAGTGTCCCGGTGCTTGATTTTTATTTAATAAGTCAAGTTTTACAACTTAACTGTTTGACATGTTTAAATGATGAACTCTTGACTTAAATCCTTTCAATCAATCTTTATTTGTAAAGTATTATCTCAAGACACTTTACAAAAAGCAGGTCAAAGACCATACTTATTGTTATATGAACTAACTAACCCTAACCCAAATACCCAGCTCTAATCCATCATGACCACTTAAACAACATTTTAGCAAAAGTTACAGTGGAAACACAAATCTTCCATTTATGTGCCATGTAAGAGCCCTGAGAGAGTTTAAAGATGTGAAACTGTGAGAGTAGATGTGATCTGGAAAGTGACTGAGGATGTAAATGAGCTGAAGCTAGCTTTGGTAGAATGGGAACACACACTACCAGTCACAACAGTAACAGTATGATCAATAACACAGAATATCATATTATTATAATAAAGCTACTGTAAGCTGTATCGAGGGCACACCTACTGATAGAAGGGCTTTTCTTTATTTTTACTATTTTACACATTTTTGAATAATAGTAGATATCAAAACAATCAAAATAAAACATGTTTTGGAAAGAAATGCATTCATACGTATAGGCATCAACTTCACTATTTCTATTTCTATAACATATATTTTATGTTTGTTTACACAAAGGCCCGGCTGGGGACGGTTGGGAAGTTGGAGATTATCAATAGCTATATACTCTTTATGCAGCACATCAGTTTCATGCTTTGTATTGAAACTATTTTAAATCGCATTGTCCCTAATAAATAAATACATTTAAGTCAATAATAAAGACATTTAAACATTTAAGCATGAAAATGTCATTAAGATAATAAAATTCATTTCAATCAGTTGTGTCCAAACATTTGACTGGTACATGTTTAGGTCTTTTTACAAATACAATTATGTGATGCAAATCGTAGTTAACTGCAAACCCCCCCCCCCCCCCCAAAAAAAACCCCTCTGATATTTCTTTACATAAACTCTGTGATCTTTCTGCAAACCTCAGACACCACCTGAGTTATGAGACACGCTTGAGATAATGGACTCTTTCCCCGTTGCCAGTTTCATCGACGAGCCCCAGTGTGAGCCATCGGCTCTACATTTGAGCATGTCATTTTAATTTTGATTTAATACTCCGCTGAATGGTGCTGGCCCGTTCTGCTAAATTGAATAGACGCGGGGCTGATCTGGAAAATCAATTAATCGATGTGCGAGGCTCATTTAATACACATGTTAATATAATGGGAGAGACGCCCACCGCCCATAAAAAGAGAGACATTTTCAGCAAATTGGACATTGGTGATTTTAACAGCGGCTGACATAAGTAAAAGTGCACTGCAGCGGAAAACAGTGACATGAGTGTCTGAAGGGGCCTCAGCTGGAGACAAAAGCAGCAGAGATGGGCCCGAGACTTGAGGAGGATGGTGGAGCGAATGGGAGGGGGAGGAGGAGGAGGAGGAGGAGGAGGAAGAAGAGGGAAGAACAGCAAGGAGGTGAGGAGAGATGGAGAGTGCAGACAGCCGGGCCTCTGAAAGGCCGTTGTGGTTGGCAGCAGCTGACCTTGGTGACGATGGGTTTTCACCAGAGGCTTCTAATGAAGGCTGATTGCCGGGGAATAGTGAGGGAGCCAAGGGGTAGAGAGAGGAGCAGAGGGGGGAGAGGGGAGAGTCGGAGAGAGTGAGAAGAGAGATAGAGAAAAGGATAGAGGAGAGGCTCAGGTAATTGCAGCACTTGTGGGTCTGAGGCCCTGCGGTCCTGTGATGTTGGGGTGCAGTGGGGAAGAAGAGAGATGTCTGTGGACGCTTTGGTGGTAAATTGTGGAGCACAGGGATAGGAGGCCGGCCCCTAGGCTGTAATTACCCCTATGAGTGTGTGGATGGAGAGTGGACAGGCCCAGTGTGGGGCTCTGACAGCGATCAAGGAGACGACCGCGGAGGGGGAGTAGAGACACAGACAGACGGTAGGAGTCTGGCTGAGGAGGAAGACAGGACGCTTCTGTCTCCGCCAGGCCCCCTGAAAACCAGCCAGCCAGACACTGGACCAAGGTCAGAGGCTATTAGACTACACACAACACGCTGGTGACAAGACAGCCTTGACAAGAACAGCAGAGAGACAGGGCAGCGTCGTTGTAGATGCAGCTCTGGATGAAGAAAGACATAATGTGGAGGGATTTGGCTTAAAGAAGGCCATAAAAATTGACTAATTAGATGAGAGAGGCAGCGAGGGAAGAGATGTGGGGGCTCCACTGGGTGGCGCAGCTAGAACAGGGGGGGAGAGGGGGGGGGGGGGTCTGGGGCACGACAAACTGGAATAACAACGTTGATAGGCTGGCCTAAGCTTCCCGCTGCCACGGATCAGTATGTGCTGCCTTTCCTCTCCCTGCCCCGGCTGATGTAACTCACTGGAGTGGCAAATTACACCAGACCTACAGCTGTAGCCCGACATTATGATTAATTTGATCAGTAATTTCTCCTGTTTTTCATTTTAATCGCCGCAACCATTCTGCTGTGGCAGGTCTTTCAGATCTAATTAAGATCAATTCCGGTGTAACAGACTTGGCGAGCGCCTTTACCCCGTCAAATCCCTGAGCTCTCCGGGCGTGGAGAAAACCCGCAGCTCTAATCAATCAACTTCCAGCGAAATCCAAGCGGGCTCCCGCAATCAGCCCATTAACACACTTAAGCAAATTTTATAATCTCTTCCTGTCTATTTGTCATCACTGTGGTGGCTATTTCAGGCAGCTTCAGGCCGCGTCACACTGTACTCTGCATGTGGAGGAGCGTGTGGGCGGGAAGGGGGAAAAAAAAAAGGTAAATGCTCACTCTATTTAAGCACATTAGCTGCAGTTATCAGAGTTCAGACTGTTGACTCAAGGGGACACCGTCTGCCGGGACGTGATTTGTATTTGAATCAGGACATTAATGAGCCAATTAATGAGTTTCTCCTTACAAATAAAAAAAAAACAACAAGCACTAAAAACATAAGGGATGTAATAAATGCTCAGGACTTCCTCACTATGGGTTAATAAAGAATATCACATTCTCCCACGAGAGGAGAATTACAATGGGACATTAATTGGAACATAATGAGTGTTTGTCTCTCCGCAGCTCTGCGTTGTATTTTCAGCAAATAGTTGAATGGCTGGGTGGTTCTGCGTGCCTCAGTAATGACAGGAGGAAATAGGGGTGTTATCTGGTGTAATGCTGATTGTATTATGGTAATTATGACTTGACTTTTCCTGTACAGAGCAGCTCCTGTGGGTGAAGCGTGGAAACACCGCCAATGCCCTCCTGTGTCTTCAATTAAAGCAGACAAAAGGCCGATCAGGGGGCCGCTTCATGTGTGTGTGTGTGTGTCAAAGTCTCTGCTTAGGGAGTCTCCCTGAATTAAAAACTTATTTATGAATTAACCCGAGTTGCTCAGTGAGTGTCGGACTGAAAATCCAATCACTGACCCAGGCTGTGGAGGGAGGGGGAGCTGTGGGCAAATCCTATTGCAGCCTTGAGTGGGTGCTGAGGCTGCGGCCTGTCCTTGGGCGAGCCCCTCCTGGGTGACACGCTCTCTGAAAACACCAGCACTGACCCAGAGAAACTAAACCTTTTACGGCCATTCTTGCCTCCTCCACGTACACACCGGCACACACACACAACCACGCAGCAGCACACACACACAGACACACGCTCCATAATCCTATTTGATGAGGCAATATCTTAATGATACCTGATGTGGCCCCTTTGGCCCCCCTCAAGGGAGGTCTGTCCTCAGTCATCATAATCAGCCCGGCTGCTTCTTTTAGAAGAAGACAATCTATATAAAGCTACGGCTCTCAGAATCATGGAACCTTTCTGCTGCTGTCTCCATCTTTGTGTTTCTCAGAGGAACATGTTTACAGATTCTAGGAAACCTTACAAAGTAGTAGTTTTCAAAGTCCTTGCTAAGTTGTCTCATGAAAGCCTAATGTGTGGATCTGTATGTTGGTCAGTGAGTTCTTGTATCCACAGTCAGACTGGACAGTGGGTTTGGTGCGATGTAGCTGCTAGCCCTTGGAGCCCATTAAATCCAGAGGTTGTTTTTCCTGCTGAGTCTCACTAGGCCGTGACAGGGCCGGAGAGGGCTGCACGGGGGGAAACAAATAGCCCAACTCATCCTGGCCATAAAGAAGGTTGCACCACAACCCAATAAGGGTCTGACGCTGATGAATGTGACCGGGGACAGGAAGGCGACCCTGGCCGGTCTCCACCAGAAATGAAACCACAGGGATATAAAAAAGGTTATTATCGTCACACAGTGACAGCCAGACGGACAGAAGGGCAGAGATGGATGGACGGACAAAGTGACTAAAAGGAGGTTGAGTATAGGAAGAGCTGAAAAGACTGAAGGACTGAGTGAAGGTGGAAAGTGAGACCAGCTAATCTGAACTGTGCTTCAGAAACACGATGTAAATATAACGTAGCATAGATAGAAGAGGCCTCCATTAGAATACCTACACTACATGATCAAGCATTGTGTTTACTCCTTAAGCATCTAGGTTGTCCTCTCCTCTCCTCCTTGTCATTTTATGTTCTAAAAAGAAGTGCACATCCATGATCAGACAGTTGGTGTACATCTCAAATTGTACTTTTAAGACGTTATGGTGTGACAGCTTCATGTGACCTTACACATTAAAAAACATATTGGAAGTTGTATATGTTACAGATAAAGCTTTTTAAGTTAAGCTTCACACTCTGTTTCAGAGAAATGAAAAGTTTGATCAGACTCACCAGCTGGGGCATGGGCGGTGTGACGGGCGAAGGAAGGCTGCGGGCCGGCGACTGGTTCTGCCGGTGTGGCGGGGACTGCTGTGGATGTCCAGAGGTGGAGGAGCAGGTGGAGCCTGGAGAAGGGACTGAGGTCTGCTGCTGGCTGGGTGGGGTCATGTGATGCTGGGGTGGCAGCTGGTTCTGGGTGTGGGGGTGGGTCTGTTGGTGATGGTGTTGCTGCTGCTGCTGCTGCTGATGTTGCTGTTGCTGCTGGTGGTGATGCTGTTGCATCTGTTGGAGCTGCTGCAGGTGTTGGAGCTGGGAGTTCAGTGATGAGGTAGCTGTTGATGAAAAGACATGGACTTGTTTGATTCCTTGTTGTGCCTGAGACCTAAGTCCTCCATGTAGAATTGCATATACAACTAACATGTGTTTCAGCACATCAACCAGTCCTCATTATTTGAAGAATATGCTCACACCTTTGAGGGAAACACATGCACACATGGAGGTGTGGGATGCAAAGGCTGCATAGTGAGAGACATGTAAATAACACGGAGCCACAACAAGGTCCTCCAGGGTTTCAGCCTGCATGATGAAGACTGTGAATTTGATTTAGGCTAGTTGGAGGACAAAGCTATCAAGCCTGACTGATATAATTGCTCTCTCTGGAGCCAAAAGTCTTCATTGTCAATTGGAGAATGTCAGAATATTCGGTTTAATGGCTGAAAATCTCAGAGGAAAGAGACATCCATCTTCACTGGAAGACTTCAGAAATAAACCCATTAACTAATTGGATCCAATAATGGAGCGCCATTAGATCCTCATTTCAACATTTAAATGCTTATAAATTTTTATGCCGTTGGACAAAAAAAAAAAAAAAAATCGGTTAGCACTCAGGCTGAAGAAGACTGCAGCCACACGAGCGCAGTAATACTCTCATGGACTCAAGATGTCCTTCTCAAATCTGATGTTCATGGTGGTTGTCTGTGGCAGACCACTGAGAAACAACAGAAAACAGAGTTTGCAGGATTTTCAATCAGGTGACACACAGATTTAAATCCAATGTCAGAAGAAATCCATACTCCAACATGCTGCTTATGGTGTGGACTTTAATACTGAGAGTGAAGAATCGGGCTGAAAGAAAACATCACAGCTGACCTTCACAGCTGATCACATAGAGAAGAGACAAACCCTCTTTCCATAAAGAGCAGGCTAAATGCAAAAGGCGTCAAATAAACTTAAAACAATCACTTTCAAACTCACAGGTTTAGATTTTATTTGTCCTTTAACGGCTGAACACAACCACAGAAAGTAAAAACCTGAGCGCGTGCAGCTTTCTAAGAACAGAAAGGATGAATACAGCAGATGAGCACGGCAGGATCCAATATGGTTTTCAGTGGATTAAACGAGGATACAAGCTGTGAGGGGACCGACACCTGATCTGTGTTGTTGATATCTGACTGGACTCGACACACTGGACGGCATACTGAAAGGAATAGGGACTGACAACACTTCAACTAAGGAGTGGTTAAGTATTATCTGAATGACTAAAAAGAGAATGCACAGTTTACTTTTTGCCAAAGGAGTGAATAACAAAGAGCGAGTGCGATAATCTATTGATAATGCAGAGAAACAATGGTGGACACAGGCGCAGACACGCTTGTATACATACAGAATCAATGCACTTCAATAATTTACGTATGGTTGCCTCATAAAAGATGAATAAAACATCAGGGCAGACAAGTCTTTGATTGTTGCGGTCACTGCGACTGCAGGACGGGCACAGATGAACATTTGATGAAGATCAGATCATCCTCCTCTTCCCTCATCTCTGCAGAGGAGCGGCAACAGAGAGCCAGGGTTCTTGGCCAGTAAACAGTGCACTTTTACATTTCTTCTACTTCCTGACACATTGACACCTCTCTCACACCCCCACCATGAATTATATATATATATATTCTGTGCAAACAGCGAGAGTCCAATTCTCACTTGAAATGTTGGGGCAAGTTGTCTTAGCGAGCGCCGAGGCCCCCTGACAGGACCGGCTCTTTTCCTTTTCGCAGCTTCAACAACGACAAACAAAATGCTGAGCCCCGTTTAATGACGGAATAAAAAGGGAACAAAGATGGAGAAAACAGAAGGGGAGCGAAAATGAGATTTCTGTCAGAAAATTATCGAAAGCGGGCGAAGATCAAAGACGATCGCAGAGTTTCCTCCAGCGCCGACCATTACGCCGAGGAACAAGAGGTACAACAAAAAATATGAGGCGAGAAAGAAAACAAATACAGAGGGAATATGGAAGAAGCCCCATGTGGCCTTATTATAAGGGCTACACCGCAGGTACTATATTCTTTAACAGCAGTGCTTTATAAATTCTGTCATCTTGTTAAGACTGTCAGGACCACTGACCCTCCCTTCCCCTCTAACGGGGCAACTGGCATTTTGAAGCTCAGTCTTTTAACCACAGCTGTCTGATTGCTTTGGTTGAGCACATAATCCAAACGGCTTGTCTCAGCTAATTGTTTGTGCTCCTTCCTCCAGCAGACACAAGGCTGAGGATGAGAGCGGGAGCTTCACTTATGATGGAGAGAGGCCAAAAGGGTGCCGGGATCCTATAGTGCTCATTATATCTCCCACTGTCTCTTTGTTGTGTTTCATATTCACTGCTTCTACGCACACCAAGCAAGCTACACTCCCACTTAGTCATCACGCCCGAGGGGTTGAAAGGCACGGGTCCCACTTTCACTGCTGTCACAACTCGCCTATGTTAATGTTTGTAATGAGTACTGATCCGGATCATAAGAGCAGATATACACCTTAAATGAGCAGATACAAGCGTCATTTTAAGAGTTAACAAGAATCCTTTGGGAGTGTGAAACGCCAGCACCTAGAAGTGGAAGGCCTCCAACCTCAGCGCTTTGAAGAACTGTCTGCCATCTCTCTCTCTGTGAGCTTTTTTTTTTAACTTTAGTGCCACAGAAGAAATCAACTGTTATCTTTGACTGTCCCGGCCCCGGCTTCTGAAGTACTGGAGGACAGAGCGAGACTGATTGTCAGAGGTCGAAAGGCTAGGTCAACGGCGGCTCATTCGTCAGACAAAATGCTATTTTTGTTTCCTGTGCGGTGCAGGAGTGAAGCGGGTTGGGAGAGGGGGGGCAGCAGCCTGCTCTCTCATTACCAGCGCTATCTCAGTAGTCACTGCCAACCCTCCTATTACGGTACTTTTCTCTCTGAGGATGATTCGAGCCTGACTCCTTGTTTTCCTCTTGATGCACAACAGCGAGGTGTACAGCTGCTTCCTTATGTATCCTTAAAGTGTGCATGGATGTGCACAGGTGTAGTCTGAGCAGAAGCCAAACGCTGTAAGACTTCTGATACTACGCTGCTTAATGCAAAAAAGAATTGGAGGAAAATGTGGTAATGTTTATTTGATTTAAATGCATGTAAAAAAAGTTCTTCAACTCGACCGACATATTACAACAACGATACTGGACTCTGTCTGCATCTGTGTTTGTGTTTTACAATTTGCACCTGATATCTGTAATCTTCAAAGGTTTAGCCTCTAAAATCAGGACAACTATGAATTGAGCCACGATACTTTTTCTTCACTTCCTTTCATTGTATTATTACCTTCAATACACTCATGTAAAAAGTCATTTCCACGGTTAATTTAAGCATTTCCAGAATGACAAAAACATCTATTGAAGCATTTAGTCATGACTTGGTGCTCTTAGAGGAGGCCAGTCAAGGCCGATATGAAGTGTAACAGCAGTGTAGCTTTAATCACATCCGCACAAAGGGAACTCAGACTGACTTTCACTAAACTGTGTCTTTCACATAGCGTTAAATAGGGTCAGACGAAAGGGCGATATGTCATCCCCAGTAGAAGGGATTCAAGTTTTCTGGGCGTTAAAAAAGGTAAAAGTAGAGCTCACATTAAATGAGAAGAACGATTGAGTTCAAAGTCCAAACCAGCTTTTGTGTGAATGATTTCATCATATGTATGTGTAGCTGAAGTAGTTCTCAGTTGGAATAAGTGCAGCGCTCCGACAATAAAAAAAAAAAAGCCCTAATCCCACATCAGCGCTCACAGCTTTAATATGTCGTTAGCATCATTCTCGGGTGATGTAAATTAAGAGCCAATCAGAGGCGTCAAGAGGAGCCCGTCAGGAGTTAATGAAACCATCCAATGTCACCCACCTTGTATATTTTTCAGGAACTGCTCTAGTCTAAATACAGCTGTCATTCTCTAACGAGAGAGGTGAGAGGGGACAAACAAGCTCCCCATTACTGCTCTGCCTCACGTTCCACTGTGGGAGTCCATAAACCACCGTCTCAATTGCCTTTTCAGTGAGTCACTCTGATAATTACTCCACTGGAGGTAAGGAGATTTAGACTCTATGAGAAGTGGTAATTACAAAGGTGGTCAAAGGAAGGTCATTTTTACTCGCTGGATTAAATCAGAGCACTCGTATATGGATCGAGTGGATAAAAAAAAAAAAAAAAGCCTTTTTTTTTGTACCTCGCACTTTTACGATGATCACTTTTGGACACATTGAAATCACAACAGAAATTATTGTTTTATGGCAAATGGAGAATTCACACACTGATGGTAGAGGCTGCCATGTGAAGTGACCATCAGTATTAGCTAATCTATTCATACCCTGCCGCCAAAACAGCGGGAGCTAACTTGGGGTTAAGTGTCTCTCTCTCTCTCCATAACATACGACTTTATCAACCGTCTTTTCTCTAAATAAAGACTTAAAAAAGCCCCAAAAAATAACCTTTAAAAAAACAAGAACCAAAAGCTGCCTCAGCCTGCTTGGTTCTTATCTGAGGAGGCCTGCCCCAGGCGACCTAAGGGGTCCAGGTCCACTGAGGAGGCCTGCCCCAGACGACCTAAGGGGTACAGGTCCACTGAGGAGGCCTGCCCCAGATGACCTAAGGGGTCTGGGTGCCTCATACAAGGTGAGTTGATCTGAGAGGTATTTAGGCCTGAGACCGTTAAGTGGTTTAAAAACAAGTAACGGGATTATAAAATCTACCCTTTGGGACACAGGGGGAAATTAATCTAATTTATTTTCTATATTGAGCACACAAAAAAAACAAAGTGTTGATCATCAAAGAAAGCAGGAAAACTGTTTTCTTAACACAACCTGAACACCAGTTTAGTGTCACATTCCTTTAACCAGTGAATACAGAACACACAATTGGTTATCAAAGGAATGGAAAACGGATTCCTGCCTTTGTAATGTCTGGAATAAACACGGAGAAAATGAAATGTTAAAGGAACTAGAGAGCCTCTGAATAAAAACATTACTCAGAGCCACAGCAGGCAATATCACTGTTTCAGTCGTGCAGCGGGAGGAACTCAGCCACAACAGAAAAAAAAATAAAGGCAGTTAAGATTTGAGCGGAGTCGCGGAGCAACAGGATTTTCAAGAGTAAACCACATCGCTTGTAGGGATCCGGAGATAATGCTTTCACTTTGTGATGCAAGGCAATATCAAGCTGTGTTGTAGAATTCTCACTCTGGGGGGAAGCGTTTCAAAGAATCAAATCCTCTCCATGGAGATGTTACACATACAAGAATATCCCCGTGTGCTCGATAATGCTGCCCTTTTGTGTGTTGCTAACGCTAGTTTATTGATTTCCAAAGTGTGGTCCAGGGACCTCTTGGGGCCCTTAAGAGAGTTCCAGGGGGTCAGAAGCAGGGGAAGATGGAGTTTAATTTCCCTATTTCCAAACGGAGAGAAAATGATAAGGATTATAGCTTCTTTCCCTGACCGCTGCTACCTCATTATGTGCAAACGAGAGTGCATATTTGATCTCCAGCGAGATACTCTCAATGCTTGAAGGTCCGTCGATCAGTTTAATTAATGGTTCAGTGTGGACATTTTAAAGAAGACATATTATCCCCCTTTTCAAATAGTCTCCTGTGGTCTAAATGAAACATCTGTGCTGTGCTTTGGTCAAAATATAACATGAATCAAGCACCAGAGGAGGTTTGTGACCCTGTATAAACCAGCTCTCTCAGAACGCTCCGTTTTGGTGTGTGTGTCTCTTTAAATGCAATGGAGTCCATGGGTGGAGATACCAGGGGAGGGGAGGGGATTTACTTTACCAGAATCCCACTGTGACATCACAAGGAGAGCAAATTTGAAATGGAGCATTTTTCTCTGTTTTGTAAGACTTATGTAGAACACAAACAAAGGACTGGGTGGGTTTATTTCACATTTTATGGGTCGGTAGATACTCAGGTTACCCAAATATATGTTCAATAACACTGTACAAGTGGATTCTTCATAATATGTCCCCTTTAAGAAAAACACAGTGAATGTGATGTTGTCCCTCTGTGTCTGAAGTCTGCTCTAACTTCTGTCTTTATTTAGGTTACAAACAAAAAATGTCTCAGAGTCCAAGTTACATGGGGAAAAAATAATAATGGCATGAGGCTTAAGCGTTCATTTAAAATTGACAGAAGGATTAGAACTGAAATATAAAGGAGAATAGCTTGTTGCTAGTGCTTTGTCATAAGTTTTGATTCTTTGACTTGATGAGATATCCTTTAAAGGGAAATATGTAAAGCTATACACAACCTATGTTAACTACAGTGTTATATATAATACCTCAAATGTGTCTATAATAAAAGTAAGAACAAAACCAAATAGATCTCTTCTGTATTCTTGTTTATGGACATACTGTACACTCTTATTTATATACTACTCGCACAGGACTTTGCACTCTGGGTCCCAGTACGGGGTCTCTTGCTTTTGTCCTTCAGAGTCCACAAGGTGCCGGACCCCGCGCCCCTCGATGAAAGAAAAAAGAAAAGAAAAAAAAGAGGCTGTCTGCCTGGCAGGACAGACTGGGTTATTACAGCGTGTTCATGGTCCCATCATGTGTCGTCAGACCAAAGCGGAGGCCGCGAGTAAAAGCCTCATGCAAAATTTATGTTCATGCGGCTGTTTCTGTGGGTGGAAAAATCAATATTGCGGGGCTGATGCACAGAGATGACTGAGTGCTCTCTGACTGACAGTAAAAGCAGAGAGAGATTGAGGGGATGCATTTACTGCTCCAGAAATGGAGTGGAGTAGAGTCGCTCTAATCGTCTAGTTCACCTTAAATTTGAATTTAATTGCGGATTATTTTGGTAACAACTTGGATATTGAAGGCTTGAAGAAATCACTGGAGAAAAAGGAGAACAAATCAAGAATAAGCAGCGCATTGTGGGTTTCTGAGCAGCCAAAGTATTGTATATTATGGGATTATTAAGCCTTGCCTTCCTTCCCAACTTACGCAGATATGAAATGATTGTAGAATAATCAAAAGACAATGTGGGTATGAGGAGGACATCATAGGGCTTTTGTTCTGCGCTGCTTCACTTACATATGCTTTTGATAGCGCGCCACATACCCACAGTGCATTTGGAGAGGAATGCGAGAAGAGAACGAAAGAAAGTGAGAGAAAGAAATTCAGTGGGATGAAATAACCCCAAACAATGGGATTTGCTTTCCATTCTTCTGCCTCCATCTTCTGTCTTTAATTATTCCCTTTGGTTGTCTGAGGGAGCGTGTAAGCACTTTCACACAGCACAACATGCCCAGCAGCACAACACTGTCTGCCTTAGTGATGTGGAGACTTCTGAGTGACACTGAGCCTCTTGTGATTATTAATGCTGTTTAATACAACACAGAGCAGCCACTGTGATTGAGGGAAAAAACAGATTTCGAAATGCATGCATTGAAAAATGTGCAATGTGAATGGAATTATGTACAACACGAGCACTGCACTTGAGATACATTTCCCCCTTGTGCTACATAAACAACATGTACACCATGAGATGCAGGCTAATGTTTTGTAGATGCAACGCTGGAAATGTGTATTTGATAATAATACAGAGTGTGCTCTATTTTGTACACAGTGTTAAATGGAACCTCAGCTGATCCTGGTGGGATCCTTTGTGCCGGTTTAGTAGTTTCTTCCTGAATCGCATATGAGATATTTGAGAGCCCAGAACGATGTATGATGAATGAAGTAGCATGCTACTTATACGCTTATCGTGCTCACTGACTAGCAACAGGTTCAGCAAAGGGCAGCAGCAGTAAATGAAATTCCGCAGCGGGACAATATATCATCAAAAGAAATGTATGCACCCGAAACTTACAAGCCTTCTCACAAGGTGCCTGACGGGGCTGGGGGGAGGGGGGGTGGGGGTGAGGATGGGGATGGGGATGGTAGGGAGGAAAAAAAAAAAGTGGGAGAATAGAGGGGGGGAGGTTTTTTTTTTTATGCTAGATGGGTGAGGAGGAAGCAGCCGATTTTGTTGAATCAGTTCTATTTTCATACCGGCTGATCTGTGTCTTTTAACCATTTCACTGCAGCTGGAAAATGAGAAGCACCACCCGGGCTAATTTCACAGTGAGAGCTCACTGAACAAAACCCCCCACGGTCTGTGGAAAAAGGTGCTAAGTCTACTTTGTCATTGTGAATTACGGCGGTGTAATTCAGAAAACGGGCTCCTGTGCATGAGGGAGGAAAAAAAGTAGAAAATACACCCAGAAGGAAGGCAAGAACCCCCCCCCCCCCCTCCTCTTTAGCCAGAGATGTACTTAGTGAGGTTTACTTGTGATCTGTAAGTAACAGATATCTCTCTCCAAACACGCTGTTCTGTTCAGATGCCACAGGATCCATCTGTGATGTGTCTGCAGTTAGTCCAGAAATAGCACCCACGGGACCTACACACTCCTCTGGCCTCCTACGGGACCTCTTAAGCTGCACTGATACAGATAAAAGCCCCACAAATCTGGCCCCCAGGTACCACCGCCATTAATTAAGGTAATTAGGCCCTGGTCAGCAATTAGTAACCACAGATAGCTTTTAGCAGCGGCTAAGACGTCCCTGCTGGTGAGAGGGTTTGGTTCCATACCATCTGCTGACAAATGTGACCGCGAACTCTTTGGTTTCACACTCGGGGAACTGGAGAGGCGTGTTTAAAAACGACCTCTGAGTGATCCACGCTGGCTCCCAGACTCCCACAGCTTCTCGTCCTCCTCCTCCTCTGCTGCTGCTGCTGCTGCAGGATCACTCTGTTTGTTCTTTCTTTGGTTTCCTTTCTCTTTCAAACACGGAAAAAGCGAGTTGTATGAAAATCCATACATGCTGCACACGGGCCGGAGAGGGAACAGGAAACATTCAGTGCACAAACGTATCGATCAAAATTAGAACATCTGGTCGGAGTGTAAGAAGTATTGATCAGAGCGTAATGCTACATTGATTTGCTTGTATTATTAAGTTCATGATGGATCAATATCGATCACGTTTGTTTAAATTATAATGTTATGTTCTATATTAAAAGTGAGGAGGTATCGAAGTCGTGCTTTACATGTAGTGTTTTAAATCATTACTTCCAAACCTGGGCCCCCCCCTACCCCTAGGAGGGATGTCAATCCTAGATTTGCATTTTAATCATAATCATCACTAACTGGAGAGTGCATAGAAAGATGTTTTGGTAAGAGCAGGTTTGTGTCGGCTTATTCCTTTGGATTTTATTAATAAAAACAATTAAAACTGAAATCAATTCTTGACAGCCGTGTATCTATTTTTTTCTGTTCACGGATCTATTTTACCTGACCTGACGCTTGATTGTTTATAAAAAGACAGAAGACATCAAAATGGATATAACAACACAACACAATATGAGGAACCCTCCGTTAACGTCCCATTAAATGTGATATACTGTAAATCTGAATCACAACTGGTCAATAATCTGTCCATTAACACAAAGTCCAATATTGAAACAAACTGTGCAATAATCCTGAAAATGTGTACATATTCTGCCTCAGTCTCTGCGCTTTTGTACAGCACTAATTATCATTAAGACGTGCTTGGTAGGTAGCTTAGCTGCATTCTTATTGTGTCTCTTATTCTTGTAACTATTTCCTGTACTTATATCTTTATATCTTACTTACATTCTTATTGTATTCAGATTTCGATTGTTTATAACTGTATTTCTACTCCTATATTGTGTGTAAGAGCGACTGTAACGACTCTGAGATCAATAAAGTATTTCTGATTGTGATTAATTCAGAGAGAAAAGCAAGAACAAAAAGAACGACGGGCTGAAAACATGCGAGAAACACTCACATGGAAATGTGGCATTCATACTTATATCCAAATAAACCAGTTTGTGTTTTTCATCCAGTGGTGAAGGTGTGTGATATGAGGTGCTCTAAGCAGAACAGACTGATAAAAAAAAGAGGCTGAATACACACATTCAAGCTCTGAGAACAGATCACGCAATAACTCACATTACCGGGGACGGGGAAATAAAGGATGCAGCTGTGCTACTTTACACAATTCCACATTTCAAGCAATCGGTGATAACACCATTTTCATTCCGGTTCAGTCCCATAAAATTACCATTAACATTACAGCTCATGCAGAACACAGATAAATGTAAAATGTCACCCAGTTCTGCCAGGCGGGAATTCCAGTTCCACAAGATTACCATCTCTGCCTGCTCTCTCCCACTGCACCTTGTCTAATATTTCATTTACAACATTTCATAAGTTCATTTTCCCCTCGCTGACCATGTAAATCACAAATCAATTTTCATTTAAAATGCTTGACTAAAGATTGTTGCTGAAAGCTTCTGGATCACACCTCAGCAATATGGCAGACCTTTAGCAAGTCTTTGGGAAACAGAGTGGAAGGAGAGGGGGGGAGGGGGAGTGAAAAAGTGAGATGTAATTTCTACAAAACAACTTCAGGGCCAAGTGGTCAAGGCTTTTCCTGGAATTGTGGAAATATCATGAAAACAACACGCGATTATGTATTATAATGCACATCAGCTCAGTGATTTCTCAGACTGGTGATCAGGCGATCTCCTCAGCGGGGACAAGAGGCCAATAATGTGGAAATGAGAGGATGAACCTGATTGAGTGTACATAACTGTCGGGACGTTTCATCAATATGAACAATCAATCAATCAATCTTTGTATGTATAGCGCCAATTCACAACAAATGTTATCTCAAGACACTTTGCAAACGAGCAGCTAGAAGACCTTACTCTTTGTTATATTATGATACAAAACAGCAGGTAATAGGGCCGTCGGTAGCATTGTGGTTAATGTGGCGTCCAAGCGGTTGGCCCCGGGTTCGAATCCGACCTGTGGCTCCTTTCCCTCATGTCATACTCCACTCTCTCACTCTGTCTGAACCTGATTTCCGACTCTATGCACTGTCCTGTGTCTTCAATAAAGGCATAAAAAACAGCAGGTGATAACAACAATCGTATTTATTATAAAGAATATCAATTAAGATTTTTGAAAGGAGATGAGACGTTTATGGTTTTGTTTAAAAATGTTCACATAGATTGTCATTTTTTGTGAACTTAATTTGGTTGATTGGACCCTGCAGTGTACATGTGTCACATTTAAAGACAAACAGTAATTACAGCAAGCGTAGGATAATCTGTCAAAGAGCTAAGGGAATAGAAAAGAGCTTCATGACTATCATTCTGCATGTTTCTCATCATTTAAGGAAGCTAATTTCAAAGATCTGTCATGTTGACTTTCAGATTCCTGATTTAGAAAGCCAAACCTCTAATGCTCCATGTCTACTCCAACATGCATTTAAATAAGAGCAGTACACTGCGTACTCTGCATGTACGCTGCAGACACAGTGTGTAATGTAGAGAGACCGTGTTGTGTTCAATGCAGGACAAACAAAACAAAAACAAGAAAAAAAAAGCCTCCGTCAGTGTTCACCAGTGAGGGCAGATGTCAGGGTTTGCTGTGGAGGAGCAGACGCAGCCACATCTGATTAACACTATTATCGTCCCCCCCCCCCCTCCTTCTTCTTTTCTTTCTATTTCAGGCCGCGTCCTGTCCTGTGGCATGGCTGAGCCCGAGTGACACGGCCACCACGCACAGAAACCTAACACGAGTCAAGAGCCAGGAGGTTAAAACAAAGCGATGTATCGTACCACAGAGACAAGACTTAAAAATATCTCCGGAGACATACGATAAGGTATCATATACTGTTTATTCAAACGCACCGAGCATCATTGTTTTTATTTTGTGCCGTTATGAGATACGTGTATCTTGAATTCAAAACAAATCTGCAACAAGTGAAACACCGGGGGGGAAATTTACTTACATCTCTGCTTCAAAACAGACATCAGAGTATAAATCATGAGTCCCATGGGAGTGTCTGTGTGTTCATATGCGGATGTACAGTAAACCAGCACATCAGCGCGGGTTTGATTCCCACCCTCTCATCGCTCCTCTGTACATTTTGATTGGTGATTTTTTTTTTTTTTCTTCTTCTTTTTTTTTTACCCGCCGCCAAACTGTCGCAAAGGCGGTAACCCAGCGCGTTTCCAAGCTGCTTATTGAAGACAAACAATAAACCACTGGCAGATATCAATGGCAGAGATGAGAACCCGGGTGCCATATCTGCTGGGACTTGCCTGGCGAAAAAAAAAACCTGCGTCTGCCTGCGCTTCATCTCCGCCAGCACCTCTCACTCTCAATTATTTGGCTGCTGTCACAACAAATCAATCAAATTACCGCTCCAGGACTGTGTGCAGCTGCTCCTATTGCACCGCTAGTTGCATTAGCTTTGAAATGTATGAGGTCTACATTTTATCACTGTTATTTATTTAATGCAGCTCTCTCCCCTGCGAGTCATCGGCAAAGTTAAATCATTAAAGGACGACGTGGAATACATAGTGCTCGAGAACACCTCGAATTAAAGAGCGATGAGGGAGACGGGATGGGCTCGGCCTCTGTTGTGCTAAGATGGCAGATGTTGATGTGAGGAAATGTGGTCTTCTTTGCACCAGGTCCTTTTTTTAAATGCACTCATCTGCTGCACCAACAATAGCTTTTTGCTTTTCTTATCCTAAAATGAGTCCACTCGAGAGAAACAAGTCCTCAATGAGCAACTAGTGAGGCTGTAACGACCTCAAAAAGGATGCGTGAAATTCTCCAGCTCGGCTAATATAATGGGTAAAGGGACACGGAGGCACTCCCACAGCAGACAGAGGTTAAGTCAGTGGCTCGGCCCGGTGATCTAACCTCTTAAAGGAGCAGCAGTCAGCTGAGGCAGAAGAGATGCAGCCTGACATGTCTAACTAGTGTGGAAACATTTGGCTCTTCCCCCAGGAGCCCACCCTTTGGTGCTGTAATGAGCAGAGTGATTTCCCTAATTTGTATGGCGCCAACACTGGCAACCTGCGAACGACACCGCAGAGCGTTTTCATCAAAACGGCAGACGCGCCTTTGATTGGCGTTGACACCGGGTCTCATTACCGCAGGTGAGTGGGATGTCGACCTTTATCAGGGAAGCTTGAGAGCTGTTTTGTGTTTCCTGCGGACGAGTACAGAGGAACAATGCTCGCACCTCCCCATTAGAACTCACTCCTCTGATGTGATGCGCTGCCTGGCTTTCTGCTGAGAGCAAATAAGATGGGATGTGCTTATTAATATGAAAGAGCGCCAGTAAACTAGCTTCTTGCATTACCTTTGAGTGAGTCACAGAAGAAGAAGAAGCAGACAGACAAGACTTTGTTCTGCTTCCTCCCATTGGGCATTACATGTACAGTGCTTTGATACAACTAGTTTTACAAGTATGGTAATCATGCTTTGCTTGTTATAAAATCATGTGAAATCTAAACCTATTAAAAATGCAGCGGAAAGTTAGCATCACATCTAACAATGAAAATCTGCAGGTTCTTTGTACACACTGATATTTCAAATCACATATAATGTTTTTATTCATATGAGCCGTCGTATTTACAGACCTCTAGCATGACCCAACCTACTTTTTGCCTCTGTGAAGTCAGCTAGAATTGTGTGCACTCTGTCACAAAAGATAACTTTCTCCCTTGTTTAGTTTCATTGGGAATTTGTTTTTACTGCGTGTACGCAGGCATAAATCATTCTGACAAATAACCAGTTACACTGGTGCTTGTGTTTACTGAGTCTGCCACAGGATGCTGCTCAGTTTTATTTAAGCAACCGCTCCAACGTTACAGCACAACCCCATTACAGTGATAGTTATTCATCACCGTCTGAGAGAGCTACACTCCTAAAGCTCGCAGCAGCGTTCATTCTAACGGAGCGAGCTTTGATTAGCATGATCAAAACATGGGATCAAAGATACTGTTCTGTCTGTTTGTTCTCATTCTGTCTCTGCATTTAATTCTCCTCATTAAAATACAACATCAATAGGGACTAAAACACCCTAACTTGATCTAATTTATCTTTTTAGATATTGTATTATGACTCAAACTCTATGACTAAGACTACAAGCCTGCAGAAATACAATTCCTCCACCCTCAGCCGCCCATTCCTCAAGACAAACAGCCTTATTAGTTGGTCATTAGCCGCCTCATTACATTTAAATACAGCCATTGGCTGGGCTCCTCCCGGAGTCTCATTACTGTGCCTCACAGTTGTCTTGTGTCTGATCTGACACTAATTAGCTAGCAGCGTGAGTGCTGTAAAACACACTCGCTCCTGAGGTCGTGAAATGAGCTGACTGCTCCCCGGCGACAGCACGGCGCTGTATTATATCTGTGATTAATCAGGCCTGGAGACCCGCAGGGGCTGGGAGGGGGCGCGGGGGGGGGGGGGGGACATGGGGGCAGAGGCTAGAGCTGCAGTTGTCTGACAGAGGTGCTGTGCCAGCAGGCCTCATTCAGCGGAGCTGTGATGAACTCAGACAGGGGAGAGTGGAGGAGCGTCGCGTGGCCAGAGGGGCCTGGACACAGTCAAGACATTTAGCTTCACTCGTGACTTGTGTCACTTTCTCTCCACGGAGGTCCCTTCAATGAATCCCCTTCAGATAAGAGGACGTGCGAAGAGGCAGTCTGTCAGTCCACACACTTAAAAAAAGATCTGCCACAGAGGCATTTCTCCACAGTTTTTTTTTTCTGCTCTCTCTCATGGACGAGGAATGAGGACACTGGATTCAGAGTGTGCTGGTTTGTTTAGCAGTGGACAATAAGGCTGAGTGAAAGGTGTTTGTTTTGGCGTTCTGACACCCTGACAATGTGTTTGTTGATCAGTTCATCAAAACGCTGAAGCCTCTGGGTTGATCCTCACGTACCAGGAGGAAGATCTGTTGAAGTGTGAGTCACAGGGGCCTGCTGGGCCCATTATCGTCCACTACTGATGGATACATTGAAGGGCTGAATGGATAGATGCGGGTTTATTAAAAGCTCTGCCCACAGCGATGGCTGCTGTTATTTATGCATGTTTGTGTCCATTAGGCTTCTACCTCCACATTTCCTCACTCAGGGCATCTGTCCATCCATTTCCCCACACGGAGCCTTCCCTGCACTTTGTGCTGCACTGGCATTATTGTAATCTCCATCCTAAAAAACACACTGCTTTACATGTAGCCTGGCATCTTTTTACATTAGTGCTGCTCTCTCATCCAAGATTTATGAGCGACGGTTTCCCCATCCATCCTTCAATCTAATGGTATAAAAGAGACAATGTTTTAAACATTAAAATGAAAACCATTTACAACTATGATCAAAAGAGAACACTTGGGCATTAAAGTTTAAAAGGCACGGATAAGTACAGCCATGTGGACGGACAGATGAGGTGGAAAGAGATAAAAAAGAAAGTGAAGTACGGTGCACTCTTATGCACAGGAAAGAGGCATAAAGTGCTTTTGCGATGCACTGCAAAACGTTGACCTGTAATTAATATGGCCGTTCCTCTGGGCAAGTTGAGGATAGGGGCTTTTTGGGATACAACCCCCTGAAGGATTCTTACCTGTTCAGAAGCTTTTTTTTTTTTTATCAAGGAAGAAACAAACAGCTCCATGTTGTGCAGTGAAGGTATAACAAACGTCTCATGTTCTATGAATCATCACAAATGACCCAGACAATCCTGCATCAGTGTTACACAAGACACAGAGTTTTACATTTTGCCATCCTTTCAGCACCAGAAGAGGATTCTTTTGCATGTTCTCTTCCTTTAATATCACGTTCAAACTGTTTTTATTTTAATGACAAAGTGTGTTTCTACTCTTCTATCTTTCTTACCTTGCAGGTTCTGGAGGGGGAGCGTCATGATGCCCCCTGCAGCAGCAGCAGCCACCAGGCTCTGGATGTTGGCCGTGGGCAGGGAGAGGACGAGGCCCTGCTGCCCTCCCAGGTGTCCGCCTGCGTTGAAAGGGATGAGGATGGGTTGGCTCATACCCGCGGCCGCCCCGGACATCACGCCGCCTACCGCGTTGGCAAGCTGCTGGGCAACCAGGAGAGACTGCAACACGGAAAAGGGAAAAAAAAAAACAACACACATTTACAGCACATGTCAACATTAGTTAAATAATTACAGCATTTTTCATCAGCACCAGAAAGATCATCAGTGACGATTCACAAGGAGTGGAAGAACAGTCTTTAATGTGTCATCCTGAACCGATTTGTAATTATGTAGAATAATTTTCCTCTCATAATGTTACGTAAAAATCATATTTTTAAATAGATTCATAACTTCCAAGAATCTTTTTTTTTGGGGGGTAATCAGTCACTTCCTGCTAAGTGCTAATGCTAGCTCTTTAACTCAGTAGAATGCCAAATAGAGCAAAAAGAAATCCAGCCAGTCTCAAAGATGGCTGGAGTAGATCCTGAAGTATGTACTCATTAAAAAATAGACTTTGAATCATGAATCCAGAATTGGTTAGAATCGAAAATAGATTCCAAATCGAATCGTGACCCCAAGAATCAAAATCGAATCGTGAGACACCCAAAGAGTCCCAGCCCTAGTGGTCGGTAAATTATACTAATGATTTAGTGTCTGCATTTTTTATTTCTGCAGAATACTTGTTATGCAGAAGTAAAATACAAGGCAAAGATATTACATATAACTGAATATAATACAGTATGTTTATTCTGGGCTGCTTAATTGAGATGGGTAAAGTATTAAAGCAGACATCACCAGAGTGGCTGTATCATTAATCAATGTGTTTTGATAAATTGATGAATTCTGTGCTTCACTGTGTCACACGCTGGCAGTCAAAAACACACTGCCGTCGGTACTGACAGACATCAAATCCAATCTTTGCCAAAGAGCTGAGGTTTTTTTTATTTCCCAGAGATGCAGAGTGATTTGTGTTTCATCCCATTGAACAAATCCCCGGTACCACAGAAATGTGCCTGAAACACACAGTGCTTTTCAAAATAAGAAAAAAAAGTAACAGCACTTCACCCTTTTGATGAGGGATATAACACATCACTCTCGTCTCTTCACGTATCCATTCATTCACATTAGTTAAAGTGGAAGCAGTGAAGTCGTAGAGGAAAAGATATGTTATCAGAAGTATCGCTCGGAGATATTTTGCTCAGCAGAAGATCCCTTCAAATGTGTTTTCAGAGGAAGTGGGTTTGGAAATACACCGACACATTTTTCATCGAGAGCTTTGAGCCACAAGTGGGGAAAGGTTTGTGCTGTGGCTGAAATCTCTCCAAATACACAGTACATGACATCTTAAATTTCATTCATCCTGATGAAACTGTTTTCAAATGATGTCAGAGTCCGAACACGTCAAAGTGGATTTACGCAGGAGGAGCTCCCAGACAGAAAACTCCAGAGAGCCAACGAAATCACTGCTTAAAACACAGAACTGAATGGTTTGGGATAAAATGATAAAAGTACAGTGTCAGCTTGTGTTGTGTCCACTGTGAAGCAGCCTTTACATGTTGCTAGGTAAGCCTGGCTGCACTGTGTTGACTCACACTCACAAGCCTTTAACTCCAATTGTCAGCTATCTGCTTCTGTTTTGCATGGTGTGTGTGTGTGCAGCTTGCAGAGGATGCAGAGCGGGCCGACTGGTGCGAAGACCCCACTGTGCTCCCGAGCCCGGTGCTCCTGGGTGACAGGCGTGTCACTGTGATAACCCTGCATGGTGCAGAACGCCTGCACCCGCTCCGACATACATGCGATCACAGTTTAAGAGGGACCAGGTCACGAGGGTTTAAAGCCACACAGCACAGGAGATCTCAGGCTGAAATCTCTGCACTGAGAGACAAAATGAGTACCTGTTTGTGTTCCTAAGCTGCTAGAAGAACAAGAACAAGCAGAGGGAGGTGATTGTTTCTGGCAGGAGTAATCACAAACAGGCGTTAGGATTGCCTCTTCGCTTTGATACACGGCAGCCGCACGTAACAAACGACAATATCTGACGCTTCTGAGAGCATTCAAAATGACATTCACCATTAACTTTAAAAAAAAAATGAATAAATAATCCTGGAGCTCAAAGAATCCTCAAAGGACAAAAACAAAGGCGACCCGTTTGTAAGCTGTAAGTGACATACGTTTAATCTTGCATTTTAAACTCAATGCAATCTTGAGTCGGAGCAGCACATAATCAAAGACGCTCTTTGAACATTTCATCTCGGAGTCAAACAAAATGAGATTGCCAGGCTTGACAGCAAAGACAGCCTCACATAGAAGGGAATAACATTAAAAGACAATTCTGCAATTATCAGATGTAGCCCTGATTTATTTATCATAACAGGCAGCTTTGGAGAAAGAGGCAGCTGCTATGCACACAGGCAGCTGCCGAGGAGAAAAAGCTGTGCAGATCTTTTTTCCCAAGTATGCGAGAGATCTGAGACTTACGGCTGTTTGTTGTGCCACTTTAAGACTGATTATGATGTTTATCTGAGGTGAGAGCTCTGTATCTGCATGCAAACATCAAAATCAGAGATTAGAATACATTTAGCGTCGACATCATTAGCTCTTCTGTGCAGCCACACAACAAGCTTCAGCTATGGGAAGCCTCAGCATCAATCCTATAGGTTTAGAAGGTCTCGTTCTGCCACTTTTTCTCTCCATAGGTGCTGCTGGAGAGCTGCTGTTCGGTGCTTGGCAGGCCTGACAGCTGCATGGTGAGGAGCGGTCTCCTAGGGGCAACGCGGGCGCACAGACCGGGTGTGTGCTTGACTCTGGATGGGGAAGCAGCCCCACTCAGGACTGGATGCGGTACCCAGCCTCTCTGCCCATCAGGGGAGAATAGGCCTTTCTGTCTGCTTGGCAGCTCTGGCACTGAGAAATTGCCCATAATCACCCAGATAGCAGACTTTTGTCATCCTAACTGCGAGGAGGGAAAGAGAAGGAAGGTGGATTCATGTTGGGTAAACTACCATCGGATAATGGTTGTTCGAACAATATCCGGCTCGGGAGCGAGAATCTATCAAAACATATTGATCCTGGAACAAGAGAATTGGGTATGGCATGCGGAGCGCCTTTGTTTCTGAAAAGTGTTAGCTTCACAGAGACTGTACTGACAGCATTAATATATTAGATGGTGACTGTTGAGAGCCGCCTGCTGAGGCTCACACTCTAACTGCTGCCTGCTCAAGATGCTCTCTCTTTCCTCGCTTTTTTTTTTTTTCCTTTCTTATCTATTACGGAAACGGTGGCTATGACCAGCGAGGGTATCTGTAATAAAAAAAAGAGTGCTTTTAATTAAGCTCATTCTTTATCTCCACCTGCAGCAGATTGACTCTTTCACCGGGGATTTCTCACCCTGCAAACCTCTCAAATGGCTCTCCTGCGCTCATGTTTCCTCTTTTGTTTATCCTGATGAGGACTGACTGTCATTGAGTAACACTGAGTGCAGGGTGAATGGCCTTATTAAAGAGGGTGGAGGAAACCTGATGCTGCCTGTGTGTGTGTGTGTGTTGAGCGGTGACATTGAGCAACACTAATGAGATAGATGTTCATTAAACAGCGCCGAGCCACCAGGCCAATAAATCCAATCAGATAGGACAATGCCTGATTGAGCTATTAACGAGGCTGCAGGCTCGGCCTCTTTGCTCCCCCGCTTGTTTTGACAAGGCCGTTACTGTCAGCTCATTAGTGCCACAACTCAATTACATGTGAAGATGATGTGTGAGGACAAAATGCTTTATGATTTCACATTAAGCTGGATTTGAGGTGTTTTTTTCCCCCCACTCCTGCAGTCGTATAAATGTGGACAATTTCACTCTGCATTCAAACGAGATGTCACTCTAACAGACGAGAGCATTTGGATGAAATAATAAACCTCCTCTCTTCTATAGACGAACAAACAGTGGATACAACAAGCGCAGTTTGATGCAGGAAAGGAACACTTGACCTCTACTTTTTAAAGAAATGTGAAATTAAACTGAAAGCGGACTTCTACAGCGACAGGCTTCATGAGAATGATAAAATGAGATCTAGATAATTCATTATTTCATGTGGTTAATCTTATTCCATTCTTTGTTAAAAATACAACATCCCTTTGGTAACATATTGTCGTGCTTGGTTTTGCTTTCCGCTTGTCCCCGAAATTTGTAACTTAGAAAAGTGAGCTCCCAGAGGACCGGCACGCAACAAAAGTGACAATGCTGTCAAAAATTAACATCAATTTAATTTCTTTTACAGAATCTTGACCATTGATAAAATATTCTTTCCTGGTATGATAACATTTTTTTATTTGACCTCTCCAACAGAATATGCCTACATAAAACAGTCCTTAATAAAATACCTTTTCTATGAACTCTCCAGTTCGTGTGTTCTCTGGATTTTAGTCAATATGTACACATCTAACTTTGACAATCTCAGAGCAGAGAAAGCCCCCCCCCCCCCCCCCGCAGGAACAGTATGAAGCTCATCCGGCAAAAACAAAACAGTGTGACTTGTTGCAGATCCCACTTCCCCTTTAAGCCTAGTCTGACTTGATCCAATCAGGCCACACCTGAGCAATTTAGAGGTCTGCAGCAGGCCATGCTCACTCCGTTTGTTTGCTTCACACTGCTGAGCTGCATGACAGGGTGCTGACAACTCTATTGTGACTCTGATAGATGCATTATTTGAGTGAGTACTTGTTGTGTAAATATATGATTTTGTGCATTTATGAGATTGTTTAGTTATTACGTAACTTGATTTATTGGTGTGGCCCTGATTATTGTTTTCCTTTTTCTTTGAGAGTTAAATCATCTGACTACTATGCTAAGTGGAATCAAGTTTGTAAAGAAATAAAGCATGAAGCCCTGCAGAAGCTCTAGTTTTGAACTGGTTTTCATATACACTTTCTACAGACTTGTAGGGGCAAAAAAGTTAGTTAACTGCAACAGGCTGATTCTAAGAAGGAGAACACAGGAGTGATCATGGGACAGCTAATTCCCAAACAAAAGGATTGTTTAAATGAACCAATCACAGAACAGCTTAGTGCAAAATGCTTTCTTACTGGACTTGATGTTAGTATTGCATCCTTACATCTGGGGTTACCTGAGCGCCTTTCTTCTCCAAAGCTTTACCTCAGTCAGATACATTTTAGATTCTAGTCAGTCTGTACGTTATGTGTCTGATTTAAACTGCGTCACATCCTGTTTGGAGAGCTCAATGTTTGCAAACTTAAAGGTTAAGGATCTAGAGAAACATCACAAGAAAAAAGAGGACACCCAGATGCAAAATAATCTACCGACATGAGTCTTTTTTTCATAACTTTTTGTCCTAACCTTTCTATAAAAAAGTGAATATTTAGTCAAAGGGCAAACACAGCTAACTGACCACTGCATGTCTGAGACTTACAGGGCATGAACACTTTATTTATCTTTGATTAACGGGATCCTCCACAAACATACAACTTGCAGTCGAGGTTGCATTCATTCTGTTGATTTCACATCTAAGATTTCTGTTGAACTGCTTGAAGGTGGACCGGATGATGTCACATGCTAACTTGCAGTGTTAAGGCAGTTTTCTGTCGGCCTCATGACGGACATTGGGACAGTTGGGCTCCTGCAAACTTCTTAAGTGCCTCAATGAGAATATTAGCTTTCTCAAATTCTTCATATTGTCACTGATTTAAAAACAGTGTTTTTATACTGAATGAAGTTTGTAACAGACTCACCTGTGGACCCATGGGGTATCCTGGGTGGGACTGGCCCAGCTGGCCGTGCTCTGAAGGACTGCTGCTGGCGTCGGACTGGACTGAACCGTCTCGAGCTCCTGGGAGAGCAACAGGCAGAAGCCCGCGTAGAAAGGAGGAACAGAAAGAGACAAAAAAAAGGAGCAAACCTTAGATCAACACAGACAAAAGGAGTAGATAAACACACAAAACACAGACCACGTTGCGATATTACAACACAGAACGTCGCTCGGCGCAGAGGAGGGCAGCGGGGAAAGGAGGGGAATTTGTATTTAAGTGCTTTATCAATAACCGCTGTAGCGCTGAATAAATTACCAACCAGCAGAGAGACTCGTTGATGGTGGATGATGCATACCAGCGGTTCCCCGATGGCCTAGATTACTGCTGAGAGACAGAGCGCCAGCACAAACGCAGGGGCCATATTATTCAGCCATTTACATCACTGAGTATCACTCATCTAAACCCACCTCGCACCCCCCCCTTCTCCCTCCGCTCTGAGCCTGCAGCTATGAGACACAATTAGACCTGTTTGGTACGAGGGCAGAGTGGAGTGAAGCAGACAGGGACATGATAATAAGCTCACTGATAGCTCTAGGGAAAATAAAGGACACTGACAATTGGGTATCATAGCAATCCCCATCTCACTGAATCTCCGAGCACTGCAGCGAGTGAAGGCCGCTACAAAAGGTCCGAAAGGCTGCTATGACCCACACCCTTTGACCCTGAAAATATTGAGATTGCAAAATGGCCTCACGTTTGACCCGAGACCTGTTAAGTCAAACACCTAAAATGAATGAATAAAAAAACAAGACAAAAGGAAACGTCCCCTAGACGCCTTTCACTGAAAGTGACCATACTGGAGAAGACCTTAATGTGAAGAAACCATGACTGTATAAAACATGAACGTAGTCTCTGTGATGTCACCCTTCGGTTTCTAAAGAGTCATTTTGAAGCCACATGATGGTGGTCACCATATTGGAAATGCTATTTCATTTTCGATTTTGAGATTGTTCTAGTCCACCCTCTACAAACAATAAATGAAAGAAAATGAACAAACACCCTGTAAATGAGGTGCAACACACAAACACAGCCTGACACTGATTTCTTTTGTTGGAAAACTCAACCGACAGTTAAAAAAGTCTTCTGAATACGTTTGTGAAGGTGAGAGAGCAGTGCAGCAGAAACCAACGTTGTGGTCAAACTATTCTGTCCCCTCATTGACAGGCTGACAATACAGAGTGTTGTCTCAAGACTTCGGAATCCAAAGCATTTTTACTCCGGATTTTAAATCAACACCACCACTGATGGGCTACTTGTCTAAGTCATCACTGAGATTAGAAGGAAAACGCCTCTTTCTAAAAGAACAAATAACTTCAATTCACTCAAAATTTGATTTGGATCTCCCGGTTACAGCTGCAACTTTCCCAGTGAGTAACGAGCCTGCTGCACACAAGAAGATGAATTTCAGCGATTTTTATGGTCTTGGTCTCACACTGCCTTGGTCTTGGTCTTGTCTCGATCTCGATCCGTTAATGTCTCGGTCTTGTCTTGGTCTCAGTTAGTGGGGTCTTGACTACAACACTGATTCATCTCATTCTGCCGTACCAATGAAAACGTCTGGCCTTTTATTGATGCACACAGCTACTTTTTAAAACATTAACCTCGACCTGTTTGCACCTCATCCACCTTTCAAGACCCGTGCCCATTTTTCTTTTGAAACTTCCTCATAAAGTCGTCTCTTACCTTCACCTCGTACCGCTAAGGAGACATGAAGTGTGTGATCACAGTCAGTTATCTGACATTATGTTCCTTGGACTTTCTGTTCAAAGTTATGAAGAAAATGCACATGTGATGAATTAAGTTATTCTGTGCTTTGTCTATAAAAAAAGAAGAAGCTTGTGAACAGAAGCCTTTATTGAGCCACTCTCTTCTGGTAGTCATAGTGTTGGACTTACAAATCCAGTAAGGTCGACTTTCTTATTCTAAAATAAAATCTGGGGGTTAAGACGGATGAACTATTATTTAATCTTTGATCTAAAAACTCTGACAAAGCATGAATTAAACATTACATATTACTGTATTGTGGATTTGGTACAACAGCTCGTCCCTCGAATAAGGTCGATTTAGTAAATGAAGTCAAAGCACTTACAGTGTGTGCGTTTGAAGGCCACACAACCTTCAACGACAACACATTGTTGGCGATGAATTCAAAAGAAAAATGTAATCACCTTTCCTCTGTCAGATTGATTTTCTTCAAAGGAACATAGCACCTTTTAGAGGGAAGAATAAAGCCATGATGTATTGTGTCTTTAAAGGATGAATAGGCTTTGACTTGTTAAACATACATGGCATGCAGTGAGTCTCTCTCTTCCTTTCTTAAAAGCATCATACAAAAAAAAGCACTATTGAAAAGTCTTGCCAGCAAGATCTCATTGCCTGTCAAGTATATTTACGCATTACACTTTTTACTCCCCTCCGCCAACAAAAATCATTTCATCTTTACATAAAATTCAAATAATTGGTGAATGGCATGACCCAAGCAACCTCGAGCACTTGATGGCTGATGTGAAAGCCCAAGGGGAAGCCTGCTTTTCTTGCTGGTTTCTACCTCTGGCTGGCTGGCTGGCTCGCCCTGCTTCTCGATAGGTCCACATCCTCTAGCTTATCAGCCTCGCAACGCAGCGTTTATTTTGACAGGCCAGTCTCTTTTCAGCAATTATTTCACCCATAATGGATCGCGCTGTGCACAGCCCCACCCCGTGCACTCAGTATCTGGAATTAAGATCAATCTGAGGACACAGGAAGAGACTTGTGTTGGAGTCCCAGTGAAGCTACAGATAAAGAACAATATCTTCATCATTTGACTTTTATTTTAGGGATGGGATATTATGAGGCTGGGTATTTCTATTGTCATTGCCCCTGCTTCCTTCAGAAGTATCGTCTCTTAGCAGTTTATTCTCGTTTTGCATGTTATTGTATTTAAACCTTACAATTTTTAGTCGCAGTAGAACTAACTTTTGGACTACCTCAAAGACTGTCTCTGAATGTGGGAGCCACGATGTGAAATCAATAATAAGCCCAACAGTGTTACTGAAAAAAAAGGATAATAAGGATTTAAAAATAATACGAGGTACAATTCTGTCGCATCGGTAGCCTAGTGGTTAGTGTGCGCACCCTATGTACAGAGGCTACAGTCCTCCAAGCAGGCGACCAGGGTTTGAATCTGGCCTGTGGCTTCTTCTTTCCCATGTGATTCCCGTCTCTCTCTCTCCTTGAGTTCTGACTCTATCTCTAAATAAAGGCATAAAAAAGCCTAAAAATAAACAATAAAAACAAAAAATAAGGAACAATTCAAATCGATGAGACAATAGACAAAAAAAACAAGTAATTTTCAGAAATTATATAACCTCAAATCTTTAAAGTATTACTTAAATTTATGAAGAAATATTAGAAAAATTTGAATTTAACATCTCTAGAAAATATGGGGCAATTCGGTGCAATGGTAGCCTAGTGGTTAGTGCACGCTCCCCATGTACAGAGGCTACAGTCCTCCAAGTGAGCGGCAGGATTCGAATCTGATCTGTGGCTCCTTTCATGCATGTCATTCCCCCCCTCTCTGAGTTCTGACTCTATCCACTGTCCTGTTTCTAAATAAAGGCACAAAAAAGCCCAAAAACAAACCTTAAAAACATCATTACTATTTAGAAATAAGTTGTATCGTGGACGCAGCATCGTGATTACGTCCTGTCACGTTCTATTCCATCCCCTCTGAACAACCTTTACACCAGTATTATCAGAACGATGGCTAAATCTAAATGAAGATATTCATCTCTAATGAACGAAGGGGTGAGTGACGTCATTCACTCATTCATATTCTCATCAACAGGCTGCGGCCCTTGTGACTGTAGTTAAGGTATTGGTTGTGAATAATGTATTCCAGCTCATAAACAGAGCGCCAGAGACTCTCCCGGAGTAATGATTCTTTGATGCCTTTCATTGCATCACTTCACAATAACTTAGAAAGCTTCATCCCCTCGCAAATATCCGTAACTTTAACACATTTATCGCGGAGGTAGAGATCGATAATAAATAAATACACATGCACATCTTCCCCCTGAAGGATTTCTGTAATTTCTTTAACTAAATTAAATAGCTGACAGGAGAAATATCCAGGGAGTCAATCTTCAATTCTTTTTTTATTATTACTTGAATCTTTGTACATGTCCGGCTTCTCTTTAAACCAAATGTACTTAACCAATGTGAATGATTCTCAAATGGATTTCCAGATGGAGCTTAACACTAAATTCAACCAGAGAAAAAGAGGAGAAACTTTACGTTAAAGAAAGTCCTCCGATTCGCTGATTTTGCAATGGATGAAAAAAAAAAAAAAAAAGCGCTGAATGGATGTATTGATGTGAGGAGAGAGGAGAGAAGAGGCCAAACGCATGAAAGAGCGGGCGATGCATCTTCAGCTTTACATTCATCCAGAACATTCAGGCCTCCATTGCTGCTTTGAATTTCCTAAATACTTTAATTGCTTTTAAGATGATGTTACATCTGTATTCGGATTATCAATGACTAAAAAAAAAACACTTCAGCCAATAAAAGAAAAATGTATGTATGATTTTTTTTTATGGCCTTGCATGATATAAAGCGGATGATTACAGCAGGTGGAATTAAGTCTTAATAACCCCACATTCATACTGACATGGACTTAATGATATCTTTTGTGAAAATATCTTTTATGCAAGTGAAATGATCAGATTTATTACCGGGGCACAGAGTGCAATTTGATGTGACTTATGTCATGGAAATATGGCCAATATCCACCACTATATAAATTGTCTTATTGATCCCCAAAGTGGCCACTGGAGAGCGACTTTCAAAGCCACACACACACGAGGCAGCAGCTGTGTGTGTGTGTGTGTGTGTGTGTGTGTGTGTGTGTGTGTGTGTGTGTGTGTGTGTGTGTGTGTGTGTGTGTGTGTGCTGTTTGGTTGGGGGGCAAAGAGCTATATTTATTTGACTTTATGCAGCCTGTCTTAATGCAGGGTGCCCCAAGGACTCCACCACAAAACAATTAGCCTGGATTTCATAAAGCAATCAGCATGCCACCTTGTCTAATGCAACCGCTTCATACATTGACGGTCTGAATAAAATGGGTGTTATTGAAAGCTTTGTGTTCATGTTAGCTTTTGCCTCGGCGCATTCATGAATCAATTTCTGCCCATAAAAAGAAGCTTTAACACTTAAGCTATTTTAGTGGAAATGCATTATGTAAGTTGTCAGACGTGCGAGAGAGAGAGAGAGGCCTAGTAACGATTCAGGCTATTCAGAATGAACAGCCAACCTCCATTTTTATAATGGTGCTTTTGAAAATGTCTGGCTGAGTGCATGTGTTTGCTATTAAGATGTTGTCAATCATTTTGCAAACTGAAATCTAATCTATGGAAAAATAATTTCACAGGCAAACACATTAAGAACGACTGAAGATTAGAAGTCATTACATTCTTAATTACTGGAATAAATTGAATTTTGCATTACGGAGGAATTACAGCAAAGAATTAAAAAAAACATTCAGAGTGCTGCATTTTAATCATCAAACTCTTTTTTTAATTTGGGACGGCGATCTGTTGAAGCGTAAAGGATGGGCACGGATAAACAATAAGCCACATCATACACGAGGTTTAATTCCATCAATACGCGACCAATTGTCCTAGATTGTTTGACCATTGATTTTGTTAACAGCACTCGGAAAGCTGATGTGGAATTACCGAGAAAGCTGAGAGGGACAGAAATGCAGAGCGACAGATCATTTCAGTTTCATTCCTTTTTTTTATTTCTTATTTTTATCTAAAGCCACTTGAATAAAGTCCAAAAGTAATGCCACACTCAAAGGGACGGACAGTATGGAAGGAGGCAACCTGTAATATGCAGCGAGGTTTTTTTTGTTGTTGTAGTGATTTACTTAACTCCTTGTAGAATGCAAGTGAGCCGAAATCGCCAGTGATTTAGCTCAGTGTTTCATTACTCCCACCAAAGCCCTCAACAATAACACAGGGCATAATCTGCTGCCAATAACTCCAGGTGCTCTTAGTCAGATGGCTCCCTCTGGGCTGGCAGGGAAGTAATACTCTGTTTAGAGGCTGGGCTGGAGAAGCTGCTAAGGATAGCTCGATAGCGTTCCCGCGGATAGAGAATCACCAGAGACTGACTTTTGAGTGGCTGCCTGTAACACTATTAGCCACATTACGGCTCCTGCTGCCGCTGGGAGAGCTGTCATTTCCTTAATTAAGAGCCCAGCGCGGGGCAAGAGGGAGAGAGGCCACGGCAATCTCTGCGGGCCCCTCGACATTACAGCCTGATTCCTCATCCCGCGAGGGCGTAGACCTTACAGGGGAGGGGAGGGGGGGGGGGGGGGGGGTGAAAAAAATCCATCTCATTTATTATTCGGGCGCAAAGTGGAATTATGGAGTTAAGGAATTACATCGGAGGTGGTGCTGAACAGAAAGGATTTTACACCTCAGCAGTTCTGTGACTTTTTCTGAGGTGATTGTTAAGCCACGTGAAGGGGGGGGGGGGAGGACTCAGAGGACTGGGGAAGAAGCAAAAGATGAAGGGCAGAACGATAATGGATGCGATGGTGGTGTTAAATGTAAACAATAGAAAATGGTACACTTCAGTTTGAAGAAGTCAGGCCCCAGTTCCAGATGAATGGTTGGAGAATCTGCATGTAAACAATGCTCAAAGCAGCAAGGACCCCGTGCTCCAACACTTAAGCGCTCACTTGTGGCCACAGGTCTTCACCGAACAGCTCTCTGACATGAGAGTGCTCGGCTCCCGCTCTTACCTGTCTCTCCCTCGATGCTGGAGTGGAGCAGGAAGCAGCACAAGCACAAGAGGGACCAGAGGGAGGTAAATTGGTGAGAAGAGGCAATGCCCGTTTCAAAGGTCAAGAAGGAGGGATGGTGTGATGGGGAGCGGAGGATGGAGAAGGGAAGAGGAACGGAGGAGGAGGTGGGAGGCAGGGAGGGGAGTAGAGGGCTTTTGTGTTGCATCCTCACAGGGGTGGGGGTGGGGGGTGGGGGGACTTGAGACACTTTGCACGTGAGCACATCTGCTCTGCTGCGTCCTCCTAATTCCAAAAAGGCAAAGTCAACCCGATTAGCTCAGGGTTGAAAGAGGAAAAATAACAATCCAAATGATTCTTCATCCTTTTACGGCGGGACGCTGAGATGAAGACTAGCTTACGAGCGCTGTAAGCCTTTTAGGAGATCTTTGCTTCACTGTCGCTCCTCCTCTGGAATCACTTAAATGATATTTGCTGTAAATAGGATTCTACCGCCGGCGGCCTGCAGCCCCTTCGCTGAATAAAGGCCCTCCTCTCATATGTCTTTGTATAAACTTTGTGTAGATACTCACGGCTCTTAGAAGTCGAAAACATTATGAGTCTGTTGATCAAAAGAAAACATTTATGCATTAAGCGTCTGCACTAAGAACCATCGCTAATGTCCTCTGTTCTAAGTCAGTTAATGAGGAAGTAAATAGTTCTTGGTTTTGGTCTGCAGGTTTGAAATCTGAAGAAAATATTGATCCCAATCTGTTTTTGACTGATTGAGCAGGACTAACAGATTAAACATTAATGAAAATAATCTCTAATTGAAGGCCTGGTTATGCATTTTTTATGAGTTTTGATTTTTTTTTTTTAAAGATGTACATTTGAGTTTTAATCAGACAAAAAAAGATTAAAATTGGCAATAATTGTACGGTGGAATAAAGATTTTAAGTTTTATTGAGCTACATTATCAGTGGCATTTTGTTTTAAATTAAATTTCAATCAAATATCTTCAAGTTGTTGTTGAAAAAAAAGATCACTTTGAGTAACTAAAAAGCTGTGAAAAAATTAAAAAATTAATTAACGCCTTTTGAACTAACCTCCATCTCTTTGGATTTGTTTTGTCCATCTTGCGTTGCGTCAAGTCAACTGCTGAACATTTAGAAATAGCCAGTGGGGTGTGAGGGCTGTCCAGTGCAGTGTGTGTGAGGGGGGACTGGACACCCACATGTCATGCCTGACACATCAGTCCAGGCCCCCCAGGCTATCAAGCACTAATGCTGCCTATGTCCCACTTTCTACCCCTTTGCCCCTCAAACACCAACCCCCCCCCGCTCATTCTGTCATAGAGGTATAACAACAATGGATCACAGCAGCGCTGCGGCTCAATCACTGTAGGATAACATCAGGTGATACGAGCTGCACAGAGGATATCTTACCTGCACTGAACCTGAGCTAAAAAAAAGAGAGAGAGAGAGAGCGAGAGTAGAAATGAGTTTATCTGAACAAAGTCTCGTATTAGTTGTTACTCTATTCCCCCATCACGGCAGTATTTACAGAACGGAGTGGGTAAAGGTGGAAACAAGCAAATAATCATGTAGCTAAAAGACATCCACCCACAGCTCCCCACCCCTCCCATAACATTATTCTGGGAGCAGACAAATAGTGGAAGGAGGGACATCAGGAAATAGTATTGCTTTGAAGCACATAACTCTATTCTGGAGAAAAAGAATCATCACAGTGTTATTCCACATCCTCAGATATAAAGGGAAAAAACATAATAACTTCTCAATAGCCTGGATCTCCCCTGCCCTATACCCCCCCCCCCCCCCCCGCTCTCTTTCCTCTCCTCAGCCTGCCCACACCCCTGCCTCATCCACCATACACCCACTTCTCCTGCCTCAATCTTTGGTTTCAAAGGAAGCGAATCAGCCAGAAGGACAGAAGGTTATGCATTAGTACTGGTCATTGCTCAAAGAGCGAGCGTTATAAATAATAAAGGCTTGTGAAGGACACAAGGGCTTGCAGGATGCATCTCTGGTTCACGCCACACAAGTCAAAGACAAGTCTGTAATTTCTATTCCGAAAATGTGACCCTTGCAGCTTCAATTACATCTCAACAACACCAACCGTGTCGGTGCCAGGAGATGTGACGCCTCTTTGTTAGCTCGACATGAAAGGCTTATTGATATTGGTTATGGAGCGCATGCTACATATCATATAAGAATTTCTTTTTTTTTTTCTTAAAATGATATCCCAACTTAAAGAACTGGTGTAACCACAATGAATGCATATTGAGATGCAATTTATTTTCTCCACAGCCATCCGCCTACAGAACTTTTAATGTGCTTTTTCTTGGGAATACTTTGACTTTAAATATACAAACATCGGAGGGAGAATTACATTGTCACTTATTTTCAAGTTGCTCAAAGTCGTTTCTGCATAACCAGGCATTCATGAAACAGGATGACCTTTGCTGCTGTGTACATGGAAAACAAGCCTTGTGCTCGTCTTCCCCCGGCCTCCATGCTGCACGCTGATTGTGTAGCTGTAGCTGTGGGCACTGCGGGCACATTAGCAAATGTATTACACCTGCTTTATAGGCATGCATTAAGCTTGTTTTCAAGTGTGCGCAGACAGCTGAAATCCCCATAATGAGATCCACCTCCTGGGGAGAGGCTTGTTCTCCTTTATCCACTCTTATTTACCCAGCGCGGCCCATTCAGCGCCAGGGTTTGCGCCACTTTATTACTTAACCTCGGCATACAACATTACGAGGCTCTTTGCATCAGCAAGCAGCCTATCCCACCATGCATCCTGCTCACTAAGCTGATTACACAAAAATAATAAGAACTCATGCCTCCAGCGGCTGTGTGTGTGTGTGTTTGTTTGTGTGTGTGTGTGTGTGTGCGTCTTTGTGTGTTTGACTTGCAAACGCTAAGAAGACTTTTGCATGAAATCCAGCAAATTTTCCCAGAGCCACTCTCAAAAAATTCTACGAAGTATGCATTAAGTTAACATACAAAATAAAAGTCAAGTTATCAAACTTAAAAGAGAAATTAAAAGGTTGGTCCAAACTTTTTATACTTTTTTGTTTGGTTGGGATTTTTGAAGTTGTTTAACTACTAGAGGTAGGGGAGAAAATCCATACATCATAGTATCAAGATATTTTGTGTGGCGATATTATATCGTCTCATGGGCGCCAGGTTTCAATATTTTTATTAAATTAAAAGCAAATATGCCTTTTTAATTCGTAATTGCTAAAAGGGTTGCACAATTCATTTTGAAGAAGTTGCATTGTTAAAAATTCAACTTAAAGTTTGATTAGAATGAAACACCAACAGTTCAGATTGTGAGGTGCATGCAGCCTCTTACAGGGTTTGACTTTGATCACAGTGTTGGTCAGTCTGTGGGCTTTGAGTCCCAGTGTGTAGAAATAAAAAGACTGCAGTGAGATGAAGAGACTGAGAGTGAACAGCTCTTTATTTAGTTTAATTTTGTGGACATAATGCGCAGTTAAAAAAGTTAAATTGCAATAATATCGTATCGTGAGTCAAGTATCATATCGTGGGGCCTCTGGTGATTCCCACTCCTACTTACTACTGTGCACTTTTTCTTAAATTATCTCCAGTGGGACGCTCCATCACCAAAATGTAGTATGCATAGGGACGTCCTTGGCTTTCAGTGAAAGAAACTGGATCTCGAGAGAAAACTAGATTAGAAGCCAAATGGAATTTTAAATCTTAAAAACTGAATTGCTGAAGACAACATTTAAGATGCACACTCGTTCATTTAATAAATATAGTTTATGAAACTTCAGCCCTGCATCAAAGTACTCGACAATAAATAGCTGGTCCTCTGAGGTACTAGAGCATGCCTGGATAAAAAATTAATGACTAATCAAGCATACCGTCTGAGTCTAAGTGAGGCCTGATAATCCTGTAAATACATAAAGAGCCACGTGCAGCATTACAGAAAGGGTTGCAATCGGCCTGGACTTTTTGTTCTGAATGACCTCCAATACCGGGAATCAATGAAAGATTCATTTTTGGGGAGGGGGGGTCTCTAGGTGACCTTTGGGAAAAATGTTCCACCATTTTGCCAGAATCCGTATAAGTGCAGACCATTTCATGTAGACAGTAAGTGTGTGAAATGAGTGCTCCTGTCGTTCCAGCCTGGCTCCCTTTGACAGCATGATGATAGAAGCGTCACATCCTTGGGAGAGTAAATGCAAACTGACAAGAGATGAGCCTTTGGTTGCTGAATATAATACGGAATTGTGCTCTGAGTGTCTTATTATCTTGTCTGTTGATGTTTGAAAGGGGGAGATTTGCTTGAGAAGAGAAGACAGAAACTGTACGCATCCAACACCATCTCGTCCTTTAAGAAAAAATTGCTTGCCCTACTAACCACAGCTTTCCCACCTAATGTCCACTTCTACTTGGAATAAATACAAGGCGGCAGGATGTTTGTGGTGCCTCGTAGCCCCTGTTAGCTGAAGTGGAAGACTATTTGCACAGGCGAGCTTTTAGGAGGAGAACCTTTCACCACCGAGGTAAGCATGTGGTGGGAGTAGAAGGTGGACAATTTACTGTAGACAAACATGACCGCTACTGTCATTGTCTCCCCCTGACTTCTCCTTCACATACTAGCACACACTCACACTCGCCGTATATCAGCACTTAAAGTCATGCATCGAGTCTGTGAGCAAGAAAAGTTGGTAACATAAACAGAACTGTTGCGGCACAAATGATGCAGCAATTAAAACTGAAAACTGTTGAATGTAGTCTAAATATGGAACTACTGTCACCGCCGGAGCATCATGTACAGGGTTATATATGGAGGACACTTTGAAGCTCGTAAGAGATCTTCCTCATAGCTCCTTTTTCAATCACTAGCTCTGGGCCTCTTTAACAGACGACGCCTAACGAGCTCAAATCACAACTTCTCAATTATGAATTGGGAAATGCTCAAATCAGCGAGCTGTATATTCTATCAACTGGGTGTGTATGTGTGTGTGTGTGTGTGTGTGTGTGTGCATTCAATGAAACTATTCTAAACTTAAGAGTCTTTAGTTTCTTCTGCACTCAAGATGAGTTTTCATCTGTTGACACTTCAGGTAGTTTTTCTGCAAATTGACTTGTAGGGGGAAAAGTAAGTTTCAACATGATTTAAATTCTGTTGAACTCGTCATATAATTGGGACGAGATTATGATAAAATAACAAAAGTTTTTTAAAAATCTTTCTTCTCTCACAAAACAGAGGAATGCAAAGTTTTCTAATGTCGCTGTAATCATCACCACAACTTTGGTGAAAGAGACGATTCTTAAGATCGTGCTCCTGCAGAGTTCACGATCCCAAAATGAAAACAAAGTTCAATAATGTAAGGCCTTAAAAATAAGATCAATTCAGGGCTGCTTTTTGTATTAGTGGCATGCATTACGATAACAGAGTTAAAAGAATCACAAACTTGTGCAGCCATGAGAGTTCAGCACAAACCAACAAGCAAATGAGGCTCTAATAAAAACATAAAGTCCTAAAATAGCCAAATAAAAGACCAAAAATACAAGTTTTCTTCTAATCAATAGATCCAAATATCTGAAGAGGCGTTACCTTCATTAGGTGAAAATGAGATTCACACAAAATCTCAACCAGTTTAAGCTTTTATGGCCACATGTATTCAGTGAAAAAGGTTTAAGAGAGGCTTTAAAGATGAGATGTCGCAATATAATCATTCAAAATTTTGATAGTAAAAAAAAAAATAACGATTGCAAGCAATTCCTGCACATTGTCTAAATTGTACAAATACTTTGGAAACATCTGGGTACTGAATTTTAAATCACTCATAATCATGTTGAACCAATCTATGAATTTGACTATGAATGGATCACAGAGGGCTGCTTTGTTTTAAATAAGACTGAAGATCTGCAGTTCTTTAAAAAAAATTCTGTGCTGTGTGATACTAGAGGTCATTGATTCCCAACCTGGGGTCCGGATCCCCCTAGGGGGGGCGCCTGAGATCTCAGAGGAGGGACGAGACTGTCTGCTCTAATTTAGTCAAAAATTAAATTTGTACACGATATATAAATCATGTTATTTATACACAGGTCTTTTGGTAAGGATAGGTGTGTATGCATCTTCTGATCAATTAAAGTATCAATGAAAACTATTTAAATGTATGTGCACTTTTTAAAGCAACATATTCCTTTTTTTCTTGAGGGTCCTGGGGAGGGGGCTTAGCTTTTCTAAGAAACAATAGGGGGAATCTCCAAGGATGTTGGTGCTTTAGATCACTAACATAATAGAGATTGTATTATTTTAAAACACGTGGACCTGGTTAAACTCGACTGTATTTTGCAAATTTCTCTTTCAAACTTCAACTAAACAACGAACGCTCTCTGCATCAGGACGAGTCACATCCTTATTACTGACTGAGTGAGAAAATGTGAATGACCGGTAACTTTCAGAACACTTTTTCTTTAGTGTCAGGGAGCATTTAAGGAAATACACAGAAAGATGCTGAGTCTCTCTTCTTCACCCCCCCCCCCCTTCCTCACTCTCTCTTATTCCTCCTTCCTTCCTATCTCCTCCAGCAGAAAGACACGACTGTACCACAACTCCTCGTCACTCCCCGCCGCTCTCTCTGTCAGGTCATGTGGGCAGCGGTACCCAAACCGGAGCCTGCCGTTGGCACAGCCCAGGGCTCTGCCACCGGGCGGAGAGAAACCATCCTCTCCAAAATTCACAAGTTACAGCGGAGCAGCTTCAACCGACCGCATGCAGCACACGGAAAGCAAACACCTTCACAAAATAGAGACAAAAAAATCCTTTGGTTCCAGAAATTAGCAACATGTTCAAAAGCTGTCTCATTGAGAGAGGTGCATCAGTTTAATACAATTAAAATAGCTCGAGCGAAAATCAACTGCAAAGTGTGCGTCTATGAGACAAAAAGCAAAGCAAGTGAGGAGCACGAGCGCAGTCAGATGAAGACTGGTCAGGCATGAAGAAAGACTTGATGCTTATTAAACCAAATTGCAACACATCGGACTGAAATCGTGCAGCACTCAGAGTGTGTGTGTGTGTGTGTGTGTGTGTGTGTGTGTGTGTGTGTGTGTGTGTGTGTGTGTGTGTGTTTGTGTGTTTAAAAGCAGACTGTAGCCTCAGCTTATTAAGAAATAAGGCGCTCAAACACATCTGAACTCTCTCTCTGATTCAATCTTACATAAATATATGGCCAACCCTTTGCAAAATACTTATTTTATTTTGTTCACAATGTTTTGCTCAGCTCCGTATACAGAACAAGAACTGCACAATACACACTGCAACATCCCAGCAGAACCACACACACACTCACACACCGCCACACTCATACAGATTTTCCACACATTCAAAAATGCTTTGTGCACTGAAGCATTAATTAATAACAATTACATGCACACGTGTCCTAACCAAACACACACTGAGGCATAAAAACACAAGTTAACATTTCAAACACTGAAGCAGATAAAGGAGCAGAGGGGATATCAGACGCTGTATCAAAAATGTAAAAGAGGAACACTTATTCCTGTCACTTTCATGCAGTCATAAAAAAAGAGTAAATGATGGAGATGAGTTTCTCATTCAGCTCTTAAAAGGGGTCATTCAATTCTCTCTTCCTAAATTCATCTACTGAAATACAGAAAAATAGATTGAATGAAGAATCTACTTTGGAAAGTTGGAGACCTTTCACTGATACTAAAGATAAGTGTGAAGTATTTATTTATACAGTTGAAATGTTTGGACACACCTGAAATGTTATTACCTTAAAGACATTTACATCTAAAGGCTTATGCTTAAATGTTTGACATGTGTTTCTTATAGAAATAGAAATAGTGAAGTTGATGCCTACATTTCTTTCCAAAACAAAAATGAAAGGTTTTATTTTGTTGTTTTAATATCTATAATTATTCTAAAATGTGGAAAATAGTCAAAGTAAATAAAAGCCCTTCTATCAGTAGGTGTGCCCTACACACAGCTTACAGTAGATTTATTATAATAATACATTATTCTGTATTATTGATAATTCTTTTATTGTGTGTGTCCAAACTTTTGACTGGTCGTGTGTGTTCATGTGTTCTGTTTGTGTTTCTCTCTCCATGGGGAGAAATCCGTCAGAGCTGCTTTAAGTGGGCTCTCATGAAATTCTGTTTGTAAATATTTTGATTAAAACAACTTTAAAAACCTGATAAAAGCAACATGAGGGGGGAAAATAACTTCACAGCCTTTCTCATCAGGAGAAATTATTTTTTAAATAATAAGCTATTAAAATGTTAATTAATAGAAGGATGCTCATTGGTTCATAATGAGGCACAGTGATTAAATGATCCCACATGACTGAAACAGAGCCAACAAATAAAAAAACAAAAACACACCAATTCTGGGAAAAAGCCAAAATAGTCAGGTGTAAACTTAATTAATAATGACTGCTAAATTAACAAGGCACGCTGACGGAGACGCAGCGTTAGCAACCGGTGATGGAGACAGATTAAAAGATCATTTAATTAACCAAAAATAAAAAATAAATCAAATAAAAATAAAAAGGCTTCTTAATTATGTGGAAAGAATCATGTTGAGCTGATGATAATTAAAATAATAATAATAATAAATTAACATGAAGCAGTAGAAGTTTTTAGACTCTAATATTTGAAGTTATCATTTATCGTCATGGTAACCCCTTCACCTTAACTCAGCTCCTATCAGAACAAGAATGTTTTGTCCAATTGAATTATGGGAAAGTAGATTTCAAGCAGCAGCAGGGTTTAAAAAGACGGGAAAGAAGAAAATATACTTCATTATTTTTAAAGTGTTAGAGAAACTTTGAAATACTTTTCAGATAAAGGAGAGTCATCGGACCTGCATCCTGCATCATAAAATACACAACATCAAAATGATCCTCTATTGCTTTTTTTTTAAATATAAGAGAGAGAGAGAGAGAGAAAACTAACAGTGTGCTGAAACATTTCTTTACTGCAGTTTATGAACTTTAAAGTTATAACGCCTGACTACAGGAATTAACTGCTTTTTGAAAAATAACCTGAGGGCAGACGTTTCGAGAAATATCTGAAAATATGACATTCAAACTATTTTCTTTGCAGACGCTGAAGCTTAAAAAGGAGCCGAACATCGACTTTCTCTTTGCACTTAAAACTTAGTTTGCACTGCTGTCACCTGTCCCAGCACTGAAAGCCCCTCTATGTTCACCTGAAACAGCCCTCAGCCAGCAGCGTTACCGAGCGACGGGGACAAACGGGAGGATTTAGCCGACTTACCGTACAGCTTGTTGGGGGTGCCGTCTCTGTCCGTGGCCTCAGAGGACAGGAGCAGGGGCTCGTCGTTCAGATCGCTGTCTGGGCTGGCCGCTTTGTCGTCCGCCCGGAGTTCTGCCACGCTCATGTCGCTGCGCAGGGAGAGCAGCGGCTTGCTCAGCTGCCCTGTAATCATCGGATCCTGGAGGGAGCTGGGAGCCCAGGTGGGAATCAGGGAGGAGGAAAATAAAAGAGAAAAACACCCGTGGTTAGATGTGCTTCGGCGTCTCAGCCTCACCGGCTCCTTCTCTATGTCTCTACTCACTCTCTCTACCCAGCTTCTCCTTTCTATTGCTCTCTCATCACACACTCTCTCTCTCTCTCTCTCTCTCTCTCTCCTGCTCCCTCCCTCTCCAGCTCTCTCTTTTATCTGAGTCTGGTGCTTCCCCGTTGATACTGCCGGCTGCTGCCTGGTGAAGAACTGTTACGGATCGCGTGGCTTTACCATTATACCCTGCAGTCCTAAAACGGTGATACATCCATCTCCAAGGGCTCATTACTACCTGACATGTGCCTCATCTTCAGCAAACACTAAGCTGACAGCAGCCTACAAAGAGCTCCATGGGCTGTGCACTGATAAAAACATGAAATAAATATCATTCTAACATCCAAAGATGGGATGGAAAAATACACACCAGTGATTACATCAATTTACACATATTTAGGGACACAAAATGAGATCAACGGTGACATTATGCAGCAGAGTGTGAGGCAACATGAAGTTAAGGCCTGATTTAAATGACAGGTGAAGTCGCTGATGTTCCCAAATTTTCCTCCCAATTATTTTCATTTTTTTTGTCAGCACTTAAGCACAATAATGGACATCATCTCCGTGACATGGTCGGAGTATTATCTGTCTGAACGTGTTGGAAGAGAATAAATGTAATAAATTGAAGACAATATTTAAATATACAAAAAAAATAAATAAACATGTTTAAGAGATCTTAATAAAGGTTAAATCAAAGGTTAAAATGCTTAAATTTAGGCCTGAAGATCTGAGACTAACTAGGATACTTGTTCACTTTTAAGAACGCAATAATTCAAGTTTCTAAAAAGCGGTGGGAAATGTTCTCTTACCTAAAAAAACAAAAAAAACAAAAAAAAAAAAGCTCCGGAAGGAAATAGTAAAAAAAAATATTGTTTCAGAAAGTCCGAATGTTGAAGTGAGTCTAAAGAACAGCTAAAACATGCCACCACCAGCTAGCACATGCTTTCTGCTGAACCAGAAGCAGCCTGCACAACCTTTGTGTATCTGAGTGGCCACCGCAGGTTCAAGCCTGAGGTTGCTTCCTTAGACGGGTACTGGAGAGATGTCACCTCCTCCTCCTCCTCCTCCTCCTCCTCTCTCTCCCTCCCTCCCTCCCTCACACACTCCCTCCCTCCTTCAGTCCCTCTGTCTCTTCCCCCTTGTGTCTTCTGACTGGAGAGCTCCTCAGACAGTGTTCACCCCACCTCAGGCTCTGAGACGCAGACACAGAGCAGCAGGACTCGGGCCCTTTTTTCTTATTTATGAATCAAGTCCAACCTAAATATATCTGAGCAAAGGACAGGTGAGCGGTGCATATAGGGACAGAAAAGCAAAAAAAAAAAGGTTGGATGAGCCTCGTCTCACCCCTACACCCATCAACTCCCCACCCACCCACCCACCCACCCACTTTCTATCAGGGTGGTCGATGAGTTCCTGCCTGGAGGGGCCTTTTTAATGTGCTCATCACGGGAGTCAGCCCTCTTTGATATGACACATGATAATCTATGAAAATGTTAATCAATAGGAATAGTTTAAGCTGTCGTTAAAAGTGTGAGCCGGCTGGTCAATACTCATATCCCTGGTAACAATGTCACTAGTCATCAGCGCTTCATTTGTGGAGCACTTAAATGCGGGACACTGCGCATCAATGCACCTCTCTGCCCGCCGAGGTAAACACATTTTCCCCTCTGTCTGAGCTTGGCCGCACTCTGCATGCATTTGGGCCCCCCCCCAGACACCCCAGCCCCTCTCCTTTGAGTTGCTTGATAGGTCCACTGGAGGGCAAAATTAATACCTAATTGAATCTTGCAGTCATCAAAATAATCAATAGTTTTTTATTATTTATTCTTCACAGTCTGTTGACTGTTTGAAAGCTCGGAGGGACAGGGCAGAGCACAGGCAGCACTGGAAATTTCTACCGTTTCACAATGTAATTTTCACTGGGGCATGAGAGTTTGCAAGACCTTATAAAAAATGAGAGCAGTGGTTTTTGTTTCGAGGTGGGGGGAAAAAAAAATAAAAGGAAAAATGGGAATCTTTGCCCCAGCAGCTATGATGAAAAATAGAATAAACAAGCTACTGACACTTCAGAGAAGGGCAGGGGCCTTTCTGTCCATCCCTCCATCTTTTTCCCTTTCCCCTTTTCTCCTTATTTCATCATATCAGGAGTGTGGCGGTACCTCTCTAATGCTGGCATTTCTCTTCCTGACAGACTCCAAACAAGTGCTGGGAATGAGATCAGAGCTCTAATCTTCCCCTGGCCTCTGAGGCTCCGGGATAAGGGGGCAACTCATCTCTCAGCATCTCACGCAGCTGTTAATTACTTCATTTCAAAACAGCCAGCTTCGCCTGCTTGCAATCCTGCCGCCAAATTGGGCGTGTTTATTCATTTAAGCTCAGGGAGTAATGCAATTACTCATAATGGGATAACTATAATCGTATTGTAAGAATCCCTAATAAAAAGGGATATTTGAAAAATTAACATAAGAAATTACATTACTGATTCTAAGCAGTGGGTGTGTGTAACGGATTAGCTTCATTTTTTAGAGTGACCCTCAGACCTCTGGTTAAAGACAGAATGAGAGTGTGATCGTGCGTGTGTTTGTGTGTTTGTGTGTGTGTGTGTGTGTGTGTGTGTGCGTAGACATGAGGGAGATGGTTTGTCTTATTTCTTCTCTGCTCACTCAGTCTCGCCACAGCTCAGGAACAGGTTGCCGAAACAAGAAAAAGCACTCAGCCCCCCTCGCCTCTGCCCCACACTCACCAAACACCCCCAGTGGCCAAATAATCAGCGGTTAGCAGAGAGTCATCAGATATCCATGCTAATAGCTGGTGGTCTTACCAGTGCTGTCCCAGTGTGGGGGAGATGGGGTTTCAGCGGGGGACTGGTACACTCAGCTCCAACACTCCAGGCTCCTCTGGTTATTAAACAAAATAAATATCAATTCATCAACCAGTCGTCATGTTTTATTTGTTTCTATCTTATTCACAATGATCTCTTTTATTTGAACCAATAAGGAGACAGGGGTGAACGACGACCGAGAGCAGGAGCTGTTGAGTCAATACTTAGAGACTGCAGTGAGTGTAACTAAACCAGTTTAGCTTCCTTAGATATTACTCGTATGATATCAAAACGGACAAATAATCTTGGTCAAGTTGGGATGTAGGGTTCAGAAAACAGACATACCTGTAGATCTGAAACAATTACTTAAACAGTACATCATTTGACTGACAGAAACATTTGTTTTTGGGCTACTTATGCCTTTAATTTTTTGGAGATAGGATAGTGGATAGAGTCAGAGAGCAGGAGAAAGAGGTATGGCATTCAGGAGAGGAGCCACAGGTCAGAATTGAACCCGGGCTGCCCGCTTGGGGGACTACAGCCTCCGTACATGGGCCGTGTGAACTAACCACTGGGCTACACCATTCAGCCACTTAATTGTATAACTATTTTAACCCCTGAAGTATTAGTTCGAGCAAAAACAGCAAACAATGTCAGGTACCAGAGTGTTTATTCTAGTACCAGACTCAGCTATTCAAAAGGTCACATGTTAGTTGACTGAATGTCTTTTAGGTAAAAAGCTGATGAGTAGATAAATACATCCTGTAAGGCTTTGGGATATTACTGAGTTTAGACAAGTGAATTGATTGATTGATTAACAGATTAGAATAATAACAGCTACAGCCATAAATACTAGATAAGAAACTTATGAACAGCCCGGGGAGGGAGTTCAATAAAAACAGTAAAAACATGCAAGACTGCACGCTGAATTAACTACATTATGTACTTCTGTTATAACACTACAGAAGACTCTGCTTTCAAAAATATAATGTGTTTTTTTATTGTCTTTAAACCAAAGACTATTTAAATACACACATCTTTTATCAGACAAAGGCTGACTAGAACACAAACTTCAAAGCAACAGTTTGAAATAAATCGTCCTTCTGTGTTCAGCTCCTCTCAGTTGGGCAAATATTCAAAGACCCTCTTTGTGTAATGCAGGGTGGTAGATGATGATTTGTCTCCCCCTTAGGGTCATTAACCAAACTGTTCCTCTCTCATGGTGTACTCGGGTACTTTAGTAGTTCAGTGACATTCCAAAGCATCTTTGTGCATGCACAGATCTACTATTGCTTAAAACAATTCAGTATAATATCTTGTTTTATCTATAAAATTACCACGGTTAAGTTGTCTTTATCTAAATTTAAATCCTCCTGTTTATGCATCCCAGTGGTTTAAGTAGTCAACATTTGAGGTGATTATTATTATTTTTTTTTTTACGCACTCATTAATATGATCAGCCGTTATCCGTCTCCACTAAAGCTAAAATGCTCCCCAGTGCTGGTCGGCGGGTCAGTGGAGGCTGAGGGCTATCAAAGCAGTGTATTAAAAGGAGCTCTTTGAAGCTTGTAAACCACGGTGCCCAGCAGGTCCACAACACATAGACGCCTCTGATTGGTCAGGTGTGTGTGTGTTTTTTGCTGGATCGATCCACGGAGCTGACATTCTGGAGCATCAAAGCTTTCAGCGCACTAATCTGACTCCTCCCATGAGGGCAGGGGTTGTTTTTATTATTTTTTGCTTTTTTTTTTCTTTCTCCTAAGAACTGCTTATACCTCAGAGGGGCTCCTGCATGCTTACCATGGGAGTGTGTGTTTTTAAGGGGTTTGAAAGGGAATGGAAACATATTGAAATCCAGCTCGGACACTGTATTTATCAACCTCTAAATAATGCAAAACTATAGAGAGAGCAGCAGAGAATCACAGGCCCATCCGTTGGGTATACGGTTGGCAGCAGAAGAGTGACACCACAGAGATTCACACACGGCTGCTCCTCAAAGTCAGTTTCCCCTCGCACTGTCTCGGGAGACCTGCGCCACATACACACTCATGAAAGGTGTGAAAATCTGATTTCCCAAAAAGGATCGGTAATTCTCTGTGAGGGTGGAAGCCGCAATCAATAAATCATTGCTAAGTAGATTGTAAAGAAAAAAAAAATTATTCCCCCTCGGTATCGGTGCATTAGGATTCTCCGGAGGATGGATGAGGCGAGATGGGGGTGTGAGACAATCTCAATAAAGAAGAGGCAAATCATACCTTTGGCATTCATCTGGACTCTGGGAAGCAGCTGTCAGCATGCGGTGTGTCGAGATCCAGGATAGTTGACTCCTATCTGAGGAATACATCCGGCCACAGAGTCCAGGAATGTCTGCAAATATACAAAACAAATTCATTTACTGTCTATAAAAGATACAGCAAGATAGCTCAACAGATCATTTTAAGATTAGGATTTTGATCCCACTGCTCTGTATGGATATTATTTAAGGGAAAAGGTAGACTTTAAACCTATCTCAATTTGTTCCTGAGGTGACATTAAAACTGCAGAGATAATAATAATCAGTAATTATAAAACTTTCTGAAGGAGGCACTATGGAAAGTAAGTTGTCATGTTTTGTATACCACCGTATTTCACTGAACATACCAACAACAACAACACCACTACAATTATTTGCAATCTAGTATTTTGATATTGTCTAACTGAGAGTAAACATGTACTTTTGTATAGTTGAAGTTTACAGGAGGGATTTTATCGTTGTGGTTGGTTATGGGGGCTGCTGTTTTGAACGCCTTCATTTTCTAATGGATGATTCATTTGTGTATTAATGTGTATTGTTTAAACCAGGGGTTCGAAATATTTCAGCTTGCAGCCCCAAAATAAAGGTGCTGGAGATATGGGGGGCCCCCTGGGTTTTTGGAGAGGGTTGAAGCAAAGCAAGGCATCAAGGGACCCCCCTCTGGGTGTCTCATGACCCCCCCAGAGGATCCCAATTTATTCCCAGGTTGGTCTAAAATAAACCCAGCTGTTAGATATTTGAAGGAAATTTTACAATATTGAGAAAAAAAACAAACAAAAAAAACCACACACAATACTTATGTAATGAAGTCTAAATTAACTTAAAGTATAAATTCAGCATCTTTTACGTTACTTTTAAATTAGTGTATGAAATTAACTTTCTTCCATCATAGCAGCCATCAACTTTTTATCCACTTTTGTAAAGTGTGGAGGGCTTGTATTCTGAAGTTAATTTACTATTTTTGGCATCGTTTCAAATCGTTAAAGTTGGCCTATAAAACCATCAGTGTTAATCAAGTTATGATTTGTGGGTTTCAGCTCCATTTTTAAAACACCTTTGAAGTGAAATATTTCAGCTTTGGCAAGAAAAAAAAAAAAGAGGCACACGGTTAGGTTACCTTACCATCAATGGAAACTGTCCAGAAACTTGTGTTCAAATATAATATACTTGAGAAAACACGCTCAACAGTTTTGACCGAGCACAGACAACCGTGAAAGGTTTACTAAAATATGTTTGAAGGAAAAACAAACACGTTGTGGAAAGCGAATATGAATTCTCACTTCTCCTATCGACGGTTGGTTGGCGTCTTCCCTCCGTAGGATTGACTACATTACCCATGATGCACCGCTGCTCGGATTCAGTCATGTGATTTAACTTATGACAGCCAGAGCTCCGACAACAAACATGACTTTGTTGTTTAGTGGATGTTCTTAATATGAAATAACCACAATTGCGACATTTTGGACATTAAATATGCATCTTCTAAATACAAATTGAGATATTGCAGTTATTAATCGCGGATACAGCGTAGAACAATGGCGGAAGTAGAGGAGCAGGTAAGGAAAACATGCTAACGTTAGCTGGATAATTTTCTGTTTTGGTAACTATACGCTACAAAATGAATGAGAAACGTGATACTGGACTTCTGTAAGCTGCCTTTTGATTTAGTTAATCTAGTAATATAACAGTCTCTGTCACCTAGAAAGCATACACTCGCTGTGTAGTAGATTTGCTTTGATATCATAGCTAAATCTTTTGTAAATAAAACAGTCTATCTGTAGTGTAATCTCCAGAGCCTGTTCAAGTCTGATGTCACTGCTGTGTGGTTTGGTGCTTTTATACAGTCTTTATTTTTCACGTCCTTTTTAAAATATCTCTTCATTCAGGGCAGAAAACCAAGTGAGGAGTTCACAGATGAGTCTGAGGTAAGAAAGAGAGAGACTATGATCTTTAGTCCTCCTGCAGACACACACACACACACACACACACACACACACACACACACACACACACACACACACACACACACACACACAGAGGAAATGTCCATATAAAGGTAAAGAGAGTGAGTAAACTTACACCTAAAATGTCTTGTAGTTGCACCAGTCTGTCAGTTAAAGAATTGATCTACAGCAACATATTGATGATGACAGGCATGTGCATAGTTCTGTCAGACATGGGCGATTTCTGAACTCAAATAAAGCTCGCTGCCCACCGAAAGGACTTTAATACAATGCAAGCCTTTATCAACTCCACCTGATCCCAGAAGGATCTTTGTCAGGTTTTGAGAGGTGTCAAACACTCATGAATTACAGATGGCTCTCCAGATCCATCAGTATTAAGACTGAGCTTGGGCATGTTTGAGTACACTTGTGCTTCTGAGAATTACAAGTAGGCTAAATAAAATATAGCTTTGCACGTAAGCTTTGCAGGACGAGGAGATTGTCTTTATAGGAAGAAGAGAATGAAATATTAGGGAAAGGCTGCAGCGGATGCTTGCACCTCTCAGAAGGAAAACAATAAAGAGTGGGCAAGAGAGGAGAATGAGGAAAACTTCATACTTGTTTAGAAAGAGCTCCTACATCATTTTTTTGGTCGATACAAGCTTCGTACTTTATGGTTGTTTGTCTCAAACAGGCGAAAAACATCTTTTATTATTCTAATTCTAATTGTATTTACTTTGAATGCTACGCTTTAATGAAGCCAACTTTGGGTCTGCTGCTGTTCCCTTGTTGGCTGCAGTCTCACTTGACGACTTCATTGAGTACCTGTGTTCTACACTTACAGAATAAATGAACAGTATAACAATTAGTCAAACATTTAAGGGCTTGGTGGCGCCGATAGCCTTTCGGTTATGTCGCGCGCCCCATGCACGGAGGCTCTAGTCCTCGTCACAGCGGCCGTGGGTTTGAATCCGACCTCATCCCTGTGCTGCAGGTCATCCCCCACTATCTCGTCACAACTTTTCCTTACTCTCTTCAGCTGTCATATCTAATGAGGGCAAAAGGCCCCAAAAAAATAACTTAAGATTTTGACAGTCAGAGACATGCTCTTCACAACCTTTATAATGTGGCTCAACTAGTCTGATAGGTTTGGCTTTGTCTTGTTTTGATGCCTGAACGTGCTGAATAATCCACAGTTGATGCAAAAGGTTTCATTTGAACTCTTAAGTGCAGTGGATTCAAATTCTTTCATAATAATATTATCACAACAGACATGTTGCACACAATCTAACTCACTGTGACCTTGAAACAAAAACAAATTATGTTTTCTTCACAAATTCAAACAGCACATGCAGAATCATTTTGATGATTATCAAAACAGTTGATTTTCATTAAGCAGTTTAATAACTATTGAATAATCAGTTTATGGATACATCAGTGCTGTTAGGTTTCCACTTTATTTACTGCAAAATATTCAGTGCAAACACAAAAAGGGTTTGCCAAGCTCTTCCATTTTTTCCCAATTTTTGTTTGTTCTATTATTTGTCACTACGCTGTACATAGTTTTCTGAGGCAGAGAGGAAGTGGAGGGTTGTTTTTGGAAGAGGAATCCTGATTGTATGCCGGTGACTTGGTTCAACCTGTTAAATCTTTCACAAATGGTTCAAAGAAAAAAAAAAGACCAAGTGAGTAGTTGACAAAACAAAAAAGATAACTAACAAGAGATGGCAAAAGTTTGAAAGTAGGTGGTTTCTCTGTGGGGATGAAGTTTGCTTTTTGTTGTTTGATGCACCGTTAAACCTGTGACAAATGCCCTCGCATCAGAAATCTCACAAGCAGAATACACAGGAAATAGCCTCGATATGGCGTTGTTGAGTGGGAAAGGATTGTTTTTGAAAATAACATTTTTTCCACGCTATTGTCCCCCACCTCCAACCCAGCAGCACATAATGGCAGACAATGTTTTGAGTTGATGCACCCTCTGGGCAGCCACAGACTGTGCAGCATTGGTTATAAACTGAATTATGGGGGATATTCAGGCTGTGACTGGCCGCAAATGTTGGCTCGTCCTGGAAGGTGTAACACAGTAGAATACTTTAAGTTTGCTTTATGAAATGACGCTATTCATGTTTGTCAGTGGGGATGAAAGAATAGCTTTATGCTGCATTTCACGCGAGCTATAAGGGAAATTTGTCTTTGTGCATTAATCTGCTGCTACACACATGCAGGACGTACAGAATGAAGCCCCCGCTAATGCGGTCCTGCTCGCTTCAGTGTCTCGCTCAGTGACACGGTGTCAGCGACGGCGGGAACTGTGGGTGTAAAGCCAGACTCCCAAAATACATTACGTACATATTACCTTTTGCTTCACGATATTGTCTGAATGCAGCTGAAAACAATCAATTCCTGTTGTCTTTTCATACAGCAATATTTACTCTAAAAACTGTGTAGACATTAGAAGTAGATGAAACAGAAAATGATTTGACGACTCTTTTAATGGATGATCATTTCAATGATTGTTCACTCATTCCAGGTTCTCAAATATGACGCTTTTGTGTTTTTAGTTTATGACAGTGAATTAAATAAACCTGTTTTTAGTGAATAGTTTTGGTTCCAGGTAGTATAATGGAGAGTTTCATACCGATTAATCTGTCAGCCGATAATATCGACCAATATAAGCATATCACTTGATTGTTTTACACTAGCAGTTATCTGTCACCAGCAGAGGGCGCTATATAGATTACAATATAGAGTGCCAAGTGGTGATGCACGTACATGCTCGGTTACTTTCCAGTTGAGTGACCATCTTGTCTTAATTATACTGTTTATATTTTACACAAGTGTTTGATAACTGCATCTGAGGGATCAACTCAATAAATGTGTTTATCTATATCTATCTCTAAAAACCCAACATAGAAAAAGATGAAAAAGATATCGGCCGATATATCGGTATCAGATTTTCTCTCTATCTAATATCAATATCAGTATCGGCCCCTAAAATCCCACATCGGTGGCGATTATAGTTTTAAGTAGCGATGCATTGATCCAATTTTTTTTTCAGTTCAGAATGATTACAATACATGCACCGATACTGATTCCAATATTTATTTCATCATAATTAATAGTGTTATTGTTGTTGTTATAAAAGCTGTATTAAACCTGACATTGCATTTCTTATTGAAAGAGCAAAATAAATAAAAATGCATTAAATTATTCCAAAGAAATGTGTTTGAACTTTGGGCTCTCTTCACATATCAGCAGGAAGCATCAACAACTGTCAGGTTTTCAAATTAAATGTTTTAAACTGAAGTGTAACAATTGAACTCATGATCAAGGTGCTGTTCTATCTCGTCTGAACGTCGCCATGGAGACGATTTGTGGACAATTCTTACATGGGACGAAACAAAAATATTAAAAAAAGCGCTTCATAGACTTTTTGACTCAAAGTTTTTTTCCAGGCACACGTTCAGGATCCACTAACAACAGCTCTGTGAACCACTTTTGGATCCTGACCCACCAGTTGAGAACCCCTGACTTGTATATTTAAGTTCACTGAAGATATGGTCTCATCAACCCTAAGTATGTGACTCTTTCGTTATTTAAAGTGTGATTGAATGAATCCATCTTTTCTGCCTGAACTAGGAGGAGGACAGCGAAGAAGAGCCCAAGCTGAAGTACGAGAGGCTCTCCAATGGAGTGACAGAAATCCTGCAGAAGGATGCAGCCAGCTGTATGACCGTCCATGACAAGGTACAGGTTACAATCCTCCATCCACAGGGGCATTTCATCCTCAAATCTGCTGTTCTGAAATACAGATTTCAAATTATTTATCTACACATTGGAGAGCTGTCCTCTTCAAAGTTGGTCTTCATCCCCTTTCCTCAATCCGTTAAGGCAGCCCATTCTTTTCTCACCTCCACCTGCGAGATGCATCAAAAGACACCAGACGCCTATTGTCTTCTCCTCTTTTTATTCCCACTCTTGCATTTCTTTCTCTCCTCTCCTCTGTTTGTCGAATGTTGATATTTTTTTAAGAAGGCCACTCTCTGTGAGATGGTTAATCGTTGTGGCACCAGCGGCATACGTGCACGCCTGAGCAGAGCAAAAAGTCAAAGCCAGTTATGTCTCCTCACCTGATGTTTTATTAACCGCTATTGATTTTCATTTATTTATTTTTACTTTGAGGATTTGCTCCCTCTTGTTTTTTTAACCTCAAAATAGCAGGCGTGCCACAGCGAGAGACATCGCTTTGCTGAAATTTTAAATTTGATCTGACTGTCCTTCTTGCTGGGATTTCTGTTCTTGTGTACCTGCTGCCATGCAGCTACCTGTGCCGTCCCACCCCCTCAACCCCCCCTCCCTCTCCAATGTGACAAACTCCCACATCCCTTAAAGCCACCGACAGCGCACATTGCCTTATGTTGCCTCATATTTTAAGTGTTTGAATCGGAATTTCATTTGAACAATTCCATTCTGATAAATCCCTTTAAAAGTCGCTCCGCCTCACAAGGTTGAACCCTTTATTTATTTATTTTGGGTTATTTTATTTGGGGAGATTGCAGGGGGCTCTGTCTGACATGCTCAGCTGTGCCTGTAAATATAAGCATTTCATTATAGACTGCACTGAAGCATGGTGGGCTCGCCGCACATCCACATGCTGGTCTTGAAGGGAGGGGGATTAGGAGGAGGGCATGGAGCATGGGCTGGGGTGGAAGAACACACACTTAATCTAATGCCAAAAGCCCCCGGTTTCTATAATTTTTTTGTCCCAGTGGACTCGCGTACACACACATACACACATGAATTCACACTTGCACTTTTGTTGAAACACACAACACAAACCAGTTGCTGCTCGGTAGAAATAATAGCTCTGTGCTGGGCAGGGAGGTGATTGGGTTGCATTGGGAGCATGGGAAGAAGTCAGATGTACACTGCATTTATTATGCTTAAGCATTTTAATTTGAGGGTGGAAAAAATGCCATTTCACACTGTATGCTTTAATAAATAGGGCTTTTCCACCCCCTGCAATTTCACAGCTTTGCCTCCAAGCCCACCCAATCCCCACTCTGCCCATGTCGCTCGCTCCAGCTTCAGCAACTATTTTTTTTTTATCCTCTTCCACAGCCTTCTAAATTTTTTTCTCCTAAATCTTGAATTTATTTTAAATGTCTTCTGGTTTAATTTACATTACATTTGTCCCCTTCCAGTTTCTCGCCCTTGGTACTCATTTCGGAAAGGTCTTCCTGCTGGATATCCAAGGAAATGTGACTCAGAAGTTTGAAATTGTGAGTACAATAAATCCATTATCATGATGAAGTTACTTAAGCCTCCTGATCATTAACACATGAGTCATAATTACAGATGCTAATGTTCATCATTTGATGATTAATTATTATTATATATCCTAAATTATGTCATTTTCTCTTTTCATCCCCTATTATTTATCATATATGTTAATATAATAAAAGCCAGCAAAAGTGATCATGCTAAAACATTCAGTACATTCAATACATTTAAGTCTGTCTGAGACATACTGGGACAAAACATATTTACTATCTAACTTTAGCAAAGACTTTGGTAAGAAAATGCAAAGCTTGATCCAAAGGCAACTGGACTAAGATTAGGATCATGAAGAAGTTTCACCTCCCCTCTTCAGAAAAGCTTCTTCAGTTTCTAAACTATCTGGTGGACGGAGCTAAAAGTGTAAGCCTCTGTGGATCATAACATCTCTAGCTCCGTCCACCAGATAGTTTAGAATTGCACCTGAGCCCAGTTTATGCTAAGCTAACTGAGTCTAGTATATGTTATGGTAACTGTGTACAGTGTATGCTAAGCTGACTGAGTCTAGTGTATGCTAAGCGAACTGAGTCCAGTGTAAACTAAGCTCATTTTGTCCAGTGTATGCTATGCTAAGCTAAGCTAACTGGCTGAGGTATGTGTATATTCAACACACAGAGTTGTTTTAATGATTTTATATAGCGCCCTCCAACAAAGCTAATAGCCGTTTCTTTTAATACGTTACACTGCTCCTTTTGTAGTCATCATGTTTGGGGAGAGCTGCATGTATTGTCAGATCTCTCAACGACAAGGCAGAAGAAGTGCTAATGTTAGCCTGCAGAGTGATGCTGAAGGAGAATGTATTTTGCATTAGATGGGCTTAAGTCCCACTTTGAAACTTTCCCACAAGCCTCTCCACAGATCTGAAGGGATTGATGCTGAACAATAATTGAATTTGCACGTCAAAAACACTCAGTAATTAAGTGTAATTTGTCCGGCACAAAGGGGCAGTTTGACATTACTGCACCTGTTCTCATGCTTCTGACTGTAGCGTCCCCGCTGAGCCCATTGATTCAAGTGCTTCTCCTCTAAAGAACTTACTGCCAATTATCAGTCGTTGGCTGAAAGAAACAAAGACGGAGTTTCAGTGAGCAGGAAAGACACCACTGAGTCATGCTTAATGGACATGTGAGCCGGTCAGAATTCAGAGAAAAAAAAAATATGATTTTGACATGTGTCACAAATGCCCGTAGGAAATGATTGTACTGGAGAAATTGCAGATATGGCATGAGCAAATAATGTTTCCCTTAGAGAGAGACACATACAACCATTGAATTAACATGTGACGTTGAAACCCCCTCCCGTTTGCCACCAAGAACTCTGGACTAATAACTCTGAAGCTATCTATTCACATATTGCACATTTCAAGTTTACTTTTTCTTTAAATTTTATTTTATTTACCATTTTGTTTTGTACCTTTTGCACTATTTAGAATTTATTACTTTAAATATTATTTATCTTATTTTACCTTATTTTGGTTGTATTGCACTGTGGGACGGAGACAAACGCAATTTCAATTCCACTGTATGTCTGGCATATTTTGAAATTGACAATAAAGTTGACTTTGACTGAATCTATGCAATGCCATTGATTGTTTCAAAAGAAGCAGCTTTGAGAGAGAAAATAGGTACATTTTACTGAAGGTACTGAATGTATTGTGAGCCTGCCTGAAATTTTTGATAATTAAAAACAAGAAACTCTCCGACACTATAGTTTAACAAGTGCCTAAAACTGTAAGGGCAATTGCAGTCCTCCTGAAAAATATATTTTCTTGCGTGCATATCTGAAAACGGCTTTAAATGTGTAAAATCAAGTCATTTTTTATGACACTATCTGGCATAAAGATGACAGGCACAATCCATCTATGATTTAAAAAAAGCTTAAACATTTTGTTCTAATGGAAACTTTTAAAGCATCAGTGATGCATTGTGACCTTCTTTGTGTCATAAAGTGTATGCAAAGCTCCATTCATGGTTTCTCTTGCTTTTCAGTGAGGTTAAATGTCAGACAGCAACATTTTTCCAGCCACAGAGATGCATATTTGCCAGCCTCTTTAAAAAAAAAAAAAGATGCCTTGATATTGTGTCTCCACAGAGTTCAGTGAAGATCAACCAGATCAGTCTGGATGAAAGTGGAGAGCATGTGGGCATCTGCTCCGAGGATGGGAAGGTGAGATCACTCTGCTCATCACACACAGTTACTGATGCCTAGACCAGCAGAGGGAAAAAAAAAACAACAATCAGTATTCTTCATCTTTCATAATTCTTCCTCAGCTTCATATAAAAACTCATGTTATCTAACTTTATGCTAATGCTGCAGATCTGAAGTGTTTGCTGGTGAATTAGAAGGCAGTGGGAGCATTAAGTGGAAGCTTTATCAACACATAAATCAGTTTTTTTCATGATGCAGGAATTTATAAAAAGCTTGAGCAGATTGTGAAGAGAAGAGGGAGAGGGTTTGCACTCAGCTCCGATGAGCTGTCAGTCAGCCGTCATCTGTCTATCGATACCCTCTCCATGTTCTCCACCCTGTGTTATCTTGTCTTTTCTCATCATTACCACCATCCTTCATGGATTTCCGCAGTAAAGATATGCTCTCTGATATCACCCCTCCTCACTTCCAGCACCCCGGTGGCAAAAATAAGATCTTGTCGCACACAAAAAAGTGGAGCAGACAATTAAAATCAATGCTGGAAAAATTGCACTACACCAATTCAGTTGACTGTTAATCCTTCGGAAATCTAACTTAATCCTTAATCGCTGGTGCAGAAAAAAAAAGAGAGAGAGAGGAGATTGCATCAGAGTTTTTTTATTATTCGCCAGCTTTTTTTGGCCTGAGATGAAGAAAATCTGGATGTCATGTGCTCCAAAGGTACATTAGAGTTTGTTTGTAGCCAACTGAGGTCGAGGAATCCTGTTTTTAAACCCTGCAGGGTTCAAAGAATCAACTTGTCCACTAATTGGTGACCCAGTGGAGAAGTAGGGAGCCAATCAAAGTATTTTTCTGACCACAGTTCCCCCGCTGGCCCTGGATAGTTGCAGAGGCAGCAATTAAAGGAGACATTTTGAGTTATTCACCTTCGCTTGCTGTTTTGCCGTCTCATCTCTGTTTCAGGTTCAAGTGTTCGGGCTCTATACGAGAGAGGGATTCCATGAGAACTTTGACTGTCCCATCAAAGTAAGTTTGATTCCAATTTAGTGTCTCAGCATGCTTCTGGTGTCCTGTCAAGATATTAAATAACTAAAAGAAGTAGTTTTGCCTCTCAAAATATTAACCACAGATAGTATAAAAAAGATGGACCATACAACATCACCCTACCAACTGGCTACAATATGGTTCATAAACCCCGCCTCCTCCGGTTGAACCATAGACTGTAAATATTTGAATTCCAATGGCACCATGAGCCAGATCCCTTCTGCACATGTTCTAGCTCCAAATTACATCACCAGTGCAATATGTCAGCACCTGTCTCCTGGCTTCAATTTTGTACAACAGAAAGATATGGAGCCACGACGTCCATATTTATATACAGTCAGCTGTATGTGTTGTCTTGCAGGTGGTGGCTTTACATCCTCAGTTCACCAGGTCAAACTACAAACAGTTTGTCACAGGGGGCAACAAGGTATGTTTGAGTAGTTATTTCTCACTCTTGCAGTCATTATATTCATTTTTTCCCATTTCCTACCACGATAATTCCCTCTGATTGTGTCCGATGAAACCGGAACCTGCAAACCTTTTGCCACTTTGGCCCGGCTGAAGGCGACGCTCGGCCTTTTGTCTGGTGTGAAAGGCTCTTACTTTTTTTCTGTCTCTTTGCTGGAGTGCTCTCGGGAGAGCTGGTCATTTTCACAAAGTGCTGTTCGCTCAACAGTGTTTGAAAGGCAATGCTTCACAAGCGCAGCAAGCAGATGTCATTATCAAGAGGGAACATAGTCTTAGGGTTTCCAGGCGCATTTAGTGATCTGTCCTGAAAAGTTGTCTCTGGTGTTTTGTCACTGCGGAAGGTAAGAGTATCTCAGGCATTAGATTTGTTTTTGTTTATTGGAAGTAAAAAGCACCTTTCCATTACCACATGCCAATTACACAAGCATAAACTGCTCAGGAGTGGAGTTATGGATGAAAACCATCCATAAATAAAATAAACTGACATTTATACAACAGGGGTGAGGAAAAACAACTTTCATATGAAACCCCATTGTTAGTGTTACTTTGCCATTTTCTTTCAATTGCTGCTGATTCCTCTCAGTTCCAAGTTGTGAAGGCCTCCACAATGTGCCTGTGATGAAAATCAATAAGCCTCAACGGGAGCCACATCCTGTCAAAGGAAATTCAATTTTGTCTCCACAGTTCTTTTGTCATATCATCTCTTTGTAGAGCAAACTGTTTATTAACATAGCCCAACTGCTGAATTAAAGAGCCTATACAACCTTCTCTCTGCATCCTTGGTAATATAATGCTCTTTTTTTGTATCAGTTTATAAAAGTAAGGACAGTAAAAATGCAGGGAATGTGAATGACATGCTTTGTCCGCTTACGCACACACAATACAAGGCCTGAACATTAAACTGCAATTTATAAAATAGTTCCGCTGCCTCCTTGATGTCACATTGCATCGTGGTTAAAAAACATGGGCCTTACACAAACCCTCCTGCTGTGCTCCCACACCTCTTAGAGAAGACAAGAAAGTAAACATGTGAAGTATGAAGTCAACACAATGTGGAGTTTTGAAAAAAAATGTCTCTGCTTTCACAGTGCCTCAATGAATGGTGAAGGGTGTATGATATCTAGCATGTAATGCATCAAATGGCAAACCCTTTCTGTGTAGGTTTTTCTACTGTATTCTTTTTAGTTACTTCAGCCATGTCTAAGAGTAAAATGACTTCCTTTACCGCTTGATGTAAAGCTAATGTGTTGCTCTCTCTCTTAGAAGGAGTTGAAAGAACAATCTGTCTTCATTCTCTTTGTGCCTAAAAGATCTGAAGTGGAATTAAAATGTGCATATTAGATTAAATCAGGTTCTACTTTATCAATCCTGGTGTGAAAAATAAAAGTTTCCTACAGTTCAAGCTGACTGTTTTCACCATCAGACGCAGCACTGCTCTTGTGCAATGTGATGTTCATCTACTGCCCTCTGCAGGCAGCGCTGCACAACTGCATCCAGTTCATTTCAGAAGCATGCTGTGTTGTTTTTGAAATGTGTACTTGTTTTCTTTCTCCCAGCTGCTTCTGTATGAAAGGAACTGGTTAAATCGCTGGAAGATGTCGGTGCTGCATGAAGGCGAGGGCTCGATCACAAACATCCAGTGGAGAGCGAACCTCATCGCCTGGGCCAACAATGTGGTGAGTGCTCGCTCACAGACCCAGATAAAAAGAACAATATTCTCTCTAAGTGTCGCTAATCTTTTCCTTTGTATTGATTTGTTTTAGGGAGTTAAAATTTACGATATCAGCACCAAACAGCGGATCACAAACGTGCTGCGGGATAACGTGAGCCTGAGGCCTGACATGTACCCGTGCAGCCTGTGCTGGAAAGACAACACCACCCTCATCGTTGGCTGGGGTACTTCCATTAAGGTTTGCTTCTTTTCTCTTCAAATGCATCACTTGTTAGTTAAAGGCTTTTTTCCAGTTGTTCACACTTTTTGTCTGTATTTCTTTCCCCCCTCAGATGTGTGTTGTGAAAGAGCGAAATCCCACTGAAATGAGAGATCTGCCCAGCCGCTACGTGGAAATAGGTATAAAATACACAGCATGTGAAAATGAACCTATTATACTTACTCAGAGCTAAATTAAAAAGTCCTTCAAAAATCAAGCCAGAATGAGAAAATAGAGCAAGACTGAAAATAAAGATAAAATCATTAGAGACTGGCTTAAAATCTAAACTGAGAGGTAACAAAATTAAAGGTTCAATATGTAAGATATCTACTGACTGAAATGATAAAGTGACCTTACTATATGATCAGACATTAAAGAAACATGCTGTGTTGAAGTGCTGGCTTCTCTGACAACAATGCAGCAGCCAGTATGTCCTCCTTCTAACTTTAGATTCTGGTCCTGAATGCTCTGGATTTGTTTGGACCAGAGAAGTTGGGGGACAGCTCTTTTCAATGTTTTGAATTTGGACTGCAGCGCCCATTTCAAACGCTTCGTGTCAGAGTTACATATTGCTCCTTAGGTAGATATTAGTTAAAAGTTGGATTAATCCTGAGGCCAGTTACCTGATAGTCTTATGAATGCACAATCATCTTATCTGTGCAGAACATAAATGGTAGTTGAGGAAGTGCATGCTGTGTGTTAAAGTGAAGATCCAGCAGCTCATACACAGAAAACTGTCATTGGGCCACTTTGTTCCCACTTTAAACTTACAGATTGGTTACATTTACTAACACAGCCTCTTGTGTTTGTTCTCTCTTTGTCTCTTAAAAACAGTGTCTGCATTTGAGACCGAGTTTTTCATCAGCGGTCTGGCCCCGCTGGCGGATCAGCTCGTCACCCTGTACTTTGTGAAGGAGAATTCTGATCACATGGTAAAGATGACTTTTTTTTAATTTAGTTTTTATAGAGGCGTATATGTTTTTAAAACCGTAGTATGTGTTTGTGGGTGTGTGCAGGATGAGGAGTTTCGTGCACGGCCTCGCCTCGACATCATCCAGCCTCTCCCCGAGGGCTGCGAGGAGATCTCCTCAGACGCGCTGACCGTGCGCAACTTCCAAGACAACGAGTGCAGAGACTACCGCCTGGGTGAGACTATAAAAAAAAAACCTACAACCTTTTACTGCGCTCTGATTCTATTACGCATCGCCCGTCAAATGTCAGCTGACAGAGCCATAAATGCATTTTCATTAACAGAGCATGCGGAGGGAGAGTCACTCTTCTACATCATCAGTCCCAAAGACATCGTTGTGGCCAAAGAGCGAGACCAAGATGACCACATCGATTGGCTGCTTGAGAAGAAGAAATATGAGGTCTGTGCTGGTAATTTTTATGATTGTTACAAAAGGTCACAGTCTACAATTACACACAGTAGTTTAATTTCATGTCCTGTTACTGTGGTTTAAATGTGACAGGAGGCGCTGATGGCTGCAGAAATCAGCTTCAAAAACATCAAGAGACACGACGTCCAGAAGATTGGGATGGCGTACATCAACCACTTAGTGGAGAAAGGAGACTATGACAGCGCCGCCAGGTGGGCCAGCCCTCTTCTGAGTATGAGCAGGATTGTAATTGATTGGAGAGGTTTCCAGGGCGTCGGTGTTGATGAGATATTTTAAGATGTACACTTAATTTAAGCCTTTTTGTTAAACCTTGAAAATCCTTGAGGTTTCCCTTATTTACAATGATGTCGAGATACAAAAGAGAGCACAATAAAAACAAACCAAGAAAACGTGATTCTCAGTGAGTACATGTGCACACTGTGGTGAAGCGGTTTGAGATCTCGGTCTTTATTTTTTTTATCTCAGCGGTCAAAGTGCAAGATTCTGACATTTCTGTAAAAGCTGAATATTTAATGTAGAGGCAAAGTCGACGCGATAAGCCACTGAGGCGGTGCACCTGGATTTACTTATTGACACGCTAACGTTACCTTGTAAGATGAATGAAAGTCCAAGTCAATGTCATTGGCTCCACATGTCCATATTTTCTTGGAGCATATTTCTTGTAACTCTTGCAGCAGCTGCTTTGCCGTCAAAAAACTGCTCCTACATTTAATGTCTATCTTTATTCAAAAAGTGCAAAAGAAGGAAAAAAAACCTTGAAACATAATCCAAATCATTATCACCAAGTTACCATGGAAACTGGAAAAATACAAGAAGACTCTGTTTACCTTTTATATTGAAATCAGAGCGAACTTGAAGGCTTTGTGACATTCAAACTCTTAAGTCCACTCACTCATTTTCCAGAGCTTAAATCAGTAGATTGACCTTGATCTGTTTGTTATTTCACACCACTATTTCCTGGGTGAAGAATAACATTTCAAACATAAAGAGAGCATGTTGTTCACAAACTGTATCTTCTTTCTGTATCTATTGATGGGACTATGGCCTCATGCATGTCCGCCGCTTCTAAAGTCAAAAAGCAGAATCTTCTTGTTCAATGTGAATGATTTAAGTGCTTCTCCTTCGTGCAGAAAGTGCCAAAAGGTTCTCGGAAAAAACATGGATCTCTGGGAAAATGAAGTGTACAGATTCAAGACCATCGGACAGTTAAAGGTGAAGGATCTGGTTCTGAATTTCTTTTACTTCATTGAGCTAAAATTATGTGTGTGTTTTCCAGTATCAGCCTTTATCAATATTGCTCCACCTCTTTCCAATGTCAGGCCATCAGCCAGTATTTGCCCCGAGGAGATCTGCGCCTCAGACCGGCCATCTATGAAATGATCCTGCATGAATTTCTTAAAACTGACTATGAGGTACTTTCCCGCTATTAGTCCTGACATCTTGTAACAAACCCGGAATTTAATCTGTTAGTTTGATTGACAGCTTGTCCTGCTTTCTCTGCTGTCCTTAAAGGGTTTTGCCACACTGATCCGGGAGTGGCCTGGAGAGCTGTACAACAACATGGCCATTGTTCAGGCGGTCAATGATCACCTGAAGAGAGACCCCACTAACAGAACGCTGCTCAAGACGTTGGCTGAACTGTGAGTAAAGTTTACAATAGAGTGTATAGTAATGTACCATTTTAGTATCTTATCGAACTCTATTATATGGTATCATATCATATGGCATCCCTTAAAGGCCTGCAACATCTAAGGACTCTCTACGACTTGATAATTTCTGCTGATAAAATTGAATCTTACCTAGCAACCTATCTGTGTTTGATTCCAGGTACACATATGACCAGCGGTACGACAGAGCCTTAGAGATCTACCTGAAGCTGAGGCACAAAGATGTTTACCAGCTGATCCACAAACACAACCTGTTTTCTTCCATAGAAGACAAGATCGTGCTCCTAATGGACTTTGACAAAGAGGTAGAATCCCCATCATGGATGGATGTCATGTTAATTGAGTCATTTTATTGTCATGTTGAGTCTTTTAAAAATCCTCCGAATTAAGACACTGGTCAGTAATATATCCACTGTATGTGTGCTGTCAGAAAGCTGTTGACATGCTTCTGGATAATGAAGACAAGATATCAGTAAGTGTACCTGGCTCCCCTCAGTCTTTAATTAACTGATGTGACTCTGCTGCCTGCTGATGGTGTTTCTCTCCTCTCACTGACAGACAGACAGGGTGGTGGAGGAGCTGGCAGACAGGCCTGAGCTTCTGCACGTGGTGAGTTGATACATCCTTAAACATAACCAGATTCACTCATGGAATTGAACCCAGATCTAATTGCAATCATTTTCTTCACACAGTACCTCCATAAACTGTTCAAGCGGGACCACCACAAAGGCCAGAGATACCACGAGAGGCAGATTGTCCTGTATGCCGAGTACGACCGTCCAAATCTGTTGCCTTTCCTGAGGGACAGCACGCACTGCCCCCTTGAAAAGGTACAACATTCTAATACTTGTATCATTATATCGTACATATATCCGATATAAACTGCAAGTTTCAAGACTCTACAGGACATGACTGATGTGTCCCCTCGTTTCCTCTCAGGCCCTGGAGGTTTGTCAGCAGAGGAACTTTGTAGAGGAGACCGTCTTCTTGCTCAGTAAGTTCTAGTCAAAGGTACATCCCCAAAAAACTACACCTACTGTATATGATATATGTGCTACTGAGGTTTGTACTTACTCCATCATGTGTACAGTATTAGGGGTGGGAATCACCAGAGGCCCCACAATACCTTATGATGATAATTGAGGCAAAATACCATATTATTGCGATTTTAAAGGGGACATAGCATGAAAAATCCACTTTTTCACACAACATATATTTGGGTAAGCTGAGTGTCTACTGACCCACAAAATGTGAAATAAACCCATCCAGTCCTTTGTTTGTGGTTTGCATATGTCTTACAACACAGAGAAAAATGCTCCGTTTCAAAGCTCCACAAGTGCGATAAGTCAGCGTCCGTATGGAGGCAGAGACTAAATACATACTGTGTGTTAAGGTCGGTGTTTTCTACTTTAAGTGTGTTTTGAAATGATGAAAAAGTAATCCAGCACGTTGCTTTCAGGCAGGATGGGTAACTGCAGGCGGGCGCTGCAGATGATCATGGAGGAGCTGGAGGACGTGGACAAGGCCATCGAGTTTGCCAAAGAGCAGGATGATGCAGAGCTGTGGGAGGACCTCATCTCTTACTCTATTGACAAACCACGTATGACACACTCTCCTATTGACTCGGTTATTCTCGTCCTCTTCCTGTATTTTTATTTTAGATTCTGTCATTTTCTCTCTTGTATAACACTCCTCTGCTTTCTGTGTGTCCTTCGATCACTCCCCAGCGTTCATCACCGGCCTCCTTAATAACATCGGTACTCATGTGGATCCCATCCTGCTCATCCATCGCATTAAGGAGGGCATGGAGATACCAAACCTCAGAGACTCACTAGTAAAAATCCTCCAGGACTACAATCTGCAAGTAAGACTTACCGTACATGAGGTTATTTCTTTAAAATCATTTGGATGATGTGTGAACAGGGTTCCTCGCTTGACGTGTAGCTTGTATTCAGTTTAAAAACAAAGAAGATGAAAGGGAAAAACAATGATATCAAACGAGCAATAAATAATTAAATTCGCAAGTTAGGGTTAAATGTCTTTGTTGAATAAAAAGTAAAACAACAGATACAATTAAACTCAGAAAAAGGTTTCATAAATATTTAATAAGTCAACAAGAGACATTAAGATGTTCTGTTAAATATCCTGCTGCAGATTAACTCTAAATCAAGCAAAACACGTCTACCCGTCAAAAACACAAAGATCTATAAAATGAGCAATCAGTGAGATGTGTATTGAATGAAATGATAAAGAGAGCTTACTATATGATCAGACATTAAGGAAACATGCTGTGTTGAAGTGCTTCTCTGACAACAATGCAGCAGTCAGTATGTCCTCCTTCTAACTTTAGATTCTGGTCCTGAATGCTCTGGATTTGTTTGGACCAGAGAAGGTAGGCAGTTTTAAGGCACCCCCACACGGCCGTTTTGGACGCCCCTCGGTTTGCCAGATACGAGACCAGTTATCAGGTCAACCCAATAGGTGTTGCAGCGATGGAAGCGAGCAAGAGAAGTGGTTCAGATAGAAGTGACTGTACCTGACCTAAAAAGCCTCTGCATGTTTCTAATAAGCTCCACGAGCAGAAACGTGATCAAACTAGGATCAATATTGGAGATGCTTTTGAAAAATGGAGAGAGGTTAGAACACAGAAAGGTTTACAGACTAATGCAGAGCTGGATAAACACTCAGGAACTCCCAGGAAAATATTTAGTGATACAATAATGTTGCTTATTTTAAGGACATAACATAGTGTAATAACTTGTTTATTAACTCCCTGTTGTGGCATTTTTGTTTTTTTTCTCAGATTCTTCTGAGGGAAGGCTGTAAAAAGATCCTGGTGGCCGACTCCCTCTCCCTGCTCCAGAAGATGCACCGCACACAGATGAGAGGAGTCCGGGTGGATGGTGGGTGAATCCTCGGCGGTCATGAAGCAGATTCATTCGATATTAAGTCACTTTGATCGATACTCAAACAAGTGTTTGCTTTTACTTTCAGAGGAGAATATCTGTGAATCATGTCATGCTACCATATTACCATCAGGTAGGTTTATAGTTAGGTATCCATGTTGTTTTTTTATTGTTGTGATGCATTTGAGCATTTGAGTCATGGCTGATAATGTGACAAACATGTGTTTCAGACATGGCCAAACCCTTTAATGTGGTGGTGTTTCACTGCAGACACATGTTTCACAAGGAGTGTTTACCTTCTGCAGGAACCGTGAGTGTCTCTCTCAGAACTTTTCGATTTTCATTCCTCATAAGATTTATTTTCATCGTTTGTGTCTCAAAGAACCCGAGTGACTGAGTGATTGATGTTGAGACTTCTGTACCTTCTCCTTCCTTTTAGATTCCTGGTGTGCAGTTTTGTAACATCTGCAGTGCAAAGAGGCGTGGGCCGGGCAGTGGAATCTTAGAAATGAAAAAGTAACAGTGACTTATGCACTCACAATGTCATTATTAATGCTCTTATCCCTCCCGCTGTTGATTTCTCTTTACTGTCAGCTGTCAGTACATTGATCAATGAATATAACTTCCCCTCGCTCGCTGAACTGAACACTGGTAAGAATGCCTTTATATTGGATTGTTTCTGTATATTTATTTCTAACAACTGTAGAATACTGCACTTGTTTTGCCTCAAACTAATGTGATGTGGTGATGACATATCTGCATTGTCTGAAAAATAAAATCTCAGAAAAAATGGAGGCTTGTTTTTTGTCTGGTAATTGTGCATTTCTTCACTTAAGTCAATCCTGTTGAGTCTATCCATAAAAATTAAATGACAAAAGTGTTTTTTAAAATGTCCTCAGAGCTTTGCTGTAAATTAATATTTAGGATAAATATAAAAAAGCTGAATCAATTTCAGCACATCAGGAAGATTTATTTGTTGTGTTCAGCTATCATCTTTTAAGATTTAAGAAAAAACATATTCACTGGCAGTTTTTATAATAAAAATGTTTTTTTATATATCTTTGTTTTGTCGGTTGTCTCTCAACCGAAAGGCTGGGGGTTCAAAAAGTGATTATAATAATATTAATATTAAAAATAATTAAAGACATGTTTTTCTTATAGTAAAACGATCACTAAATTAGTTTCGGCTAATTTTGAACACAAAGGTAACCATAGATGTCTTTGTTTGCCTCCGGTTAAAAATAAATAAACGTAAAAAGAGTAAAACACCGTATTAAAATGTCTAAAACTTTCATCTCGAGTTTTGTGCCCGGTGGGATGCTGCGTCACTTCCGCCGTTTCCCTCCGGAAGTACAGTTAATTTTTATTCACAGGAAAAAAAAAAACAGCTGTTGTTGAAAAAGAAAACATCAAACTACATTTGCTTGGCGCATGCCTTGCCTTCATATCCTCGCAGACTTAAATACCGTAAGAAATGTTCTTCCCACTATCCTCTTCGTGTGTCTGGATGTTGTTTTGCTGACTTGAATAACGAAGTCTCTTTTCGCTCATTTGTTGCGAGTTAGCTGCTAGCTGTTAGCTCCCACCGCTGTGCACTTGAAGCTAGCACAACTAGCCACTCCGAGCTAGTCAACTGACCATTTCTGTTTCTGCCGACAACTACTGGTGACAAACAAATACGTGGGGCTTTGAAACATTCATGAAGATAGTTACATATGATGGTGAATAAGTAAGTAGATATAGATCGTACATTGTGTGACTCGCCTGCCACATTTTAAACTGCGATATACCTGTGTTTATGTCCCACGTTAGCCGTGTTGCTTGGTAGAATAACCACCTAACACATCATTTATTATACTTAACAATAACAAAAACATTAGTCTTCAACACTATTGTTCTTTTTTGGTCTGGGATTAATGCTTTTTGTCATATTGTGTGATGGTATCTTCTCCTAATCTCATGTCATTACTGTACAGAAAAGTTAAACAGGAGGTGTAGTTGTGCCTGAAGAAGTGTTAACGGCCTCTGTTACTAATAGTGACATAAGACTCCTCTTGCATATTAAGTAAGTGTGTACTAGCCAATTAGAGACAGAGTAGGGAGGGTCATCCCTTCACCATCCTACTGAATACTGTCAATCAATCAGAGGAGATTTAGAAGTGGGTATACTCTGTAAACCTGCCTATACCCTGCACTACACCACTGGGAGGGAGGCTTATTACCAGGGCTCCTCGATTATGTCAAAAGTCAAAATCACGATTATTTTGGATCAATAAATCAATCTTTATTTGTGTAGTGCCAATACACAAGTGTTATCTCAAGACACTTTACAAAAAGCAGGTAAAAGACCTTACTGTTGGGATGGGATAAAATGCAGGAAGAGGGATAGGGAGCAAGGTGGTTCAAGCAGGGATGGGGGGGGGGGGGGGGTGTGGGGGGTGCTGGTAATCACTAATTGTAAACACGATTTTACAACATATGGATCACGTGTAATTATCGAACGTAAACACTCTGAACACACTGAAAAGCAAGCAGTAAATAAGTGAAAAAATAGGAATATATAATGAGTAAATTGTAAATGACTATGTTTTAGAGATAGCGGTGATGTACTCGTGTTCAAAATATGATAACAAACATAATTTAAACTGTGGACATACAAGAGAAACACGACGTGAGGCACAGTAATCACTTGTTTTTATGATCGTGGGAAGATGAAATTCAAATTGAAACTCGATTAATTTCCCAGCCCTACATGTTACTTCTTGCTTATTATACTAAACAGATATTTAGAATTAAGTTGCATCTCTTCTGTTGCCCTGGCTAAAGGCCTGGCTTAAGTGCACGGTGAAGTTATTCTGTTTTTGTCAAATGTTTTTGACAGGATGCCGGCCTCAGAAGGAGGACCAGCTCCTCATGACTCTCAGCCTAAGATGAAGAGGCCAGATGAGGATGGGGAGGCTCTGCCATCAAAAACTGCACCAGCTACCATTAATAGAGCCCTTAAAACAGGAACTGCAGGAGAAACGACAGCAGCTCCCAGGACTAAGAAAAAACGGTCTGCCTCAGCGGAAAGAGGAATTAAGCCTGCCAAGTCATCCAAACAGAGTTCCCCTCCAAAGGATTCCAGCAAAAACATTTCTGATCCACCTGTTAAAAAAGCCAAGCTCCTAAAAGCCACAAGTGCCTCCTGTGGAGAAGCTCCCTCCAAAGCTAACACCAAAGCTTCCCTAAAGCGAACAGCCTCCACAGAGTCAGAGGATGAATTCAGTAGTGATGGTAGTAAGACTGACCTCTTCAGAGAGAGGGATGAAGGGGACAAGGCCCGCTGCATCCGAAAATATTCTAATAGAGTAAAAGCCAAGCGCAAAGCTGAGGAGCTGCCGTCTGACCTTCAGGAAACAAGCCAAGGTTCCCCATCAGAACCAGGGGGCACCATTCAGATGGACCATAATTATGGTAGATTTTCTGATTCATCAAGTGGGCAAAGTGTGAGTGAAAATTTTCAGGATGAGAAAAAAGAATCTGTTACTGAAAGTGAGGGTAACAACATTTTAGTTCATGCTGCCCAAGTAGAGTCAATGGAAACATTGGTCTCTGTTGATCAAAGTAAGCATGAGGAATTAAAAACATCAGAAAACCAGAGGCTGGAGGATAAGGAAATACCTGCATCATGTAGAGAAACTCTAGACTGTGTCAGTGAAGTCACAGATACACCTGGCATCACATCGGAGGTAGGAGAAAGTGAAAAGACAGACCTTGAGGATTCCTTAAAAAGTCAAAAGGTTTCAGATAATGAAACACAAACCTCTCCACAGGATAAACTGTATTCTAGGCAGGCAAATGAAAAGACAGATTCAGCTCAGAGAGATGTGAGCAGTAAACCTGACATACAGGAGGCCACAGAATCTGTGTCTGAGGAGGTGAGGTTAGATATCAAATGTCAAAGTAAGGAAGGAGAGCATAAAGTGCAGGGAGTCGTTGAAGCAGCCAGTATCTCTGCCGGTATAGAAGCACTGTGTCACGATAAAAGCATAAGTCGAATTCCTGATAGACAGACTGAGGAAAATGTAATGACGACAACAGAGTCTGTTGGCAACCCAATGACTCAGACAGACCTCAGTTTTAAAATTCAAGTTAGTTTTAAAGCAGAATCAAAGTCTGATCATCTACAGGATGGGGTAAGCCATGAAGTGACAGGTAGAAATTCCAACTCATGCGATGTGAACGATATAATCAGAAAGTCTGAAGAAAAGCTTGAAGACAGTGAAAGAAAAGGAGTGGAGTTCCTGTCGAGTCAGGTTGTTGAGGGACCGCAGTCTTTAACTGATGTGCAACTGAGGCAAGAGGTCAGGACGACTGAAAGCTGTATAGAAACACTGACACCAGATTGTAAGGCTGCTCAAGAGCAGACTCACAGCGAGGTGCTTTCCGCTTGTGTCACAGTCTCAGAGGGTCAGATAGACGTGGACACACAGACTAAAATAACAACAGAGGAGATGTCTGACTCCGCACAAAACCATGAGAACCACAGAGTGAATGAGAAAACTACAGAAACAATTGTTGAGATCGAGGAAAATTCCACAAGTATGGAAGAAGAAATGAAGATTAAACATAATAGTCAAGTCAAAATGGATTTACAGGCTTCGGCTACATCACATCATCAAATGTTTAATCAGGATGCAACAGTGGAAATACGAAGCCAAGAGAGCGAGGAATCTACCACATGTAATCAGGATAATGTGGTCAACTCCAAAACAATGGAAAATAAGGGCATAGTAACCTTTGAACTGGCTGTTGGACCTGAGAGCCAAGTCGAAACAGAAACACAGATTACACCAACATCAGAGATTTGTAGTCCAGTACCTACAGTTGAGGTTAAAAGCCAGGAAGTCATTGAATGCACCACAAACATATCTATTCAGAGTCAACCAGATGTTGTTATTGGAAATTCTGAAATATTGGAAAATGAAGATGTGGTGAAAGTTGATTTTACTAGTGGACCTGAGGGTGTGACGATAATGACATCAGAGATCTCTACAATGGAAGAACAAAGCCAGGAGAGTTCACAAACCGGAGGAGGAGGAACAGAAGACGTGTCTGATAAAGCACAGACACTTCCAATTAGAAATAGTCAGAGCACTGAAGATGAAGGCAGGGTGTATGTTGAATGTGTTAATGCTGCTGCTGAGACTCAAATAGAAGTGGACATGGAGACTACAGCAACATCATCAGAGGTTTCTGATTTGGCACCTACAATAGAAACACAAGTCGGGAACAGCCAAGAAGCCACTGAACCCGCAGAAGACGCTTTTGTGAAGGTTCAAAAAGGCCCCATGATTCAGACTCCCGGGAGTAACGGAAAGGAAAACGAAGTTATCAAAGAATGTGTCACTGTAACTGAAAATCAAAGAGAAATGGATTTACAGACAGCAACAACACCAGAGGAGGTTTTTGATGCAGCAAATACAGAAGAAACTAAAGTCAAGAAGAGCAAAGAAGCCTCTGAACCCACAGCAAACATATCGGAAAAAGTACAAGAAGGCCTAATGATTCAAATTCCTGAGACTGACAAAAACGATACCAAGTTAATCAAAGAATGCATCGGTACAACAGAGAATCAAAGAGAAATGGATTTGCAGACAGCAGCAACACCAGAAGACTTTTCTGATCAAACAACAGCACAAAAACAAAGCCAGAGAGGTCAGAGAGTCGATGACCATACGACAGACATTGAAGTGCAGACGGATGTTATCATTGCCAATACTGAGAGTGAAGAAAACAAGGTTATCACAGAATGTGAGGATGCTCCTGAGAATCAAACAGAAATGGATTCACAAGCAACAATAGCACCAGATGAGATGTGTATTCCAACATCACCAGTGGAAATACAAAGCCAAGAGGTCAGTGAACACAGTACAAAAGATCTGGTGACTTCAGGTTGTGAAAATGAAGACAATGTGATCTCTGAATGTGATGATGTACCAGGCCTTCTTGTAAATATGGAAACAACACCAATGGTAACGGAGATTCCTGATGCAGCAGAACAGCAAAACCAGGGGACGGTTGATGTTGAGGAACAAAGTAATACTTTATCAAATGGCATCCCAAAACCTTTTCCTTTGGCTGATTCTGATCGTAGAAAAAATCAAGACATGCAGCCAAATTCAAGAGCTGTTACTATCCAAGCTGATATGGAGCTTTTAAGGGAACCATTAGAACAGGTAGATTCTGTGATAGAAGAGGAAACCGGGAGCAAAGTGATTAATGAGGTCAAAGAAGCGGGTGTTATCGTTTCCTCTGATAAGGCTGACCAAACAGTCTGTAATATTGAAGGACACAGAGGAGGAGCTGGAAGCAATGAAGTGATAGTTTTTGTTTGCAACCAACCAGACGACATGGATGTTGTAATTCAGGCTTCAGAAGAGCAGAATAAGATGGTCAGCCAGTCGGAGGTTGAGATACATGAACACCAGGTGGTCTATGAGCCCATTAGTAGCCCAGAGAGTAATGATGATAGAGACATTTCCACAGTACCAGTGAACCATGGTGGCTTTTCTTCGCTGGATGTACATAACTCAGAGACCCATCGGATTGAAGGAGATTTCTCTACAAATGGAGAAAACAGGGACATTTGTCACCAACAACTGGAAGCTGCTGAGCAACTAATTTGCGCCTCAGACAGCCAAGAAGTAAAAATGGAAGTACAGACTTTCGGTGTGCCAGAGAGTTGTGTGTCTGCACAGTTCGAGCAGGGTGAAACAAGTGTGGATTTGAAACAAGTGGCCGTGATCAGCTCTAGCGATGACATCAGCATGCCAGATGGCCAGTCTGAAGTTGTGACAGAGAAAAGTGTGAGGAACGGGTATCCAGACTGTGTAGGTGCCACAGAGGTTTCCGACCACGTGCAGGAGGACGCTGGGCTCCAGGAGGTTACAGACGTCACAGTGACAACTACCACAGCCACAACTGAAGTTGAAATTCCAGATAGTACCTCAGAGCAATTTGTAATCTTGGAACCAGTCCTAGAGAATGAAATTCACTTTGATATTGTTACTCAAGCTGCAGCTGAATCGGGATTGTCAGCCTCGCTTTCAGAGCATTTTAGCCCAGACAGTGCTTTAGTAGGCGATGTGGAAAATCAGCAGGCTTTAAATGGTTCCCATCAAAATGTCACGATCCCTGAAGGGAAAATGCAGCAGTGTCAAACATCTGGGGATGTCAGAGATCCCACACCATCCAATTCAAGTGATTGGGTGATCAGGCCTGCAGCAGAAATTCCCCCTGAGGATAGCGTTGAGGGTGTTCACAATTCTGACCATAGCCAGCAACACTCGTCTGACATCATGGAATTTAATGCTCCAGAGATTGAAATAACAAACCATCAAGTCATGAATGAAGACTGTAATGATCTGGTGTTAGAAAATTCGGATGATTTGGTTTTACAAGAAGTGCAGATTCTGGAGGAAATAGAGATTGGTCGTGAGATCGTAGTAGCAGAGGAGGAGAACGATGAAGATACTGACATTTCAATCATAGAAAAGCCCCAAGAAACACCCAAGGAGGTCCCTGCTAACACCTTGGAGGTAAAGGTTGATGAGACAAAGAAAAGTGACAACTGCGTCACTAACTTGAAGCAAAAAAGAACAACTGAGAAGACTGATGATGACAAAAAGGGAGTTGAGGCAGGAAAACCCAAGAAACAAGAAATGAATACTCAGGCCAGAACCAAAGCCCGCCTGGCAGCTCTGGCTGAGCAAAAGGCTGCAGCAGCTAAGAGACCAGCAAATAGACAGCAGATGAACCTCTTAGCCCTTTGTCAGGAGATTGCAGAGGACATTGCTACCGACAGTATGCTTTTGAAGAGGATAGAGGAAGAAAAGCAAGCGGCGGCGGCAGCAGCAGTGGTGGCAGCGGCAGCAGCAGTAAAAAGTGAAGCCGGCAAAAAGGAAAGTCAACCTGAGAAAACACAGGAGGTAGACACTGTTAATGTTGCTCCACCTGCAGGACCAGAAGAGTGCTCTGCTTCTGCAACACCTGCGACTGAGGAGGCATCTGTAGCCCAGGTCTCCACGGCGGCTTCAGCTGTGGCTCAGCCTGCTGAAGAGTCAAAGCCTGCTGAAGAGTCCAAGCCTGCTGCAGAGACTCCAAAGAGGCGTTTCTTCATCTCACAGGTTTCTGTGCCACTAAAAGCACACGAGAAAAAGAAGCTGACTAGGTATCAGAGACTAAGACAGGTTGAACTGCAGAGAGAGAAAATGTCCTGGGCACGTGTAAAGAAACTTAAATCTGATCAAGCGAATCAGATGTTTTCAGACATGGATTGGCAAGGACCCCTCTCTTCGTTTTCTGTGACTCCTGTGAGCATTGCTCCACAACCAGCAGCCAGTCCTTCTAAAACTCCTCTCCCAAGTCCTTCCTCAACCAGCAAGCCTGCATCACCCAAGGCAGAAGTTTCCAAGGTAGACAGTCCTAAGGCTGAACCTGCTAAAACAGAAACCCCTCAAACCGACCCTACCAACAAGGAACCTACAACAACTGAACCTAGTAAACCTGAACCTGCTACAACTCCAACCTCTAAAACTGGGACTCCTGTAACTGAAACCCGTAAATCTACAAGGCTGAGTCAGGCTCAAACTTCAAAAGCAAACACAACTCCTGCCCCAAAAGCGACCAAATCACCAGCCAAGAGGACCCTCCCAGCAGTACCCCCTCCCATGCCCAATGGACTCAAATCTCAAAAACAGAAGCCTGTTGAGTACATTCCATACAAACCCAGGCCTAAGTATTCCTTTGATGACTTTGAACTCGATGATGACCCCTTACCTGTAGCTCCAACAAAGCCCAGGCCTCAGACAAGACCCATGCAGACGACACGACCAAACATTCAGTCAAACCCAGCAGCTCAATCTAGACCCACAGTTTCATCACAACTTGCCGCCCAAGCAAAATTAAAAGCTCAGACCACAGCTGCTGGACAGATCTCAGGTCAGTCAAAGCCCTCTGGTTTCCCCCATCCACAGTCAAAGTCTGCTGTTGCGTCAACGCCCCAGTCAAAAGCACCAGCGACTCTGGCAGCTTCTTCAAAAGGTGTCCCTTCAGCTCAGGCTCAGTTAAAGTCTCCTGTTTTGACCACTCCTCAGCCAAAAACTGTTTCAGCTTCAGGTCAGGCCAAGACTGGTGCTTCTGCTTCTCCCCAATTAAAGCCTGCTGGAAGTGGGAGTACATTCCAGGTCAAGCAGTCCACTTCAACAACCCCCCAGCCTGCTGCTTCAATCACATCTGAAACAAAGCCTGCTGCTGCTCTTAATGCTAATTCTCATAAACCCCCAAGTTCAACGTCAGCAGAAGACAGCAAATGCAAGGTAACTCAAATATTAATCATGCGGTAATCTGTTAAAACAAAAAACAGTATGCTGACTGGTGATGTTACTTATCGCTCCTTCATTCTTCCATAGGAAACTGCTGGTCCACTTCCATCAGCTCCCACATCCTCTGTTCCCTCAGGAGTAAACTCCAAGGAGTCTGATGGCACGCAGAAGTGTGAAGAAAAGCCAACTGGTTTGTATTTCTTTGGCATCCTGGCACGATTCTGCCGTGCATGTTACTGTGACTGATTCTGTCTGCAGGATATCTTTTAGTATGTTACTGTCCTCATTTGTACCCTGAAGCACTTCATTTTCTCTGAGCTTTTTTAACTGGATTATGAAGAGACACACATTCTGTAATGTGTGAAGACAGTTTGGTAACATTTTATATTAATTATCCAGAAGATTAGAGGGTGTGCCAAAGTTTTTACTTATTAAATGGCAGAGAAAGCTTAAAGTGTGTTTAACAATCGTGCCTTCTCTTACAGTCGCTGCTGTTGATCCTTCTCCGGTGGATAAAACAGAAACAGACAAGACATCTGAAAAACCTTGTCAAGTGTAAGAACTTTTATCTGTAGTCATTTGACATGTTGTCCTTGTAGCAATGGAAACATGAAGTCAATGTGATGTTTTTTTATTCCCCAGAAGAGCAGCCAAGCCCAAAGACGGCGAGACTCCCCTCTCTGAAGCTTCTCTGCAAAAAGAAGTCAAGAAGCTAAAAGAGACAGATAAAGATGGCACCCAAACAATTATTGTAAGTGAACACGTTCATTTCCTCATCCCTTCCTTTTGCGAGGTGTATTTCGCTGCAACGAGAGATTGATTGTTTTCTTTTGTCTCGTAGGATGCGGGACAGAAGCACTTTGGAGCGGTGGCCTGCGGTGTGTGTGGGATGCTCTACTCTGCTGCCAACCCTGAAGATGAATCTCAACATTTACTTTTCCACAACCAGTTCATCAGCGCTGTCAAATACGTGGTGAGAGCAAGTTTCCTTGAATGATGGGTCTCATATTTGTTTCGCCTACTGTCTCACAATATTGACTCATCAGGAAACGCGCGGATGCATTTACTGAGCGAGCGTACACACGCAGTGTTTTGAGCACTTAGTTCTCCTTGACACATGAGAAAATTAACTTTGAGGCGGCTTGTCAAAATTGTTGATACCTTGATCCTTTTGGATACCACGTGGTTGAATCATACATTCTCCAGTGTTTTTATTACCGGTGGTATCAAAAAGTGTTAAAGCTTTAAAGAAACTACAGATTATCATTCATAATTAAACCCAAAGCTGCCATGAGAGAAAGATTGAGAGCTGCGGGGGTCCAATCCAAATTTACAGGCAAATACAGATGTTTCTCAAAACCTTGAGTCTTGTCATGAAGATGCAAAACGTTGCTTTTACATCTCTTACAAACAGAGAGCAGATGAGGTGGTTGAGATCATCTTTTCACATAGGCCTAATAAACGTGTGTGTTAGGAGAGGGTTCCTGCTTTTTGGTCTGATGCTGCACACATCCCTGATAAATATATGGATTGCTTTTTGGTTTCTCTTACATAATGAAACCTTTATTTTTTGTCGATTCTTTCAGGGATGGAAAAAGGAGAGGATTCTCGCAGAGTTTCCCGATGGCAAGATCATTCTTGTCCTGCCAGACGATCCCAAATATGCTCTGAAGAAGGTACAGTGTGTTTGATCTCTTTGGCTTGAGCGATCAAAACACGAGCAAATGATTTCATCATTACACCCAAACGGTTTGTGTCTCAGGTGGAGGAGATCAGGGAGATGGTGGACAATGACCTCGGCTTCCAGCAGGTGGAGACAAAGTGTCCCTCTCAAACCAAGACGTTCCTCTTTATCTCCAACGACAAGAAAGTGGGCGGCTGCCTGATAGCAGAGCACATACAAGAGGTAAGAGACAACAGTTTGGTTATAGCAAAGAGATGTGTCTGTATGGATGTATATATTATTGATACAGCACATTTCAGCTACAAGGCGACTCAGAGTGCTTCACAGAAGACATCAGAAGCGTGTAGACAACGAAACATTAAGCTCACTAAATAATTGATCACGGGTGTCAAAATATTTAATAAAATCTAAATAAAAAGATCCCAAATAAATAGAGAAATATGACTTAAGTAACTTAATAAAAAATAACTAGGGCGCGACCGATATGGGATTTTTGGGGCCGATATCGATGTTGGGGAGGGATGCTATTTGACTGGAGAATAAATCTAGTAATATCGGCGATATATACATATCTGCGATAAAAGAAGCCAATACCGATAGTCACTGGATATGCTTATATTGGCTGATATTATCGGCTAGCTGATTAATCGGTCGGGCTTTATAAATAACTTCCGAGTTGTAATGGTGGTGTTTTCTGCTCTGAGCACTTTTTAATGTTATATTGCTCTGAAGTCCCAGATGGACACAGATTCACCTGGTGGTCTCGCCTAATTGAGATTGATTTAAGCTCACAGTTTGCTCCGTCTGTGTTCGGGCACAGCCCTAATGTGAACCTGGAAAACCTCACCTAGGGGTGCTGTGGTCGTTGTGGGTGCCACAGTCGTTACAGTTCAACATTTGTTTTGGAGAACTGCATCAGGTCTGTCAATAACCATTACTCTGCCGTTTGGCTGCTCCTCACAGGGGTACAGAGTGATCGAGGAGCCCTCACCTGAAGGCTCTGAGGGAGAGAAGGTGATGTTTGAACGTCAGAGAGCTTGGTGCTGCTCGACCACTGCAGAGCCGGCCATCTGTGGAATCAGCCGCATCTGGGTCGTCAACATGATGAGACGCCTGGGCATCGCCTCGCGCATGCTCGAGTGCCTCAGGTTGGTGTGTCTTTAAATCTTTAAATTTGTTCCAAAATGAAGACACATTTATTTATTTTATTTTTTTGCTTTGACAGGAACAACTTTGTCTTCGGCTCATACCTGAGAAAAGATGAGATTGCTTTCTCCGACCCCACGCCCGATGGAAAACTCTTTGCCACGCATTATTTTGGCACTTCTCAGTTTTTGGTTTATAACTTTGTGAGTGGAACTCCTTCATCCCAGCCCAAAACGGATGCAGTATGACAGTCTTCAGGAGAGGTAACATCGGATTTAACCGAGACACTCACTGACCAACTGGACGCAGCGTCTAACACAGAATCTGTATTAGGATCATTAACAAAAAGAAGAAGCTGTAAACGACTCCTTGGAGAAGACACATTGGTTTAAATCTCAGGATGAAAACAACAAGGTGTTGTTTAAAAAAAAAGTTATTAATTCACCCTTTAACCCCTTCCTGAATCGTATTTTCTCAAAAAGAGTATTTTCTTTTATACATTTTTAAGTAAACAATTGGTCTTATTATCAGTATCGAGTTTACACGCATGAACTGACAGCAATAGAAATCAGAGCATTTCATTCTACTCTCAATCCCTGAAAGGTGAACAACGGACTGCATTGATAACGATTCCTGTCCTGTTTTATACTCAAACAATGTAACATGTACAAGGAGCTTTTGTTCATGTTTAACTCTTTACAGTCGGCTGTTTGCTCTAAGCATTCTCCATGATGCTTCCACATCACGGTTACGGTTGAAGGCGGTTCGGGTTGATGTATTTTTCCCACCAGTGCCCTTGATTTCACTTTCCCGTTTATTGCAACATTTCAAACCAATCATGTACACCAGGCGACTGCATCGGTTGGACTCATTTCCAGCATCAGTTTGGAGCGACGTCGTGCGTCAGGAGAAACTGTAGCTTGGGCATTTATCGACTGCTCTAACTTTCTTAGATCACCTCGCCTGTTTTTTTTCCAAGCTGAGCCATAAACTGTACACCATTTAGCAGGGCATTGTAGCCTATACTGTATGGGTGATCTTTTTTATTTTTAATTTCTCAGAGACTGTCTATTGCTTTGTTTGTGCCTGAATGAATAATGTGCGATTTCATTTTTTTGTTCATGTTTGCCGACCATACTTGGCTTTTTATTGCATTAGTCTAGAGTATCATCCTCCTACTTCTTAGTGGAAACAGATTCAAATGTATATCAAATTATAATGTGGATTTATGAATACTATAACAAAGTGTCTAATGGAAATGATGTGCACCATCAGGGTCTAACAGGTATTTGAATGATGCTCATCCAGGTTGGCCTTCATGAGTATTTGCTCAGTGACTAACACAAGGCTTCGAGATGAAGCCACTCACTACACAGACGTTCAGTATCATTGTAATCCATCCCTTAGGTTCTTCTTTCCTCTCGTTGCTTTTAGAAGGGTGTGTCGTGTAAGAAAAAGTACTTTGATTTATACGAAGCTGTTATGTAAATATTTATTTAAATAATAAACGATTTAAAACATTTGTGTTTGCTCATTTTTATTGGAGGACACATCATCAGGTGGGTGTTGGATTGTTTGACCCTTCTTCTAAAGGTTGGCCTGCTGCTAACCCCCCCTGACTGATGTTTCCCTTTTCAGTCCTAAAGTCTGGTATGAGTCACCACTCCCATCTAGTGGACATTGTTGTTGTAACCCCTGCATTTACTACGGTGGCTGGGAAGTGCAAACTAACATTACAAAGTGTGAAGAACATTTGAGACAAATCAAATTTTTATATTTTAAGGAAGAAAATTACAAGATGCGAAACACCATACAAATGACAACAAATAAACATTTTAGAAAAAATATTGACAAGATGCAAAACACTTTTTGGAGTGTTGAGACAATAAGTGCTGGAAAGGGGATGCACTAAATGTCAGGAGTGACCTGGAAGTTATTGAGTGAGCCATCAATGGATTCATTTTGGTGTAAGGACTGTGAAATGTGGTGCACAGAGTTTATGTTGACCGAACGACCTTTTTTAAGTTTTTCAGAACCCAACTGAGACAGTCAATGCACAGTCTTTCCATGAAAACATATTAATTGTTAATAATAACTCACTCGATCACTTCCGGGTCACTTCAGAAATTTGGTACATTCCCTTTCCGGCAATATTGTGTTGTTTGTTAATGTCTTTGGGGACTGGTAAAAGGGTTCTGCCACTTGTAAATTTGTCTAAGCGCTCTTGTGTTTTGCATCTTGTAATTTTGTTTCCTAAAATGTCTCAAGTTTTGCGAAAGTGTTTCACACTTTGTAATTTTGGTTTGCACTTCCCAGCCGTGCATTTATTTTCTTGTTTAAATAAATCATTATCTCCAGAATGCTGCTGATACATATGAATCGAGGTCTTTAATGGCAGGTATATATTGACTAAGTGTCAAATGTGGGACTTTTTCTTGCTGTCATGTTTTCTCTTTCCAGTTGCAGATATAAACAATCCCCCCTCTTAGTGCATTCCTCGACACTCCTGTCACAACACGGGCCAACCCGATGGCAACTTCTGAGAAACAAAACAACCTTAGAACAACATGGATACTTCCTCAGGCAGAGAGTGAGAAAACAAGAGGCCTCCGCTCCTCCTCAGAGATGTTGATACTGATCAGCAGGAGAAAACAACTGAACTGAGCTTCCTAAGGTATCTCCAACTCAACAATCATCTTGACCTGTTGACTTGTATAGATGGGACCACCGCCACCTTCTGATTTACCCTTCAAAACTTGTTTTACAGTGTGCTTTAGAGTTGTGGTACTCGGTCTCGAAACCTCTTTTTGAATGTCTCGGTCTTCGACTGGACGGACTCCGGATTATAAATCATGACCACCACTGACAGGCTACTTTTCTACATCATTACTGTGATTTGAAGGAAATCACCTCTTTCTAAAAGAACAATTAATTCATAATTAGATTTTTATCACCTGGTTACAGCCGCAACCTTCCCGGTGTTATGATCTAAGTGAGTGACGCCTGCTGCACATAGTATGATGAATTTTCTGTGATATTTATAATCTTGGTTTTGTCTCGGTCTTGCCCTGCCTTGCTCTTTGTCGTGACTCGTTCTCGATCCCGAAATGTCTTGGTCTTGTCTCGGAGCACTTTGGTCTCAGGTATGTCTTGGTCTCGGTTAGTGTGGTCTTGACTACAACACTAGTGTGTATTATCCATCCAATTTAAACCTGAAAAAAGAGTAATCACAAGGACAAAAAAAAAAGGAATACCATCTGTAAATACACACATTTATTCTTACAGGTCAGTTTAAAGAGACACAGTTGTCACAGCTGCCACATTGTACACCATAAAAATATTCATTCTTATTAATAAGGTGGGGTTATTGTTAAAGTATGCTAAGCTATTCTTATTAAAAATCAATCATTTCTTATTTACACTTTACACAACCAATTTACAAAATCTTACATCAAGCACCGAACTTAATCACAATGTCTACAGTCTCCACATCAGGTGTGTCACACTCAGATGATTTCTTGACAGTAAGGGGGTGGGGGGAATAAAGCATGCAGGATTTCCCTCAGTACGAGCGTGAGCTCTGACCACCGACTGACCCGTTTGCTCGGTGTGGAACTCGTGGGATTGGCCTTGTTGCGTGACATCTGCTGGGAGTTTATCGGGTTTTAAGAGTTTTAAAACAAGATTACAGTAATGCTCTGGGTGCTCGATGTGTTGACAGGCAACCACCCATAAGAAGAACAGAGCTGCTCGGAAGTGTGAGTGGCAAATACACAATCGTGTTTTTGAGAGAGCGAGAGAGAGAAAAACAACTATTGCTTATTTTACAAAAACATGATAAGTGAAGCACAGGCTCGTTAAATATACATGATACAATATGAAGGTTGGATGGAGGTTAATGCATTGTTTGTGCACCTGTGACACGTTGGTACATATTTTGTAGTTGGCTGAAATGAGTTGACATACAAGAGTTTTTAATGCCAAGGCTATGGCAACAACAAAAATGTAGGCACCAAAGACAAAATATAAAACTGTAGCCTAACAGTTCATGTATTTAGACATAAAAAGAAAAGTCCTCAGTCCTTTTGTGAGTGTTGATTAAAGACAAAGAAATGTCCTCAAAGAACGGGACAATTCTGGCCACAAAAGTCATACAGTAAATCCAACGCGTCTGGTTCCTGAAGCCTTCTGTTCATTACACCGTGACCTTTCCCAGGCTGCACGACAACAACCTCGCCATCTGCTGGAAGCTCTACCAGCGGGTGCACTTTGTTATCCATCTTCTTAAAGTCTGTGACGCCAACATTGGGCAGCATGCTGTTCCTCTCTGCTGGCATTTTGGTGTCCTCTGAGTCGTCCTTTGTATCTGTTATACTGTCATCATTTGCACTGCCTTTGCTAACCACACTGATGTCCTCCTGCCACGCGTCCGAGTCACTAGCATGGGGCAAAGAGAAGTAGGTGCACTTCCTTGAAAGTGAAAGCTTCTTGTCTTCCAGTTCAGACTCTTTGCTGGGAAGTGAATATGAAGATTTCTCCTCTGAAACCATTCCTTCGTCTCGAGGGCCGCTTGTAAAGGTTTTGTTTATTCCAACCGGGTCTGAAAGAGACTTTTTGATTTGTGTGTTCTCACTGATGAAGAACAGTTCAGTATTGATGGGAACACTGTGTCCAGGCACGACTTTTGCATTAAAAGCAATGCAGCGTGTTGCCTCGGTTAAGTTGTCCAGAGCACTCGTGGAATTGAAATAAGACAACTCAGGCATTGCTTTTGACTGAGCTAAATGAAAGGGAGACAAAATGCTGGATTGTTCATTCTTTGTCTCTTTTGGGGCAGATGGTGGCCTTTCGTTTGCTTCCTGGTCAGTGTTACCATTTCTCATGCCATAAAGTCTTTCAATTGTTCTTCTGACAAAGCCTTTACTTATGGATTTCTGTGCTGAATCATCTTCACTACTGGACAGTTCACTGGACGTCTGAGACTGGTACCCCGCACTGGTTGAAGTCTGTGCTCTCAGCTCAACCAGCTCTGATGAGTTCGGGCTTGGGAAAGGTCTATGTCCCTGCTGAATATCTGTGGCACTCTTTGCGAGGAACATTTCCCTGATGGATCTGACTCTGTTGCCTTCGGGCTCTTTGGTTATAACACCAGTGGAGTCGTAGCTAAAAGACAACGATGACTGAGGAGCTGATCTGCTGCAAGGCGCTGACTGAGACTTGGGAGAATCCACAACCTCGGGCTCAAGAGGGACATTTCTATGTGAAAAACGTCTTTTGGGAGAACTTTCTTTTGAGTTTCTCCCCGTCTGGCAATCAGCTACTTGCTTTTCCAGGAGAGTCACTCTCTCTGCTACAGTTTGGGATAGGATTTCTTCAGAGTGATGCTTGGGTTTTTCCACAGCCTTTTCACATTTTGTGTCTTCGGACTGTGCTGCAAATGCAACAGTCTCCTTCATTTCTGTACAGTTCTCTTCTACATATATGTCCATGATGATGTGTTCCTCCTCTGAGCTGGAGTCTTTTCCATAACAACTTAATTCTTCCTCGTGTGAGCCTCTGATTCGTTCACCCTTTATTGTGCGTTGCTGCACCTCAACATGTTCTTCACAGCTGTTGTGGTCATTCCCGCTATCCTCATCTGCACTAAGTTTGATCAAATAACTATTGTCTTTCCTGTTATATAAACCCTGATTCTCAATCACAATGCTTAGACCCCCAACAGTATTCTGACTTCCTGTCTTATCACACGTCTGTCTTTTATCAGTGAGGTAGTCCTCTTCTTCTGAGCTTTCCTCGTCCTCCACTGTCTCTTCTGTCAAAGCTGTTAAAGGTTTACATACTTCTGTTTTTTCCTCGTGATCTAGAAGATCATCAAAGTGTTCCTCCTCCACTGTGCTCTCCTGCTCGTCCTCGTCATTAGACAAACTTTCCTCATTCATAACCCTTTGATCCTGACATTCAGCCTCATGCTGCTCTTCCTCTGAAGTTGGCTCATCCACATCGGACTTACACGTGCTGTCGTCAACACTGACGCTCTGTCCCATTAAACCTCCTCTGCCATGAAGTTCCTTCTCTGAGTTTAAGGGACTTGCAGAATAAGACAATGCGACTTGGTTGCTTGGCTCCTCTACACTGTAACTGAACCTCAGTTGCTTATCTTCCTCCACCTCAGAGCAACTCTCGGGTTTGGACGAGTCATCGCTCTCCTGCTGTATCTCCTCACATTCAACTTCTGCCCCCTCTTCTGAACTCTGTCGCTCATCTGAACTAGAACCACCTCCATCACAGCTCACCTCCAAACCTTTATTTGCACTCGACATGCTCTGAACTTCCAGTTCTGAACCTAAGTAATCATGATGGGTAAGCTCATTATCAGGAGCGCTTTCACTCTCCTCACTGTTCATCTGCAGCTGACCACCCTCCATCTCTTGCTCCTCTACCTCAGAGGTACAACCTTCTCGTTCAACGTTTTTGTTGCTGCTAACTCTGTTCATATTTGCCCAATCTTTCCTTGATTTGTCTCTGTTGTTGTCTTGCTGCTGCCTTTCTTCTCCCTCATAACATGACTGCACACCCTTTGTATTCTCTTTCATAGATAATTCTGTACTGTAAAGCTGGCTAACTCCAGGTTCAGCTGGTGGACTTGTAGCTACACTATTCTGTCCGTAATGGCCGTTGTTTTCTTTGATTGGCTGGTCAGGTAGTTTGTGCTTCACTGTCTCTTCTACTCCACCTGCTCTGGATTGTTTTGACTGCTCTGTGAATTGTTTAATGATGGAGCTGACATTAAAATGTGCTTTCTCTTCATGAGTGACTTCCTTGTCGGTTACAGTACATTCTGCTGAGAGATGGGATAGCTTTGTATTAATGTCTTTGTTTAGTGGTGGTTCCATTTCTTTGATAATCCTACACTCTTTCTCGTCTTTGTCACTTTTGAAACCCAGTGAAAAAGAAGCCAATTCCTCCTTGATCTTCTCAGGCATGTCAAGATTATCCATGACCTTGTCCATAATATCTTTATCAATGCCGCAGTCTTTTTCAGGTCTAGTCTGAGATACATATTCTTGCTCTGAATCATAAGGTGTAGAGCTGCGACTCTTGCATTCGTCGCTGAGTTCCTGAAAGCCCTTCCAACTCTGCAGGAGCTGCTTCGAAGCTGACTGCTGTAAAGTTGACAAGCTGTCTTTTAACTTGTGAGAATCCTCAATGCTGGCAATTTCCTTAAGTGAATCAATCATTTTTAAAGCCTCCGCACAGCTGACATTGTTTGCGTTCTGCTCGTCCATATTTAGGTTGGTTAAGCCTTCCTTTAGGGTCATGACAGCCAAGAAAGCAAGGAGAGCTTTAGATGATGAGCCAAATGTTGAAGCCACATGAGAGGAGAAGTCAGGCAGACTGTTCGACCTTTCCAGACCTGAGGGACGTTTGGTCTGTGTGATAAGTCTGATTGACTTTATTGAGTAGCAAATATCTTCAAGCACAGACTTGATGTCTGGCGGATTTGGCATGTTTAATGGCTGGGGCAGTATGTGTGTTTCTTTCTCTTGACCTGCTGTTATAGGGTCGTCTGACCTTTTCACCTTATTGTCATCACTCTGATTCGCTTCCACTGGTTTTATTGCGTTACAAGAAAGCGTTTTGTCCTGTTCACCTGTTGATTTGACAGACTGTGGTGTTTGGGAGTTCTTTCTTCCGGATGAAGTTTTCCCATGTGCCTCAAGCGATGACACCGATGTATCGTCTGAGGAGTGATTTCTGGAGAGCAACTTTTTACTTGACCTGTGTCTGACGGGTGGGGACACAACATCCAGAGACTGAGAGTATGGAGAAAGTCTCTTTTGCAATTTAGGCTGTTGATGATGAAGCATCGGCTTCTTCTCAGTGGAGGGGCTAGCATTTGGTGTTGCATGTCTTGGTCTGCCAACATTTGGTGACATACTTTTATTGGGAGGGCGATAATGGAATGAAGACAATTTTGGAGATTTCTGAGAGATTTCAGATGACAGCTTCCTGGTTTCGGATTTTCTCTCTGGAGATGGACTACTCATAAGTTGTACTTTTTTCACCTGGGGTTTGGGAGACGATATCGCTGTTGGCGATATCATTGGTGTTTCATTACATTTGCTCTCCCTAGTTTGATCTCTTGGCGTTATGTGATCATCTGATGAAATACTTGCTGATTGCATTCTCTCTTCAGATGTTAAACTAGCAGGAGATGCAGAGATCAAACATAACTGACTTTTCACATCGTTTTTACTCTTTGATTGCCATGTCTCGTCGGGTAGGGTTTCACTATGTTGAGATGTGTCTGTTGAATGGAGGCCGTTTTGTAGCACATCATTACCCACCACATTGATGTGAGCAGCTGCTGTGGATGTCTCCGAAGTGGCATCACTACATAAAGCATATTTATCCATACCAGTCTCTCTGAGAGCCATTGTCCTGCCAAGAGACAAATTACTGACTAAAGGAGCCATTTTGATCAAAGGTAGTGGTGGTTCCCCCGGCTCAGAATGAATGGTAGTCCGAGCTGATGTTGTCCTTTCCATTGTGAGATCGGTAGGAGAAGCTGCCTTTTCAGATGCAGGACTGATGGATAAAGGATGACTATCTGACATTTGACTGCTCACTGATGATAGCCTGTATAATGGGCTGCTGGCTGCGGAGGAAACGTCCATCACACAATATTCAGTGTTTGAAAGCTCCAGATCTTCAGCCGGCGGTGAGGGGGGTGGTGGGAAATCCATTGAAATTGTGTCGTCAGGTGTTGCATTTTGTAGTGAGATTTTGACAGGACTACCAGATGAGCAGTCTGATGAGGTCTTATTTATTGTTGTATCTTCCTGGGATAAAATACTGTAGTTTTCTGCGTTTTTAGGGGTTGTATGACTGTGGACACTTTGCTGATTTAATGTGGTCCTCTCCAGTAATGGACTCGATTTGTTTTCAAAGGACTGAATTCTTTGTTTGATTGAAGATGCTTGCACATTCTCTGGCGGTGGGTTGATTTTCAGTGTTTCACATGTTTCTCGATCTGATGTATTCTCCAAACACGTATTAACTTCCTTTGCAACAATCATGATGCTGTTCTTAATTTCAGCCTCCATGCTCATGCCATCTTCCTTTTTGACGAGAATGACCTCCTCAGCTTTTTTACTTTCCTCATCTGGGTAGGTTGTGGGTTCAAAATTGACTTGTCCCAACCAATTTTCCACATATTCATGTGTAAAAGCACTGGAAGAGTTAAAAGCAGGCAGCGACATACTTTTGCTGATATCATACGACTCGTTTTCCATCTTTTTCTCCTGATGCATTGATGTCTGACGTGTCAGTATTCCCCGTGGTTGGATCATTTCTATAGGTGCAACATTCAGTCTGCTTTTGTCTGTCTCCCTTTCAATTTCATTCAATGCTGATGGCATGTTTGGATCCTTAAGAATACTTTTCAAGGTGTCATCTGACTGTTGTGAGCTTTTTGTTTTGTATCCTTGGTCTCCATTTTTTGCTGCTCCCTCTTTGATCTTCAACGTGCTCTTTTCTGATTTGGATTTATTCCCATAAATTCTTCTCAGGAACCCGGCGCTAGAGAAATTTTTCACTTTCTTACGGTTCCCGGTTGCTTCTGAAGAATTTCCTTTTTTTCTTTTCTTCGGTGTCCGAAGCCGAATAACCCGTTTTCTGATCAGTTTTGGTTTCTTGTCATGCTTGAGTTCAGTCTGTTTGGGCTTATCTCTGCCTTTGCTGGGCTTTGGCAACCTTCTTTGAGCATTTGTTTCTTGAATTGCACCAGTCTTAAGCAAAGGCATTGTTAAATCAGATGTTAATGAAGTGCTCCCAGCTCTCCAGAGGCTAATCGACTCAGAAGCTGTGGATGGTCTCCACAACTCAGGTTCAGACCCATTATTGGAGGAGAACCGTCCAGTTTCTGAGGTAGCTGGCCTGCAAAAAGGAATTCCAGACGCAGACATTCCCTGCGCACAAAGGTTTGCAAGGAAGGTATTCTGGCAGGTCTGCTGTTCAAATATGTGGAACACAGTCTCAGTGACCTCCTGTCCACTGGATTCAACCTGCAGGATTTCGGACATCCCTGCTGATTTGAATGTGGATACATCTCTGCTGCTTATATTGTTGGTATCTATAGAGCCTAGTCTTCTTGGTTTGGGAACTGGTCTAGTACTACTCTGCTTGACCAAGCAGTACTGCTCAGTCATGTCTCCATGTTCTGTCTGCTCTCTGTAGGAGTAAGAACCAACCACACCTTCCTGAATCCCCTCTGCCGTCACTGATTTTATGCTCTCCATTGAGGTTTGCTTCGTTCTGATTTGCTTGTGACCTGGTGTGGGAGCTCTCCAAGAGGACGCCAAGCCAGTCTGTTCTTTGATATTATCGTCTTCAATACTACACTCGCTGAAAACTCCATTGCATGGTGTAGGTGGATCCTCATCATTGTTATCCTTTGATTTGTCCTTATTGATTGTGTCGATGGAGGAAACAGCACTTTGTAAATCAAGTGAGTCTGGTGAGCTGATCTGTTCTAACTCCGGCGGGGGTAAACTTGTTTCATTAAGCTCATTAGCCACACTCGACCGAGTCAAAGTGGTGGTCCAATGAATGGTTTCCTCCTCCTTAAGGGTCAGCCTCACCTTCATCTCCACCGTCATGCTTCCGTCTTGGTTCACTTGAAAAGACTTCTCAATGTTGTCATCTGTGGGCAGCGAGCACCCCTGCCCTTCAACTCCATCGCCAAGGCAGGTTTCACCCTCTGTTTCTGCCACTGACTCCAGGATATGACCCGACTCCCACTCCACAGAGTTTGAGGGGTTGCTGCGTAGCTCGCTTGAACGTTCTGCCATGGAGTTGTTGATTTGATTCACAATGTATCTCTCACATGAGGGGGAAAACGGCCTCGACTTTGGAGTGTTTGATAGAAGCTTCTTTTTGCCTTTTTGGGCCAATCAGGTACAAAGAATACAAATGTTGAAAAATGAAGAGGAAAAATCCATCGATTTGAAGCGAGGGTTGAAGAGGAAACCAGTGAAGCATGAAAAGAAAAGAAAAGAGAAAGTTAGAAAGATGGTTTAACTATTTACAGCACATGAAGAACAATAGCCGACAGCCACATAGACCTACATAGTGTATGTAGGTCATCTATGGTATTATGTGCAGTATCAATGCCTCAGCACTTCCCCACTCATCCCATGAGAGCAGGTAGATTATTTCAGACGCTCTGCATGTGCCGTATGAATAAGGGACCATTAATGAGAATAAATGGGCTCATCAGCAAATCAAAGAAAATTATTACTCTGAGATCTATTCTTATGAAAACTTACGGTTTAAAGCCTTTAGTCTTCGGATACTTTTTCGATTGGTAGGCAGCGTTGTTTGAGCTGAAGAGCTCTGTGCGCTGTAGTTTGCAGGCCTGAACGGCTCCCTGCCTGCTGCCACTACAGTCCCAGAGCACAATATCAAGCCTGGAAGACCATCCACCTGCAGCGGACAGAAAAAAAAACACTTGTCTCTCTAATGGCATGAAACTTTGTCACCACTAGATAGAAAGAAAAGACATGTTTTCAGCCTTGAACGTACTGTAGGTGTTATAGGGAGGGATATTAATTGCAAATTACAAGCATGCACAAAAGGTCAATTCTAAAAGAATCTTAAAATTACAAAACAAATGGCTCAGTTACCAAAGCCTTACAGTGCAGTATCCCAGAATGCCTTTCTTTGTATTAGCTAGAGTAGCCAAAGAAGATTAGCACTTTCTCTCCTCAGGTGATGGTTATTTATAGGCCAGGTTTAAGCCAGTTCCTTCTGGGTCAATAATGATACCACAAAAAATAACACTGATAGCAAGGACTTTGAACACACTATTTGGGGGGATTTGGCATTCTTATGTGGCTTTACGGTCTAAAGATATAAGAGTACTATTTAAAAAATGGTTTTCAAGTTGAGGCTTTCAAGTTGTCTTTAAAACAGGGTTTCATATATTTGTGATTTATTGGCTTTAGCAGAATGGCCAATGAATGTGTTCTTGTGTTTTTTAGTAGGTTGTCAGTCCATTTTGCTTGTGAATTCTGTTTTTGCTGTATCATAGGGACACTTACGCGCTTGCCGTCAGACGTGAGTAATTTCACCACGTGGAACTGGATCAGCTCTGAGATATATTCCAGTATGGACTGAAACGTGGGTGTAGTCCTCTTGTGAATGAACACTTTGTGTATTACATTGGGGTCACCATTGCGGAAAACCAGTAGCCTCTTTGGTGTGCGCAGAACCACCGGCTCCTTCTTGTGGATGCTCCAGCCGGGGAATAGCCTGGCCTGCTGCACAGTTCGACGACGGGAACTAGCAGGCCTGGCGTGGTACCAGGGCGGCGGCTTCTTCCTGGCTCGTGCCAGGTTGAAAGGTTTGACCTTACGGCTATCAGAGCATATGTAGGACTTTCCATCCTCCAAATCATCCAAAGTACTGACTGCATGAACCCCATGAGACGTGGTAATGTTCCTCACCCCAAACGGCAGGGGAACCTTTTTAGAGAGACTGTCCAGGAGGGCATCAAATGTTTTAAAGGAGCGGTTGTTGATGACCATGCGCAGACCGTTGAACTGAGGATCTCCACTTTTGTAGAAGCAGACACGCTTCGATAGGATGGGGTTGACGACACTTGTGTGGCGCGGGGTGCCAAAGGTGTGCGCACTCCCTGATGACTGTCCAGGGAGGACCGTCCGAAGAGCCATCTCGTTCATCGTTTCTTTTTGGCTGAAAGGGAAAAGACAGGAGAACAATTACATATTTACTGAAAGAAGTTGGGCATATTTCTGTGTGGAGAAAGTCCAAAAAGAACTGATGAAACACTAAAATATTTGAAACCTTAGTTGAACGCATTCTCAATATTGTCACTAGTTAGGAGCGTAAAAAGTTTCCCAAGTGGCAACTTCATAATCATCATCATTCCCAGATGTGTTCCAATTACTCTACCAGTTTATGAAAATGTATTAATAAATGAGTATGATACACTTCATTGCTGCCGTTGTCAAGGTAACCAATAATCATAGGAAGAATATTATAGGTTTTTAAGTATCAAACACATCTGTGCTTCTAGGACCTTCCTCATGTAGGTCAACACAACATAGCACACCATGTTGAACACAACTTAATTTAAGATGTGCAAACAGCTGAATGACGTATCGCAAGCATCTGTTGTTTACTTCCCTAAGCCTGTTGCCATCAGGTAACGCAACCTCATTCCTGGAAAACTTGCAACGTGAACCTCTAATTATTTGATTACCCGAGTTTCAACAAGTGATGAAAGCAGGTGAAATGTGGAAAAGAGATGTTGTTTTTTTAAATCATGATACTACGCCTGGTCTTTGTTTTTGGTTAAATCACTCGGCCACACAAATAACATTGCATCACATTTCCTGAAAAGGATTCAAATTCAGAAGTGATAGTTATAACAAATGACTCAACAAGTCCAAATCTGACCGCTAAAAGGCCCCCAAGCACAATGCGTCGCATACAAACCATGCAAGTACCAGCGGAACGGATGTTTCATAACTAACTAATCACATTTTTACACGTCTTTGATTAAATACCGCCCATTTCATGAGAACACTTAAGGAATAAATAACAGATTTTATTGGACTGATATCAATTGAATTCGTCTTTGTAATTATACCAGTTAATAAAACACTTTGTATAATGAAAAATTAATCTCAGGACTCAGTGAAGATGGATGGAAGTGTAATTTTATCGTCGATAGATTGGAAAAAGAATCCTCTCAGGGTGATAAATCTGTGGTAATAATTATAGCTTAATTAAAGATAGATATTGAAATTGATGCTCATGGCATTTAAAATGCTACATACAGATCACAACTGAAGCAGTGGAAAGTTAAACTAAGTTGAAGAAAGAGGCACACACAAATGATTTCCAAATGAACTCACCTACGTCTGCATCTGCATCATGACAATCCCAACCGTTTTGACAGGATCCATGAAATGTTATTCCATGCTCTACATGTTGACTGCGGTTGCACTAACTCCACAGCAACAGTTTATTTCAGGAGACAACATCGTGGTTAATTTGCTTAATCTTTGCTTAAAGTTAATCTCCCCCCTCCACCCCTTCCACCCTGCAAGTGAAGCGCTTGATAATCCTCTTCAGAAAGGTGTGTCATGTAGAGTTGTCATAGCAGCGCAGAGAGGTGGATTCTGACATCTAGTCCTCCTTTTTTGAAATATGTTTTGTGTTAAAACTAATTCAACAAAAAAACATCTGGCAAGTCCCACTAATCAGACATGAGAGGAAAAATGAAAACATGAAACAAAAGAAGTTGATCATAAGCGTGCACAGGATTTTAAAGCGATGATAAACACAGCGTAATAAAGTTTTTGTGATTTTGTTCTTGCTCTTACTTTAGCTTTAAATAAGAGAACAATGCTGAACCCACAGAAAGAACAGAGCAGGGTTCTCTCCACCAGCAGCAGCAGATGGTGAATTTGTTTCCAGTTGTAATATTCGTGCGGGGTTGTAATCTCATTGAAGACCTCTTACAGATTAGAAGGATTAAGTGGGCTCTTCATTAGCCCCTGAGGACCCTTACATAGGAGAAGTTGATGTCAATGAAAGGGGTTAAGATTCACCTTAATACCTTTATTTTAAGGGAACCGACGCTGAGTATCAAAGTCAAGTCAGAGCAGAGGCGTGCGTTGGCCTTGTGTGATCGAGTACAAGCTATAAAATAAGATTCTTTAAGTTCTGTATTTATTTAAACAAGAAACTCAGTGAGAGCATAGCCCTCATTTACAATGACGTCGAGCAGATAGAAATATTCAAATGCAAGATAAAAAAATAGAAAAATATACATCATAGAGACAAAAAAGATCAGTTAAAACGGACATTAAATTCATAAGCAAAGTTCAAATCAAAATCAATTAAAACAGGTGCAATCAGAGGTTATTTATTTAACCTTTATTTAAAAAGCAAAAGTCTCATTGAGATTAATGAGAGAGAATCTCTTTTACAAGAGCGTCCTGGTCAAGACAGGCAGCAGCACAATTTACTGAGTTTCAGACATAAAACACTTAACATAAATAAAGGAATCATAAAATATAAGAAACATTCATCAATTTGTCATAAATGATCAACAACAAGGTGATCAAAAAGGGGCAATATGAGTTAGTTAAAGGAGACATGTTAAGAAAAATCCACTTGTACAGTGTTATTGAACGTATATATTTGGGTAACCTGAGTGTCTACTGAACCACAAAATGTGAAATAAACCCATCCAGTCCTTTGTTTGTGGTCTGCATAAGTCTTACAACACAGAGGAAAATGCTCTGTTTCCAATTTGCTCTCCTTGTGATGTCACAGTGGGATTCTGGTAAAAAAATAAAAATAAATACCCTCCCCTCCCCTGGTATCTCCACCCATGGACTCCACCCCCAAAATTTTCAGCAGGCCTTCCATTTTTATTCTCGCTACAGAGGAGTGATGTCTACGGGGAAAACTCATGGGGTGGCTCATTGCATTTAAAGAGACACACACACCAAAACGGAGCGTTCTGAGAGAGCTGGTTTATACAGGGTCACAAGCCTCCTCTGGTGCTTGATTCATGTTATATTTTGACCAAAGCACAGCACAGATGTTTCATTTAACCCACAGGGGGACTGTTTGAAAAGTTGGAAAAGGGGGGTAATATGTCCTCTTTAATGTTGCATTGTACCTATTAAATAAATAAATTCAGCTCAAATCAACAGAACGTTGAGTACAGAAAGATAAGTACCTAAAGACAAGCCGATGTAAGCATTTTTTTTTAGTCCTTACAAAAATAGAAGTACAATTAAGTTTACAGGGGTAGTGGAGTCCAGTAGATTAGCTTTAACCGTATTACTGCGGGCATTAGCTGGTCATGTATATGCTTAACCATGAACTATCATGAGTTGCATAACAGTTACCAAAACGGGACTGAAGAGAGTCTATTCCTGTAGAGAAAGGGATTAGTGAACAAGGGATAACTTCATTCCTCAGTAAACCTCGGGCTGAAGACAAGGAATCAAAGGAATATACAAAAGTTATCGAGTTTCAGCTCCGTATAAAAAGGATAAAGTGATGACACTCTGTCATACCGTTTAAGACTGCTATAAAAATATCTCAGGTGTGTGTGAAAGAGTCGATATGTGCCGTAGGAAAGAATTCCTGCTGAGCCCGACTAGACAGAGATTGAGGAATGCCAGAGGAGGCTCCCATGTGGCGAGCCCATGACCTGTTCCCAAAACAACGAGCACAAAAATGTGAAAAATCCTTCAAAAGGAAGCATGGGAGGGGAGGGGGTGGGGGGGGACAATGGAGGAAGCTCTCAGAGTAAACAGGTAGACCCTAAGCCTGCGTGCCCCTCATTCCAGCCCTCCACTCCAGAGATAAGAGGCACGCAAATGTTGGAACCAAGCGGGTAGAAACGTCTGTTCACACTGATACAGCAGCACAGATCCTGCCAAACACACCCGAAATCTGACTGAAAATAAACCTCAGCCGAAGCTCCGCACTCAAAGTAGCATGACAGGTAATGGCAGCGAATGTCTGCAGCTCCATTTGTCACATAACCTTTCCAGTCACAGAGTTATAACGAACCAGCTGGTGATATGAACGCTGTTATTTTTCCTTCACATGATTACACGTGAAATCACACGCCGCCATGACAGAGATATCTGTCTCCGCGTTCCGAGTGTATTGTCACCCCTACCATGCTCTATTTTTAAGTCCTTGCGCCTATACTGCAACTAATTGGCGCCGAGTTAGATTCAAACCTATGCTGTTAATGGGAAAAAATGTGTGATATGTTTTGGCCCTTGTCCCCTTTCTATATTTGGCCCAGCGTCCTCCATGCAGCTGCTCCTCCAGATCTGTCTGCCTGTGTTCCCATCAAACACCTCTCTTCGGTCTGAACATATTGCCTCAATTCAAGAGGCAAAGAGACTCTGCTAGCTTCGCTCTTCACCTGCTTAAAAAAAGCTCAAATACACATTGAGAATAAAATCACTCCTTTCTCAATGCTATGCCAAATCGTGCATGTCTAAGGCCCTTGTGAAACAAAAGGTCCGGCTTGTTTTGCAGCCCTTGTAAGAAGTGGTTAAAATTCCAAGCATTGCAGCTGTCAGGAATTCAATTATAAGTAATACAGCTGCACACAACAACAGCTTAAAACATTCACTTCATTAAAAGAAAGGCAGCTGATCCAGAAACATTTCATTTAAACTTCTCCTCCGAGCAGAATCTCTTCAGAGTTTTACACTTGTGCAGTTTTGTTGGTAAATTAAATCTTTGTATGAGGGAACTTTGATGTGCTCCAAAAAAGTGAATAATAAAAAACTCTGCCCATGATTCATTGAGCCAAAAATACGCTTACTACTCCAAATTCCATTCAAGTGACATGATGTTACATTCCCCCCCCCCACCTCTCTTCACTTCCAGTGGAATTCCCAGATTTTGAATGAATCCCTGCCAAACAGGACTCATAAGGTCACACACCACCGCCCGGTCCCCTCCCCTCTAAAAACCCCTCGCACAGCAGTCAGAGGTCCCCACCCCATCCATTTTGAGCGCTTCGTATCAGCTGTGCCAAGCTTTTAATCTGCCCGGTGACATCCCAGTGTTTCCTGCATGGGACGCAGGGAGAGATAAGCACGCTCCTCAGCGCAGTAAATCACTTCGCACTCCCACTCGCTCGCTGATATGACCATTATTCAATTAGTCTGCACTCAAACTGACCACCGTTCTGGATCATTATAACCAGAGGCTGATCCATTGTTTTCACTTTTGCAGTTTAAAAAAGAAATGTCCTTCTGTTATCAGTTTCTGCATTAAATTGAAAAGGTACTTAATAGTTTATAAGTTCCCTTAAATTCACCTGTAAAGTAAGAAAATGGGTGCAGGGACTTTAAAATAAAGAAAGAACACAAACTCTTTTTTAAAACAGACCTTTATTTATCATCTACCTCACCAAGTATTGCACACAGCTTCAGTGGTTGAGCCACGTCTCTTATGTCAGCTAACATGAGATTTTACCTCAGCCTGTTTATCCAAGCAGTCTTAACAAGGTAAAGAAGATTGACTAGCTTGGGGGCAACAGCGGTTTAGTCAGCAGGGACTTCTGTTGGGAACCGGACGGTGGTGGATTTAAGTCCCCGTACAGACCAAGAAAGGGACTGGGACTGGTTGCCTACTGCAAAGCCGTAGTTCCCTTGAGCAAGTCACTGAACCCTCAAACAGCTCTCACACTGATACGCCTCCATAAATGATTTCTGTACGGTGGTGAATGCTGGTTGGAGTCCACCCCCCCCCCCCCCCCCCCCCCAACTGATTTTTGCCTATAGGGTCCCAACAGACTCTGGAATCGCCTCCGACCTTGAGTGGTTCTGGATTCTGGTTTGGCCCATGGACAATATGTGGACATTTTCACATCTGCACACACGTGAGGACATGTTTACGTCACTGTCTCTCTTTTTGAAGGGAGTCAACAGAGCACAGTAAAAAGGCACAAAGAAAAATGATTCTGTATATTTTCAGGAGGAAGACGGGAAGACAAAGAAGTAAGAAACAAAGACGAAATACAATGAGAGGGTCAGTGTCTTTGAAAAGAGAAGATTGTGATTATTTAACACAACCACAGCTCTCAACAGCAACATAAATACTGATATGAACAGAATGTGGACTATTATTCTCCAGAGGGCCGTGGCAGGCGGGATCCTCCTCACCAAAGGCTTCAATACCACATGGCTGTTAGCTTTGCAGGGCTGGGCACGGGGCCAGTCCACTGACGGGACAACCTGGCTACTCGCAACCAAGATAGCAGCCCGGGGTGAGGAGTGATTTATCCGCGTGCGTCCGCATCAGACAACCTTCCTCTGATTAAGGGTCAGTCATTGAGCGACAGGGCTGAGTGCAGTGGAGAGGGCGAGACAGGCGGCCTCCCTGTGTGAGACACTGGCATCCTGACCGCCGCACAAATGGACTTTCCAGACGCTGCACGGAGCACATGCACCGTGCTGTGCTGTGTGCCTACAGCGGACACACACATTCATGCCTACACGTTTACCAGGCGGCTTTTACACCGGAATGTTCTCATAGTGATTCATACTCTCTCTCTCTATCGCTCTCTTTTTTCTTTTTAAACACACACACACACACCCTCTGACTTGCACACATTCAAACACACAGACACACACACACACCAGAGCCAAGATAAAGACTTATTGAGCTGGCCTTGACATTTGTTCAACCCGACAACAAAAGGATGTGGTGAATCTGAGTCGCCCACTGTTTGACTCGTTCCCTGTGGGCTGTTAAAGACCAGGGTTCCTGCGGTTCAGGGGTCACTAACAGGTTAACACCTCCATCACTTTCAATGGAAATCATGTCCATTGTATGCATTAACTGTGAGGGGATTCTGAGGGGGTTAACATACCCATGATGGTTTTTAATGTAGCCTACTCATCGCTGTCTTAAAGTAAACTCAAAGACGAAATGTTCTGTTTATATTTAAGAGATTCCTAAGCTGGATTGTTGAACTAAAGTACTCTTTATAACCTTGAAATGTGGCCAAAGATATTCTCTTTAATTTTAAATCATTTTGAAACTAAGGCAGCTTTCACCGAGCAAGTTTAGTATCATCACTGAGATGGGTTGGTTGGTAAATCAGTGAACATGGCGGGGACAAATTCCTTTCTTTTTCTGCCACAGCCTCCAATTACAGATGTTGCTTCCCCTTTTTGTTGTTACCGTTAATGTCTGAGGCCACAATGGCTTTTAAGTTAAGACCAACTTATATGAATGTTGTGTTTCCGCTGCATAGTAGAGCTCAGATCAGCTCTGAACTGATCTCCATTTTGGTACCAAGTACTTTTCTTGGCTTACTTTTCCTCTTCGGTCGCTATACGTAAAAGCATGTCTATTGGAAACGTTTTTTTTTTTTTTGTGCTGTGTTATTTTCCCCCCCCCCATCGTTGCCTGGTGGAAGGTCCTGCTCGACCGTGTGCGTAGTACCTGTTGATTTAACACATCCTCACAGGATTATCCATGTCATGCAAGGGACACATCCTGCAACAATCCAGTCGGTCAACTGCAGCGTTTTCATTCAGCCTCTTTAGTTACAGGTCAGCTTGTGATGCGTCTAGAAGTAGCAGGTGTGAGTACATATATATATATATATATATATATCAACATGTTTTCCAATGGGAAACTGATAAACAGTGGGAAAAGGAGATAGTTATACGCACATCATGTAGGTGCAGGGCAGCGCAAAATCAGCAGACTGAGGAAGAAGACGGGCCCGCACGCTTTGCTCAAATATCACAAAAACTTTAAACTGATTCAACCAGGTGTCTTCTTCAGGTGGTAATGTTGTAATCATCACCTCCTACAGTTGTTGCTCATGTTCTCTGTCTCTCCTAGGGTAAAGCGTTTCTTCAGGTAATAAATACGTTCCCTTCACATAGTCGGTGACCCCAAAGAACTACTGGCTGTGTCAGCTTTGATTTGGAGTTTCTGCCTTTGCTTTTATTGCAAACAAGCTTCCAAACTACACTAAGAAAAATGCATCTCAAATGATGAGTTTGGAGGGTTTGGATCAGGGTTTAAGGCAACCTCGGAAAAAAAAAATGAAGAGGTCAGAGGTCAAGATCAGATTTAGAACAGTCACCACAGAGCTGGTAGAGGTTCAGTGTTTCTGAGAGACACTCCAACAAGCAGCCTGATCATCACAACAGAAGGACGCTCTGCTCTCTGCCTTATGCACCCGAAATAAACACAACAGAAAGAATTGCCTTTCAGTGGTGGTCTTGACCGGTCAATTCCAAGATTAGACTGAAAGTTACGATTTGGGCCAGTATATATTTTTAAAATGTAGAATCGTCCACAGTATTTAGTCCAAGAGGATATCTCAGATTTTCAAAAAAGATGATAAAAATGTTTTTGTTCAGCAGTAAATGGACATGATTGAGCTAACCTGTACAAACAAAACAATTAGCAACACATCACAGGATATTTTACCCATGAAGTCTACAGAATACATTTTTTTTTATTTTAAACACAGAAAACCAGAAAGTGATGAAATTTTGCTCCATGTTTAAAGTGCTGAAATCAGAGCGTTAGAACTTTTAAATGGTAAGCAGACGATGAACACCGCACACAGTATTACCTACCTCAGAGCCTCGGTGAAGATCAAGCTGTAAATGTGTCATGAAACAACAATCTGAAGCAGCCCGAGTATGTATACACACCCCTACAGACGCAAGCACACACACACACACGTACACACACACACACACGTAAATATTTCAGATATTAGATTCATAAGAAGCAACTCTGCAAAGGATCTCTTCAAGAATTAGGATGAGTTAACAACTAATTTATTAACAAATTTACCTGCAGATCATTTTGGATGATGTGCACTAAAGCTTGTTAACTGCATATTAATATAATATAAAGGATGTAAAATGATCTGTCAGTCAGTTTTTTATGACATATTATAATTCAAAGAGATCGTGTAGCATTTTTGCTACATTTTGAAGTTGAACTTGTGAAGTGTTGGAGCTCTAACTCAAAGAGTCACCGCAGCAGGACGTGTGTTTGTGTCAGGGATTAACACGGCCACATCACCTCACCTGGTTCCTTATGTGACTCTCAGCAGGCTCTCGTGCTCTCACCTTCACCTCTCTTTCTCTCTCTCTCTCTCTCTCTCTCTCTCTCTCTCTCTCTCTCTCTCTCTCTCTCTCTCAAATGTTTCCCCACCCAGTAGCCTCGCTCTGCTACTACAAGGTTAAACAGTCAGTGATTTTTGTTTTTACACAAAACATCTTGTGCTTTCTAATCAGAGGAGGAAGAAGAAGATTTTCATTTGCATAATAACCACTTGTTGAAACATTCAATAAAACTATAGGCCTATATATATATCTAACAAGAAGTAAATTATAGAGTAAGTATCTGGGATTTTGTTGTTTATTATTTTATTATTTTAATCACAGAGAAGTGAACTATATGAATATGAAACTGAGTTGAGAAACATTTTCGTTCTTAAGTTTACATCGTCACCACTCAGTGATTACTCTCCTCAGCAGACTCGCTCCTGGATCACAGGGAGCTTCCTGTAGTCCTGTCCACAGCTGACCCCTGGTGGCAACAACTGGTACTGCAATGAACCGTCTTCAAATGAGGGGAAACTTGAGGTCAGAATTTCACATGACAAAAAAATGACCATTTTATGTGACTATGTTTGTGTTGCAGTTTGTTGTTATCTGTTTCTGATGTAGCAGACAGCCACACACCACACACACACACACACACACACACACACACACACACACACACACACACACAGTGAGGAGACCGGACCTGCAGAGGGAGGAACACGCTGTCAGCTTTTGGGGAACTGGAAGTAGACTGTTTGCTGTTTCAGTGGCGATGTGTTTGATATTTGTTTGAAGTTCATAATCCAACAACATGAGCATAAATACACTTCCTGTGTGAGAGACAGCCTTCAGACGGATTGTGTTATTGAAAAAAGAAAAATACCAAACAGTGTCTAGACATTGTTCTGGCTGTAGGTTCTCTCAATTTAAACATTTACCTACAAACAGATACAATCACTACGTTTGTTTTTAACTCAATCTTAATGTCTCAAAAAACAGCAAAAGTGAGCTTGGAAGGTGTTGTGTAAATTTAAGAATATAGACTTTTTGATTATATTTTTTGAAAGGTTTATTTTTGGGCTTTTTATGCCTTTATCTTTTTTTTTTTTTTTTAGAGATGGGACAGTGGATAGAGTTGGAAATCTGAGAGAGAGCGAGAGTGGGGAATGACATGCGGGAAAGGAGCCGAGGGTCAGATTTGAACCCGGGTCACCCGCTAGGAGGACTATGCCACCATTTAAGAAAATGAGGATCCACAAAAAGGATTTTTAAGAAAAAAAAAGTCACGAGTAAATATAAAAAGATAAATCTTACCGATCTCCAAGCTACTTTATCTTTAACGTGAGGACATCAATTGAACATTAAATCAGAGAACACTTGAAATCATATATCAGAGCCAGCTTAAACAAAAGTTGTGACATTTCATTTAAACAGTAAAACTTCAAAATAAAAGCCCGTCCCAACCAGCCTGGTGTTGCTGCACATAACTCAATTAGAGGCCTCGAGGAAGGCTTATCAGAGTCACCTTTACTGGACAGGTATGCTTACACACACACAAGGAAGTCTGTGATCTGTGCTCTCTATGTACAAAAGTATAACATTAATCATCAACACTGAGCTCAAAATAAGCAAAGACTAATATGTGTAAAGCTAAATGAGACAATAGTGACATGGTGAGTCGTGCAAAAATACTGAAATAAACATGATAATAGAATGCATGATCATGTAACAGATGGGTTAGTTGTTTTTTTTTACAGTATTTAAGAGAGCTCAGTAACGTGGCGACAATCTGTGGAGCCATCTTGGGACTTATAATTAAGCGTTGATTCGTGTGCGGATCATAAATATAGACTCAAGGGTGCCTCGCTCTCTCCCCCACAGTGCTGCAGGTTGATATGGATGAGCTGTCTAACCACATGACATCAAATGATTGCTCATTTTATTATCATTGTCTTGATTTTTAAATTTGTGTTTCTGGTGTAAATCTACAGTTTTTCCCATCTTTGCTGTGCTCGAGTTTTGTTTGAAAATGATTAAAGGCTCGTCTCGTTTTGACGCCTGTCCCTAATAAAGGGAGGTTCATTTAATAGACAGAAGTAAATAAAAAGCCTGAGCTATTATTGGAAGTTTTACGTTGTATTAAAATAATTATTTGCTGAATTTTGATGTCCAAAGAAGAGATAAATGTTTCAGCTGCTCTCAAACACAAAGACTTGTTCACACAGACGAATACAAAGGGACAACAAAGGGTGGTTGACCCGGGTCATGACACTCTGCCCTCTCCCGTCTTTTTTTAGACCATATTTTTATGTATTTTTATTCTTTAGGAAGTCCGTCCGGTGAATCCCAAAATGGTGCGAGTGGTGTGAATTTCACAGAGCATGGTTTCCTCTGGAATAGAGGATGTTCCCAGCCAATCTTTCATGGATCGAGCAAATAGGAGTCATCGGAACGAGGAAGTGGGGACAGGTGCTCCGTGGAAGATTCAACGATCCACAGAGCGAAAAAAAAAACCAGCAGACAATAGTCCACATTTATCTTGTGGACTGCTCCTCAGCTGAGCCTCAAAGGACTCATGTCGTTAGGGCCCCCGGGAATGAATCGAGTTTAGATGTCAGTGATGATTTTGTCTTTACAAGATCATTAAAACAAAAAATAATGGAGATCAAACAATTGTTGTGCTGCATGCAGTGTTACGCTTGTTCTGTCCATAGGCTATAAAGCTCACAAGGAGCTGGTGTCCTTAAATGTTTTAAATCTAAAATGAAAGACCTGGAAGTAAATTATGCAGGATGTTGATGCTTTTCGCTTTGACTCCTTGAACTACTGACTCCCAGATTTGACTCATTTAATGTAAAGTTTAGTGTTTTGTGTTTTTGCTGATGCCTGTCTCGGGCCAGGTCTCCCTTGGAAAACAGGATCTTTTAACTCTGTGGGTAAATAATGAAAAAGGGGTTAGGGTTATTTTCTTTTTTAATTAGGTGAATTATTTCACATTGTTTACAAATATTCTCTGAAGTAAACAAATAGTTGATATGGAATAGTAGTTATGGTTTTTGGATAAGCTTATGGTCAATCAGAGAACCATGCTGTTACTTTTCTCTTTTCTGCTTTCCCTGGAGTTGTTAGTCATTAATGGTGTTACTCACACTGCACCGTGTTCTTTACTCAACAGCATTGCTCATTTTCCTTGCAGGTTTCCTCAGCAGAGAGGACCAGAGCCAACAGGGAATTCTGTCAAAAATATAGGACACATGCAGGACTTAAAGAGAGCAAAGTGTGGCCGCACTCTGCCAACACCTTTTAGCCTCCCAAAGAAAAACAGAGGGGAGAGGAAACTGACTGCTGATGTAGTCATCTTATACTCACTGCCCGCCTGGACACGAGCTAAAAATTGTCCTGGATGCCACGAGGGGATTCAAACAAAAGAACGGAGAGTGCTGAGCCGATCAGGAGAGGCCTGGAGTTGATTCAGCTCCCTGACTCAATTCCTGACTGTGAAACAAATGTGCCAGCCAGCTTGAAAAAGATCCTCTGGAACCAGAACACAGGTCTTTATTCTCTTTGTCTTTTTCTTGTAATTAAACACTCAAGCCCTTTAAGATCTTTTTTGGTTTAATTAAAACCTGTATTATACCTTAATCGATTCTCAATTATCACCCTGAAATCTCAACAACAAATCACCGATCATATATCTCTAATACAGGCCATTTGTGTGGACATACTCTACATATTATCAGGGATTTTTATGGCTGCATTTGTTTCACATAAAGGAAACCTTTGGGGTCAAATTCACACAATTTTCAAGTCTGCTATTTGACCTCTAGTATTTCAATATTACTAAATAATCAGGTACATCTCCAAACTACACATCTTTTTTTTAAAACAGCTACAACCTCACTGAAAGTCAAATATTTCTGTAATTTGTGTCACATTCTGTTTAATTTCATAATGAAGAACGTATTAGGTTTAGAGGATTCTCAGAGGGGGGGAATATTTTATATATACATGTTTTGGATTAGACTGCCCCATTCTTTTAGGAAACCCCCTTTTTACCAGCAAGTTCTTTTGTTTAGCTGATTATAAAACATTTCAGCTGTGTTGGGAGGGGATTTTTCTTATTTCACATTTTTATTAAACAGAGTTTTTTAATTTACAAATGAGTGTTTAATGTGCTTGTAGGCTGGGGAACATGCATGTGCATGACACAGTGTTTTAAAAATAAACTTTAATGCCCCCCCCCCCCCCCCCCCCCCCCCCCCCCCTGCACAACTCGATGGAGCAACTACAAACGTGTTGAGGTTGTATGAGGGAAAATGTTCAATCAGAAATGTAAAAGGAGGACTAATGCAAAGCTGTGAAATCAGATTGCACCTTATGTTTCTGTAGCGCTGCAGCTGAGCTTAAAAATACTTCAAAAACAATTTGGGAATAATTGCTGTGAATTCTTTCGCTGCAGCTGACATCTTGGCACAAAAAGTGGGAGTACTTGTTCGATTTCTCAACTTTATTTGTCTACAGGTGTGATAAAATCAGAGCTGGAATAAGAAGACATACAACGTATTTGGTCATGGAGTTAAGATTGACTGGATCCACTTTATATATATATATATATATATATAGAGAGAGAGAGAGAGAGAGAACACAACTGGACGGTGGTGTGACAGGCAGAGATCATAAAAGCAAGCCTGAGAGGGACAGCATATGCCTGGGATTATGAGCAACCAGCCCTGCTTTAGGCGGGGGGCCACACCCTCTCCTGCAGCTGTCTCACATGCTGTATTTGCAATCTGCTATCAATGACTTAATCAGTTTGGGCCCTCGCTGTGACTGTCTCTGGAACAGCACACGGGAATCTTCAGCCCGTCCCGGTTTGCACGGAGCTCTTTTTATTTATGTGTGTTTGCATTACTGTGATGAAACCGAACACTCTGCAAACACAGATGCAGATCCGGACGTTGCTTCTTGTGCACGTGTGTTTTGTTGTCATGGTAATTTAAGACCAGCTGTGTTGACATAGTCGCATAACGCATCAATAACAACTAAATGTCTTGAATGACTCACTGAAAGGTCTTGTTATTCAGGGTTACGGCGGCAAAAAAATCATTATCCACACTGTTGTTTAACTTTGTTTTACAGTTAACTGATCAATTATCTAACTTATATAAAGATTGGTAAATCCTTAAATATTTTTAAAAAGATTTTAAATTGACAAAAACACACCAAGGAAAGCAGTTCTCTAAGATATGAGATGCTGGAATGGCATTACATCTCAATTAAAAAGAGATTAAATGCACTTTAATTTTCTTTTGTTTAGCCTTACATCTCAAAAGTTCAGCTTATTAAGACATTTAAAAAATATGCTTATCCATACATAGGTTTCACTATTTTTAAAAGAAAAAGCCTTTATATCACTGCTTTTTTTCTGATTGGTGTAGAATTAAGAGAGAGAGGAAACAATTTGACATACTTGCTAGCTCCATCCAGCTCATAGAGGGCTCCTGGATCCAGCTCATAGAGGGCTCCTGGATCCAGCTCATAGAGGGCTCCTGGATCCAGTTCATAGAGGGCTCCTGGATCCAGCTCATAGAGGGGTCTATTATCAGTGTTTATTCAGGGCGTACAGTACATTCAAACTTAACTAATAAACCCTCTAACTGTTTGTGTCTGAGGCTCTCACATGAAGCAGACATTGATGCTTCCACATGAGGTTGAATTAGTCAAATTGCAGCAGCTCTGTGTGTAAAGTGAAGCTGCGTTTGCGTGTGTGTGTGTGTGTGTGTGTGTGTGTGTGTGTGTGTGTGTGTGTGTGTGTGTGTGTGTGTGTGTGTGTGTGTGTGTGTGTGAAAGGCAGCTACCTGAGATGAGATTAGGGCAGTGCCATGATTAAGTGCTGCTGTGTTAATGTAGCCGGCCGGCCTGGTGTAATCTCTGAGTGGCTTTCTGCAGACTGCTGCCAGCGAGGCCCCGGGACACACACACACACACACACACACACACACACACACACCCACACACATACAGAATACTGCGGCAATGGGAACACCATGAAAGCCCTGATTTCCTGAGCTTTAAACTCTGCTCTCTCTGCTCTGACTTAATGTTGTCCTTCTACCTGGAAACATGTTTAGTGCCGCTGTTTTACACTTATTCAAATATTACATATAACACTACATTTCTTCTGTTGTCCATTTCCTTAGTAAATTAGTTCACAAACCTTAATGTCATAATTCTTAATAGCTTGAGCTTGGAAACGTTGTATTTTCATGCATAATTGCCCTGAAGAAGACACAAAATGTTACACCATTAAATGCGCTATTTTACAAGTACACTCAAGATATAATTTCACAAGAAAGGATCGTCTGTAATATTCCTCTTTTTTTTTTATGGTGAATTGCTCGTTACAGATTATGTGAGTATGTCACCAAATAAAAGTTTCTTCTTATACCATAAAAAATGTGATTCAGTGGAGGTGACAACAAGCAAAGTAAGAGTCAGTAAGAGACTCATATTCATATTACACACCTACCTTGGCTGTGTTTCTTATCTAACACTATCCTGTACCTCCCAGATAAACCCTGAACATGCAGAATTCTCTTCCTCGTCAATTAGCCCCGATCAATTAGCCTCTGTTGATAACATCACGGCTGACATGGGGGGTCTGCCTCTCCTTAAGTCTACGCAGGTGAACCCCACCCACACGGCTTCAGCCTGGGGGGGATCGAGGCCTGAGCCTGTTGTTATGCACCCATTAGCTGGAACAACAGGGAGGATAAACCTGCCACTCAGCCGCAGACTGAATTTAAACACATTCACACCAATTACAACAGATTCTCTCTGCGCGGCCCGAGGGGGGAAGAAGTCGAGGTTTAGCTGCGAGGGAAGGAAAGACGATGTAACAACAACTTACACATGTCTGACACACAGGTTTGGACTGAGAGGAGTGTGTTCATGTCAAAGTTCTGTAGCTACTTGAATAAGGAGTGCTTTTCATTTGTACAGATTTGAATCCCTCTTGAATAATTTCTTGAACAATATCTACACACTTCTTCTCCTACGTTAGTAATATTTAGAAACATTGTGCATGAACAAAGTGCATCAACATGTAAACCTCTGGACCATGTTTCCTCTGAGGTGCTAAAAATGGAGCATGAGGTCAGGGTGATTGACCCCTCAGAGAAGAGCCTCTTCCTTTAGAAATCAGGAAAATCTCTATTTATAAAGCGTGACTCTTCTCAGCTATAAATACCCAGGATTGTCCCCGAGGTTTGATTTGATCGCCGAATCACTTTTACCTGATATTTAAAATATGATGAAGCAACACAGTGGTGTGAGCGTTTAAATATATCTCAGGGTATTTCAGTATACGCACTAAAATAAAACCTGATGTCACTGCTGTGTTATTATCACATAGCAGGAGGATGGATACTGAAACATGCCTCATATTCAGCTACACAAAACAAAGAGTCGCTCTTGTTAAACAGAAGCGTAGTGGGCCACAGGGAGTGTTAACAGCCCGATCAGAAAGGACTAAATCATTTACAGGCAGGATGTCTGGAGCATAAACCGCGCTCCCATGCTGCGAAAAACAAGGCGCCATGTGTAACGCAACACTGAGAATACCTTTCGCTCCGTCCGGGCCAGGAAGCCGGGTCGCTACCCTGCTTCCAGGTGAGCAACGGGTGCTGCTGGGAGTTCATTCAGCTGTGTGTGTGGATGTAGGAAAAACCAACAGAGATGGAGGCTTGTAGAAGCAACAGTTAACAAACGGTCATCCGACAATGAAAGACATCTAAAAGGTGAAAATTGTTCTTTTGTCATTTTCCCTTTTTTTTAAGCTCACTGCCCAAAAGGAAGAAGAGCTTTACATTTGGAAAGTAAAGAAAGATGATGTAATAATAAATACAAGACAGGATGAATATTTGCAACAATTTATTTCTCAAAAGTGCAAAAAGTAAAAGTATAAAAAAAAAAAAAAACATCAGTATATACATCAATTTTTTAAAATATTGTCTGTACAATATTAATTATCACCATATGAATTCATATCCCTGCAAGAGAGGAAGGAAAGGTTGAACCCAGTGTTCATGTTCAAAAAGTTTTATGGCTTTTCTTGGACACACATACAGTACAACAGTCTTATTTTTTATATCTCATGCCCTCTGAGCTAATAGTCGGGAAAAAAAAACATACAAAAATAAACACATTTTGTTGAGATTTAGCTTCAAAGATTTGAGGTCAGGTCCTGTGTCCTTGCAGCGGGGTGAACAGGAGGTTAGGAGTTGTTGTAGCTGCAGTAATACACAGCTGTGCTGGCGTCTGACAGCACCGATGATATGAGGCTCTCGGGTCCCTGCATGCCGGCCTCGTGTGGCACGTACGACAGGCCCGTCATGTCCGCACGCGCTGAGGAGGAGCTCAAATACTGCTCAAACTCGCTGCGATCCACCTCGGCTAGCAGCTCGGAGTGGTGCATGTGCTCCACGCTGTCTGCAGGGTGAGGGTGGGAGTCGGGAGGTGGGGAGAGCTGTCCTGCCCCACCGGGATGCCTCTTTGGGTGGCTGGGGCTGCAGTGCTGGGTGTAGTACATGGCCAGAGGGTTGGGGTGTCCCATGTATGAAGGGGGGAGGGCGGCAGGCTCTGCAGCAGAGGCTTGGTGTCGGTGCAGGATGGGGTTGTGGTTGGAGACAGGGTCCTGGGGCTGGTACTCAGCAGCCTGGGAGTGGTAGGTATACATCATGTGGCAGTCCTCCTGTGAGTGTGGAGGGAAGAACATGGAGTCCGACTCCACAGCGTCCAGAGGGGAGGTGTCCGGTGTGGGGAGGCTGTAGCTCTCATACGACGGGCCCCCGAGAGCCTGAACGTCTCTGTAGTGACCGAGCGGCTGCTGAGGAAGCTGGAAGCCGTGCTCGTGGTAGCCAAGAGTCATGCTTTCCATCGCCGGGCCCGGGTGGTCAGACACGCCGTGGACAAGAAACCCAGAGTCCAGCCGCTTGATCCTCTTCACCTGCTTCCTCCGCCGGGGCCGGTACTTGTAGTTAGGGTGATCCTGCATGTGCTGGACCCGCAGCCGCTCGGCCTCTTCCACAAAAGGCTGCTTCTCCGTGACAGGAAGGGATTTCCATGATTTCCCTGCAGGTCAAGAGGAAAAGTGAATTTCAGTGAAACGTCAGCAGATAGTGAACACAAGTGTGAACATGCTCATAAAAATAGCTTGTTGCCATTTTAGGGGGCAGGGACGTTTTTTTTTTGGAGGTTACATGTGCAAGTTACACTCAGACTCAGTAGCTTTTTATAACATTGTAACATCACCAACTCTCAAAAAATAATTAAAAAAACTGATGAGAATTTTGCTTTTTAAATCAACTGAAAGCATGAAAACAAAATAAAAGAGTGAATAACAATTTTGAAATTCTGAAGAAAAAAAATAATAAGGCAATGTCTAAATTTAAAAAGTCTTGTATAGATAGAGTATTAAACAACTTACCCAACATTTTGCTGAGCTCCGCGTTGTGCAGGTCCGGGTTTTGTTGCGCCAGCCTCTTGCGCTCATCCTTCGCCCACACCATAAACGCGTTCATGGGCCGCCGGATCCGCGGCTCGCTCTTCCCGCGGTTCTGGCTCCCGGAGCTCCCTGCGGAGGCGCACGGCTCGTTCTTCACTTTGTTGTCCCCGAGAGGACTGAGAGGGTCGGCCCACTGGCAGTGTCCCATTCCAGGCATCATGACTGACATCGTACACCTTGCCTGGGTCTGATCGTCACTGGCGTAACCCGCATCGGGACTACTCATCTCTGTCAAGATGGGAGGTTTTGGAGAGACAGCTCGCGAGGCGTCAGCACACTACTGAGAACAGCATGCAGATGGACGAAGAAGAAACTCAACGAGGTGATTGGCTTTCAATCTGAAATGGAGAGTTATAAGTCACATTTGCCGCTTCCAAGAGGCGCGTGGACAGAGCGATACCGACTACTCAGCAGCAGATGTGAAGGCTCGTGAGCTATAAACTCACAGGCAGCCAATCGCCATGTGGGGGGAGTGCCCACTAGGTCTACTGCAAAGGTGTAAAAAAGTTTCGAGTACTCCGCCTCCGAGCCTTGTGTGAAGAGCTGAGACCCTTTGAGGACAGACGCAGTGAGAGTACACATAGTCAGTCATATGAAATTATGCCTAGACGCAAAAAAATGGGATAAAAATTAATTTTCTAATCTTATAACAGAAATTGAAATATTAACTCTTATTTTTTAAAATAAATTCTGTTTCTTTTGCTCCAAATGTGTAAAGGTTTACGAACATTTGGAGCGAAAACGGATGAAACTGGTGAACTCCAACAATTACGTTTATTTAGACTGCAAGTTTGAATTCTCACTCTTGTATTAGACTGGCACTAATTGTCAGACATCAATAAGCTCCATGTCAGTGTGTGTATTGGGTTAGTTAACCGTGTTAAATCCTGAGTATCAGGTTTACGCGTGGAGTTAATGGCTCCCTCATTCGCAACTTTTACGCACGGCCGTCTCGATGGAGACTTTCTTTGATTGCGGCCTCGATAAAAGGCGTTAATTAATCACTTCAATGCCCCTAGAAATGAAATCAATAAGGCTGCGGAGGGATTAAATAAACACCCATCACGTACCTGTAAACCGAGGAAGGTCCTCCACGCAAGAAAACGTGTGAAACGTGGTGATACTGGTGTCTCAGGTTGGGACGCTCAAATGTCAAAACTGTTTCTGTAGCTTACTAGACGTCTGTCTGGGATTAATGACCCAAAACAAACAGCTGATGGATTAAGCTGAAGGCCTCAAGCATTTTTCGGATTCACATTTATCCAGAGAACAGAACATCTCTACCTTACTTTAAGAGAAGTGACACAGGGACATAGTGGGAACAAAGCCAAGACTCCTAAGACTAAAAATACAACAGCACATTTGAAAGACTGTATATTATTTTTATGCTTGATCTAATTGTCAGCTATTATACGTCTTTCAACAGCTCACACAAAGCTTCAGAAGTGGAGTTCACCCAAAATATCTGAATTATATGCAATTATTTTTACCTCATTAGATGCTCACTGATTTCATTGTGTGCTCTATAATTATTTTCTGGGTTTGATAAGTGGAGATACAACTGAAACACATCCAAAAAATATCATTTTTTTGAGACTTTACAACATGCAGCTGAGTGTGAACATGTGGCCTGTAGAAGTTTTCATTCACATAAATACTAATTTAAAAAGTCAGAGAAATGTGTGAGAATGTGTGTCCTTGTTTTTCAGAGCAGCTGTGCTGGACGAGGACTGTGATAAAGGGGTGAAAAAAGGTTAAAGCAACCTGTTGTACCTCAAATACCCAGATTTGGAGTGTTTACATAGCAGAGAATGAAGCGCCTTGTGTGTGTGGCCCAGAAATCCAAACATCAACAAGCGGCTGCGGGGGTCCTTATCAGAGCCGGCAGACCTCAACTTGTCAGCTCCGTCTTTTCTCGCACTGTTCTCATCTCTGGTTTGTGGGTTACTGTGCTCCTGACACGTCAAAAGGAGCTGACAGAAATATGAGGGATGCTTATGCAACCTCTCGGTGCCCTCGCACAGTCCCCAGCGGGACTCCAGAGCAGGCTGGGTGACCCTCCGTGGGGGTCAGTTGGAGGGTGATTTGGATGGAGGGACAGGATTTGGACTATAATACTGTCATCGTCTATTTTACCGCTGATGAGCTGATAAGGTTCCCCCCCCCCCCCTCCCTTAAGAGAGAGAGGAGAAAGAGAGAGTCTGTGTGTGTGTTTAGTGTGTTAACATGGGCGTGGGTATGAGTGTGCCCCGTCCTCATCGCTCTCTCGCCGTGTGGGAGTGAAAAATCCTGGCCTTTGATGGGAGAAGTCATAAAGTCTGGAGTCGTAGCCACATTTCCTCTACAAGGTGAGGTTCAGAGTCAACCCAGAGGAGTGGAGGGGAGGTGACATGCCTTATACCCCCCCCTCCTCCTCCCCCCTCTAAACCCCCCCCCGTCCCTCCACCCCGTGCCTGGGGAGTCTGGAGCTGGGTGGGGGCCAGGGCTCTCGACGCCAGCCTCTGGACTCCGCGCTCAGGGAGAGGTCACTTGGCTTGCTTACACAATGGCATTATCTCAGTTCCAGCCTCGGCTACTGCAGCGGTGAGCACTTCCTGTCCCTCTGCAAGCACTTCCTGTCCTTGGCGTAGCAGCACAAACTGTCCGCCTTCAGAATCGTGGTGGAGCTGCTGGTCGCCAGTCTCGCTGTAGAAATTTCTTGGGAATTGCACAATGTGTTTGCTGGCTCCTTTGTGCCGCGCTGTGAGGCACTGGTGTTAGTTTAAATCACAGGGACGGAAGGTATATATGTGTTAGCACTCTGCAGCGATCCCCCGAGCCGCTCAAACTGCTCCGGCCTGAGATGGACAAACCCACTGAAAGGAAAAGTGTTTTTAGTTTAAACAATACTCGACAAATAAGCACCAAATGTTTGGGTATTCTGCCTCATGCTTAAATGTGCACTCCTTTCAAAATGATGGATTAACTAATTGAATTTACCGACAATTGGTTTGCTTTGATTTTCACTCAGACAATGTTAAATGAAACAATTCAAATATTGGAAATTCAAATCAAGCCGTTTGAAAACGGCAAAATCTAAATTTCAGGTGAGCAGTTTGGAAAAATGTGATTATGAATTGTCGGCGCTATACAAATAATGATTGATTTACTTTTTTGATTTGATCTATGGCTGGTTGGTGCTCTATTGGGGAAGAAGTGGAGATTGTTGTGCTAGAAAGCCTGCTTTAAAACGTGAAATATAAGGCGCTGGTGGCGCAGTTGTAAGTGCACGTGACCCATCTATGGAGGCTATAGTCCTCCAAGCGGACGGTCCAGGTTTGAATCCAGCCTGTGGCTCCTTTCCCGCATGTCATTCCCCACTCTCTCTCTATCCACTGTCCTGTCTCTCCTTTAAAGGCTTTATATGTGATTTTTAACACTTGTTAAATGTTACACACTCTATGTAATAGAAATCAAGTATATCCTCTGAAAATAACTCTGTGAGTCATGACTGTCTACAATGGGTGTAACACTCGAGTCCCACTGTCTGTGATGTTTTCCGAGTTTTCCGAGTTCTATCTTCAGTTTGTTTACATCGCCCGGACGGCCGGCTGACTCCTCCCCTCGCGAATAAAAGTTGTTTAATTGAGGGACTAGAGAAAAGAAGAATAACATACTGTATTCACTGCTTAACTGTGTTTCTAGATCACGCTCATTTCAGGTAAATTTACATGCAGTGTGAAGATACGAGCATAATAAAGATCGCTAGCATTAGCATGCTAACACAACAATGCACCGCAAGTTGTTTTGGTTTCATGCTGGTGCTCAAGGGCGACATCTGCTGGATCAAAAAAATCACATATAAAGCCTTTAAAGGAAACAAAACATAATAAATAAAAAATCTAAAAAGCGAAATGTTTGTAAAATCATTTTATATTTTTTTGATTAATTGGACTCGACTCCCACAAAAATACCTTGGCTCTTGGCTCTTGGCTCTCGGCTCTCGGGTCTCGACTCTTGGGTCTTGGGTCTTGGGTCTTGGGTCTTGGGTCTTGGCTCTTGGCTCTTGGGTCTTGGGTCTTGGGTCTTGGCTCTCGGCTCTCGGGTCTCGGGTCTCGACTCTTGGCTCTTGGGTCTTGGGTCTTGGCTCTTGGGTCTTGGGTCTTGGGTCTTGGGTCTTGGCTCTTGGCTCTCGGGTCTCGGCTCTCGGGTCTCGGCTCTCGGGTCTCGGGTCTCGGGTCTTGGCTCTCGGCTCTTCTGGACATTGATAGAAAACCTCCATTTATTGATTTTCTGGCCAATTTATCCCGAGCTGTAAACAAGCTGTTGACTTGTCGAATAACAGTGATAAGTTGACACAGCTAGGTGTGGACCTCTGCTGGACGTCCTCCATTGTTGACCTTTAGTCTACCGCGTCGCATTCTTCTTTTCAGTTCATTTAATGGCGGGCTACACTGTGTGGCGCTGCTATGATGTCACGCTATGATGAAGCCGACGCGGCTATCGCCATCCGGCTTACACCCCACTTACGAAGTCACGGTGCTGTGTTGCTGTGGAAACCATGACCAAGATCAGGGTTTACCAAACTGAACTTAACCGAACCCCTTGGTGGAAACCGGGATAAAGAAACACCTGAAGAAGTACCAGATTTAAAACAGTGGCTCTCGTTACTCTTGTGAGGTTTCCCCCCCCCCCCCCCAATTTTGCCTCTGAATCACAAAAGAGGCTGGTGTGGTTAGAGGTAAAAACTGGAGTCAGAGAAACATTCATTACTCTTGAAGAAATGTTTAAATGATGCTTTTGTTGTGTGTGTTTGAGGTTACAGCCATTCAGTATTGAATCCATCTGAAGATGTCTGTAATTACATGTGGGGAGATGCTGATTGTTTGGATTGTCTGATGAGACGATGACTTCCTCCAACACCTGCTCTGCGAGGCAGGAGGTGTTTCAGGATGGGGGGGAAGGGGACGTGAATGAGGAGGTTAAGCAGGGGAAACAGGTGTGCGGCAGAGATATGAGGAAAGAAACATCTTCTCTGAGATTGATTCTCTAAATAGAAATCACACCTTTTTCACTGAAGCTGGAACATTTCAAGTTTTAACCCTAATCATGTCACTCAGGAGTTTGAAATTATATATTTTTTTCTGCCACCAGCTGTCAATCAAACTCTGCAAACGCCTTTTGAGGACGTACAGGATCTTCAGTAACCCGAAACTCACCCCATAAAGAGGATTGCAGATATGAGAGATCATGCACAGGCTAAAGTGGTTAATAAAGCTCACATAAAGGATGTGAGACTCTTTGTTTGGTCGTGATTTTTCCTCGGGCCTCCTGTTGTTCACAGAAATTGGGGACTTGAAATTCTGACAAATAACAGAAAAAAAAGATCACGCTGCCTAAAGCATTGCCTCACTCTCAGGTTCAGAGACAGATGTTTTTATGGTATTGTATCGGTGGTAGAGTCTTTCCCCTCCCTCAGGGGATTGCTGGGAAAGTTTCCTTGCCCGGGAGCACACACCTCAACCCTCGCTAGAAAGGGTAGCACGGAGATGTTGTCTGCCCCAGACAAGCGGGGACACAGAGGAAGCCGTCTCCACTCTCGTCTCATTGTTCTCGAGGCGTTAATCTGTCAGGGATCTGCTGGGAATCAGGTGGGAATCTAGTAGGCCCTGTTTAATTTTTGTTTGCCAGTTCATTCCAGAAAAGAGGACATTAGGATATCGTCACCCTGTACCCCTCTGCAGCACCATCCTGCCCCCGCCTCTGTGAAGATGCTCTGATGATAAAACGACTTCTTGTTTGTCTCTGCTGCTCCGTTTGGAGATGAGCACATCCGTCTTGTCTTCTGGTCTCGCCCTCTTTCTCCGTCTGTTTTTACTAAAGCCGAAGGGCCGCATCCAAGAAAAAATCTTAAATATGCTTTTAGTCATGCTAACATGAGGATGTTTGGAAACTTTTCACCACAAGTTGTGGTGACCTCGGTCTTGCACGCTGCTATGGGGTCAGCCAACAATAAAACGGAAGCAACAAGTAAAATAATCAAAGTCTCTTTCCTGAGAACATCCATAGTGCTGTAATTTTACTCAGGCCACTTGGAGGATACAGCAATACAAATATATAATGTCAAGGGTACTGTGCAAAGCTATGAGTCCAGAATCAAACATTGAAAAAAAAAAACGTTTCTTCTATGGTTAAAAAAAGGAAGCTGGAGATAAATAATATTTTTTTAAAGACTTGACAACATAAAGTTTTGATCTCTGAACTGGCCTTGTGTCCGTCAACATGTTTGATATAAATCATGATTTATAAGAAAATATGATGTTATTATCTTTGAAATTGATGAACTTTGTGTGATTTCTATCTTCCATGACAGTGTGCTCAGGAGTCGTCGTTGAAGTCTGAGGAAATGTTAGCGTCACATAAAAATGTCCGACAGGTTGGAAACACATTTGAAGCCAAAGCTAGCCGTTAGGGGATGAGCTAGCCTGGCCGTGCCCGCCATAAATTGCTTTTAAACTGTTTTTTTTTTAAAAAAAAACCTTAAACCGTGTGACATATCTTGGCAAATATCAGGCCTCGCTATAAGTTTCTAAAAATGTTGTTGCCTCTGTACTTCGCCTGCTTAGCTTTTCGTCTTGGTTCTAGTTACACAAAGTTAACTCAAATCTTTTATTTACGCAAAAGCCCCTCTAGGGACAGGTGTTGCAAATTAGCATCCTTTATAAACACAATGATGCTTGCATTGGATTGCTGTTTTGAGGTTTGTCTCGATATAGTATCTGTCACTATTAAATAAACTGTAAATCAAAAAAATCATGAAGCTGTTTTCTTTAAAGATAAGAGACATTAATGGACTTGGACTTGAGCTTGTTTAGTCTTCTCGAATGGAAAGGACTGCTACGTAAAGTGTCCTTCAGTATTAACTTATCCCATTCCTCTTTAAATTCACTTATATAGAATATTATGATGACTGATGGAAACAATAGACAACATTTTAAAATCCAAGCAATCGTAAACCAGAACTGACCTTTGACTTGAGCGTGCACAATCACTTAACCACGACCTTTCACTCAGGGGGACTTTCACTCGTTTATTACTCTGTCCCCACTCCTAGCAGCACCACAGGGAGTTAAAGACGAGTCTATTAATAGCACGTCTTGATCGACTGATGAATCACCATTAGTGAGCAGGGAAAGGGTAAACAGGTTTCCTCATTGAAATGAACAGGGAGGTCAGCCACACGGGAGCACAGACTCTTTCATGTCTTCACTTTTACTGACCCGACCCGAATCCTCCCCGCCGGCCACCAGCGCATTGTCCCTGACGGGGGCTAATTGAGACCTGTGTTTATCATTTTTATGACTTTATCCATGAAGACAGAGGTACGCTGGGCTTCCTGTTCTCCAGGTTCCTTGACAGAGCGGTTGCATTATTAGGGTCAGCGTCGGCTCCCATCTCGCCGCGGCATTGTTCCTACTGGTGCTAAGACCATTCCCAAACTGATAAGACTCTGTCTATTTTGGGTTTGTCTTTTCTTTTCGGCCTTGACACATGAGCTTGTGCCAGAAATAACTTTTTTATTTCCTTCAAAATGGAGACTAAAATGCTGATGGATGCTGAAAACCCTGAGAAATCAGCAGAAAAATGATGCACTTTTTGAATACACGTTTCCATCACAATTAAGGAATTATTCTCCAAGACAATAACCATCACACAAAACTTTGAGCTAAGTCATTTTTCTCGTCTTCCACGTCTCCACTTATAGGCTTTGAATTACAATATAACAAAATTGCTTCCTATGTTTAGGTGAGAAAACAAGTTGCAGATTATCTCCGAGCTGCATTATTGTTTTCCTGACGGCCACCAGCCACATAAATACTGCTCTCAAAACTTGACCTGCATTTGACCTCTCCGCCCAAAGGAGTCCCTCAATTCATCTAATCTGTATCGGAGAGACAGGTTGAGGGGATTTCAGTCCAAGTAACTGGACAATATCTCGACTTTAGAAGTCACTGTTTGACGCCTTCTTGGTGAAAGCTGATGAGTTAATTACTGATCCAACTTTCCAGACGTGTTGGTTTTTTTTTTTTTTGGAGATGGGGGGAGTTACAGAGAGGCCTTTGTATATGACAATCAGGGTATGAATTGATCCCTCACACAGTCAAACACCCTGAATCCTTTCATGTGTGGCCTTTGCCTTGTTGAGGCGCTAAAGCGACACAGCAGAACAAAACGCAGATACCCCCGAGGGTGCTAACAGGGCGCCACGTCCACCCAGGCTGACCCAAAGTCAATCAATACACGCGTGTGTGATCAGTGGCATCTGAATCAATAGATGCAAACAAGGGAGCTGCATGGACATATGATAAGAGACTGGCTTCTGGATTCTGAAGTTCATCCTGAGAGTTGATCATCAGACGTCGGTAAAAGTTGGGACTTTTATAGGTTTGTTTTTTTTCCGGCCTTAGATTTTATGCAAAGTCCTTTCTGGAGATTACAGAACAAATACTCGAAAACTCATGGCTGGAACTTCCTCACACGCACGACAACTTCTCTTTTAACAGACTGCGGTTAAAACTCCTTGAAACTGTCTCGCCATATCAGCTCTGATCTTTACACTATTGATGATGTAAAGGTAGCTGCATGCGTTTTACAAGCACAAATAGGAGTCTTAATTCAGCTCCGGTGCAATTAGAATAGCGGCTAAAATGCTCTGCTGGCTGACCCCTTTGTCCTTCATTGTGCTTAAGTGAGAGAAATGGCCGAGGAATGCACTGCGTGTTGTTTTCACACAGCTGTGGTTTTATGGAGGAAATGCACTGTGTGTGTGAGTGCTTCCTCTCCAACGTTGTTCCCTTTACACCAACGCTGTGTAGAAACGAGCAGCGCTGATAGGAAGAGCCGACCCACCTTTAATAGGATTCAAACGTATTTTTCTGTCAAATTGTGTCTTCAAGCTTCCCACTTTCTCAAGGCTCCCGTTAAGGTAATGTCTAAAGTCATTAGCGAGAGGAGCTGGTGTCAACTATAGCAAAAGTACCAGATCTCGGGTGTGAAAATTAAGCTTTCACCTTTTTTTTCCCCCCCTCTTCCTTTCTGAGAGCAAAGTGAGCAAAGTGATGTTAACATGTTCCAAAAATACTATGTTAAGAGGAAACCTTCTGACTGAATGTGCAACAGTTAAGTCATATCACAGTAAAGAGTTCATTAATTCATTTAAACCTTTATTTAACCCTTCAAAATGTACGCCACGAGAGCAGTTCATCAATGCATTATCTCACATATCTGGCCTATCTTACACTTCAAGGAGTTCCTGTGTTTGACTAAACCTCCCGGTGTCTGCGTTCACCTGATGCAGATTATCTCCTCGGTTCATTTACACACAATGGATCATCAATATCTCGCTGCCTACCTGCTACACCAAAGCCCGCCCTGCAGCCTCAGCTGAAAGGTAGGGCCATGCAGTTCACACACACCGCTGAGTAAATTGTGATTTTCAAGCTGTGATTCCTCTGTCATGTCTGCATGATTACTATGAATTGCTACAGACAGCACGTCATTAGCTTAGCTTAGCATGAAGGGGAAATAGTTCACCTGGCTCTGTAACTTGTCAACAACTCCTCCAACCGTATATTTATCCTCTTATATGACCCACTGAAGGATTTCCAGAAACAGCCCCTCGACGAGTAGTAACAAAATGTCCTCATATGTAAACTCTATAAAAAGGCATAAAAAGCCCCAAAATACATCATACAAAATTACCTGGTAAAGAACAATAATTTTGTCAGACAAGATTAATACACCAGCTACAAGTAAGGCATTCAAAAGGTGACATTATATACATCAGTTTCGTTACAAAGCTAAGGGAAATCCCCCTATGCGAGTGACAATGCTTCATAACTTGTGAATGCATATGTGCTTCGTGAGTGTCATTTTTAGAAAGGCCATTGTTGACTTTTGTTTTTTATGCAGGACTCAGTTTGGCAACCTTCACTGCGACTGTCCTGTCCACTTTAAGTGTTAAACGTTAATGCAGGTCGTATTAACCTGCTGAACAAGTGGTCAAATATCAGCCAAGCTAGCGCAGAAGAAACTGAACTTGAGATAAGGACAGTCAGCGTTGGTCCATTATGTGACAGATTAATGCTAAATTGGTCACCTTACTCGCAATATCAACTTTATGAGGAATCTTCAGCTGACATTCAAGATTCTTCTTTTTCACCCCGTATGTGTCAACAAAAAAAAAATCAATAAAGGTTGAATAAAATCTGGATCAAGAGAGAGATTACCTTTTCATATCCACTTTGGAAACTTAGCTTTTCAGCTAACAGCCGATTGGCTTGAAAACACAAATTGCTGTTTTTGTTCTGCAATGTTTGTACTGATTAAACAAACAGGAAACAATACGGTTTAAGGTCATCGTACAGATAGAGTCAGGAACTTTATTCTTAAAAAATAAAATATAGACTTGTACAAAAGTATCTCTATCATCCCTTATGGGCCTTCATACATGTCTGGTGGTGACTGTGTCTGCAGAGAACCTGACCTTCCAACTGGATTTGATGTTTTGGTTGAAGCGGGATGTTCCAGGGCGAGGAGCTGGTTTGTCTCCCCCTGCCAATGACAGCGCTCAGGCGAGTTTAGGGCAAATCTTGTGGATGCAGACGTGGCCGCAAAGAGTATAAAATATAATCATAGTGAAGCGAAACAACAAGCCGATAAAGCTTGTTTCAAAACGAGGGTGAACCTTGAGTTGGCCTGCTTTCTGTTGGACAGGCAGGTGCCAAACACCGGCGGTTAGCTTGTGCTAGCATGCTATAGTTATTGGCTTTTCCATGACAAAAAAATGTAATATTGTCAGGTAGCTCACACAGTGTAGGTACAAGCAGTAAAGTGTACTTTCACCTGCAGTAGAGTCAAGCTAGCTATCAGTATTTAGGCTAAGCTAAGGTTTACAAACTAGTGTTGTTAAGACTCACACACAGACATGACATTACCCTAATGAAGAAACTACAATCATGTCCCCCAAAATGTTTGTCTGTTCCATGTTAGCGTGTAGTTTTCTCATGCTTAATTGGCATAAAAGATAATATATATACAGTTAATTAAAGATGACCCATGGCTTCTTAATTTTGTCCCCCCTTCCATTCATGTTTAAGCAATCAATGTCAACTGATCAACATATCTGCTGTGAATATTCCTCTGTGGTAACATGGGAAAAAGCTTATATCAGGAAACTAGGGGGGGAAAGTCCCTCCTGATATCATCACTAACTGCATCCAGACAAAAGCCTGCAACTACCTACGCTGACATGCTGCAGTGTGTGAAACAATGGAGACCCAAGAGGACGCAATCCGCAGCTGAAAAATGGCATCCACATATTCTGATCAATGCCCGTGGTGTGGACTTTGAACTCTGCAGTAATTGTTGCATTCTGTGCAGCGGCAGGTTCCCAATTTTGTTGGCTTTATACCATCCAAAACATGTGTTATCGCTGCAGCCTGTGAGGCGTGGGGCTTTATCAGATGGCCTTGCAGCCTTGTAATAACACGGGCTCTATCATGCCTCGGCAGATCTGTGTATGGCAACAAGAATAAAATACAGCTTAAAAGGCATGCCCGTAATGTTTCTTAAGGGGCTGCGGAGAACGTTTTTTAAATCTTAGGTGACAGATCGAGAAAGTGCACCAATGTAGAGAAGATATTCATCGGTAGAAGACTTTTTTGTTGTGCTGTTTTTTGTTTTGTTGTCTTGAGGTAGAAGAGTTGGATAAGTTAGTTTATAGGCTGGGTGAACCTGAGGAAGCTACAGGCTAAAGGCGATAAATAAAGTCACAGTAAAGTAGTTTTCAGTGTATTCGTTTATTTAGCAGCACTTGAAAACATAGATAGGCTGTGCATGGGGTAACCCGTTGATCATTTAAGGAAGTGTATAGGCTTTAGCTTAGCAAAACATTTAGCTATAAGCAATCATAAAGACTCCAGCAAAGGTGACCTGCTGGCCTGATCTTCCTCCAAAGCAAACAACGCATATCGAAAAAGCTGGATGAAGAATCTTGTATGTTTTATCAGCACAAAAAGAGAAGCGTCAAAGCTACATTTTGCACTTTAAGGTTGTAAAATCATCATTTGCATCTTTTATACTGAGAGCAGAAAACAAATACAAATTCGTGTTACTCCTTTAAGATGCTTATAGGAAAATAACCTGCTCGAACAATCTGCCTCCTCCATCGCCCGCCGCTGTAATGTAAGACACAGATTTACTGAGTAAATCAAAGCAGGCGATTTCCTCCACCCGGAGGAAAACCCCTCAGAGGAGAATGAGTTGATAATGTCCCAATGTGCCCCTTGTTTCCTCTCAGATAAATAAATACATAAATAAAAACACGCCTGGCCACTTCAGCTTTATTGTTCCTCTGTAGGCTGTGAAGTAGTGGCTATATTGTTTATAATAAATAAGTCCATTAACAGATTTGGCCCAGGTGGGTGACAGGGCATCCGTGATATCCCCCCTGCAGGCTCATACACCCCACTATGGTGGCGTAATACTTCCATTTAAGGAAGCGATGGCCAAGGAAAAAGGAGGTTAGTGTTGGTTTGACTGGGCTGAGAGTGTGTCACGTTTTCTGGAGTGATAAGAGCCGGAGCAGGAAGCTGTGCGAGGGCAGGAAGGAAGAGAGCTGAGGTCTGGAAGGAGAGAGGGGAGCTGTGGAGAAGGAGGGATGCAGGAAAAGAAAAGAGCAGCTGAATAAGAAAAGTCCGAATGAGCCGTGGAAATGCAACACACCTCGTACAAATGCAGCTTAATGTGGCGTTTTCAGTATATTCTCTCTGCAGTGTGCGGGAGGGAGGGAGGGCCGAGCTCTGCTGGGAAACGCAAAGGGAACCTGGGGTCCAGGGGGAAGTGAGTGGATGACTACATTTTGACTGAAAGGCAACACCAACATACACCTGCTTCCCACAATCAAATAGGCCTCTGAAAAGATGACTATACCATGCATCATGCTTTGTCTGTTAGCAGCAGGACACATGTGTTAGCAGAAGAAAACACAGACCTGTTGCTCTCCTAATAATCTTCACCAAACTATTACTTATTTAAAGTAGAACATAGTTCAAAGGAATGAAGCTTGTAGGTTGACTGAAACTGAATCGTACTTAAGCAGAAGTACAGCTTTTTTTTTTACATGCTTATGGATGCAACATAAAATGACCTTCATTGAGAATTTGGTTTCTCTTTATGATTCCTGGTTTCTCTTGTCAAGGGAACGGTTTGTGAATAAGTTCATGTCTTCTGTTATCACTTCCACATTTCTCTCTGCCCCCCCCCCCTCCCTCTCTCTCTCTCTCTCTCTGTATGTAAATAAAAAAGCTAACCCAACTTCAAGTAGATGCAAAAAAACTGGTCTTGCACCTTTTTTTTTAACTACATCATTTGAGCAGTAATATTTCATCCAGCCTGATGAGTGTTACATGATATTATAGCCAGAGATGAAAATTCCCAGGTAACAGTAATGTTGGCTAGGAAGTAGAAAAATGCTAATGTTAGCTGTTGACAAAATGCCCATAGAGTGGCAGTCCCGTGGCTCTGATCTGCGTTCATAATGTCTACTAAATATCTCTGAATTTGGCTTTAATTGCATGTTTTTAATTTGAGGACCTAATGATTTTAAAAAGGGTTATTTAAGTGTTCGTATTGGGAAGTTGATGTACCTGATTTATATGCATCTCTTTCCCAATGTGAGCTTCTGGAAAAAAAAGTATTTTTCGGCCTAATGGCATCACGTGACGCTGCAATACCAGGTTCAGCCACCATGTAAAAGTTGCATCAACGGTCTGCGAATTTCCTGATTTTGTGATTAGTCAAACAATTGTCCATCATCTATAGTGTCTTTATTATTAATACATGAACGTGTCTTTAAACACAAGTTATTGAAAGTTAAGTGTAAAGGAGCTGGTAGTTGGATTTCATGAACCTACTTCAGAGCGCTACTTTAAACCTTTATGCTAAGCTAAGCTAAGTAGCTTCATATTTACCAGGCAGGTGTAACACTGATAACTTCTCATGCAACTTATTTATTGTGACAAATAGCACATTTCAACATTTGTTCAGATGACTCTCGAACATGTGTTTGTTTTTATTCAGCTCCTGTTGGACTTGTGAACTCCCAGGTGAGAATACTAGCAGCTCAGTTCCACCACACACTCATCTTTTCCTCTTTTTAATCAATCTGCTCATCTAAAAAGGATTTCTCTATTTTGAGGTTTTAATCCAGTGTCTGACTTAATCTCTGAAACTCACGGATTGGTGGAGGGGCATCAAAGCCACTCAACTTCAGCCCTGCTCTCACAATTACACCAACCAGGCATCAAGGCGACCAATAAATCACGCTCTCATAATGCCTCTCTGGAAATTAATTCTCCGAGGCTCGAGGCATGTAGGTCATTTAGTCGGTGCTGATTTGGTCGATTTCAAAGGCATTTTTCAGTCAGATTAAAACATGAAGGGAATGAACATGTGAATGATGGTCAGGTCTCTGTCGGGCTGTGTGTAAAAAAAAACAAAAAACTGATCAGCATGATTTAAACTCTGGCTCTGACCGTCAGTGCAAAATGCTGCAGAGTGTGTTTGTTTTCTCACGGCTGCACTGTAGCTAATAAAGAGATTGAGGAGTATTGTAGCCCGTCTGTCATTACACAATATATGAAATGATCAAATTCATTCAGAAGTTCTGCTTTACAGTGTTAAGCAGATGGCTTCTGCACTCTGTCCTCCGTGAGCAGCCAGTATAACAGAGAGAGCCCTCCACTGGATGTTTAAAGCATTGCACACAACGCCCAACAGCTTCATCCCATCTCCTTATAATGCAGCATGCATTAATCAGTTAAACACAAATCTCTGCCTCTGAATCATCAATTCTAAAACATTTAAATGGTGAACTCTGAAGAGGCAGGAAATTTATTTTCTCTTGGTTTTAGATTTTATGCACAAAAAGTGAAAGTTTCTTAAAGGGGGCAAAAAAAACAAATCATACAAATGACAATCTCCCACTCTTAGTTACAAGATCAAAGCTGTACTTTTGTTGCCTAGATTGGACACAGATACACATTTGTCCATTAAATGAACATTTCGTTGGAGTTTAGATGCCATTTTTATCCGGACTAAATTAATGTAAATAAAACCGAACAACCACTTTAATGAGGCTCAAAGATGAAGGATTTGATGATGATTTTCCTGCATCCAGACTTGTAAGATCTGTTTGTTTTTTGTTCAAACTAAATAATTGAATTGCTCATTTATTAATCGAGTAGTAGACCAGTTATGTAATCATTTAATGCAATGCAGTGAGAATTGTTTTCAGTGTGGAAAAGACACCAAATGACAGTTTTAATGCAGTCTGTGTTTGTGCATGAACTACTCTCCTCTTCTTTATGTTTTCAACTTGTTGTCATTGAATCAAACGCAACATCGAGACCGAGCGATTGTATGCAGAGAAAACATGTTCAGTTTTAAATGTGTTGTTTGTCATTTCTAATAATTGGCAGAGAAAAATCACGTCATCTATAAAAGGTTGTCCTAATGTCGGAATGACATCTACAGTTACCCAGTCAGTGAGTCTAGCCTCCACTTGCCCTCTGAGGTCTTTATTGGAGGTCTATTACTGTAAAAGTGCTATCAGCTATTGGAGAGGGAGGGGGGGTGGAGGGGGGTCTCCCTGTGCTGCCACTAAGCAGTAAATAAATATGAGCCTATTGTATTCTTGTAGCCTCACTGTCCTTGCTCTTCCATGCTGAGTAAATGCTCACATACAATGGGAGGCCGGACTGCCTTGTCATTCCTGATCCCCGTAGATTGCTCTTCGAGGTCCTCTGCCTGGGAAAGAGGAAGCAATGAAAGGATCTGTGAGAATATTTCACCGTGTCTTATCTAATAAATTAAGCAATTAGGTTTTGAGGATTTGTCTCTCTCTTAATCCAAAGTTTCTGATACCAAACGCTCTTCATACACTCCATTTCAGAGGAACATTTTGTCCTTTTTTACTCCACCACATCAACAGAAGTTACTTAAAAATCAAGATTTTAAATGCAGCACAATGTGAAAATACTTCTGTGTCTAATACTGAGTCTAGAAATTCTCCTATTTTTTTGATAAAAGTGAAGAAATCTGCTTTCTATTGCGACACGTCAACAGGTCAGAAGTCAAATTCAGCATTTTTGCAGTCCTTATTTTGTCTGATTAAAGATGTCTCCTTAATAGTACAAGTAAGCTGACAGATTTCATCTTTCATCCTCACATTACCAAGACTATTTCCAAGGGCTTTGCTCATCTGACATCTTGGATTTCAGCAGTCTTGTTTTACTGTACGTCATCTTGCCATCTGAGACCCCCACCCCGTCCAACAGGGACAAGTTGTGATGTGTGAATAACAAAACAGGACAATTTAAACGGCTGGCTGTCCTGAAATTTTCTATACATTTTCAGGAGGGCATGTGTGAAAACAGCTTGCTTTCAGTAAGATTTCAAATGCAGGTTTAGTCTCTTTTTCTTGAGTTAATGACTCCTCTACACTTGATGTTTGCAGGAAAGGCCATAACTTGTGTGAGTGATTGTTGTGAGTGAAAAGATAAAAGAAAGAAATTGAAAGTTGTGGAGGTTTCAGGCCTCCTCAGGCTGCCTGGTGGAGCTTCCTCTCCAGTTCCTCCACAGGAAGAGAGCTGATAGAGCTGCATGGACTCTCAGAGCTTCTCGCATGGAAGCAGGAGCGAGGCCTTGAATGAGTAAGGGTGCAGCATCACCCCCGAGGGGACGGCATTATTCACAGCCTGTCTCTGTCGCAATGTGCCCCGTGCATGAGGCCGCCAATGTCGGGCACAGGCGGGCGCTGCCGTCCTGTAATCACCGATGACATGCATGAAGTAGTTTTCCAGATCGGCTTTCCTGTCCTTCCAGCTGCGAGTGGGGCAAACAGCACAGGAAGAATAACACAACTCGCAGGCCAGGCTCAGGGAATGTGGCCTTAACAAACACAGCACAAATAAAAAAGTTAAAAGGCACACTGCTCTCCTCCTGAGAGCCTCTAAGCGAGGGAAGTGAGGCTACGTCCTGAGAGAAGGTCCAACCTTCCTCAACACCCACACAGTAACAATAACCTGCCAATCAAACCAAATACTGTTTACACGGAGCTACCTGCAAGAGCTGGAGCCGGGAATCAAGACCGCGATTATGACATGTTGGGCTTAACTTTATATGTTTTTTTTTTTCTCTGAGTGATTTTTATCTTATGGGTGTTGAATCAGCTTCTTCATGATTATCCCAAAAAGCATATATTGTCCTAAATTTAGAAGCATAGGTTAAAAATAGTACACTGATTGAGTTATTGTATGATCTGGTCTGTAGCTTTTACCTTTAGCTAACATAAGTGACTTGAAATCAGTTGGTTTTATGATGTCATTTTGACCCTGATTCACCTTCTAGATCCCTGCTTCCTGCAAACACCTTCTGCACAAGCAGAATCAGAAATACTTGATTAATCCCGGGAGGAGAATTGGTCATTTCAGTTGCTCTCAAACTAAATATAGAAGTAGGAAATATAGAATATAGAATGAAATATAACTATAAATAGAATAAGCAGAAATAAGTACCAAAGCGCAGAGTATCCGAAGAAGTAATAAGCTAAGTGCAAGCGCAGGGAATTGGCACAAGGCTCAGTGAAGACAGCTTTTTTTTTACAGCTTGTGTTAGTAATGCACACATGGGTGACTGAGAGAAATGATTGACCTGTTTGCAGACAGATTGTACAGATGAAGTTACGTTACTCAACGGCGAGGTTTCCAGATTGAGTCTAAAAACTCCAGAGCCAGACTGAGGGCCTGATTTACTACAGGTTTGCGAGTGTTAAAACGTGTATAAACTTGATATCACCTGCAGCCGCAACCAATGTGCAAGCTGATCGACTGACGGCGCCCAGTGAGAATTGCTTCTTTCAAATGCGCATTTTCTATTTAGTGCGTTTGCCTTAATGTAGGCTATATGCAATGTGGGGCGTTTGTGCCCAAGTATGCAAAATACTGGGAGTTATTTTGGACACACATTGCGTTACATCAAGCCTGGAAAATGAAGGTCTGTTTGTAAATTCCTTGTAACGACTTTATCACAGCATTATAACCAAAGTCATTTAACGGCAGCAGCTTAGCACACAGTGCGTTCTCCTCAGGTGCTGCAGTGAACCAGCCTGCTGCATGCATATAGTCCGCTGCCTGCTGAGGGGCCTGCCGGGCTGTAAGGCTTTAACCCTGCTAAGTCAAACAGCAGAGGTGTTAAAGACGCCACGTCAACACAAACTAACAGGTGTCCACTGACACGGCAGAGGGGAGGAAGAGGAATACAGTAAGCTGACGGATCGACAGTGACTTCAACCCTGTGCCACTTTTTCTGCCTTTGTATGGAAATAGTGACTAACATACACATGCTAACATCACATGACGAAGTTGAAGTAGCTGCCTAGACGTCTGATGTTAAATATCTCCAAACACAACACAGCCAATACGGAAACACACATGCTAACATTTTACCAAACTGTTATTAAAGAACGGGCTGTATTACAGGCTGTAACAGAATTCAGTGGTGTAGCATTGGGACGCTAAAACAGTCATGTTTGGAGTTTCAGCAGTGGAGGAACATTGTGTAAAGAATGGATTAAACTGTGTGCTAATCTGCTCTAAGACGCGACCATTAGCATTGTTGAGCTAACTACCTGAAGCACAGAATAGTGACCTTTTAAGGCCAAGGAGCAGGAACGGTTTTGTTGGATTACAGGTTACAACCACAGACCTGTAAATATTAAAGGACGAAGTCTTCTGTTCCTGCAGGGGGCTTTGGAGTCCCATGGACGGTGGTGACCATGCTGTCTCTATGGACACACACACTGTACGTGGGGTGACTTTTTTGATGACTCATCCGTTTTGATTTGATGAAGGATAAGCGTTCTTCACAAGCTGATTGACAGACGGGCGCGTTTGTTTGTCAAGAGGCTTAAAACCCGCCTCAGCTCCAGCTCTCAGCCTGTCGTTATGGTCGACTGAAAGTTAGGGTGAGACAGCATTTCCAGCATGGAGGCCGCCATCGACGGGACTCCAAAGCGCCCTGCAGGAACAGATGTGTGACGTCACTCAGGCTCCTTGTAATATTTACAGTCTATGATTTTTATTCAACTCTTGGGATCAATATTAGCTTTAGTTGCTGGCTGGATGTTTTTTTGTGTTTGAAGGACTCGTTTTTCTGTTTTCATTTCTGTTAGGCTACTAAATATCTTTCTACTGATGAACTAGTATGTGAAGGAAACAGAAAGCATGACGGTCATAACAGAGGGGTCTGAGGTAAACACGTCTGTTTAATTTTCTGGTTAATGGTCGTGTTGTTTAGAGCAGTGGAAACAGAGAGGTGCTCCAATTACAGTAACAGTAGTGTATCTGGAAGAATCATTTAATCAGCATCCAAAACATGATGCTCACCCTCCTATCACACACACACACACACACACACACGACTGATAAACTCATTGACATACTCGCAGGCTGAGTCACAAAGAACCAGGAGACACAGAGGAAGAAGTCGTGACGTTATTTCCTCACTAAATATTCTGGTAGGAATGACTTTGAACAACACACGCTACATTAAAAAAGGATTAACTATTTAATGAACGAGGATGTTTGTTAGGAGAAATATAAAAACAGTGCACATGTAAACACAGGATTGTATTTGTGTTAATCATCCTCTGGATGTTTGTCGACAGGCGTCAGTCTCTTTGCTTAGAGACTGTTAAAGAGTATTGTACACACCCAGCATGTCGCAGTGACACACCCAGCCGCACTCAGTGTGTCCGTCAGACATGTTACAGTAATCACCCGTCTGCAGTCACTGACTGTCCTTTCTCTGGGCTGGAAAAACATCTGAGATCATATCAACCACCAACAACGCTTGAGCTGTTAATGTTTAAGTGTTAGAAAGACAAGTAGGCATGTATGTTTGATTAAGCAGATACAAAATGTAAAGTGAAACTGATCCGGCAATCTTAGATTTTGTTTTTGTTTGAAGAAATATCACACCATCCCGAGGTGGAAATGCAGAGATTGATGATGTTTTTTACTGAGTCCTGACTAATGTTGCAATATGCTGAACTGTTCCTCCTACTGTGTGTCACAACCTGATAAAGAACTCAAGAAATAAAATCCTAAATTATGTTTAAAAAAAACACCAAAAACACGAAAATGAACGGATGATGGGGAAATAATTAAACAAATAGATAAGAAATAGTGGCTGCAATTCAGTGGAATTGGGGTAAAAAAAATATTCAAAAATGGAGTTAACTAAACTTTTAAATGGTGTCTTAAAGCTAGAGTCTGCACTTCTGTACCCTGGCTGATGAAACAAACCCACTAATGCTGCAAACCTGCGAGACGTTCAGGTGAAAGCAGCTTATACTCCTCTGCAGGGCTGGCCTGATGTGGTTACAGTAATCTGATCGGCCCAATTAGTGCTTGATTAGCGGCTGAGCAGACTGATGTGATGAAGTGATCAGACATGTTAGATTCAGACGGAAAGTCCAGAGTCTGCGCTGATAGGAACGCCTGAATATTCTTCAATGGAAACTGCAGTTTTCAACATTTTATGACATTCGACTTTTCTTTATTATTTCTTTAGGATAAGAAGCTGCCGAGTGTCTCACTCCTGTTCCAGTTTCCCTAAAAGCGAGCAGATGTTCCTGCAGGAGAACATTGGGATGAGGACTATCTGAGCACCACAGACTCAAATATACTAAACTGCACTGGACAGAAAACTATTTATAACCTTCACATGGGAGGTAAGATCAGAAAACCTAAGTATGGCTGAGAAAATCTAAAAAATGCAACAGGTAGTGCCTGTAAATGTATTTTTAGGTTTAATATAAACTCCAGATAGGTGGCCTGTTATGAGTTGGCATATTTTAATATTTAATCTCTGAGGAGGAAAGTATTTTATGGTGCAGGAATGTTATTACAGCATGTTTGACGTGTTGGGATTCCTCACATTCTTTGTGGGTGATAAGCACAAAAATGCCTCGTCCAGCTGTCCAGTAGGTTTCCTGATTCAGGCGTCCAATCTTTGAATAACACAGAAATAACTCTGGATGAAGATGACATTAACTCACACAAAAAAAACCAAGTTAAGCTCAGAAGTGTTTTTATGTTTGTTGCAATTGTGGATGTTAAAATAAGCGGAAAATGTTTGTTTTTGGGCGTTGGTTTGAGCGATAGGAGAGTGGATATAAGTCAGAAATCAGGGAGAGTGAGTGGGGAAGAGCCACAAGTGGGATTCAAACCCAGGTCGTCCTCTCTTGAGGACTTCAGCCTCTGTACATGGAGCATGCGAACTAACAGGGCAGAGAGAGAGAGAGAGAGAGAGAGAGTGGGGAACGACATGCAGGAAAGGAGCCAAATCAGCTGTTGCCCCATCAGAGAGTAAGGTTTAAGGCATCTTGAGAAAATGATGCCACTTTAAAAAAAAAGGGAAATCTTGCAGTTAAGGTTGGTGGTTAGATCTCCAGCTCCTGCAGCCACATGTGTCCTTGGGCAAGACACTTAACCCCAAGTTGCTCCTGCTGCTTCGTTGGCGGCGTATGAATGGGATTTGTTACTTCTAATGGTCACTTTGCACAGCAGTGAGAAAGTACTTAAAAGCGCTATATAAGCTCAAGTCCATTTACCAAACTCCAACAAGTTGCCTTTTGTTTGACATTTTCTTCCAACCAATGTCTGCTTTTTAGACAGCGCTTGATAATGACTTTAAAGGCAAATAAAAAGCTTCACGTGTTGACTGTAAAATGCTGAAAAGTCCATCCTTTATTCGATGCACTTTTGGTTGTTTTTATACAACTACAAAAACCAGGAGCCAGGAAATCCAGCCTTGTAAATATTTGACAAGCCCCGAGTTCCATAACGCCACCAAGATATCACATTTTTCCAGCTGTCTTTTCCATCACTGTTTATTGTTGATGATATTTTCACCTGAAACACTGATATCATCCCCTTGTTTTTCCTTCAGGAAGTTCCTGCGACTGCTCATTAATTGTTGCCGAGGGGGCCACACTTTGAGAAAAACACGAGTTGGAATAACAGCTTTGAGATTTTTAAAGGAGCAAAACAAGGACTGGTACATGAAGCAGATGTAGTTCCATTATGTTTTGAGTGTATTTCCGTATTTTTTGCAGCAAACATAAGTCCTGCATTCCACATCGCCGCGTCGTTTTGTGCGTTTGTCCGGGGAATTGAACTGACGTCAGATTTCTTCCGCTGATTCAGGTGCAGTCGGATTGCAGCGGCTCTTTAGTTTCCTAATCAGCTCATCTGCTCTCAGGTCATCCATCCCTCCTCTCATGTGCTCATCCATTTCCTTCCAGCAGCTTGAGATCTGACCGGCCATCGCTGACTCGGAGTATTTCCCTCTGCAGACTCAGCCAGCTGTCTGGTGAAGCGCCTTCAAAGTTGAAAATAAAAACGTTGTTGTGCTGTATACAGTATGTTTGCCATCTCTCTTGATGGCAAACATGTGAATCCCACAAAGGCAGTGTAGTGATTTCAAGTAGGTCACTGCCAAGAGGTCAACATTACAAGGTCACTCATTGCACAGAGTTCTCAGGTCTTTGTAATTTAAACATTTTAATTCACAGAAGTTTTTGGCTTTTTTCAGGAAGAATGTGCAACATTGTAAACATAAATATATCAGAGATCCAGTCTATCCTCTGTAAATGTCTCTCTGAGTCATGACTGTCTACAATGAGTGAGAAGCCTGAGTCCTGCTGGCTGTGTTGTTGGCGGGGCAAATCTTTGAAGCCCTTTAAATATTTTATAAATGGACACCTCCTTAGATCCTTAGAGTGCCGTTATTATTTAATAAAAACCTCTTTGCTGGAGGGTCTCAATCTTATATCTGTGCAGGACAGAGTTTGACCTCGAGGCTGCGACACAGAAAATACAGGGCAGGGAAGTAAACATTTAGCAAAATGAGTAAACATTTGGCAGCCAAAGTGGGATAAGTTTGGAGATATGTCGATTTTTGGGGCATATTTTTAGAGCCTTTGTGAAATGTTTTAAAATGAAACAGGAAGTTGGGAAGTTTATGCCCCTGGCGCCCACCCTGCTTCCCTCTCTGAGCCGACAGAGACGATGGAGATAAAACAGGAGTTTCAACAGTTTGGCTTCGGTCAGAGAAGGGCTAGAATAGCTCCCTGAGCTCTTAACAGGGGTGGGACAAAACACCAATTCAGCAGGGAATCTATTGTCTTCCTGACTCCTGTGATACAATAATCGAATCCCTGGTGCCAAATATTGATATTTGAATTCAAAATAATACAACGCTCTGAACAGATTTCTTGTGTGTGATATGAGAGTGTCACTACTTCATGACGCCTCGTGCTGCTGCTTATGACATGACTGAGGATAATGTGAGCAACGTTAACTGGACAAAGAAGAAGACAGCGGGATAAAGAAGAAGAAGAAGAAGAAGAAGAAGAAGAAGAAGAAGAAGAAGAAGAAGAAGAAGAAGAAGAAGAAAGTGGGATAAAAGAAGAAGACAGTAGGTCAATATTAAGATCAACTTGAATCATGATAACACACTGATGATTCTAAAGGTCTTTTGGTTTGTATGCCTATTCTGATGGGATGTTAAAAGACAAACACTTCAATCTTATACCAGGAAAGAGACATTTTTCAATGGTAAAGGTTCTCATCAAACTATTTATTTTTATTACATTTTTCATACTTTTTGACCTTGTGGGTTCCGGGTTGGGTTTGTCCATATTCTTCTTCCTGCATCTTCCTCTTTCCCATTTTTTTAAGCCCAGCACAGTTTTGGCAGACGGCTGTTCATCATGAGTCTGGTTCTGCTCGAGGTTTCTGTCTCTTAAAAGGACGTTTTTTCTTGCCACTGCAACTTTTCTAAATGTTGCTTTGTGCTCATGATGGATAAATGTTTGGTCTTTGTAATCTAGCAAATAGTACGGTGTTTACCTGCTGTTTTTGTAAAGTGTCTTCAGATGACATTTGTTAGTTTTTGACTCATTAAGTTTGCTTGAAACCATATTTTGGTCTATTATAAATCAAATATGGTTTGTAACATCATGCTCGATGGCAACTACATATTTTTTATTACATCAGTCAACTTTATAAACATGCATCTCTAAATTAAATTAATTAAATAAATGGTTTGTTTAAGTGTGTAAATCTTTCACTTTGTATGTGTGTAATGATGACATGAACGTTCAGTTTTTTGTATTTATTATTTATTGACACATTATAATAACATTGGAAGACATCATAATAATCTTTTAGAAACAGAACTGGTCAGAAAACACATCTCACATCAACATTCAGCAGTCGTCGTGATATAAAACACTGAGATAATTTAAATATTTACAGCCGCTTCGGTGCATTTATGACAGTAAATGTTCCTCTCTGTAGCCGCTCTGCTGTGCGTAGCCGCTGGGATCTACTGACTCCGACCTGTGAGCGCTCGGGCCCAGGTACTGTTCAAACTCACTGCGGTCCAGATCGTACAGCATGTCCATTTTAACCTGCTCCAGGTAAAACTCCAGGGATGGTCCAGATGGACACAGCAGACCCCCGTACATCCTGGAGTCCCCTTGATCCACATGTGAGACTGCTGAACTGGAGAAACCGTACTGCATGTACCCGTGCTGGCCGCCAAAGTATCCTTGGGGTTCTGCAGGGTACGCAGGCGGGTACACTTCAGTTTTATTTTGGAAAGCGTCTGCTGTTGTTTGGTCTGGAAAAACTGGAGAGTTTGTGTAGCTGTTGAAGTTAACGGGGACGTTAGGGAAAGCAGGAGAGCTGTGGTACTGCTGTTGGTTCTGAAGCAGGTAGGAGAGGTTGTAAGGCACTGAGAAGCCCGAGCTGCAGAGCGAAGGCAAAGCGGGAGAGGATTCTGCACCAGGGGGCTTATTGGAGCTCTTCTTCAGCTGCTTCCTCCTGCGGGGCCGGTACTTGTAGTTCGGGTAGTCGATGGTGTGCTGGACCCTGAGACGTTCCGCCTCCTGCATGTAAGGACGCTTCTCAGCCAGAGACATGGCCTTCCAGGTTTTTCCTGCAGGAACACAGAGGGTTAAAGATCTGCAGAGTAGTTGGTTTAACAAAACTGACCACTGACTGCTAATAACAAGTCAAATCTCAATCAACATTAGGGTGGCTATTACTGAAACTGAAACATTAAGTGGTAATATTGTTAATGTTTTTAAACCCTTTGAAACTGAGGTTATAGAGGCGAGATTTTCTGCAGCAAAGAATGAGATATTTCCAACATTTTAGTGAGCGGAAAACTAAAGATCTCCTAGAAAATGTTAAACTTAAACTGTATCTGGTTACATTGATAGGATTTTCAGACTGTCAATCAAAGTCTTACCCAGTATTTTGCTCAGATCTGTGTTCTCCAGGTCTGGGTTCAGATGAGCCAGTCTCCTGCGCTCCTCTTTCGTCCAGATGATGAAGGCGTTTAGAGGCCTCCTGACTCTCTGCTGGCCTGAGGCGGACTTGGCCTCTGGACTCGGGCAGCTGGAGTCCGAGTTGACGGACTGCGGGCTGGAAGGCGCTGAACTCGGGTAGCGCACATCCGTCAGTTGCTCCCCGTCTGCGGAGCCGGAGTCCTCGCTGTCGAACATGGCGCTGCTTGCGGAAAACTGGAAAGCTTCGAGTTCGTGACTGTAACGCATGACTGATGGTGATGATGATGCTTTTGATCGGCTGCAAGCCGGTGTCATACTCATGGTGATGCCGGGTGACGGATATATGTAGGAGCTCCGCCAATAGGAGGCCGGGAGGAGTGGATTTAAGGTGTGAATTCCAGGTGTTGCCTCGGGTCAGTGATAGGCTCATCTGACACCCCAATCAACGACTCACGAAACTTCAGATGAGAAGATGATTCATGAGTCTGTTATAAGCTACAATTAATATATTAACCTATTTAACTTGAAAGACGAATCCAGGTTGAGCTTAATGTAACCACAAAGTAACCCGGTTTATCCTTTAGGAATAAAAGAATCTGCAATTTATCCTCTTCCTCTAAAAGTTTAACTATTATGGCCTGTTTTTACTTTATAAACCTCAAGTTTCAGTCTCGATTCCCCCCATAAAAGACAAACTAGGAAAATCAAATTACAGCCTTGCCTTTAGAGATGGAATCTAATCAATAGGTCCTGAAAGGCAGGCTGGTATTGATAGGACAACATCAAAGTTTTCAGCAGGCAGGCCTGGTTGATAATTACATTGTGGCTCTCGACTCTTATCGGCCATTCTCTGTCTCTTTCAAAGTACATTTTACACGAGTGGAACAAACATGATCAAGGCGCGTTTATTACACGATTACTGCGCGCAAATATTTGCTCGACACAAAACAAAACAAAAAAAACCTGACAAAGTGCACAAAGGCACGTGATGAGTTCACCTCTAAGGCATCAACAAAAAGGTACAGTGTCTGACTTTTACCAACTTGCATTACAAGATGAACATGCAATAAAACTGAAGGACTGACTTCTTCAAAAGTAAACACCTGGATGAAGCTTCTGCGCGCAACTAAAGTGTATTGAAATCAATCAAAACTGCTGCAGAGATTCAGACTCACAGAAACCTGCACCGGCTGATGGGCTGCAGTTGTTGACTGCCTGCCTGTCATTTACCTGTTTTACACTTTCAGATTTCCAAATGTTCATGTTAAAAATAATTCAGCACAAAAACGATGAGATGAAAGATAAAAACATCGAAAAAGTAAGCGAGGCTTTAAATTGTTCGAGTTAATATACAGGATTGTTGAGTAATTATAGGTTTTTAAGTTTTAGGAGATACAATGGAATTAAGTTGAACATTTCAGAAAACAATCTAGCTCAAAAAACATTTATCACATTTATCACATTTATTATTATATATTATTATATTATCTATTTATTAAATTGGTTTATTGATCTGATACTGTAGGCTGGAAGTCTCGTGCCTACAAATAAAATAGCCTAAATTAAATAATTTCCACGCATGGTATAAATTAGTATTTATGTTATTTAGAAAAAAGGTCAAAACCATAAAAATATATTTATTTAGAAGGAAAATTAGCCCAAAAATAGAGGAACTAAATAATGAAGTGTTGTGTGGGTGTTGTGTATTCCCCATTAATGAAACTCTTTATAGGCGTGTGATCCCGCTTTAATATAATAGGTCGCCATTACAGGTGCCTGCTTCCCCTGTATAGTTTCAATGAATATCTGTCTTTGACACCGGCTGCCAACATTACTCAGACAATGGATGCCATTACTGTGACAGCGGCGAACTTACATCTGCAATACACGGACTCACTGAGGTGTATATTACCTGCACCTGCACCGCTTTGTCCCGCAGACGAGTTACTTAATGTGGCCGCTTTACATTGCAAATACTGTGTATTATGGTGTGGAGCAGAGAGGGTTAATACACAAGGTGAAGCAGTAGTTGCACCTTTTCTGCTTTTATTTTGACAGCTAGGCTTTAACTGTAGTCTTGCTGTCTGTTTGTAAATGTATGCATGGTCTGGGTGGACCACCGTGGAACCAAAAGTACCCTCTCTGGGATGCAGAAAGATTTCTAAGTCTAAGTAAGTCGAGCCATATTTTGTCATATTTAGATCAATATTGGATTTAGGTGTCGTGCACGTGTGATCCACTTGACTTTTTATGGAATATTTTTATGTATTCTGTTTGATTATGTTGCAGAGCCAAATGATGAGTAGCTGCGACCATGTACCTTAATTGGGATCCTAATAAACAATGCATCAAAGAAAGACGAAGGGGAAGAAATTAAATCAGGCGCAGTTTAACACATTATCTAAAGGGACGTTTTGGACTTTGACCCTGGAAAAAAAAAAAAAAAGAAGTAGGCCTAATGAAAGCCAAACGGAGCTTGATATCTTGATCAAAAAGACGGATCAATACGGTGTCATTGGCGAATTCAATAACATATTTGATTAAGGTTCGTCCTAAAAAAAACTGAACTCCTCATCTCCTTTTATCAAATACAACTTAAACATCTCAGCTGATACCCCTACCCCTTACTGGAATGAGGCTTTGAGAGGGCGATAACAAGACAAGGTCAATATGCTTTTTTTTTCTTCTTTTTTTTATAGATTTGAGTATTAGGCGAATTATTCCACCTCAAAAAAAACCCGTGGTTTTGTTAAATGTGTATGCAGCTATTTGGTGTATAGTTGTGTACGTGAAAGTGCGTGTTTTGGGCAGAGAAGGTGTGTGTGTGCGTGTGATTTTTCACAGCTTGTCAGATTTAGAGCTTGAATCCACATCCGCGTTGTTAAGCGGGACGCACGCGCCAAAAAGCACTAATGGATTTAATCAATTAGCTTGAACGACGCAGCGTGAATACAATAACGTTAGTTTCGGCTGAGCTCCTCTGGGAGTTGACTCGGTTAAATATTAGACAATGTTTAAGTAGCGAGGGTGGAGGCTAATATCTGGATTAGAGTGTTTTAAAACCTTTTTTTCTGTGCGTAAAATTACCATTAAGCCTATTTTGTGTTTATTTCATGTTAAAAAAAAATGCAAGGCCATACGTCCTTTACTCAATCCCTTTTATTAATGATTCCCAATCTGGTGAGGTGACAGTGAGGGTATCACAGCATTGTCTCATAGCCAAACAAGCAGAATGCTACAGCAGAATGGGCACTGTACTGTCTGAATAGGGATTGTTCTTGGGTTGCTTTGTGATCACAATGTGCCATTGTATTGGACAGAACTCATATATGGGACACTCCTCTGCTTCTTCTTCACTGTGGATCAGTGATGGGCAGACTTGCACAGGTAGAGGACCTGAGGGACTACCGTGAAGGATTTACAAATGGTCCCACTGACTCTATGAAAATGCAATTTGATTGGAGTTTGTGGCAACAGGATGTTTTTTTTGTTTCATCCGAGTGCATGTTTTGAAGGTGTGGACTTGTGGATTTTTCTCTCTCCATGAAGATGCATCAACATCAGCCGAACACGTCTTTTATCCTGGATATTTTGAGAGCTGGATTTGCAGGCGTTTATCCCCCCCTCCCCACAAAAATAACTTGAAGAAAAACCCCACAGGAGTGTAAAGCAAAAAGGCCTCCAATAATGAAGCTCTGTATTCCAGGCCTATAAAGCGCCATCCCACCGACTTTCCTTACAGAGCTCCATTCATATAGGGCTGTATTGTTCCGTCGCTGGAAGGTGTGAAGGTTGGATATAAAGCTGTTGTGTCAGGTGATCTTGGCGGCGAGGGTCTGTGTTGCATTGTGTTGGATTGTATGGGCACAGCAGGTCAGCATCAAGATACACTGTCAAGACTCAGACACCATTCTATGCAGTGGTCTGTGCCCCCCCCCCCCCCTACACCTTCACCTCCACCTTTTTGTTTGAGCAGATTCCACAGTAGACCGAGACCCCCGGTGTGCTGGATGGGTGCTAGCCTCCACACTCCCAGTGTAAACAGCGCCCTGCCCGGCCGGCCCTACAGTACGTCAGGCCAGCTGAGAGGATTACATGCCCCCTGGTGTAGACAGGCTTAATGCGGCCTCATTAGCAGAACACAATGATGCCCCCACCTCTGAGCACAGATAAGAGGCCGGGCTCAGCCAGACTTCAAACATGGCTTAAATCTTAGAACCCGGGTGGTGCAATAAGGGATTTTTAAATGCTGCAAAATCCACGTCACATCATTTCAGAGCTGAAACTAAAACTGATCGAACAGTTTTGACACCTATAAAAAAGCCAAACATTCACGGTGTCCAGAATCTAACAATGCAACAGTCTGCTACTGAAGTCTCTTTTACAACACCAAACATTTAATTATCAGTTTGTTTCGCTCCTATAGTTGAAGACATTGTTTGGCTTTGAACTCACCTTTGACCTCTTAATTATTCCTGACTGCAAAAACAGATCAAACCAAATCAATAAACTAACAATTAGGACAAACAAAAAGCAAGAAAATCGTACAAATTCAAACTAAAATTCTTCATTTTAAGACACAAGTTTCTTAGTTTAAATAAGTTAGAGTTCAAGTTAGACGTTTGACAATTAAAATGTCCTCAGCCGGTTACAAACTTGCACAAATTAATCAACTGATATTCAAAGTTGACCGATTATTGTAAGTAATGACTGTCACCGACACCTTAAACTCACACTCTGACTAATAAAGTGCACTTCCGTCTGATATATAGAGCAAAAATCTAACAAACTCTGACTTAACTCAATCATGTAATAATTAAATTTTCTTCCCCTTTAAGTGAAGTAACTCTGCATCTATCATGCAGACTTGCAGCGAGTGAGACCGGCTAATGAGGCACAGATCCACTCATGCTGAAACACGGCACTATTCTTTGTAAATTAGGAATTGTATTCCACTGATAAGAGTCGTATGCAACGGCCCGAGGAGGTCTTCCCACTCTTCCAATAAGATGTTATGTCTTTAACCACAGTAGGCTTTTTATTACATCCATTTTCCCCCTTCAGTGTGCATGATGTGTGTTGGATCCACACGTCTGTTGTCAGCAGACAGAGGGAGAGAGGCCTGCTGTAATTAGCCCTCATTATTAACTGGAACTAGACTGAGACCTGTGAGACACCGTGATATCTGTGTCTGTCTGAAACGGCTCATTCAAGGGGCGGCAGATAACCAAAACAATCCCGAGCCTGCAGCTCCAGCAGCACTGCTTGGATGTTTAATTAAATAGTGTGAACTGGTTAGACTCAGACATTAGATTATTTGGAGCAGAAACCTGCTTTTCCCCCCTAAAAAACAGACAAGCAAATCTTTTTAAGTCTAAATAAGTGATTCCTTTTTCTCGACTGTGGGGGGAGAAAATACTTGATTTGATTCATTTATTCCTTTGAGTAAACTTTTCTTCTCTGCGGCCACACGATCAACAAAGCCGAGCGACACTGTGAGCTCACTCTTTTCTAATCGTCTGAGACCTGATACAAATTCAAAAGGATCTGCTGCTTTGAAGATAAGCTCTGTAGTTCTGCCATAAACAATGATTGTGCTGTTTCTTTCCTGTGGCCTGATTTATTTAAAGTATTATGCTGTAAGGATTTGGGCTGGTTTTCCTGACAGGGGACGGCTGTGTATGTATCCACTGCTTGTGTAGTTTATTGGATACTTGAGATTCAGGAAAACGCTCAGGGAACCACCGGAGAGTCATCAAAGTGTGACCTTTGTCTCTGGGGAGTGTGATATTTACAAAAAACAACAAAAAAAATCACCTAAAACTGCTTTTTAAAATACTTTAAACTCAGATTGTTTTGCATGTTTTCTTTACAAGTGTTTCTCTTTTTTTTTTGCATAAATGCGAACCTGTGTGTGTTTAACACAATGCTTGCAGTCTTTGCACACACACACAAACATATGCTTCCTTTGATAAAGTGTTTTTATACCAGCAGAATTTCTATGGCAGGCTCCCACTAAGACAATATCTGCGTAAAATACCAAAGATATTTATAGCAAGGGTGCAAGTTTGACTTAAAAAAAAAAAAATAAACACGAGCGTAATGGAGGGTTCAAATACGAGGGGAGCCATTCTCCAAAGCAGCGTATTCTGGTACGTGCTGAGTGCAAAGTGCCATGAAGTGTTGATTGGAATATCTGGAAATCTTAATGAGGTTCTGAATTACAGCAATCTGGACTTTCATTGCGGCGCTATTACCTCAAAATAAAGACATGGAAAAGACGAGATATACGTAAAGTGAGTGAAACTAGAAACTTAGAGGTGACAGGTGAAGTCTCTAAGTGAAAAATAGTCATTTTTATGTCTTAACCAGGCAAAGCTGTGTGTGTGTGTTTGCCTGTGATTGTACTCAGAGAGGAGGGGGGGGGGGGGGGGGGTAAGGGGGGAGGAGGAGGGGTCGGGGGGGGGGGGGGGGGGGGGGGGGGTCTTTTGAACGTCCACACCAGGATACAGCTGCCTATGACTAATTTCAAACTCCCCTTCTAGGGCCTAAGCAAGCCATTTCACAAGTAACACACATCACCAGGCATCTGTTTCCTGTTTTCATTCTTTGAGTTATCTTATTTTCCTTATTTCCCCCTCACCTGTTACAGTTCACGTTCCTTCCATCGCGCCGCACGGCCCGGTTGTGCTCGGACATGAGGCCGTCGGACGTCACACACTCCCAAAAAAACAAAGCAGAAATGCTCGAGTGAATGTGGTAAAAAAAAAAAATCCTGTCATAAATATGCATTCTTCTGATGACTCAACTTTAACAAATATATATTAGAGAATGGAGTTTTTCCAGATAAAGTTTAATGACTGTTCTTCATTCTTACACACAGAACGCCGTTTTTACACGTTTTTAATATAAAATGCAAACACGAGTTAACATCAAACGCAGTCTTTGTCTGATTTATGCCACAGTATTGTACATAGAGATTTATTAGAGACTTCTCCTCACACATAAGAACTGTAATATTTTAGAAGTTTCTCGTCGGTGGGTTTCAGGATCTTCTTCTCCGACATGTTAACGACCCAGCCTGGAGCGAGGCCAAAGAAGATCTGTCGAACATCCTTCCTCATGGCGAGCATTTGATACAGTTCGTCCTTTGAAATGTCTGGCAAAATGTAGCCATACTTCAGTGCCAGGGCTAGCCGGGCCTGCTGGATTTTCTCCGGGTCTGCCAAGTAACCCCTATTTTCAGCAGTTGTGTAATACGGGACCATGTCCTCCCCTGGTAACATTCGCTTAGGAATGGGCTGCCCTCGCACGAAGAAAGGCACGGGCTTGATGAGGATCCCTGCAGAACAACAGAAATAATAAGAGAAGTTATTAAAACACAATAGATGAATGGTTTAATGTGGGGGAGGTGAGGTACTTCTTTAGTTACCGAGACTTATAGGATCATAGAAACTCGTAGTGACGACCCCGCCGTTCCTCTCTATAGCAGCGATGGCTCCTTCAGAAGCTCTCTGAACCTCTATGTTGATTTTTGCAGCAAAGATGTCAGCGCCCTGAAACACAGAAAACACAGGAGAAGGATAAACAGCAGGCATCAGGTGGATAAACATCTGAGTCTGTGACAGAAGGACAATACTGTCATGTGCTGCCACCTACTGGCAGGACACGGTACAAAAGCCCCAAAATGACCTGATGCTCTGGACGCTGAACACCTGGTTTCATTGTTGTGCAGTTAAAACCGCAAACACTTATGGGATGCTTTGACACTTCTGTGGGCTGTTAAGATGTTTGTAGTCCCCTAAATCCATAACTTGAATTTAGAATCAGATATTTTTAAAGGAAATGATTGAAATGTTTTGGAGGACTGATGATGTATGAAGGAGTATTAGTGCAACACGAGGGGGGAAAAAAGACTGAGATTAAAGTCATACATTTACAAGAATTAACTCAAATTTACTAGAATAAAGTCCAGGGTGTAACCCCGCCTCTCGCCCAATGACAGCTATGATCAGCCCCCCGCGACCCTGAACATCAGTTTGACTCAGGTTGTTTCCCTAATTAGCCAAATTTGAATTTGAAATCTAGCCCAAAACTCTTCTGTTGACATGAAATGCATTAGAATAACGGACAGAAACAGAGCAGAGTGTGAAGTGTTTCTTGATCTTTGAAGATGTGAGAACGACCTTCAAACCCTCTGACAACCAAACAAGGGGTGAAAAGGTCCATCATGAACAAGACGCTTTAAGCATGCGGAAGTTACCTCATCAACCAGCTGCACTCCGAAGTCCCTCTTCATTGGCTGGATCGTCACCCCTCTGGCGTTCACCAGCTGAGTCAGGTCTACGGGCTGCGTGGGATCAACTCGCCCCAGGTCGATCAGGTACTGCAGACGCTTCAGTGACAGAGGCTGATACTGAGGACGCCGACTGAGGAAGAACACACAAACGGTGTCGATTTAAATAAATAAAAATGTATCGTTTGAGTAACTTTTAACAGCACATACCTTCTTCTACTAGCAGATAGATGTGCATAGTGAAGTGTCAAACTGTTACCTGTGTCCTTCATTGTAGCCATATTTTGGGATGCGTAGATAGAAAGGAGTCTGACCCCCCTCAAATCCAAGCCGAGGTCGGGTGCCTCTCTGCCGCTGTCCTTTATGCCCCCTGCCGCTTCTATTACCACCGTGCTGTCCTCTGCCCCGCTTTTTTTCCTTTCATCAAAGAAACAGCAGTTTTATTTTAGCCAGATTGTTCTAATCAAAACAACCGACAGAATAGGATGTTTTTTTTTGTGTGTGTGCAAAATCCTGCAGATCGTCATGCTTTATTTAGTAATACAAATCTACAAAAACTTCTGACAGAAAGTCAGTTTTAGACTGAGCAAATGTAAACAACCAAAAGAGGAGTGCCATTTAAAAGAATCCCAGTAAGGGTCGAGAAAGCTGCTGACCGGGGTCTGATTAAATAGTGGACCAGAAAAGCCTTCATGAAGCTATAAGGCATTTTTAGATTTAATACATTTCATAGAATCTTGAAAATAAATTGATAATTATTTTTAAATCTCTATAAATTGTGGGGTCACTTCCAAGACTTTACATTTACCGTAAAACTTCTATTAGCTTTGATTTACTTCAGTCTGCCTTTATTTGGGACAGCCTGCGTCAGTAAGAGACGGGCTTTTTATTATTTTCAAAGAACACTCGTGCACAGCAAAGGGAGGGAAGACAATAAATTGTACACTAAGAAAGAAAGAAAGAAACAAGACATATATTTAACTTTGTACAACATTAGGATATCACCATTCATTAGATATTGCTTAGTTAGACAGTGTACAAAAACCGGCTTCACGGCCTGTACCAAGCTATAATTACTCTGCCTTTCTTGGACTGGTGTTTTAGTTCATCTTTATCGGCCCTGCTGCTTTTTCTCCATAATTTTAAACCAACAAGCCGGACACTTTACACTAATGTCACTTTATAATACTGTCCCCTTATTAACAACACAGAAGCACCTGTCACACAAAGACAAAGGACTTCAAATAATTCACAGGAGCACCATCTGTTTCACTAAGAGAGTGCCTTACAGTATATATATATAGATATATATATATATTTAGATCTAGTTTAAGACTAAATAAATGAATAAATATGTGGAAATGTCAGTGAGATACTGTTTTTTTTTTTTCGTGATGCTGTAACAAAAATGTATTGTGATATACTCTGTACGGTGCATAATGAATTGGTAAGGAGGACTTACAATGGGGCTGCCAGTGGCTGTGTTCACCTGCAGCCAATTTAATTTAATTTTAATTGTTTTTGAATTAAGTGTTCTGTTTTGTTTTAATTAATGTTTTGTGAAAGAGGGGTAGATATCATAAGATTAATCTTCTTCCTGCTCCTTTTCATTCAAAATTTGAGATTTTATGTTTGTTTGTTTTTCTTAACTTTATTGTTTGTTTTTTTATGAAATAAAATTGACAAATAAAATAAATAAAAAAATAACATTTTTTGCAAATTATTTTTATATTTTTGTTTATCTGTATTTTTTTATTGGCAATTTTTTACATAGTAACTGTAGTCAAGGGGACTGGTCCTTATGTGTATTATGGGATGTGCTCTTATTTGGAGTATTAAGGGTATGCAGAGATTAATAAAAAAAATAATTTTAAATAATAAATAATAATAAATAAAAATAAAAAAAAACTAATTTATTACCCAAGATCCAATTTAAAATGTATCCCAAAGTAAATAAGAAAATTAGTCCATTGATTCAATTTCAGATGTACAGGAAGTTCGTTAATTTAGTAAGTATTTAGCTTTAATGGCAACATTGCACCTTCCTGGTTTACTTTGGGTGTTATGAGGAATTTTGCCTCAGTACATATCAGCCTCTGCTAGCGTAGCAAGCTAACCCACTATACTAACTAAAAGGTTTCTGTCACAGCTATAAATGAGATAAAGCATCCAAACTTACCGGCTTAGTGGACCCAGGTTCAGGTCTCAAGTTTGCTAAAGTTATCCGGGGCAGGTTTTGCAAAACATCTAAAGCTTTACCACCAGGCTTTTTGGGGAAAGACATGTTTCTGTAGCTCACATGTCAATGTTAGCCAAACCGAGCCAAGGACATGCAGGTCACGTGACCGAGGGCAGCGGAAGTACTAATCGATAACTCGGCGACTCTTCAAAATAAGAGCACGGCAGTCAAAACATGTATCAAACTGCTGAGCTGCATATCAGTATAAATCAGATTTCATAGATGATTAAAAGTTAAGGTAGTTTAATGCTTGATTACACTTAATTGGCACAAATTGCAAATTAAAAAATAAATTGTACGCCGCCAGAAATCCGTGTCAAAGATCACAAGATGCTACGTGTTTCACTTTTAAATATGATATGGATGTTTCAAATTGTATTTATAAGGCACATTTAAAAACAGAAACAGCTCACCAAAGTGCTTTACGTGAATCAATAGAGCATTACAGTATAAAAAATAAAATTAAAAAATTAAAATAAGACAAACACACAAACACAAATACACACACCGAATACTAACAATATAATTAGACAATAATATGTGTTTGGATGGTTGTAGTTTAATGCTAGTGTTGTTTTATTATCTAATTGGTATTATTTCTGAGTCGCCCGGTTGTGCTTTGCTGCTACTGTTGAGGATTTGATTATTACTAAAGTAGAGCACATTGACAGTTCAACTAACCAATCGTCGCTCTGCATTTGTAACGGACCTCTAGCGAGAGCCAATCACTTACCGGAGGAGGCGGGACTTCAAAGGGTGTCAGTGCTATGGACCAGTAGCGTGCTGGTGAGGTGTTTTTTTTCCCCCTTGGATCCGGAGGTGTACTGTGTTTTTTTCTGAAGATTTCAACTTCCCAAAGACAAATTGAAGGCTGCCAGTTGTGATTGGAGACGGTGGCACCTTGACCTCCACCGTTGAACGAAGTTTGATAACTCAGCTTTTGTGGAAATCGAGACGATAGGTGGTGTCGTAGCTAACTTGTTACTCATATCAGCTGCCTCAGCGCTGTATGTGCGGCAATAACATGTCAGCGCCTTTACCTGCCATCGTGCCTGCTGCCCGGAAAGCCACTGCAGCGGTGAGTTCACCTGGAAACACGAAAACTATGCAGCTTTTACACCAAATTTACTGCAGAAATCCTGACATTCACAGCCCACACTTCTCAACTCTTCAATGTCTTTCTTTACAGGTGATTTTTCTCCATGGCCTTGGAGATACTGGGTATGCAAAGACACCTCTTTTCTGTTACTTTATAAACACATAAGGATGCATCAACAGAGCTCTGATTTTGTCCTCTCCAACAGGCATGGCTGGGCAGAAGCTTTTGCAGGCATCAGGATACCACATGTGAAATACATCTGCCCTCATGCGTAAGTATTCACCGCAGCTGTCACGTTACTCAGAACATCTGCAAGTGTTGGAAAAGTTTGGAAACACAATCTGAACATTTTACACTGTCTCTAATCCACAGTAATTTGTATTTAAAGGTGTCAATCTCTTTATTGAACCCTGTTTATATTTTAATTCCTGCACAGGTTATGTAGATTTTTTTTGGTTATAGGTCTAATTTTTAATTGTGTGAGTTTAATTTTGATCAAAAGGGGGGGCAGAGGATGCTTTTAGATGTTCCAAATGCATCATGTCATGTGTCTGTCACGTCTGGATCAATAAAGTATCTATCTAACTATTTATCACTATCCATCACTTACAATTACAACGTCATGTTTTGTTTCTCTAATCATTTCAGGCCCACGCAGCCTGTCTCGTTGAACATGAGAATGTCAATGCCTTCCTGGTAAGTGTTGCACTGATTGAACATATTTGTAAAGACTGTGTGATAGAAAAGGAGCCTCACATGCTGTTGTTTTTTTTCATCCTCATTTTCAGGTTTGATATCTATGGGTTGAACCCGGATGCAGAAGAAGATTCGAGCGGTATTAAAAGGGCGTCGGAGAACAGTACGTCGTTGTTATATTTCATTTAAACTTAACGTTCATTGTTTAGAAAAGTTAGTATTTTCTAAGTCAGTTATTTTCTTTGATATCTCCACAGTTAAAGCCTTGATAGATCAAGAGGTGAAGAATGGAATACCTTCACACAGAATTATGCTGGGTGGATTTTCACAAGTAAGTGTGGCATGCATGCAGAGGATGTGTTACATAATGCTGTTTTTGCTGTGAATCACTGCTTATGTGCCTTACACTTTTAAATAGCCCAATGTAAAAGACACACACACATACATTGTGTATGTCTCCAGAGAAAGAGTCATAAAATGTCAAAGTCGTACACTTGAAAAACCCGGATTGCACAACAACTTAATGCAAACATGTTAATTCATTTGTTATGCTACTTTGTTGTGACAAAGATCACAATTTGAAGAGATTAATCTAGTTTGAACTAGTTAAAATAGTGCAGCTTGTCATAATAATAATACAGTGTTAGCTCTGATGACAAAAGCGTGTGCAGACACTTAATGGTAAACACAAAAACATTATAAAGACTTCTTAAGAGAAACCAAAGTGTAAGAAAACCCCCATCCTATGATGGTGGGCTGTGTGCAGGACTATTTCTTGGCTCTAAGCAGTTGCCAGGCAACCAGCAAAGACTACAAGAAGTTCTTGTGCCTGTGCCAACAACTGGCAGTGGAGCACAAAACACCCTGAGATATTCTTTTTAGTTTATATCGCAAGGTCAAAACTAATATTGATAGATTCTTGATTCAACCAATCAGGTTGCAGCAGGAACACACACCTACTCACACACAAACACATACACACAACAGTTTTCTGTATGCACTTAATAATGAATCCTAAATACACACATCTGACATCGTTTTCTGTCATTTCTTCTCTATTTCTTCAGGGTGGAGCTCTGTCTCTCTACACGGCTCTGACGTCTCAACAGAAGCTCGCCGGCGTGGTCGCTCTGAGCTGCTGGCTTCCTCTCCGTAACTCCTTCCCTCAGGTAGAAAAAAAACAAACAGGCTGGTTTTCACCTGCGCTTCCTAGAGTTTTTGGTAAATCCGTAAATCCTGAAACTTCCAAATCCAGATTCATCATCTGTTTTGGTTTTAGCTTTAATTTAGTACAAGTCATCTTAAGTTGTTCCAAATAATACAAGTCAATCCCCCCTTTGTTAATTTGATTGAGAATTTCTAATTTAATTGAATTACTAGAAATCCCAATGAAGTCTGTGCAGTGCATGTGTGAAAGCTGCTATAATCAGATAATTAGTATAATCCTAATCGCCTCTATTCTCAGGCCTCTGCCAACAGTGCAAACAAGGACATGCATGTCCTCCAGTGCCACGGCGATGCCGACCCCCTGGTTCCGTTTATATTTGGCAGCCAGACGGCAGAGAAGATGAAGAGCCTCATCAATCCAGCCAACATCACCTTTAAGTCGTACCGGGGTCTACCTCACAGCGCCTGTCCAGAGGTCAGTGGGTTTAAGTTTCCCTTCCACTATTCTGGCCTTAGGCCCTGCGTCCACCTAAGGTTTTTTTTTTTCTGAGGGCCGGCGTCTTTTTTCAATTGTTTTCAATTTGGAGAGAGCGTTTGAAGCAGTAGACAACCGTCGGGACAAAAAGTGCATTGTCTAGCCTCTTTTCTCCGAGCGATCCGCCTTTTTTTGTCTGGCTGCTCAGAGTGCTCGAGTTGAAAAGTTGAGATGTTGTTGACGTCACCGGCGCTATTTTTCAGATCTATGGTATTCCCTGTATTTTTGCCTCCCATAGATCATGTCTTTTACCCAAATCCTCTTTGCTCCGTGTCTGCTGGACTAAAAGTGATCTCAAATGTAAAACATGCAGTAAAAAGTAACGGAGCAGTGTCAGTTATGCAGCTGTCGTTGTCAACACAACGACTGTTGTCATAGAGACAGGATGGACGTGCAGTGCTTTTATTCTCAGCGCACAACTGCTTCATGCAAGCAATCCCGAGCGCACGGCCAGCGCTTTTCTGCCCAGATAAAGGCTAGGTGGACACAAGGCCTTAGTTTTGTTCTTTATTATATGAGCTTTTATTTTGTATCTTTGCAGGAAATGGTTGATGTCAAGCGATTCATAGAGAAGCAGCTCCCTCCCATCACTGATCTGTGAAATCAGGATTTACCACACATGATGCACAGCTCCGTCTGAGTGTTTTGGGGCTCAGAGGGCTCGAGGAATCACTGACTGACTTGACAATGAAAAAGCAACGCTGCTACTCACAGAGCCAGGCGGGACTGTGGCTACACGTTAGCCCAGGGAGAGGCCTGACTGGAACGATGCTGCATCCTGACCTGGATCCACACAATCAGTGTTACAGTAGAGTGACTCTAGTTGGTTGATTGTAAAGCCATTTACTTTTAGGAAACGTGTACTGGAATAACTAGGGCTAAACTTTATGGTTTAATACATGCTATCTCACAAACACATGGGCTGTTAATTCTTTTATTGTTGTCTGTAGTTTATTTGTTGATGAATTAACTTGTGTTTTCATGCAAACATTTCTTGTTTCAGATATTTTTGGGTCTGTTTTAAATATAACATCAAACACTTTTGGGTTGTGGAAAAGTTGTCGCACAACAACCAAATTAAAGATATGAACCCAGACATTATTTTTACATCTTAAAATAATCAACAGTTTACAATAAATGAAACATCTTTAAATGTGTTTTGAACAATTAATAAATATCACGAGAGGGAGTGATGTACTGAATATATCAGCACTGCTGTGATTGGCTCGTAGAAAGATAATCACAGCAGGGCTAATATCCAGAACAACATCTCGACCTTGAGTGTGATATCACTTTATAGAAGCAGAAAATAGTGATGGAAAAAGTAAAAATCATCATTTTTAGTATTATTTCTTAACTCCATCAAATCAACCAGTTCCACTATTTAGCTGAAACTAGACTGTTGCCAAGCAACCCGAACATTCTATTTTACTCTGTTGGTGTCCATGGTTACCACAGAGCAACTTCTTTGTAGTATGAACCTTTACTTGAATGTTAAAATAAATAAATGTGATCCTGAAATCAGAGTCTGTTTGTGGGAGTTTTGAGATCGATGAATAAAGAAAAAACTGTTAGCTGTAAATGTCTATGAAAAGTATTCAGAACTCCAGGTTGAGGAGGAATGATACAAATTGTGAAAAGTCCCAGTGACGCCTCTAGGTTGGATCCAGGAGCCCCGGAAGTCTCAAACGCACGGCAGCCAACAAAGCCAGTTTTTAGCAGCATAAATTAACATGTTTACAGCCTGGTACAAAACATTTAATAGGTCTGATTAGTTATTGTCATCATGGGCACACACTGTAGGGGGGTGATTTTTTTGAAACGCCTCTATTTTGATTTTGAAAACGATACGTGTTATCCATAGTTAGGAGCGTAGCTGACCTGATTGACAGGTGGGCGGGATGTAACCGTTTGTCATAAGGCTTAAAACCCGTCTCAGCTCCAGCTCTCAGCCTGTCGTTAGGTTGACTGAACGTTAGGCTGAGGCAGGATTTCCATCATGGCGGCTGCTGCCGATGAGTCTCCATAGCAGCAGGCCGTCCCACCAAAGATCCAGAGTAACCTACGACAGCTCAGGAGCCCCCAGGACTGTTGTATAATATGAACAAAGAATTCTGAGGAAACACAACAGCAGGACACAACATATGATTGTGCTTTATTTGATTGGTGAGAATTCAAATATCTATTTCACACAAGATCCTTTTGTAAATACACAAATATATCAGTGGTCATCATGGTCGTGTATCCAGTACTCTCTTCGTCCCTGTTTTATTTAAAGTAAATATTTCATGACTAATATCACAGTATTGAAACACAGACAAGCTCTATCCAAGGGTATCAGCTCATTGAGTTGTAAAAACGTTTCTTTGAGAAGAGCTGAAAGCACCAACATGTGAAGTCTTTGTCGCACCGTGTTTTCGTTTGACCAAAGGTGCGAGTTTAGAAGATCTTATTCCAAGGCACTTTCCTTCTTCTTCAGTTACTGTTAAATAAAACCTACTAGCTTCTACAAGAACTGGATATGCATTAAGGCTCAGTAATCCTAAATACAAATGCAGTGCTCACAGATACATGCTGTCCCTCATTAAACAAGGTAGAAAAGTGCAATGTCAAGCGCTTGGGAGTATATAAAAATATAGATATGTTTTTTGAACAAGTAACCGGTGCTGGACATAGCATTTGTTCTCATATGCTCCAAGCTAATCATGGGTAAATAAACAGCAGTAACAGCTGGATAAAGACAAGTCTAAAGAAGTGTCTGTCTTTCTGTACTCCGGCAGGAAAAACACACCACGGAAAACTCCTTCGGGTGGGACGCATGCGCCATTTTGAAAAGTTCAGTGTGTGGCGGTTTCCGGAGTCTACGGCTCAGGGGGGGGCTCCTCCAGGTTCTTCAGCAGATCCGTGTACTCAGAGGAGTTGATGAAGCGGGGGTACGAGTCTCTCTGCATCAGCGTGTAGATCTGCTGCTGAGCGTCGTCAAACGTGCACGAGGTCGGCTCCAGCATGTTGCGGTTTATCACCTCTCGAACGCGGGAATCCAAACTGACCTGAAGGAGGCGTGAAGGTAAGAGGTTGAAGCTCAGTGAAATGTGAACAGGCTGGACATTCAATGTAGAGTCGGCCATTTTTTAATGAGATTGTTTGGTGTCAGAGGCTGCTGAACTAAAAAAATCAACAACTACACCTCTCCTTTAAAGGACCAATCTGTAAAATATCTACTGAATTCATTGATAAAGGTATCTTACTATATGATCAGACATTAAAGAAACATGCTGTGTTGAAGTGCTTCTCTGACAACAATGCAGCAGCCAGTATGTCCTCCTTCTAACTTTAGATTCTGGTCCTGAATGCTCTGGATTTGTTTGGACCAGAGAAGGTAGGCGGTTTTAAGGCACCGCCCTACACGGCCGTTTTGGACACCCCTCGGTTTGCCAGATATGAGACCAGTTATCAGGTCAAACCAACAGGTGTTGCAGCGATGGAAACGGGCAAAGAGAACTGGTTCAGATAGAAGTGATTGTACCCGACCTAAAAAGCCTCTGCATGTTTCTAATAAGCTCCACGAGCAGAAACGTGCTCAAACTAGGATCAATATTGGAGATGCTTTTGAAAAATGGAGAGAGGCTAGAACGCAGAAAGGTTTACAGACCGATGCAGAGCTGGATAAACACTAAACCACATGGCAAGCGATATCTTACATATTGCACCTTTAAAGGTTGAAATCAGCTGTAGCGACAAAAAGTGCTCTCTAGCTTATATCTCACCTCTTTAGGGGACAGGATTGAGATGAAGTCCTCGTATATTTGACGCACTTTCTCCTCCACCACAGTCTTGTTGGTCTCCTTTTTGAGATCCTCGCAGGCGAGCCAGAACATCATGTTCTCCTCGCTGAACTCCGTCCTGAGGAACTGCCTGAAGCAGCTGCGGCCGGCTGCACTCTTCATCACCTTCTCAAACGAAATCGACCAGGAGCGGGCGTCTTCCAGAGTAGGCTTCAGGCTGGACGAGAACAGATGAGTTGATTTATTGTTTATTTAATATGAAAGGAACGGCAACACCACATGACACACGGTGCTCTTGTGGAATTGTTTCGTGTGTTCAGTTGTTACCTTTCTTCACAGTTTGTGGTTCCCTCTGTTCTGTGCTCAAACGTTGATCTCTGTACAGTCTCATCCTCACCCCGAACAGTCAAACTAAAAGAAAAAAAACATTTACAATGAAAGTTGGTTTTCCTTTGAGCAGCAAACTCCAAAAATATTCAGATTGATCTCCCTTTGGATATGTGGTCATTATCAGGTTGAAACAAGAGAGTTTGTAATTTTCTTAAAGGTCACATATTCTCCTCCTTTTCCGTTTAATAAGTCTCAGAGCTCCTCAAAACATGTGTGTGAACTTTCTTGTTCTAAATCCACTCTGATCCTGTATTTGATCATGTCTATAAACCCCTCTATTTCAGCCCTGCTCAGAACAGACTGTTTCTGTGTCTGTACCTTTAAATGTAAATGAGCTGTGTCTGACCACGCCCCCTCTCTGGAAGGACTTGAGTGTCTCAGGCTTTCTCGCTCCATGTCCTATTGTTTACGGCGAGAAGGCAGACTCAGAGGGCAGAACAAACACCTAGCTGTGGGAATGCATCCACCTTTGGGAGGGGCTACTGCTCTTTGTGATGTCATAAAGGGAAAATCTCCAAACGGCCTGTTTGAGCACACATTTTCTGAAAAGTGGAGCAGGGAAAAGATGGACTGGGTGGACTTTTCTCATCATTGGAGGGTTTGTAGACAGACTAGAGACACACATTAGAGTTAACAGAAGAACCAGACTCAGTGGTAGACAGCCATCTTGTCCATGACCAGATTGGCACCTCTTCAAAAGTCATGAATTAACACACCATATCTAATTTATTTTAATACAAATGTAAAATTGCCCTTTCTGGTTTAACAAGTGGAAATTCACTTTTTTGGTGGGGCAGGGAATTAACTTGGATATCAGTCAACATGCTTTGCTTTTTTTATGGGCCTATTTCTCATATTTGATGCATTGCATGTTGTTTGTATTATTGAAATAACAAAACACCTTAAGTAGCTTCAGGAGGATCTACTGGGAACGTTGGGAAGGGTTGCGATAATAGATAATTGTGTCAACTGGCCGCAGCGTCCTGTGGGTATTTCCTGTGTGTGTAATTAAAACAGCCCATGTAGCAGCTGGCTGCAGATTAATTGGTTCAGGTGAGAGTCCAACGTGAGCCATCCCACCTGGGAACGAGGCTGTCGCAGCCTTGCAACAAATACTATGGAATGATAAGCGATGTAGAGACAACGGGTGTCATCCCCAGCGGAGTGAATTAACATGGCCGTGTCCCGCACACAGCAGGTGGACTGTTCTCAGAGGAAACCGAGGTAAACGCCGGTTGATTCCAAAACAGATAACCCCCCCCCCCCCGAGGCCTCCGACCAATGAGATCCAGCGTGGGTCACAGGGCCTGTGTGTTTCTGTTTTTCTCGGCTGCCGTAGCGTGGGCCGTTGTGTTGTTCAGTGAGTGGGAGGATGGAGCCAGAATGTAAGATGTGTTCACAACTGAGCGTTTCGGACTACATGATGAAATGAGCGATATCTTCATTTTCTATAAACTTATGCAGATCGCTGCTGCGTCCTTTAGCATTGGATACATCACCAGATCTTGCAGCGGCCTTTCAAATAAAATAAAAATAAGTTGTACAGACTTGTTCCAGATTGGTGCCGTGGAAACGATTGTTAATATAATTCCTCCAATTTGAAATGTTTTTATGTTTTGTTCTGCATAATAACTCAGGGATATAAATACTGCATCTACCAGTGTTGACTTTTTGCAACGTCTCATTCAGTGACAACATTTTCTGCCGCACTGCATTCACAAACCTGTCGTATTGATGAGCAATGTAACGCTACAGTTGGCTCAAACCGGCACAAAAACAAATGACGTAGAGTACGTTTCAGATCTCCTCTTCAGGGAGCTTTCCATTCTTATTTGGGGATACTTTTACTTTTACACGCTGGCTGTACTCCAGGGGTATTTTCATATACAACCAAGATGGCTGCTGCTGGTGTGGAAAGTTCTGAATCCGTCATGGACTCAAGTGTTTAAAGGAAAATTTTTGAAGTTCATTCAAATGCTAACTGCTGACAAATCAAATCACAGCTGAGCCTCAGGAGGTAAGACGTGACGTAATGTTTACAAGATATCCAAGATGGCAGGCAAAGCAGAGTCTGATGCTATGACTGTTTTTGCTTTTATGTCAGTGCTACTTGTTATTTGACGTATTCACAGTTTCAACAAAAGAGAGGAAAAGAAAATACTGGCGAGCGAGGAAGAGTGTGAAGTTGCCATATTAAGTGCACGACAATCTCACCGTACACTGACTGGTTGTGTACACACATCCTGCTGTGTTTTCCAAGGGGGCTTGGAAAAAAGTCGGATAAAATCTGGCTAAAATTTGGTAATTTGCGTTCACATATGCAGCATCTGTGACAATCTGGGGACATTTCAGCAGTTTAGTGCATGTGTGAATGCAGCTTTAACAGCTGATGAAGAATATCTGGCTATAGATAAAGGATGGACAGGAGGATGAAAACCCTCATTTCATGCGACATGTATCCAGTTGTCTCTCAGTGAATCGTCCCTTATCACCCCCTAAGACCATACGTCTCCTGTCTGCAGCCCGCTGTGTGGGAAGCTGAGGAGTGTCATTACCAGGAGCAGCTACAGCAGCAGCACCAGCAGAAGCAGCAGGCGTTTGAGGCGTTGGTGGGGGTGTTTCCCATTCTGTGGCGTGCTTGGAGGACACTGGCAGCTGTTTCCTGGTGAACCTGCATCTGTCTCTTACGCATCTCCAGCCGCTCTGAGCCCATGGACTGAGGGGAAGAGAGACGGGTGACAAGCAGAGTGAGAGGGGAGCGGTTTACTGGAAGATTACCGCATTAAGATGGAGCATCACACACATCACACACACACACACAAACACACACACAGATTTACAAACTCAATCCAAGAAATCACAGGAGATTAAAGATCTGACATGATCCAAGAAGGCCTGAAAGAAGAGGATGAATCAAACCCTGATCTATAAATCAAAAATACACAATCAATGTGACTCTGTTATTGATAACATCAGCCAATTTTAAACATCAATATCTGAGGTGTCTTGAGGAATGCACGAGCACTTCATAAGCATGAACTATCGGGGGGTCAACTTCTGTGCAATGCATCCACAAAAAAAAAATACATTTTTCATCATTTCACGAGGGTATGATGCGTTTACGTGCAGGACTCGCATCACTGTAAGCATCATTAGCCGAAAATGGCAAATATCCTACCAGTGTTTTACCATCAATGTGACAAAAAAAATGTGATGAGCAACAACCGCCTTCCTTCCTCTCTTCTCCGCTTCCTCCTCGTCTATCAGGGATGAGCGATAATGATAGCGACAAGGCGTTTTACTCATGGACCGCAGCGATCGCATCCATCAGTCGCATCCTCGGGAGGATACACTCACACTCACATGATGGTTGATTCAAGGCAAGCAGTCATGTCGAAGCAGGCATCATGCAGCCGTTTATAGGAACATCATCTAATTATCCGATCAGAAAAGCTGATCATTTTAAGGATGTTTTTCCTCACAAGGTAAAAAGCAGCAGACGTGCAAATAATCAGATTGTGTTTGTTCAGCGAGATGTCAGCGCAGTGTGTTTGCACGGTATGAAGATGAATCCTGTTTCTGCCTGCTGGAATATCCACATGAAGATGCTTCATGCAACAGCCTCACTGCATCCTGATGAATTATATGTTTTATTCCCCCCCACCCCCAAAACAAAAATGCAAAAAGAAACCACGAGAAGACATGCTGATTTCACCACCGTTAAAAGTCGAATATAAAGGCGTACTCACTGTGTCACCATGAATGCCAGAATAAAGGTGATTTTTTAGGCTCGATCACATCCGTCTGCCTCTACTTGACACAAACCAGTTGGTGTTCTCTCTGCGCATGCGTATCCTGTAAGTGTGAGAAATATTTTTTTTTCTGTGCTCATGCGTTACCAGCCAGAACACAATGTGCGCAGAGATGTTTTTTTTTATTTTTCAGGACAGATTTAGGCTGACTGTCGATGTGCACTGATTCAAATGCAATAATATTAAAGACTGTTTTATTTATTGCAGTTGCAGCTGATGTGTTGTAAATAATGATCTGATATTGAATAATGGAAATTATGAAATAAATGTGTTACAATCCTAACACAATCCAATGGGATTACATCGTTTATTTGGAAAAATGTGGGAATGTATTATTGAAAGCGTAATACGTTCAGGACGATAAAGCTTTAAATAATTAACTCAAACATGAAGAAGAAGAAAAATCCTGCTTCTGCACCTTCACCTGTCCTGAAGTGGTCAGAAGGCCCAGTTCCGCCTGAGTCCACCAGAGAGCAGTAGAGATCCATTTAAAGACGTCTGAACTGCGCTGGGGCTCCACAGGGTGACGAAAACCACGGGTGGGAAAATTACTAAACTTGATCAAGGTGAAATTTTGAGATTTTCTAAACGTAAAGATAAACCAGGCGTATTCTCAGTTTGAATCGAAGTTGACTTGAAGACTTCCTGTGGGTGTGTCTTTGTGCAGAGATGAGACGATGTGGTGCAAAAGCAGGACTGCTGATAAAGACTTAAGCAGGAGTTTCATTCTTATGTGTCATATTATATTTATTTCACAGAGAATAAATACAACAGTTAGACCGCGTTACCAGCTGAAGAGAGACAGGAAATGTTGGGAGGAGAGAGTATGGGGATGATGTGCAACAAAGGGCCGACGTCAGACTCGAACCCATGGCCGCTGCAAGGACTATAGCCTCTGTACATGGGCCCACAACATAACCACTAGGCTACCGGCGTCACATTACATGACATATTAAACTATCTTTACAGTGGTGTATGACAAAATTCTGCTAAATTGAATCCTTATTTTTTAATTTAGTGATGCAGAACATGCAGCACAGGACAGGTGAGAGTGTTGGGGGCACGGTTTGAAGATTATTGGGAGGTGAAAGTGTAAGTGAAGAGATTGGGCTAGATACATAAAAAAGGAAGACAAAACAAATTAAAGCATTAAAATTCTTCCTTCCTCCCCTCCTTTTAAATTCAACTCATCTTTGCCTTGATTTTGTAACTCTTGTGTATCCATTACATTGTGCGTGATGCTGAATGAATGAATGAATCCTGATGATAAATGAATCCTTGTTTCTTCAGGAGCATTTCCACGTTGCTCTCTTTACCTCGACTCTCCTCTTCCGACTCGACATCAATCATCTGAAAACGATTGTTACTTCTGGGGTGATATTTAGCACCAGAATGTCATTAAACCCACATTGCGCTTCGTGTGGAAAAAATATAAATAATTTCAAGATGGCGTGAGTACTTCCATCAAACTCGGTCCCCTCCACATGAAAGTGTAAACAGAGCTTGTGAACCGATGAAGATACATTTGATTGAGCGGCTGTTTGTTTAGTCAGTGACAGCAGATTTGTCTTTCATGAATAAGCCCTTGAATTGTCGAGTGCCGGATACTTGAAGAACTTTATAAACTTCACTGAAGTGACATATAAATAGACTATCTCCCAAACACACATGGAGGAGGAACGCTACTCACATTTAATGCATTTTCTTAATCGGGCCTCCACATTTTATTGCACAGCACAAATTGTGGAATGAGATTTTCCACTGTAGCTGAAGTTGCAGACATGTTATATTGGTGATGCAACAGGGGAGGAATATCCATCCCGGTCCACTTTGTATATGTGACAGAGCTATAAAACAAATTCAGTATACGCAGGTCCCTCTCTTGGAGCCTTATAATAAATTGCAGGTTCTGTATAGCCGTGGTAATCTTTGAGAGGAATTGCCCCTTTAATCGAACCTGCTCTCTGGTGAGATAACACTTATTGTGATCTACTGCTGGAATGTATGAGCATATACGTGTGAATCTTTTTCATCCCTCCACATGGGTGTAAGCACCTTTAAACCGTCAGCAAATCGAGCTCTACTGTATGTGCATCGTTTTTCATTCAATGTCACTTCAGAAAAAAAAGAAAGAAAAAGGCCCAGCCTCCTGAAACTCATGGAGTAAATCCTCCGTCTGCAGAGAGGATGTTCACAGCGCAGCAGCAGAAATGTGCAGTTCCATTCATTTATTATGTTTTCCATTTTACAAGTCTGCAGCGCGATTCATTGCAGGCCATTATTCCCACAGTGACAGTGAGTAAAACTCTTTTACCAGGTTCGGGTCCACAAGTCATCATCTGTCACTCATTTATTTTCTCTGTAACGTACTCTCCGTTTTATCTCAGAGCCACAGATGTTCCTGCTGCAATGATTCCTCCTTCTTTCTTTCTTTCTTTCTTTCTTTCTTTTTAATGGATGATTAAATGCTGTTCTTTGCCTTCTCCATAACTTGGTCGGACATGTTGGTGCTGCATATCTTGTGGAAGGGAAGCACTGCCTGCAGGTCGCCGCAGGGCTCAGCTGCACAACAGCAGATTTGGAAGGTGAGGAGAATTGTCCTCGGTTGAATCACCTCCACTTCCTCTTGACAGATTCTTCTTGATTCGGAGTTTCATTCCCTCGCAGTGGTGTCAATCTGATGCAGCAGAAGCAGATAATTAACCAAGTGAAGGGAGGGAAGGACTGAAAGTTGCATAAAGATATTCACATTTTTGATTTAAACTCCTTTATTAAGTGTCAAGATTTGTTTTTTGTCTGACCACTTTATTAGTTCCAGCGTCCATGGTCAACAACAAGTCTTCATGAATTCTCAACCTGCATCTGGCCACTTTGGGATATTTCTAATACAGCGCTAGAGGCAGCTAACTGTAAGCTTAACTTAGCTTAGCATTAGTGCCTGTGTCCCCTAATGCCATATTTATTTTTGGGCCATGTTTGCTCTCGTTTGATGAGTCAGCTGAAGACACAGGGAATGATGGCAGGAGAGAGTGGGGATTTGAACCCACTGTTTCTGCGGCAAGGACTATAGCCTCTGTACATGGGGCACGCGACATAACCGCTAGGCTATCCCAGCGCCCGTAGTAATGCCATATTTCTGTGGAAAAACCAATGCAGTCCAGGGTTCTCAGCGCTCAGCGTCCATAGCCCCAAAACCGCCTCTGCGTCAGCTGGGTTTTTTTTGTCGCTGCTCTCAGTTGAAAATGGTTCAACTTTTGGAGTATCGCCGAGCTCGTCAATGTCACTTCTCCCTCGCTGAATAATTAAAATCCAGAAGAGGCGGGTCTTCTGATATCAACTTGGTCAACAGGATAGTCGGGGGGGGGGGGGGAGAAACTCATCAGTCTCATCTTTTTGGAGGCACAATTTCCAGGTTCAGAGCTGCTGCTGGTGCAAAGTTTTCCAGGTGAAAATTCCTGAAATAAACAAAATATACACATTAATCACATGGAGCTATTTAAAACTGTTCTTACGACCGCTACCAAGGAAAGTAGCAGTGCCTTGAGCGCCCTTTGGTAACCTAGCGACAGTTGAGAAGCACTCGGAAAATCGAAGACGTTAGTTCTGCCAGCTTAAAAAAAGAAAAAAGCGGTTAATGGACACAGGCCTTTAAGATCTGACGCAGCCAGGCTGATGTTTTGCCCGTATCTAGGTAACAAAATCCACTTTGCATGTTGATCAACAAAATGTCCTTTTATCGGCTTATAGTTAAACTCTGGCTTTATCATATTCATTAAACCATCCAATACCCATTATTTTGGCAGCTTGCAGCAACACGTTGTCAGTACATAGTGACATATTGTTTGCTAACTGTGAGGTTATCTACAAATCTAGCACTTAAGCGAATGGAACATTTTAAATCTTAAACTACTAAATGATTAATTCAGTTCATGGCAAACCTTCTGGTCACTGTTCGGAGTCTGCAGTGTGCATCTGGTTTCTTTCTCTTTCCTGTTTTTGTCTTAATGTTTCCTAGTAGTCTTTAGTGTTTCCTGTTTTTATTTTGTAAGGTTTCTGTTTTTTCTAGTGTAGCCTATATTGTTAAATTCTTGAGTTCTCTGTGTCTTTAGCGTTTCTGGATTTGTTTTCTAGTTCCTGTCCTCAGTGGTTCTTGTCTTGCATTTCTCTGCCTCTGTGTGTGTTCTCCCTTCGGTCCTGATCGCCCTGATTGTCCTCACCTGTGTCGTTAGTCTCACCTGTGTTTGATTACTCAGTCTAATCAGTGTTCCTTCCTTCTTGTGGTCAGTTCATAGTCGGTCGTCTGTCTATGCTAGTTGTTTACCTGTGTCAGATCTTACCTGTGGCTTATTTCTTCTTTGGATCTTTTTGTTAAGCAAGTACGTTTTTGGTTTTGGACTATTTGTTTTTTTGTTTAATAAATATTGTTTTGGTTTTCTGCAATCGGATTCTTTATTTTTACTCAACGTGACAAATATAAAAAAAATGGGATGGGAACACCATGACGCTATTGCACAACCCACACAGCCCTACTAAGCAATATTCTGATTTTTGATTGAAATGTGTACTAAAGTAAAGAGTTTTTAAAGCAGTTCAGCGGCACATCGGGGGACTCTGTATCGTCTTTCCAGATGGTAGACTCTCAGACTGAGAGTGGAGGATGTGAGACGGGTCAGACGACACTCATTCTACTTTTGATGGAGTCAAGTCTTCCATGAAATTATTCACCCAATGAGTTAATCATTCAGTGATCAGGGGTCGGTCATTTTTCTCATTAGTCTTTGAGATGCATGTAGAAACAATTTCGCCTCTGTCAAAAGAAAAGAAAGAAAAGCTTTTCAATTTAACTCGCAGCACAGCTTTTTGCACTGATGAAAATTGGCATGCCAGGATTTCAAGCCTCAAGCGCCTGTATGGGCTGTCATTCTCCTGCAGGAGAGAAAAGAGAAAGAAATGAGCAGAAAGCTCCCACTGTGTGCTTCTCAAAAGAGGGGCGACATTATTCCACTGAGTCACTTTCAATCTGGTAAGGGCTGGAGAAAGATCTTAATTGGTTTTCCTTCTGGATCTCCATATATGCCTAAAATGTGGTTTACAGGCGTCCTTTACTACGAGCTCACGTACCTGAATGTCATCTATACGAGTCTTTGCAGCAGGGAGGCGGAGTTACAATAACATATTCTCTCTAGGATTTGTAGTATCGCATTAAACTTTTATTTTAATTCAGAACTTGAATTAAAAATGTATGGTTTTTCTTACTATACAATGTGCTCTTTAATCATGCATGATGAAGAATGCCTTCTGGTCCTACCAGAGCCTTATATGTAGACTTCTGCTGCATTTCTTAGTGCACAGTGTCTCTTTTTTTTCTGAAATATCAAGACATGTGCACACCCGAGAGTTACATCTCTATGTGAATTTTAAACCCATCATATTCAAACCAATGGAGAGTCACCGCATCAAGGTCAATCACTGGTGTTATTGTGGATAAAGCCTGAGTGACGTCACCCATCTGTTACTGCAGGGGGCTTTGGAGTCCCATCGATGGCGGTCTCATGCTGGAAATGCTGTCTCAGTCTAACTTCCAGCCAATTTAACGACAGGCTGAGAGCTGGAGCTGAGACAGATTCTAAGCCTCTTGACGAGCCGCTACATGGCACCCGCCTGTCAATCAGGTCAGCTACACGCCTGATTGTGAATCACACTTATCCTTTATAACATCAAGCCAACAATCAGACTAAACTGCTTCATCCGGTAAAGTGATATAGTTCAAAAGGGTGGTTGCATGAAATAAAACAATTTAAAAAATAAAAACAGAATGTATTCATTCCTATCTAACAAAATGTGGTTATCGTAAACTCGTGAATGTGCGTCTTGCAGGTTAAAACATTTTGACTTGTTGGATTATATTCAGGGGTGTGTACAGAGGGGTGGTCAGGGGTGACATGGGCCCCCTTGAAATTTGATAGGCCACCCCAAAATCCAAACTTGTAATGGACTTACTTTCCAATAAATGTTTTTTTGCAGATTAGACAGGATACAAGTAAGAGTTTGCATACAATTTTCTAAGTACTTTAAATTGTGAATTTGAACATTCATCTTTGTTTTTGAAAAAAAAGTAAAGATTCATATATTGCCAAATTGTTATATTTACTAGTACTACATATCATTAGTGGGGACAGCAGGGTAAAACAAGTTAAATTCATTTGCGCGTGCCCTCAAATGTCATGCCACCCCTGCATAAGTCAGTCCCCCAGGTGGGCGACCCCCAGTCAAAAAAAGGTTGGACACGCCCCTGCTGAGTTTTGTGTGTTGCTGATCTTGGGGGAAAAAATAACTTGTAGTGAAAGCATGATGTTGTGACACAGCATCAGATTTGATTGAGCACATTTTAAGTCAGGTACAGCCCTGGTGTTAATCATTAGTGTTTGTCTTGGAATGCCAGTCTTCCTCTTCACAGCAACACAGGCCAAAAACAGTAAATCAAACATTGCTATTCACTTTTATATGCACTCAGATTGTCAGTAAACAGTAACAGAGACCCCTGACATTAGCATAATATAATCCACTACAATGGCCCTGCAGTCAGAGAGTTGTTCCCCGCTCTCCCAGGGGACGAGGCTGTGATGAGAAAGCAGCTAATGGAGGGACGAAGCACCTTCATATTCACGCCTCATTCACCTCCGATCGCCAACAGTGTCCAAGAGAGTAGACAGACAACACAAGAAAAAGAAAACTGGCCTCAACATGTTTTTTTTCTTCAGCTGGGAAACTAAAACCATTTAGAGGATGGGCCTCCAGTTTCCCCTCGTCGTCATTATAAACTGATGGTCTACATCCAGCCGTACGCACCAAACATCATAGTGTTTGTGCTGGCTGTCCTGAGTGGAAGGTTGAACGCTTTTAGTGTCTATTACTCTGTTTCAAGGCTCAACTTGTCTCCTGCGGACAGACACTTGGAAAGTGCAGCGACTAATTAGAGCTCTCTAAGGAATCAAGTGAAGGTTGATAGAAATGGAACATGCTCCTCTTAAATAATTGGACGAAGACTGTGATAGCTTGCTGATAAACTGCTGCTGCTCTGAGGCAATAAAAAAGTCTGTTTTAAAAGTCTATCCTTTCACCGCCTTCATGCCAGTTAGTCTGGTACCTCAGTGGTAGGGAAGGATCCATCTTGTTTGTTCGTTAGTGAGAAAAGATATAGGCCTTATATAAATACTCTAAACTCTACCTTTATTTGAGCATGCCTATAAACCCCTATATTTCAGCCCTGCTCTGAACAGGCTGTTTCTGTGTCTGTAGCTTTAAATATGTAAAGGAGCTGTGTCTGACCACGCCCCCTCTCTGGAAGGGCTTGGGTGTCTCGGTCTTTCTCACTCCATGCCCTATTGTTTACGGTGAGAAGGCAGACTCAGAGGGCAGAACAAACACCTAGCTGTGGGAGTGTCACCCACCTGGGGGAGGGGTTACTGCCCTTTGTGATGTCATGAAGGGAAAATCTCCAAACGGCCTGTTTGAGCACACATTTTCTGAAAAGTGGAGCAGGCAGAAGTCGGAGACGATGGACTTTTCTCATAAATGGGGGGTTTGTAGACCAACAAGGGAAACATATGAGTGTTCAAAAAACATGGTAAAGCACATTTTGCATAATATGTCACCTTTAATGTCAAGAAAAGCAAAATTCCAGAATAAACCTTTTCATCCAATATGTCATTTTTTTTGGCTTTACAGGGCACTGCAGTGTATACTTTTCCTTAACGCTTCAGGCTAAGACAGTCCTTTCTGCTCTCTACTTCTCTGTGGTTCTTTATTCCTCCGCCTGGAGAGCTGCCTGGTTGAATCATCGTGAGCGCCCACAGCACAGTAGGTAATTCACAGCTAACACCATCGGCATTTTCCTTTTATTTTCAGCCGCTTGTTTATGACAGAAGGAGCAGGAGGCTTCTGGATTGCAGACACATGCCCACACACATGCGACGGGTCATTTACTCCTCGATAGCTCATCACCTCTACACCACTGGTGCAACAAATGGCTTCAATGTCAGAAAAGCAGTCTTTAAATAGATAGTTTAGGTGAAATAATTATATTTTCCTTCCATTTCCCCGCCTCATCACTTTCTAAAGCAGCTAATGGTTTTCTCTTAAAATTAGCCCAGATGGATGAATTATCCGTCAGCTTTAAAGGTCCCCCAAGAGGAGTCCGTTGTCCGCCGTATATTGGAATCAATTTTCCTCCATTAATCATCTTCAAGAGGTCGAAGAAGTAAATTAACTGTTCTGAAGAGAGGTGGCTGGATGGAGGTGATGGAGTGGAAAGTGTTTGATGACATGAGCTGGCAGTGTGGATTACTGGATAACTTCACAGCTGCTCAGAAGGAGAGTCATTCTATTTATGGATGAAATATCTGCTTTGGTGTTTGTTTTTTGGATCAAGAAGTCTCATGTCATGAATCGTTAGTTGTTTTTGTGTCTGTTTTTTTATCCTTCACAGTGAGTCATAGTGACTCGCATCCAGACGCGGAAGGTCTTCTTTTCATTTTTGGTTCTAATTGTGGAGATTGGGTGTTTATTTGTCGAGGCGCAATCTCAATCTCTCTAAGACTTCATGTTAAAAAGACTTGTGCTAAATATTGTTTACAGCTTATTATCCTTTTAAAATAATCATAATTTAATTTAACGAATAATTCTGGTCTACAGAGAGAGAGAGAGTTTATTTTACTTATTACTTGACGTTGCATTTCATTTTAATTGAAACAGGACTCAAAAAATAAAATTGCATCAAGTTATTTCAGTGTCAGTCTTTGATATTGATATCTGTAAATGTTAGTCACCCACCACATATTTGAGGTTCCTCTGGATTGGACAAAGATCATAATGTAGCTCCTCTTTAGCTATAACTCCATCTTCAAGTGTTCAATGTTTCAGCTGAGGTAAGATTTAGGACAACACTATTTAATTTAATGAAATTTTACTGGCAGCTAGTGAGGTGAGACTTCCCTCTTTCTTTAATTTCATTGTGCCTGGTCTATAACCTCCCGACTAAACTGGAAGCGTGAGCTTGGCCATACTTGTTTTCGGTGAGGCCACGTCAAGGTTGTCACTGACCTGGTTGTCACAGCTGCTGGAGAACTGCTCAAAGAACAAAGGTAGAGAAGAGACAAATACACTGGTTTTCTTTTTGTTCATGAATTCAGGTCAAGAGATCAACGACTCTTTATGGTCTTGGTCTGCGAATTAGCTCTATTCAAAGCAGTTAAATAAACAGGAAATGTGTTATGCATGATTGTGTCATTGTCATATGAAATGTATCCATGGGCCAGCGCTGAGCCTGCTCGTCTATTATTAAAGGTGTTAAAAAGGGAAGACAGTTACACAGTATTGCCATTAGACAAGATGAGTTTTTCATGTTCACACACAAAGCCTCGCTGTGAACTCTGATGGTAGATGTCAAAGGACGCGTTGCTGCGGAACAAGATAACAAAATACTTGATGTTTAATTAGGAGAAGCTTGCATAAGAAGATTCTTATTGTGAAAAGTAGGTGAAGGGTGTTTTGATCCTGCCCCTTTAACCGTGCATTTTCATCAGGACTTCATTTTTTGTTTACAAAATGAAAAGTGTGACTAAAGCTGAGACTATTGCCCAAGGAAATGTCACAATCATAAAGAAATATATGTGCAGCCCAACCATAAAAATAAAGCAGGCAGTGCAGTGGTGCCATTACAGCTTTTTCCCATAATGCAAAGTGAAAGCCAAGGACAATATACTCTCTCATCAGAGATAATGCAAATTGAAAGGATGCACATTTGCAGAGATTTGCTGAAATTTGCCACGGGTGTTTATGATGTTATTTCTGCACCATTTTGACTTGTAAATTTCATTTAAAACACATGGAAATATGTTCATTTTTCAGGCTCGTTCTGCTGCCGTTAGCCACAGTGCTGCCTCTATGTGACTTCACAGTAGTAAAAACTGAGACTCACGGGAAACAGATGAACACACGCCCCTCGGCTAAAACAAGCTGATCTTCAGTCATGGAAATGTATCAGATAAATCTCTCCCGGGGATGTAATGAACCAAGACAGGCTCTTGGTCTGAACACACCGAAAGCATTCTGCATTCAAAGTCATGTGAGTATACGAAAGGTACAATCCAAGCAAATTGCATTCAGGTGCAGGACAAAAAAAGGATAAACTGCAGAAAAAAGAGAAATGTCTGCACACTGTTCAGCTCCAAATGAGAGACTTTGTGAGGACATTTCTCTTTTTTTCTGCAGTATACAAAAGGTGAATATGTTCCTACTTGTGTTCTGAACCAATAACATTGAAGACGACTCCTATGAGCCAACGCTACCTGACAGGGTCATCAAGTTCAGTCCTATGATATTGTTTTGATCCAGAGGCCTTTGGTGGGTGAATTCACATAAAGTTCTTCTGTTAAGTTAAATAGATAAGACAAGCTGCCACTGTGTTTCTAATGTTCGTCATCTCTATTTCTAATAAAAATTAATCGTCTCTATAATGTGCCATCATTACTACCAGTGATCCTCTTGTCTTAGTCATAAATGTGATCGATGGAGAAATCCCCCTCGAATAATTTCAGCACACCGAGTGAAGTCTGGGAGGCTGACAGAGCATATCTGATCCGATGACTGTCAAAACCGTTTCACTGCACACCTGTTTTGGCCGAGTGCACCGCGGCGTCTAAAAATACCGCAACAGCCAGGGGGCACGTTTGTGTTGGACAGTTCAAATCATCTTATCCACTCGCTGATTTTACTGCTCCAGGTTTAGTGGGAGCAATAAAACAGGAGAAAATAATCCACTTTAATGAGATTCTAACGGCACCATGCTGGTTTTTCTAAATCATTCCTGGAGACATCTTTTAACCTTTCTCAAACCTACTCGTGTGTGTGTGTGTGTGTGTGTGTATTGTGTGAAATGTGATTGACTGTGTCTGACATGATGAAAACCTCCAAGGACGTACCAGATGCAAATTCACAGTCCGTTTTCCCCCCATCGTTCAGATTATGGACTTAATTGGAAACATTTTTAAAAAGTGACACAGAGATGCTGAAGCAACATATCATTGTGGAATTTATCATTCAAATTGATCGTGTGCCAATAAAAAACCTTCCTTCTCATATGAGTTTCAGTCGAGATATCCCTCAAGAGCAAAGCGCAAATAGATCAGAGCAGATGTAATTTGTATATTTGATCATTTATTAGGCAAAATCCCATTAAAACAATCTAAATGTTCCCTCTGGAAATTATATCAGGCATTGAAAACATTATGAAAACATCAATAATTACAAGAGGCAGAGCAAGAAAACTAAATGGGAAATACACATCATAATAATGGAGAGGACGAGGCTGCTTCAGGTTTAATCTAATCAGGGTTTGAGGACTACGACGAGCGGTAAACTTCCATTAAAGTCCAACCACACAGAGCGAGAGCGAGAGAAGAGACGGTGGATTATTATGAGTTTTACGGGATTGTATCATTACAGGTTAGAGTTCATTACTTTGTTATATACCTGTACATCTAATCACTTTCCCCATTAGCCTCACTTTTACTTTAGAGCTAATTCAAAATGTCAGCGTGCTGGAGCGCTACATCAGATGGTGAAACAAACCTGTATAACATCAGCACGTTAGAAATGTACAAATCCCATGAGTGAAAGTTCAGCTTTTACATGACTGAAACAAAATATCCTGGTACCCATCTTCAGCTAACGAGTCATTCAACTGGGTACTGTTCCAGCAGAAGTGGCAAGATTTTGAATATCTTGGAACAGAGATTGGTTAAACGGTAAATGGACTTGAGCTTGTAAAGCGCTTTTCTAGTCTTCTGACTACTCAAAATGCTTTTTACACCGCATGTCACACCTACACATTCACACACTGATGGTAGAGTAAATAGACCATCAGGAGTAACTAACCCCATTCAGACACATTCAGACACCGCCAACAAAGCAGCAGGAGAAATTTGGGGTTAAGTGTCTTGCCAAAGGACCCATGGACATGTGGCTGTAGAAGATGGGGATTGAACCCCCGACCTTCTGCTTGAGAGACGACCGACTCTACCAAATGAGCCACAGACAGATTGGATCCTGTCTCTCCTTTTCACAGCGTGCTGATTCTATTTATAAAAAAGCACAACAGAGACTCCACCTGATGAGGAAACTATGGACCTTCCATGTCAGCAAACACATTTTAACTATTGCTCACTTATTGAATCCATCCTCACTTTTAATATCTCATCCTGGTACAGCTCCCTCACCACCAAACACAAAACAAAAATCTCCCTGCAGGCCCGCATAATAATCAGTTCATCCCAGCCTACCCCTCTCTGAACTGTGTGATCGCTCTGTCATCAGGAAATCCACCCTGACCACAGAGGACCCCTCTCACCCCCTCCACCACCAAGTTACAGCCATCAGGCAGAAACTACAAAGTCCCTGAAAAGACAAAGATGACCAGCCTGAAGTTTTCCCTTTCCATTCCACACTGGTTTCACAAGTCCTATGGCTCTGTAAATCCAGTCTTTGAAATCTTAAGACCTGTAATCAGGGCGTCTTTGATCTCCTGTCTTTGTGATTCTGAGTCCTCTCTCTCTCTCTGTATAATCTGTTTGATGAGCTGTGCTTTGATGAGCTATATCAGGCATCTCTCATGACTGTGATGGGTTCAGGTTTTTGGTCCCAAATGTTTTGCGTGCGTTGAGTCACATTCAAATGATCTAATCCTGGGTTTGTCATCCGTCAAGTTGCTCTTACTGCCTTGTGTTCCAGTCAAGGTGAACGTGAAGACCGACCGTCCTGGATAATTATCAAGTGTAAGGAACAACCTCGGAAGGCTGAGAAGTAAGAAATGTGCAGCTCAGCACAGAAACAGAAAACAAAGCAAAGGGTCCACTTCAGTTGTGTAAAATATAACTCCTGGCCAATAGGGATGTTTTTTTTTTTCTTTCTAGAAGCTCTACAAGAATACACCGAGGTAATGAGTGTGAAAAGATGAAGGCAAAAAGAGGCGGTTTGGAAAAGATTTAAACTGGACAGACTTCACACATATTTTCGGCTCGGTGAGGCGATGGAGGGGGAGACTGAGCGGAGGAAGAGGGTGATCTGTGAGGGGGAGGACCTTCTAAAATATTTACCACCTTGTTTTTTTAATGGACTCCTGAGTCTGGCAATAAAGATGATGATGATGATGATGATGATGATGATGATGATGATGATGATGATGATGAAACAGTCACCATCTTTATTTAGCCTGAAGTCTAATCTAATTAGGTCTGAGATCACACGGAAAGGCTGCAGGAGAGAAAACAAAGTTGCGTCATGAAGCAGGTCTGGAACCGGTTCTGCTCTCTGGTTTTTAATTGATTATAGTATCTGTTTCTTTCTTCGGTGCCTGAGCTTCTTCTTCTTCTTTTTTTCAGGGATTAAGAGACGTGAAATCAAAACTTGCTGAGCCATCCAATGATAGCTTCTTACCCAGTGCACACACACTGCTCTGTCCCCTCCTGTTTGCTCTAGGACACATGGACCTGTTTCACCTCAACATTTAGACACTTGCTCCGACTGCACGACAGACACTGATGAATTTCTTTATACATTTCTTTACTGGCAGATTTAATTAAAACCTAATGTTTTTTTTACTGCAGCTCTTCTTCGTGGGAATATTTAAATGGCAACTTGGAGAAGAAAAAAATCCATAGAAATCATCACTTTGCAGTTCTAATCAGCTCTACAGAGGAGCTGACTCAGGTGATATCGGCTTATTAAAATGCAGCGATCATTTGTCACCTGTGGCTTTGACTTGAGGAACTATAACCCTATTGTATTTGCTATTGAGCCGAGTAGGTCGTTATGGACCATCCAGGAGAATGGTGGACAGCTCTTAATTACATGAAGGAAGGCGTTGCCTGGTGACAACACATCCTGACAGGAGAAGAGAGAGAAGTGTAGAGGTGTAGGCGTATATGAAGGGCCAGACAGACCATGTTATGAGGTGGTGGGTTTAGATGGATGTAGAAACAAACACTTGACTTCCCCACAGGAGACAAGAGTTTGAGTCGTACACCACGGCTAAAGACAAAAGTCGAGTTATTTAGACTGACGCAGGTTACATCATCTGCACAACAAACATAACATGACGTCTGTTACACCTTTTAAAATGTCCGCTTTATTTCAAACACAAACTTTCTGAATTCTGGTTCCTAGAGCTGATTAAACTGTCTTGGGTTGGGAACCGTAGGGTCGGCGGTTCGAGTCCACGAGCGGACCAACACTGGAAATTGGTAGCTGGAGAGGTGCCAGTTCACTAAATGAGAAAGGCTGAGACCCCAATTGCTCGGTGCTCTTTCATGTGTAGCCCCCTCACTCCGACATCTCTCCATTAGTGCACGTCCATAGGATCCTGTTTGTGCATGTGTGTGTATTTCAGCACATGTGTGTGTAGCATGATCAATAACAGAGTGTAACAGTTAATCCTCTCGTTTAATTAATGAAGGATATCTTCTTCTTCTTCTTCTTCTTTCTTTACCTTGAAATAATTCCTTTTAAGCATCTCAACTTCTGTTGAGCTTCAGAGATTCTATATTTGCATAATTACAATTTGGACTTTAGTCTTGAAGCACAACAATATTTCACACAGCTTTACTACAGTAGTTTATTCATGTGGATTCACATTAATTGTCCGCATAGCAACGGGAATGTCTCTGAAGGGTCCACAGAAAATCTAGTATCGCTGTTTTATTGAGTGTATAAATCACATGAATAATATTTAAAACCCATAAAATAACTCTTCCATTGAGTTAAATAACCAGTTCTGGCTCCATACCATAGTATTTCCCTTTGACTATAAACAGTTTCTGTGCCTCAAACTATTAAAGCTCAGGATCAGCAGCTTCATTACCTTGAAAGAAAAAGGTTCCTCAGACTATCGTAGTGACTTTGTCTTTCCTGCATGTTTTTAAACTCATAAAAGGAAACGGTGTACGAGTAAAAGCTAAGAATGGGCGGACATGTTTCACATAAAGGGGATCATGAAAAGTGTCGATCGAAGCTTGATCTAAAGGCAACTGGACAGGGGAAATCATCAATCTCCGTCAAAGTCAAGCTGCCTTTGGATCATGCTTCGATCTACCATGACCTGGATGACCGAGAACCGCCACATCATGAAAAGTGGCGCCGTACTCCAACTTATACGCCATCCCATGGGGTCGCATCGCTCATGATTGATCCTGAAGTCAACCAATCAATTTTTCATAGAGAGAAGCTCCCATGAAAGGTTGCATGATGATTAATTGAGTTATAATCGTAACAGCAGCCTCTTTGGGCGTCAATTAACACAAGCAGACAGCTCCCGGTGCACCCTGGGGGATAAGGACCTCAGCCTGTTTGCAGGCTTTTATTTTGTTTGATTTTTTAAACAAAAAACCTTCCTTTATCCTCCGGCACTGTAGAAGCCATTTGATTTTGTCCTCCTCTCTGCAGGGGGGGTTAAAGGGCAATTGGTCCAGCACAAAGGTGTCGGCTTCAATCCCTTACAAATGAGTAAACATGACATGACTGACTGACGCAAAGTGCGATCCCTCCGAGCCTGAGGCAGGAGGGTTTAATTTAAACAGGAGGGGGGAAAAGAAAGCCACAACACAGTTTATTGATCTGATATAAACCATCTTCAGTGTTGGTGCTTTGGGGATCAAAGATTTGTGCTTAGAAAAAGGGAACTCTGGATGTTTTTCACTCAAAGTAACCGGCATGATATCACCGGTTCTTCAGGGTCTTCTCCAGTAGCAGACTCTGGCCTTATGGGATGACAAAGTTCAGTAGAAAAAAGTAAACAGTAAATGGGATTTTTCTGTTCGCTGCTGATAACCTTTGGGGCAGCAGAGATAAAAGCACAATATCCGTCAGTCTGGAAAAAAGTGAAATTTTCTGTGTTGCTTTAAATCAACCGATGGAGAGATTGTGCTTCTCTCTGCCTCTCCTGAATTGCTCATCAGAAAGTTTCAAATAATACACCCCTGATTGAGATATTTGTCTGGTGGATACACTCTACAATCAGACCAGCGGAGAGAAAATCAGACAGGCTTTGAATTATTCATCCTGTCTTCTATTTGAATAATTAAGCTTTCTTTTTTTTTTTTCAACGGCCATACTTCAAAGAGAGAAAACCAATCTGACATTAACAACGTGATTTAAAGGACTGACAGGGGTGCAGGGCTTTGGATAATGTGTGTCCACTTCAGATGGAGGAACATGGAATTATTATGAGAGTTGGCAGATAAGATGCAGAGAAACAGCTGTTTTTAAGCCGACTGTTACAGTAGATCTTTCTGAATGATTTTGGAGAAATAAATCATTGTCTACTGAATACATTTTGACCAACCAAATCTACGTCCTACTACTATTTATGAGACAGACTGTTGTAGTCAAGACCCCCCTAACCGAGACCAAGACATGCCCGAGACCAGAGTTCTCCAAGATTAAGACCAAGACGTTAAGGGGTCAAGACCGAGTCAAGACCAAGACATTTAGGGATCTAGGCCGAGAAAAATCCACGACATTTAGGGGATCGATATCAGGTCAAGACTAAGACCATAAATATCACACAAAATCACGGAATTGAACAAAATAAAAGATATAGCCTACCTTTTTTAAAAGTTTGTTTTTAAATGAATGAAAGCGACAAACAAGGTCTCTGTACTCTGTACTACACTTTCGAAGCATTACAAAGCAAAAACTTCTTTCAATTCTGTCAATATGTGACAGACAATGAAGTTTATGAAAATTAGACTTAAGTTTATTTAGAGATGAGAGAGTGGATAGAGTCAGAAATCAGGGAGAAATAGAGAGAGTGGGGAACGTGGGCAGGAAAGGATCCACAGGTTGGATTTGAATCTGGGACACCGGGCTAGAGGACTACAGCCTCTGTACGTGGGGCCCACACACTGACCACTAGGCCCGTTGATCTTTAAGGTCAACAAAGACCCCATGAGACTGACGTTCCCTAACACAGAGCTTAAAGGCTGAGAAAAAGAAAAGAAAATCGAATGTGCCCCACGTTTTCTCAGCTCTACGTTTTCACACTCTTTGACACACATTGGCTAAAAATAGTTTCTTAACAGGAATCATCTTTCCATCTTTACCATCTAGGCCAGGCATGGGCAAACTACGGCCCGCGGGCCATATACAGCCCGTTGGGCTTTTTAATCCGGCCCGCCGAACTTGTCCAAATTATATTATTATTAAATAAAATTTTATTATAATTAAACCTCGTTTGTTTTCCCCTGTAATGCCCGCGTTTCCCCAATAGATGGCGCACTTCAGATTGTGGTGTATTACTCCCTTCTTCACTTTTTTCGCTTTGCCCTATGAACCCGTATGAGCCCTTCTGTAAAAATGAGCGGACCAAATAAAAGAAAAGTGGACAGTGAATGCCGAGTGTTTAATACGGAGTGGACAACTAAATATTTTTTCACTGAAGTCCGATCAAAGGCTGTATGCCTGATATGCCAAGAAACTGTCGCAGTTTTCAAAGAGTACAATATCAGCCGTCACTTTGCTAACTACGCTAGCAAGCAATCCCCGCAAGAACGGGCGGCTGCAGCTCAGAGGTTGAAGGCTAATTTACAGACTCAGCAACATTTTTTTCACCAACAAACTGCGATTCAAGAGTCAACTACCAAGGCAAGTGTTTTTGCTGGCATTCAAATTAGCAAAGGCTAGCAAGCCTTTCTCCGAAGGCGAGTTTTTAAAAGAATGCATGGTAGAGACAGCAGGTCTCTTGTGTCCGGAGAGCCAAGGCCAGTTTGAAAAAATCAGTTTATCACGCAGGACTGTGACTCGCCGTGTGGAACTGATTGGCGAAGATATAGCCAGCGAATTAAACAAAAAGGCTGAGTCCTTTAAGTTATATTCACTAGCGCTGGATGAAAGTAATGACGTGAAAGACACTGCTCAGCTCCTCATTTTTATCCGAGGGATTGATGACAGGAGTTTTTGACCATGGAGTCCCTGAAAGGAAAAAGGCGAGGAGAGGACTTGTATAACCAGGTGTCTGCTGTCATCGAGAGAATGAAGCTACCTTGGAGTAAACTTGCCAATGTCACAACGGATGGATCGCCAAATTTAACTGGAAAAACATGTTGGTCTGCTGAAAAGAATCCAGGATAAAGTGAAAGAGGAAAACCCTGACCAGGATGTTATTTTCCTTCACTGCATCATCCATCAGGAATCTCTGTGTAAGTCTGTATTGCAGCTTAATCATGTCGTGAATCCGGTTGTAAAAACTTGTTAACTTTATACGAGCAAGGAGACTTCAGCATCGTCAGTTTATTACGTTCCTGGAGGAAACTGATGCGGATCATCAGGACTTACTGTACCACTCTCGTGTCCGCTGGTTAAGTTTGGGCAAAGTGTTTCAACGAGTGCGGGAGCTGAAAGAGGAGATCAGCGCATTCTTGGAGTTAACGGGGAAATCTGACGAATTTCCTGAGCTAAGCGACAAGAACTGGCTTTGTGACTTTGCATTTGCTGTGGACATATTTTCACACATGAATGAGCTGACTGTGAAACTACAGGGGAAAGATCAGTTTGTGCACGACATGTACAAAAATGTTAGAGCCTTCAAATCCAAGCCAACTTTATTGTCCAGACAAATTGCAAACAAATCTTTCGCTCATTTCCCCACACTTGCAATGCAGAAAGAGGCGACGCGAAACGCAAAGAAATACAGCAAATCCCTTGACGACCTGCACGGAGAATTCTGCCGTCGGTTTTCTGATTTTAAAAACATTGAAAAGTCACTTCAGCTGGTGTCCTGTCCCCCTGTCAGAAGACCCTGAAACAGCACCACAGGAGCTGCATTTGGAACTGATCGATCTGCGGTCTGACTCCGTCTTAAAGGAGAAGTTCAACTCTCTTAAACTGAATGACTTTTATGCTTCACTTAACGAAGCCACGTTTCCAAACCTCCGGAGGACGGCACAGAAGATGCTGACTTTGTTTGGCTCGACCTACGTATGTGAGCAGACATTCAGCGTCATGAACGTCAACAAAGCCCCTCACAGATCCAAGTTAACTGACCAACACCTCGGATCTATCCTGAGAATTGCCACTACAAAACTAACTCCAGACTTTAATGCACTGGCAAAAAAGGGAGATCAACAACACTGTTCCCACTGAAACTGGACGTGAGTTTCTCTACTGTGTTTATTAAAATGTAATTTAATTAAATGAATGCATTTGGAAATCAATTTGTACAATGAGCCTTGCACATTCATGCTTTGCTACCTGTTAAAGGCCAAATCCTTTCATGTAATGGCTTTTACATGTCATTTATATTAGTTCACACAAACACTCCATCCATCTGTTCCTGGCCCGGCCCCTCTGTCAAATTTTAGAACCCATTGTGGCCCGCGAGTCAAAAAGTTTGCCCACCCTTGATCTAGGTGATTATATCTATAAAGGTTTTTCTTAATGATAGCTTTTAACACTTGGTGGTAAATGCTTCTCAGATATACTGGGGGAAGTAGCAGTCCTCTAATTGCCCTGGACGTGTAGTTCAGGGTAGATAAGGTCACTCAGGTATCTGTTCGAGGCATACAGCCCCCATTATCCAGCTGCCTCAGGCTGATGACCATTAGTGAGATGCTACATGCTGGATGTCATCGCCATTAACCTGACAACCGGTCTGAGCCGCCGCTGGCCCCAAAAGATCCTCAGCAATATGAAAATAGTGGACGGCTCACACTGCTGTGAGTCTCCTACATTATTCAAACATTGAGTCACTGCATTGTGTCCAAGAATATCCATGTGTTGGACCCTGAACTAAACTACATACTTGATCTTTCAATAAGGAATCAAATCAAATACCAGTGGATGCAACACTCTCCACTGGTGGTTGGAATACAGATGAATGCATTCATAGATTCAGTCACTGAAGCTTGCACAGGCGAAAGGATATTAGCATCATTATTCATGTGTGTTTTTTGTGTCAACAGTCAGATCACCACATTTGCTGTCTGTCTGTTCCTGACTTGGATGAATTATTTGCACAATTATTGATTTTTTCTGACAGCAGGTGATCCGCATGGGTTCACATCCAAACACAGACTGAAATTGATGTTGACTATTCAACATGTTTCAAACTGTCAGCTGTCCACACATCACGCATGCAGCAGCATGACCGACTTGTTGAGGCTCTTTATCCATGCTCATTGTATAAACATGATTCAGAGGACATGTATCACACGAGAATCAAAGATCAAAGTAATCCTCGCCAAAAGTTTTGAACACAAACCGGAGGTTTCTACCGGGATTAAAGCCAGGATTGGATTACCTGAACATTTCAGATTATGTAAAGCAGAGAGATCCACTCCCATGATTCCCCGCCAGCCTCGACGTCATCTTTTGTTTTTTTAAAGATTTATTTTTGGGCTTTATGTGCCTTTATGGACAGTGGATAGAGCTGGAAATCAGGGAGAGAGAGAGTGGGGCATGACATGCAGGAAAGGAGCCACAGGCTGGATTTGAACCTGGGCTGTCCGCTTTGAGGACTATAGCCTCCATACATGGGGTGCACGCTCTAACCACTGCGCCACCAGCGCCCCTTGATGTCATCTTTTGATATTGTTTTTATTGAGAGCCCCCTGGTGGCAGAATATGCATACTGTGCCTTTAACGTTTTGTTCACGCAGTTTCAAAAGGTAATGAATTCATCGTCTGAAATGACTCTGCATGTCACATTCATGACACTAGGGTTATTTTCCTGAAGGGATCATGTCACCTTATTTGAGTCGTCCATGTTGTTTGTCAGTTTTAAACATTTCGAGCTTAGTCGTGAGAAGATGGACCACCTGAATGCTCCTACACTCAACATGGTGAGTTATCTTACGATACCAGAGGAGACTCATAACCATATTCCTTTCAACCAGCAGCACTTTGGACAAACGTTGTTCCCTTAATGACCGTTTATTTTTCCTCTATATGGTGATTAACCGCCATCCTCCTGCGTGTTTTAGACATTCAAGGTGGACACATTCGTTATCAGCAGATGGATGCGTGCTGTGTTTTTCATTGACAGGGCTAATTAATAAGAGTAATGCCTGCTGGCTCGAGGCCACCTCTGGCCTACCATGTGGTTATGTGGGATGAGCTGATCAGGCTTATTCGTCATCGTTAAGAATAGAGGCGAGTGTGTCATGTGTGTTGACGACGTGTGAACACGGCAGCATTATCAGAGGACCATCTGTTGCCTTCAATCAACTCAAAATACTCCAAAATGAGAAAAAAACAACTTCTGAGATATGATCTTTAGAAAAGGAAAGTTCTTTGACTTGTTCTTGTTCTTGAAGCTGGGAATGCTTCTGTGATTTTAGCCAATCATGAGAAGAAGAAAAAAAGCGAATTGACCACTTATCCACAGCATGGCATAACCTTTCTTTGAGGTCACGGTCATGCGATGGAGAAATTGCTTTCCAGGTTGACACTGGCCAGCCAAGAGATAATTTACTGCATGCCATTTAGGAGTCACAAAAACCTACGACACAGCCCAGTCAGGACTCAACCCGGCAATTTTCGTGATTCGATCTCCGCTAAAGATCAAATGCCTGAAAGCCCGTTTACACCAAAATCCAGTCACCTGTGAAACGTGGAGCCTCTTCTGGGGGAAGTGTGAGAAACCGTGTCTATCTGCACCTGAGGCTTTCAACGTAACACAACTGGAATATCAACACAAATCAGAATGTTTGATGTCAGTGAATCAGTCAACAGCTCAGCCACATTAGATGCTTTCAGGTGTGTGATGATCCGTGTTCCTACCATCAGTACTTGGGCTCCTCCATCTGAGTGGCAGCAGGTTTTGCTCGTTATCTTCATGGGCTGCACCTGGGACTTTGTAGCGTCTCTAAAACAACACTTAGGAATAATTTTCTGCAGAAATGATTGCTGAATATACTTGAAATGTTTGATGTGTCTTCACTAATGCAGTTTGAGAATATACAGAAAACTTGTAATAATTGCAATGGTTGTATACGATCTTTAAGATAGTGTTTTACTGCCTTCTGAATATTTCTGTATTATCTTGGCATTGGAGTGGGATGGGCAATAGTCAATTTTTACAACGGTCGCTTCCAGGTGTGTTTCAGGATGTCCGTGGTCCAGTTGGATAAACTGCTCTCTATACTTGAACCACACATTAAAATGAACACCCCCGATTCTCCCAAACCAATTGATCCTGAACAGCGGTTGACACTATGATAAGGACACTACGGACACACTCAACACATGCTGACACGTGCTGTTCATTATAAGCCACATCTCCATCCAAAGGTAGCAAAACCTTGGGAAAAAAGCAAAACATTCAAAGACAATGTTTGTCATTAGTCTAAATGTCAGCTCAACTTTGCCATCGTCTTTAAGTCTCATGTTTCCCTCCCTTTGCATGTGATGATACAGTTCCACAAACTGGGATTTGCATCTTGTTTACATGGATGGATTCTCCACAAAAACAGTGTTGGAGGCTCTATTTATTTGTTATTAAGGAACCAAATTGTGGTGCTCAATTCTGAAATATTTCCCAATTAAGGATAAAGACTGTACTCTAACAAGAACCATAATTTACATCGTTCTAACATGAATCTTCATTAAGAAGCCTTGAACACCTCCTTTGTTGTTACAGCTTGAAATCATTTTAAATGAAACAAACAAACGTTGGAAAAGCCAATTGTTCTGGTTTGAGTATTTCTAATCAATAAAAAGCTCGTTTTTTAAAACTGCTTGTTATTCTAAGAGACAAAATCCATTATTCCCACTCCCCAATTGTTCAGAAACTGTCCCAAATGTTTGGTTAGGTATGTAGTTGTTTGTGTTGGTTAGCATAATAGGCAGGAATGTTTTTATGTCAGTGCAGATCCTGGATGGAAATATGGAAGGACAAGTGTAGTGTGTGAGTGCCAAAGAGAGTGAGATAATGTCTAAAGCCTGTTTTCAAATTTGAGCCGGCTCTGGTTCATTCAGCACCATGGACAGAGCCAGTATTCTCTGCAGACTCACTATTGAGGTTTCTAAATAATGGGTTTTTGTTGCTCAGATAACAGGCTATTGGAGATATTGGTCTTTGGTTCAAAGGTTAAAATTTCTGTCCAAATGGCCTGGCACCCACCAATATACCAGTTACAACCAGAAAAAACACGATGATGTACGACCTTAAAGGCGGTGTTGGTAATTTTCTACTCTTAAATTTGTGGCCAAGTCTGAGACACATGCAAGATATATGACTCACTTTTTTTGTTCTCTAAAAAGAACTTCCCAAACTGCAACATGACGGATTGGAGGAGGAATGCAACCTCGGGGCAGCATTTCTAGTCTTTTCCATTTTGAGGTGTGAGGATGCAGCCAAACAGACAACCAAGAAAAAGGAAACATCCTGAAATTTAGTTGTGAAGGCTTCAAAGGTGTTTTTTTTTTTTTTTTTTAGTATCACGAGAGGAAAAAGACCTATTTAGTTTTTTTGAACCAGGCTGTAAACATGTTAATTTCTGCTTTAAAAACGGCTTTTATTTAATGGGGTGTGTGTGTGACTAATGGTGCTTCTGCAGATAGCGTCAAGTAGACACTCGAGGAACTGCAGGATTTTGCACTTCCGCATTGGCTTTGATTTTTAAACACCGGAGGTTGCCACTTGATCAGTACATACATGGCTCCATACCGCCTAGACAAGAACAGAAGACACCAAGGCCGTCTGCGTGGGACAAACCAGCCATGTTCTTGATTACTTCTTATGTGAGATAATATTTTGGCTGAAATCAATTCAAACATCCAATGGCTTGAATTGTGGGCGTTGTTAGCATAAGAACAAAGCAGTTAATTAGGACTTCAGATGCTAAGCTATACATATAGACAAGTGTCCTTACCAAAACCTTTTGTTTTCACATGATTTGACCTCACACCATTTGTGTAACATGTTGGTTTAACACATTTATGAGTACACACGCAGACATATGAAATGAATACATTTGAGTGAGTCTGCAAAGCCAGAGGGAGACTTCATATTGATTGACCAGTGATTGAAAAGACTTCATAGTGCACAGTCCGTGACCTGCATGAAGAACGTTTTTCACTGTAAAATTCACTCAGCTGCTGCTGGGTAATCAGAATGCTTAGATGTTGGTCACACTAGAAGAACAAACCCAAAACTTAAGCCTTGGAATATGTCATCTTCGTCTTCTTTTATTTAAATCATGGTGTGAGGGAACGGGAGAGAGAGTTGCATAATTATCAGAAAATCATTGCAGAAAAAACCCAAAGCAGGCAAAAACAAAAATAGAAAAGGAAGCTCAGTTTGCTGAAAAATTTGCAAATTTAAATGAAATACTCTCTAATATACACGAGGAAGAGAATCTGTGAAATTCATATAACATCTTTTTTATCCTTCTCTACTGTATCACATTTTCATTCAGCTGGTATGCTCACACCAAGCCGCAGCCTCTGGTGTTAGAAATTTAAGCCAATGCACAAGTTCAAAACAAACTGCAGTTCCTCAAGTGTCCACATGAGGCTTGCTGCAAAAGCCTTAGAATCCCTATTGGGTCCCATGTTAAAATGCTTATTTTCACAGCACAATTAAAAAGGTTGACCTCCTGATTCAAAATTAAGGGTGTGGCTGAGTTGACTGACAGGTGGCACGTTGTACCCGTTTGCCTGTCTCAGCTTAAGGCGTAGATTTCAAACATTTCGGGGGGCTCAAAACATTTATATAGCCTTCTGACCTGTAAATACGTTTCCCAATCATTTCAGACACCCCTATAGTGGACCATACCATCTTAACCTTGCCGCACAGTCACACGCGCATGCGCAGGCACATTACTCTCGCTCACGCTTGGCCAATGGATCAGGTCCGGTCAGGTTAGGAGTCGTGGTCTTTATACAGTCTATGGTCACGGGCGCAGACAGTGACAAGACAAAGCAAACGCCCTTCGCTTAACCTATTATCCTGTTTCTAGATGAATCCAAAGTCACAGATTGAGATAGCATTTTCAAAACGCGACTGATGTCACTTGGCTTCAAAATGCTTCTTCAGAAACCTGTGAGTGGCATCACTGAGACTATGTCCATGTTTTTACAGTCTATGTTTCACCCTGGCACACTCATCGTCCCTCCTGCAGAAGCACGTTTTGTAATTTGCAGCATCCAGCACCATCACCGATGAGAGGCAGGACTACTATCGCCTCTCTGCAGCAGATGGAGATGTGTCCAATCAGAGTTGTGATTCTATTGTTGTCCAAGCAGCGGGGAACATTTTGAAGAAAGTAACTCGAGATAGTCCAAATACGATCTGACTGAACGTTCCTGAAACCTCTTGGAAAAGCTGTCATGCCTCAAAGTTGTTTATCTGTGTCACTTAGAGAAATGAACATCCTTCTGTTAGCCACCATACTGTGATGGATCACATCATTTCCTGTCAGGAGCAAAAATAAAACAACAATCTAACCTTAACCTTAAGGGGATGTGAAGTGAAAAAAACAATGAGCAGGGGATCACTGAGTGATATAAAGTAACGCCTCAGTCCCGCTGTGTTCTCAGAGGGAGGGGGGAAATAAATGGATGTGTAGGAGAGTGTGGTGTGGATTCCCGGGAGGCTTCTGCGCCATCCTTTTGTTCAACTTCAAAGAACGTTTCTCAGGGGAATTAACTTTTCTTCCACCTCCCCTCCTGAGATCCAACAGACGTGGGGATGTCGTCGGTTTCTCTTAAGCTCTGCAGGAGGCACATTGTTCTGCCGCTGCTTTATTAATAGATTTGAAATAATTAGATAGATGGAGTGATTAGGTGTAGTTAATGGTTTGAATCATTGTTAGATTATTTTCAATTTAGCAGAGCCTGAGAAATAAGCCACTAACACGGCTTGCTTTTAGTTTCACAGAACAAGCGACTGTACAATTCTGTTCTTGTACTTGGGGTTAAGTGTCTTGCCCAAAGCAAACTCCGGATTTTAAATCAAGACCGGTCAAGACCACCACTGACGAGCTATTTTTCAAGATGATGATTTTTCAGTAATGTTTATTGTCTTGGTCTTGACTCTGGTCTCGGGTATGTCTTGGTCTCAGTTGATGTGGTCTTGACGACAACACTTCTTAATGGGAGAGAAATCCTCACACTTCGTCTTTATTTAAAGATTGATGCGAGCGTCCTCTCGGATCATTCCCTGACAGAAACACAGACTCCTGGTCGATGTTTCCACAGGTTTTGATCTGATCTTCACAGACAGCTGATACATTTTTTATTCGGTCTCTCATGTCAGGCGATGTGGAGTGCATCACATGTGCTGCACTTCTCTCGACTCAATCAATGTTTTTCTGTGTGAACTTCACATTTCTTTACTGTCATTGTTTTGAATGTTTTTTAGACGCAAATTAGAATCTCAAACGTATTGAAATGTCTTCAATCATTTCTTCCCCATGGATAAAGCGATTATTCACAGCAGGTTAATATTGGATCTCTCCGTTCTGACACAGCCATCAGTCTCTCCTCCTGAGTACCTCTTCAGATTGAGCAAACATGCACATTACACGGCACATGGCGGGAATAATGTAAAAGGAAAATGTTACACGTGCTGCTGATATCCTGCTGATCACAATTACCTCAAACCGTCATCATCCTGAATTCCAAAACAGACAGGGTTTCCAGTCTCTCCTGTTTTGTTTCCTGAAGACTACTGCTAATTTGAATCATCATCAAACGGGAGGAAAATATTCAAATGAGTTCACAGGCAACACTGAGCAAATCTAATCAATCGAAATCATATTACATATAATATGAGGTTCTCGATGTAGAGTGTGAAGGAATAAGAAAAAAAGTAAGGGTTTCATTGTATTCTTTTAGTAATTTGACATGTCTAGAATAAAGATAAGATAATCCTTTATTGATGCCCAGAGGGGAAATTCAAGTGTTGCAGTAAAGAGACAAGAAGAAGAGCTAGCATATGAGTGCAAATAAAATAAAAATACAATGTAAGAATAAAGAAAACTATACACCCATTAACTGCCAAACAAAAACTATAGGACATGATATGTCTTGCACAAGGATGCATCGGACATGTAGCTGCAGGAGCTGGGGATTGAACCCCTAACCTTCAGGTTAGGACGCCACCGACTCTACCACTAAGCCACAGCCGCCCACCAAAAATGTACATGGTGTGTATGAAATGATTCAGGGAGTCGGTGACTGGTTTGTTTGACCAATTCACATCTCCCCCACCGCTACCTTCACCAAACCTTATCACCAACAATGCGACATAATTTCCAGCATCACAAAGAATCCTTCTCGACTTTCTATTTGAAATGTTTCTTTCTGAAACATATCTTCCATGCACTCATTACTATGAAGGAAGTCATGGCAGTTGCACACGCTTTCATTTCGCTCACTTCTTCGCCTGACTTTGGGGTTAAACGGCAGATCTGGTTCAGCTGGACAAACAAGCCTGAGGTCAGGAGAAAGTCACATTGATACTGTTCCTTTCTAGATATCATCATTTTCATTAGTGTCAGCGTGTCTGAGGAAGCAGTCTGATCTGTCCATGTCATATAGCGAGCCCAGATAGAGGATTATGAGGGTGTAGGAGGGTTACAAATGACAAGACGCGGTGTCTAAAATTGGGTTTTGGTTTGAAAGCCCTGCGGGGAGAGTTTCAGGAGCAGCAGGTTGAATCATTTGTTGAGCTCTGGCTCCAGCCCCGCTGATACAGAACGCCTGGAAGCTCTGATTCGGAGGTGAATTATGACGGACGTTCATCCGGGGATCATTTAAGGGGCAGGAAAGTCTGTATTCAAGCAGTACACAAACACACAGGTTGAATAAAGAACCCTGTTGCTTCCTATGACAACGTGATACTACACTCTTTTTGTACTGTAGGTCCTTCATTACGCTGTAGCTTCAGGGCCCATTTTTAATTGGTACGACTGAAGTGAGGAGCCGTCTCCCACCTCTCGCTGTGCAGCAACCAGTTAAAATTATTCATTCCCAATGCATCATTTAAACTCTCTTTCCATATGGCGATCAATAAGCTGCTTTCACTTTGCTCGGATTTTAGAGGCTGTAAAGCTGAGCAGGAATCTATAGATACACACTAAACCTCTGCCGCCCGCCTTTATGCTCTGATAATTTAGGTGCTGCGGACAGGATTTAACATCCCTATCTGCCTCGTACACGGTCTGCAGTTTCCCAGAAGCAGCTGTCTGATTCATGAGGGGAGATGACGATTAAGAGTCACATCTGAATTGTCAGTTTACAGCAATGTGTGTTCCAGGATTCAGTTTTTAATTACCCAAAGAGGCAGAGGAAAGAATAAAGTCAAAGTTTCTGAATTCATTCAAAACTGACCTCCTCAAAAGTGAATTGTCTGCAGATTGACTTGAGTTTCTTCTACAGCCTGATCTTAAATCATGGCAGCTGTGGCTCAGTTGGTAGAGTCGGTAGTCTCTCAACAGGAACGTCGAGGGTTCGATCGCCAGCTCCTGCAGCAACATGTCCGATGTGTCCTTGGGCAAGACTCTCTCGAATCTCTCCGGCAGCTTCGTCTGCGGTGTTTGAATGTATACATTGGATTACCTCTGATGGTCACTTTACACAGCAGCCTCTACCATCAGTGTGTTTTATATTTCTGATGACGTAGCTCTTTCCCTTTGTTGGGACGTATATTAAAGTCACTGATCTATCAGTAACCGGATCTGGCCACCATCATTGGAAGCAGCACAATGTCACAGTCTCTTATTAATAGGTGTCAGCCTCTGAAGCTTCAGTGCATCAGTCTTGGTGCTGATGAATCCGTGTCATTGAAATGAGAACACAATGGCTTTTCAGGCTGATCACTTATTCTCTCACAGCAGCACAAGCCTCAGCGCTTCTGTTATAAAACATAAAGTCAAATCAGTGCTGCTGCAGCCATATGTTATCAAGAGCAAGAGAGTGAAGGAAGAAACAGCCTGCAGCCTCTCCGCTCAGAGCATCAGGGTGATTAATCATGTTAATTCCTCTGACAGGGCGATTCATTTTGTGATGAACTGCCAACCACCGGCCATAAACACACATTTAATCTCACAGCAAATGCGTCAATTATTAAGCAGCCGTCATTATTATGCAGGAATGATAAACTGTGCTAATCTCATTTTGATTCTAGTGTAATTTCTGGTTCTAATATATTTGGCCTGAGGACACATGCAGGTGCAGAATTCTTTCTCTCTGTTGTTCTTTGAGCCTCCTGAAAGAAACCATTTTTATCTCAATGAAGTGATCCATACATTCCTCCTAAAGGTCACCTCTCACTCTGCTTTCTATCGCTCCCTGTGAATGTCATGGAAACTTGTTGGCCACTGAGCAGCAAGTGCTTCACTACTCACCCAGCAGACCGCATCACTACCTCCATCTGTCTGGTGTGTCGGTGACTGTGTGCACCCATCTGCAGACGAGGGAGGGTGCTACTTTGAGGCGTGCATGCACGCTGAAAAGTATTTAAGATTGTGAACACACTGAGCAGGAAGGGAGCGTGGTGTGTGACTTACAAGTCATCAGGTCGGTGGTTTTGGAGCAGGCGAGTAGATCAGACTGCGGTGGTGATGGGCAGATGATGGGCAATGAGAAAACACTGGGAAACTTGTGGATATATCCCCGAGCAGTTGGTCCGCCTCTCTGTGAAGAGACTGTTAGTAACATTTGGCGCTGAAAGTCAATAAGCTCAGTCTTGATCAAGTCTGTTTAACCTCCGGTTCCCAACCCAAGTCCCTACAGACTGAGCTACTGCCGCCCCCAGTAGAACGAGAATCTGAATATGGCCCATCTGTTTTTAGAAGCTTGCCCAACATTCATCCAATACTGATCATTTTGAATAATATCTCAGAAGATGATTGTCGACTTCGATCTGCTGAGGTGCAACCCTTCAGCCTCTCTTCATCTCAGAGCAATCAAACAGAGAAGAGCAGCTGCAGGGTTACGTCACTAACAGACACGACTACAGGCGGAGTTGGGTAATGGAGCGGAGGTCCTTTTATGTGTCCAAGTCGATAGACTCACAACTTCACTGCCTGTATGCAGCGATACAAGCAGTACAATATTAATAATTCCTTTTATCACTAACTACTATCTCTTGCGCGAGATATCGTCATAAAACCTGAGAGACTTTGAAGCGACATCATTATTGTCGGCGATCTTGGGAGCATTTTAATGTGTGGAACTACTTTGATATAGAGAAGAGAGTAACGAAACACATTGTATTAAAATGCTCAGATTACATCCCGCTACACACAGAACTTAAGTATCTTAATAACAAGATGTGCTTGTTATTTTTTAATTTAAAGCTCAGAAAGCCATCCAAACCCCGTATTAAGTTGTGAATAAGAGAAGGACGTGCTAACGAGCGTTGTTGTACAATTATGATGGCGAGGCCTCTAATAGTGACCTTGATCTGATGGTTGTCTATGTGTGTACTACACCGCTCAGAAAATGACAGGAACTCTAAATCATCAGAGTCAAACAGCGAGTCAGTTCAACCTCAGGGATATCAATCTGTCAGTTCAGGAAGCATAAGTCCTTGTTAATGCATTTAACTTGCGTTGGGGCAAATGGAACAGATGCAATGGAGGTAAAAGCAAGACAACTCATCCAAAGAGGAGACGGTTTTGCATGTGGTGGCCAAAGACAATTTCGTTCCCTTTATCCCTCCTGTCTGATTCTTCTCTGGTTTTGTGTTTTGCTACTGTCCTTGTCACTACTGGTAGCTTGAGGCTGTTCCTTGCAGACCAATCAGGTTGCACAGGTAGTCCAGCTCCCCCAGGACGGCATAGCCAAACGTGCAGTCACATAAAGGTTTGCTGTGTCTCGCAGTACAGTCTCAAGAGCGCGGAGAAGATACCAGGAGACCGGCAGTAATAAGGGGAGAGCTGGACAGGGCCGTAGAGGCGGCATCGACCCAGCAGCAGGACCGCTATATGTGCTCCTCTGTGCGAGCAGGAACAGCGTGGACAAAATGACCCCCAATAGGCTACTGGTGTTTCTGTTTCACTCCTGATTGGTCAGCAGGTCCCGCCTCACGCTATACCAGTGGTGACAAGGACACTAGCAGAACACAAAACTAGAGAACTAACATAAGCTCTGTGTTGATGCAAACTTTCAACCTCAGCGGCAAGGAAGTGTGGACAACAGGAACGCTACGAGAACAAAGGAGAAATCCTTCCTGCAAATTATCCCATTTGCTCTTTTGTAAAGTGTCTTGAGATAACATGAATTGGCGCTATATGCCAAATAATGATTTCTTTCTTTCTTTCTTTCTTTCCATTTTTTTATCACACACCTGCATGCAATTGCATAATGAGGAGTGTGTGTGGCTGAGTTGGCTGCTTCACCTCTTTGCCTGTTGCTGTTGATCAAAAGGTTGATGGAGAAAAGATTTTCCATCCCCGACATTCGACTCTAAAACACCTCCAATATGTGACGTCACTGAGACTGCATCGATGTTTTATACAGTCTGTGGTTTCGACTAAACATACGACATTACAGCCCCTCATCAAACATCTGATTCAGACCAGAAGAACTGTGAATGTGAACTTTCAATCAGGTGGTGTATTAAATATGACATACATCCACTGATGTATTCAGTCACACACACATCAAGTCTTCTGAGAGTTCTGTATGTGCATGAATGTATGCATGTGCATTTATTTGAGCGAGGAAAAGCTGCTGAGATATGAGCCGTAACAGGCATATTGACCGTGTCTATTGACAGCTTTCACTTCTTATTAAGATGCAGGCATCCATCAAATTAAGATGACAGCAAGAAGCTTCAATGTGGTGGGCCGTGCTGCAGAGCTGGGTCAGGTACTGAGTGATATCCATAGAGAAAAGATCAGGATTCTTATTTGTCTTTGTTTGTGTATTTATGAAACACACAGTTGGCATAGCAGGTTCTGCAGGAAGCTTCCATACTGCAGATGTACTGGAAAATAAACTTGAACACTGAGGGACAAATCGTTCAGTGCAGAGAGAACACGTCTTCTTATGCAGCCGTGAGACAGAAGAAGATTGAATGTCAACATTTTATTTCATGTCATGATTAAGATTCTTTATTAGACTCAAAATAAAGCTAAATATTGACAAATTATGTTTTCTTACAGGAAAAGTTAAAGTGTACTATTATATATATTATTATATATATATAGCAGGACTATTATATATATTTTTTGTAAAATGTGATATTTATTCTTTCTTTTGTAATGAAAGGTAGAGTCAGTAGAAATGTTTGTTGCAGCTTGTAAACACATAGGTGCTTATCTTGTTCCACGATTAGGCCAATGAGCAACCCTTTAGCAACAACAATGATTCCACATTTCATAATGTTGCTTTAACTTTGTGTTTTTTAATTGATGAGCCACTTAAGGTGTAAGGATCCATCATATGATCCAATGAAATCCATGGCTCTACATCGTCATCTTTATGATACGCCTTTATTTTGAAAGTTCCATAATGACTAGATATGAACTATGCTGCTTTGATACAGCTAGTGTAAATGCATTTCTCAATAAGCAAAAGAGCACACAGAACTTGATTATTAATCAAATATGGTGCAGAAAAGGCAGAAATCAGTGCATTCAGATGGATCAGGATGCAGGAAAGAAAAGTTTGGTGCTTCAAATGTTTGGTTTTTAAAATCCAACGTGGTGAAACACAAACATGCACAGCTATGTTCATCATTTAGAAGGAAATGATGTAACTGGTGATTTACACCCCTATGAGCCACCCTTCTTGGCTCGTTCTGAGTCCAAGTGGAGTAAAATGTGACAGTCCATGAAATTGGAAAGTTTGACTTTAAACAGTCTGCTGAATGCGCTGATACAGTACACAACACTTTTTAAACGTTAAATACAAATTTCCCTTGGGGATTGGCTCATCTTAGAAAGTCTGTGATCAAGTATTGAGTTGGAGTTGATTCTTTTTTCTGCTTTATGTAGTTTGAATCAAGCCTCATAACTTATGACTCATTCTTTTTCTCTTTCAGTAAAAGTGTCTTGTCCTCAGCTGACCTATCAGTTCTGGCCTCTTTTCATACCTCCCTTCACTCCTGCCTTCATCTTAAACTTTTTCACCCTTCCACCCCTAAATTCTCCGACTTTCTCCCCCCTGTCTTTCTCTCCGTTTGATGTAGAGGACCGTCTGTGTGCGGTCCAATCCCTGAGCCATCGATTGTAAACTTCCTGCTCTCTCACAGTGCACATTCAGCATTTTTAGAGATGATCGTCTGCTCCTTTGGGTCATTGATCAAACACAGTGTTCCCGTCTGGCTGCACACCTCAAGGAGGATCACATTAACACCTGCAGAACAGGTTGGATGTGCTTAAAAGTGGGCTTCTGCTCATGTCTGAATCTGCATGGAGGTAATGTGTAAATGTAAAAAAATCTGTTAAATCATAATGCATTCATACCACTTACGTAAGGAAAATAAATCTACCAGTTGTCTTTCTGATGCCAAACTTTCAAATTGAAGTCGTCTCACATTGAATTTGAGATGCTGATTCATGCTTTTGGTTTCGTCCAAGCCAGACTATTGTAATTGCCTTTTCAGCTGCCTCAATAAATCCTCCCTCGACCGCTTACAAATTATTCAAAATGCAGCTGCGAGATTGTTAACAAGGTCCAGCAGCTCCTCTAATATTACTGTTTTATTCTCCTTGCATTGAAGGCCAGAATTTACTTTAAAATCCTTGTTTCTGTTTGTAAAGCCCTGCATGTTAAGGCACCTGTTTGTATGTCTGACCTCCACCATCCCTATCCCCAGTAGATCCCCCCAGGGTTATTGGACCAGGGTCTACTTGTTGTCCCTCGAAACCTTGTTGTCCGACTGAAAACAAAACGTGATCGTGCTTTTGAATTTGTGGCTCCATCACTTTGACTTTGCAGCTTCGATTTATATTTTCTTCTTAAGCAAAATCTTTTCCAGTTGGCTTTTGACCACATTTAAACTGGTTGTTATCATGTAGTTTTTACAAGTGTTGTTTTTCTGTGTTCTTTTATGATTAGTATTGTTGTTATCACTGTTAGCTTAATATTCTGTAAAGCAGAATATAATAATAATAAGAGTTTCAGGGTTATGTTCAGTCATTCAAGGAGACATTGTGGTCTCACAACATAACAAAAAAAACTCCATCCTCCCCTCAGTTCTACGTGCAATTGTTGTCTAATCTAACCAAACAGGTCTCTGGTGCCACAGTCCTGCACTCCACCATCTCCCTCCAAGCTTCCCCTAATGACTTTAGCACAGTAAAAATAGCTGCACTTTCTTACCTGGCTTAATGCTGCCTGTGAACATAACACAGGAAGCAATTATGTTGGCCAACATAATGTAATTGGAAAAACACAATTTAGTGGTACATAAATGAAATTTAGAGAAGACAGGCTTGTGTAAGGAAATAGCATGAAGATGAAACTGAACCATTACGGACTACAAATTGTACAATTTAAACACTTAAATACTGTGTTTGAACCTGATAACATAATGAAATAATATATGATCGTACAGCCCCTATAGAGGTACAAGATCATGTGTTTGCCAGTCAAAACTGTTATCTAAGATGAATCTATCTCATGATGGTAGACCATTATGCTTAGATTGGATTACGCTTAGATACAAAAAACTTGGTGAGGTAATGCAGAACAGCAGTTTGGGTTATGGCTCAGGATGTCTTCAATTTAGAAGGAAGCCAGACAATTCAATAAGGCTTTTAAAAACCCAACAGCCCTACATTAAAATACATCTTAAAGCATATTAGAATTCACAAAAGAGAGATTAGAATATAGGACCATGGAGAATTTTAGATTTGTGCTCTCTCACTTTTGAAGCATTTGAGCCAGTCTCTGAGTGAATTTAGATGCAAGTAACTGTTTGGTTTAAGGGAGAAATAGAGCTGAGTGTCATCTGCATAAAAAGTATTCAGAGATTTTGTGCCACTAGTTGATTTTAACTGACGAGAACATGTAGATGGAGATTAATACAGGACCAAGGATGGAGCCTTGTTGGACACCACATGGCAGAGGGGCTTGATTAGAGGTGAAACTGCCTAAGTTGAATGAAACACTGGTGCGTTCATCCCCAATCTCAGAACTTTTCTCAAATAGTATGACAGAGTTAGATGTTTTAACAACAGCAGGTGAGTGCATCTTGAGTCTTGTTGTGACTGACGTAGCATTAATCGGCCAACCGATAATATCGGTCGATATAAGCATGCACGTTTACTTTCCAGTTGAGTGACCATTTTTCTTCATTATACTGTATATCTTTTCCACAAGTGTTTGATAACTGCATTTTAGGGATCAACCCAATAAAAATGTAAATCTTTATCCATCAATCTTTAAAGATTGAACATAGATAATTGGCCAGGTATCAGCCCCAAAAATCCCATATCAGTCGGACCTAGTCCATAAAGTAAAAAAAAAATGTGTGTTGGATTGAATGGAAAATACAAATTGTGTATCACATTGAATCAACGTGGCATGTATTCAACTTCTAATAGAAAACACAGTTGGGTTTTCAGTGTGCTGAGTGGTGGATCAGTGTGGTCGCAGCCTTTAAATGAACTGCACGGATTGACAAATACGCCTCGAGAGAAACACTTTCTTCAATCAGGTTTCATCCTCTGTGGGTTTAAGTCAGAGTTCAGGGACGGTCGAGCGCTGCCAGTTTTTTTTATCCACTAACACAAAAATGCCCTACTACTTTCATGTTGTGGGGAATTCTACTGACTCACATCAACACGCTCAATTTCCCTCATACACTGTAAGAATCCTGCAGGGAAAAGCTCCAGCCTGAAATAGCTGCTCTGTCCTCTGAACCTAAACATTTTCCATCTCTGCCTCCCTACCTCATGTGACCAAGGCAAGATGAGTTCACACACACACACACATGCGCACACACACACACACACAGCTAATATGTTGGAGTCAGTTATTACTTTTACGGGTGAGGTGATTTGGAGAGAGAAAAAAATAAATTACAAAAATCGATTGAAAAACTGGGCAACAAAAGCCAAGATTATAAAATACAAAATGGTCACTTCTTAAAAATCCTGTTCCTGTTCTTTGAATGAAGAATGTGCAGATTTTGCAAGGAGAAAAAACCTTTTTTATTAAACAAAATCAAAACATCTTGAAAGACTTAAACGTACAATATGTTGAAAATATCTATATTAATTAACGACTGACTTTATGTTATATTTTTTGTTTTTAAATTCTTACATTACATCCGGATGGGGGAGGAAGTAGCAGAGATAATCACTCCCATGATTCACCGCGAGCCTCGACATCATCTTTTGTTATTGTTTTGATTGAGAGCCCCCTGGTGGTGGAACATACATACTGCGCGTTTAAGTGCACAGTAATGACCCTTATTGAGGCTTTGAGAGACTTGAACTTTTTCGCAAACTACAGTAACTTTGCATTTTCTAGTATTTCTTTAATTTCTTGTACTGGAATTGTAATATTTTCTTTTTAGAAAGGGCTTCTATATTTGAATACGTCGCTTTTAGAAATCCTTTTAGATTAATAATACTTTTTTCCTCTCTGCTTATGTAATTTCAAGGACTGAACTTAAATTAAATTCCAAAATTCATCTTTGACCCTCTCAAATCTCTGCAACAAACAGGTTATGGCGCCCATCTGTCCTTCCACTTTTTGAGTGGAATTGAAGCCGTGAATGATTGTGTTCTGTTCCTCCCACAAATCTTCACGAAAGCTGCAAGTTATGAGCAAACAGCGGATGTCACCTTCAGTGTTGTAAATGAGTTCACAGCAAGAAGAGGGTGGCCTTCTTTTTGGGGCATTCATTTCACAGCAAAGATTTCTTTTTTTGGTCGGGTTTAAAAATATCTACTGTTGAACCTACAAGCTAAAAAAAGCTCTTACAATGAAATGTGTGCTTATTTTAACACGTTTCGAGTTGGATGGCCACATTTACTGGTTTTGGAGCTGCTGATGACTTCAAAACAGTTGTGCTTCAAATCCTAGGGATCTGTATTTTCTCCAAAAATAGCCCAATTCACATCTGATGCTGTTTGTTTGTGAGCGTAGACTTTCAAAGTAATCTTCCTTTAAATCTATTTCATCCCTCCCTGTGATGCTCACTTGAAATTCAGACAAAGACGCTGGCAGAATTGTGGGTAAAGAAAAGCTTTTCTTTGTCAATTTAAGCATAAAAAAGGATGCGTCTGGATTAGAATACTAATGTGATGTTGTATTGATTTCTGAGGTGAAATCCTCTGGAGTCTACTCCTCTACAGTCGAGGTCAAAGGTCAGCCTGAGTGTGAGGTGCTGGAGGTGGTGCAAGGTAGCAAGGTACTTGCAGAGCTTGAAACCAGATTTATATGGATGAATGAAAGTCTCTGAGTCACTGCTCTGCAACTCTCTGCACAGATGTGAGGATGATTACAGCAGAGGTCTAGAGTGGATTACAGACAATAGCTAGTTCAACATCTTTGTTGTCTCAGATTTAAAAACCAATGTTCATATTTTGATCCGTTACATCATTGAGAAGTAGAAGTAATTCCAAAGAATGATTTTCAACCAACCATCATACCTTTGGTAATCCCAAGAAGGCACCAGCAGTCACCAAACCCAGCAGCACAAAGTCACTGTTTTCCTCTGACATCAAACTCGGCTTGAGAAGCTGGGATGGATGGAAGGATGGATGGATGAATAGATGATGAATAGATGGATCAGACCATCTGATTTTTATTCAGGGCTGTTACCTATCCCAGCATGCACTGGAGGGAAAAACAGATGATCCATATTTATAGTCCTGTCCTCAAAGGGACAGAGAAAAAGGTCTACCCCCCTGTTCTTTGACCAGAATTCCCCTTTAACTTCTGAGCCTCAAACAGTTCAGTCAGCGTCTGAACTTGAAAAAGATGTTATAAAATAAAGGACAAAGTCCGTGACGGTGTTTCAAATGGCAGGCTGCGTATCAAATCAGACACTCCGTGGACTTTGTCGAGCCAGAAAACGCTGGAGTTGGAGCTGTCACGCCGAAATGAAGAAGTCTGATTAACAGCACATTCAAAGATCAGCTCTCCATTTTAAACTCACTGCTCGGTACTCAAAATGTTCATCGGAGCGCCTGGAGAAATTGCTGCAAACTCTCTGCTCATTGAAAACGATTAGAAAAAAAGATGCTAGCGCTCAGAAAAAAACGCTATCTGGACACGTGGCCTAATTACTGTAGTGTAGGTTGATTTCCCTTTATCTCAACAGTTTGAGCTCCAAGAAATCAACCTGATTGCTCCAGCAACATTTCTGCGCATAGAGAAATGTGGTGGAAGCAGAAATGAACTCATTCTTTACCAAGCTTGAGTCAGAAACAAAACTGTTGCAATTATTTTCTAGCTGCGATAATTACTCTTGACTTTCAACGGTTTTTGTCCTTAAATTCACCATAATTACCGACATAAGCTTAATGATTTGGATCCGAGGCTTCCAGAGGGCCCGCAGGACTCAGCAAACGAGACCTTTTTATATCCTCAGACGTTAGCTTCAGTGGTTGGTTTGTCGAGTCATGACAAGCTGAGGGTGAGTCACTTTATGATCCACTGTAAAAACTGCTGTTACATTTCTATTCTGACAAAGCATCAACTTAATGCAACTAATGTAAACAAATGTATATATGTTGTGTTTAGTCTGATTATTTCATATAACCCTGAAGTCAAAGCAGCATTAAGGAATGTTATCTTTAATATGAGTTAGTGAGTGAATCATAGGGAGTAAAAGATCAGATGATGATCAGGACAAAGAGAAGATTAAAGGTCCAATCTGTAAGATATCTACTGACTGAAATGATAAAGTGACCTTACTATATGATCAGACATTAAGGAAACATGCTGTGTTGAAGTGCTGGCTTCTCTGACAACAATGCAGCAGCCAGTATGTCCTCCTTCTAACTTTAGATTCTGGTCCTGAATGCTCTGGATTTGTTTGGACCAGAGAAGGTAGGCGGTTTTAAGGCACCCCCACATGGCTGTTTTGGACGCCCCCGAGGTTTGCCAGATATGAGAGCAGTTATCAAACCAACAGGTGTTGCAGCGATGGAAGCGGGCAAGAGAACTGGTTCAGATAGAAGTGATTGTACCCGACCTAAAAAGCCTCTGCATAGCGTAGTGACACTGAGCTCACTGCAGGAGAAATGAGAGAAACGAGAAACTACTGTAAGCTCAAAACATCAGAGTTTAAATCTTACTGTAGATTGAAAGATTTTTTTTCTGCTCTTTTTACATTTAAAATGCTCTCTTGTTCAAAATGTGCATTCTTCTCCTCACTTCTAGGCAGCTCAAACAGCTTAAATAATAAATAAATTAATGGTCTGCTTTGTGAATTATTAAAAAAATAAATAAATGTGACTTTAACAAAGCAGCAGCATTTTTAGATCTTTGGTTGTCTCATCTTTGACTCTTAAGAAAGATTAAATTCAGGACCTAGTTCACTTGAAAACATTATTAGTCATGTTTAAAGCTAGAAATAGATCATTACCCGAAAATGTACAGAAGTTGTTTGTGTTTACATCTAATGAGGAGGATCATAGACGGAGATTTAATTTGACATTAAAACAAATGTGTATCTCAGTAAATGGAGTTAAATAATGGAATTCTCTCGATAATCACTTAAAATGCTGCTCAACTATCATTCAATTTAAAAGAATGTATAAAGAAAAGGTTCTGGGAAATTAGGAATGTATTGAGTTAATCTAACTGATTGTATTAGATTGTTTCTATATTGTTCATCTATTTTTTGTTTTGTGAAAGAAAGAGAAAACAACAGGTTGGCCATCTTATTCTGTTAAACAGTATCTTGTGTTATTAGGAAAGGGGCAGATACTATAAGTTTTCTTCTTCCTGCTCCTGTTTGCTCATGAACATTGATTATGAGAAAATATTTCTTGTTTTGTTTAATGTGTCGAAATGAGCAAATAAATCAAATATGAAATGAAATGAAATGAAATAGTGATGATTGGTCACTGCCTGCAGTTAAGGCGGTTTGAATCCTGCCCGCCCTTGACCTCGCTCATACATCATCTCTCTTTCTCTTTCCCTCCACATGAGTCTGTCCACCAGAGCAGAGAAATGTGCAGTGCTGTGTCCAGGGAAAGCTGTTAATGCTACCCATTCATTGCACACATACCCAGCGCTGAGAACGACACAAAACATCTCTCCTGTATTTCCTCCCTTCTGATATGTCCTCCTCTCTACTGGAGTTTAACAAAGAAATAAAGAAAATTACGTTCAATCGCCACATTTCCTGCATTTCGACTATTCATTTAGCAAAGTGATGAACATCAGAGTCAGACAGTTTCCTTAAATATCTGCTGCAGAAATTAGTTCTATGAGCGCTGCTGGAAATCAATCTGACTGCCTTACTAGATTTGTACATTAATGATGCCATCGAATCGTGACTGGAGGAGATATGATGGGGCTGGATTGTTTACAGCAGGGGGTGATCATTTTTAATTCACCAATAACAAGCGGAAATAACATTGCTAGATAAAAACAGAGTTTCAAGTGTGATCATGAATGTACACGCTAAAGGCAAAATTATTTCCCTACGTTATTCTCTCAGGGTCACACTTAAGAACGAGACACGTGCATGCCAACTGCAGCTAATGTTAGCTAGAGTTAAAAACCATAGACGAAGCCTGAGTGACGTCACCCATCCATTACTGCAGGGGGCTTTGGAGTCCCATCGATGGTGGTCTCCCTGCTGGAAATGCTGTCTCAGCCTAACTTCCAGTCAACCTGACGACAGGCTGAGAGCTGGAGCGGAGGCGGGTTTTAATTCTATTGACGAGACGTTACATTACGCCCACCTGTCAATCAGGTCAGCTACCCATCTTATTGTGAATAACTCTTATCCCAAAAAATTCACCCACTGTACAGTGTGTGCGGATCGAGACTTGAGCTAATCAGACCTTTTTTTTTTTTTTTTAAACCAGGCTGTAAACATGTTAATTTCTGCTGTAAAAACAGTTTTTTTTGAATGTGTGTGTATGTGACTTCCGGTGCTTCTGCAGCCAGCCTCTAGTGGACACTCGACGAACTGCAGGATTAAATACACTTCCGCATCAGCTTCATTTTACTACTTGGGAGATTGCCGCGTGAGATAAACAGAACATGACAAAAGCAGCTTACTTTCAGTTTATGACACTTACGTTAAGTATTACCTCGGTCTTCTTCTTCACCGACTTCTTCATCTTTGTCCTCCACGTTTGGCTTTACAATATGTCATAGCTTTAGCATTCCGCTGTTGCCCTCTTTCCTGTGTTATCAATAACAAAAGATACGGTCCATAATCAGGGGATCAGATAATTTCACCAATTACAAAACTTGTTCTCCAGCATTACGCAATAAGACCTAAATTTAGGACGTCATTAGAGTATTTAGGTTTTTTCTACTTATATAGGGTAAAAAAAGATCCGTAAATCTTCATTACCGTCTTTATGGGACATCATTGTACATTTACACAAGACAATACATATAGAATAATCAATAATTAAGTTTAAGGCTGTGTTATAGGCCTAGTTGATATTAATAGTATTAATAGTATTCCTCCAATACGCACATCAGGGATGATGTCTTCATTAATGAGACTCCACGGGTTTCACTCCACTGTGACGTAAGACTGATTGGATGAAGCTGGGAGCTGCCTGTAGGTAACTGTCATAGCTCTATCACATGTGTGTGTGTGTGTGTGTGTGTGTGTGTGTGTGTGTGTGTGTGTGTGTGTGTGTGTGTGTGCGTGCGTGTGCGTGTTCGTGTGTGAGTTCGTGTGTGCCTGATTGCGCGCCACCTCTCCATCAGTGCGTGTGCACGAGGGTCCGCAAAGCCGCTGCTGCAGCTGCAGAAGCGTTCACAAACTTTGATGAGCTCTTACCTAAACCGAGCTAACAAAAACAAACCCGGATTAAAACTGGACTAACACTTTTTTTTTAAATATAATTTAAAAAGGTGCGTGTGCAAATTGGGCTGGATCAAGGTGAGTAAACCTGCCATCGGTTAGAAGTGTTTGCAGTGCGCGTTGTTCGGAGAGGCTTGAGCTGATTATTTTCGACAATGTTTTGCATGATCTACAAGTGGCTACAGAAACGAATTTAAGTTTTAAAGGATGTCATTGTCTTATTTTTTCATCGTCATCAGATTTTAAGTGGTCTTTCACGTGCGTTTTTTTCAGGCTCGATGTAACCTTATTTCCTCACATCACATAACTGATTACAATGTTTTCTTTTCATTTATTCGCTTTCAATTCATAGACTCTTGTTTTGAAGCCGTATTTCTGTCCACCACATAAACAGGTGTCACAATGGAAAGCACTCCGGTTGAAATATTCAAAGAAGATAACAGCAAGTGCCTCTCCACGCTGCTGGACGACTGCGCAGTGAATTCGTCAGGCTGGGTGTCCGGATACTCGGAGAACCGCAATCTGACCCACGATGACAGCTGGGAGCAGGAGGGCATGTCTCCCATCATCCCCATCATCACCGCAGTCTACTCCGTGGTGTTTGTGGTCGGCTTACTGGGCAACTGCCTCGTCATGTATGTGATCATCAGGTAAGGTCTGATTTTAAGTCAAACATCACAATTCAGATCAATGTGGTTAGGTATAGAAATATACAACATGGAGATTTAATGTAAAAAAACAAACAAACTGTGGTTTGAACGTTATGGAAGGGGAATTAACTGCAAAATCTGACAGGAAAGAACAAGTCAAGTGAGGGGGACCCACTCCCAGTGATGCATATGCCACAATTATTTTAGCATATAGGCTACATCCATTTATCCACAATCCCTGTAAATGTTTTTTAGGGCATTTAGCTTCCATGTGAGCCTTAGGGCCTTCTGCTCTGTGCCTTATTATCCATATTTCCAGTATTTTGTACTATGACGCTCATTACAAAGTGAGATGGGAAAGTTCTCTAAGAGCTCATACGAGGTCATCTTGTTAAGCGATAGGATACTATCTGATTATGCATGAATTTTCTTTCTGAAAATCCACGGGGACCCGACTGGAGTTGCATTATAACAAAGACAGGGTTGAGATTAATGTTGGAACTTTCTAATATGTGGCAATATTTATTGCTCCTGCCTCCTTGAGAAGTGCCTGAAACCTTCAAAGTGTCCACTCTTTTGATCTAATAACCCTCAAGACCTCCAAAATATAATAACAATACTCTGAGAATCCCTGCTAAGCTGGCGGGCGTGATATTAATCATAGCTGAAAGCAGTGGTGCTTTATCAAGCTGATAGCCTGCTTGCACCTCATTGGCCGTTATTTATGGTGTGCGAGAGCTTCAAATCTCCTTTGATATAATGTGAAATGCAGCCGTGTCAACCACAAAGCTTCGGTCCACAGACAACAATTACCTCAAATCAGGTTGATTGCCTCGCCTGTCGGTAACAGCCAATTTTATCACGTCGGTTCCAGCGCAGACGTTGAGTTTTATTGTTTTCCCTCGAGGGCAATATTACTAAAGTGAAAGGGTTTTTTATGTTGATTTAAAGTAAACTAAGACCTGAAATTACACACATCCAAGAACTTACTAAGTGAAAACCAACCACATGAATTCCAGTAACTGAGCTGTTACTGGAAGTGCCTGGCATGTTAGAACAGCTTGTGTGGCTTTAAATGGGAAAGGTCTCCTCTCTTCTAATGGCTCTCATCATTGTTCTTTGACTGTTTTCAACTTAAAAAAAGATTCAGGATACAACGTCTGTGTGCTGCCTGCTCAACGCTTCACAAAAGACAGATCAGTTGGCAAAAGTTAAATTCAATTCAAAGTTAAAGCAGGCAGCCAGTTAGCTGAAAACCAAACTGTGATTTCTTTGACACTTTTTGATCCAGTAGACGTCGCCCTTGAGCATGAAACCAAAACAAACTGCTGTTTGGCCACACCTCCACTATTCTGAAGCCTCCGCTCACCTCCTCCTCCTCCAACCCCTCTCCAGTCACGTTTACACGAAGGAGTTATGAATTAGAACGCACCATAATTAAGCACAAGCCGCAGACAAAATTGTCCTTTGTTCAAGCTGCAATTAGCTGTGTTCTGCATTGTTGTGTTAGCAGGCTAATGTTAGCGCTCTTTAGTTAGCTCGTAGCTTCATATTGAACATATATAGACACAGAATGACCGAGATCTAAAAACTCTTACATGACATCCAAACAAGCAGTGAGTATGTTCTTCTTTTCTCTAGTCCTTGACTAAAACAGCTTTTATAGGCAAGGATGTCCCGTCCATGTAAACATGATGTAAACACAGCGCTGACAACAACACAGCTGGTGGGACTCGAGCTTCTCACTCATTAGTTTCCAGTTTTAAAGCTGCACTAACTCTCTAAAGGCTTTAGCTTTATATCTAACTTACAGCTTGAGAGTTAGTGTTTATCTTCTTCTCTAACTATTGTCAGGAAATCTGAACAACAACTTTCACAAGATGTGGAACCTTTTTGTTTATTTTATTTAAAATACAACATGTAATCAGCTCTGGTGGTGCAGCTCATTAAGTTATCCGTGTGGCCTGGTTATGACTTTGTTGCTGTTTTTAAAATCAACATGCTCATAATATCAAACCTCCTGTGAGCCATGACAACATTGCTCAGTCACCATGAGTCAAAGAGGTAATTTTGGAATATTGTGTTTTGATTTGGATTCTTCATTTCATACCGTAGGCGTCACCGCCGGTAAAAAACATTAAAACTTTAAATCAAACTTGAAGAATGAACTTTGCAGAAGTCATTGGATACCGCTTCAGTGTTATTATAATTTAATGAAGTGAAACCGAGTTGATTATACATGTCCTGCAATCGGATGCATGCCATACATAACAATGAAGAGTGAGTCAGAACATTACATTAGGGATTCAAGGAGCACGGTGGACTAGTCGATGTTTAATTCATAATGAGCCAATAAAGAGTCAGCCGAGCGATATATGATGACCATGGCAGAATGGACGGATGTTTGGCCCTGGTTTAACTTTGTGCTCTGCATGTTTTAAAGGTACACAAAGATGAAGACGGCCACCAACATTTACATTTTCAACTTGGCGCTCGCCGACGCCCTCGTCACCACCACCATGCCCTTCCAGAGCACCGACTACCTGCTGAACACATGGCCCTTCGGTGAGGTGGTTTGCAAGGTCTTCATCTCCATCGACTACTACAACATGTTCACCAGCATCTTCACGCTCACCATGATGAGCGTGGATCGATACGTGGCCGTGTGCCATCCGGTTAAAGCCCTGGACTTCCGCACCCCGATCAAAGCCAAGCTGATCAATGTGTGCATCTGGATTCTGTCCTCGGCCGCAGGGATCCCTGCTTTCGTTCTGGGTGGCACCCAAACCAAGAGCGGTGAGGAATTCATTTTCCTCCCTTTCGCTGAATAAAGATGAAAGTTTTTTTAACATATTTTGTACATTTCTTAGACTCACTTAAAGCTCGTGCTTTAAAAGCAGTAATTCATATTCCATCAAGTCCATCTGACAGTGCAGGGTTTTCCATTAACCACACGTCAAGCATTTGCTTCAGGAATATAGATGATGGATAAAAAAAGCAATTTAAAGCAAAACAGTTAGCTTCTGAGTGCAGATAAGCGGCTCCCCAGCAGCTCGCTAAATTGAAGCAGAATGAAAATGGCACAGAGGAGAATTTTTATTTATCATAAAAGCACTTCATCACTTAATTCAGATTCTCTCCTTTGCCTCTGCAGAAATAACCGAGTGTGCCTTACAGTTCCCCGAGCCGTACGTGTACTGGGACACGCTGATGAAGATATGTGTGTTCGTCTTTGCCTTCGTCGTGCCTGTCCTCATCATCACCGTGTGCTACTCCCTCATGGTCCTGAGGCTGAAGAGCGTCCGGATGTTGTCCGGCTCGAGGGAAAAAGACCGTAACCTGCGCCGGATCACGCGGCTGGTGGTGGTTGTGGTGGCCGTGTTTGTGGTCTGCTGGACGCCCATTCACATCTTCATCCTGGTGAAGGCGCTAGTGAGCGTGCCCGAAACCACCGCCGTCATGGCCGCCTACTTCTTCTGTGTGGCACTGGGCTACACGAACAGCAGCCTCAACCCCGTCCTCTACGCATTCTTGGACGAGAACTTCAAGCGCTGCTTCAAAGACTTCTGCGTCTCGGCCAAGCTGAAGAGTGAGAAGATGTCAGGGAACAGGAAGACCGCCGGCAACGTGAGGGAGAACGCCGTGCCCCTGGAGAACCACGATGGGACTAGAAAACCTGCATGACTAGCAGTGGAACTGTCATCAATTTCACACATTGGAAAAGAGGACTCGCATGACCTGGGCCTGACCCATGTCACATCCACGATGTAGTCTGGACTCTGTTACAGAGACTGGATGTGTTTTCATTTACATTTTCCAACACTGAGCTGACGTCATTTAGGCGATGACATGAAAGTGACACGTACTAAGTTGCATATGTTTTTCTCACCTCTTGTTTCTGAACCTGTTTTCACGTTCAGGTGTTTATTTCCTCATGGTTACTGCCATGTAAACTGTTATTATTCTGAATGTGAAGTTTAGGAGAATTTGTTATAAGCAGGCGTAAAAACAAATGTGATCAACGTTAGCCTTTTTAAACCGCAGGTCACATCTACCTGTTCACACACTGATGTCAGAGGCTGCTGTGTGAAGTGTCCATCAGGAGTAACTAATCCAGTCATACACATTCACACACAGAGGACGAAGCAGCGGGAGCAACTTGAGGTTAAATGTCTTACCAAAGGACACATCGGACACATAGCTGCAGGAGCTGGGGATCCAACCCCTGACCTCCTGGTTGAGAGTCTACCTACTCTAACACTGGGCCACAGCCACCCCATAGCCTAGCTTTTTCTAGTGGTTCCCAACCTTTTTTGGCTCATGACCCCACTTTGACTTCACAAAACTCTGGGGACCCCAGGCATCCAAAAACACCTTCAGCTCATTGATTTTTTTTCAATCATGTGACAGTTTTTTTTTCTAGTGTTTTAAAATTCATTTCAGACCACATTAAGGCCATTTCATGTATTTTATTGTGGACAGAGTTAGAAAAAGCCAGGATGAGTGAGGAATTTATTTTTCTCTGCGCTACATATGTACAGCCAGGTGAGCGTGTATGAAAGCTGGACGCATGGCGCCTGGATGAGAGACAGACAGAGGTACTGCAAGTTTGTTTGTTTTTAGCGCGGGCCACGGCTCACGTTAGCCCGTGCTAAAACAGGAAGGAAGCTACAAATATGTTTTTGTTGATCAGTAATAAGACATTTCATGGGACCCCATTTGAATACCATGTGACCCCATATGGGGTCTGGACCCCAAGGTTGGGAAATCCTGCATTAGAGGCAAAGACAGTAATTTGCCAACACTTATTTGTCAGTAAAACTGTTGAGTTGAGATGAAATATGTAACAGTATTGACTTGTGTTAACTTTCAAACAGTATACTTGTTACATCATTGTTGTAATGCTCATTTAATTTAATTCCTGTCTTTTCCACACATAATTTTTCTACTGCCAAATGTGCCTTTAACAGTCCAGGATAACAAGTCTGAACGGGGTAAAGCGGCGCTAAATGCATAATGTTCAACCAATGCTGTAAACACGTTGACACGTTTAGAAACACTGTCAGCAGAGATGTGCAAAAAAAAAGCGTTTGAAGCGTGCTGATTGACGATGTGAAAGAACTGACTCATGTAGTACTCGAAGTCAACGAGGGATAAAGAAAAAAAAAAAAATCAGCTTACCCACAAATGCATCAAAGAGAGTTTATCACTTTTGAAAGTTAAAGAAGAGATCCAGGACTTGATTGTGCATTTACTATTTGACAGAGGGCTCTCTTTCAGCTTTGACTCTGGAGTTGTGTACAGCTTGATAAGTTGTTCAAGCATGGCTGTGTATAGCTTTTACCACGATGCACACTGTCCTAATGAATCAACGCATTATGAAAACAGTCCTTCCACCCAGGTAATGCACGTTAAAACCCGTTTATTCTATCATTTGTACAGTTTGAAAGTATGACACTTAAATACCTTTGCACAGACATCATTGAATCGGACTGTATTAGCATGTCAGTGATCATTGCTGTATTAGTGTAATGCAACATCTGCAGCCTATATGCTTCATGGACTGTGCTGTTATTTTTGAATGTACTTCAGAGTCTGTATTATAAAACATATTATGTATAAACTCATCTCTCCCACTCAAGAAGAAGCTCATCTTTCAGTGAGTCAGTTATAAAAAAAGCCTTTCCACAATCACTTGTGTCTGATGAGGGGAGCGTGGGTTTGGGTAAACTGTCTTTCTTGTTAATAAATCTCATCATGAGTACTGACATAAATATTTATATTGCGCAGTAGTTCTGTTTCTTAGTTGGAAGATTAGAGACATTATTATACAAATCATCTCATTGCTATCTGTTGAAATCTGCTGCTGCTGCTGTATAGTCGCTTTTCTGCTGTTTATTGAACAGGAGATGTATTGATTTGAACACCCTGCGTGTGGTGGTGAATATTAAAGTTTGACAAATCTCAGCTGAATCTTTTCTCTCTCTTCTTCTTGTTGGTTTGGATTTGAGTTTACGATTCTGCTTGCATGCTTAAACAAATATGCATCACACTTTCAAATATTTTACTCAAACGGGAGCCCACACACAGTGATTTATTTGAGTCACACTTTGATGAAGAACAAGCTGTGTTTGGTTATTTATGCGCAAAGATGAGTGTTGGGAGCATATAGGCTGTAAATATTGGGTTGGGCGGTTCAAAGTCCCTGCAGAGGCAGCTTTTGTTTTATAGTATGCCAGCAGCTCCCTCTAGAGGAAACAAACTGTAAATACATGGAAGCATGTGGTTAAAAAAAATGAATCTCACCATGTTCAATAGGTGCATGCACAGTGGAATTAGAAGAGGGTTACCTGCAGAAACTGGTTCCAAAGTGGGGGCTGGGAATAAAACCAAAGTGATTAACTGATATATACGCTTAAAGAAAGCAATGTGTAAATAATTCCTTAAGCTGTAAGTTTGCATATGACAGTAACAACAATCTGTTCCTAATAAAAACACACACAAACAGACACACACACAGAGACACACGTACATCACCTGTGTGTGTGTGTGTTTATGTTCACTTGGTGCTACAAACATGGAGGATACTTATTCTGCTTCCCGCCTTTCTCACAATAAAGTACAAAAATATAATGCTGTTGAGTTTGTATGTGTTTGAAAGGGCTTGTTTGTGTGTGTACTGGTCTGTACACAATATGATTTAAACACCTGCAGAGACAGTGTGTGTACTTATGTGTGTGTACTTATGTGTGTGTGTGTGTGTGTGTGTGTGTGTGTGTGTATTTTTTTAAACTTTTCTTTTCATACTTAATTGTTTTAGTGATTTCAATGCTTCTGTTTCCCTTTGTCATGATGGGTAGGGTTAGGGTTGTCTTGTGAGAAACACTTTGATTTGCCTTGTACTGAAGTGTGCTATAGGCTAGAAATAGGAACTTGCCTTGCCGTTTTGTAAATTAAAAAAAACGCAGACATTTAAAGATATATATCATAAACATGTTGGCTTTTAAAGTAAAGCACAAAAATAAGTACAGTGATGTGCAAAGAAGAAGAAAAAAAAAAACAATTAAATGATTAAGTAAAATGGAAAAAAACAACTCACCACTTTGTAGGGCGTGGTGGAGTGACGTATGATCACGTGTCTTCTCTGACGTCAGCCTAAAAAGTCTCTTCCGGGTGTTTTCCTCAGACTGGACGGTGGACTGAAAGTTTACTCCGCTTTCTTTGAAGTTTAAAGCTTTATTTCTTTACCAACATGAATCGTATCTTTGGCAGCGGGAAGCCCAAAGCCCCGCCGCCGAATCTGACGGACTGCATCGGAACCGTGAGTGAAACAACAACCTTTTTGAACGATGTCTTAAAACAAAGTAAACAAAGATGGACCCTTCTTTACTCGCTTAGGAAACTTTTTATGAGCAGGGAACAGCTCGTTGCCTTGTTGTCATAATATTCCCAATGGTTTAAAGATTATAATTCATGATTATTGAAATATTAGTAAATTGAATAATCTTCCATCTGGGTGTTTTAACCCAACACACTGAATCTTTAATATCAGACAGAAAATAAGCATAACAATATACTGCTCTGTTTCAGTAATGAGTCACCATAATCTAATTTTAAGTTTAAATTTGAGTGATTTCTGTCACATACAACAGAAACTACGTAACTGTGAACGATGTCAACCAGTTAAACAGGTTTTGTGTCTAGGCAGATTTATTTTTAGTTAACTGAGTGAAGGAAGGACTGTTTAAAAGTAACATTTACCACTAATGAAAATCTACATCTTGTTCAGTAAAAGATAATGTCAAGAATAAGAAGAGCCTACTACAAAAATCATACATTTTTCTCCACTCATTCAGATAGATGTTTAAAGGTCACATATTCTCCTCCTCTTCTTCAGTTTAAATAAGTCTCAGAGCCCTAAAACATGTCTGTAAAGTGTCTTGTTCTAAATCCATATCCTTTGATTTGTAAGGCACACATTAAGATGATGAATTGTTCTCTGGTTTTTTTCTTAAAGGTTGATTCTCGGTCAGAGTCCATTGACAAGAAGATTGCCCGACTAGATGCTGAACTTGTGAAATACAAAGATCAGATGAAGAAGATGAGAGACGGGCCTTCGAAGGTGAGGTTATTTGTCTGATTTGTATGGTTAGCAAAAGAGGGAATTACTCCTTCCATTAAAAACCTTAAGAGGTCTAACAGCAAAGTTTTAAATACGTCTAAGAGCTCCCACCAAAAAAAACATGTCTATTTCAGCCCTGCTCTGAACAGGCTGTTTCTGTGTCTGTACCTTTAAATATGTAAATGAGCTGTGTCTGACCACGCCCCCTCTCTGGAAGGGCTTTCGGGTGGCTCTGACTTTCTCGCTCCATGTCCTATTGTTTACGGTGAGAAGGCAGACTCAGAGGGCAGAACAAACACCTAGCTGTGGGAGGGTCACCCACCTGGGGGAGGGGCTACTGCCCTTTGTGATGTCATGAAGGGACAATCTTCAAACGGCCACATTTTCTGAAAAGTGGAGCAGGCAAAAGTCGGAGAGGATGAACTTTTCTCATCATTGGGGGGTTTCTAGACGGACTAGGGACACATATTAGTGTTAGAGAAACATAGTTAAGTTGATTTTGCATGACGTGACCTTTAATGCACAAACGCTGATAGAAACAAAGCTTAAAATGCTGATGACGAGTGTAAACAATTCTTATGTAAGAGCAGCACGTTTCTGAGTTTGTAGTCATTCATTCAGGATACAGATCTTCTCATTATAAAAATATGGTATCCTTCACAATCATGAGCTACATATATTATGTTGTTCACTTCATGTTGATCTTCATTTTGTGAACTTGTCTTTGTTTTGTTTTTTTGACTAGAACATGGTGAAGCAAAAGGCTATGAGAGTTCTCAAGCAGAAGAGAATGTGAGTCATTTTATTTCCTACAGTCAGATTTTCTTCATCATGTCAAATCAGCCCTAATGTTTGAGCTTTATTCCTCCTTTAATCTAACAGGTATGAAAGCCAGAGAGACAATCTCATGCAGCAGTCATTCAACATGGAACAAGCCAACTACACTATCCAGTCCCTTAAAGACACTAAAACCACGGTAAGCGACTTCTCCTAACGATGGTTTTTTTTTTTACGTCCGGAGAGAAAACAGCAAAAATGTGACTAATATTTTGTTTTTCTTTTTAGGTTGATGCCATGAAAGTCGGCCTCAAGGACATGAAGAAAGCGTACAAGAACGTGAAAATTGATAAGATCGAGGTAAGTGTTTTTTTTAAAAATCAGAGTTGCCAGAATGTCATAACCACGATGGTTGAGTAATTCCCGTAATTTAAAAGATATTATTGTGGACTCTATGTTAAAGGAGCAATATGTAACTGTTACACCTAGTGTTTAAAAGTGGTACTGCAGTCTAGAGAAAAGAAGAACGACATAGCCTTCTCACTGCTTATTCACTGTAGGAGAGCAGAGGTGTCGTTAAACAGCAGTTTGTTTTGGTTTAATGCTGGTGCTCAAGGGCGACATCTACTGGATCAAAAGTTGCACATTCTTCCTTTAACAGAAATGTTATTCCAATATACGTATATAATGTGTTTAGAGATAAACTTCTGATTTTGCTAAACATGTTCTTTATTTTAATCCAGAGCATACAAGACCAGCTGGAGGACATGATGGAAGATGCTGATGAGATCCAGGAGGCTATGGGAAGAAGCTATGGCACTCCTGAAATCGATGACGCCGACCTGGAAGCGGGTCAGTAAAAATCTTCTATTCCAGGATGTGTAGCCTCTCTCTCTCTCTTAAGCCCCATTTGTTCAGTACTTGTAAAGGGTTGTGTGACCTAGTGTGAAATATCCTCACAGCACCTCTGTGATTAGTGAAACATGATCGAGAATTTGCAGAATAGTGACAAATCACTCAAAGTTCCCCTCGTCTCTTTTGGTCATGTGACGCTGACCACTCCATAACAATCAAATAGGCCTACATACAGTATACAGAATATGAATGTTCACATTCACGCTATGTTTTCCCTGTCATTTCCACAGAGCTGGATGCGTTGGGAGACGAGTTCCTAATGGATGACGACAGCTCCTACCTGGACGAGGCTTCGTCGGCTCCTTCTATCCCAGAGGGACTACCGGGCGAGAAGTCCAACAGGGTACAGCTTCTAACATGTATTAATTCAACGTTTCTGATGTGCTCACTTTTTATTAATGCGCTGTGATCGTCTCTGTTGTGTTTCAGGATGGCGTTCTGGTGGATGAGTTTGGCCTTCCTCAGATTCCCGCTACATAAAACGGCCATCAGCACACTGGACGTGCTAGTTTTACATGTTTCATCGCCTTTCTTTTCTATTTATCCAACTGACACACCCAGCGTTTAAAACCTAAGCATCTTCTCTCGTAGGAATGATTAAAACTGAGTATTAGGGGTCTTTAATGATTGAGTGAGCTCATGTCGCGTATATCTCAGGTGACTTTGGGAATTGTGGTTATTCTTAACTTTGTACATTTTCTGCAGCGCTCAGTTGTCAAGAACAAATAAATTATATTTTTCAAACAGTACTTCCAGACTTGACTTGATTTAAAGCCATTGTATATATAAAAAAGTTACTTTATTGTCAAGTGAAAGAGCATCAACAACTTCAAAATACTAAATCACCTGTTACTAGAAAAATAAATAAGATTTCTTCAGATGAGAAATGGCTCAGCAGAAGAAAGGTGGCACATTCATTTTCATCATCACCAGCTCAGCCTGTAAGTGTGAGGGAAGATTTTCTGATGCAGATAATCCACTGCGCTGCTCTTGCTTTGCAGCGCATCAAATTCATAGTAGGGAATCTGGAAAAAGAAGACAAAATCACAGAAGTTAATCAAAACAGAAGATTGTATAAACACAAGAACGAAGAGCTGAGTGTTAAAGGTGATATGTGAAAAATCAACTTGTTTCTCTAACACTAACATGTGTCTCTAGTCTGTCTACAAATCCCCCAATGATGACAAAATTCCATCCTCTCCGTCTTTTGCCTCCACTTCTCAGAAAATGTGTGCTCAAACAGGCCGTTTGGAGATTTTCAGTTGAGGGAGGGCAGTAACCCCTCCCCCAGGTGGGTGACACTCCCACAGCTAGGTCTTTGTTCTGCCCTCTGAGTCTGCCTTCTCACTGTAAACAATAGGACATGGAGCGAGAAAGACCGAGGCTGCATCCGAATTGCCAAGTACATACTCAATCTGTCAGTATGCAGTAGACAGTACGTACTATCCGTGCTGTATACTGTTAGTTCCTACTATTCAGTAGCGCGCACAGAAGGCAGATATTTGTTCCTATTTCATCTGATTCATTCAGTAAGGAAGTGGCGTCATTTACGTTTCCCGAACCGGCCGCATCCACCCGTTTTTTTAATTTTTTTGTTTTAGCTTTATTCAAGAAGAGTAATGCGCATATACAGACAGGTAAACAAAAAACAATATCACAAGTAAAAGACAGATTAAATAACTAAATAACATACGGTACATAAAGGAAAGTACAAATGAAAGACAGTAATATACAGAAGATAAAGTAAAATAAACCAATAAAGATGCATTTAAATAGTGAATTCATTATTTAAATAGAGGGGGAAAGGTTTTATAATAATGCAGACATTTGTTACATTTTTTGTTGATAACTAAAAGTAGAGATTTCAGTCGGGACTTTAAATTAAGATTAAATTAATCCACTCGTTTGTTTTGATTTGGAGGCGCACGTGAAGTGACGATTTACGTTTAATTTCGCACTGCATTGTGGGTGGTAAAATACAATTCATTTCCTGAAAGCACGCATCCGATCCATACTGCATGAAACCCGGAAGTTAGTATCCATACTGCAATGTTCAGTATACTGAGGTGGACCCAAAAGATGACCACTGAATGACCACGAGAGTTCAGTATACTGAAACTCCCTACTGAAAAGTACTGCATACTGAACTGTGGCTATTTGGAAAGGGCCCGAGACACCGAAGCCCTTCCAGAGAGGGGGCGTGGTCAGACACAGCTCATTTACATTTAAAGGTACAGACACAGAAACAGCCTGTTCTGAGCAGGGCTGAAATAGAGGGGTTTATAGGCCTGATCAAATACAGGATCAGAGTGGATTTAGAACAAGAAACTTCACAGACATGTTTTGAGGAGCTCTGAGACTTATTTCAACTGGTTGAAAAGGAGGAGAACATGTGACCTTTGAGCATAAACTGAAGACAAGGGTCTAACCTGGACAACTTCATATCCCAGAAGCCTCAGATGTCGCTGCTTAATGGCCTCTTTTCCAAGTAGTTGTCTCTTGTTGGTAGTGAATCTCTTGTGTCCATCAATACAAAGAGCAATCCTGCAGCACACAGAGAGCACAGTGTGTTTACTCTGAACGACAGAATATAACTTTCAGTACATAAAGAATAAAAAAAACAGGGACCTATTTACCTTTTGTATACATCCTCATTTTGCCTGGCAGGCAGCACATATCCCTCTTTGTCCAGTTTTATCTCCACGTCTACAAAAGAATTAAAGCGTTAAACCCTTTGTGTATAGTCTGTAGAAAACACTGAGAATATTAACAGCTGCTGCGTTTATGTTACCGAGTGTGTAGCAGTACGGTGTCAGAACTTTGGATCCAAAGTATACGCGATCCCCGAGCAAATCCACAAGTCTCTTCCTTACAGCGTTGTACAGATGCATGTCGACCAGCGTCTCCAGAGAGTGTCTAGACCTGAAGGACTTCACGCGGTACTTTGGGAGGAGTCTGGGACCCTGAGGAGAGACAGAATGTGTGAACGATCAGGAAGAAATCACAGCGCAATACGGCTGCTGTTTTGAATTCTTGTGTTACAACTAAATGAAACCTTCAACTTGGAACACTGACCAAACAAGATAAATCTGGAAAAGCTACAGGAGGAGTCAGAATGTAAAAAGGTTAGTTCTAGATATTTCACCTCATAGAAGGGACACTCCAGCTTCAGGGTCATGTAGAGCTGGGTCAGCTGAGCCAGGACGACTTGGTCCAATCCTGTGCCCTGATCTGGAACGACACAACGCATTTCATTTTTATCTTTGAAGCACAATAAGACAGTAGTGAAACAGTCACCACCGAACTACCAGGTTGTAAATGTGGGATTAAAGTGTTACCTTGCAGTTGCTGGAGGAAGTAGCTGCTGAAAACCTTGGCCACAAAGTTCACAGGGAACCTCTCCACCAGGGTGCAGGAGTGCAGCAGGTTGAGCAGCGTCCGAGGCTGGAAGTGTGAAAAGCGCGAGTGCAGGATGTTCTCCACTTTCCTGAACACGTCTCCGGCGTTTGGCGGGAGGTAGCCGAGCTTCCCCAGAGCCGTGATCTGCGTCGCCACCTGGCTGGTGCTGTAGTCGTCCGCCCGATAGACAAAACTCTCCGCGATTGCGTCCATCACAGCCGGGGAGAGAATATTCCTCCGGCCAAAGAACTCACTCACTTTGGTAACCGTCTCGGGGTGGGAGGTGAAGACAAGTGAGGGTACACGCCTCTCCATCGCCTCAACAAAGAAATGATCGTTGTGACCGAAGTGCATGAGAGCGCCAAGAACAACAGTGAGCTCCTCATCGCTGAAGTGAGGTACATGCAGAACGGCCTGTTTGTAAAGATTGATCATGAGAGGAATGGCCTGTGTCTGATTCAGGGTCACGAGAGCGCTGAGCAGCCCGCTGACAGCAGCTGGATCCATGTGGGAGTAGACTGTCACAGCGTGCATGTGCATGGCATTCAGCAAGTCCCTGTATTTCCCATTTTCAGCCACGCCACCTTGCAAAAGTCTATAAACGGCGACGAGATCGGCTATGTTCCACTGGGACGGTTTCTCCTTCTGGATTTGCGCCATCACCTGCTGCAGCATCACACAGCCGGGCCCTTCCATAGCCAGCATCGCCCGACCTAGAGTACACAGCTGCCCTACACTCATCTCCCCTCTGTCCAGCCTCTCCTGGCTCTCTGACACTAGTCGCACCATCAGCGTGCTCCACGGATCCAAGAAGAGGCGCGTGCAAGCCCGGAGAGCCGACACCACCCCGGCATCAGTCAGCCACCGAGAGTCCTGCTCCAACTGGAAGCACAGAGCTCTGATTGTGTCGTTCTCTAGCACCAAAGGGTCCTTAAGTGAGTTTCCAAGCTGCTCCAGGTCCGCAACACGGTGAAGCGCTGCCGCAGCCATGGTGTCAGACATGACCTCCACCGAGCGCAGCAGTGAGAACACCTGGCGGGATGAGGAGCAGGTCCCCAGGCGATTCTGAAAAGACTCCTCCTCTGCGTCTGTGGGTCTGTGGAGCTGAGTCAGACGGAACCGAGGCCCCGAGTCTCTGTGGAGTCCAACGGAGCTGGACGCGACGAAGGACGAAGGCTCCCTGATGATGGTGGTCAGGCTCCTTCTCCCGCAGTCGTCCTGGAGCTTGCGGCAGCCCTGCGTCCGGATGCAGCCGCCTGCTGAGGTAAATAAGCAGGCCACGCATTCGGGGTGAGCCACCCTGCTGGAGCTCCGGAGCCTGGAGGGGCAGACAGCTCCGGCAAGGGGGTACCGCTGAAACCCGAACTGCCCGAGCACCGGAAATCTCTGGATCAGCTTCAGAGCCATGACGCCCGCACCAGGAAGCTGCAAGATAAGAAAAACAAACAATGAACACATAACAACAGGTAAGAGGTTTCCTGAATGTCACACCCGAGTAAACAACACAAATTAAGTCTGAGAACAAAACTACCAGACAGTACTCAGTCCTCATGTTATGCACGGAAATACGTCCCTGTCAAGAACTGCATGCACCTTAAGGCAGATCTGGAGGAAGATTTGTGATGAAAAAGTATTTGAAGTTTACACTTAAATAAAGTAAAGTGCGTAAATATGACCTGCAAACAGTGTTAGATTCTGAAGTGTCTGTACAGTAAATGTATGTAATGTATGAAAAATACGCCAGTAAAGTGTTTTAAGGGTAGGTCAGCCATATTTTTGTATCGTCCTGTGAGGTGCATGCATTTCTCGACAGGCATGCATTTGTCTTCCCCTGTTGAACAACCAACCTTGAGGTTAGCTACATTAGCAGCTAACGTCATCACAGTCAGCCCAGAAGAGTCGCACAGCTCTGATAAGGATGTTTGAAGTCTGACACTTTGGTTCACAGTGACGGAAAAACAATAATCAACAACATGGAGGTGTTTTTGAATTCATACCTGGGCTTTACGATAACGGAAAACCGTCACAGATACACCGCTGTCAGAGAAGGTGCCGTCCTAACGTGGCCCCTGACGGATCTTGACGCGTTCAAATACGCCTCGTAAATCGGCACTTCCATAGTTGAAGAACATTTTCTCATCCCCAAGTTTTTATAGAATATATAGAATAGAATAGAATTACTTTATTGATCCCAAACTGGGAAATTGTGGCGTTACAGCAGCAGGTTATCCAACACACAATATGAGTAAAAAACACAATGTTAGCAAATCTAAACATTATATAATATTAAATACAAAGTAAATAAGTACTAAAAATATCAAAACTAAGAATGTGAATATATACAACCAGGATTTAACTAAACATTACTAGTCTTAAATAGGAAGATTAAATATATTATTAAATATATATATATATATATAATTATTATATATATATATTAAATATATTATTAAGCTGTATTGCAGATATTCTTATACCCGTGTGTAAAACATTCATTCTACCCTTCTATTGTAGCACCTGAACAGCACATTGTATTGTTTACACCAAGATTAACTGAAATGTCACAGAACAGTCAACTTTAACCCCAAACACCTTAATACTTACAGTCTATGACAATGACCACCACCTCACCTTACCGATTCCTTTTTTTTACAACCTGTCGATTCGACTTCAGGAATCGTCTTTTTATCGATAGCATTTGAAGGCATCACCGACACCATGCAGTGCGTCAGGTAGACACCAGAGGGCGATATGACATATGTAACTCAAATACAGTAGATCAAGGTTTACTTGAGGTCATATGGCTTATTATTGCGTTGGTAGATACTGTATTTTCTGTTAACCTGGAAACATTTTTCATTCCACCACTTACTCATCATGAATTCATTTTTTTATGTAACTGTAAAACCACAAGTCTGTTAAATCTTCCAACTTATCTTCGTCATCAACTACAGTCTTTAAAGAGAAAACACCACTGTTCTACAGGCTGCCCTCAGGATTCAGATTCCTCATCCAGTGACAGAGCCAGACTTTTTTTTGGCTGGGATGGCAAACTACCTCTATGGGTGGCTGGAAGTGTTAAGTGTGCTCACAAACACAATGTTTGGCGGAGATAGAAAAGGTAAATAAGTGCTATTTACATCTACTTTCAATACTTACATTAAAGTATTAATAAATGTTATATGATTCTGTATATCTTTTTTAAGAGTAGCAATAGTGAAACCCTTTTTGATTAATTATTTAAGTACTGAAAAATATAATGTGTCTCAAGTCACCGTCTAAAGTAGGAAAAAACAATATTTCAACAACAACAGTCCAACACTCTGACAACGCAAAAAGCCACTTTCAGGATTTTTGGGTGGCCACTATAGGTCGGCCCTGTCCACCCTTTGGCTCCGCCCCTGTGACCTCCTCAGTAGATTTGGTGGAAGTTTAATAATGATTGTACTTTTAATGATTATCGTGCTTTCAGTGACTCAATCTTGTATTTTTCTTTGGCTTATTTGGCTTGCTCACATTTTTTAAAGATATAAATTCCTTAAACCAGATGGTTAAATGGTCCAGTCCAGTGATGAGTCACAGCTCTACAGCTTCCCCATGTTTGCGCGACAGTTGCAGCAGATAGCTACCCCTATCTCATTCAATAATTCCCACTCTTTGTACAGTGATTTTCTGTTTTTTTCCCCTTTTGGATGGAGTTTTAAGTCTCAAGGTGCAGAGCAAAACTTGTATGTAATTGCTGCCTGAGCATCTCCTTTTAAATCTGTGTAACTTATTTGGATCAAAGGCTTCCTTACTCTTTTTATGTCGTTTTATTGCCACATTGTTTATTACCTTTTACTTGCATATTGCCCCCGTCCTAATTTAAGATAACCGTACACTCATGTCTGTTAGAGTACGACATCCTCTTTATAAAGACACTCCCTTCTTTGATAGTAAGGCATCAGCATTATCTGACAGAGATGATGTATGTTCATTCTTGACTGAAAGAATTCCGCTAGTACTAGTCGGCACACGTTTAATGTCTTTGCTTAGGAGGCAGAGTGGACTTGTCAAGACTTGAGGGAGAGTGGTGTCTGAGCATTTCAAATATGCCTCAGAGCAAAATAAAGACAGAATAATGCATCATGTACTTCAGTTGTCATTTATGGAAAGGGAAACATTCAGCAAAGTACAACTTGATAGAGGGCTTTATTTAAAAAGTTTATATTATAAAATGTAAAAATTCAGCTAAACCCGATCACATGAATTGCAAAGACTTATCCCTTAGAGCTTCCAAGGTGCTGCCAGCTCCTTTACGTGACAGAAAAAAACAGTTTACAACCTAGAACACTTTTTTTCCTCCTCATTAGAGATGTGTACATTGGCATAAAACTGGAAGTTCCCAACAAACAGGAGTGGATAGTTATTGCTTTGGTTTGTTTAAAATGGGGTTTATACTGGAGAGTTGAGACATGCAGCACGGTGATCTAGCTGACTGAGGACGAGACGGAGAGGACCGAGGGGGAATACGCTGGCATGGATCTTTAATCGTCTTTTTCCTTGGCACCGTGCTTTAGGATGCGAGTGAACTCCACGTAGTTGAAGTTGCTCTTCTTGTCGATGGGGGCCTCCCTGAAGAGCTCGTCCACCTCGTCGTCTGTAAATCGGTCGCCCATTGTTGTGAGCAGCTCCCTGAGGTAATCGTCTGGGATGAAACCTGAGCGGGGGGGGGGGGGGACATTCAGATCAGATAAGAGGGCTGAAGATGGCTTGGAACAACATCGGAATCATCTCCTCATGAGGGTTTACTATCCAAGAGAAGCCTTTTTATGAACCAACCTTTTAAGGCAAGACAACTTCATTTAAAAGCAATAAAATGTATACATAGCTGCAATTCTTATGTGTTAAAATTATGAGAAAAGTACAAGACAAAGAAAATAATTTACAGTAGAAAAAATGTTATCTTAACAAGACTCCCTTGCTGCTGTTATTTTGATTGACCCTTGAGTGTAAAACAACCTCTCTGATGTAAGTCGCTTTGGATAAAAGAGTCTGTTTAGTGAATTGTAGATATGTAGAGCAACCTTTGTTTCAATCAACAGGAACGAAAGCTTACCTGTCCCCTCCTCATCGAAGCAAGCAAAGGCATTTCGGATCACATCCTCGGGGTCTGTTCCATTGAGCTTCTCTCCAAACATGGTGAGGAACATGGTGAAGTTAATGGGTCCAGGAGCTTCCATCATCATGGCCTCCAGGTACTCATCAGTTGGATTTTTCCCTTTATAAAGAGAAACAGGTATGTCGCATTTAAAAGAAGCACAAGCGACATTCACGGCTGATTAACATTTAAAATGTTTACTCGTAGAGCTAGTTTTCAAACAATGCAGGAGGCGGAGCACACCCAAAACTAAAGAGAAGGTTTTCCCCTATTGTTGCATTCAGCTCATCCAGAAGTAAAACAGAGACTCTCTTACTCACCCAGTGAGGCCAGCATGTCATGCAGGTCCTCTTTGTCCACGAACCCATCACGGTTCTGGTCAATCATGTTGAAAGCCTCCTTGAACTCCTGAATCTGAGACTGGTCAAACATGGCGAAGACATTGGAAGTGGCGCGCTGAGGGCGCTTCTTCGTGGTCTTTGACTTCGCTCTTTTGCTCGACATTTTGACTGTTTTGTTTTCCTGTGGAAAGCAAAGTGTCAGTATACTTGTACTAATAAATCTCACGGAAAGTTTTAGTGACAATCAGGGACTCATTCCATTAACATGAGTGTAAACAACATTTCAGTGGGAGTGGGGGAGGGGGCTCCTTCCCAAAGCTAGAGATACAAGCCATCTTCTAATGGTAGCAAATAGACAAAATAGCGGCCTGATAAGACGACCAGAGGATGACACCCAGGGAAACAATCTGATCAAAGGTTAAGCGTATCATGCTGCTACTCAAAATAAGATATCATCAGTCGTACCCACAACTCAGTGTCAGGCGTTTTAATTCTCTGGCAGTGATTCCTCAGAGAGGTGTCCCTCACTGAGCTATAAATGGAGATGTTCCTCATCTTTCTAGGTTGATCAGCTCACTGCTTTCACTAAGGGTAGGAAACTCACTGATGTGAGGACAGATGCCCTTATGAGGCAATGCCTTTGAACGTAGACTGATACATTCATCACATCCTACCTTGACAGATAATTATGTTCGGCCACTGGGTGTCCACAGGCACAGTTTGGTCTTTTATTCAAACTTTGAATAATATGACCTGGCTAGATAATATTCAGGTTCTTGATGGTAGTTTTAAAGGCTCCCTATTGTTAAAAAAGGAAACTCATTTATAAACAATTATGAAGGCGTCCTGAAAAATATAATTTATCAACAATAAATGATAACTAAAGGGTTGTTTCTGTGACTGCTGTGGTTGAAGCAGCTCTACATTTCAACGTTTACAATTTTGAGTATCAAAAAGATTGATAGATACTTTATTGATCCCGAGGGAAATTCAAAGCATCCAGTTGCAGGTTACAAGATGTAACATGACGTGAAACATTTGTTACAAATTAAACCGCAAAACCGACGCCCCCCCCTCCCATCCCAACCCGAAAAAAAAGATTTAAAGAATACCCCTAGATGAAACAAACTTGTAAAAAGTAAATAAAATATAATTTATTTAAGTTTCAATTACCATTTTAGCATCCAACCATCATTAAAACAATTTAGTCTTAAGATTAAACATTAATGTTTTGTACACAGGTTTTCATGTGATAGCCTAAATGTTTAATTTTATATTTTGACCACAGATGTAAATCACCACTTCCTCATAAACATGGATACATTATTTATAGTACAACTTTAATATATATATATTTGTGTTTTTTATGTATTGCTATTTTTTCAAAGTGTTAAAAAATAAATTGTGATTTGATGCAAAATAAATGATTAAGTTTATTAATCACGATTTTTAATATCGTACCAAAAATAATCGTTTTTATGATTTGACCCAACCAGGCAGCCGTAGTTGAATCAGATGTTAATTATATAATTATTCCCAATAAATAAAACCTAACGTTATCGCACCTTTGGCATTATCTGATATCGTACATTCAAGTTAATAAAAAAAAAAAAAGGTGAAACCAAAAGAAAACTTATTTTAAACCATTTCTTGTTTGAAGTTGTTTTTACGTCCGACGCAGTTTGAGTTCGCTCTCAACATGGACTGCGGCCTAGTTTTAATCAGAACAATTAATGTGCATACAGCTAACGATTGCAACTGATACACATCGAAACGTCACATAAATAGGTTTTAAAAAGCTTAATGCACAAGTTTATACTACCTGCATTAAAGCCATATGGTTTGAAAACTAGGTTAGCTTCTGAGCCATTAGCAACGCAGCTAACACTTAGCCGTGTTTTCAAAGCAACGAACCGGACATTTAAAATTAGCACAGAAATCTTCTACTTAGATACACGTCTTTAACAGTGTGGCATCCTTACAATGAAGTGAGTATTATTTAGCTAACATAGGCAGATATAAACATACAATTAAATCGTTTTCTTACCTGACAACAATACGATACTTGTCAATTAGCCCTGCGCTTCGCTTGTACTCAACCACCGCCCTTCACTTCCTGATGTTGGGTTCAGTGAAGACAACTCGGGACAAACCAACTGAGGGAAACAGGGGGGTAGTGGTCGAGTCCAAAACCCTTATTGATCGCTTTATAATCTATGAAAATGCCGTTTTACTCCGAATAAACACATATGACATTTTAACATGGCTTTTTATTTTTTAAGACCTGAGTATTTTTTTTCTTCCATTCGCGATTCAAACTCTTCAGCACTTCGGACACCCCTCAGCTGGAAAAAATACAAGTTCCGCAAACACTCCCTTGCCAGCGTTGGCATTCCTGGATATGCCCTTTTAAGGAAAGAAAGGATACAACGTCCATTACATTGTGCAATTAGGTTTTAAATGATCCCAGTTGGGGTACAAAGACCCTGTTATCATCAGTAAGTCACATATATCAGGAGTGATTAAGTATTACATGTCTAAGTTGATTGCTTATGCTATAAACAAACTTAAATAACAGTTTTCACCTCAATGTTTCTGATTGAAATGATAATTCCAGTTAGGTTTAAATGTTGCTTTTATTGTATTAGGGTGCATTGGAGAAATAACTTCCCAGGCACATGAACTCTGCATTATCTCTGCTGTATTGTTGCATTTGTTTATGTTTTTTTTTAAAAGAGAGCTTCAAGACTTTCTCCATGCTGAAATAAAGTAAAATAAAGCAAAATAATGTAAAGGTCACATACTATAATAACCTAAACAATAAAGATAAAAATGTAGATGGGATGGATAATTATAGATACTGACAGTCCAGTGATGATGGGGCAACAGTTGGTCCCCCGCTCGTTGCTGTTAAGGGAGGCTTACAGGCCGCAGGGCTTCAAAAGCAAAATATGGAACCGTTGACTCATCGGTTAAAAGAAGCCACATCTGTCTTTTGTGTTCAGTTGAGATCACCATGAGACGCTCATAGTTATGCTATCAAATATGTAGCCAAACAAGCCGGCTATCTAAAGCTTGATAGTCCTAAAATGACATGATTGTTATAAATGATGCGTACAAGAAGATGAATACTTAAAAACATACAGTGTGTAGGTCAGTGATCGTCTTCTGGTGTAACAAAAGAGCTTTGAAAAAATAACTCATTGCTAATTATTATATTGTATCATGAAAGAAAAAGGCAGATAGCACATACACATGCATGGATACTATGGAAACTTTTTATTCAAAAGAGTATTTTTCAGGTAGTATCATCGATCTCTTTCTTTTTATTCAGGAAAGATTAAAGGTGACATCATTTTTAGAATACATCGTAGTGTCGTTTTTAACCACTAGAGGATGCTATAGCTTTATAGAAAACAGATCATTATTCTAAGCGATATGTGGGCCTTAACAGTTGAGGGAAAATCTAACCCAATACTTTGTGTAAGGTTTTAAAAATGTGTTCGTGTCTAGAACTGTTATAGCCTCAAGAAGATTGAGCCTCACAGAGTGAAATCCTAAACATAGCCTGAATAAATCCCACGGGACATCCCATACAGTTGGAATTTCCTGGACAGCTGAACACAGTGACATGCTGCTTACATGAAAATGATGAATTGCAACCATATTCAGTTAGACAATCAAGCTCCCATACAGCATGTGTGGGATAGACAAATATTACCTCTTAAGTAATGTAACTCCATCACTATCTTTACCCAGAAAATGACCATAGAGCTTCCTCCTAATCTTTAATATGTTAACAAAACTGAACTTTAGGGCTCCACAGTTGCAGTGTGAACACTATAAACCCATCATAGAGTTACTATAAGGTGATAAACGTAACTGTTGTTAATAGTCAAGCACTAAACAGATTCACAGTTTTATAACTCATACTTCTCTTTAAATATCACAGGGGAACAATGGGATGAAGTTATTAGGTGGCTGTTCTCATGTTTCAGGTAAAATATGCACTTGAGCTGAGATTTAAGGAAGATACTTTTCTCCAGAAGCTTTAAGTTACAGCTGTTTGCTAATTGGAGATTATATTCATATCAGAGTAAAGCCCAGACTGTGTGGGATAAAAGCTCTGGATGGACCGTGTGCTATTCATGGACATGAAGTTATATCCAGTTATCCCAAAGGTTGCCATGACTTTGGGTTTGTGATTGGGTAGTGTCAAGGCCTGAGCCTATAGGCCACAAGTTTCATTGTGTTTCCTTGTGTTCCCCCGCTCCCCTTGTGTTTCTTGTTGTCTCTCTGTGTTTGTCTCTGGGTGTGGCCATCCTCAGATCTCCTCACCACTACCTCCTGATTGCTTCAGCCAGCTCACCTGTCTCTCATCACCTGTGAGAGAAGATAGATTAGTTTCTTGTGTTCAGCCGACTTATCTGTTTTTCCTTCTTCTCAGGATCAGCAGTCACCAACCTGCCAGCTTCTGCTCACCAGACTCTGCATTATCATCCAGCCACTCTCCACCTCTCCACCTCCAATTCTTCAACTCAAAATGATCATCTTACTTGCACATAGCTCTGTATATATATATTTATTTCTCGTTTACTGCACATAGTTCTGTTTACATCTGGTCACTACTGCACATAGTTCTGGTTACATCTGTTTACATCTGTTAGTCCGATCACTGTCCACTTACAGTATATCTACTCTTTTATATTTAGTTTTTTTAAGTTAAGTTTAAGCTTTAAGTTGTATTTAAAGAGCCCATATTCTGCCCTTTTTGGGGTTCGTATATTTAATCTATGTTCCTACCTTTGTACGTTCACAATAGCTAAAGTCCGAAAATAGTGTCTGTTTTCATGTACTGCTCCTCCTTGCTCCCTCTCCGCTCTGAGTCCGTCAGCTACGCTCTGCTGAGCCCCCACTGTTAGACCCCACGTGGGCCAAGTCTGCTCTGATTGGTCTGCCGATCCGCTCTGTCGTTATTGGTCAGTTGCTCAGCACGGTTCTCGGAAATGTCCCGCCTCTTTTACCATATTGGGAATGCAGCCTAGTGATGGGAAAAGCAGTTCTTTTCAGTGTACTGTATCAGCAGAATCAGTTCAGTAAAGTGATTCGTTCAAAAGATTCGTTCACCGAATCGTTCAGTACTTCTCCGCAGCTCTGTCTGTGAATCAGAATTTAATAAGCTGAAACACGGCCGAATGTTTAGTTCTGCTCGCGATCGTACTGAGAACAGCCGGTGGTGAATAATAAACCAATGAGCTGAGAATTTAGTTGGATAAAGTTAGTTTGCAAACTGAAAGCTGCTAAAACAATCACATTTATTTTCCCCGACCGTTCTGTTCCGTACGTTCAGTACACGTTCAGTTCGTTCACTGAACGAGAGCTCCGCCTCCGAGTCTCTCTCTTCCTCTCAGTACATTCAGTGAACGAAACACTGACTGAACGTGAACGAGCGAGACTGCGAGTCACCAGCCTCAGTCACACACACACACACACACACACACACACACACACACACTGTACTGACTGAGGAGAGGAGGGAGGGCGGGCTTTGAGTGACTCTTACGGTCTAGAGAGAGAGACACGAGACGGGAGAACGCAACTGAAGTTGAGAAATGAACGACTCTTTTCAGTAAGTGATTCAGTTCAGTTCGTTCACCCAGATGATTCGTTTGTTTTGAACGAATCGTTCACGAACTACACATCACTAATGCAGCCACTGGCTCCGTCCGAGGGGAGCATAAACATTAACACCTTAGCACTACTGTGCTACCGCAGGCTACGGCATATCGTGGGCGTGCTGCAGAAGTTAACGGGCGTGCAACATGAGCTGCAGGGCTTGCCACAACGAGCCAATGGACTTAGATCAGTGATCTCACACTGACAATGACGTCGCACTGACAAATTTTTATCAAGGGGGGCTAGAACCAAGCGTTACATGCGGCTAATGCTACAGCTAACAGGAGGAGGTAGGAGAAGCCGCGTTTCCGCAGACTTTGAATTTTTGCACATAGATGTGCCTTAACATACACAGGACACTTGGAAAACACACTAAAGAGCATATAAAACCAGAAAAAGCAGAATATGGGACCTTTAAATTGACACTTTATATTTAGGTCTATTTGCACTGTTGTTGATTTACTGCTCTGTGTGCCTTTGAATTGCCCCCCGGGGACAAATAAAGTTTTTTTGAATTGAATTGAACTGAATTGAATTGAAACATTAAAACACTTCGACTGATACACTGCCCCTGTGTTCTGCATTTCTTTGGGTCAAAGAAACACTAAACTGCCATTGCCATAACAGGTCATCCTCTCTGTCTTTTGCCTGCTCCACTTTTCATAAAATTTGTGCTCAAACTGACTTAAGTGCAAAATCCTGCAGTTCCTCCAGTGTCCACTTGGATCTGGCTGCAGAAGCACCAGAAGTCACATACGCACCCATTCAAAATAGCCTGTTTTTAGAGCAGACATTAACATGTTAACAGTATTCATATTCAGTACGTATTTACAATGAGGTGTGTAGCTGACGAGGATGATGTAACGGTTTGTCAGGAGGCTTAAAACCCGCCTCAGCTCTCAACCTGTCGTTAGGTCGACTGAAAGTTAGGCTGAGACAGCATTTCCAGCATGGAGACCGCCATCGATGGGACTCCAAAGCCCCCTGCAGGAGCAGATGGGGGACGTCACTCACGCTTCATCCAGTACTATTTACAGTCTATGATATATGTACAAGGATTTTTGGAACATTTTGACAAGCTAGCTGTTTCTCTTGATAACACTTTATGCCAAGCTATGTCATATTCATCCTTACAGACCTGCTCAACTATTCCTTTAGGTAAAGACAAAGTTAAAGTAAAGATGCATTCGTCTTATAGTTTAGTCAACTCTGCAGCAACTGTTTGTTGCTAGCTGCTCATATAACTGCAGCTCTCTGATCATTAGCTAGTGAGTTAGCTATTCTGCCTTTCAGGTGATCCTTGCAGATCAGGGCAGCCATGTTGGCAAAGGATTTAGAGGCTTGTGACATATTGTATTACACTTGTAAAATCCATCTCACAGTTATTAGACAGCATGTCGTGTTGTGACCCTGCTTACTGTCTTGTATTGTCATCCTCAGTGTTGATCTCTTTTAATGGGTTTCTACTTCACGTTGCTGCCATAATATTTGTTGCCATGCTGACTGTAGTGTCGTGTGGGACGGTGGATGGCGAGGGCCAAAAAGGATGAATGTTCAGCTTCAAAGGTGTTCATTGACATGCCATAAAGTCACTTTAACCGGGGTGTCCCGTCTATTTACAGTATCTTTTTATCAATGCATTGTTAGTCATGAGTTTGCATCAGGAGTGTGTTTTTTTATCAACATAGTCCAAACATAGCACTAAAGTGGGACCTTAAAACTCTGCCAATAGAGTCTGAGTCTTTAACTTATTTGATTTGAGTAGCTGTTTATGGCCAGAGGTGACAACATGTGACATTTGTGTGTACTTCCAAATGAGTGAAAGCGAAAGAGAGAGAGAGTGACAAAGAGACAGTAACTGGCATGTGTCGTATGTGAAGCTAGCAACAATAGCAAAGCTAAAGTTAGCAACAGTCATAGCTGAGATTGCTGCGGTGAAAAGTCAAGACTAAAGCAGCTGGATATTAAGCAGCAATGATGTATACTGTTGGCGAGGGGCCAGCTAGACCTCTATGTTTGTACACCATCACTTTTGGGTGTCCTCGCAAAACGTTGGACAATGAGGTGCTTTTGCAACTGTGATCCTATCGTAGAGTAAATCAAATGGAAATAAAGACAAATAGTGAACAGTCAGTCAGTAACGGTAAATATATTTTAATTCACTCATAAATAAAGAACAAATACAGAGGCTTACAGCATGAATTAAATTGATCAAGGAGGTAAAATAGCTTTAAAAAATGGAAATGAAATGTGGACAAAATTCCAGAAGCCAGTGTTTACCTGCGTACATCAGGCAGTAATGCACGTCCACAGAGACCTGCACCCATAAATGTGTTGGGCCCCCACGCTATGCCCTCAGCTATATTTATCTCCACCCTCACCATAAAAGGCTGCGACTGCTGCAGGGACACTCTGGCAAGGGCCAACATTATTTTTGTTGTGTAGACCGCAGCCCTGTATGCACCTACCTGTAGGTTTGCTGGGATATCAACCTTAAGTGTGGACTTTGAACCAACTTTTCCTTCAAAGCTCGGAGTTTGAGGCTTTCAGTCCAGGGTGAGTGGAAAACCGTTGTGCGGAGACAAAAAAATGTGATAAGCCAGCTGTTGCTCATGTCTGTGTTAGCATGCTGAGAAAGTGCCTGATTGCCTGAATCTTATATCATGTGTTGCTAGCTAATGTTGCAGGTGTTAATTTCTATGTCTTGTTGAGGTAATTAATTTAATTGAGGAAATGTTATGAAGTATGGACTTGTATTGGCACCATGGTGATGCATATTTTTCTGAATAATGTGATTTTGTTTTTTCCATCTTGAGCTGGATTAATCGTCCATGTTCAGCTGTAGAGAACATGAGGAAATAAAATCAAAGCACGGCTGGCTTGAAAATGATGAAATAACTGATTTCAGCAACAAAAAAAAAGTGTAACATTAAAATATAATTGAGATTCACAATAAAACTCCCACTAACCACGCAGACAGATATAGGCAGCAAGAAATTTGGGAAAAACCAGGGCTCCTACCAGGAGAGGCCTGCAGCATGTCTGGATCTATACCGTTCTACCAGAAGCATCATCTCCACTATGACCGTGGCTACCGCAGCAAGGAAACAGAGTCCAAACTGAGCAAGTACCAGACCAGCAGCAGCAGATATGCAGCCGGCAGCAGCTCCTCTGCCGCCAGCTTCAGCAGGGGGTAAGGAGAAGGAAGAGGACCGAAACTTTGTCACAGGAAAGCCCTACTGCATCCGTTAACACCATCACCCCAACCCGCCTGATCAGGTTCACCTCCATCACCTTTGGATCACTTCCATGCCCCAGCTTTGGGATCATCTTTCCTGCTTTGCTGCCATATTGACACCAATGTAACAATCACTCCCTCCTCTTAGTTCTCTTTCCCTTTGATCGACGCTCACATACACACACACACACACACACACACACACACACACACACACACACGAGGATCATCTTTCTTTAAAAACAGCTTTGAATCCTGCATGGTATTCTCTGCATGTCGACTGGGAGATTCCTTGTTTGCCTTTATGCACACTGACAAACTCTTACCTTTAACACACAGATTCAAAAACAACTAAAATCATCATGGGACATTTTTTTTGGTGTAGATGTTGCTTCGCTTTCTTTTGTTTGCGATAAACTGAGAAGGAATCCGTTGTTATGTAACGGTGGAGTTGACGTATATATGGTGTAGACTGAAATAGAAACTTGACCTGAGCATACAATGCTGCTGGAGGGAAAATAAAGAGGGAAATCTGAACCCCTATGTTGTGGATAAAATCTCTTAAAAACTCAATGTATTTCTCAGATAAGTTTTCCAATCGGTAGCTGCTGTCGCTTGGGTTTGTGCCGTCCCTGTTGAAAGCATCAGTCAGCTGTGTAATATTTACTGACGGAGAACATAATGTGATTTCATGGTGTATGTTTCTGCTCTGTTAAATCCCAATAATGGAAAGTTTCATTTATTAAATAAGAGTGTGAGATGGTTTTTGAAATATTGCACCATAAACAAAAATGAAGCTAGCTTTGATGGCCCTGTCTAGTAGCCAACCATCACATGCTTTAGTGGTTTTTAAAAACGTTCTTATTTTAGGAATTAAAACAAACACCGGGAAAATAGAGATCCTATCTTTTACAGTACTTGGCGCAGCTTTAAATTCACCGTCCTGCTGAGTGCGAACAGGTCAGAGGGCTTAGGTTTTACTAACACTATCCGATCTTGGCCTTTACACTCGCTGCTGGTCAGACAACAAATCTGTGCTGCGGTTAGGGAAGAAGGATTGAGAAGTGTTGGACGATTTAACAGTCAGGGTGGTTATGATGAAGTTGTTATTACAGGGATATAAATGTATTTATGTAGACATGGACATTGGGTTTGTTATGTGACATAACTTTATTAGATTTCAGTTAAGTTGTTGCAGCCCTGATCCTGGAAAGCTTAGTGGATGGTAAATGGTCGGAGCGGATCGGACGGTGACCCAGATAGATAGAAGAAAGATGAGGGCAGTTGACCCTTTTCAACCCCTGCATTCTCATCAGGTTCTTGTTATCTCATACGCTCCCTCCCCCAACCGTCTGAAAGCTTTAAATACCTTTTCTTCTGACAAAGTATGTTGAGTCTGACCTCAAATCCATTAAAAAAGACTTTTGATACTATAGTAATCGCCCATGCCTGAAAAAAAGATATTGCAGTGTATTTCATGATGTATGTATGTGGTTTGGTCTGTATTTCAGTGTACTCTCAGAAAATGTGTCTTTGCTATGTGTTAAAGAAAAGTTATAAAAAAGACACGCACATACCTAAGTAGATGCCAGATCCCAAAAAATGAATAGAGGCAAAATAACGAGGAGTCTATCGAGTCTAGCGAGGAGTATGTTGGCTCAAAGCGTCGCTTGTTGATAGATCCTTTGGGAGGGAGCTCATTGGTGTGTGAATCTTTTTTGCCTCTTTGGTTTGTTTTACCATCAAAGTTTGTAACAAAGGGGTTCTTCTTGTCTGTTATCTATGAAAGCTCCTGTGAGGAGTTTTTAGGCAGTTATGAAACAGACAGAAAATCAATAATGAGGCGTCTTTATGAACTACAAAAGCAAACGAGAGTATTTGGATTAATGTTGATTATTTCTAGATTTTTTTTTCAGACAAAGTAATTGACCATTGACCGTTGCGGTAACAGCCTTTTTGACATTTTCTACCGTAAATATTCCTGACAAGTGATACGTTTTATTGTGGTGTTGTTGTCAAGACCACACTTACTGAGACCAAGACATACCTGACACCAGAGTGCTCCGAGACCGAGACAAGTCCAAGACCAAGACCAAGGCAGGCCGAGACCGAGACAAAATATCAATGGAAAAAAATCATCTTGTGTGTAGCTGGTGTGTCACTCACTTAGAATGAATTGCAGTTATTTGTTCTTTTAGAAAAGAGCGATTACCTTCTATAATGACGTTGAATTAAATAGCCTGTCAGTGGTGGTCCTGATTTGAAATCTGGAGTCTGCCCAGTCTGAGTTGAAACAAGACCAAGTAAAAATGCTTTTAATTCCATAAATATAGGGGACAAAATTACCAAAAGTACGGCCTCGTCCACTGTAGGCCTTTAACCACAAAAGGTTCCTTACAGCAGCTTTAAATAACTCGTTTTTTGGGTATCAGACGGTCTTATTGATTTCTAAAGAAGTTTAAGTTTTGGGGAGGGAAACTTCTAAATGATCAAAACTAAACCATTTTCACTACTTCCCCACTGAACCCTCATTTACAACTCATACTTCACTCCGGCTTCATCCCCCCCACATGTTGATGTTACATTATCAGTGGCAGTGTCCGGCTGAGTGTCAGGCTGATGCTATTCTATATGTGTCCCAGACTTAAAGTGTCTTCATATTCTGGGCTGGAGGCAAGCAGACTGAGCCCCGTGCCAAAGAGAGCAAAGCCAACTTACTTGGCTGTGGACAAAGAGAACCAAATCATCGGCTATGTAGTGCCGATCTTCAGGGGCAGGTAATGACATCTTCACTGTATTAAACTGGAACTCTGAGAATGTTTGGAATACAAGTTCTTTCAGTTTTAACGATATGATATGTGCTCCGATTATTTCCATGGCTCTTCCCGACAATCTACCAGTCAAGAGTTTGCTACTGGGCTTTCGCATACAGAGGAAGCGAGGGTGAGGGACACGGCCTCGTACATGGCTGGCAGGGATTTGTTCACCAGTGGGCTGGAGATGGAGAGGTCGGAGTTGATCTCTAGGAGGGAGGCCATGCGCGGAACAGCCGAACGTATCTCTCTGAATAAAAGGGTCAGTTTGGGACTTTTGAGGTCATATTGTGAAGCCCTAAACTTTTAAACTGAAATGGGAGAGCTGCTTCATTTTACAAGAGTAGTGACATAATTGTGACCCGGTGACATCATTGTCCTTACTGTAGTTTATGTGTATTTAAAATCATGCCCTTCATGCGAAACCAGGATATCTCTGTAAACCATTTCCTCAAAAGACATGCAGATTGTTTAAGTTTTGTTTGTTAATGATGATATCACAGGAGAACATCCTGTTTCATGGCATCCAAGACCTTACATCATGGTACGGCGTTTGCCTCTCGTGACATCACAGATGACCTTCCTGTTTCATGACGTCATGCGGCCGTTGTTGAGTGTGGAGCATTTCTGTTTTTACAACATTTCAGAGATTATTTTGTTGCTTCTGATGTCACAGTTGGCAACTCCACTTCATGACATGTTGTACATATCCCATCAGGCCTTTCTCCCTCGTCACACCACAGACCGGCTCATGTTACTTCTAAATACTTCAAATTAGATCAATTAAGAAACGCCATTTTGTAAGTCCATCCCATGTAATTCATATTAGGCAATTAAACCCAATCATGTTGTCTGCATAGATCCATAACTAAGTCTAATTAATTGCAGTACTTCTAAGGAATATCAAGTGACTGTGGCTAAGTGGTAACTACTACTCCTTACACAGGGGAGCTGTTTATGTCCCCTGTGTAATAATGTGAAGTAGTACTCGACCATTCATTGAGCGTCATAACAGCCACAGTGACCCCCCTCGCTGTATTAATCTGTCTCCACTCTGCCAGAAAGCCTTACTAATGGGTGACAAATTCCTCAGGAGATCGTATTTCTTGAGACACAGGGAAGCAGTGTCCCAATGGTGTTGTCATATTATGTGTTGAGTAATGAGACGCAAAAGTAGTCGGGTCCTCAACGCCCCAAACTATTCATAGGACATTATGAAAAGCACTTGTGCATTTGTCATGCATGTGTGAAACAAATATGTTATGTTGACATTTTGCTCAAATTGTGAATGACAGAGCTTTGTTTTTGCATCAGCCATGCATTGTGAATTTCTGCTGAAATTACAAGGGCTGTAAAATGTTTTTTATGGTGGTCAAAGATACAAGCATACTGAACAATTGAAAGCTAAAAAGCTGTCCTGTTTGTAGATCCATGAACACGGGGAACACTTTAAGCGTATGAACGAAGACAGCCTGATGCATCCCCCGGAGTTTGTGATCAAACCACGCTCCCACACCGTGTGGGAGAAGCAGTGTGTGCGACTGCATTGCACTGTCACTGGCTGGCCGGACCCAAGGGTCGTCTGGTAGGTGACCGACTTAAATGACCATGCCTTAACCTGAAATCTGTCTTTACTTCCTCCTATACATCCTTTCCTACCTTTGTTTCCCATCTCTCATGGCTTTATTATTTTCCTCTTGGCTCTTTAATCTGTTTCAAGTTCTTTCTGTTTCCTCTGGTCTGTATTTTTTCATGTTTTCTGCCTCTTACTACAAGGTACAAAAACAATGTGGCAATTGACCCCATGGCCTGCCCTGGCAAGTATACACTTGAGAGCAGATACAGCGTGCACTCACTGGAGATTAACAAGTAGGTGGACCTTCTTCTGCTCACAGTTCTCAGAATAAATACTACAAAATATTTGTTTCCAACGTCATGGATTTTGTAGATCGACAGGAAAAAATCTAATCGATTTCCATACAACCTAGCTTGCTTAAACTTCTTTTCTTATATTAGCTTGGCTTGTTAGCCGCGATATGCTTCTCTGGGCGTTTCAGTTGAGATTATGACAGACAGTAAAATAATGTACCTTTTATAATAGGCTTTGAACCATATCCCCACAGAGGTTATTGCCACATGAAAAGAAAAGCCATTTGTTTCTTTTAGTTGTAAGATAGGACGTTGTTCACTGCTAACTCTGACACTATCGCTAACCTGTTATCAAATGTTCTTTGCAAAGCGACCTAAACAGCTATCTTATTTTATCTTGACTTGCACCCTTAGCGAAAGGCAGAAGAAAAGCACAACAACTAAAACTTTCCAACTTTAGTGAGAGGTCACTGGAAATTGAGAGTAATGTCAAAAGACTAAAAACACCTATCCTCCATTTTATAGCGCTAAGGTTAATTATACACTAACGGACAAGTGTGTTTTAGCAAGGAAGGATGCTAATATATGAAATAGTTTTGTTACAATTTACATATTAATATTTGTATTTTAAAAAAAAAAGTTTGAATTTTGTTGTGTCTCAAACTAAACAGCTCAGTAGCTTTTTCTTTAGCGTTAGTTACATGTTTAAATTGGGATTGTGCCAAACGTAAAGACCCAAAGCTACTTATTGGGCTGCCCTCGAAATCTGATTGGCCACCCCAGTCAAAAGTCTCACGCCCCTGACAACAGACAATACTTGTCCCTGATTAAGTTTCAACAGATTGACACTATCAGACTCTGAGTGTGACTGTTTCTCAGGCTATCACAAATAAAGATAACGGCTTAAGATAGCTACAACAAATTCAACTTTGAGTTAATCAAACAAACAATCAGATAACATCATCATTGTTTTTTTTTTTTTACTTTAAACCTTATTTGCAATAGGTGCAAACAACAATAGAGAAGAGGTATGATACAAATAAAAAAAGAGGGCTTGGGTGTAACAACAAGAGAACCCAAGAATACAACAGGAAGTTAATATAATACAAGAGACAAGATACAAAAGCAGCCCTGCCTAACTCTTTAATATATATTACCTATATGTTGTTTCCGTTATGTACAGCAAACAACAGGTACTTTCATGTTCTGAGACCACCACCCTAGTGCAGATGACATCACCGGTGGTATCTATTTACAGCCAGAGTATTCCTGTCCAGGAGTCATTGAACGCCTCACAGTCAGGGCTGACATAGTTGGTATAATTTACATGCTTGGGAGGGCCGAGGTTGAGGTGGGGGAAGGGCACTGTACATGCTAATCCTTGCGAGAAATGTGCGCATCATGAACATTGATCAGCTGATTGCTCTCCTCTTTCTTTCAGATGTGACTTTGATGACACAGCGCAGTATCGTGTCTCTGCCATGAACGCCAACGGAGAGCTGTCTGCATTTGCATCCGTTGTTGTTAAGAGTAGGTCTCACCAAGTATTTAAGCAATCACACACCAAAGCTCCTGACACTACCAGGTCTCAAAATGGTTTTTGTCATGTTCTCTTGCCATACTGTTCACTGTAACCCAAGGGTAGAAGCCAAATGTAATTTCAGTACCATAACACCTAAACGCCTGCCAACCTGTAATGTGACAGGTGGTATATCCTTAGTTCACATCCTTTAAAAAAAAACAAATTTCCCTGTGGGGACAATAAATATACCTTTGACCTTTGACCTTTTAACAGCTTGTTGTAAGTAAAATGATCCATGAAATGATGCTGTATGTGATAAAACCAACTTCTGGTATTCTCTTCAGGGTTTAAGGGTGAAATTGACGAGTCCCTGCCATCACCCAGACGTAAGTGTGAATTCACCCTTTGTTTGTATTTTCTCTTATACATTTTTATTGTATGTTATTAAGGCAACGTGTTAGCATACAGCTGCCTATTTACACATAATGCAGCCTCTGATTAACGTTAGCATAGAGCATAGAGAGTTTTATTTCCAGCTGCTTAAAGAAGTGAACTCATGAATTCCCTTTCCTTATCTTAACCTCTGTTTTGGTCCCCACAAACGTGTGAGGAACACATCTGTTACTGTAGCTGCAAGATGTCACTTCTCCTCATTAGCGAGTAGATTTATTTTGGTGTGTTGTTTGATGCTATGCATGAACCATACAGTTGCTTAATTTGAATGTATTTGCTGAAGACACCTGACCTCTGTTGCTTGTCCCAAAGTTAAAGGTAGAGTCAGTGGCATTGTTCGTTCCGGCTTGTAAACACAACATTCAAACTGGGCCGCTCCTCCTGCGCTAATCACCCCCAGGAGTGCACACTGTAACGTGGCTGGTACAGGTGGAGAAGCTAGCAGCAGGTAGCTTTTAGCGGAAGTCCCGGGATAGCTGGTTAGCATCAGATAGTTGACAGACAACAGAGCGGGGATTTCCACATGACACTTTAGTTCTATACTTAAAATCGAACATATCACCGTGGAGACGCTTTATTCACTCATCTTACATGAACAGTAAAGTAGATATAACCTGCACCAACTCGTCACTGACACACATACAAGATGGCTGTCAGAGTAACAACTTTCTTTTCATCACACACTCAAAACACAACACAGGCACCAGCTTGTGGCGCTTTGTGGTACTACAACGATACTCTGACGTGTTACAACGCTCTCTGCAGGGTTGGCATGTTCGTTTACTGTACCTACACTGCGAGCTATTGACGCTAACACAAGCTAACCGCTGGTGTATGGCACCTGCCTTTCCAACAAAAAGCAGGCCAACTCTGCGTCTTCGTTTAAAAGCCTACCAAAGGTTTACTCCCGTTTGGGAAAGAGTTTTATCCTTGTGGCGTTATTTTTCTCTTCTTTGCCGCTGCGTCCACGTCCGTCATATTCCCAGGTTTGAATCGCGCCCATTTGCTGAATTACATCCACTCACAAACTCACCTGACTGCTGTCATTAACTGGAGGAAACTCACGTAGAACAGTAAAATCCAGTCAGAGGACAGGGTCTCTGCAGACACAGTCACCACCACACATATAGGGAGGCCCATAAGTGATGATTGAGCGGCATTCATTTTGTACAAGTCTGTGATTCATTTTTTAAGGAAAAAGTTACTGACTCTACCTTTAATGAGAACAATGACATTTAACAGCAAACCTTCTGGCAAACAAACCAAAACAGTGCTAAAAAGGTAAATAAGCTAAATACTGCAGCTTTAAAATAATCCTTCTGACTTGATGTTAAAACTGGTTCAGTATAATAACATTCATCTTGCTGGCTTATGGATGATTGCACCAACACCTGCAATGAGAAGTTGGAGGTGGAGGGTTGGGCTGGGGGCTTTAAATCACAATGGGTGCTTCTGCACTAACAACTTTTTTGTTTTCTTGATGCTGTGGCAACAATACAGGTGGCAGTACTGAAGGTAAAAGGGTCATAGGACTCTGGTTTGAACACGTGTTGGTGAACTTTATGTTTTCACTGAGTACTTGTCCATGCATGGCCACTCTTGTGTGTGTAGAAATGTCCATTTCAAGGTTTCCTATTGAAGTCATCAGTCTGCATTTTCAGTTCCATTTTGAGTGTTTACCAATGTTGCAATTATAAGCAACCTTGTGAGCTTATGTTCTGATGTGTTTGACAGATTGTGCAAGATTTTTCATGAACTCCTGAAGCTATAGCCGTAGCTTATTTGTTTTACAGAGCTGTGCCGTAACTTTCTGAAGTTTTAGACATCTAAAACAAGATGTCTGATGTGTATCACTGTCTTTGCATGACAACACGTTTCCACACCTCTTCCACTTCTTTTTTGTGAGCACTGATTGTGTCATTTTTCTTTTAGTCACTGTTCGTGTGTTTGTGTTTGTTGTTGTTTTTACTCTTGGTACATGTTCTTTCCACCACATTCTTCTGCCTGGTTCAAAAGTTTGGATCCAGCTTATTGTTCACATTTTGGAGACTTTTGATGAAAATTGTATAGATGATAACGCTCCTCCACTTCACCTGGAAACATAACTCTTGTCTCTTGTCTGACCTTGACGTTAATGTTTCTCCGTAGATGGCCCGGTGTCCGAGTATGGCATCACCTTCAAGACTCACATTGTTGATAAGTTCGGTGTATCATTTGGAAGAGAGGGGGAGACCATGAGTCTAGGATGTACGGTCATCATCTACCCTGCTCTGAACCGCTACCAGCCAGAGATCCAGTGGTACAGAGATGGTAAGCAGACAGATCCCTGAATGTATTCTTTATCTGAGCTGGAAGATGTTTTTCACATGCCTTCATTTGGTTTGGATAAATGCATATTACATGAGAGACTGTCGTCATTTTTGCTAGATGTTCTGCTGTCTCCCTCTAAATGGAACCACATGCACTGGAGCGGAGATCGAGCCACACTGACGCTGACACACCTCAACAAAGAGGACGAGGGGCTCTACACGCTGCGTGTCACCACCAAGTCTGGATATGAAACCTACTCAGCCTACGTCTTTGTCAGAGGTGCGTGTTATAATTTTAAAGTCTTGGACATAAATCTGCATGATAATGACTACCACGACAGAGTCCAGGTTTGAACAGAAATGTATTTGACTTGTTGTGTTTTAACTTTATAGTTTGACTTCTGTGCGTTCTGTAAACATGGCGGAGGCGGGGTTTATGACCAATACCGCAACCTGTCAGCAGGAGGAGCTCGAAATAATCTGGCTTCACTCGCAGACAGCCGTTGCTTCGTCCATCTTAATATACAGTCAGATATATACAACCAGAAACATCCTACCACAACCCTTTGACTCTAAATTTAGTTGGTTTGACACGGTGGTGCAGTGGTTAGCGCTGTTGCCTCACAGCGAGGAGGTTCCGGGTTTGAATCCCCGTCGGATAGGACATCTCTGTGTGGAGTTTGCATTTTTGTCCTTGTGCATGTGCGGGTTACTCCGGCTTCCTCCCACAGTCCAAAGACATGTCCGTTAGGTTGATTGTTGACTCTAAATCAACCCGTAGGTGTGAATGTGAGTGTGGCTGGTTTGCTGTCTCTATATGTCAGCGCTGTGATTGGCTGGTGAACAGTCCAGGGTGTAACCCCGCCTCTCGCCCAATGATAGCTGGGATCAGCTCCAGCCCCCAGTGACCCCAAAAGGGAAAAGCAGTAAAGATAATAAATGGATGGATCTTTTGTTTCACCTAGTTTTTCTTTGTGCCGAAGGTGTTTAGGAACACATTTGACCGCCTACTTTCCTAAATAACTATGTAGATTCTGGTCTACCGTTGCCTGTAAGCCTATCCCTCAGTGACTCCAAGGATTGACTGACCATCAGGTCTCACTTCATTCAAGTTTAGAAACAGTCCATAACCTTTTAAATCTATAAAGCATTGCGAATGTGTTGAATTCAAACCCTGTCAACTCAAGCTTAGTGCAACTTTGTTTCTGTCATCAGATCAAGGTCAAAGTCGACGCAGCAAGTCATCCGTCACCTCATGACAACAACATATTTAATAGTGAAGCGATTAAGTGGTTTTTAAATAGGGTCTCTAATAGACACGACACAGATCGGCAGTTTCCTGGCGTCTGTTTGATTACAGTGGAAAAAAAAGCAGCGGTCAGGGAGATGCTGCCTTCAGAGACGATATGACCTTTAGAGCTTTTTTTTTTTTTTTTTTTTTTTTTACAAATGTTTGGTATGAACATCCCAGGTGGCAGACCCTGTTGTTCCCCTCAAGGGGCCAGGTACAGTCTCCAAAAACAAAACCCTATATGAGCCGGGCTGCATGTGGGCTATTCTCAGAGAGATTAGGGATGGAATGAGTCTGGCAGTGAGCTCAGAGAGATGCTGGAAATATCCGCTTCAAGGAGAAACAATAGGCTGCCCAGTTTCCTCGCTGAACGTTGTATGTAGACACACTCTTCGAGTAATTATTTGTCCTGTTTGGATACCTCTCCCTCGCCTTAAAAATAAGCCTATCAAAAGAACAATTAAGTTTACATTCTGTAAAGAAAGAAACTGTTGATTTTTCTATACATACAGGATATTTTGAACACATGTGTAAGTTAATACATGCTCATACTTTATGATGAAGCTCTTTGTGTTAAGTATGGAATGCCCTAGCTTTACCTCTACTGCATGTTTCTTTAAGAGTCACCCCTCTTATCCCCTTTCACTGCGGGGCGGGCTGCTGCTAATTCGGTCCTCTCGCCGCTGACTCCTCTCGGCTCGTGTTTGACTTGAGGACCAGAAACATTCCTGGCATGAAGCTCAGCAGCTACACAGTTCAGCACAGGGCACACTCACTTTAAAACCAAGCATTCAAATGTAGGATCAGTTCATTATAGAGAAACATTTAGCTTGGAATTAAACACATCTCTTACCTTGTTGTTATCGTTTGTGTTAGATGCCGATGCGGAGGTTGAAGGCGCTCCAGGTGCCCCTCTGGATGTGCGCTGTCTGGATGCCAACAAGGATTACATTATCGCTACATGGAAGCAGCCAGCTGTCGACGGTGGAGAGTCCATCCTGGGCTACTTTGTGGACAGGTCACTTGACTTCCATGTCACTGCTAAAAATGTCTCTCAATCATGTCACAGCAGGAGCCTCCTGGATCAAACCTCCTGAAGACTTGGAGATTTTATTTCTGTATTGCAGAAAATACAGAATATAAAAAAAAATGAATAGGTAATGAGTATAAACAAAATTAAAACAGACGTGGAAAACATTTTGCTCATAGCTATTCCAAAGTATAGAAATCCTGAAAATTAAAAAAGCGGCTTCTCGATATAATCTTTTTCCTCACTCTTTAGTTTTCTTGATCCTTACCAGTAATATTCGACACAGAAACTCTATGATGCTCTGAAATAAGTTCAGTTTCTTTCAGGTTTCCCGTTTTAACCTCCCACCTCCTGAAAGACTTTAAATAAGGAGCAAATTGTCTAAAACATTTTTTTTGTTTGTGCACAGATGTGAGGTTGGAACTAACCACTGGATCCAGTGTAATGACACCCCTGTTAAGTTTGCCCGTTTCCCCGTCACCGGCCTGGTGGAGGGACGCTCCTACACCTTCAGAGTGCGTGCTGTCAACAAGAGCGGGATGAGTCGCCCGTCCAGAGTCTCTGAGCCGGTGGCCGCCATGGATCCGGCTGACCGTGCACGCATGAGAGGTACTGTCCAGTCAGTCTCTTCATACTTACAGAGCTTTATTAACAAAGTTCTCAGATACAGGTTTACAGGGTTAAGGTGGTGTTTTTGTCGAGTGAGGTCTGCAAGACTACCATTGAGAAGGTTCATGGTTGGAATCAGCCAGGTCCTTTCTGTGTGGATATGCATGTTCTCCACGTGCATGCAGGTACCTTTTCTTCCTCAGTACAAAGACGTGCTCGTTAGGTTAACTGGTGACTGTAAATTGCCAGTAGGTGTGCATGTGAGTGTAGCTGGGGTAAAAGGGTTTTTGTCTCATCTTTATAAATTAAATTGTGGTCAGAAATACAGTTTTTTTTAAATGAATGGATCTGCTGAAGTTAACATTGGAGCAAAAAAAATAAATGAAATACAGATTCATAAACCAAACATTTCATTATCATGTCATCAGGTACCTCTGCTCCCTGGACCGGCCAAATCATTGTCACAGAGGAGGAGCCTGCAGGTGGGATTTCCATCAGTTATATCCATTACTTATAACAAGTGACTAAAATGTGTTTAAGGGGCTAAAGTCCTTTTTTTTTTTAATCCATCAGAGGGCATCGTTCCTGGCAGACCTCTCGAACTGCAGGTGACAGAAGCTACCAAGAACTATGTGGTGCTGAGCTGGAAGCCACCTGGAGAGAAAGGCCTTGAGGGTGTCATGTACTACGTGGAAAAGGTGAATGATGTATATCACAACATATTCCTGCATGTTACAATTTCAATGAAGATGCACTCTAACGCCTTACACGATTTGTCACCGGTTTGTCAGTGTGTCTCGGGCACAGACAGCTGGCAGAGGGTGAACACAGAGATCCCAGTCAAGTCTCCTCGTTTCGCGCTGTTCGATCTCGCCGAGGGGAAATCCTACAGTTTCCGCGTCCGCTGCTGCAACACTGCAGGCGTCGGAGAGCCGTCTGACCCAACTGATGCCACCACTGTTGGCGACAAGCTCGGTCAGAAAATCAACACATACATTTATTTATCACGTCTGCAGCAACCAAAAAAAAGTGACTTTCTAAGTTATCAACACAAAAAAATGTGAAACGTTCTGGTCCACAGATATCCCATCGGCACCAGGAAAAGTCGTCCCTACCAGAAACACGGACACATCAGTCGTCGTGTCTTGGGAAGCATCCCAAGGCGCCAAAGAGTTGGTGGGATATTACATCGAGAGTAGTGTTGTAGGAAGCAACGAGTGGAATCCGTGCAACAACAAGCCCGTGAAAGCTACCAGGTAGAATAACTGCTGTTTCCGTTTTCCCCCCAGTGATCATAATGCAACATATTGACCTCTGACATATTTTATCAAACACATTTGCAGGTTCATCTGTCACGGTTTGATGACGGGAGAGAAGTACGTGTTCAGGGTGAGAGCAGTGAACGCAGCCGGGCTCAGCCAGTTCTCGCCGGAGTCGGAGCCTGTGGAGGTGAAAGCAGCTATTGGTGAGTGAGACTGAGCGCGGTATGAGATGAAACAATAGGAGTCAGAAGATAGAGATTTGTTTCTGTGGCTTAAAGGAAATATCCATCCATTTCCTAATGTTTGAAGAAAACAGCTGCTGGTGTTGTAGCTTACATTTCTGCAATTTTGAACTCAGGTGCAACATACTCTAGGTATTACAGCATCCTTTACAATGCGGCCAAATTTAAAGGAGCAATATGTAACTCTGACACCTAGTGTTTAAAATGGGTACTGCAGTCCATGTTCAAAACATTGTAGAGAGCTGTCTCCCCCCGCCCCCCTCCTCTCTAGAGTCGATGCTCACGCAGGTTGCCATGTGGTGGACACTGAAGCTTCAGTGTTTATCCAGCTCTGCATCGGTCTGTAAACCTTTCTGTGTTCTAACTTCTCTCCATTTTTCAAAAGCATCTCCAATATTGATCCTAGTTTGAGCACGTTTCTGCTCGTGGAGCTTATTAGAAACATGCAGAGGCTTTTTAGGTCGGGTACAATCACTTCTATCTGAACCACTTGCCCGCTTCCATCGCTGCAACACCTGTTGGTTTGACCTGATAACTGTTTCCAAACAAATCCAGAGCATTCAGGACCAGAATCTAAAGTTAGAAGGAGGACATACTGGCTGCTGCATTGTTGTCAGAGAAGCCAGCACTTCAACACAGCATGTTTCCTTAATGTCTGATCATATAGTAAGGTCACTATTTGCTCCTTTAACACCGCAGACTGTTTTTTTTAAATGATTGTTTTTTCAGGTGGAAATCTCCTTTAACTCACAGCTACATGTAGAGAAGAAGCTTTGTTATTTAAACATGATGTTGTCGGTCACCATTGTTGTCTTCACTTCTTTATATCATCAGCATCTGTACTCCCACACTTTCTCCTCCGTGGTTCCACTTTGTCACCCTGTCACGTTATTTTGCACTTTATGTGCCCCACCTACCTACGCACCTATCCAGCTACATCCACCCTCCTCCCCCTCCTTCTCCTCCGCCTCCTCCTCCTCCCTGCACAGCCTGAGGCGGGGTCAGGGTCAGGACTTGTAGACTTCCTCTAATTTGGGTCAGTGCGATCCAATTCAGCGGTTGTTACAAACCAGCCCAGTGTCACACACCACCACCACCACCACCACAATCATCCCCCCATTTTCCCCACCTATCCTGGGCACAAGATGTGTCGGCAACCCCACATGGTGCTAAAGGTATCCACACACACCTCTCCACCCCACCGGTACCCTTAAACTGCTCCGTCTTTCTCTTGTCCTAACCTCTTAGCTAACCTGGCAGTGGAATTGTACTGTTTGCTATTTGAATGAATTTTAAAGACCAGACTCTAAAGGATTCTTAACTAAACAATAAACATGTTAGGTCAGTTAACCATAAATACAAACTCGGCAACATTTGACAATTATGGCTCTTTTGTACTATCTGGGTGAATTTGCAAAATTTCGGGTTTTTACAGCTTTTTTGCCTTGGGTATGTATGTGACTTCTGGTGGTTCTTGAGCCAGTCTCAACTCGACGAACTGCAGGATTTTTCACTTCCACATTGGCTTCATTTTTCAAGACCGGAGGTTGCTGCCTGCTCAATCCAATACTTTCCAATTGATTAAAACTACACCGAGACAGTTTGTCCTATTTGAAAATTATTTGGTCATAACTAACTGATTGGATTTACTACACACATCACAGTTTATTATATTCAATTTTATGTGAAATTATCAAATTCAGTAAAAACAGAAAAATAAGAAAATATAAAAACTCTAGTTGTAGGTCGAAATTTTACTTCTGTACAAATCATCGAATATACATTTACAGAGTTACAGTCAAGCATTTATTTTGCAATATTCATTTTGCATGAAGAAAAACAAAGACAAACGCTTTCCAGACGTGACTTAGGCTTCATTTCATTTTTTCCAACAATCTAAAATAAATACATTAGAATATAAAACTAGTCCAGGCCTGTGTGAAACAGATCAATTCTGCTGCTGTAGCTCTGCCAGCGATGCTCTCTCAGTCTCCTGCATGTGTCCCCTAACAACTCTCAACATTATAATCAACTTAATCTTTTAGCCTTTGAATGTCACTATTCACTGGCCAGCTTTGTGTTGAGCAGCATGCTCTGTTTGCCCTTATGAAAAACACATAGTTAACAACACTGCCGATGTATTTCTGCGCAGAGTCAAACAGGCGGACATTTCTACTGAGGTCATTTCTTCTTTGTTCGTTGCAAAGAATGGAATGGGATGCTTTATTCCTTCTTCTATTTCAACCTATTAACTTCATTTTCTATTTACAGCTAAATGAATTACACTACTTCCTATGGATTATGGTGCGTTCCATTTTAACATAGAAGTGGGAAATTTAAGTTACCGATCTGATACGTCTTCAGAAACGCCCCCCTGAAGTCATAATTCTAACTCGAGTTAAAATCCAACATGGCTGCTACGTGCATGCCCTGGACTGTAAAGTTGAAGCTGTAATGATCGTGTTTATTAGCAGCTTAGTCGTCTTTTAGTGTCATTAAATCAATCACACCGAAAGGATCGTGCAAGTTCTATCTGGAGACATTTGGTCATGTTATTTTTGCAAACTATCCCGTTTAGTGTGTTGTTATCGTCTGGTAATCAGCTGTCAACAAAAAGGTATTCCTGGAGGCGTCCATGTTGCCTGTCCAAATTGGAACGCGGTTAACTTGTAATTCCCAGCTCTGAGAGCCCTGAGGTAAAATGGAACGCACCATTAGACCCTGTTGAGCTACAGCAATCAACCTGTTATTTACACTTTTCAGAGGATATCTTAGAGGTGATGAAATGCGTTGGCGTTGTTACTAAAGCAGTGTTTTTTCATACAGGGTCGGCGCAAAGCCCGCACATTCACCCTCACCGCCTGTGTATCGTCTCTTGCGTGCATTCTCTCATGATCCCAAATAAAATCTGCTCACCTCCTCACTCAGATGTCACTCGTTGGTCATCTTGTCTTCATTTTCTTCTCCCAAGTCAGATGAAGACATTTTACTGTGCTAGATATAGTTAGATGTACTGAGTATTTCTTCCTCTCTGTCTGTGTCTGCTCGTCTTCCTCTTGCTCTCTGAATGTTGCGTGATTGAGAAGAACTTGTGTGAACGGATGTTTTTTTCCTGTTTTTTTTTTTGTTTTTCTTTCAAAACTCTTTTGCTTTTCTCTGCTAACTCCTGTAGGGGGCGGCATCCCTCATGGTGTGTTGCCGGAGATGGGGCCGGGGGGTAACGTGGGCCAACTAACTGAGCACAGGCCACGCTGGACGGGCACGCATGACACTGTCCAGCTCCCCCCTGACACTAAGCGCAATAAAGCTCAGACTGACACTGAAGCCAGGGAGGGGGCCGGGGCTCCTCGCTCAGACCTCGCAGGGCCCGACCCTGCGGAGGCTAAAAGAAAGGGGGGCAAGAGAGGCAGCGTGTCCTGGGCCCCTGACCTGGCAAAAGACCTGGTCTCAGAGTCCGTGTCAGACTCAGTTTCTGATTCACTTACTGACATAGACACAGCTGCACAGTTAGACCCCGTCCCCGCTGAGGTTCAGGATCACACAGTCAATGAGCCTGAGGTCGAACAGACGCGTAAGTTCTCAGTAGATGCTCCAGCTAATCGGGGGACAGTGAGGCCCAGGAGGGATTCTGCAGGTGAGCAACGAGCAGGGATGGAAATCTTTCTTTATCATCTACAAAATACAAAAAAAAAAAATCATTCAGCCCCCCCCTGACTTATTTTCTACCCTGACGTCACAATTCACCATTTACATGACCGACTTATTATCAATGAACAGTCGTTGAAGTGCTCTACTTGTGTTCTTCTCTCCAAGGTAAGTCACTTTAAAACATAACCAGACTTTTTTTTTTTAACTCAACACAGTCACAGCTTGCCAATCGAGGGCTACCACTTTCCCATTACCCCACAACTCCCCCTACATGGTGAATCAGCCTGTGTCACCTGGCACAGTATCCAGCCATCACATTGAGTTCTCGGAGCACTGTAACACACACACACACACACACACACACACACACACACATATCGGTATGAAATGGCAGGAGCCGGCTAAACACACCCTGTTCTTGAGCTTTGACACTTGTGACCTGAGTCCTTCATGGTAGCACACCTCTCTGACATACCTATTTGTCTACCCTAGAAAGTTTATTATTATTTACAAAATAATACACAAAACCATTTACCAGATAGTAACTAAGTACAAAAAAACGTGTAAGATGTGTAAGAAAGAGATGTTGTGGTTCAGACAGAACAAGTCTGGCACTTCTCCTGTTTCCCATCTTCACGCTTAGCTAAGCTAGCCGTCCTCTGTCTGTAGCCTCATGTGTAGAAAACACAAAGGTTATCATCTAACTGACGAGCAACACTGTGAACAAGTCTACTTCCCACAAACTTCAGCCATACCTTTAAGTACAAATAATAATAAAAAGGCCTGTTTTAGAAGGTTAAAGGTGTTAACATTGTGTTATGGGTTTGACAACATTCATTTACAGCAGGTATTTATTTACTTTTTTCCCACGTGTGACTTGAGATTTTTTTCACCAAGGAGAGTGAACTCTAATAAATACCTGCATTCAAATTTGTATTAATGGGACACTGAAGCTTTACAGCATTTTTTTAAAGGTATGATTTTGTATCCATTTTTGCCTTCATTAGACAGGACAGCTGAAGAGATATAGGAAATGTTAGGAGGAGAGAGAGGAGGATGAAATGCAACAAAGGACTGAGGTCTGATTCGAACCAATGGCCGCTGCTATAAGGCCAATAGCCTCTGTACATGGGGCGTGTGAAATAACCGCTAGACTATCTGGCGCCCCATCTTCACAGCCTGTAATAGTCACAATACACTCGTAACATTTTTATTTATTTACGAGAATATCAAAGAACTATTTTAGGTTAATATGAGCAGCTGGCAAGAGGTGTAACAAATGTGTTTGGGACTCAAAAGCATCACCTCCTCGAAGGGCTTCAGTTTCCCATTACATCATCCGTTTCCCCAGCGGAGGGATTTTATGGTGTTAATTGGAGTTTTCTGTCCTGTCAGCCTCCCCTACTCCACCCTTTGGCATCTCCGTCCTGGAGTGTGTGCGTGACTCCATGGTGCTGGGCTGGAAGCAGCCGACCTGCATCGGCGGTGCTGACATCACAGGATACTTTGTGGATTACCGTGAGGTCATCGATGGCGTGCCGGGGAAGTGGCACGAGGCCAACATCAGGGCTGTCAGCGAGAGAGCCTACAGGGTGAGCTGATGTTAAATTCAACAACAAAAACAGCAATCAGTTGATTTTAAAAAGCGAAAAAAGGACAACTGCACATTTTTCTCTCCTTCAGGTGTCTGACCTGAAGGAGAACAGGAAGTACCAATTTCAGGTGCGGGCAGCCAACATGGCGGGTGTCGGCATCCCATCACTGCCCAGTGACACTTTCCTGTGTGAGGAGTGGACCATAGCTGTGCCAGGTTAGATAGACCACCTGTTCACTGAGAGAACGTGTTCATGGCACACTAAACTAAACACAGGACAAATATCAGAATCTTCACTTTTTTATCTCCTTTAATCAATGAGGAGAAATCTTCATGTTCTCAACTTCTTGATAGGATTAACACAATCTGCATGTAAATACGTTTTTTTATGCACTAGACAAGAACTTGCTTGAAAAATAATGACGCATGTGAAAAGTTACCCACCTGCAGTTTTTTTGTTTTTCTTCCGATGTGTGTCTTTCTCCGGACCTCAGGACCGCCCCACGACCTGCAGATCAGAGAGGTGCGAAATGACTCCCTGGTGTTGCTATGGAAACCACCTGTGTACCAGGGCCGCGACCCCGTCAACGGGTTCTACATCGACATCAAGGAGGCTGAGGCGCCACTGGAAGCGTGGAGAGGAGTCAACACTCAAGCTACGGAGAAGGCGTACATTAAGGTCGACGTCTTCTTCTGACTGAATCCTGTGCTCTGAGAGCGTCATGGACGCAGCTGAGGGTGTGTAATGTGGTTGTTTTATTTCATTAACAGATCAAGAACCTGAAGGAGGCGGAGGTGTACGTGTTCAGAGTGCGCGCTCAGAATAAAGCAGGCGTTGGAAATGTGTCAGACGTGACAGAGCCCGTCTCAGCTGTGACCAAACCAGGTATTTAAAAATGTCTGATGAACTACTAGTGTCGTGTTTATATATATATTATATAGCCTATATCACTGCGCTTTGTTACAGGAACAAAGGAGATCGTTGTGGACGTCAATGACGACGGTATCATCTCCCTGAACTTCGAATGCGGCGACATGACCCCCGACTCCAAATTTGTCTGGTCCAAGAACTACGAGGAGCTTACAGACCCCTCCCGCATGACCGTGGAGACCAAGGGGAACAAGTGAGACGACAGATTCTGTTCTGTTTTTTTTTAACAAATTAGACTGTTTGGGTTTGACTCCCTCTCTCTCTTCTCATTTACGATTCCTCTTCTGTGATTTCCTGCAGGTCCAAAGCTGTTTTCAACACTCCCGGAGAGGAAGACATCGGCATTTACTCATGTCTGGTCACTCACACTGACGGTGCTTCATCCAGCTACACTCTCTCTCAGGAAGGTAAATAACAAAGTGCAGAAAAAAAACGTGCAATAATGGTATTTCATGGTTTTTTTTTCCTTTGACCTTTAATAATAATGACTCATGTCTTTTACAGAGTTAAAGAGGCTCCTGGCGATCAGTCATGACCACAAATTCCCCAGTAAGTATAAAACCTCTCACACTTTTTTACCTCATTAGTTTTTTAAAAATGTCTTTTAACGCCTCGCGGCAAAACCAATCGCCCTCCTGGGACAATTAGAGGTGAAGTTGAAGTTGAAACCATCCCCTTTCTTAGTGTTGATTAATGAACAAAGAAATAAACTTTTCTTTGAGTTGGCCCCTTCTCCATCTTCTTCTTCTTCTCCTTCTTCTTCTGCAGTAATCCCGCTGAAGTCAGAGTTGGCCGTGGAGCTGCTGGAGAAGGGGAGAGTTCGCTTCTGGCTGCAGGCCGAGAAGATCTCAGCCAATGGAAAAGTGGATTACATCTTCAATGACAACGCTCTCTCTCAGGGCGAGGTCGGCCGGCGAGAAGCAAATCACACATAATCTCACGATAACGTCTGGTGATACAATATTCATTATGGATTTCATTTCTTGGGTGATTCTGTCGATTTGTTTCGCAGAAATACAAGATGAACTTTGATAAGAACACCGGTGTGATCGAGATGACCATGGACTCTCTGACCCCGGCAGACGAGGGCACCTTCACCTTCCAGCTGCAGGACGGGAAAGCTACAAACCAGTCCAGCCTGGTACTGATAGGAGACGGTATGCTGAGACAAACAATATCCTAAAGATGTTCCTAAAGATGTTCCTATCCTGACTTCCATTGAGCTCGACTTCACTGAGATCTTTGTGGAGTTTGAATCTCTTTTAAGAGGCTAAACTCTTTGGAGAATCAGTGCGTGGCTAATATTAAAAGACAACATATTATTAATAAGGGGTGCAAGAAAACAGTTGCAGCCCCAGTCAGGCCCGTTCACAGAACTGGCTGACCCTGAAAGGCCAAGTGAACAGGCCCTCCATAGACGTAATGTAACAGTATCATTACATGTGTGTTGGATCAGTAGTGTTAGCGTTCCCTATCCCCACGGCCTAGGCACAAGCCTCCAGTGCAAAGACAGCTGAGTAGAATCAGCAAGAACCTGCTCAGTCATGGTGCAGAGCTCAGTTGTGAACACTAGGGGGCAGTAAACACATTTAAGAAGAGTCAGGAAAGGGTCAGGTTTACACACACAGTGGAAATAGTCTTCAAGTTTTGGTGAATGTGAAAAACTCAAGACTCTTAAATGACTTAAAATAGCAAAAATATTAAAGAAAATTCTATTAAATATGCTGTATATTATATAAAAGAACACATTGAACAAATATCCAAGAGAGAGGAACTCGGTATGCTTAACATCCTAAATGAAATGCATGTTATGAAGTAATTTAACAGCAACCAAACAAAGAGCCACATGCTAAGATTTAGAGCTCCAATTCACTGTTTAGATTCATCAAGTACTTCTTAACGGTGTACCAATCAAATGTTGATTATATGACTGTTTCTTTTCTTTGCAGTGTTCAAGGAGCTTCAGAAGGAGTCTGAGTTCCAGAGGAAAGAATGGTTCAGAAAACAAGGTAACCCCCCCCCCCAAGTATTCAAGGATAAATAAGACACCATAGAAACAAAAAAGGGGCTGGAGACCTGGCAAAAAAAGAAAAAAAGATGGGGAGGCACCTCACAAAGAACTACCTACGAGAATCCAGAAGACAGAAAATAGGACTACTGGTGGTCTCCAGCCCAAACTAAAATAACAAGACCCAGCAGTCTTGATGTGCCTGGGGTCCTCTAAATACACCTGGAAGGAATTCAGAGTGAAACTTATTTTTCTTTCTATTGATCAGGGGATTCATGAATTGCCAAAATGTTTCCGCCCCATCGTTGTTTTCCTGCCATGTCGTGATTTTACATTTCCTCCTCTGCCATGTTGGTCACAGGTCCCCACTTCATCGAGTATTTGGGTTACGAGGTGACGCCAGAGTGCTGCGTTGTGCTGAAATGCAAGGTGAGACAGAACTTTGAAGACGTTTTAAAATGTGCACCCTTGAAGGAAATTGCAGCAGAGTTAAATTAAATCCCTTAATCTCCTGTGCCGCACGTCAGGTGGGCAACATGAAGAAGGACACCTCGGCGCTGTGGTACAAAGACGGCCGTGAGATCAAAGCTGACGAGAACCTGGGCTTCACTGAGGGAGTGCTCAAACTGGAAATAGCTCAGGTGAGAGCAAGAGAGGTCAAACTTGTGTAAATCGTGAATGTTTGTGTAAATATAAATGTATATTTATGTGCTGTATAATTGTCATTGAATTCATTTGCATATATGAATGTAAACGCGGAACTCCTAGCACACAAATATTTGGATCATTGACAAGAGTTAAGTAAGTTGAAGAAAAACAATGACTCAAGAAAGTTGTTAAAACATTATTTCTACTTATTTTAGTCATAAAATCTTAAAGGTCACATTCTCCTCCTTTCTAACCAGTTTAAATAAGTCTCAGAACTCCTTAAAAACATGTGTGTGAAGTTTCTGGTTCTAAATCCACTCTGATCCTGTATTTGATCATGACTGTAAACCCCTCTATTTTAGCCCTGCTCAGAACAGGCTGTTTCTGTGTCTGTACCTTTAAATATGTAAATGAGCTGTGTCTGACCACGCCCCCTCTCTGGAAGGACTTGGGTGGCTCTGGCTTTCTCGCGCCATGTCCTATTGTTTACGGTGAGAAGGCAGACTCAAAGGGGGTTACTGCCCTTTGTGATGTCATGAAGGGAAAAATCTCTAAACGGCCTGTTTGAGCACACATTTTCTGAAAAGTGGAGCAGGGAAAAGATGGACTGGGTGGACTTTTCTCATCATTGGGGGGTTTGTAGACAGACTAGAGACACACATTAGTGTTAGAGAAACATGGGGAAGTTTATTTTGGACAATATGTGACCTTTAAGGGATTTTGTAATCATCATACATATGATATTAAAATGTATTCACACTTCTTCCTTATCACGTTCTTGCTCTAACTGTCTTCTTCTTCTTCTCTGTTTTCGTTCTTCATCACATCATACTTCATCCCCATCACACTGTGTCGTCTCTAAACGTCTGTCCGCGTGTCGTTCAGTGACATGACGTCCCTTCAGCCTCTCTAACGTGTATAAACTTCATGTCACATGTGTCCCATTTCAGCGCGACTTCCCCGCAGACACAGAAGACTATGTCGGCAGCCTGATCTGGAGAAGACTAAATGTTGGGATCAGTTTTCTGTTTTCATCTTGGGCCAACGCCCTCCTCATGGTTTTGTTGTTCTGCCTGCGAATGCTCTCTGTTTGTTTGTTTGTTTGTTTGTTTGTTTGTCTGCTTTTTTGCTTTTGTGTCATATATGTGTGATCTGCAGCACCCATAGCAGAAGAGAAAAGCTTGTCTTTTCAGATGAATTCAAATAATATTCCTTGTTCGGTGTCACATGTTGCAGCTCCGTCTGACGTTCCTGCTCTCTCTCTCTCTCGGTCAGATTTCTAAGAAGGACTCCGGTTTGTACGAGGTCGTTCTGAAGGACGACAGAGGGAAAGACACGTCCACTTTGAATTTGACTGATCAAGGTGATGTTGTAGAGTCAGCAGTAGAGAAAAACAATCACCTCTTGAATGAAAGATAACACTGAGCGTAACTGTTCTCTTATTGTCCTCTAGGTTTCAAAGACTTGATGAATGAAGTTTTCAGTTTTATCGGTAAGAAGAGAAACATTTTGTATCCAAACTGTTTGGTCCCCTCGTTCATATTCATCTAAAATAAATATTTGAATGTTTCTTTTTTCATCAAAGCCAATTCCTCCACTCCGCTGAAGATCACAAGCACAGATCAAGGCATCCGACTTTACACCTTCGTCAGCTACTACAATGATTTACTGCAAGTAACATGGCACTACAAGTACGTTCCCTCTCTTGTTATTTAAACCAGCCGCTTCACATCTGTTTCATTAATTGGGGAAGGTTCTCAGTTTGTTTGTCGCCATGGTGAACTTGTGCCATAGCCTGATTTTATGAGTGTACTACAGTTTTCCTTGAATGTTTCGTCAGCCTGCAGTCTTGTTTCTGTGTCACCGAGCTGCCTTCATTGTCTCTCTGTCAGGGATTCAGCCATCGCCTTCTCCGACCGTATAAAGAGCGGAGTGGTGGGGGAGCAGCTGTGGCTGCAGATCACAGAGCCCACAGAGAAAGACATGGGCAAATACGCCATCGAGTTCAATGATGGAAAAGGTGGCCTGAGGAGGACCGTTGAGCTGTCTGGTCAAGGTAAGTGCAGGAACTCTTTCTTCTTCTTGTTTTGCATTCGGTGCATCGTACAAAGGCAGAAACTCCCTTTGTGATTAAACTCTGAGACTCTTAAAATCTTCTTTTGTTTCGCAGCGTTCGACGATGCTTTTGCAGAATTCCAGAGACTCAAGTGAGTCACACAGATCAGCTTTATGTGGCCACGATCACAGCGTGCATAAAAACACACTTTGTGAAATTAAGCCTGAAGTTCTTCTGATTTGAGAAACAAACACATGAAGACGTGTGCATGCACATTAAGTCTTAACTTTCCCCCTGATTCTGGGAACCTTTGACCTGATTTGTTGTTTCCTCTTCCTCCTTTTCTTCCTCTTTAGAGCTGCTGCTATTGCAGAAAGAAGTAAGTGATGTTGGTTAATTTTCTATGCGAGCTTTCAGGCCTGGATAAGGCAGATGTTCATTCTTAAAGATGACATTATATACTGTATCTTTTATTATACTTTCTTATAATGGAGTTTGAAACGGCCTGTTTGAGGCAAAAGACGGAGAGGATGGACTCTCATCATTGGGGGGTTTGTAGACAGACTAGAGACACATAATAGTGTTAGAAAAACATTGTAAAATGTATCAACACTAATTAAGTTTCCAGCAAGAAATGATCCAGCATATTTATAAATATTGACATTTATTTATTGTTCCAAGTTTCATCTTCACTTTTTAGTCTTTACTTTCTCGTCTCAGGTCGAGTCCCCCCCCCCCCCCCAAATCGTCCATCATATCCTTTGATGCTTTTTTTCTGTTTGGTGCCTTCACACTATTTTCGCTCATTTTATGATAATTCATATCGTTTGTTTCAGGTCGTGCTCGAGTAGCAGGAGGTCTGCCTGATGTGGTCACTATTCAGGATGGCAAGGTAAACGGTGTCAGCTGATTCTAATGTTACACGGCCTGCACTAAAGTCAGCATAATGACAGATACAGTAGTTACTAAACCTCAATCTGCTCTAGATTAGGATTTTCTATACTCTCTTATTTTATTGGTTTGCATTTTTCCCCCTTGCAGGCCCTCAATCTCACCTGTAACATTTCTGGCGACCCCATGCCAGAGGTCACCTGGCTGAAGAACGACAGAGAGATCACGTCCGATGATCACATCATCCTTAAGTTTGCGTCCGGCAAGTTTGCAAGTTTCACCATCACTGCCGTGAACACGTCAGACTCTGGCAAGTACAGCATCCTGGTGAAGAACAAGTACGGCACAGAGAGCGGGGACTTCACCGTAAGTGTCTTCATCTCCGAGGAGGCAGGCGGCAAGAAAAAGTAAAAAAAAGCCGAGGTCCAAATCTTGTCGTAAATATGTATAAATGAAAAACGCAAGGGAAAAAAAAAAAAACGGCTTGAGTTTCTTCTTGTGTTTAGAATATTAAATTAACTCTCGAGGTGCTGAGTCTGAAACGGGACGTCCCACGGTGCAGGAAGAAAAAACAAGAGTGTGGTTGAGAGTCAAACTATCCAAACTATGTAGGTACTCACTTAAATCCAATGATAACACATCGAAACACATGTAAAAGGTTATTGTAGTTTTTGTTATTGTTAGTTTCTTGGTTTAATTAGCAGTGATTATTATCCTGCAATACAATGAGATCTTCTCATGAGAAAGTATAAAAGTCATTTTAAAATGTCAGTCTGTATGTTTTCACCTTTAACGGAAAGAAAAGGCTTCAAAGATGAAGACAGGTTGGCAAAAGAAGCCTGAAGATATCCCTTCACCTAATCCGAGGAAGAGCAGGAAAAGAGCCGACAACAAAACCCTGATAGCATGAGAGGAAATAGTTCAGATCTTCCTTTGATTGTTGTGATGGTGACATCACTTCCCTTGCCTCCCTGTCTGTACTGAACACTGTTGTCCCCTCTGTCTTTACTGTGATTGTTACACACCCTCTCTAAAGTCCTTTATTAATTATTGTGATGCCTGTCCAATCTGTGAATTTGTTGATGACTATGCCACTGTCATGAAGACTGCTACAGAACACAGTTTTTGTTATGGCATCACTTCCTGGTCCCCTGTTTTGTTGATGAGACTAATAAAAAAAAAAGCATGTACCTCCCCACTTCCTCCTCCGCCTCTTCCTCTTTGAGTTGTCTCACTTTGGTTTGAACCTTCCACCCTTCACTGTTCACTCTCTGGTTTCAGTCACCTTGTTCACTCCCAGTCGTGTGGTATTGGATGAACCACCAGCATGGACACAACCCCTCTCTGTACTGTCACCAAACACTCTCCCTTTAAGAGCACAAACACAGAGCAAAGACTTCAACTTCCCCTGAATGTAAATGTTAGAAAACTAACCAGTGTTCCCCCCTATTGTCTGGTCACAAGCGTCAATCATCATGTTTTTCTGTCAGATAAAAAAATGACGGTCTTTTTCCACAACAAATCCCACTCCAATTTCTGATTTAGCTCCACATGTTTCCTTGCAGTTAGAATTCATGAAAGTTTCCAGAAATTCCTTTAAGATTCCTGACAGTCTCTGAAAATTCCATAGATTTTTCAGACACGCCCCAGAGAAAGTTTCACGTTAATCCCCAAATATTTCTGAAAATGCCCATAGGTTCATGAACATTGTCTATGAGAATACCCGAATGTCCATGACAATTCCCAGTGCGATGTTCCAAATGTTTGGAAAATTGCTGATGAAAATTTCTGGTGAAATTTCTGAATGTTTTTAATTAAAATTCCCATGAAATTTTCCAAATATTCCCAAAAAAAAAATAGTTTCAGAAAATTGCATCCCAATTGCTGTGAAAATTCCCATTGCGATGTTCCAAATGTTCGGAAAATTCCTGATGAAAATTACCAAAGTTTCCCAAAGTTCATAATGAAAATTCCTGAAAATATTTGCAAGAAAGTTTCTGAAAACTGCCTCACAAAACTCCTGAGAGTTGCAGAAAATTTCAGACAAACCTATTTCAGAAATAAATCCTGGATATTTTTGGATGAACTTTTCTAATTTCCTTGAATAGAAGTAAATCAAAAATATCCACACAAAAATATCCGAGGCACTGATAAAATAGTTTAAAATATATACAGTATAATACAGTAGATGAACACTGATGAGGACAGACTGGATTTATAATGAAAGTGTTTCTGGATTTTGGCAATCATTGGTGTTTCTGACCTCACTGCACCTTCTCGGTAAGTAGTGAACATCATTCATTGGATGGTGTGGTAGTAACTAGGAAAGGGTTTTCTTACATGGTGACCTCTAATTCTGGTGTTTGTCCTCTTAGCTGGAGATCATCGAGGGAACACCTGACTTGGGGGTGACTTCTTATATGACTGATGCAGAAGGGAATGTGGTGTTCGGCCAGAATACCCCGAAGGAAAAGATGAAAACCCCGGGCACTGGAACCAAAACGCAGAAGCGAAAGGGTAAGAGGGTGTAAACAAAATGCATAGTCACATTCATTTTTTTTTTTGCTTTCTTGAACATTGCAGTCACATGTCGTTCATTTATTTATTGTCTTGCAGAATCTGTGACAAAAATCCTTCCAATGGAAGACGTCACAGCCAGCGGGGAGCCTGACGCGCAGAAAGACGAGGAGGTTGCAGTGGTCGCTTCAGGAGAAGCCAAAGCTACAGATTCAGAGCAAACAGGAGACGCAGAAGGAGTCGCTGACCAGCGTTTGGCAGCTGACCAATCAGATGCCCCTGAGCAGCCTGAAGCCACGGTGGAGGAGCCTGAACCCGGAGCTGAAACAGCCTGAAAACACTGAAACTATTGTTGAAAAGTTTTAAGTACTCACATATCTTTTACAAGCTTGGTGTGGAGTTTTTTGTCTGATTGCTGTGATTCCAGTTACATTAACTTAGCGTGCATTGTACTCCTTCATGTTAACAATATGCCCCTTTTTTTGTCTAATATGTATCTGATGGGACATCGTTTTATTGTCATGTACTCAACACTTCACAGAACAATTATTTAATGTTGTTTTCCTGCATTCTTCTTACTTTGCTATTTTCATTATTACTGCCTTTGAGTAAATATGGGACATACACAACAGCAAATAAATGGACTTGGAATTGAGCTTGTTTAGTTATTTTCTAGTCTTCTGACTACTCAAAGCACTTTTACACTGCAGGTCACACCTACACATTCACTCACTGATGGTAGAGGCTGCCGTGTAAAGTATCCATCAGAAGTGACTAATCACATTCATACACATTCATACGCTGCAGATGAAGCAGCGGGAGCAATTCGGGGTTAAGTGTCTTGCCCAAGGACACATCGGACTGCGGGAGCTGGGGTCCGATTCCCTGACCTTCCTGCTGAAAGACAACTGACTCTACGACCGATGCTACTGACTGAACGTTATATAACACTTAATATGCTTTTCACTGACACTTATTAGCGACTTCACAATAAGCTAAAGCCAGTTCACCAACAGAGATCACAAAAACCTAACTCTACTGGAAAAAACAAAGAAGGAAAAACTGTAAAACTGCCTTATATAGCTTATGTTTAAATCAGAACTGAACTTTCGACTTCCTCTACTAGCGGATGGTACATGCTGCATGTTTCTGCATACATTTATTCATGAGACAGAAGAGCACTGCTTTGTTTTTGGCTGAGGATCCAGGATCATTTATTACCAAATATCCGCCCTGCAAAACTGTCCTGGAGCAGATCCTTGAAACGTCCCATAACCGAATTAAGATCTCTGGCCTCAAAATGCAGAGCGTGGAAAATTAATTTCCATTTATTTCCTGCACTTCATTTCAGTTTTGAAACCAAAACGGTAAATGTTCTGCATCCAGTACGGGCTTTATAAGGCTTGATGCTTGTGAATTCCATGGGGATCAATAAAGTCTGATACGATCAGATAAAAATAAATTTGAGTTTATTTTAGTATTTTTTTTCTTTGCTGATTCTCTTGTTGTTTTTGCAGTTTTAAAATCTCAATCTACAAAGTTACAAGTAGGCTAAATGAATTAGGTCTGACACAAACCTGGACCAAAACATTTTAAGTTATACTCTGCAGGAGTTTGAATGCACTTGTTTTTAGTATTTTACATGTTGACTTTGAAACATAAATCTTTTTTCTGTGTCATTACATTATTCAGCTAACGTTGCCATTATCCTGTGACATAAAGTAGAAATTATTTGTGAGGTTAGAAGGGGTAAATAATTGATATTTGTGAGTTTGTGCACTCATCATATTTCAGGCCACCCCTTAAGTCAATGCCCCGGTTAGGCCACCAGAGTCCATAAAGTCTGGACACGCCCCTGCCTCTCGTTTTAATGCATATGCGTATTTGCCTTTAAAGATAGATTACAGACTTCATCGTGTCACCTTTGATATGCTCCGTAAAAACCCATCATTACCTGTAATAAATGAACTACCTCGTCAAACGTCCTCCTGAGCTGTAATCACGTGCCAACTCGGCGCTGCCGGGTCACGTGCCCTAGCCGGCTTCAGCTCAGTCACAGCAGAGAGAGAGAGAGAGAGAGAGAGAGAGAGAGAGAGAGAGAGGACTCAACTGAAGTACCGGCAGAGGAAGTGATTGAAGGTGCGACTGCCTGCGGGCGAGTCTTTCTACTCCATCAGGTAGGAGGATTTTAATCGCTCTTCTCCTCTGTATCTTATTATTGTTCATTATTGCTTCTATGTGTTGTAAAAAAAAAAAAGCCGGCAGCGGTGTGCTTAAAATCTTCTGAGGGGTAGGTTGTAGCGGGTTGTGAGTCCTATGCTGAAGCGTTATAACATAAATAATTATAAAATTACCGCGTTTTGACTTCAGTATCCTGCGTACATGTTGGTGCTGTCAATAAAACCGAGTCACTAAACGAGGCGATTACCGTTTACCCGGTTTTTATGGCGAAATGATATAACCTACATTGAGCCTACCTGAAGACGTCAGAGACTCGCGTGCAGATTTCACTTCAATTATAATAATAATAATAATAATAATAATAATAATGATAATAACAATAAAAACTTTATTTATATAGCACCTTTTAAAAAGACAGGTTTACAAAGTGCTTATCATCTGACTTTGTTTCACAACAGCCTATATGAGGTCATTAGGAGGTCTATCCAGTGGCGATTCTGGAGTCTGTTTGGGCCCAAGGCAGAGATTCACAGGGGCCCCTCCAAAAAGTGTTCATCCCCATTACGTTACAAATAAGCAACAAAATAATTTAGCTACAGCTATAGCTATAATTCCACAGCAGCAAAATAATTTAGCGGACGTCTCTCCTCCATATTTAGGGCTAGACAAGAAGCATTCAGTCAATTATTATATGAGTGAGAGCTGTCAGATGGGTCCCGCTTATAGGGAGGTTTCCTACTGTCACTGCAAAATGTGCACATTTTGAGCCCCTGCTGTGGTTTAAAGATTATCAGCCCCTTGGGCCCCCCTACTGGCCTGGGGGCCCCCTAGCAGTTGCCTGCCTTGATTGTTGACAAGCAGCACCTCTGGGTCTATCAGTGCAGACCAGCTGTCTCTCAAATATTGTGAAACCAGATGTGATATTTACTGTTATTTAAGGCATTGTAACACCGGAGTGCATGGTGCGATGTGTGGTTGAATAACAAGTGAATGTTGACATTTTTCCCAGAGACCATATCATCCAGTAATACAAAGGTTCAGGCACCAAAAGATTTCAAACTTGTGTTGACAAATACATCAATACATCAATCATAAAGTAGCTTGCTGTGCTTCTCATTGTCTGATTCTGGCACTTGCCATTTGAGGAGCTTTTCTATTTTTATTAAATGGTATATAAAATAACATTTTTTTTATTTTTTTTTAATGATCAATCCTAAATAAAAGACTGTAACATTTGTGAGATAAAGCCCTCTATCAATATGGAGCCAGCTGAGTCCTAGATGCTGTTGCTGTGTTTGATTACTCAGGAAATGGTTCCTGATAACACGAACCTGCAGACTCAGTGTCACAACATTATTATGTTGTATTATTATTACTTATTTAGACTCACGTTGGACGCTGTGGTGTGAGAGGTACAAACGTGCAGGGGCAGTGAAAGCTAGATTTGTACTAATCCTGTTAGCAGGATTAACACCTTCTTAAGGTCCACTCAGAGTGTCCTGGATGGTTACGCTGGATTTGTTGTGATGCACTGGGGCGAGTTTGTTATGTAGCACCAAATAGGTCAACTAAGAAAAACAAAAAGGACTTCTGTAACTTAATCTTCACACTTGTCTTCATCCACAGATACCGCTATATGTTATTAACCTAATGGGAAGCGTAGAGGTTTAAACTATCATGTCGTGACAGTTTGGTTCCTGTGAATGAAAGTGAAGCTTTGTTGTTTGTTGATGTTGGAAACAGTAGTTTGGCAACGGTCTTAAATCAAGATCCACTTCCTCCCTGGTCTTTTTCAGCTGGAGATTGCTTTGTTGTCTTCACACTATAGGCTAGCTGAGGCCGTTTAGAATTAGATGAATATTAGCCAGTCATTTTTGCATTAAAATAAGAACAAATTAGCTGATAATGAGACGATAACTGATAGAAAACTGGTTTCAGAGCCTAGTGTTTTATAGGCAAGCCATTTGAATATGTAGACATCTTTCTATTTTGTTGACCTACTACTCAAAAATCCATCATGAGTCATCCGTGGAATTTGCAAATGTGAACTTGTTAGGAACGTCTCAGCTCATTATTTATTTTTAGTTGGTATCATCAACAGTTGCAGAACCTCTTGACCTCTTGACCCAGTTGCAAAAAAACCTACAAATCAGAGAATGAAACATGTAAACATGGTGGTTCTTGGCTAGGTACCTAATTTCCCAAATCGAATTATCATGGCTTTTAGTTGGTACCAGATACCACCGGCATTATATTATTTAGGAGGCAAACTGAAATGTTCATACATATGGTGAAAAACAGGGGGACACTGTTTTCTGTAAATCTTCCTGAAGGAAAGACGGGCCAGGGCAAATAAAAAAAAAAACAAGAGCTCTCAGATGAATCTGGTTCTCATGCTTAAACCTCTTGATCATGTATGTTTAAAATTGGAACAGTAGGTCTGATGATAAAGGTAATAATCATGTCACATCACATTTATTTATAAAGCAGCAGCGGACCAACCTGCAGCCAAATGCATTAAAGAAAGAACATATAGGAGCTTATAACAATTATACAGAAACAACAACATAGAAAGTAAAAAAGTAAAACCAGATTGAGACTGTCCAATCAGGACCAGAGGACTCAAAGGCTAACATGTAAAAATAAGTTTTGGGGTGGGACTCGGGGGCAGACGTGATGGGGAAGGCTGTTTTGGGGCTTTGACTGAAAAGGCACGATCCCCTTTGAGCTTGAGCTGTGAGCGAGGGACCGCCAGGAGGCCCATGTGGGACGATCTAAGTGGGCCTAGATGAAGTGTACAGGCTAAGGAGGCCAAACGGTGCAACCTTAAATACATTCTGAAGCGTATTGGGAGCCGGTGAAGGGATGATAGGACAGGACTGATATGGACGATAGATCCAGATAAATGAGTGGACTTTCAATACAAGTCCCACACAGAGTATGTAATGGTCCTTCATGTTAACAACACAGTTATCCATGTTGGAAAGATCTGCTCTACATTTCAAGGCCGCACAAAAAAAAAAAAAGCAGATGATCATAATACTAAATTTGGTGCGCTGTGTAGATCAGACAGTGTAGTTCAGACAGTGTAGTTCAGACAGTGTAGTTCAGACAGTGTGTAGATCAGACAGTGTGTAGATCAGACAGTGTAGTTCAGACAGTGTAGTTCAGACAGTGTGTAGATCAGACAGTGTGTAGTTCAGACAGTGTGTAGATCAGACAGTGTGTAGTTCAGACAGTGTGTAGTTCAGACAGTGTGTAGATCAGACAGTGTGTAGATCAGACAGTGTAGTTCAGACAGTGTGTAGTTCAGACAGTGTGTAGTTCAGACAGTGTGTAGATCAGACAGTGTGTAGATCAGACAGTGTGTAGTTCAGACAGTGTGTAGATCAGACAGTGTGTAGTTCAGACAGTGTGTAGTTCAGACAGTGTGTAGTTCAGACAGTGTGTAGTTCAGACAGTGTGTAGATCAGACAGTGTGTAGTTCAGACAGTGTGTAGTTCAGACAGTGTGTAGATCAGACAGTGTAGTTCAGACAGTGTGTAGATCAGACAGTGTGTAGTTCAGACAGTGTGTAGATCAGACAGTGTGTAGTTCAGACAGTGTGTAGTTCAGACAGTGTGTAGATCAGACAGTGTAGTTCAGACAGTGTGTAGTTCAGACAGTGTGTAGTTCAGACAGTGTGTAGATCAGACAGTGTGTAGTTCAGACAGTGTGTAGTTCAGACAGTGTGTAGTTCAGACAGTGTGTAGATCAGACAGTGTGTAGTTCAGACAGTGTGTAGTTCAGACAGTGTGTAGTTCAGACAGTGTGTAGATCAGACAGTGTGTAGATCAGACAGTGTAGATCAGACAGTGTGTAGTTCAGACAGTGTGTAGATCAGACAGTGTGTAGATCAGACAGTGTGTAGTTCAGACAGTGTGTAGATCAAACAGTGTGTAGTTCAGACAGTGTGTAGTTCAGACAGTGTAGTTCAGACAGTGTGTAGTTCAGACAGTGTGTAGATCAGACAGTGTGTAGATCAGACAGTGTGTAGTTCAGACAGTGTGTAGTTCAGACAGTGTGTAGATCAGACAGTGTGTAGTTCAGACAGTGTGTAGTTCAGACAGTGTGTAGTTCAGACAGTGTGTAGATCAGACAGTGTGTAGTTCAGACAGTGTGTAGATCAGACAGTGTGTAGATCAGACAGTGTAGATCAGACAGTGTGTAGTTCAGACAGTGTGTAGATCAGACAGTGTGTAGATCAGACAGTGTGTAGTTCAGACAGTGTGTAGATCAGACAGTGTGTAGATCAGACAGTGTGTAGATCAGACAGTGTGTAGATCAGACAGTGTGTAGATCTGGTTGTGCAGTGTTGCTATCGAAGCTGATGACACTCTCGTGCAGACACTTCTGCTTTGTTCCTTTAATGCGTATTGCACATTCTGTCTAAACTGTGCTGTGGTTTGGAGGAGCTGATAATAGAGGCAGAGTGTAAACAATATGATACTATTATCAGCGTGTGTCATAGCACGGTGGCTCTCAGATTCTTTGAAGCAAGAAACCCCGACCAACACGTTTTTTCTATTGTTATAAAAAATCCTGTAAAGGTTAAATACCACACTAAGCCATACCTGTCTGTTTTATGTTGCAAAGAAACAACTATGCAACAAAAAAAACACCTTATCAGGTGTGTTGGCTTCTTGTAAGGAGTAGCTTATTTTATTTTGTTTGTTTATCTAAGAGGGATTCATGACGTGAACATTGCTTCATCTGTAAAAAAAAGTAGATACCATGCATAAAGGTTTATAGCCGTTGCTTATTTGCAGAGGAAAGTAATGATTGTGGTGAAGTGGTCAACATCACCTTCTTTAGTTTGGTGTTTGATAAACAGATTTTGTGCAGATTTTTAGCTTTTGTGAGATGTGCTGTTAGTCTACTGTTAACTTAAACATATTAGCATGTCAAGATGTCCTGTCGTGCATTAATGTGGTAACTGCAGCTTTTTGTTCATGGTTTAATGATTTATCTATTATTCAAATCAATGAAGGTTAGATAAAATGTTTCCTCGTGCTGTTTTCTTGCAGAGACGGTGGTATTTGGGGCTGCTGCTGCTAAGAGAGGTTACATAAGGGGTTTTAGGGCTCAGGCTCGGGTCACTTCTTCTTCGGAGAGTTTGTGTTCAAATCATCAGAGGGGTGAGGAAGGTTGCTGTGGCACTGGTTAATGGCAGGGGAAGGTTGCATGAAGGGGGACAGGGGCAAACAGGAGGTTCAGCTCAGTCCTGTCGGGGTGACATGGAGCTCTCGGGGAGGTCGCCTGTAAAACAACACGACCTGCGGCTGCACCTGAAGTCCCCTTGGACTCTGGTGAGTGAGGGTGCTGAGTTAGCCGGTTTCCATTTGAACTCATTCCATTACTTCAGGTGTAATCTTAACCCAATCTTTAATTACAGATTAATTTCTAACCAATCAGAACAACTGTAGACACGACATCTCTGTCGGTGGTTTGGGCGATAATAATGAATGGATTAAATAGCACAATTAATGTATTATGGATATTTTATGACTTTATTAAACTCTTTATTCTATACCGATTAGAGGTGGGAAACATTTATGTAAAAATCGAGATTCTTATCTTCTGAGATTTTAAATAGATTTATAACTTCCAAAAATCGAATGGAGCATCAAGAAATCCAGCGAGTCGCACAGATGACTGGAGTAGATCCTGAAGTATTCAAAAATAGACTTTGAATCCATGAATCCAGAATCGTTTTGAATCAGAGAAATTGATTCTGAATCCAATCGTGAGACACCCAAAGAGTCCCGGCCCTTATTCCAATATTTATACATCAATCATATGGATGCTCATCTGCCAGTCAGTAAGCTAAGGTTACACTCTTGTTGGATGATTATGAGCGACTAATCAGGAATAGGATGTAAGCAACGATATGTTTAGATAAGAGAAACATCTCCATGTGCTCCTTTAGTCGTGTGGTGTACCTGGTTTGTTTGTAGTGTTCATAACAGCAATTTGGTTTCAGTTTCCTCATATTGGACTACATTTCCCTCTGCGAGCTATTAAGAGCGTTCAAGTCTTTTTGGGGGAAAGAGGCTAACCCGTCTTAGAGTCTGAGTGGTTTCAAAGTCCATCCAGCTGGTTTGCAGGTCTGATTTCGTCAGTGAGCCATTGTCCTAACTCTTAAATAAAGTAATAATGACACTCGGGCTCTGACGCTGCTCTGCAGGCATGATGAGGAGAAACCAGGAACACACCGCCGTAACGTTTCCTGCTGTTTCACCTGAGTAGTGAAGGTGAAACGTGTCCTGAAGTTAAAACTGTCACACTGTGTTGAACACTTTCCTCACAAGAACAGGAAACAACTCTCTATAGTCTGATGTTGAGTTGCTTTGAGTTAAAGCGTCAGGTCATGAAACAGTGTAAGATGTGAGGTGTAGTGTGTGTAACATGTGCGCCACAGAGACACGGAAAACAAGTCTCAAACACCTGAGAAGGATCAGCTTGTCTAAACAAACCGTTTATTCTCACTTTATTGGAGTACAAAGCGTGGTGGTGGTGTGATTCAAACACGGATAAACGATTTTTCTGACCTCTTATCAGACTTTGTAAGAGTGAGTCAAGAGGTCAGTTTAAGTCAGCGTGACACTATAGCGGACCAATGTTAACTTAACCTTGTACCCATGATAGATAAACCACTGAGTCACCAATCAAACATGAGATATGATGCACAAAGACTCCCAACAACAGGTTCTTCATCAGGTTCATGAAGCGTCTGAACGGGCTCAAAACGTTTTGTTCTTTAATGCATGAAGCAAATAAATAAGTTTATCTTTGGGAGCTGTTGTGTCATGTCTTTGTGCATCATATCTAATGTTTTCTTTTTTTACGACTCAGCACCTGAAGAAGGGATGTGTGTGTGTTTGCTGACTCAACCAACAGTCAGGTTATTTTGAGGTGTGGTTATCTAAAACATTACAAACATATCAACGTGTAAAAACAGTAAAACGTCGGATTCAAAAATGGCCCAGAAGTGGGCTTTGTTGACCACTTTTAACTCTCTAGTCAGATACCCAAACAGTCTCCTTTGCTCTGGTCTGCTGCAGCCTTGTCGAGGGCCCGTTTTAGTCTCGATCAGCTCAGGACTCTTTTGAGGAAATGAGGACAGAGCCGCTGTGTTTAGGGACCAGCAGACTATTCTGAACAACAGGAGCATTACATGAAGGCACTGGCCTAGTATGACTCAAAGAGAAGATTTATTCTGTTAACAAGTCAGGTATGTTTTGATGTTTTAGCAGGAAATAGATGCAGCATAGTAGTTTTTATGCTTATTAATTGAGGGTTTTTCTCCAACAGGTGGACACCATGAACTACGTGGGGCAGCTGGCGGGCCAGGTGCTGGTTACAGTAAAGGAGCTGTATAAGGGGATCAATCAGGCCACCCTGTCGGGCTGCATCGACGTGATCGTGGTACGACAGCCCGATGGGACGTTCCAGTGCTCCCCTTTCCACGTCCGCTTTGGAAAACTGGGGGTGCTGCGCTCCAGGGAGAAAGTAGTAAGTGCCCACAGTACACAGAAAAAAAATCTAATAACACAATCTCTGAAATGGTGAGTTTTTTTTATCTGAGGCTGTTGTAAAAGTTTGCATATTTCCAAGGCAAAAACATAGTCTCTTATTGCAATCTGCAGAATATATCTAAATGGAACTGCACACGCTTCTTTAAAAATATGAAGAAACACGTGTGATAAGTGAGTTTGCAGACTGGTCCTGCTCGATCATTATGTTGTGATGAAGCTGCACATACATTTTCTCTCTTCCTTACAGCCCTCTGCTTCTCTTCTTTCCTTCTAAGTATCTCTCTGAACATTACCATCCAATCCACTCTGCTCCTCGCAAGTGCAGTCAGCCCTCGCTTTCTATTTTTGAACACTGTGTGTACTGTAGTCGTCAGCTGACCACTTAGGTGGGATGCACGACCTGAAGCTCAATTTAGCCACTTATTCAAAGCTTGTAAACATTCATCCCATTCAAAAGGCGTCTCAGAAAGAAGCCTCATCTTCATCAACAGGCTTACCAGTGAGGCAGACAGGAAGTCGACTGTCATAATGCAGCGTGTAACCTGACCTTGACCTGGTATTAAATGTCATGCAGACATTATGAGTAGATCTTTGTTGATCTCTTAACTGCCCTGATAAAGTAAAGATGTAAGAAAGAACCTCAGGGCCTACAGCTTACATGCTATGTGGTGACCTATTTCTTTAGCAGCTCAGTTCTGAATAAAACCTCGTCTGTTCGATAAATAATAGAAACTCACTGAAAACAGCAAACACACTCGTACAAGCTGTTCCCTGCTTTTTCTGTGGCTTAACTCTAATTCTTCAGGTAAATCTGGGGCACACTTTTGTGTTTACCCACAAGCTCAAACGCTAATGTTGAACAAAACACAGTGAAGCATTGTTCAGAGTATTTACTGCAGACGTGTTCTGTTTGATTTTGCAGATTGACATAGAGATCAATGGAGAACCCGTGGAGCTCCACATGAAGCTCGGAGACAACGGGGAGGCCTTCTTCGTCCAGGAAACAGAGCAGCACAATGTGAGTTATGAACAGAGAACACGAGATACAAAATAAGACATTCTTACGTTGAATTTCAGCTACATGGGTCATGTTCACAACAACCACCTACATTACTTAAACATGTCACTCTTGACAGTACTCCAGTAAAATATAGAAAATCGGACTCCCCAGATGAAATACCCAAATGACGTTTGTAATCCCCTGACTTTTTCCCAGCACTACCATGTGGTTTATGTTCCAAGCTTTGGTCTCGGATGATTTATACAATTAGTGAAACACTGTTTTTCTTTTTTTAACTAAAAACATGTGAAATGAATGCCTTTCCCATCTTTCTCTGCTGTACTTTGTGTTACAGATGTTTGCCTTCACAACATTAGCATGCTAGCGTTGTTATTGGAAGCATGTTAGAATGCTGATGTCAGCATTTATCAGTGAATAAGTACAACTGTTTGCGTTTATTTATTTGTCTTTTTTTACCTTGGAACAGGAGGTTGTCCCGGCTCACCTGGTGACCTCGCCCATCCCCACGGACGAGGCTCTGTTCTGGAGCAGAGAGCCCAGATGTGGGGGATCAGCGGCAGAGAACGGCCAGTCTGTCAGTCCCGAAGACACGGCCCCTGGAAACCTCCAAACCGGCTCCAACGCAGCTGTGAAGAAGAGGAAGAGACGCAGGAGGAAGCACAAGGCAGAGCCACGCAAAGAGGAGCAAGCAGCAGCTGTTGGAGGGGAGGTCGAGCTGTGTGAGCTCAGCTCAGATGAGGAGCACAAAGCGCACAATGGACGGTGAGTAAAAACACTCAGTGTAGAGCTGCATTCTTATCTGTTGTTTGTTTGTTATATATCTTTTGTCTTCAGGCCGTCTTCGCTCTCCATGATGAAGGAAAATGTGGACCACAGGCAGCACTCCCCCCTGACTGCCCTGGAATGGGACAGCTACCCTTTCTCTGACGGAGACTGGTCCCCCTGCAATAAGTATGCAAATATTTACACTGGTTTTACAAACAGAGAGGCAACAATTCCTGTCAGCTTCATCAAAACAGGCTGAGTCGAGCAAACCTCTCCCACAAGGTCCATACAGCTGACTGTGTGGAAACATTGTGTTTGTTTACAGCAGGGAGATGTCTGATCCCTCATCAACAAAGAGCGACTCTGAGCTGGTGGTGAAGCCAGCAGAGAGCCTGCTCAGGGCAGAGTCCCACATGCAGTGGAGCTGGGGAGAGTTTCCAGAGTCCACCAGGGTGAGTCTCAAATCTAGACAAGTCAAATCTAAATGTTTTTTTTAGAAATACATGCAGTTGTGTTCAAGTTGTTTTTGTGCTGTTCTCTCCCGCATCCAGGTTAGCAAAAAGGACAAATTCGAGCCAAAAGCGTTGACAATCACTCCCTCAGAGAGCACACATTTCAGGGTTATCTTGAGCGCAGACGCCATGGAGGAAGAGTCCAGAGAAGGAGGGAGAACCACAGATCCAGTTTGCAGCATTGTGAAGCCGGAGCCTCGGACCATCACAGCTGATCAGTGCAGCTACAAACCACAGCCCCCTGAAGCTGCATCACACAATACAAGCATCACCAAGACGGGCCTTTCCCATTTAATCCCAAGCACGTTTACCTCTGAACCATGTCTGAGTGACTCTGACCTCAACAACAAGGAGGCACACAAGACCAGGTGGAAGTCTTCTCCTCCCAGCCGCAGGGACAGCGGCTCTGCTGCCAGCGGAGGAACAAACACTGCTGGAGACTCAACTGAGATTTATCCTGGTACAAAAACCACGAAGCCAGATGACTCCCCAATCAAGAGGAGAAGTAAAACAACTCGATAATTTGTCCTGAAAAAGGGTGTTATTGTTTCTTAACTGAAAGAATCTGAATTATGATTCATGTTTATTTACACAAGACTTTGAAACTGAGACCACACTAACAGAGACCAAGACATACCCGAGACCAGAGTGCCAAGACCAAGACATTTAGGGATCGAGGCCGAGTAAGACCAAGACCAAGGCAGGGCTAGACCAAGACAAGACCAGGACCAAAAAAATCACTGTGACTCACTAAGACCGTAACACCTGGAAGGTTGTTGCAGTAACCGGGAGATAAAAATAAAATGAATGAATTGAAGTTACTGGTTCTTAATAGTGGTCTTGACCAGTCTTCATTTTAAATCCAGAGTCTGAGACATTACAAAAGTGGTCTCTAGAGCAGGACTGATTTCGAGTACTAATAACGAGCATAAGCATGAGGAAGCATGAGTCACTGTACGCTTAAATGTAATCTCATGAAGGGAGGGATCGAATGGGAACTGAATCTTAGACTAAATTTTTTTTAAAAACTCTTTTGAAACCTTCTCTTCGACATTCAAAACTCGCCTTTTCTTTACATTTATTGCGTGTTACTCTTTTAATTCTCGATAATGTTTCCCTATGAAAGTTAAAAGACTTTGAGTGACTGTACAGGTTCGTCTAAAACAGCGTGGGAAAGTCTTCAGTAAACTTCCACATCATGTGATTCAGTACAGTCGAGTTTAAATGTTCACAGGAAGGATGTGGTGGTGACGGTTTCAGGCCTCCAGTTTGTACTCAGAGCCTTGAGCTGCACATGCATGAGTTTAAAAAAAAAAAGGAAGTGGCGAAGAAATGTGATCTCTAAGTATCTGTCTTGTCTTTCTCTCTTTGAGGTGTGAGGAAGAGGAGCCAGCATCAGGGACCTGAAGATATTTACCTGGATGACCTGAATGCACTCGAACCGGACGTTGTCGCCCGTTACTTCCCAAAGAGGTACAAACGAGGAGAAATTACATTTTTGACATTCATAAACAATGTGCTAATTTGCCTTTAGTACAGAGAGGACAGCTGAAGAAAGACAGGAAGTGTTGGGAGAAGAGAGTAGAGGATGATAATCCATAATAAATACTTCTTATTAAGCTTCATAGCAGTTTGCTTTGTAGCCACATTTGGTTTGTACAGAAGAATTTTGACGGTTTGATGCCAAATGAAATAAAAGAATCCTAAACGCCTTTCTACGTCTGTGTCCCTGTCCGTTTGTCCAGTGAGTCCGAGCAGGATCCTAAACACTGGGTGGAGACGGGGAGGCGATCTAGTTCCCAGTCCCCTCAGTCTGTGGGCAGCGCAGCAGCAGACAGCGGCACCGAGTGTCTGTCTGACTCTGCAGGTGACCTACCTGATGTCACCCTGTCTCTGTGTGGAGGTGTTGGAGAGAACTCGGAGATCTCTAAAGGTAACCAGAGAGCTCGATAAGCAACATTCATGTGATGCGTGTTTCCTCTAACGTTAGTCTTTAAGTGTGGACAGTAGATTTTAATGATCTTAAAACAGAAAAGGATGGAGAGTAGCTTGTGTGGGCAAATAAAGAAGCTGGCCGATGTTTTTCCAGGTTATTATCTTACAGATCATCATGCAGGAGACTCTGAGAGCACTAATGCACAATGCGCTCCAATTTGTTTTTCTTTGTCAGATATTGAAATTCATCTTGAATTCTTGTGTCTTGCTGACTTTTGCAACATGAAATGCATAGGGGCGTCTAATTGAGACCTTTATTTCTCAGAATGTGCATCTAAACCAGGCTAGTAGAGCCCAGGCCTTTAATTGGATGGGCTTTTATACGCTATATTTGTTTTTTTAGTAAAGTGGGAGTGCAAAATGTTGTACTCCATTAATCAAATGACTTCGTTATGATGCAAAAAACGAAACAGACTTTTAAAATGAATGTTCAGACTTTAATACGCAGGAAGTATTTCAGAGTTTGACTGACCTACTTCACAGCTCCACACTGCATACTGTATTTATAAAAAGGTTACTAATAGAGAAACAAGGACTTTAGATTTATTTTGTAACCTGGACTTTCTGTTTTTTCTTTGTCTCAGAAAAATTCATGGAGCACATCATCACCTACAATGAATTTGCAGAGAATCCAGCAATAATCGACAATCCCAACTTGGTAGTTAGAATTGCAAACAGGTGAGACGTCCTATTCTGTTATTCAAAAATAGATTTACCCTCATCAGTTGAAGCTATGATTCATTAAATGTGTCACTGCAGGATGCGAATGTAAAAGCTAAAACTGATCTTTTCTCAGGTATTACAACTGGACCCTGGCAGCACCGCTGATTCTGAGCATGCAGGCTTTTCAGAAGAACTTACCAAAGGTATCCTCTTTGTCTAAAGAGTTTAAAGTGAGGTCTCAGACATTATATCTGTTTACAGTTGAATTATTTATGTGAACGCAGACTACAGAGGAGGCCTGGGTGAAGGAGAAAATGCCCAAGAAGTCTGGACGCTGGTGGTTCTGGAGAAAGAGCAGCGTGAAGCAGGTACTGAATGTGTGACTCAGGCTTTGGGTAATATTATGAGTCACACTTCCTTGTTTGTGTAGACATCACAGTTAAAGGGAATCCCACGCTGTCAGAGTCACTTTGCATTTCAAATGATTCTAGACAAATGAGGAACAGGTTTTCCAAATGCTTTAAAGGTCACATATTATGCAAAATACACTTCACCATGTTCCTCTAACTCTAGTGTGTCTCTAGTCCGTCTAAAAACCCCCAATGATGAGAAAAGTTCATCCTCTCCGTCTTTTTTCTGCTCCACTTTTCAGAAAATATGTGCTCAAACAAGCCGTTTGGAGATTTTCCCTTCATGACATCACAAAGGGCAGTAACCCCTCCCACAGCTAGGTGTTTGGTCTGCCCTCTGAGTCTGACTTCTCACCGTAAACAATAGGCCATGGAGCGAGAAAGCCTGAGACACCCAAGCCCTTCCAGGTGGTCAGACACAGTTTATTTACATTTAAAGGTACAGACGCAGAAACAGTCTGTTCTGAGCAGGGCTGAAATAGAGGGGTTTATAGGCATGATCAAATACAGGATCAGAGTGGTTTTGGAACAAGAAACTTCACAACTTTCAGGGAGCTCTGAGACTTATTTACACTGGTTGAAAAGGAAGGTAATATGTGACCTTTAAGAACCATTACCACCCTGTTTTGTATTCTTATGTAAGGACTTTTAAGTTTTGATAGGACATTTATATCATGGTTTGTGTCTCTTCCTGTCTTTAGTCATCATCAGAGGCCAAGTTAGGGAGCCAGGAGTCTCTGACCAGCGACAGCCCTGCCCTTCACGGGGCCCCTGAAACACAGTGAGTCAGCAGTAAAGCTCTGGCTTCCTCACAACACTCACGTCAGTCACGCACCAACACAAGCAGTGTTGGGTAAACATGTCCCACTGAGGCTGGATTACAATGTTAGTTAGCCACCAGGGCTCTTTACTCATAAGATAATAATTTAAATATTGTTTGTTTCAGACTTCTGCTTTCTGTTAGATATGATTAAGAAAGACCCCCGTTTTGATTCATGAATGAGAAGTAAAAAAACAAAACAATAAAAAGCTGCATGTTCACTGTAGAGCAGAGCAGAGTTACAGGTACAAACAGATATGCTGCCCTCTGGTGGCTGTAAGTGATTCTACAGGCTTTTTAGGTTGACCTTTAATCTCTTTGTCTAACACATATGCAGTTTTGTCAGCTCATTCCTGCCAGTGGGCTAATATTCACAGAGATTTGACTACAACTCAGACTGTCCTCTCTCCTCCAGGCAGAAAGCAGCAGAGTGGTCCAGTGATGACGAGACTAAAGAGCCGAAAGTTGTGGCACCTGCTCCAAAACCTACTGAGCATGTGCAGAGTGAAAGCCCTGCTGCGGCACCCTGTCACTCCTACAAGAAATCTCTCCGCCTGTCGTCGGACCAGATAGTAAGACAAGCTCTCTTTTAATGCCTCCCTCTGGTTAACCTCAGCAACCTGCTAAAAAGATGCATCATTTTGATTGTATTGTATACAATATCCCTGTCAGGACTGTTTAACTCGGTGAAACTCCACTAATTTATGTCTCCTGCAGGCCAGTCTGAAGCTAAGGGAGGGGCCAAACGATGTCACCTTCAGCATAACCACTCAGTACCAGGGGACCTGTCGCTGCCAGGGAACCGTCTACCTCTGGAACTGGGACGATAAAGTCATCATCTCTGACATCGATGGCACCATCACCAAGTACGTGAAAGTCTGAAAATATGCACCCCTTTATAAAAATCAGGTCTCATGTTTGTCTGAGGCTAGTAGAGGCTTAAACATCTAATTATTGTGTTAAAGGAGCAGTATGTAACTCTGACACCTAGTGTTTAAAATGGGTACTGCAGTCCAAATTCAAAACATTGTAGAGAGCCGTCTCCCCCCGCCCCCTCCTCTCTAGAGTCGATGCTCACGCAGGTTGCCATGTGGTGGACACTGAAGCTTCAGTGTTTATCCAGCTCTGCATCAGTCTGTAAACCTTTCTGTGTTCTAACCTCTCTCCATTTTTCAAAAGCATCTCCAACATTGATCCTAGTTTGATCACGTTTCTGCTCGTGGAGCTTATTAGAAACATGCAGAGGCTTTTTAGGTCGGGTACAATCACTTCTATCTGAACCACTTCTCTTGCCCGCTTCCATCGCTGCAACACCTGTTGGTTTGACCTGATAACTGGTCTCATATCTGGCAAACTGAGGGGCGTCCAAAACGGCCGTGTGTGGGGAGCCTCAAAACTGCCTATGTTCTCTGGTCCAAACAAATCCAGAGCATTCAGGACCAGAATCTAAAGTTAGAAGAAGGACATACTGGCTGCTGCATTGTTGTCAGAGAAGCCAGCACTTCATGTCTGATCATATAGTGAGGTCACTTTATCATTTTATCCAGTAGATATCCTCCATATTGGTCCTTTAAATCATTTGGCTAATTGTCGTCCTGCAGGTCAGATGTGTTTGGTCAGATTCTGCCTCAGCTCGGGAAGGACTGGACTCATCAAGGAATCGCTAAGCTTTACCACTCAGTGCACGAGTAAGGACTCGATGACGGTTTAACAACATGACTTTTCTGTCCACGGTTTGAACACATCAACAAATATCTTCTCTGCCGCAGAAATGGTTACAAGTTCCTGTACTGTTCGGCCCGAGCGATCGGCATGGCAGACATGACGAGAGGGTATCTGCACTGGGTGAACGACAGAGGGACCCTCCTACCTCAAGGACCCCTCATGCTCTCCCCCAGCAGCCTCTTCTCTGCCTTCCACCGGTAACAAAGCCCGACATGACACATTTCTTTTCGGTTTTTTTTGGCTTGAGTAAACTGGTTTTTAATATTAGGGGGTGTCACGGCAAACAAGTATTAAGTACAAGATACTAGACTTCATCATGTATACAGTGATATGAATAACCAGGTTTGTCTTTGTGCATGGAAACACCATATCCTGATAATAATGAAAACCAGGACAAGGCTCATAACGAGGATACTGGAGTCCATGTAAACGCACTCATTGACCCTTCAGGGGTCTTGGAAAAGTTTCCAAAAGTCATTAAAATAGAAAACTTCAGCCCCAACAAGAGGGACAAGTTTAAATATTTAATCTTTTTTTGTTGTTGTAAATATCTTGACAGAGAGGTCATTGAGAAGAAGCCTGAGAAGTTCAAGATCGAATGCCTCACCGACATCAAGAATCTCTTCTTTCCAAACATGTATCCCTTCTACGCAGCGTTTGGAAACAGAGAAAATGTGAGCTATGTTTTTTTTCTAACAGCTTGTATTTTTAAAAAGCCATTTTTCTGAGAATGATCTTTATTGTTCTGTGTTTCAGGACGTGTTTGCCTACAAGCAAGTGGGTGTGCCCGTGTGTCGGATATTCACAGTCAATCCCAAAGGGGAGTTAATCCTCGAGCAAGCCAAAGGCAATAAAACATCGTAAGTCTCCAAAACCTCACTGGAGTCATTGTTTGTGTGACAAACGTTTATTGTTCCCTGATGTGCTGGTTTTCATTTTGCAGATATGGGCGGCTGAGCGAGCTGGTCGAGCATGTGTTTCCTTTAAGGAGTTCCCAGCAGAACGCCACCTTCAGCTGCCCGGAGTTCAGCTCCTTCTGTTACTGGAGGCAGCCCATCGCCGAGGTGTGTTCGGAGGAGCTGCTGTCACTCAAACTGACATGAACGTTTTCCATTCAGTGCTTCAGATCAAAGGTACTCACAGCAGTGATTAGTTCAAATGCACTGATTTATTACTGATGGAGCGTTTTGTTTCTGCCACTGGAGTAGTCTGAAACTGTCTGAGACGATCTTCTTCATGTGTTTCATGTTGGCTCATTAGAACTGTTCCCCTTCATGCACTTGCAGAGTTAATCTTTGAGCTTAAGAACAGTCACAAAGTGTATTTGAAGCCTTCGACGGATCAGTTGTTCTCCCCATTTGGACAAAATGTTGTGCTACGAGGTTTCTTTGAGACATCGAAGGTACCATCACTGTTTTTAGACTGGCTGTTTTCTTTCAGTATGAATGTAAAAACACTGAAAACATTTTTTCTTTTTGGTCTCTGACTTAAGTATACAAGGTATTATTTCTGTTTATCTCTGTTACCTTTAAGGCCTTATAAACCCTTTAACAGACTTATTGAAGATGCATTACTGTTACAAAGCTTTAGGATATTTTGCACTTTTATGTTAAAGGTCACATATTCTCCTCCTCTTCAACAATTCTAAAACACACAAAACATGTGTGTGAAGTTTCCTGTTCTAAATCCACTCTGATCCTGTATTTGATCATGCCTATAAACCCCTCTATTTCAGCCCTGCTCAGAACAGGCTGTTTCTGTGTCTGTACCTTTAAATGTAAATGAGCTGTGTCTGACCACGCCCCCTCTCTGGAAGGTCTTGGGTGTCTCTGGCTTTCTTGCTCCATGTCCTATTCATAGCTTCCACATGACGTCACACTCTTATGGAACCGCCCACCTGGAGGGCAAGAAAGGCTCTCTACCACTGTACGCTACTGAGAAGTTACTGGTCTCAGTGGCCCCCTACGTGTTTTTATCTGTTTTATTTTTAAAATTTTCAAATGAAATACAGATGTTTTTAATATGATAAACTACCCGACGAGGAGACGAGCCCGAGTTTTGCTTCTAGAGAGTTTAATCTGAGAAAAATTAATGATGAGGAATTTCTTGCCCTTCACTTCTCAAACAGCAGCTTTATCTACCTAGACCGATCAATAATACATAAAGCTGCCTGTGTGTTTGTAGACTTTTATTCTTACAGCGGTGTAAGGAGAGGGATTCTCATCTAAATATCAGCAATATCACTGAAGTGACGTTCTGGTGTTACGGTTAAAAGAGTGACCATGTTAACTGGTGTCCTAACAAATGCCTCTTTGTTCCGTTTTTGTATTATCATAATGTCAAAATTACTTATGAGATATGTTTTAATGAAATCTAAACAAATAGGCTTTCGTTAGGACACGTAACGTACGACAACCAGACTCACTCGGCTGACAGTCACCAGTTAACATGGTAACTCTTTTAACCGTAACACCGGCACGGACCTTGTCGTTTCTAGCGATATAAATGTGTCCCGTGTGCTGTTAAAGTATCTCAAACTCAAAGTTCATCTTAATATCTTAGTTTTGCTATGGTTGTCAGGTGATGTAAACGTGTCGTTTATAGGAGATGTTAAATTAAAAGCCCGTGCTGCAGTTCTACAGGGTTTTCAACGGTAGCCGTTACTTTGCTGAGCATTCCAGCCCTCCGCGCTGGTGACGTCACTGAAAGCTATGAATTGTTTACGGTGAGAAGGCAGACTCAGAGGGCAGAACAAACACCTAGCTGTGGGAGTGTCACCCGATGTCATGAAGGGAAAATTTCCAAATGGCCTGTTTGAGCACACATTTTCTGAAAAGTGGAGCAAAAGACGGAGAGGATGGACTTTTCTCATCATTGGGGGGTTTTTAGACGGACTAGAGACACACTAGAGTCAGAGGAACATGGTGAAGTGGATAATATGTGACCAAAAGTAGATTATTTTATACTTAATAAATACAAAGAAAAATCTATTTTAAAAAGCACTTTCTGAACCGTAGATGCTGCTGCAGCTGTGTTTTTTTTTTCTTTTTGCCGGTAAAGATGCAGTATGTGATTGTCAAGCCTCTTTTTTTCCACACTGTCGGTAAAATGCGATTAATTCTTTCTATGAAAGTGAAAATCTTTGTGTGACGAGAACACACAACCTGCACCCCCCCCCACCCCACCCCACCCTAGTTTAGCTGCTTCAGATGTTTGCAGTAGTTTGTTGTGACAACTCTGTGAAAACATAGATTATAGTTTTTATCGAAAAATGTGAGCACAAAGTTTGTTTTGGATGACTGAAAAATAGAAAACAACATTTAACTGTTTCCTTTGTGAGGCCGTGTGAAAGGTGAGTTCTCTGTCTTCTTTAGAGCATGAGGAAACGATACAGCACAGGGAATAATCTGTACTCATATTCTATTTACTGTCAGTATTGGATTAATAAACGTGAATCAAATGTCCTCTGTTGGATGATCCTTTAATAAAAATGTATTTGAAAGAACAATAAAATCTTATTTTCTACATTTGTAACATTTTAGCACCAAAAAGAAGAAGAAGAGTTTGTCTGTATGTACTTTTCTATGTTCTTTACAAAGTCAAACACTGTTTTTGGTTTCTGCTAAAGTGGAAAAACCTCGGCAGTAGCTCAGTCTGTAGGGCCTTGGGTGGGAAGCGGAGGGTGGCCTGTTCAAGTCCCGGTGCGGACCAAGTCTGATAACTGGTCTGGTAGCTGGAGAGCACTGCCAAGGTGCCTTTGAGCAAGGCACTGGACCCCCGCCACCAGCTCAAGAGTACTTGCTGTGGGCAGAGCCCTCACTCTGACATCTCTCCATTAGATCATGTCCACAGGATCCTGTTTGTGCATGTGTGTGTATTTCAACCTCTGTGTGTGGAGCATGTTCGACAACAGAGCGTCAAATTGAGTTTCCCCTCGCAGGATTAAAAAAAGGAAATCTTCTTCTTAAATGTTAACGTAAAAAAATCTCTGAGATCAGAACATATGAGTTAATGATGGTTCAAGGCTCGATGTGGTTTTAAATATTAAAGGCTAAAACTCAGATAACTGCAGAGGGCAAGAATTAAATGTTCAAGCCAAAATTGTATCGATAAAATCTCGATCATTAACTAAACTTTACAGATAGATCGCAATGTAAACACTTTATATTAGTATGTAAAAAAAAAAATCTGGATTGAGGTTCTGTCATTTTCTTGTTTTTGTGGATCCCTTTTGTCCCTCCTGGTTAGTAGGTTGTCCCTCTCTTCTGATAATAAAATAACATCATTAACATACACAACACTCCTCTTATGGCTTACGAAATGCGTCAGCTGTCTCTAAAAGGGGCGGGGCTACCGTTTTGCTGGACTCGGGTAAAGCAGCACGGCGCTGAACGTCGACAGGACCTCCGGGGAGTCTGAGACGGCGAGTTTTCCGGCGGTCATGACGAGTCCTGCTCGATCCCCTCTCCTCAGCGACAGAACCAGGCTCAGGGATGTCGAGCTGCTGCAGTTACAGCGATCCTGCGACAGCGGCGGCGCTGCTCCTGACAGGAAGCCCGAAGAGTCCAACCTCTGGATGCTGCGATTGGACACGGACAAGACGGCCTCCACCCTCTCGCCTCGCTGCGCTGTGAGCACGGCGGTCAGCAGGTAGCGTCCGTCTGTGGGAGCTGTGAAGATACCTGAGAACAAAAGAGCGGTGCTCCAAATGAAAAGTCATTGAAAATATCAGATTTTAATGTAAACCACTCTGAGCCAGACACGACCTTAACGCCTCCATAAGAGGATGAATCCCACTGATGTCGGTGCCCCTGACTTCCCTCTAGCGCCATCGTGAGGCACTAATCACATATTCAGGAAAATTCACCTGGAGTGGGTGATGACGTTTACATCCTGCGACCAGCGACCGGGACTGCTGCGATCGACGTCCACAAGATAAAAGTGTTTCATTACGTTCTCCGCTCGCAAGTAAGTTCTTCTCCGCTCTCTTGTAAATACTGAATACAATTACATGTAGAATTGATGCTAAGGCAAAAGCTGTGAGTGTCGGACTCGGTTGCTCGTCCGCCATCTTGGCACGTCCTTTTTGCGTCGTGGCTTGCCTACTTAGCCCCTCTCTCGCCCCGCCCCTTTCTGACAGGTTAAACGAAAATGTAAGAACAAGAAACTCAGGTAGATTTCAGGGGTCGCTTGTCTTCTAGAAAAGGATTAGGAATTCCTGTGGGTGTATTGGTTTTGGCGGGTTATCATCGAGACATCGTGACCGTTAGCTGCTCAAAGCTCCAAGTTACATGCTGGAGTTAGCGTTTAGCTTCACAGAGCAGCTAGAATCTAGAAGCTTATGCAAAGAGTCTTTCTGTAAGATTCCCCTTGTTGGACATTTTGCATATGATGTCATGTAAAAACTGCAAGTCCACATGTGGTTTTGGGGGGGGGGGGGGGGTCGTATGAAGTGGACCAAGACCAAACAGTCCAACATTTTGGATCAGTGAGACCTCGGTGACGGGTACCTGTCTGAGCGTCATAGTGTCCTCCATCGTTGACGAGCACCTTGTTGAATCGAATGATGGCCATCTCTCCGGGGAACGGCAGCAGAGTCAAACCAGCTGAGAATGACACCGCCTCAACTGAACACAAGACAGGAAGACATATCCTTTAGTACTCGTTACATTATCCGAGACAAGGAACCTGTTTAGTGCTTGAACTCTGACCTGAAGCCGGGGCAGGTTTCTGTGGTGTAAGGATGAGGGGCATTTTCACATCTGCTGATGAAAGGATACAAATGTAATCCACTTCAAAGCTCAGCTGTGAGGCAGCAAAATGAAGGAATAAATGAATGTTACCTGTAATGATCGGCGTACTAACTTTCAGCGGGTCACTAGATTTGGAAGGAGAAGCTGTGCAGTAAAAGATGAGACACTTGAAACAATGCTGCGAAGCTTGCAGAGCAGAGTGCATTTAGTTGTGTGTGTGTGTGTGTGTGTGTGTGTGTGTGTGTGTGTGTGTGTGTGTGTGTGTGTGTGTGTGTGTGTGTGTGTGTGTGTGTGTGTGTGTGTGTGTGTGTGTGTGTGTGTGTGTGTGTGTGTGTGTGTGTGTGTGTGTGTGTGTGTGTGTGTGTGTGTGTGTGTGTGTGTGTGTGTGTGTGTGTGTGTGTGTGTGTGTGTGTGTGTGTGTGTGTGTGTGTGTGTGTGTGTGTGTGTGTGTGTGTGTGTGTGTGTGTCTCACCTGGAGCCCCAGCAAAACCCTGAACAGGCATCATGCTGCCGTCAGTCCCCTTGGGCAGCTTGGACGAGGTCATCTTGCCGGGAGGTCCCGCCTCTCCCGTCTCAATCACAGTCGGCTGCAGGAGGGAGGGGTCCAGGGGCCCGACCGGCACAGTAAGGCTCTGACCTGAACCCTGGGAAGGCCCTTTGTCGTCCACAGCAACCTGAACACCTACAAATGACAGATAAGGTGCTGAGCGATGGGGCTGAGGTTGCAGGTCAGACGGAAACAGATGTACGGCCAGATGTTCCGAGGTCAGACATGTTAACACACCAGCTGGTTACAAAGCTCGCCCCTGTAACTCAGTGAGGCGTATCTCCCATAATCGCCGTCATAAACCTTCAAATTATGAGCAGAAGAGAAAGTCTTGAGCCTGCCTGACAACTCGGATGTATAGGTAGGGATTGAACTTTGGACCCACTGTATTTATCTCCACTTTACAAATATGTACTTTGAAGAAATACACTTTTAGAAATAAATCTCATCCAAGCTGACGCTCCTGAACGACTCACACATGTCCAAGCTTATCCTTTATGTCTTCAACAAAGACAGGAGTTATTGTTGCTGCTATGGCGAGGTAAAGAGTGCTGTTAAAAAGAGTCTTTTGATCCTGGATAACACCTTATTAAACACTGTCAGTGTCATTTAAACAGAGAGGGATGGACAATGAAAAATGTGCAATTTATAATAAAAGGAAGGAAGCTTAAAGTTCAACCCGTCCATTCAAACACAGATGGCTGGCATGGTTAGATTCTGTATTGTTGAAGTGTTTTTCAATAACAGGATTAAACTTTTTTTTGAAATGATCAGAGTTGTCCGATTGATTGTTGTCATGTACACAGATTTCCTGTTCTGCCTAAAACATTTTTTTTTTTTTCATGCACAAGGCGGTCACATTTCCAGGCAGTGAAAATTAGGAACGTTTATCTGAAACAGTGATTTAACAAAAATGTGAATACTTGTCTGGTGTCTTCAAATTCCTGAAGTATTTCAGGACAGCACATCAAAACGAGTCTGAGTTTGTTTGCCTGAAGAAGGGCTTTACCCTGCGGCAATAAAAAAGCTGTAAATTTAAGATTTTGGTGTGCTGTGCTTGAAATATGGTAAATGGACATTCGGTGTAAGTTTCTTGCCCAAGGACACATCGGACAAGTTGCTGCAGGAGCTGGGGATCGAACCCTTGACCTTCCAGCGCCCACATAAATACTTCTGATACATGTTTTGGTTGAGGATTCGGCACCCATATAAGTTACTGAGGCTGAGCGCGTTTTCTTGGATTCACTTTATGGTCTTAAAATTCAGGATATTTTAATTTGCTCATCAGGGATGTCGAGCTGCTGCAGTTACAGCGCTCATGCGACAGCGGCGGCGCTGCTCCTGACAGGAAGCCCGAAGAGTCCAACCTCTGGATGCTGCGATTGGACACGGACAAGACGGCCTCCACCCTCTCGCCTCGCTGGGCTGTGAGGCAAAAAGGGTGGAGGTGGATTACAGGGGAGTTTTTAAATCCAACAAGAACGGCCCAAAATGAGCAGTGGCAGCTTTTTCTCTCCCCAAAGGAGGGATGTGATGACAGTGGGAAAACTTCTGTCATTTAACAAAACATGATCGCAGCGCTTCTTAATTTCACGACTTCAACAGGAAACTTTAATCCAAAAACAAAAATCTAAAAATCTTAAATTTAGACTGAATTCTTATTTTAGGATGATTGTTTTTGTAATAGTATTCACTGGACGGCTTCTCCTGCATTTCTTGTTTTTTAAGTTGTAATTTTGGGCTATTTTTGCCTTTATGAGTTAAGACAGCTGAAGAGAGACAGGTAATGTTGGGAGGACAGAGTAGGGGGGATGACATGTAGCAAAGGGCAGAGGTCAGATTCAAACCAACGGCCGCTGCAACGAGGGCTACAGCCTTTGTACAAGAGGCGTGCAAAATGAGCGCTAACAGGCGGCCCTACTCCTGCAGACTCACAGTGCGGTTGATGTCTTACCTCGTCATGCTTCGAACTTTAATGAGTTCAACCAGTAAATATTGAAAACCTCATAAAAATGACATGGACTTAAAGTAAATGTATCTTTCCACTATTTACCTTCGTAATAAACTTGTAATTGTGTTCATGTTTATGAGAGAGCTTCCATTGACTCTCGCTAACACAGAGTGATTATCTGAGCCTGTTACTGTGGCCGTAAACAGAGAAACTGACTGACTGACCACTGCCCCGTCAAGCGTCGCACAGTGGTACCGCTGCATTCCTCAGATGGACCCTGGAGTTTATCAACACATCGCCCCTCCTGGCTGAGGGCGGGCTCATTGTCAAGGGGAAAAGACCCACATTAAAGGCATGAACCAGCAGCATTACCGGGGCACGGCCACATGTTCAATCACCAGACAGTTTGTCCCCGCGCCCGGGGGAAAAGGTAATTTGGTATAAAAGGCAGAGAGGTCTGCCTGTTAAACAGACCATGTGCAGAGGGACCGGTGTGTAAGCGTAAAACAGCACAGGGGGTAACAGTCTGCACATGTGCTTGTGTTTCACTGGTGTGTGTTTGTTGGTCTACTCGCTCCTCGTATAAATTCAGGTATGTGCTGCAGCGAGCAGCCTTTGATGGGAGGGATTCAAAACTGATTTTACTGCCATGAAGACAGACGTGTTTGCGAGTAGATGGTAAGTGGACTTCAGCTTCGTTCAGCGCTTTTCTAGTCCTGTGACCTCGCATGCCACATTCACATCACATTCATCCCACACTGAAGTGTCCATCAGTATGAACTAATACCATTCCTACACATTCCCATGCCGAGGACGTAGCAGCGGGAGCACTTTGGGGTTCAGCTTCTTGCCCCAGGACACATCAACAATGTGACTGCAGAAGCTGGGGATCGAATCCCCTGACCCTTCAAATTAGAGAAGACTAACTCTACCACTGAGCCACAGTCCCCCCAATACCTATGTCCAATACCATTTTTTTCTTCCTGCATACATAGACACTGATATACCACAGCCAGGGGCGTGTCCAGACTGAGCTTGATTCTTTAGGGACTCAAAAACAAAGATGTCTTGCATCCAAAACAAATGCGAACACTGGTGTCAGTATTGGTCTTGGATGCTGGTATCAGTATGAGAACAGCTCTATATGTGTAAGTACAGTATTTGTCATAATTAAAGAGGTGAGGTAAAAAAAAAAAAAAAAACACACACAGCTGGAGATGATGTGGACAGACAACTAATTGCATCCCATCCCTTCTCCTTCCAGGACACAACAGCCCTCTGTGTCGCAAAAATGGCCGTTCCCCACATTAGAAGCCACATAATGATGACTGCATTGCAGTTTAGTGTGCGTTGACTTTATGAGTCACTTTGAGCAAAAACAAACTGGGCTCTTAAGACTTTGATTTTGGAAGCAATGAATCCAGCTGCAGGATTTCAGATAGAAAAAAAAAAGAGTTGGGTCATTTACTCCCGTCTCATACTGTAACGCCCTCTCAGTCAGGATAACGGGGGATAAATAAAGCAGCCGCAGTCTCTGCAGCCTTCTTACTTCACAGGCTTTGGTTTTCCCCTCGAGGGCTTTCTGTCAGGTCCAGTCTTGTTTTTTTTTTTTTTTGTTGTGCACAGGGTTATCATGTTTGACCACAGAACAGAGCACGTCACCATAAAAGTGACCTTATCTCTGCAGGTCATTGACCCAGCAGCTCCACCACAGAGTGCTGTCAGAAGCCGGAAAGCGTGCTCACTCCTCTCGTCTAGTAGAGCTCTATGAGGCTGTTTGAAGGGACTTTAGGTCAACTGGAACACACCATGCATGTATACAGATAAAGAAACTTGGATCTTAGAGCAGCCTGTGTTATCATATTGGATTAAAACAAGATTTCTCAATCACTATTTAATGTTATTCAAGGTGGTCCATTTCAAGGTCAAGCACGACTTAAATAGTGTGTTTACGTCAAGCAGCTGCAGCTTTAACATACATTTAAAATATGTGGACAACTGTTGGCTGAAGGAAAAGGTTGTAAAGCTAAAGGTCAGCGGCCTTTGTGATTCTTTCACATTGTGTCAACAAGCCATTATAAATGATCAGAGTGACATCTAGAGTCTCTCTTCCGTTTCTTACTTGACCCTCTCGTTCAGGGTTTACACCACTATGACATCATGGTAAACACGCTGACATATGGCCCCTGGGACCCTTCTGCAGCTTTTAGTGTTGGCACTGTTTATTTCCAAAGCAAAGGAGCTCAGCCGTGGAAGTAAAAAAAAAAAAAAGGAAGAAAGCCACAGACGGACTTAAAGAGATAGAAGTAAAAGGAAAAGCCTCGCAGAGTGTGTGAGGAAATTAGGGGATGTCCATCCAGTAGCACCTAATCTAAACACACTGACGCTCTTGGCTCAGAAAAAAAAGACGCCCAAGAGTGGATCTCTGATAAGCCGTGTGCGGGGATCTCTTTGTAATGGACTCCTCCAAGCAGCATTTTCCAGTCTCTTTAGATAAGCGGGGAGGGAGACAAAGGGACGAGGCAGCTGGGATTGTGAAGACAAACAGGAAGCTTGAGTTTTTTTTACGGAGCAAGCAGCAAAATGGCAACACAAGGGGCATGAGTGGAAATTGTGCAAAATGGGCTCCCACTTGCAAAACTCCCCACTGACAGAATGATGAATTACATGCAGTTTTATGACAGCGGCCATGGGGTGGAGTGGCAACATGTCACAGGCATCACAGATATAGTCATAAGAAGAGCTGGCATGTCAGAGCTTCAGAGACAAATCAGAAGCAGCAAACGAAATCTATCTGGTCTTGGACTCAGATGTGAACCAAAACAAGAACCAGGACTATTTAATTCCCCCTCGCCTCCCATGAGATTTTTAAACTGGATCACATGCTGCATCACCTGCTCCATAAACCGGTGATTGAATGCGGGCCGGTCCCGCAGGAAGGCACTTGGCTTGTAGACATGCTGGGTGTGATTCCAGTTCACGTTTTCAACAGTGCGAGCCAGAGAAGTCCAGCAGGGTCTCCTAGGCACCATTACAGATCGGACTCATACAACAAATATGCAACATATGCAGGGATATGAAAATCTGTACTTTCACATAATGCGTACAGCACATAGCCAAACCCCAATACAAACATTTCCAGTATTAACTGTAAGAAAATAGCCAAATAGCCACATGATATCAAACCAGGGGAGCACTATCACCCTGATGTTCTCGTGTTTTACCCTGAAAAAATATACATATATAGAGAGAGAGGACACACACCAAGACACACTCAGATGCTCAAAAAAAGTGAACAAGATTTCTTTTAGCAGGTATTGCTCAACACAAGTGGGCTCTATTAACTCAAGCATGTGTCTTCAATCAAGCCTGCCTCCTTTAACTGAGAACATGGTTAAATCAAAGTCCAACTTCCTCTCACTCACACACTGAAACACACTCCAAAAACACCGCCAGCCTGTGATACACAAACTGACTCCGGTCCAAGCGATGATCCAACCATGTCGGGAAATATTACAGCTATGTGACTGATCTCCAGCTCTTATGTTGCTAACTGCTGAGGATAATAAATCTTATTTAGCTTGATGTAAACTTGGAAAATGCTGGTTTAAATTGAGATGATGGAACTTTTGGAGGATTGTGTCGACTTTGGCCACAAGTGAACTTTACAGGATATGGGCGATAAATGCGATCGCAGAGTCAGGGAAAAATCTAAGAGAAGCTCAGTAATGCAGTTATACAGCAAATTAAGTTAGTCAGGATGTAACAATCACTCAAGTCATGACGCCATACGGATCACGATTCTGGGTTCACAGTAAGATTTTTATAGATTTATGTTTGGGACTTTATTTTTAGAGACAGGACAGTGGATAGAGTCAGAAATCAGGGAAAGAGAGAGAGAGAGAGAGAGGGGAATGTCATTCAAGAAAGGAGCCACATGTCGGATTTTGAACTCAGGCCGCCCGCTCGGAGGACCACAGCCTTCAGACATGGGGCACGCACAAACCTCTAGGCTACCAGCCTCAGAGTAAAATTTTATCTGGATATTCTACGATTTTCTAATTTTCATGAAGAAATGCGATTGATATTAAATAATTATAATTTAAAAACAAACTCCAATTCTCTGAAAAGAAATTTGACAAAATATTCTATATTGTATAAAAATCCATTGTAATCAGTTTAAGTACGTATTAGCCTACTTTTTAATGACGCTGAACAAAATACTCCAAAAGCAGATACTGCCCTCTGCTGGTTCAAATATGATATTGCAATATATGTTTTTGTCTCATCAATTAAAATGTTTTTGGGGGAATTTTAATTGTTTTTTTGAATATCATTACATCGCTTCTAGTTAGCTAACACTAGCTAACATTAGCAATCACCGTCATATCAGCTCAATCATGGTTGGCAGCAGCAGTGCACTTGACTGTAATGACTTAAGCAATACCGTGCATGTTTTATTGCATGCATTACTTGCTCTTTCGACATTTTTTTTTTTTAAAGCGTGTGTTTAAATCGCTTTCTCCAAAGAACAAAGTTATCTCTCATACTCGGGGGTAATAAAAAAGGGTCAGTGTTTGTGTGTGTAGCAGCTCACCTGTCTTCCCAGGATTGCTGTTTATCAGTTCCTGGAGATGTCTGGCAACATTAGAGATGTGGTTCTGGAGGTTTTGACTACTTCCCTTCAGTCCTCCAATGTCTCGGGCCTGACCTCTAACTGTTGCATTCAGCTGGTTCACACAAGTCCACAACCCAGTGACGTGTTTATTCAGACCCTCTTTGATCCTTTTAAGGCTACCAGAGATAGGATCCAGCTTTCCGCATAAACTCTCCACGCTGACAATTCGGCTGTCGATGTGGGCGATCTCTTTTCCAAAGTCTGCCGTGTGTTCCCGGCAGTTTTCAGTCTCTGCTTTCACCTCCCTGGACAGCTGGCTCAGCCTGTCTCTCAGCTCGTGATTTTGAGTCTTTTGGAGCTCCAAAAGGTCCTCGACTTCCTGCTCGGCCCCAAGTTTAACCTGATCCCACGTCGTGTTGAGGCTCTGGATCTTCTGAGATTGCTGGTGGGCTACATCTGATAGCGCGTCCTCCAGCCTACCCATGTGTCCTTTCAGACCATTTAACTCACCGTGTACCTCATCGATGCTTGTGCTATAGTTAAACAGTTTCCCCTCAATGGCTTTAAGGCCGTTTATATTAGCTTCAAGACCGATCTCCAAAGCATCTACAGCTGTTCTGCAGCCCTGCAAGTCTTGTTCAATGTTCTCTACAACAGTCAAATTAGCGTTGCACTCCTTTGAGCACAGCTCGTCCAAGACATCGAAGCGATTCTCCAGAGTTTGAAAGGCGCCCTTTAGAGATTTAATGTCCCCATGTAGATTGTCTTGCCTCTCTGGCTGGCTGTCAGTTGAGGAGTTGACAAACAGGGTGGCCAGTCTGTCTTCCATGGAGGCCAGCTTGTTTTCCATAGTCTCCCGAAGGTCTTTGAACACTTTCCCCTGATCGATCTTTAGCTTCTCCTCCACTAAAAGGCACTGGGACACAACTGCCTTCTCAGATGAGTTCAGACGGATCTCGAGGTTCTCCACATGAGCCAGAAAAGGGTCATGTTCACGGTTAACTGCATTAACCATCTTGGTCGTGAGGTCCTGGATCTCACCGCGGAGGTCAGTTTCCTTTGAGTCCATGAGCTCGGCCAGGCTGAGGTAGTTGGCTTCTTGTCCGTCGCACTGCTCCCGAACTGACAGGATTTTATAATCGCAAGAGTTCTTCAAGTCTGCCAGTTTGATTTCCATGCCCTCCATTAACTCCTCCCTCAGGGCACTGATCTTCTGGTCCAGGTAGGCTCGCAGATCTGCATCACTGGTTGGAGGGGCAGGAGTGTGTGTGGGCAGGTGATTCCGGGCAGCCTCCATTAATAGATTAATTTGTCCGTCATGGTGGTTAACACGGCCGAGCAGGTCATCCAGGGTGTTCCTCTTGGACTCCAGATCCTGTGACACCTGGCTGATCTTGTTCATGACCTCATCAATTGCTGGCGGATCGCGCTCAAAGGAGAAATCCTGCACCTGAATGGTTTGGGCCTCCTCCCCCCTCGCGCTGGCGGGCAGTTTGTAGTCATTCATCAGTGTCACAAACATTTTACTGGCATCCTCTTGGAAGTCCAGTCTCAAACTGGATGACATGTCTGTCATTCTTGCCTGCATGTCAAGAACCATCTGGGAGAGCCTCTGAACCTCGTCCTCCAGGTGTTGTCCATTTTGCAGTCCTCCATGACCCTCCAGTGGTCTGTGACCTGTCTGACCTCCAAACTGCCTCTCCCCTCCCCATGGATGGTTCCTCTGGCTATCGGTTCGCTGTGATGGCGCTTTAGGGAAAAATAAAAATGAGGGTTGGGTAACAACATTGTTAATGTACATTTCCTGACATTTTTCCAGCAGTTACATACTTGTTTAAGTCTGTTTATGCTACATTTCTTTATGTACAATCTTGTCTTTCACCTTGAGGGACTGGAATATGTCCTGAAGCGGAGGGAGCATACGGCATGCGCTCTACTTGGAGCAGCTTCATGTCCTTCACCTCCATGCAGTCGTGTCCCTGGTAACCCGGGCAACACCTCCACTCCAGCTCTGTAACAGTCTTGTATGCGATCTTATACATAGGTCTGAAGTGAGTCCGATATCTGGAAGCATTTAACACATTGTGGACATGAGAAACCGCAGATGCTTTACAGTGTTTTGGTTTGTGATGTGATGTCAATAGATAGTTAATGTTAGACATTGCACAACCCTCCCTGTAAACTTGCAATCACAGCACAATAAATAATTAGTCTGTTGACATCTATGACCAATAAACACCAGTCACAGTCGCAAGTAATGAATTATGCCGCCGGCAGGATGCAGCTTAAGATTTTCCACCACTTCCCCTCATGAGGACACTGTTGACCCACATGGCTATACCACCCAAAGATTAACTCTCAAGTGTTTTGAGACAGTGAAGACAAACAAAAGCAGAACAGAGTCTGAGTTTACCTACCAAGGAGACTCAACACAGATCCCTGAATGAAACAGCTTTATAAGATCAGTTTTAAGGATTTTTCTTAAAATAAATCTCTTTTGTGTCAAGGCCAGACATTTTAAGAAAAGAAAAAACGAAGAAAAAGGAACATTAGTGCGTTTAATTAGAATGAAATAGCACCACAGAACCACTAGACCCATACAAATCAATGTCTTTTCATATTATAATCTTTGTTAACCAAAGCGGAAATACAAATTAAAGTTTACAAAGTAAGACAGAGATGAAAAGATTAAGAACACATGCAAGAATAGAAGTGAATCTAAAAGGAACAGCTGCTTCCTCTCAAACTTAATTCCTTCTAGACATGTAATGTCATGTAGACATGTAGACAATGTAATATGCGTTTTTTGGTCAGTATGATAATAAAAAAAGTACTTTGATTTAGTTAAGAATACCAAACAAAGACTAAGAATACCCACAGTGCACCCGTTTTCCTAGATTTGGGGGGACTTACATCACTTCTGTGGCACAGTTTGGCAGCTCCGGTGGACACGGTAAAGCCTCCGGCTGCACGAAACTCTCCGTGCCTCCCACCACGGCACAGGTGACGTTCTTGTGCACAACATAGGCGCACCAGTTTCTGCAGAAAAATCATCGATTATTTAGTCCTGATGTAGAGAGCTCCGGTGCGTACTCACTGCGGAGTACTTTTACGCAATGGAAAACATTTACGCACCGTAAAGTACGTCACAGTAATGAAATCATTAAAGTGTTATGTTACTAATTCAAACTATAGACACATAGTAGGCCTACTCACTTGTTTCTCTGTCGCGTTTCGGAGCCTGAGTACGCGTTGCCTTGGAGCATGCTATAATGGAAAGGTGTCCCACTGATAGAAGTAAAAGTTATTAAAAAGTGAAGGAGTTGCAGTCCGCATAGTACGCGCTTCATTGTTGACTTAAATTGTAAATATCCTCCCGTATCACTCAGTCAAGAAGCTCTGTGATCCACAGATCAGTGAAGGCACCTCGGGTTGTTCCTTGTCGACGCAGCAAAGACCTGACATGCTCCCTCCTGCGTCCACAGTGTGACGTTTTGGTAACCCCTCCAATACTAACAGATGCTCTTTCTTTTCTTTTTCCCTCCCTCAGATCACACAAACCGCAGCTCATACCAAGTCTCATTTTGCATCCAGAAACACAATATCACAGGCCTGCAACATTTCCGGAGGCATAAATCGGGATAATGATTGTCTTTGTTTCGAAAAGGCACCGTAATTATCTCTTGCGTAAAAATGTGAAAGCTTGTCACGTTTCTGTCTGGCCAGAATCTTCATTACCCACATTTTTTTTCTCTCCCTATTTCTGTTGTTCATTGAGATTTTTATTGAGTAGAAATAAAGACACAGGCAAAGGGATGACAATGAATATGTATTTTCTGATTTGGAAACATTCCAGACATTCGCTCAGGTTATTAAACAGAAAAATCGGTTGATTGATGAGTACAAAATATAATGCAGCATATTTACATAATAAAAATGAATAATTCCAACATAAAGGCTCAAATATAAAAAAAAAATAAAAGACTTCACTAAACACATTTTCACCAGCTATGAGGCTGGCTTTCCTCTCTTTGTATGAATCCCCGATGGCTCACCAGCACCAGGACGTTTCACCGGTCCTAATCGTGAAGACTCTGGAAGATGAAAACAAACCATTATGAACCAACTCTACTGAAATAATAATAATTAAACAAAAATAATATTTTATGCCTTTACTTCCATGAACAAACATACCAATTTGTCTGTTGATCTCGTCAAGTTCTTTGATTTTCTCGTCCATGTCTTGTTTCTGTTTCAGCACCTCAGGGGACTTCTGTTTGTTTGATTGGTCTTGAAAATCCTTTTCGGCTTTATCCCTCTTCTGCACAACTATCCAATACTGACGGAGGAGCTCTGTTGACATGACAGGAATTAATGTGTACAATTACCACAATGTTTATAAAAAAAAAAAGGGCAAAATAATGTAATTTAAAGCACGACTAATGAGAGACATCACCTATTTGTTCCTTAAGAGTGAAATACTCCTGTGGGAGGGGGGCTCCAAAAACGTCTGGCAAGTTCGAGGGGGCACTGTTCTGTGAGCCTCCAAACTTGCCCCTACCACTTATCCTGTCCCCCTGCCTGGTCAGGATGGTGGGACATTGTGACCCACCCTGCACCACCTGGAATCAAAGTCACATTTAGAGGAAAAATGATCATCTGCCCAGTTAGTCTATGGAACGGCTCAGCGTCACTCACCATCTCTCTGTAGTGGTTTCCAGAGTCCAGGTCATCGATCAGAATAGTATTTGCGAGGAAGTTTTTAAACACTGCAAAGGAAGTAGCAGAAGGAAACCTTCAGAGCTGTTCTGACAAGTTGACGTAAACTTCTACAATCACAGCGCCCTATACGACTTTCACACATGAAACATACACATTCCAAACTACAGGAAATACCTAAATTAACATCCATTTAAGGCGCTAAGAGGCCCGATTTCTGTTCCAGTGATGGGCCCCCTGGGTGAGGAACCCTCTCCCCCCCCCACCACTGTGAGATTTAGTTCCAGGTGGAACCATTTACCAGGGTCTCAACAGGAGTTGTGAAAAATGAAGAAAAAAAATACAAAACACAAAATGACCTGGGAAGCTTCTAGAAAACCACAGACACCTTTAATGGGCCTGTACTGTACACCTGCAATGAAAAACAAACAGTCAGGGTTACACTTCGAGGCCTCTCACCAGTCGCACAGCTCTGATGGTGTTGGTCACTAGGGTACTTGAGGAGATCTCTGGCGAACACTGGGTTCCCACGGGGCTCAAAGAGAAGACGGCCGTTTCTTAAGTGTGGCAGCGGCCTGAAAGCAATTAAAATCTTAGTGAAAAGAGGGCAGAAATCATCCAAAACTTTGTTCCTACAGTCGCAAACTTGTTAAAATTGATTGTTGTATTAAGTCTAAAAGATGTAGCTCCTAACCAAGAATCCAAAACAGTGTACTCTGTTTTCAGTTCCAGGCAGCCAATGAATACCAATTATTTCAGTGTGAATCTTAAATAATCGATCACAACTCTTGAGATACATGTGCACTGCACATCAAGTCTGCATAGTATGTTTAACAGAGCTGCAGCTGACTCTTTAACCAGTACATCACTTAAAGTTATTCTGTGTATTTTTCATAATATGTGAACTTTAAAGTTATTTAGTTTATTTCGATTTAAAAGAGTCGTTACACAATTTTCTAACATTAAATCTCAATCAATATCGACTGTCAGTGTTTGTAATTGTGTACTTTAAAGTTCACATATTATGAAAAAATACACAATTACATTACTAATGTGTCCCTAGTCTGCCTACAAACCCCACAATGATGAGAAAAGTCCACCCTCTCTGTCTTTTGCCTGCTCCACTTTTCAGAAAATGTGTGCTCAAACAGGCCGTTTGGAGATTTTCCCTTCATGACATCACAAAGGGCAGTAACCCCTCCCCCAGATGGGTGACACTCCCACAGCTAGGTGTTTGTTCTGCCCTCTGAGTCTGCCTTCTCACCGTAAACAATAGGCCATGGAGTGAGAAAGCCTGAGACACCCAAGCCCTTCCAGAGAGGGGGCGTGGTCAGACACAGCTCATTTACATTTAAAGGTACAGACACAGAAACAGCCTGATCAAATACAGGATCAGAGTGGATTTAGAACAAGAAACTTCACACACATGTTTTGGGAAGCTCTGAGACTTATTTACACTGTTTGAAGAGGAGGAGGATATGTCACCTTTAAACCAAACAGAACTGTGTTTACAACATTTTAAAGCATTACATCTGAACTTTTTTTGATGTAATGAGGATGAAAACTAAAAATGTTTTTGTGGTGTGAAAGCTCGACTTCACTTATTTCTCCAACTGTCAGAGGAAGAAGGAAGTGCTGTAAGATCTTTAAATTACAGTTGCTGGGGTGGGAGATTAAAAACACTATAATCAAGGACACAAAGTAATCTCAACAGGAAAGCTACTCGGGCACCAACAGCACTGCTGAAGTAAATAATGGTTTAAACTGCAGGAATCCAACAGAGAACTTTTCATAGTCCCTAAAGACGACTGACACAGACGGCGTACCCGTTGACTTGTGCCACGTATACACTGGTGAGGGGCAAGACCTCCTGCTGTCCTTGGGTGTTATGATAGATCCTCTGTGCTGCTTCCCTGGTTTTAGTAACGACACATCTCATGTCGCCTCTGAGGTGCCAGGAGATGACCCTCGCTTCTGAGTCGTCACTTATAAAAGCCAGGTGACCAACCTGCACACAAAAGGTAGAGGATTACACTTTCACAGATTTGGTAAAAGTGATCTACCAACTCATTGCAAACTCACAGCTAACACAATGTTTCCTGACACTCTTATTTTGAAAAGCTAATCGGATGTAAAAGCTCTTCTTTCCAAAGACTTGACAGACCATTCCCAAAACATCCGGCAGCTCCTTGAACTGATCCCGGTGGGGGTAGACTCTTCTGGGCGTGTTGAAGATCCTCTCCACTTCTTTGTTTTTTTCTACAATCAGTCTGCCAATACTTTGCAACTACAGAGAATGAAAAAAAGAAAAGGAAATATCAATACCCCAATGAAAATACAGAAACGAGACAATCGTCAAAATCGTGCAGCTAGAACAAACTTCTTACGGTAACATGTTGTGCTGATATCACTCGGCTGTTGATCAGCTTCTTTCTCTGCTCGGCCTCTTTTTTACATGTATCCAGCCATTGATCTACAAAAAAAAATAAAAAATCCATGCAATTGGACAGTTTCAAACAATCATCATCAGAAACAAAATGAGCACTGTCACAATAAGATCTCGGTTTTGTCCCTCCTGACATTTCCTGTATTGATCAAAATGAGCCTGTAACACCAAGCTTCAAATGTTTAACACATTTATTTACTTCGTCTTTGAATATTGCACAGTGGCTTTGGAATATGTAACATTAAAGAGTCTTTACATGGTATCAATCATTGCTCTCCTTTTGCCTGTTAGCACAGGAAGAAGACATGCATAGGCATTAGATCAGGTTGAACGTAAAAATAAGACAAAAAGAGGATATAATATCTTACCGTTCAACATAGGAAGGAGAGTGTCATATTTTGTAAAGATTGTTTTATATACATCGATTGCTTTATTGAGATCAACTGTCTTCTTGGACAGCTCAGACATCTTTCTTTGGTTCTCAGCATCTGAAAAGTCAACAGATAAACGATGTTGGAAGTGTGAGTCCAAGCAAAGAAAGGAAACATTTAAACAGGTTCAAAAACTTGTTTTCTTTAACATAACAACATAAAGCTACTTTTTAACCAGGAAATGTATAACATCAAACAATTGATGGCAGTTTTTTTTTATTTTAACAAGAAACTGGTGCAGAGGGTCTGGGAGATAACGTGGATAGGGACAACTCGAGGAGCATTATTTTTCTCTCTTAGCGATGGAACTAAGCAGAATCTTTGGCGTGCATTATGATCTAGCTTTAAGTTGACATTTGACCATCTTGTCTTCATTATATATCTTGTGTTTGATAACTGCATTTGAGGGATCAACCCAATAAATGCGTATATCTAAATCTGTCTATCTCTACAGATCCAACATAGATCTAAGAAAGATATTGGCCAATATATCTGTATTCGTTTTTTTACTTCGAAAATATCGATAGCGGTATCGGTTACATAAATCTCATATTGGTCGGTGAATCAAACTCAATCTTCTGCTATTCGCAGTGGGAATTTTGTTCATAAAAATGAACAATTTCAAAGAAAAAAAATATATGGCGCAATATGTGGATCCATATGGATGTAATGTGTCTGGAATGATCTTAGAACTAATCTATGAACAACATTTTTAATGCTGTAAAATAAGTTCTCATAACTATCTAGGTACTGACAGAAAAGGTGAAAAATGTCATCAGGAAACCAGAGAAACTAAAACTTGATGCAGGACTCGTTCCCACTTCATCACTCCGTCAATAGTAAAAAGAAAATCAAACTAAGGTTGCATATATTTACTCCTCAGCTTCCAATCACACGTTCAATATGAGTCACATCTCAGTTTCAACCTTTAGCATGTTGTCTTGCTTTTTCAATCAAATATGGGGTTTCAACATATTGTTTTTATAATTTTTTTAATTTCATACAATGTCCCATCCTTATTAGAAATGGGTGTATATATTGCTGTACTTCATATCATACCATTAAAAAAATGGAAGGGGAGCGTGAAGGGAGTCAGGGGAACCGACTGCACATCAGGCTCAAAGAGGAGCGTGTATGAATTGCCGTTGTATCCCGGACTGTTCTCCATGATAGTCAGCCTCTGTGCAGAGAAATACATGTATGTTATCATGGGTGACTCAAATAAAAAACTGTGCAGCGTCCCGAGACAAATGCTCACTCACATCAATGTGGGCTTTTCCATCCACCAAGCTGATCACACAGCGGCTAGCTTTGCCATCAAACCGCGGGAGGTTTCTGCGTCTTTCTGCATTCTGCGAGTCCCTTATAGAAACAAGCACTTCTCCATTCAGGTTCTGCCCCGCTGGGTTTCCATATGAATCCTGTAAATCAGTCAGAACTCATATCAGTGAGGCTAAATATCTGCAGATTAAAAAAAAACAAAGATGCCTTAAAATGTGATATTTTTTTTTTGGTGCATTCAGTAAAAATTGATACAATCTCACCATTACAAAGAGAGTCAGATTCTGCACCAAGGTCCGGCTGGAGATGTCTTTACTGTAGGAAACTACCGGGGGTGTTGGCTGAGCCTTGGGCCCCAGTTTGACGGGCTGATTGGCCTCCACTTTTATCTTCATCTAGGAGAAAAAGTCCTGAGATCAGTCCGGATTATGATTTACAAACCAGCAATGACTCACTGAAAAATCACTGTCCAGTGATAGTGAGACTCTTCATACGCTTTTTACATTGAAGGAAACCCATTTTGGATTTAAAGGAATGTTTCCAAGATTTCTGTTGAACCAACCTCAGGGCTGTACAGGACTTTTTCTCTCCCCAGACGCAGAGAAAACTGAATGGTGTACTCTCCGATAGGTTGTGGTATGTCTTTATCTCTGCAGTGACAGAAAACAAAATAAGTGGCAACATTTTGGCTTGGTCTGACTATAAAAAGTTTACTTACCATTTTTTTTCATTTACCATACAGTAGAAACAAAAGACTCAAAGCTCACTTTAAGACCTCAATATTGTACAGTGGAGGGAGATAGAGACTTGATGTCCATATTTAAATAGTAAGAGTAAACAAAATGTGCCTACCAGCACCTATAAAAAGGTCAGTAACTAACACGCAACATCCTGTTTGTTTACTCAAGAACAAAAAACTACTTTTAAAAGTAGAAATGTTTAAGGGGAGTTATGTGCAATGTTTGATTTTCTTCTTATGTATCAATCTTCTTGTCAAACACTCAGAGTTATGTAAATATCCCAAACTGTAAACATGTCCTCCTCTAGACTTCCTGTAGAGAGAAAAGTAGTTTAAAAGTATTTTACCTGAAGTGAAAGCAGTCTTTGTTTTCATTCTCCATGGGCTTACTACACTTCAGCTCGGTGGCCTAGATCAGAGACGTAGAAGCATATAACTCAGTAAAGAACATTTCATTTTGTGACAGTCCCTCAGTATTGCTGTTTTCACATCTGCACGCCGAAACAAACTAAATGACCCCTCACTCAATCACTTCTGGGTCACTTCCTGCATTTGGTACATTCACTTTCCGATCTTGATTCTGTCATTTGTTTATTTGTTTGGGGACTGGTAAAAGTGTTTCACATCTTGTAATTTTGTTTTATAAAGTGTAAAAATGTTTTTCAAAATGTAAATTTGTCTACAATTTTGGTTTTTTTTCTTCACACTTTGTAATTTTGCTTTGCACTTCCCAGCCATCGTGCAAATCACTGATAAGGCCTGACTCTTCTTTGCCCGCCATCTTGGATTTCTTGTAAACATTACAAGCGCAGCATCTTTTTTATGTCACGTCTTATGTAACTTCACGCTGCGAGGGACAAATGTGCGGATAACAACTCACATTAAAATTGACAGGGGCAGGCTGTCCTGACATGTTCAACCAGATTTCAGGAGTGCATATGTGAAAACCAGTTTAGTCAGTCCGTTAGTCACCGTTTGAGGAGGTATCCCTCCTGATGACGCCCCTTTCCACAGCAGCATGGACGCAGCAGCGGGGTTAAAAGTCGTCATTTGGCTTCCATCCTCAGACTCCACGGTCACAGCAAAAGCTGAACAAACAAAATATTAAATGCCAGAAAGCTTCACAGAATCAGGAAATAAGGATAAAATAGAGATGCAAACCTGTGAATTTTCCCCCAGCAGTAAACTTTGCAGCTGTATCATACTGCACTGACAGCCTGACAGGCTTGTGGGGATCAGGGATGACGATAAGGTTTACTGATGGACCAGGGATGGGTTTTTTGTTGAAGAAGCCCATAAACTCCAGCTGATAGTACCCCCTAGTGGAACAACAGGGTAACAACACACCAGCTAGTGACAGGTGAGGCATGAATAGGAAATGTGGACATCACATGATTCATTTGCTTATTTAGGACATTGTTATTAACCCATTATGGTAAATATTATGAAGGGACACTCACTTTGGTCCGCTCACCCTGTTCACAGTGAAAGACACTGTCCCTTTGGCGTTCACAGGCATTGATGCAACAGGTGACATCACCTACAGCAAGATGATGACATCACATTCCTACAGTCAGATCAATGTATGCTGTTCCTGTGTTTACTGCTCTTACTGACCTCTTTAACAGAATAACTGGAGCAGGGTTAAATGTCAGATGTCAGACCTTGAGTGCCGGGGGTGAAGACCTCAGCTCTACAGAAACCCTCTGGTCCGGACAGGGGTTCCCCCACTCGTCATACAGTTGAATGACGAAGGGTGTAGCGATGCCATTATCATTGAACAACTGCAAAGGCTAAGAGATATACAAAAACAAATGGTGCATTCATTTTTTTTCTGCTGAATAGTAAAAGTACATAAAGGTAATATTCAGAGACATGAAATGAGGGGAGAGAGATGGGACAGGACATGCAGCAGAGCTCCTCAGCTTGACTCAAACTAGACAGGATGTGATGACATCATCTATGTTTGGACCCCCCCCCCCCACTCAGTAAAACATATTCTCTTACCATTTCTGGCCCACTGACTAGTTCCAGCTTTGCAGGGTCTCCATTTGTCATCTTAACTATGACTCGCACCTCAAAGCTCATGTAGGTGAAGCAAAGCTCTCTGGCGCCCAGAGACCCAGACTGAAACCTCACCCCTGTCACGAGCACTGAGCTGCTGCTCTCCTACAGTCAAAACACAGAGTCAGAAGTTAAAGATCTACCCCCTTAAAAAAGACCCTGCTGGAGGAGTTTCTGGCAAATACCAGAAACTCTTTTTCTCCACATGTCAGGGGCTCCGTACTCAACTCTCAAATAACGCACACATATCCTGCTTTTCTTTTTAAGGAGCCAAATTTGTGAGATAAAGGTGAGGAGATAGTTTCAAACTAATCAGGAATATAAGGAGGACTTATCTTAATGCCAAACATTTTAACTTTTTTATTAACAAATTGAACTTTTTGAAGAAAGCTTTCTTAATTTATAGTCAAGTTTTGAATCCGCTTTGTTTATCTCTTTTCCCACCTCAAATACAAAGTTAATGGCCGATTGGTCCAGACCCTCTGCTTCCACCTTCATGTGGTCCACACAGGTGGGGGTTAGTGTTGGGGTAACATTATCATACTGGTCCAGAAGCTCCAAGGCTGTGAAAGGAAAAACAAGAGCTCAAACCAGTGTGCAACATTTACTCTAAAAAACTAAATAACAATTGCAGGTTGTTACTCACTGATTCCAGACATGGTTTCCCCCAGCTTCACTGGGTTTTTTGTTGGCAGAGTCACTTTCATCTTTGATGGTTCATCAGGGTGAGGTCTTAAAACATAACGAGTAAGAAAGTACACTTAAAAGAGTAAAAACTGTAAGCCTGACATAGAAACACAACTTGTCCTTTCTACCTATTAAAGGAGCTGAGAGGCAACCTGCTGTAGCTTCATATAACATATACAAACTACCACGAAGAGTATCTTTCTTCTCAATTAACTTATCTTATTAAACAGAATAAACAAATAGAACTATTAGGCCCCGTGTCCACCTAGTGTTTTTTTTTCAGAGTACCAGCGTCTTCTTTCAGTTGTTTTCAATGGTCAGCGAGAGTTTGCAGCAGCAGGCGGACGCCCAAAGAAAAAGTGCAGCGCCCAGCCTCTTTTTTTCCGAGCGCTCTGCCTTTTTTGTACAGCTCCAAGCACTCAAGTTGAAAATCATTAAACTTTTCAGAGAGGAGCTGCTGGCATCATTGGCGCTCTTAATGTATATTATTCCCCACATTTTTGCCGCTTATAGATCGTGTCCCGTACCCATATCATCTTCGCCATGTGTCTGCTGGGGTCAAAACAATCTCAAATGAAAAACATGCAGTAAAAAGCAACGGAGAAATGTCCATCATATAGCGGTTGTTGTCAACAGACTGTTGTCATGGAGACAGGACGGTCGTGCAGCACTTTTCTTCTTAGTGCACAAACGCTTCTTGCTAACACTCCAGAGCGCACAGCCAGCACATTTCTGCCCGGAAGGATCGCTAGGTCGACACGGGGCCTTACTCAAACTTTCAAATGCGGAGTTAAAGCTTTGAGTCTGGTAAGTGCCTTACGTGATGTAAAAAGAGAAGGACACACTCTGGTCTTGGTAGGACACCTGGTAGCGTTGCTCTCTATGTGCCTGTGTGGGCACCTGTAAGTCGGGCAGCCTCCCCTGGAGCAGATCTTCCAGATTTTCATCTGCAGTCCAGGTAACCTTCGATACAGGCAAAGTGAAAATGAAACTACAGTTACAGTGGGGGTGGATTTTAATTATGAGGACTTGTAAAAGTCAGATTTAATGCATGGGTTGATTTCTCATCACACACCCAAACAGCTCTGACTTAAGAACACAAAAGCACAAACACATAACAAGGAAACAGTTAATCATGACTTTGAGACACACCTTGATCTTTGAGGCTATTTCTGGAGAGAGAGATACCTCTCTACCCGCTTCATCAAACAGCTTGAAGAACAGGTTCTCCAACGAGCTTCCAGCCAACCACTCGATCTTTTCATAGTTCTTTAGCACCAGATTCTCATCGTCCACACTGCCGAGCTCCATCCTCAAGACTCTTCTGCTGGGGACCACCTTCAGCTCCCTCACCACCGTCGCAATGTTCTTCTTATTCTTTTGAGAAAGCAAGGAGACACCAAGACAGAAGATGTCATTAAGATATGTTCCACTAAACAGAGACATGCACGACAGTCTTGGCTGGCTAACTGTTATACTTAAGTCCCCCTATGCTTTGGAACATTTTGTCAGAACTTTACTTGTGACACACGTTTTTAGATGAAAGATGATTCTCTCAGTTTGCACAAAGTAATTATCCAACAAGATGTGCAGCAGAGAAAAGGTTTGTACTACCTGAAGTGAAAACAGGAAGGAAGGAGAGTTTTTCTCTGTCCTTGTTGCTTCACTTACAGGTATCTGAAACTCAGCCTTGAGCATCTGTGGTTCTCCATGGATTATTTTCAGATTTATGGGCTCAGTCTCAAGCTGCCCAGCTCCTGTGCTGCTGCAGTCTATTGCCTTGAATGGAAGCCCATCAACCTGACACACACACACACACACACACACACACACACACACACACACACACACACACACACACACACACACACACACACACACACACACACACACACACACACACACACACACACACACACACACACACACACACACACACACACACACACACACACACACACACACACACACACACACACACACACACACACACACACACACACGACGAGGATTAGTCAACAAAGGTGAATTATTTACAAATAATCTCACACAGTATACGACTGGATTTAAAGGCTGACGAGGTGTATTTGGTGGGCATAGAAAGATAAGCGTACTTCCTTAAAGGTACAAGGTGGAATTCTGATGAAATCCTTTTTTCTTAAAAACACTGGCGGCTCTTAAATAGTGCAATCAGACGATCAGAATCCTGTTGCCTGCCGTTTGTACTTGTGCGTAAAGTGAGTTTATTTGTCACCAGCCACCGGCACCTCAGCAGTGCTACTATCAGACCAATTTCCAGGTTTGGTCAACACTGGGACTTGAACTGGGGACCCTCCAGTTCCCAACATAAACTAAATTCTGCATGCAGAGGGTGCTGAGGGTCTTCCAAGATGGCCTTTGTCTTCTGAGTGGCTCTTACTTGAAAAATATGACCAAGATCATTCAAGACAATGCTGAGGTTACCAAACCAGCAGATCATCACAATGTTGAGGATGACTAAGAAGGCTTTAATTGAGGATTTGAAAGGTCATCCCTGGGTGGTTCCCTTTATCTGGTAAACAGGACGAACTTGTGTGCAAATGTACAATACAATCTTGAGGGATGGGCATCAACTTGTTGAACTATATCAGTTCGACTACTGCTGAAGTATATTCTCAGCATGTCTGCCTTCCTACGGGTTTGTCTGAGCAGTAGACAGATTTCACAGGTCAACAAGTCCAACACAACTGATGACTTCACAGCAGAGAAACACACTTACCTTACATTGAACGATCTGTTTTGGGTAAGCAGTGATGTTTCCTGCCTCATCGTGAACTTCTACATTAAACTTGACGGTGTCTCCGTTCTCTACTGTGACCGGCTCGTCTTCTGGTTTCACATGGAGAGAATGCGGCTTGCCTGAAATGCAAAATCAAGCAGCTGATAAACTATTCAGTCTTTTAGGACGGTTACTTACCCATAAATGATGGAACAAGTCATTGGTGTGGTTCTTGTTTGTCTCTTGTTGTTATGTCTCTTAAGGCTGCCTGTCTGTCCACACTAAAGGATTTATTTGTAAAAGTCAGGGTCGACCTTCACAATACTGTCTCTGCAAGATACACTGTATTTAACTGAGATAGCACCAACAACCAAAATGTATCGCTAGGCAGAACAACAGTTGTCTTAAACGTTTAGCATTTAGCTCAAAAAGCTCCTCGTATCCATTAATCAATGTTTTCCACTGTTGCTTGCCAGTTGACCATTGAAGTTCTTGTTCACGTCTCAAATTACAACTATTTAAAGCATTAAATCAATCAAGGTCAATGATGGGAAAATATGTACTGCACCGTTCGTGCTTACCAATTTTTCTACATTTATATAAAGCCCAATCTTACCGGGAAGAGGACTGATCTTGATCATCTGTGTGTCTTCTTTCAGGCCAGGCAGGGTCACGTTGAGGTCGTATGTCTGCAACATAAGAAGATGGACATAAAATCAAAGGGAAACCAGGCGTTATCTCTTTGGTAAAATGGGCTTTTTATAGCACTTTTTTAGTCCTCTGACTACTCAAACATCGCGGGTCACACCTACAGAGGCAGAGGCTGCTATGTAAAGTGTCAACCAGAAGTAACTAATCCCATTCACACACATTTATACGTCGCCGACAAAGCAGCAGGAGCATCTCGGGGTTAAGTGTCTTGCCCAAGAAGAAGGCTGCAGGAGTTGGGGATCGAACCCCCGACCTAATGTCTCCTGAACGTACGAACCTTTATCTGTTGGTAATCTTGAACTTTTCCTCTGGCTCTGACACCTTTGATGGTGAACGTGGACCCTCGGGTGTCTGTTTTTTCAAAACTCAGTTCCAGCTCACTGAACAATAATAAACGATAATGATGTTAATGGAGTGAATAACAGAGAGACTTATGTTACTTTTATTCATGTGTCCGCTTCACAAAGATCCATATCTACTTATACATACGAAATGTTTTGAAACAACAGGAAATGTTTGGTGACTGACCTGCATTTGAGAACAGGTTTGAGATCAGGAGGGGGACGGGTTGAGTGGTCATAAGCATCTTTTATCTGCAGAGGAATGTCGAACGGCACTCCCACATGAATGGTGGGACTCATTGATGCACCGATGACAAATTTCTGAGCAATTCCCTCTGAGAAAGATAAACATCAGAACAAACAAGTTTATGATTGGAGCACTGAAAACACATGATCAACATCAAGAGAATATTTCTGTGGTTTTCTCGACCTGTGATACTGAAACTGAGTTTGTAGCTTGGAAGCTCTTTGTCTCCGATAACCGTCTTATTGTTCTCCTGTATCATAGAGGACAGAGTCAGAGTATACTTCCCCAGCACAGTCAGACCCGCTGCAAAAGAAAAGATTTTTGCTAATTTGCTGACAGAAATCGGGGCATTTGAAGTATAATCATGAATAATTAAGTTGACAAATAAAAATACAAGTACCATTTTTCTTGAACCAGAAAGCCCATTTTAGAGAATAACGGGCAACGAAAGTCACGTCATCGTCACTGTCTGCAGAGGCAAAGAGAGTTTACAACAACAAACACTGTTTAAAAAAAACTGCATTTCAAGAAGCTAAACAACAAATAAAAGCACGAGAACAAAGCAGAGCTGGAAACATGGTTAGTATGAGGACAATTAAAGACTTTAAAGGAGCACTCTGTAAGATAACTTCTGAATGAAAAGATGAAGTGACCTTACTTTATGATTAGACATAAAGGAAAAGTCAAATCAGCAGACCCAGTTATCAAACCAACAGGTGTTGCAGCGATGGAAGTGGGCAAGAGAAGTGGTTCAGATAGAAGTGATTGAGAGAGGTTAGAACGCAGAAAGGTTTACAGACCGATGCAGAGCTGGATAAACACTGAAGCGTCAGTGTCCACCACATGGTGACCTGCGTGAGCATCGACTCTAGAGAGGAGGGGGCGGGGGGGAGACAGCTCTCTACAATGTTTAGAATTTAGACTGCAGTACCCATTTCAAACAGTAGGTGTCAGACTTACATATTGCTCCTTTAAGGCTTCACAGAAGTGTGTTTCTTGAATCTTACCTTCGCGGACTATTTTGAGCTGGATAACCAGGGTTTTTCCAGGTCCTTGTTCCCCTTTTGGCATCCTGGCCATCGACACTCCGTTCTTGTCGAGAATTTCAACTTTGAGTGGTCCTAGAACGGTAGACAAGTAAAAAAAACATAAAGTTTGCCGTTCTTGCTCCTTTAGAGAAGAACATTTTATCAAATGTTTGCCCACCAAACATCAGTATGCATCAAATGATGCAGCTTTTTACCTAACTGGGTCCCTGCTGGGTATCCTGTATTCTGCTTCCAGGGATTACCTTCAGGCCACTCCACTCTGAGTTTATCTGGAAGCCTGGAACATACACATGCCATTTACTACAACTGGTCATTCTTATACGGATTAACTACAATGTACAGGACAAGGAGTCAAGGTAAAAACTACTGAATCACATCAGAAAACTGGGAGATTTGAAATGGATTGTTGAGTCCAAACTATAAGCTTGCAGTAAGAGAGCACTTTCTTTCAAAGCTAACTCACTTGGCAGAGTCACTTTCAATGTGTTTCAAGATGGCTTCTTCGGTGGCTGTCTTGTCTATCTTGGAAATGGAGATGATCTTGTTCTTATCGTGAAGTGCTTTTGGTTCCTGGGAAACAGGTTTAAGTCATTCTCATAATACATATACTGAAGAAAACATACTAAAAAAGCCCCCACATGTCCAACCTGAACTGTTGGCAGTAACAGGCAAGGTTTACATCAAAGTGTACACTTTAAAAGTTGTAAGACACAATCACTATTTCTTTAATCATGATTTAACAAATGTGGTTAACTTCATTTACACGGTATATACATGTTTCCAAATTGACATATGAAAGAAAGGTGATTTTAGATCATGCCTCCTTTAATGAGAGCTCTACCTCACTTACAGTTAAGTGAGTGATATTATAAAGCTATGCTTAAAGGTTCAATATGTAAGATATCTACTGACTGAAATGATAAAGCAACCTTACTATATGATCAGACATTAAGGAAACATGCTGTGTTGAAGTGCTGGCTTCTCTGACAACAATGCAGCAGCCAGTATGTCCTCCTTCTAACTTTAAATTCTGGTCCTGAATGCTCTGGATTTGTTTGGACCAGAGAAGGTAGGCGGTTTTAAGGCAACCCCCAACACGGCTGTTTTAGACGCCCCTCGGTTTGCCGGATATGAGACCAGTTATCAGGTCAAACCAACAGGTGTTGCAGCGATGGAAGCGGGCAAGAGAAGTGGTTCAGATAGAAGTGATTGTACCCGACCTAAAAAGCCTCTGCATGTTTCTAATGAGCTCCACGAGCAGAAACGTGATCAAACTAGGATCAATATTGGAGATGCTTTTGAAAAATGGAGAGAGGTTAGAACACAGAAAGGTTTACAGACTGATGCAGAGCTGGCTAAACACTGAAGCTTCAGTGTCCACCAAATGGCAACCTGCGTGAGCAACGACTCTAGAGAGGAGGGGGCGGGGGGAGACAGCTCTCTACAAGTTTTAGAATTTGGACTGCAGTACCCATTTTAAACACCAGGAGTCAGAGTTACATATTAATCCTTTAAGAACAAATTTTTTTGTGTGAAAAGTTAAAAATTCTGTCCAAAAGGCACTTTTGATTTACCTTTTTTTACCCCTCAAAAGATTATTAATTAGGCATTATCACATGTATCATTATGTCATAAAACGTAGAAACAGGGGGGTAAAGAAAATATAAAAGGATTCACCTGCAAGACAAACCTCCAGTCAGTGAATCTAATTATTTCTTCCTTACCAGAACCAGTTCAACCTGTCCTCCTGTAGCAAAGACGCTTCCATTCGTTTTTTCTGTTTTACCGTACAGCAAAAAACGAAGTATGGTACCATACAGATTGGACCTTGTTTTCAGAGACTTCACCTGTATGAGGAAGTATAAAGGCATCAATACAAAAACCTAGAATAATCATGATATATACATTTTTTACACAGAAAAATAAGGAACACAGACTCACAAGTTGGCCTGTCTTGTAGATTCTCCCGTCCCATTCGATGGAGGAAAACGTCTCCCAGGGTTGCTGCATCTTCTTTGGCATGTCTTCTCTTGTTATGGTCTCCTTGTAGTCAACAAACTTGATTTGTTTGTCGTGCTTGTTGTGACAGGTCTGAAGCCAATCTGTAAAGTCCCTTCGAATGTCGACTTTTCTGCGATTCTGTGGACATAATAATCAAAAAAAGGTAGTGGTAATGAGCCTCAGTCAACATTTCCTAGTTAAAGGTCACAATCACTAGACACCAAGTCCTCTTCAATAAACATGATGTTCGGTTTGTAAACTGAGGCTTCATTGACAGTAAAATTCACAGTAAACCAGGGTATTCCTTCAGGCCCTAAAGGATACCTGTTAGAGCCATTTGTGTGTTCAGTATGTATGTGTGCTCTGTGGTAGTTCCTTGTGGTCACAGTAGGGGGCACATTCACTTTGGTGTTGGGAAGGTTACAAGTAGAAGAAGAGTTAATCACGGACAGGTGAGCAGCCCACCGTGAGAGGCACACAGTTTTTGACCGCTGTTAAAATGTATCGTGAATGGAACATTTATCCTGGCTTTGTTTTACATTCAAGTTATAATGGAATAAGTGTATGTAAACGACCAGAACATGTATTGTAAATGAACGATTCAGATAAACCCGTTTGAGTGTGACAGCACGGAGTTGATTGAATTATTGCCACGAAACACGGAAACAACGCGTCAATTAAGTACGGTAGGCTATCAGCCCCTCAGTGGCTCAAACTTTTGAAAAGCAAGATCAAGCCACTACAATACCTATAGTGGTAGTAATAATAATAATAACTTGGTTTTACATAGCGCTTTTTGAAATACTCAAAGACGCTTTGACAAGGAAATAAAACAACCAAAAAACAAAACAAAAACGACGAGGACAGTACAACGAGGAAGTAATGTAAGGGGTGGGCGAGTTAACGGTTGTAGGCAGTGATGACGAGGTGAGTTTTTAGGGGAAGTGTGTGTGTGTGTGTGTGTGTGTGTGTGTGTGTGTGTGTGTGGAGTTTGAAGTTGATACGCTGGGGGATGGGGAGCCAGTGGAGGTTATAAAGGATGGGGGTGATGTGGTCTCTGGTGCGGGAGTGTGTGAGGAGTTTGAAGTTGATACGCTGGGGGATGGGGAGCCAGTGGAGGTTATAAAGGATGGGGGTGATGTGGTCTCTGGTGCGGGAGTGTGTGAGGAGACGAGCAGCGGAGTTCTGGATGTATTCAAGTTTCTTGAGTGTATTTGATGGTGATCCGTAGAGGAGACTGTTGCAATACTCCACTCACAATAAATCACTGAAAGGGTTAACTACAGACGATCAAGTGTCCAACCAAAAATATCTTTGCATTACTAGTCTTGTTGATTTGTTATGGTGAGGCAGGTTCGATGATAATGGAGGAGGTAACTTTCTTTTTTACCACGATGAAACTCTTCATGTTCTTTAAAAAAGGTGAGAACAGCCAATAGGGATGCTCAGAAGAAACCCTGTGAATGTGTGATTGCATGTTCTAATCATCAGAGATCCTGAGAGAAAAGGAAATAAAATGTTTGTATATGACTACCTTTCCATTTTCAACACGGGTGAAGATAATATCCTTGTTTTTCAGAGTCAGCTCCAGGTCCACGAAGGACAGCTTGTTTGTGGTGACCTTGAAGGCGTCGTTGGTGAAAAGCGCCCCTGAAAACCGACTGTAACACTCTGCTGGCACCTTACTTCCCTTGGGAGTGCACCAATCAAACCTGCAACGGATAGAGCAGTGGTTCTCAACTGGTGGGTCGGGACCCAAAAGTGGGTCGCGAAAGTGTGCATGGAAGAAAAATGTGCTTTTTTTTAAAACAAGTTTGTTTCATTCAGTTTCTTCTTTCCATCACGCTTCGTATTGTCTGAGTTTCAAATTGCACAATTTTTCATTAGATAAAACTGATTGATTGAAGAATATAAGAAATTTGGGTCGCGAGTTTTCATGAACGAGTAGTTGGCGGGTCCTGAGGCCAGACCAGTGGAGAACCACTGTGTTAGGGTGCAATAAAAAAAATTGAAAAATGTCAGCATTTGCCAACCTGCGAATTTGAACGGAGCTACTTCAGCTTTTCTCTCGCTCTGCATTGCCGAGTCATCAGTATGTCTACTAGCACTTCTAAACCCCACTAAATAACCTCCTTTACCTAATTTGAAAATTAAAAAAGAAATGTGTAACTTTAACAACACCAGCTTCAGGTAACCTAAGGCAACTATCTCTCAACCAATCCAGCAAGAGTCCCTGCTCTTTGCTCCACTTTTGGGCTCCTTCTGCCTTCAAGCATTGTAACTGAGCCCTGCTGGCTGTAGTGTTATTTTTAGCATACTGACACTGGAGTTGCATCAGTTTTCACATCTGGCACACAGCACATAGCAGACGAGAGTGTTCCCCACCATGTATCAAGCGACTTTTACAACCAAGAAATACAGTCATTTACAGTTTTTCAAAACACAATCAAAAGTAAGAAAGTAGTTGAGGTATTTACTCAAAGGATCCAGTTTTTGGTATGAGTCGTCCATTCCAGAAAAAGTCAAATATCGACCTTTTCGGTCTTGCCTGGTGCGCGACTCCAGACTCGTCGTCATTGCTGACCTCGTTATCCTCGGAGTCTGATCAACGGATGGAAACAAAGATAAAACCCTCAGTTAACTTCCAAAGCCATCATATGTCACTCAGTAATATGTAGCGTTTCACAGCTTGTTTACCTTCATTAGCGTCGGGGTCTTGAGGGTAGGTTTCCCGGTCGTAGAGGAAGGGATGATATCGAATGATTCCCTCCACTTTGCCACTGTTGTCTTGAGTGGAGGCCCTAAACTCAAACGTGTCTGTGGCACTATTTATGTACAGACTCTGCATGTCGTCCTCCACCTCCCTAAGGTTCATCACACTGGGTAATCTGGGGGGCTTTTCCCGCAGAGTGACCTGATTGAAAAAAATGTTACGATTATTTGATCTGGGAACGTCTGCAGTTCATCATGAGCAGGATGCAGAGACACACACGTGTGGAGATAGTAACGGTGTTACAGAGGCGAGAAGGTTACAGCATGTCTGACTGTGTGTGTGTGTGTGTATGTGAACTCACAGACTTGGACACCAAAATTACGCCGTCACAGAATCAATATGAATGTACAAAGACAGCTTCATTTAGTTTGGAATATTTTGAATAACGGGACACACCTGAATGTCCACCATTGGAGAATTATCCTGGTTTGAAGAGCTGCTTCTCATGGAGTTTCCGTTGAGTCCGTGGATGTAATAGTGATAAATATGACTGAAAAACAGATCAATCTTTTTTTTTTTTTAAATATGACAACATTCAAAGAACACACCATGGGACCTGATGAAACGTTTGAGTGTGATGAGGTTGAGTGGGTGTTTGAACTCACGCTAGCTGTCTGGTCAAAACTTTAAATTTATCTTTCATAAAGTCTATGTGCTCAGGTTGGACTTCCGTGATAATCACAGCTGTGAAGCTTTCCCTCGTCCTTTCCTCACGGATGAGCGCCTTGAGGAAGCGCTCGTCATCTTTTGTCACATGTGAAGAGTCACCAGGCTGCAGGAGGGGGGGGGGGGGGGGACACAGATAGAAGAGATGTTTACACAGGGGAGCTCCACAAACCTCAATTGACATTTTTTATAAATCACAAATGTGCGTTTACTTTGAGCGGCTTTTCAAAGCCAGCACTTACCCTTCTGTTTGTGATGACCGTGCTGAAGACATCTTCTTTATTCTTTTCTTTATTCTGAAAGTCTTCTTTTGACAGAGTCAGCTCATGCACGTCGGGGGAGCCTCTTTTTTTACTGATCATCTGTTAAACAAAGAACAACGCTTTATGCTCTCCTCCTGTATTAAGCGACACAATTGGCCCAGAAGACTACGTTTCACCTTGCTCACTACTACCAAGGACACATCGGACATGTGGCTGCAGGAGCCGGGGATCGAACCCCCTGCCTTCCAGTTGAGAGACGACCGACTCTACCAACTGAACCACAGTCCAAATGCAGTCGTAATCCTTTTTACTTTACTTTATACTTTATTTCAGACCCATAGGTCCATATTGTTATAAAAAAGCAGAGATATATACATACAGGACATTAACAAAGGGTTTTTGAAATGTTTACATAGTAGATCCTGTTGGACTGGTGGATATGGTTTCCTCAGACCTGCAATGTTTGATCTGCTGATTTCAGTGTTTATTTTATTTTATTAACTTGAATGACTCAGTTTAAAATTAATTTGATAAGTTGTTTTTATTAATATCATTGACAGCATCTATGAGCAATAGCCATCACATGTCCTACTAGGCTCGATCACATGCAGTGAATGTGTGTGGACTCTCTCACAGAATGATAGTCATACTCGATATTGTCATTTCACACCTTGTTAAAACAACTATTAAGAAATTGTCTTAAACAATATTTATCCAACACGCCTCACTGGATCCGTTTCTGGAGCACAGCAGAGCAGAGCCATGAGCAGCTGTGGGAATGAAGAGAATAACGCCCAAAGAACATGTTGCTTTGTCTTTCTGAGGATGATTTGTTGTTCACTCTGTGCCTGTTTTGACGTAATGTTGATAAAATGAGGAGAAGTATGATCTTTAGTCAGTATATTGTGTTTGATTTTGAAAGTGACTGGACACATTTCCTTGTCTGACATCTTGTCCAGGTCACTCTGTTCTGTCCAGCTTGATGCGTGCCTGCAGTGTAATCCGTCGAAGATAGACTCGCCGCGTATTTGAAACGGAGCAGAGGGTAGTGGCGCTGCAGGCACGCTCCCGAGGCGGACCGCGGCGCTCGCTTTTGAAACACAATGATTGACTACAGTGGCAGCAAACGGCGGCGTACTGACGGAGTTTGTGGAAATCGGGGGTAATGCTGCAATCCTAGATATTCGGATGTAAGACTTACCCTGGCTGATTCCCCGATGTAGAAAACAGAATGTTTCCCTCCAACACCGAAGTAGGATATGTCACTGTTGAGACTTCGAGGGACAGGATCAGGCCGGACATAGGCTTCACTGTAGAGGAGACATATCATAAAGACTCCAATGTTGAAAAAAAACCTAGACCACACATCTTATTGGGAGCTTTTGAGGAGTGCACACCTACCCTGCAGTGGTTTTTTTCCTTTTGAATTTACAGAGTCTGTACTTTGCCCAGTCGTTGAGGTCCTCGGGGGACATCCCACACCCGTTATCTAAAACAATGACTGCAGGTTTCCCCAGAGTTTCATCTAAGAGCTGGAAAACAGAGTAAGACAGGGTTGAAAAAGGCACACTGATGTTAAGGTCATGATAAAACAAGTATTTGGTTGCATATAAATTTTTATGTTTTGAACCAACCATTCGTATCTCTATTGACCTAGCACCATCGTTTTTAACAGTGGCTGAAAGCGCGTTGTCAATCAGCTCAGCGAGTGCATACGCTGGGAGGAAAAAAGACGAAAAAATGATCAAGTTCTGATTGGTGACACGGCTTAAAGTCTCACATGAGCTTCTCTGACCATGTAAGCACTTACAGAATGGCTTCTTGCCCTCACAAGTGCTGTACTCGTGCTTGCCGCTCTCAATCAAAGTGTTATAATGAGGCGTGAAGTCGATGCGCTCCTGTGTCGCTGCTGGCAGAGCCTGATCCTCCTGCTTCAACAAATGCAGGGTGCTGCCATCCTGCAGCTCCTCTGTAAAAAAAAAAGAAAACAGATTCATGTTTAACTCTCAGTCTGTGAGAGACATTTAAATATCGTATCCAAACATGTAAAATTGGATCAAATAGGTAAATGTGTCATTTGTAAGACAAATGAACTGGAGAGGCAGAGCAGGGTTTTCTAACACAACTTCAACAACTACCATTTGTAGTGTCCCACCTGTAGGCATGTATTCATAGTCCTTATAATCAACATTTATATAGAGTGGTCATGAAAAATCATAATAGTATTTCAGTATAATAATTAACTAATAGACACATTATGCACATTTGATAAATAAACAACAATCGTGTGAGGGTTGCATATTATAAACATAACATAATCAACTAAGGATGAAATGCACAAAAGCACATGATTTCAAACTGAGCCTACAAAGTGAAATCCATCAAGGATAGAGTGAAAATCCGTCAAGTTTTAGGTGAGCACTTAGGTAATCCGTCGAGGTTTTGCATGGTCTAAAAGTGAGTTCTCAAGTTTCATATGAGCTCGCTTTTGGGGTAATTAAGTAATAAATAAAAAAACCCCAACCTGACATCTACGAGAGGTGAAGGAGGGACAAATACAAGAAAAGGGACCATCATTCAAAGAAGACCTGACATACAGGCTATGTAGGTGTGCCGATGACCTGGTCACAAGATGGTTGGCCAGATATTGACCCCATTTATCAAGAAGACATGACATTGCAGTACAGTTAACTTATAGGACACAGTTAGAAATATTAAGCCCATAATTCATGAAATAGGAGGATCTAGTGATGGAGGAGGCGGATACCATTAGGAACTTGAAACCCTAAAGTTACCAATTAAATTAAAGACACACCCATTGCAAAACAACATATAATGTGCTATATTCCTTTGTTTGAGTCAGTGGTCTGCAGGCGGCTCACTGCTTTGGATTCTGAGAAAGATGAATAAAGCTTTCAGTACTCAATTTGTTGGTCTCCTGGGTCCAGTCTCTGAAGAATGACAAACAAGCTTCAAAACACCAATTAGAACTTTAAAAGGACAGTTAGATTTAGAGTTTAAAATGTTGATGTCTTCGTTGGTCCGGTCACAGGCAAAAACTGACCCTGCCTATTTTCCGGATTTATTACAAAAAGGACACTACACATTCCATCCACCAAGAGAAATTAACCACAATGAAATAGATTAGATCAATTTTCACATCACAGAGTTAATACACTACCTTCTGTCAAAAATGTAAGTATAGCTCATAACATTTTATTGATGGTGACCTTTGACCGCTACCCTAGACCTTTGGCCCCCCCTTACCCTTTGACCCTAAAGGAAAAGGGTAAACGAAAGGTACCTTGAAGAAAAGAAAAGCATGGAAATAAAAACCAACCATACCCTAACCACACTGATTGAAGAAAATGATAAGAATGAGAAAACAAAATAGAAATTCAGTTAACTGCAGAAGTTAGTGTGACTTAATTAACACAGGGATAATAAAGACAACCTTGAACCTCCTCTTTTTCAATTGGTGCATCATTTCAAAGCGGTCACGTGTGAATTTGCTCAGACTTGTTCTCTGATATAATGTGTCCACCATGTGTGTGTGTGTGTGTGTGTGTGTGAGAGAAAGACGGGTCAGAGGCGCGTTTTTTCTTCAAGGAAAATCATTCAGATAGGTAAGTAGCTATTTTCACTATTTATCTTAACTGTACCTGCACAGTACCTGCACAGTGCAGGTACAGTGCCTGTACCTTTCACAGAGTCAACTGAATGCCTTTACTCAGCACGGAGCTGTTTGTTGAAAAACTAAAAAGGTAAGCAGAGCAGCGTTTTATTTAGTTATAATTTAAAGTTTGCATTAGGTTGTGTGTGTGTGTGTAGTTTAACTTGTGACAAATGTAGATTATGATATTTTTGAGGTTTAGACGATGGCATGTTCAAGGCAGAATGGTAAAGTTATTTTTATGTTAAATATTTTGAAATGTTCGTTTAATACTTAAAAAAATTGAATGATTAATTTTTTCTTAATTTTTTACCTTAAGTTTATAATGCAAAACAGATAGATGTGTCTGACTTGAAAATTATACGTTTCTGAATCAATTTCAGTTGTACATGATAGTTGGGCTGTGGAAAATTACAGACTGGTCAACACTCAGTCCTCTCCTCCCTGTAATGCACTTATTTTTTTATTTTTTATATTTTAGTAAGTGATGCAGAACAATACAACAATACAAGACCAGTCAGAGACATGACGATACGATGCATGGGATAAAACAAAGACTAAATAATGCACTTATTAAAACACATTGTCGTTGAGAACCAGTTTTAAGGCATTATTTTCCCCCTTCTAAGGATGGCGATCCACTGCCTGCTGGTTTACCTCTGGGGAAGTAGGAGTATTCAGACATTAAAGTTTAGAAACACTACTTGTGTAACTTTTGTTTTAAAACATGATGACTTAGAAAAACAACAACTAACATGTCTATTCTGACTCCCTTATGCCAAGATTCTAGAGTGAAGGATACTGATGGAGATTGTTGTTACCAGAGGAGCCATAATGTGTGATCCAGCCAGCGCAAAGATAGTGATAGAATGCTTCCGGCGCTGTGTGAGGTGGCCGCCTGTTGCAGCAGCTCCCGTTGTCCATGTTGTTATATCGTATTTTTTGATTAGTTATTATTTGTTTTTACTGTGTGTTTTTTGAGTATTAGTTTACTCTATTGAGTGGAAATGGCTACTTTCGCTCTTGGAACTTTTTGCTTTGTTTTTCTGTTACTTTCAACATTCTTTGTAACGGAGAGCAGCGCACAGCTGAGTGAGGGCATTGTTTACACACGCGGTCAGCTGATGGCGCTCTCCAAGGTGCTACTGCCCGGAGCAAGGCCTGAAATTCCGGAGGAGGCTGAGGAGGCGACGCCGGGGGTTGCAGAGCTGGAGCTAAGAGAAGAGCTAAGAAGAGAGGACAATCCTGGCCATGTTAGTGTGAAGGAACGTCTCTGCAGCCCGGACATTGAACTGTCAGCTGTTGGAATAGGATAGGATAGGATAATACTTTATTGATCCCCAGAGGGGAAATTCGGGCGTTACAGCAGCACAGACAAGAAGCTCGAAAATACAAAATACACATTAAACAGAATAAATAAAAATAAAATAAAATAAAAATAAAAATAAGAATAAAATATAAAAATAAAAAATAAAAAATAAAAATAAAAATAAACAAAAAAACAAGGGGTATATACAAGTACAAAATGAATGAATGAATGAATGAAGTTAGCAGGGGGGAATTGAGAATTGAGACAGTATTTACAGAGAATGACAAGATAAAGTGACTGTGATTAAAGTGACTCTGTGTGATAAATAGCAGCAAGATGCAGAGTGTAGTTATATAATATAATGTAGTATAATATAATATAATATAATATAGTGCAGTATGAACAATATAGTGTAGTATAATGAAGTGTTATATAATACAGACTAGTATAATAATATAATAAAATATATAGAATGTACAGTATATATGTATATATATATATATATATGGATGCTAAGTAATAATAATAATAATAATAATAATACAATAATACAATGATAATAATGAAGCAGGCCATGGGGGTAGTGTTCTATGGGGGTGAAGTTTAGTGTCCAGGACGTACTGTTATTGTTGTCATAGGCTGTCATGCGCCCCTATTACTTGCCCAGGGAATTCACGTGCGCCATTGTTATAGCTGTTTACATCCCACCGTCAGCTGATGCCGAGTCTGCGAGTGATGCATGTCACTCTCCTGTTTCACAGCTTCAAACTAAGCATCCAAATGCTTTTGTAGCCATTACCGGGGACTTTAATCATGTGAAAATGGACAAAACATTACCCACTTTTCATCAATGTTAACTGTCCAACTAGAGAAAATAAAACACTGGACCTTCTGTATGCTAACATTAAGGAAGCATACAGTACCACTGCCCTCCCCCCCCCCCCCCTGGACAGATCAGACCACAACCTGGTCCTACTGACACCAGAGTATATCCCCCTGGTCCAAAGACAGCCTGTGACCACAAGGACTGTTAGGAGGTGGACACAGGAGAGCAACGAGGCACTGCAGGACTGCTTTGAGTCCACAGACTGGGATGTACTTTGTGAGCCACATGGAGAGGACAGTAACAGCATGACTGACTGCATCACAGAATACATTAAATTCTGTGAAAACACTGCTTTACCGGCCCGGACTGTACGCTGTTTTCCTAACAACAAACCCTGGATCACCAGTGACCTGAAAGCCCTTCTCAACAAAAAGAAACAAGCACTCAGGTCAGGAAACAGGGAGGAGCTGAAAAGGATACAGCACGATCTGAGGGAAAAGCTGAGGGAGTGCAAGGACTCATACAGGAGAAAGCTGGAGGCCAAACTCCATCAGAACAACGTGAGGGATGTGTGGACTGGAATGAGGGAAATCACTGGTTTCAAGGGGAGAGAAAGGCAACATTCTGGCAGCCTGGAGAGGGCGATTGAGCTAAATCTGTTCTTCAACCGGTTTAGTTCACAGCCTTCAGCTGCCTCTCCCACCTCAAACAACACCTCCCAGCCTCCCTTTGTATTTTCTCCCTCCCTCCGCTGCAGTTGATGGGTGTGGACTCGTCCATCATCTCCTGAATTACTGACTACCTGACAGACAGACCAGTTTGCCCGACTTGGCAGTGTTCAGTCTGGAATGGTGGAGAGTAGGACAGGAGCTCCACAGGGGACTGTGCTGTCTCCTTTCCTTTTCACCTTGTACACCTCTGACTTTAAGTACAACTCCAGGTCATGCCACTTGCAGAAGTTTTCTGATGACTCTGCGGTGGTGGGGTGTAGAAGTGATGGGCAAGAGGGGGAGTACAGAGAGCTGGTGGATAACTTTGTGGAGTGGACAGGAAGAAATCACCTGATTCTGAACTTGGATAAGACCAGGGAGATGGTGATTGACTTCAGAAGGAAGAGGACAGAGCCACCACCGCTGTGCATCCTGGGAGAGGATGTGTCTGTGGTGGAGGAGTACAAGTACCTGGATGTCAACATAGACAACAAACTGAACTGGAAGGCCAACACTCAGGCTGTGTACAAGAAGGGGATGAGCTGACTCTACTTTCTGAGGAAGCTGAGATCCTTCAACGTGTGCAGCAAGATGTTGGAGATCTTCTATCAGTCTGTTGTGAACAGTGCACTGTTCTCTGCTGTGGTCTGCTGGGGGAGCAGCATTGGAGCTGGTGACACTAAGAGACTGGACAAACTCATTAAGAAGGCCTGCTCTGTGATAGGCTGCAAGCTGGACTCTTTTGTAGTGGTGACAGAGAGGAGGACTCTGAACAAACTGTTATCCATTACGGATAACCCTGAGCACCCTCTGCACACCCTACTGGACAAACAGCGGAGCAGCTTCTCTAACAGACTGATACAACTCCGCTGTCACAAGGACAGATACAAGAAATCTTTCTTACCGAAGGCCATAACTCTGTACAACAGCTCACCTCATGCGAGCAGAGAACTGTCATCATCATAATATCTGTCTCTCCATACTGTAATCTGTTCTGAACATGTTAAATTTACAAATTATCCCTGCACTCATGTTCACTTCATTTGGCTGTCTACTCGCCGTTACATTTATAGTTTCTGCTTATAATATGTCTACACTCATGCACTTTAACTTATGTCAATACTGTCCATTTACGACTCTGTTTTTGCACATTTACATTTAATCTTTCATATTTAATCTTCCTATTTAAGACTAGTAATGCTTAGTTAAATCCTGGTTGTATATATTCCCATTCTTAGTTTTGATACTTTTAGTACTTATTTACTTTGTATTTAATATTATATTGTGTTTAGATTGCTAACATTGTGTTTTTTGCTCATATTGTGTGTTGGATAACCAGAGAGTATATAATGCACTTCTCCCCTGGATGAAAGGGGGAGGGGGTTAATCCTAATGCTGCATTCTCATTGGTCCAAACAGAACAATGAGAACAATAGACCTGTCACTTTTGACAAGAAGTGCATTATATACTCTCTCATATGTGTGTGTGTGCATGGTGCACCCATCTCTCTGACATTGTTGAAGGCCCCTGTGTTTTACCACCATCCAACTGATACAGACAAAGATCTCCAAGTACCCCCAGCTACCGCTCTGTCCGTAGGGCTCCAAGGACCATTCGTCATGCAGAGACTCTGAAGGTGGCATCTGAATCCGATGCAAATACACCATGCTTTTCTTTGGAGCATGGGTCGGGTCGGGGGTCAAAGGTCACCATCAATCAAATTTTATGAGCTATACCAACCTTTTTGACAGAAGGTAGTGTATTACTCTCTCACATCAATATTTAACGGCATATCGTTCAGTTTAGCACTGATCGATAAACTCACCAAATTTGTTAAAATCCAAGACTGTTCTGTCCGTCGCAGCCAACACAAATGTTTCATGTGGATCGATTGAAAATGTCTGTAAAGGAGTAGAGATGTAGTTATGATTTTTAAAGTTATATATCGCTTCTTTATTTTGAGCTGAAACAATCATGGCTTAGCCTGACTGATTCATCCAGATACATTCATTTTTTACATCAGATATTTAGAAAATAAATTGACTGTTTGAGGAGACCTCGCACAGCAGAGCAATCGCACTGCCCATTGCCTGAATTTTACTTTACGTAACAAACGTGTTTAAAAAGCGTTTCAAAAACTTTTTTTGACGTTTTTTTATCAGGCGACCTACTGAAAACGTCTCCGCGACCCACCTCTGGGTCTCCGCCCACCAGTTGAGAACCACTGGTTAAGACGATGTGCGGGTGTTTTCTTGCTATTTTTGATGATTGAAAAATCAGAAATTACACATATGAGTCTCTAGGGCCCTTTTTCAAACCAACCCCTACACCCTCCCTCTCCGTGTCGGAGTGCACTCCGTTAGAAGTCACACTCGCAGCTGAATGAAGTCTCCTTCATCAAGGTGTAGGGTAGAAATACAGCGGCAGGCTTTGGGAAAAACTTCCCTCTCTCAGGTGGAAACAGGAACTGTATGTTATCATGGTTACTCAGCGGTATCTTGCGGGAACGGCTTTTTTTTTTGTAGCTAATGCATTCTGTAAAAATATTTATGTAGCCTAGATTCTTCTTCTTCTTCTTTAGTTATATTAGTGTAGACTTATAACAAAACTATTAGATTGAGCCTACATTGTTTATTGTAATTTATAATTTCAGTTAATTTATTGTAATTTCATAGAACAGGGTGTCCTAAATTAGTGCAAAGACAAGAATAATATTGTTGAACATCAGAGCAGCAAAAAGTGTATTTTTTGTTGTTGAATTGAGATTTCACAAAGACATCAAAAGTAAAAAAATAAGAAATAAAAATGAACAGCGAAAAGTTGTCTGCAACATGATTTAATATTATTTTGTTTTTGCGACAGTCCCTGTAAATATAAAACACTTTACAATAAATAAACATATATTTGATCCTCAGTACACATCTGAAGTTGTTAACGTCTGTATGAGGATATTAAATGTCTATCTTAGTTGGAGCAGTGTTTATAGGCACTTGAACTGAACTCAAAGGTTGCTTCATCCATGATGACCGGACACTATAGGCATTGCACGTGATCTGAAAGTTGGCATCGGTGCACACTCGCTGGTGGAGGGTTTTATAACCCACTATCACTCCCCGCTAGTTGGTTTAGGGCGGACTTAATATGGCGAACCCTCCACGAGGACACGCAAACGGAGGGGTAGTGGGTAGGGATAGGGTTTAGTGGCCGGTTTGAAAAAGACCCATCAATTCAGTCGAGAGGGTCGAGAGGTGCGGGGCGGACTAATCCTTTCTGCGCATTCAGAAGGGGGGAGAGGGGCGTTTGAGACAGACTCCACATTTTTTCCAGAAAGGAATTCTGAATGTTTGTTCATTTATTCAGACAATTTTAGTGATGTTATTGCGGTTATAACTTAGAGAAACGCTAAAGCTAAATAAGAAATAGAATTTTATTTCAGGCCCATGAAGCCCCCCTGCTGCACTGGGGCCCTGGGTAGTCAGTCCGACTCCCCCCCCCACTACGACGCCCCTGCTCGCTGGTGAAGTGTTTTACAACCCACTACCACCTCCCCGCTAACTGGTTTAGGACGGACGGCTAATTGGAATATGGGGTAGTAGTGGGTAGGGAGAGGGTGTAGTGGCCCGTTTGAAAAAAGACCCCTAGGACTATTTTGGTTGCCATGGTACCCAGGGTATCGTTAGATTTGTACTAACTTATCGACCAACACCAACAAAGTTAGCCATCATTACCTTTTGCAAATCTTGGAGAAATTCGTTGAAGTCCACGCCGGTTGCCTCCAGACTTTCCGACTTGACCTCTCTGTCGTTGCGGCAGTCGTAAACACAAATCCGTCTGCGGACTCCCTCCTCCAGCGTGCTGGAGACGGACCCCGGTGAGAGCCGCAGGTCGCTCCTCCGATTTAACATCCTTATAAACTTCAACGTTCAACGTCTCTAAGCTGGGCCACTTCAAGGCTACATGTATCAAGCTGTAACACAACTCATTCCCTACAAAACGCGGACGCTAGTGATTCCTTCACATGGCCGTCGTTCTGTGAGTTCGCCAGTTGGCTCTACAGACTGTAAACATTTCGCTCTACGGAAGGGCGTCGAGGACAAATCAGAATCATACGTCATCCACTTCCGCGATCTACAGCACACACACAAAGCGCTCTCTACTTCCGGTATCATTTTCAGTGAAATGAAACTTTTTAGACATGTGATGGCTATTGGGTAAGGTGTAACCTTTTCATGACGTAACCGGGGCCGAGGTAGAGGAAACTTTTGCACGATATTATCCCGTTTAAAACATCCGGTTTGCACGATGTCGGTGCTGGTTAAAAACAAGCATGGCTGGTTTTTGGATGCAAGTTCACTCATGGATCAGTGGTGTTCACACTGTGTTCGTTTTAAGGACACTCAGAAGTCCCATGTCAAGTGCAGTTTTAAAAGACAGTGTTTCCAGATCTTAAAAAGCCATTATAGTGTGAAAGCAGGGGCTGATGTTGATGGAGGTAAATCGGAAGTGTTGGAGGAAACAGACAAAACATCGAAGGTAAATTTACCCTCCTCCTCCAAGAGATGCTGCCAGAAGACCACTCACTGTACAGTATTAAAGGGTGGTCATTTGGATATATAGAGAATCCCCTCACTGCTGTCTGTGTTATAGCACATGGACAAAATCAGTTTGATTCAACATTAATTTTACATTTCCTTTGTTTTATTTCGTTCTGTTTAAGCAGTTGTAGAGGCATCCTTTTGGATAGGATAGTACTTTATTGATCCTCAGAGGGGAAATTCGGGCGTTGCAGCAGCACAGACAAAAAAGCTCAAAATACAAATTATACAGAATAGATAAGATAAATAAAAAACAAAAACAGGGGGTATATACAAGTACAAAATGAATGATGAAGTTAACTATGCAGGGAGTTGAGACAGTATTTGCAGAGAATGACAAGATAAAGTGACAAGTGATGATTAAAGTGACTCTGTATGATAAATAGCAGCAAGTAATGTAAACAGCAGAGAAGAGAGGCAGTGTTGTCTGCCACAGTAATGCAGAGTGCAGCTATATAATATAATGTGGTATAATATAATATAATATAGTGCAATATGAACAATATAGTGTAATATAATGAAATGTTTATTTATGTTTATTTATTTATCTTTATTTATCTTTATTGTCACTTTGGCCTATAAGAAGAAACATGTAGAAAACCTGACCTTTATATGTGGAAAAAAGTCAATAAGATGAGTAAAAAATTCAGATTCAGTAATGTTCATCTTTATATTAAAGTCAATCAAGTGGAACACAGTTCTTCTGATTTACACTGAGCAAATATTTTCATTACATAAATAGACTGTTACTTTGCTAAATGTTGCTCAGTGCTCTTTATCATTTTTATGACTCATTTTGTATTAGTCTATAGTGTTAATAATTGTTCAATTCAACTTTCAAATTTAACTACCAAATCTACATATAGTGCACCTTTAAGTTCTTTCTCGTTTATTTTTGTGCTTACCAATAATTAGTCAACATCTGTTTGTCTTTCAGAAAAGGAAACGCAAACACAGTGAGCTCAACCACGGCGAGGTTGATTTACAGGCCTTTCATGATAAGGTATGTCGCAACTCCTGCTGTACTCTACGACATCGACGTATGCTCCGTTTCATTTGTTCAGGTAGAGAATGATAAATCAAAAGAAGTGTGAGTTATAGCATTGAGGGACAAAGTACAAGTTTCTATATACTGTCATCAACATGTTCTGCATGGCTGCCTCTCTTGGGATCCTTTCCTCCACTCCAGTTCAGATTTTCACACCCCTGGGGGTCCTGGGACAACACATGACTTCTTAAATCTTTCAGCCTATCTTATTCTTTTACTATCCTTAATCATGTCGCTTTATTGCTTTTATCTCTTTTTATTGCGCTCAGTTCCTTTTTCTGCTTCAATTGCTTTTTTAAAAATCTTTTTATGCATCAGCAGTTTTTATTGCTTACTTAATTTTAGCTTATACGCCCTCCTATGGTTTCTGATTTGTCTTATCTTCGAGATAAGAGAAATCAAAACCATTTCTCTGGCTGCCGCGAGAGATTCCAGATAAAGTCAGAGTGAAAAATGTTGTCTTTTGTTTGCGTTCACACACGCAGCTCCTCCTTGAGCTTTGGACCTTTTGTGCAAGTGTGAATGCATTAAGTGGGATCATTGATGCAGTAGTATTTAAAGAAAGACTTTAATATTGCAGATGGTACTTTGAAACACTTCTTTGTCAGTGAGCAGTCAGTGGAAAAAGAACAGTTTACCTCTGATATGAAGGGGCCTATAAGTATGACGTAGCATAAAAAAATGATTTTTTTCAAAGTGTTATTTTGTGCATTCAGCCAGCAGCACACATTTCAGATCCTCATATTCAACACACCACACTGACTAAACAATCTGCTTTGTGTTCCCATGCAGGTCAGGTCTGTGATCCTGGAGGGAACCAAGTCCTTGGTGGATTCTGCCCGATCCCTCGAACATCTAAACAGAGCGACCGGCCTGGTGAAGGAGCCTCTTCCGTCCCATGAGTGCAGGCTCGTTGCTCTTTGTGAAATGGCTAAAGAGCTCCCCCTAGTGGACGAGGATGAGCAGGAGGAGTGTGTTCAGTCACTCGTGGCTGAAGACGGCCGCTCGTCACATGTGGATTTGTTCTCCCGGGTTACAGAGAACAGGGATGACAGTGCGAGTGTGGTTACACTTCTAGGAGAGGAATATGTTATCCCATCACACACAGCCTTCCTGCTTTCTGATTTCACAAGAATACAACCTCTAGTTCACTGTGAGTACTGTGTGTGAACATTTTTCTTTTTCTGCCACATGGAACAAGTTAGCAAAAGAAAGCGTCAGAGCTGAAGTCACTAGATGGTTGTGGTGGCTTATTTTGCATTAAAGCTGTGAAGTTGTTTTCCATTGTGGCTTAAATATGACGCCCCCACCTTTCTGAATGAATTGTTGTAATACTCTGTTTCTGCAGTGACAGCTCACAGACGGTTACATACAGTCTATGTGACAGCTCGCAGGTTGTTTTCCAGGCCTGACTTTGTTTGTTTGTCTCTCACACAGATGGGAGCAGGTTTGACCTGATAGTTATTGATCCACCGTGGGAAAACAAGTCTGTGAAGAGGAGTCGGCGGTAAATTGACACTTTTTAGAAAATGTATAAAACTTTATTCCCCCCCCTTTCATATCAGGATGCTCTTTACATGTAACTACAGGAACACAGATTAAAAAGTATAACATAAAAATACATATACGTGCAAAAAAATGTGAAACCTGTCACTGAGTTCCAAAGTGCAGTAAATTAATCCGATTGGTCGAAAAAAATTAAAATTTTAGGTCTCGATTTTTCACAGAGGATATGGTGGTAGGTTATAGAACCATTTAAAGCACAGTAGTACCATTTACATATCACAACTGTCTTCTTCTATTTAGATACAGTTCTCTGCCCTGCACCCAGCTGAAACGTCTCCCTATACCCCTGCTGGCATCACCCAACTGTTTAGTCGTCACCTGGGTCACAAACCGGCCCAGCCACCTGCGGTTTGTGCGCGACGAGCTGTATCCACACTGGGGGGTAGAAGTTGTTGCCGAATGGTTCTGGGTCAAGGTACAGAAAACTTTGATAAAGCTCTCAGCGTTTGTAAAGCGCTACCTTATTGGTGAGATTCACAGATGTTTTAAAGCCACGCTCTTTACCTTCAGGTCACCACATCTGGACAGTTTGTGTTTCCGCTGGATTCACATCATAAGAAGCCGTATGAAGTGCTGGTGCTGGGACGATATTCTTCTTCTGCAGATAACTCTGCAAGGTATTCAAAGCTTTGAATCCTCTCTGTCTTCTTTATACTCTAATGCCTTAATCCTTGAAATGAATATTTCCACATTATATTTACTCATTTTCAAATTCATATTTAATCTTGTTGAATCACCTTTAGTCCATCAGAGACGTCAGTGGTTCCTGTGGAGGATCAGCGTTTGATTGTCAGCGTGCCTTCAGCGCTGCACTCCCAGAAGCCTTCACTTTCAGGTACATTAGGATAACATCTGCTGTTTGCATACTAGATCTTAGTACAGTAGCTTTTGTGTTTAACTGTGCCACCAGAGGGCAATGCTGCAACATCAGTGATTGTCATCTTACTACACAGCTTCAGTGATAACCTGTAAATCCCACTATAGCATGCATTTACACTCACACAATCTGAGTCGTTTTTTGGGGGGATTTGGAAATTAAAAGTGAGTCCTTTTGATTTGATACAACTTTAGAAGACGGTTACTGAAAACAAAATGTGTGTTTTAACAAGAAAAGAACATAAATGTGAAAAATAACCCATCGTATAGGTACACATATCACCGTTTTTTTTACTTTATAACCTGCTTTACCACTACTGAGACTTTTCATTAGAGACCCTCATGTTGAATTAGCGAAAAACATCTCGAACACACATGCTAGATCTATGTTGTATTCCTAACAACCCGAGGGATTCAGTCCTCATTGGTCAGAGCGGGGGACTTCAGCTGCTCACATACGATCAGATATGTGACGATTCAACACTTGACTTCAACGTGAACTCCGCTGCTTAGGATCCGCGTTCAACCTTGACTATGAATATGCAGCAGCTCTGAGCAGGAGAAGCCTTGACGTCATGATCGTCCCTCTCAGGGGAGCGCGGTTTTATTGTGCAGTATGGAAGCTGGAAAAAAAAACACGGCCGGTTAGCAGAAGCCCTCTCAGAAGCACAGAGGAGCCTCCACCTCACGGACGTGGTTGTTGTTTACTGTTAAAGTGAATCAAAGCGATTAAGAAGATTAGGGAACATCAGTGTTCCATCTCCTTGTTGGATTCAGAGCCCCTCAGCACATTTCCTGTGTGTTGTTTTGTATCCCAGATATTTTATTCGGGCTAAAGAACTCTTTTATTTTTCACATCTTGTAGCGCAATATTAGCATATCCAGTGACTATCGGTATCGGCTACTTTTATCACAGATATGCCCCGATATTATTAGATTTATTCACTGGTTTGAGTATCTTTGTATTACACTAGCAGTTCTCTTTCACCAGCAGAGGGCACTATATGGATTCCAGGGAACCTATGACACATAAGAGCTCAGTGAGCTCCCAGGACAAGATGTGGTTAGTAACTAAGAATTAAAGATAGTGACTTGCATTGATGTGATGTGAATACACACACAGAGTGAGAGAGAGATAAGAGCTCAATAAAAGCAGAATTTTTTTAAAATGTTTGTATTAAATGTAAGTTTAAAAACTATGGGCTTGATTTCTTTTTTTCTTTTGTTCAATCCTGCAACATATTATCCAACTGCTACAAATATCTAGACCTCTGGCAATAATCTACCTGGGCTTTCATATGCTCATCTGAAGCGATCAATACCGTCGTTCTGCAGCCTTTTTGTGTGTGTTCGTGTAAAGCATGTCACGTCTGCTGGAGCCGTTGGCAGCCTGAAATATGTGAAGAAGCAATCCTCAAGCCTGCGGCGCTGAGAAACCCCGACACACTTCTCTTCCCCCTTTCGGATGGGGCTCCTATCGCTGACATTCTCGGTTGCTAAGGGACACCGTTATCCCCGTACAGTTATAACATAACCTTGCCAGATGGTCAAAGCTGAAGAGAAAAAGTGTTAGTGCTACTCTCAATGACAAGACGTGTGGTTTGTTTTATTAATTAGGTCCCCACTACAACTTTGGAAATCATGAATAATGAAGTCGGTGCTATAATTAGAGGTTAAATAGCTGTTCCTAATGTTAAGCTCAGGGAGAGGCACACTGCCAGTTCTGCGGGTCGTTGATTGGGGAATGGACTTTTGGACAGTGATCCTTATACCAATTTGTTAAGCTGTCTTTCTTTCAACAGTGATTGAGAAAAATTCACCTTTAACCAGTTACAGCCAGTGCTCTAATTAGTGCTGTAATTTTCAAATATCACATAAAATAATTGAGGAAAAAAAATTGAACTATTATTTTGAGTATTAAAGTCATATATAAATGTGTGGGTCAACACAAAAGATTATTTTGTTATTTATCAAATAATAATTGGGCCAAAAACAAGGCCCTGAGGGACTCCACATGGATGTTGAGAGTAAGTCATTAATTATGTAGATAATAGTGCAGAAATAATCTGAAGACTGAATGTGATCCCAGTTTAAGGATCAGATAACCATCACTTTCCTTTGCCACCTGGCAGAAGTTTCATACCTTTACCCATTTAAGAGTTAAGAGGATAATTAGGCCTTGTATTCTGTGTTCAACTCCGGGAGCTGAGTCACTGGTCGGGGTTGAATTATTCGGAGAGCCGCATGTTTGGCCTTTCCACTCTCTGACTCTCTGACGTGCAAAGAAAGAGAAAACGGGAGGCAGAACACCACATGGTGGAGGTTGGATCAGTTTTGGTGGATCAGGCTTTCATGCTCATTAACTCCCTGAGTGTTGGCTGAGGCGAGTGTCAGGGAAGTTTGAGCATGCACAAGAGCAGACAGAGTAGCACAGGGGCAGAGGAAGTGAAACGTATCTGTCAAGTGTTCTGCTCCTGGAATATCATCACTTATAGACTCAAGGTCACTGCCAGTCTGCACATAGAAACTCTGTGCTGTGGTGTGAAGGAGCTGGGTAGATGCCAGTGCTGTTCTCCCCTTATTACTGAGTAACAGTGAGAGTGCCCTCTGACTTTCACTAAATGAAAGTATTCAGGGGTTTAACACATTTTTCACACAGGATGGCACATAAATACACTGCTCAAAAGAACAAAGGGACAGTTAATCATCACAGTATCAATCCGTCCATTTGGGAAGCACAAGTGATTGTGAATCAAGTTCACCTGCTTTGGTGCAAATGAAAGCAACAACAGGTGCAGTGGAGAGGCAAAAGCGGTACCCTCCTCGTCCTTTCCGTCTGATTATTTTTTAGTTTTGTGTTCTGCTAGTGTCATTGTCACTGCTGGCAGCATGCGGCTGAACCTGGAGTCCAATCAGGTTGCACAGGTAGTCCAGCTCCCCAGGGTGGCACATCCATACATGTGGTCACATAAAGGTTTGCTGTGTCTCCCAGCACAGTCTCAAGAGCATGAAGAAGATACCAGCAGTAATACAAGGAGAACTGGACAGGGCCATAGAAGGGCTTCAACCCAGCAGCAAGACTGGTGTCTATTCCTTTGTAAGAAGGAGGATCAGGAAGAGCACAGCCAGAGACCTCCAGCAGTCTTCTAGTGTTTCTGTTTCCTGCCAAACTTTCAGAAACAAACTCCATGAGGGTGGTTGAGGGGCAGACGTCCTGTAGTGGGACCTACATTAGCATTAGCTATTGACTTGCCCTCTCGTTACCATGACCTTAATCCAAGTGACCATCTCCAGGACGTTATGTATCCAAATTATTTTAAGGTAGAGGAGATCAACCTGTTTATCATTCCTTGCTTTTTTTTTTCTTTCTTTCTCTAGAGGTGTTGAAGCCCTACATTGGATCTGAAGCCAAACGCTTGGAGCTGTTTGCCCGAAATCTTCAGCCTGGATGGACAAGCTGGGGGAACGAAGTGCTCAAATTTCAGCACACGAGCTATTTCACTTTGACACCTACCGATGAGCCAACGGGGTTTCATCAAGACGAGACCCTGGACAACTTCACAACGTCTTCCTGTCACTGACAAAGAATGTGAAGAAACCTTGTCAGTATTTTGGAGCATTTTTTAAAATAAAGATTCAGTACCAAAATATTTCTTTACCAGGTCTGTTTGATCTGTTCTTCTCATGTTTGCAGGACCTTTGATTTCTTTTTTTAGGTCTGGGTGCATGTTTCAGATACTGAATCACAGGTCTGTTGATGCACTACTTGGAGAGATGAAAGTGCATTTCTATGCAGCTATGTTTTTCAAATCTCCCGCAGTAGTCAGACAAACAACACTCAAGGTTTTTGTGAGTGATCTTTGGCACAATATGTCTTCAGGAGAATCAAAGTGTTTCTATTTTTACTCATTTTATTTGAACAGAGTGTCAAAATGATTCCTAATCCAAATAAAAGCAACATTTTCACGCTTGTACCTGTCCCTTATCAGACAGTTTCTTTTAAAGTTCTCACTTGAACAACTCGCTGCTGTACCGTTCACTCTGCCAAGGACACGCTGGGAATATTCTTTGTTTCCTCTGAGAGACGCAGCCTTCCCTTTGACACTCCTCTTAATGCCAGTAAAGCCATTAACTACCTTTTCCTGTTGGGTGGGGCCTCTCTAATGAGTCTGTGGTCTGCGGAGGAAGGAGAGATAGTGTGGGGATGAGCAGGGCTGTCTTTATGGCAGCAGAGAATGACTTGCGGCCGCTGCAACAGAGTACACATCACAGCTAATGAAGCCGGGGCGATACCTCGGCAGGATCATTTGCACATTACCTTGTCATGCTCTTTGTCTCTCTGACACACACAACACTTTTATACTTTTTTTTCTCCCTCTATGTGCGTTGACTAAAGTAAGGATGGGAGTATACTTCTAAAAGGGAAATCACTTTGTACAAGTGAGTGCGATGTAATGATTCATCAAAAGGATTAAAACAGCTCCAGCTCTCAGCCTGTCATTAGGTTGACTGAAAGTTAGGCTGAGACAGCATTTCCAGCACGGAGACCGCCATCGACGCCAGCCCCCTGCAGGAACAGACGGGTGACGTCACTCAGGCTTCGTCCATTAATATTTATAGTCCATGGTTGACCATTACCGTTATCTAGCTCACAGTACTGTAGCAAACTTACATTAATGTTCGCTATGTATTGCTAACGTTGAATAATAAGATAGATGATTAGCATTTAAAGGGCATGCAACCCTAAACACAGCAGTGTGATATTAAAACAGGATTTGAGCTTCTGTATTAGCCCTACCTTCACTTAAGGTCAACTTCGCGTCACGGTCCTTTAAACATATGCTCAATGTCACCATAAAAGGTCTAAAACTCTACCCAGATTTGGACAAGGACATGTTGCAAAATCTAACTTTTTGTTAAGGTCCTTGGTGTCCAACAAGAATTTTGCTGATGTGAACATTTGGTATAAAATGTGGCTTATTAAAAAGTGGTTTTATTTGGTTTCAAATGGGCTAATGCATTGAGGGAAATATCGATTTGTTAAGTTTAAACTTACTTTTTTGTGCAAGGTTGATGATAGCGTTGGAGGACGAATGCTTTAACAGTCAAATCTCAGGATGAAAAGTCTTTTGAGAGGTGCATGTCACTCAACAGTCACCAATCAAGAAATCAAGGATTTCTACATATTGACTCTGTTCCAGCAGAAACAAAAAGAAAATACCATTCATCCATCTTTCACCGCTCATCCTTGAACCTCTGAGGAACGGATCCTTATGCAACACGACCCATAGAATTAATGCAGGCCGATGACGCCGACCTGACTGCATGACGCACTTTCATTTTTTCTGCTTTCTCAAACATATTTATCATTCATCAAGCTCAAACCAAAATCACAAACCTTTGGAGCAATTAACATGCCAAGATTAGAGACTTAAGTGTTTTTGATTTTTGATCTATAGCCCTCAAACCTAACTCTGACAGGTACCAAGTTTTCTGAAGACGTCTTTACGGCCGCCGACCTGAACTCTAACATTAGTGCCATAATTATCTGTCTTTTTTTTCCCCCTCTTCCTTTGTTCTCCTTTCTCATCACTGGCTCTTCTTCTGCTCGTCTCTGAATACGCAATCACTCTCTGAAAGCCCACAATGCACTGCACAGTGATGTCATCACAGTCATCATCTCTCTTGCAGGCGCCAGGGACGGAGAGAGCGTCCTGTCAAGCTCAAGATGAAGCACCACAGTGAGAACATAGTCATCCCTTCTTTCCCAGAAACCCCCTTCTCTGTTAAAGTGAGGTTGTATGATTTTCTATGGAGCGTTACTGTAATCTTTGCAGCTGACACAGGGAGAATATTTCCAATTGAAAAGCAACTGAGCACTGATTACTGTTGGCTTTGAGTGTTCGGAGCATTCACCAGATTTCCATCAAAACCATCTTCATCTAATGTGCGGTTTGATTTCTCTCAACCTAATGGAAACCACTAAGAACATCATGAGGTCAATCCACTCTCCAAAGCTGGTGCTCAAAAGTCACAATGACAATCATTCTAATATTCACAGATTCTGAACAAAGATGCAGAATCTGTTGGCACTGGTTCTAGCACTTGAAGTGTTCTGGTTTTCTGGTTTGGTTTGAAGTCAGAGTAGTATCAACCACACGTGTTTCTGTGGGCATTAGTCGTATGTGACAAAACAGTCAGCATGGAGCGGGGAAGGGGTTCTATGTAGCCCGTCAGAGTGTAAGCAATGGCGGTCCCAGAAGGTATGGAAAGTGGTAAATGGACTTGAGCTTGTATAGTTCTTTTCTAGTCTTCTGACTACTCAAAATGCTTTAACACTGCAGGTCACACACTGATGGAAGAGGCTGCTATGTAAAGTGTCCATGAGTATTAACTAATCCATTTATGTTACAAATCATTTAGCAGATGCTTTTATCCAAAGCGACGTACATCAGAGAGTAAGTACAACACTAATCCATTCATACACCGCCACTGAAGCAGCAGGAGCAATGCAGGGTTAAGTGTCTTCCCCAAGGACACATCGGACATGTTGTTCAGCTGGGGTTTGAACCCTTGACCTTCTGGTTGAGAGGCAATGACTCTACCAACTGAGCCACAGCCGCATTATATGCTTTCAGCTGCCGCCGAGCGGAAACACATTGTTCATGTAGCTGCAGGAGCTAGGAATCAAACCCCCGACTTTCCAGTTGAGAGACGACCAAATCTACCAACTGAGCCCCAGCCGCCATTGCTCCCAGAGGCTACAACATTATCAGACGATGGCTGATTGGTTGAGAGTTCTCGTCGTATTTACACAGTGTTTCGAGTGTCACTGTCTCTGTCTCTTTCTCTCTAGATGCTGCTCTCATTGGCCCTCATTTATTCATTTGGTGTTGAAACCAGCGCAGATCTGGGTGAAGCAATTATCTCACGACTGGGTCCACGCGTGATTCATGAAACGTGTGATTCTGGCCAATCACGGCGTAATTTTTGTTGACGCTTAATGAACATTTCAATCATTTGAACGAGCACAACAGACAAGATCCATACTCATGGTAAACTTCCTGACATACTGTATGCATTAGTCTTATCACTGTCCATGTAATTCGAGGTATGAAAGTTGGAGAAAGTGTTGCTTTCAAAGCTTTGTCAACAACTCCACTCACGGTGGTGGTGGGGGGGGGGGGGGGGGGGGGGGGGTGGCTGTTCCAGACAGCTGTTCAGAAAACTGGCGTCCATCACGGCTGGAACTCCCACAGGAGGCTGCTGCAGGGGGAAGAGAGAAATAATTGTTTCCTAGGAGGTGCTGCTTCTCCTCGTCTGTCCCTGGGTTCTGTCCCTGGGTTCTGTCCCCACTGCGGTCTTTGCTATAAAGCGCTCTGAAACAAGTACAAAGAATGAGCAGCAGCAGCTCTAAGTTTCATCACTCAGCGGCATCAGAGAGAATGTGAAATCTGAAGTTCAGGGTGCAAAGTAGAAACAATTCCCACCGTATAAATTTATTACCACCAACTGTGATGTACCAGGTTGCACCTCTAGTATGTTCTTACATTTCTAATGAGGACTTTTGTGGTGCAAAGAAACACCAACAGAAGATATTTTTAGCTTTGAGGTCTCTTGTCTTTTCTCCTCTACATAGACGGTAATACCAGCAATCATTTCAAGAAGTTAAGTCGTCTTGCTTTGCTCTTTGTTTCTCAGTTTACAGCGGACAAGTGTGAAACACTTTCAGAAAATGTGAGAAAAATTTACATTTTGAAAAAATAAATTAAATTCTATAAAACATTTTCTGCATTTTTTGAAACAAAAATTTACAAAACCAAAACACTTTTACCAAGGACTAAACAAATTGACAAACGACAGAATCTAGACGGAAAGGGAATGTACCAAATGCCAGAAGTGACCCCGAAGCGCATACCTGGTCCTTCTGTCTCATCCGTTTCCTTTACAAGTTGGAGAGAACGTCCACCCGAAAAGCAAAACTGATTAATCCGGCTCATATGAGTTCCACAAAACGGGCAAAACATCTTTCTGTCACCACAAACTTCGTATCAGTCCTTATCACTGTTCACCAAGTCTTTCTGCCAAAACAAACAAAATGACCCCTCACTCATTCACTTCCGGGTCACTTTTGGCATTTGCTACATCCCCTTTCCGTCAAGATTCTGCCATTTGTTCGCAGACTTGTAAAAGTGTTCTGCCACTTGTAAATTTGTTCGCGGACTTGTAAAAGTGTTCTGCCACTTGTAAATTTGTCTCAGCTCTGGTAAAAGTGTTTCACATCTTGTAATTTTGTTTTGAACTTCCCAGCCACCGTATGAATCCCTTCCTCTCTGACATGGACTTTGTTATTCATGGCAGGAATCATTATATGAATTCAAATGACATGCACATCCTTAAACAGGCAGCGCGTTGAGTTATGATTTCCTTTCTGATACTCATTCAAATGATAATTTTTTTCTCACCGCAGGTTTCATTTACCTCCAGATTTAATGGAAATATCTCCAATGAATTCATGAGGACGTAGACTCCGGTAACATAATCTGATTGTAACGCAGTGCGGTGTGCTTTATGAAATGTTTCAGAGTCACCAGAGGGACACGGTATATATGGCTGTCATTAAATGTAAATATAAAAGGAGAGGAGAGAGAGATGAGCGTGTTCAGAGCTAAATGGAGACACGATGTGGAGCTTAAAGTCAGCTCAGTGATCTTATGGATCCCTCTGCTGGTTAACATATCAGCTGGTGGCATCCCGGGAATACAAACCTATTCATAGTCACAAAACAAAAAGCAAGACAAACCCTGATTAAACAGAATATATATGTGTATTCTTTTCCAAGCTTTTGAGACAAAATTAGCCAGCTTAATCACATCAAACTTAAACAGCAATTCCAGTTTTTTGCACATCAGTCCAAGCCAGTATTTCAGGTTTTTGACGAGCTACTTCATGAAACAATAATTCTCTTAAATCATCATATTTTCTACAATTCAATAGAAAATGGGACTCAGTTTCCACTTCGTCCAACTCACACATTTCTTGACTCGGTCTCGACCCCTTAAAGTCTCGGTCTTGTCCCGGTTTCGGAGCACTCTGGTCTCGAGAATGTCTTTGTCTCGGTTAGTGTGGTCTTGAATACTACACTAGAAGTCATATCAAGACTCAAACATCGGTGTTGGTATCGGCCCTGATTGTCACAATCGGTGAATCTCTAATTACAAATCAACCAAATATCATAAATAAAGCAAATAAGCAAAGTGCTGTAAGTTGTAACCACATCCCGTTAGAATCTCCTGATACCCTAATCCAAATATCTGAGTCATGGGAACGCAACATTCAATTAACCACAAATATATTCTCATTATACAACACCGCTGATTGATGACATTTTTTCCAGCAAGCTAACAGATAAACAAGCGTAGCAAAAGTGAACAGTATCCAGTATTCCACTGAATAGCAGATGCCGTTTTGCGTTCTTCACAGGTTTATTCAGGTTTAATTTGATTTACATTAATTAGTCCTCCTTTCACTGTGTGAGTTTTTCTTCATGCTGCTCTGATGCCACTCGTCTAAAGACATGCATGTCAGGCAGAAGGGAGACTCCTAATTACCCACATGGTCTGCATGTGAGCTTTGTGTCTTTTACCTGACAACCTGCTTTCTGCATCCTGCCCAGTGCATGCTGGGATCGCCTCCAGCTCTGAAGAAATATACATAATGAATACGTTTGTTCTTTGTCGCTGCTTTGGACGTGTTTTCTGTCATCTTACCTCAACTTATTTTTCTTCATCTGTAGGCTTGGGTATCAAGAACCGGTTACAACCTGGAGGTGGTTCTACATTTCTGAGATTCAGTAAGGCACTTGAATTTCAATTCTGCTTTTTGCACCCTACTAGCAATATAAATCATTCACGATCAAACCTCAGTGGGAGTCCATAAAAGTTGTACTCACCTGCCAGGACCTGCTGTGTTGATGATGTAACATGACGTCATTTGTGACGAGGTGTGTCAACAAAGTTGTGAGAAGAGGACCACGGCAGACCGCAGCAAGCGTTCAATCATGTTGGACTCAGAATCAAGAATCGATAAGAACCAGATTTGATAAAACCGAAATGTACCCAACCATGTTCATCCGGGAATTTTCTCGCTCCTCGTTTTGTCAGAAAGCTTAAAACGGATATTTCATATGTCGTTCAACTGCCCACTCGCTTTATGAGGAATACAGATGATGTTGAAAAAAGCGGTTTCCCCCTGGGCGTCCTGGAAAATACTAGAGCCTCAATCATATCAAGCTCATTTTCAGATTCTTGTCAGGCTCTTGCTGATTCCTGTCAGCATTCAGTGCCAGTAAGGCCGAACGGCAGATGGACGGATGGACAGCTCCATACATATTCATTCACAAGACACCTCCTCAAGTATCTCATGTAAAGAACTGTCTGTCAGCAAGCAGCATGTGTCAGGGGGTCAATGAAAGGTGTCAGAGAGCGAGAAAGAAAAGGAACGTTTGAACATCTAAACACGAGCAGCTGCTCCAAAATAGTCACTGAAGGAGATGAATAGAGGGGTATTAGCAGCTTAGGTGTCAAAACGGCTGACAGGTGGATGGCAGCGGGCAGGAAATCACTCTCTGTTTGAAGGAAAGATTCATGACAGCTCTCAGCCTGTTGTTAGGTTGACTGAAAGTTAGGGGGAGACAGGATTTCCAGCATGGAGACCGCCATCGATGGGACTCCAAAGTGCCCTGCAGGAACAGGTGGCTGACATCACTCGGGCTACTTTAATATTTACAGTCTATGATTTGTTTTTTTTAGCTGTGTGAAGCACTTTGAGTTGCTCTTTGTATGAGTGACGCCCTTGTTCATCCCTGACCACGGCACGGATATACACTCAACCTCTATTTGTTTTTGTAGCTCAGCTCATTAGCTTTATTGTATTAACCAGACTTCAGTCGTGCCATTACAATCGGAAATATTATCACACTGAATCATCGTCCTTTCTCTCAGTACAATCTGTTTTTTTGCCAAAGTGGCCAAAGTGCAGCAGTACTCATCTTTATACTCAGTAACGGGATGGGATTGTATGCAGCCCGAGCTTAATGCTTGCTAGGTTTGTAAATCCTCACTGGCATTTTGGAAAAGAGGAAGCAGGTTGAGAATACAAATCCACCTATCACTACCAAGCAAAGGTCAGCCGTGTTTAAAGCAGAGCTCAGTGTGACACTAGTGGTGATAATATGAGCGTGCGTCTTTCCCCTCTTAAACTCACACACTTAGCAGCCTTCAACTGTTGATTTTTGAGGGATATTATTTTCAATTAAGCGGTCATGAATAAGAAAGAACAATACAGAGAAGGGAATGGGAAAATCAGAAACGGCAAATAAAGAAGCAATTTCTGTTGATAGCACGACTTAGCTGTATTTGTAATGACCATAAAAACGGATTCTGGGTCGCCAAACAAAGCCTTATTTCAAATTCTGATGAAGTTCATCTCTGACGTTTTCTACAAAATACCAAACATGTCTGGCTGAATTTCAGGGGGAAGTGTGTTTAACATAATGAAGAAGACATTTAGAGTATTTTTGCTTTGTGCTGCATTTTAAACATGTCGTCTTCAGTTTGAATAATTTAAGGCACTACAATGTTTTGAAAAGACATATTTTGGGGCTTTCTGTTATTTCCGCTCACGCAAGCGCAGAACGTATGTGGTGGTTGGCCGTTGGCTGTAGTCTTTGCGGTGTCAGGGCCTTTAGGGTTAAAAATAAAGTAAAAGTGTTCAAATCTTTGATTTTCAGTTATTCATGCCTTGAGGTGTGAACAGCAGATGTGAGCAGCGTCTGTGGCACTGATAGGATGTGAAAGAGTTAATCTGCAAGGGTAGAATGTGGTTTTGTGTTAATGAGGCTTTAGTGCTGCAGATTGCTGCCTGTAAGAGCCAGATACCCAGTAATATGTTCTGTCCTGGTCCCAGATGTGTGTCTTAGACCTGTCCCACTCCCAACACGGCATTTCAGCAACAACCTCTACTTTTTAGATCTTTAAAAGGAATACATGAACATAAGGAAGAACAGACACAACATCATAACACTTCTCTCTTAGAGTTGTTTCTGATTTGTCATCAAAATAAAAAAAAAATCAAAGTGTAATTATAAATGCATGAGGGGGAATTATCACGTCAGCCTTTTCTACCATCAGTCGAGAAATTTAGAGTAATAAAACGTACTGTTTTTCAGTAAATCCCAGCGTAAACAAAGCCAGCAGTAGGGCGACTGTTTAAACAGGCTGCTCATACAGCACTATGGATCGGAGCTTTATGGAAAGAATCCGATGGATAACCTTTGTTAGATATTGACTCAGACTCGCTGGGTTAGTATCCTGATATTGAGCCGAGGTATAATGTGGAGCTCTGTGAATTTCATTCAAAGGTTCAAAAGAAAAGTTTGCACACATATAAAAAATAAAAATATGTGAACAATGAATTGTGGAGGGCTTTGCAGGATGTCCTTTTCTGGTCATCTGAACAACATATTTATCTGAGGTCATCTGCAGTGTCTTTCAAAACATGTCAATGAATTTCTGATTTCTGACCAATTTGCACCAGTAATAGATGGGGCCAGGCTATGCGGTTTGTTTAGTTTCAAACAAATCTGAAATCAGATTTCTGCAAGGATCTAACAGGTAAGCATCTGCTGATACATTAACAACAACTCCTTCCAGTTATTTCCTACATCCTATTTCAATCAGGTTTGAGGGTTCACTGTCAGGATTAATAAGTTTCACCTTTAGTTCTGAGGGGTAATGATGGAAACTGACCCATCTATATATGAATTCCAGGTCAAGTGAAGGTTTGCCCTTGGATGTTTGCCCTCTGCAGATGTATCATACAAATGGTTATTTTCTAGTTCTTACTTTCTTCAGCGACCCCTGAGGCAGGCTACATAAAATAAATTCCCTGTGTTTTAAAAATGACCATCATTACAGATCAGCAACAAAGAAATACAGCCCCCCCCCCCCCCTGCCTTTTATTAACCCATAAATTACAATTTCAAATACTTCTTAGTATGAAGGACCGGATGCCCCGCAGCAGCTGCCATGCCACATAAAGCATTTCTGTTTGGTTTAAGTTTCATTTCCAAGTCTGCACTATATCACTTCCCTCTTTTTTTTACTCCTGCCCCTAAAAGCTCACAAATCTGGCACCAAGTATGTCTTTCTCATGTGACATAACCTAATGTTTCCGGGAGTTTAGGGAAATCTATTTCTCACATTAGTTATTAGCCTAACCACTGGCACAGGGGGAAGACTATAACTGCAAACTAAATTAAACAGCAGTCAAATTTACTTGGGTCTTTTAGTGAGATGAGCCTACAAACACTTATTTGAATAATTGTTTTGTACTGTGTTCGGTCAATGCTGTAGTCCAAGGTTTGCGCAGAAAGGATGCTGTAAACTGACACGAGGAAAGAGACAGGTATTTTAGAGGTGCTTCCTATGTGAGCCTTTTCATTGGGTGTGGATTTTTCCTAGCTCTTGTTAACAGCCCCGAGGTGGTAAGGCAACGTGCTGCCAACTGGCCCAGCAAGAGAGAGCGACAGGCCGCTGACAGGCCGGGGCACACAGGCCTCAGTGAGTCACTGATATGGGACAAAGATGACACGCCATCACTTCGGCATCCGCTCTCCAGGGCTCTGGAGCTCTATTTTCTCTCTGTTTAGAGGAGGGACTTATATGGCTAAGTGTGAGAGAGACAACAGAGGGCAAAAGGATAGAAAGTACCAACCCCTCTCTTCAAAACAGTGAGGTTCAAAAGATGTAAAAAAAAAAAAAAAAAAAAAAGTGAAATTGCGTCACCAAACAGGGGGCACCAAAGAAGATTGTCCCTGCAAGAAAAATGATCTCACTAGTTGTTTCAGTCGGGCCCAAAAGCGTCACATGTTTACTCTAGAGGGACCAAGCCCTCTAGCGGCCGTAGTTGTTGTCCAAAAGAGGAGGTGGTGTGACTTGTCATGGAACCAAGTCCACAAAAGAAGGGGGTCAGGATGGATGGATGGATCATAATAACACCAGACCTTAATATTTTCCTTTTCTTACAGAAAGCCAATACTGGCTTAAAATCCTTAGTTCAAGTGTTTGACCATCTCTTGGAGATATATGCTACACCCGAAATATAAAAGACATCCCACACTGATTGTTGTAAAGTTAGGACAGGGGCAGTTTGGCCAAACCTTCTGATATTCTGCTCACATGTTGGAGCCTCCAGTCTTTGGACAAATGTAGTTGATACATGACTGATGCTCACTGCAACATGGCGGAGGATTTCCTCAAGGACTCATCCATAACATTTGGTTAATGAGTACAGGCCTGCTCCCTCGCCAAGCAGGAGATAATGTGAAAGGTGAAATAAAATGGTTTGACCACTAAGCCATGTCTTCACAGTCGACCAGCGGCTTAATTAGGCTCCTCTTGGGCTATACTTTGGCATTTACGCTCGCCTTAAATAAAGTTTGTCCAGCAGGAACAAGTGCCCTTAAACACACACACACACCAAAAGACACACATCTCCAACACCTGATTCCTTTTTATCCTCCACCTTAAAACCTGGTCTGGCTTCTTTTTTTCTTCTTCTTGAGACCATTTCCAGTTCTGGGTGTAGCGGCCTCATATTAATGCCAGCTCACTCCTCCATCACTGAGTGACTTTGTATCTTTGAATCATTTGAATAAATAGACATCTAAAATAGCATTAGTGTTTATTCTTTCGTGTTTCTTTTTTTTAAGCTATTCAGTTTTTATTCAATAGATGTCTAAACAAGAGAAGAGCTCCCTTCATGAAATGATTAAATGATCAGCCCCGAGGTAATGCCACAGCCCTGCGTGGGATTTCATAACATCTGAAATTATCATGAATCTGAAAATGTTGCTGTATAATAAGTAAACATAGCCAGCCTCATTTGAACTAAGAAGAACAAGCAGTTTTGCTTGAAACCCATCAGGAGACATCGCTGATCTTCTATGTACAAAATGAGACTCTACCCAGGGAGAGTGCTCCTGACAACTTGACTTATCGACCTTTAAAGAAAAGGCTTCAAACAGATGTATCGGGTAATGTGAACTAGCATCAGGTTGGGACCTGCAGAGACCTGTGTCCAGTGCCCTACTTAACCTGTCAAGGCTGCTCTGAGATCTACTCAATCAAGCCTCTATGGGCAGAAAGAAGACGGAGAGCAGAGGTGAATGAAGCATTGAGGGGATCGAAAGGCTTGTGTGGTATTTTTATCCTGCGGCATTCACCTGTCTCGCTTGAGAACACGTAGTTCCCTTTCCTTCTGGGTGTAAAAGCGTTTCATGTTCTCTAGTTTTTCAGAGCTTAAGAGGAATGAGCTACGCTGACAGCAGACAAAATGATGGTTGTGCCTGACGAGAGGATAGAAAGTTTCCCAGAAAAGCGTCATCCTAGGTAAGTGTAGGTGATGTTAAGGGAAGAATGTGCAACACATGAATATAGCTGAAATCAAGTATCTATGGACGGGGCGGCCGGCTCCTCCCCTTGCATATAAAAGCTGTTTAAGTCAAGTACTAGAGAAAAAAAGAAGAACATACTCACTGCTTTTTAAAAAAAAAATTTTTTAAACATTTATTTTTGGGCTTTTTGTGCCTTTAATGGATAGAGAGGACAGTGGATAGAGTCGGAAATCAGGGAGAGAGAGAGTGGGAAATGACATGCGGGAAGGAAGCCACGGGTGGGAGGTGAACCTGGGCCGCCCGCTTGAGACGACAGCCTCCATACATGGGGCGCGTGCACTAACCACTGCGCCACCAGCGCCCCCTCACTGCTTTTTTTAAGCGTTTTAGATCATGGTAATTTGTGTAAATGTATGTTCAATATGAAGCTACGAGCTAACATTAGCCTGCTTACACAACAAAATTGCAGGACAATTGCAGCTCGAGCTGAAGACAATTTTGTCCGCTGCTTGTGCTTAATGGTGCTTAATAATGGTGCTTTCCATTTGATAACGCCTTTGTGTGAACGTGAGTGGAGGGGGGTTGGTGGTGTGTCGCTGGAGGAGAGCGGAGGCTTCAGTATGGAGGAGGTGTGGCCAGACAGCAGTTTGTTTTGGTTTCATGCTGGTGCTCAAGGGCGACATCTACTGGATCCAAAAGTTGCATATTTTTCCTTTAAGTAGTTACTTGTCTTGAGGGTGAGGAGGATCAAATGCAGGATGATGGTATCTAAAAGTTATCTCACAGAGGGAAAACCACAAAAATGAGTGAGTGTGAGTGTTGCCGGGAGTTTGACAGCTCCACTAACCTAAAGTATGTATGCTTTTTACTAGCTTATGCTTTTTGACTGATTGAAACACACGGACCTCAGTAACATAAACGCTCTGTTGCACTCATTAGCGCTATGATTGAATTCGTCCACAGAGTCATGCTCACTATGTAAGCTACTGGCTCTCATTGTTATTAGCCAGGCTATAGCTAGTCATGCTGGGTCTGTGTAGACTAACCGGGTCCATTACTGGCCAACATGTCTCTCATTTTGAAGCATTTCGCTGCTTCTACTGAAAGGCCTTTCTCTTTTTATTTTCTCTCTCTCTGCTCCACCAGTTCTTTTCTTGTGCTCGACTATTTCACCTGCATGGCAATAATTTTGTCAGTGTCTGTTGAGAAGCAGCAGCTAGACGGTTGCTATGTGCCACCGGAAATGTCCCAAAGCTCCCTTCACACAATGACACTTGGATCTGGGGTAACCAACCACCTTTGCTGAGCAGCTGACTAGAAACAGAGAGCAGAGAGGCACTCTTAAACCAGAACACAACGGCCCCAAGGTCTGCCTTAAAAAGAGAAACACAAAAGGCTGGGTGAGCAAAGACCTGTCCATCATCATCAAACTACACACAGAAAGTCACGCAGGTTCTTGTGGTGTTTCTGCGGACTTGCACACCTCGGTCACGTTATGAGAAAAACAAAGGGAGAGCCATTTGCAGAGAACAAAAAATATTTATTTGAACAAAAGGCAATCGAAAACTTATTTAGTTTCTAACGCATACATAGTCTAAAAGTCCAACAACAAACCCTCCGAATATGAGAAATCTTTTACCTGCTACACTTTTCAGAAAATGTGTGCTCAAAGAGGCTGTTTGGAGATTTTCCCTTCATGACATCACAAAGGGCAGTAACCCCTCCCCCAGATGGGTGACACTCCCACAGCTAGGTGTTTGTTCTGACCTCTCAGTCTGCCTTCTCACCGTAAACAATAGAGCATGGAGCGAGAAAGACAGAGACACCCAAGCCCTTCCAGAGAGGGGGCGTGGTCAGACACAGCTCATTTACATATTTAAAGGTACAGACACAGAAACAGCCTGTTCTGAGCGGGGCTGAAAGAAGGAGAGGATGTTACCTTTAAGTAACACCAATAAAAATCATAAAAGATGAACAAAAAGATTTTCCCTTCATGACATCACAAAGGGCAGTAACCCCTCCCCCAGATGGGTGACACTCCCACAGCTAGGTGTTTGTTCTGACCTCTCAGTCTGCCTTCTCACCGTAAACAATAGAGCATGGAGCGAGAAAGACAGAGACACCCAAGCCCTTCCAGAGAGGGGGCGTGGTCAGACACAGCTCATTTACATATTTAAAGGTACAGACACAGAAACAGCCTGTTCTGAGCGGGGCTGAAAGAAGGAGAGGATGTTACCTTTAAGTAACACCAATAAAAATCATAAAAGATGAACAAAAAGATTTTCCCTTCATGACATCACAAAGGGCAGTAACCCCTCCCCCAGATGGGTGACACTCCCACAGCTAGGTGTTTGTTCTGACCTCTCAGTCTGCCTTCTCACCGTAAACAATAGAGCATGGAGCGAGAAAGACAGAGACACCCAAGCCCTTCCAGAGAGGGGACGTGGTCAGACACAGCTCATTTACATATTTAAAGGTACAGACACAGAAACAGCCTGTTCTGAGCGGGGCTGAAAGAAGGAGAGGATGTTACCTTTAAGTAACACCAATAAAAGTCATAAAAGATGAACAAAAACTGAAAAATAAATGTCATCACAATAACACTTCCAGGTGACAGATATAAGAAACTGAACCTTTACTGCATAGCTTGATAACAAAAATGTGTGAATCTTTATGGTTTTATTACCTGTTGAACTGCTATACAATTATCCTCTAAAGGAACAACAAAAAGGGGGGACCCATGGGCGTCACAGTGGGTTAGGACACAAGAATGACACCTCGATACGCCAATGTATGTGGTGATGTAACCCAACGCAGAGCTGGCTTCCCTCTGTAGGGGCTCTGGGTGACATTTGAGTACAGCTCCAGGAGGGCCAGATGTGCCTCTTTGATGGAAAAGAGTCGTGTCAGTTCAGAATACCAGTGTGACAGAGAAGGCACATACAAGGGCAGACTCAGCGCTAGGACGTCGTTGTCCTTATTCACATAGTTCAAATAAGAGCGCTTGTTTAAAAGGCTCCGTTTAATTCCAGAAGAAAGATGCACACTGATCACTCTGCGCTTGTGCAAAAATCCTCGACTGTAAGAGTTTGAAATGAAAGGAGGAAACAAATAAAGCCAGCGTTATCGCCTGCTCGCTGTCAATTAAAGCGAGGTCTTATCAAAGCCCTCCAGCGTTATTAAAAAGCGGAGCACTGACAGGCGAATAACCTCTGACAAATTAATTGAATTTTGACAGACGGCTCATGGCTAGAAGGGAGATCATTAAACAGACCTCCGTGGAGATCAGCAAGCAGACATCGATAAGCTTGGCTGTTGGATGGCAATAAAACACATAATATGACTTTAATATACAGCAAATATGTTTGCTCACATGTTGTGTTCATTATAAATGTATCAAATAACAGACCTTGAAGTTCTCTTCTGTCATGTTTCAAAATGTTTCTTAAGCAAGGAGATGACAGAACAGCCTACATTTCATATTTTTTAAGGTTTATTTTTGGGCTTTTTATGCATTTATTTTAGTGATTGGACAGTGGATAGAGTCAGAAACAGGGGAGAGAGAGTAGGGAATGACATGCGGAAAAGAACCACAGGTCGCATTCAAACCCGGGCTGAGGTGTGGAATGTAATTTATGTTTTTGTAAATAAATCAGTACAGGGTTGGTAAATTTTCAAAAACTAGCCTGATTTTGAAAGTATAGCATTCCCTCAGTGCTCCGTCTACACCGACCCCCTCCCCTCTGTGCTCCCTCAAAAGCCACGCCCCTCACTTACATGCCGAGCGCCGTTGCTCCAGAAGCGGACCTCAGCTCATCGCTTGCATTGTGTAGAAACTACGTCGTCTCATGTCTCATTCAGCGGTAAGCTCACGTGTAGTGATAGTAGTATTTTGATGTCTCTCATTTTATTTGCCTTGGCCTTTGAGCCGGTCATGACAAACTGTGGGCTCGTCCAAACAGGTAAGGTTCTGGTTCTGTTCCATCCGTGGAGGTCTTTGTTATTGGTAGGGTACTTGATAGGATAAAAATACATGCTGGAGAAACACAACTATTTGTATTGTTGTTTTGTGGATTATGGCTTCATTATTGCAGTTTCAAAAGGCTAAACTTGGATTCTTTTGTCATGAAAAGAGGACCGAAGGAATAAAAACAATATTTCATTTATTCAACAATGGTGAGTGGATTGAAAACACACTCACTCCTTGATAAGTTCAACAACTGTGCTATTATCTTTGATTAGTAGGACACTTGACACATGAGAACAATTGGCTAGAAAAACTAATAATTACAAGGTTTCAGAGAGAAAGAAAAAGCAGTGTTATTTAAAATGTAGGACAAGTGTCTGTCATGTCTGGATCTGGAGTAATTCTTGATGTATTGTTTTCAGAGGCACCTGATTGGTGAACTGAAGTGTGTAGTTTAAGATGCCGTTGGACAAACAACACACAGTGTGCCTGCACACTCCTGAGGGGTGATGTTACCTGAGTAACTTTTTTCCCCCCTGCAGGTGAGAGGATGCAGAGCAGTGTGAGGGCCCAGTGGTGGGTCCATGAGTAGACCAGAGCTGCAGGGTGTGGTGTTCTCTGTACCGCTGTTACAGACATCAAACAGCCAGGTGTCCCCATCAAAGTACAAACGGAGCCACATGACACTGGAGCGGGAGAATGAGTCAAAGCTTCACTCATCCATTTCTCTTTTGTTTCCACTGCTCTCCTGACCTCTGGATATGATTTCAGCCTATACAGTGAATCTGTGGGGCAAACGAGTGAGTGTATACCTGAACAGCTCTCACACAAGAAAACACATTTGCACTTCTTTCACACTTAACTGGTCGCATTATTCATTTAGCCTGATTAGCCAGAAACTGAATAGTTCATGTGTTTTTCAGCACTCACTGTACGTGAAATAAAATGGTGTAGCCTACTGTAAATAGTAATAATAAACTAGGCTAGAACTTCAAGTATTTTTAATCCAGGTTTTAACCTCATCAATGATGGGAAGAAATCTGAGGTTAGAAGTTCATTCTTTACATTAGAAATCTTTGTCTTTCTTTCTTTCTCACAATAGTCACTCTGCACTAACCAGCATGTCCAGTAAGAGGCATGTACATTTTTTATTTAAATATTTAATTCTTTATTTTAATTCTTTATTACACACAGAGTGAGGTGACATGAACAACAGTGCATCTCCTTGTGTCAAATTAATTTGGACAAATTTGGGTCAAATTAGTTTGGAGACATTACTCAGTCTTTCACAACTGACCTGGAGGGCACTGTGAGTTTTGAACAGCTGATGATAGTCAGCGTTGGTGTAACTGTGCCTGCTTCATAGGTCTGTGTATTTTTTCTGCAGGTGGTGTAGAGCATGTGTGGTCTGAACCAGGGCATCTCTTTGCTTGTTGACCATGGACTCAACGTGTCTGGACTCTTCAAGCTGCTGTTTTTGAAGCCTGGAGAAGCTTTCCTCAGTTGGCTACGGCCAACATGTGTTTCTCATCCAGAGTCTCTCTATACTTCTTCAAAGTTTTATCTTGGGTGCGCTCCAGCTTAGCAATAGTAGACTTCTTCTCCGCATAACGTTCAGAGAGGGAGCGATACTTCGACTTAAGTTCGTCACACTTTCTCTCTGCATCCTGGAGTTTGTCCCTGACATCTGAATTCTCCATCTTCAATGTCTGCACATCTGAATACTTCATCAACTCAGACTCAAATCTCCTACGTTCTCCGTCTTCCTGAAGCTGTCTTTGTGAAAGCTGGCACTCGTCCAAGGCAGTCTTGAGTTTACCCTGCAAAAGTTCTGCTTCCTTCAAGAGTGATCAGTTTTTGGCTTGTTCCTCTTCGAGGTCTGAGGCCTGCTGGTTCACGTCCTCCTGCAGGGAGGAAACAGTGTGGTCCTTGGCTTCAATTTGAGTTTGAAGACTCTGATTATCGTTGCGTAGGGATTTGATTTCTTTCTCATGTTCTGCTGATTTTTCTTCCAGACTCTTGAATTCTTCCAGATAATTTGTGAGCTTCTCAATCGCAGTAATTTTCTCTACGAGCTCAGTCAATTCACAGGTCTTCAGCTTTGAAAGCTGACACTCGGCCAGGGCAGCCTCAAGGTTAGCCTGCAACCTGGTATTCTCAGAAGTCAGTTCTTGGAATTTCTGATTATTGATATGCGCTGCCTTTTCTTCCTGCACAATAAGAAAATTGCCTCTGAGCTTCTTGATTTCCTTTTTTTGGTCTTTGAGCTCAGAGGACATTTCACTGACTTTGTCTGTCAGTTTTGCCTTGGAGCACTTCAGCCCTTTCAGATACTTTTTATAATCAGCCAATTTGGCCTTTAATCTCTCATTGTCAACAATGAAGATGGGTGTGTTGGCTTGCTCCTCCTTCAGAGACTTTGAACAAGCTTCTTTTTCTTTTCGCTCCTCCTCCAGGGCTTTTTTCTCTTGAGATCTGGCACTTTTTTCCCTCTCCAAGGCTTCTTCAAGAGCTACTATGTCTCTTGTCTTCTTCATCAGATCCTCTTGGAGATCAGCATATTTCTCTGATCTCTCCGATTCTTCAGCTCTCTCCGATCTCCCTGATCCATCAGATCTCTTAGATATATCTGATTTCTCTGATTTCTTTGATCAGTTAGATGTAGGCCTACCTGCTCTCTCAGATGTCTCAGATCCATTAGATATATCTAATCTCTCCGAGATCTCATAGCTCCCTGAGCTCTCCAAGCTCTCTGATCTCTTAGATATATCTGATTTCTTAGATCTATCAGATCTTTCTGATCTATCTGATCTATTAGATCTATCAGATCTTTCAGATGTAGGCCTACCTGATCTCTCAGAGCTATCAGATCTCTTAGATCTATTTCTGTCTCTCCCTCTCCTGCTCTCTCCTGCTCTACGTGTCAGATGTTAAGTTACTCCTCGTCCTCCTTTAGTGATAATGATACATGTAAGAAATGTAGTTTATTTTTAGCTTTGGAGGCGAGGGTGTCTGAGTTAGAGAGATGGCTCCGCACCATTGAGTGGTGTGCATGTGATGTGAGTCATCGTATGCAGCAGTAGTTAACCAGCCACCTGTAGCCGGTGCGGGCCGACATAGCTTGGCTTCCCACCCCGGTAGCTCCAGAGCAGCCGGGAGGCAGTGGCTGGGTTACTGTCCGAGGGAAGCATTAAAGTTGCTGACAAAGACTAAAGGTAGATTTGATACAATCGTAATTCATGTCGGCACTAATGACTCCCGACTACGCCAGTCGGAAGTCACTAAAGTTAATGTGGAGTCGGTGTGTACTTTTGCTAAGACGATGTCAGACTCCGTAGTGTTCTCTGGACCCCTCCCAAATCAGACCAGTGATGACATGTATAGCCGCATGTCATCACTCAACCGCTGGCTGTCGAGGTGGTGTCCAGCAAACGATGTGGGCTTCATAGATAACTGGCAGTCTTTTTGGGGAAAACCTGGTCTGCTAGCTGGAGACGGCATCCATCCCACTTTGGACGGTGCAGCTCTATTATCTAGAAACATAGCAGAGGTTATTAGTCCAAAACCTTGACAACAACACCGAGCTGGGCTGCAATAACATCTGCTTATGAAGAATGCAGCTTAGTAGCTCAGATCGTGTGCGACCATATAGAAGTCTCTATGGAGGGGGTTAAAGGGGGCGAGACTTGACGAGGCGTGAGCTCCCACATGCCTGATGCCTAGCGATGTCTGGTTCACCCTCTCCCTGTTCTCATTATCCTCTCTCTGGGTGTTTAGGAGGAGTGGAGATGAGAGTGGGAGGGTGGTGATGCTGGTGGTGGTAGTGGGGACTGGCTGGCTAACCCGGCGTCCCCCGTGGACAGAGAACAGATGGGACCTGACTCCCTCCACACAAATCACTGCCAAGGAAACTCTGGCCTGCTCCTGTGACCACTTCGACATGACAAGTACTGTTTACTCGAACAGCAAGGGAAGTCCAGAGTTGAGGGAATAAACCACTAAAATGTAAAGTGGTAAATGCATATGAATTATATTCTACTATGAACACACTTTTGGAAGTGTGTGCTGCTCTATTGTCCTAGACAAAGTTCCCGAAGAGGACAATAAGGTGTATCGAATCGTATCAAATCGTATTGTATTTTGGTGACCATCAAAGGGCAGTGAGAGTGAAATGTCTTATGTCTAAGCCCCCTCCCCGCCAGACACTTTTAAGAAAGGTTTTGTTTAAATTGTACATGTGAATATGGTTTGTGTTTAAAGTAGTTTTACACTAAAATTCCTAGTTAAAATAACTACTGCTAGCTAAGGTTCAGCGCGCAGGTGAGTTTGGGAGTGGATACAATTCAGAGATTTGCCGCGATTCAAACCGACTGAATATGACAGGCGTGGTCGTAGCGGCATAGAGAAAATATTATCATGAAGCATCCTAATCTAGGGTGAACCTTGGGTTGGCTTTCACCCTTGGACGCAGAGTTGATCCGCTTTCTGTTGGACAAACAGGTACCGAACGCCCGGCTTAGCTTGTGATAGCGTGTGGTAGCTTGCAGTGTGGGTACAAGCAGTAAAAGCACACACCATGTCCAACAGTAAGTGTACGCTTCTGGGTAGCGATGAGCCCAGGAGGAGGGGCCCAGTTTGAACTTTGTGTTTGCATGCTACAACGAACAATACTGACTCCTCCTTAAAACATTTGGAGGAGATTTTAAACTTGTATTCCACCCAAAATCTAGAAAGCTTGGATGCCTAGCTTAAGAAGGCTACCGCAAGTTACTTAGCTTGTTAGCCAAGCTTACTCAAGTGACAATATCGTTCCTTTCACAACATCTGCTGAGTCTCTGGAGCTACTTCAGTGTTGTATTACACAAAGGGATAGAGTCAGTGGACCATACAGGACTGGCAGAAGACTAATGAAGAGCGCAGACGCACAAAAAGGAAAAATAGTCTGCATTACCTTGACAGCTGAGGTGTTTGCTAATATGAGTTCTCTGCATTGTCAAATCTAGTGTGTTGTTGTTATGAAAGGGCTTTATCCTAATGGAAGACTTGCAGTAATTAATGATGGGAAACATTGGCTAGCTCCATTCCCTTAAAATAATCACTGAGGAAATGATTCATTAAGGTTGCCATTCATTCCAGTAACAGTCCATCTCCAATCCACCCACCCACCTGTCAGTGGCCTGGGGTACCTGGGTAATGTAGTCATCCACTGGGGACGTAATTAGTGAGCTGCCACCTGTACTTCCACTCCTCTCTCCTCCTCCAGACCTAGACACTTCTCATTAGAGAGACCAGAGGCTGTCTCTCTGCGTGTGTGGAAGACAAGAGTAAATTAATCTACAGTGGAAATCTGACACTAATTAGTTTTTTTGGCTAAAACGTTTTAAAGGTCCGCAGAGACAATGGCGTTGAATCACCAAATACATTTTAATTGTGCTGGTTGGATGCAGAAAACAAAAACACATCAAAACATAGCAATTGAATTTTAATGAACATCAATTAACCGGACAAAACTGCCAGAACAGAGAAACACACCCAGTCTCTTGAGGACGCAATGGAAGACAAAGAGAAGAGAGAAAATGTTTCTGCTTCATCCATAAATAACACCTCACCCATACAGAAGTGTGCATGCGTCTCTGTGTGTTTAGACTGGAGGGAGGAGGATGTTTACTTGACCTAGCTGACAGTAAAACTCCTGTGAGACCATGTTTCAAAACATCTCAAATTGATGCACTGTACCTGCAAAATGGTTTATGTGGTGACCTCAACCAAATAAACAGAAATGAGGAGGATATTTTCATACTTTCTACTCATTTTTAGATCTGAAATCTTCTGTACATCAAATCTGATTAAGCGCTTTTGTGTCCATGCATTTGTTTGGCTGGTGTGCCCCCTTTTGAAGTTTGAAATGCAGTGTGGCCTACTGAATACATTTTGCACCGATGACATAGTGCTGATGTTTATCCAAGGAAAATGGCACGTGTACCTATATTCTTCTGTTGTCTTGTAATGATGAAAGAAGAAAAGCCCTTACAGAGTGCCCATCACAGTGTCTGCGGATGGAGGTTCAACATGAGTCCGGTTCTGCTCAAGGTTTCTGCCTCTTAAAGGAAGTTTTTCCCCTCCACTGTAACTTTGCTAGATGTTGCTCAAGATAGATTCGTGTTGATTTGGCACAATCTTACTTACTGCTACTCTTTTGCATTGAAAAGAGCCAGTTGAGGTGGTTCAGGCATCTGATTAGGATGCCTCCTGGACGCCTCCCTTTGGAAGCTTTCCGCGTACGCCCGACTGGGAGGAGACCCCACGTAGACCCAGAGTTCGCTGGAGGGATTATATATCCCGCATGGCCTGGGAACGACTTGGAATCCCCCAGGAGGAGTTAGAAACCGTTGCTGTGGAGAGGGAAGTCTGGGTTGACTGACGGCACTTGCTATCACTGCGGCCCGACCTCGGCTAGGCGGAAGAAAATGGATGGGAGAGTGTATGCAAATAACTTTCAAGGAAGCTGTAATGAAATGTTTGAAATGCATTTAGATTAAAGGAAAAAAATATGTTCTTTTTGCTAAGGATTTTCTTTGCTCTTAATTTAGCTCCAATCAAATTCTATAGTGCAACAGGTAATATCCTGAACAGTGAAATCTCTCCTTTAAAACATGTCTCCTTTCATGAGGGCTGTGTTTAGATGCACAGAGGGTGGATGATCCCTATAACAATTCACGTGGTAGACAGATGATAACAAGAGTCGGGGAGGGGAGGGGTTGCCAGATTTGTCATCGATACTACACAGCCCAGACAAATCTGTTGACTGTTTGTTTACTCATCAACCAATAAGCCGGCAGTGATGGAACAGATGCTGCAAACATGCAAACTGAGATGGAGACAGACGTTGCTTTATCTGCTTTGAGTCTCCTGGAGAATTAAGAATAGTGACAAAGCGTGTCTTTCAATGAGCAATCAGGAAAGAAAAAAGCAAAGGGAAAGAAAGCAATTTATTGAATATCGACCCGCCAAAATAAAATTAAGAGTGTGAGAACATTGAATTAATGCAAGATGCTATACCCATCTTACAGCACATTTGACCTGCATGTTGTTTTTTAAAATACTAGGCTATTTGAATGTGCATCACAGTGTAAAGGAAAATCATTGATTTTAAACAAAAAAAACTTGATGAATGAGTTCTACATTTCATACATTCAGATATTGAAATGCACAGGATGGTCTGCGGAGCGGGAGCGAGGCGTTGTGGGCTGGTGACACAAACAAATCAAACTGTAAGAACAACCCGAGCAGCAGTGAGAGCTCGCTTAATTAACACTCTAAATTTAGCTTCTGCTCACACAATGCAGTTGTCAGCAACATGAATGCTTAAATGATGTGAATGAACAATATCCTCAATGGAGAAGGGAGCTGAATAAAAGTCTGCGTCAACAACAGGGGCCTTCCTTTCTCATTTCATGTTCTGATCTCTAGTTTGAGGTCAACACTAAGCTCGAACCTTATTAATAACATCACTTTGGTGCTCTACAAGGTGCATCCTATCCACTGTTTGTGATTACAGCCCAATAGTGGATAAATAAACTGAGGAGAAAATGTCAATTGAAACAGGTCAAATACTCCATTCTGAGGTTTTATTATCCCGTTCACACTTTGGTTCAAACTTGTTCTGAATGGTAAGTATTTACATCCACATCATTGTTATATTACAGAGAGAAAGAGTGCGCCATTTTCTTGTCACACCTCTGATGTTTACCATTCAGTGGGTATTATATCACAGCATGTGTATGAGCCTCTCTCCGTGTGTTTGTGTGTGTGTTTATGTGTGTGTGAGTATAGTGCTATCTTAGCTACACCATATCGTTGGTGACATTTGTGTTTTCCACCTACTCACCACCACATGGAGAGAGAGAGTACACAATTGGATGCAGGAGTGTGAATATGATATCAGCAATTAAATACATAATTCAGCAAGCGAGTCAAGCAGAATGTACATGTGTTCTTTCTCTGTGAAGTTAAAGATAAGTACTTTGAACATGATTGGAAGAAAGATTGTGGAGGAAGTGAATGCACAAGTGGAGGTCGTTGCTCTGAGAGCAGCGACCTTAAGCGGTCAAAATATAATTTAATGGACTCCTTCTCTCAGGTGGAATCCAAGGAAAGTACCGGGGCATACAAATCACTTAAGGCAAATTAAATTGGTACAAAAGGACTAACGTTTCAGAAATACTGAGGAAGTCGCAGTGCGTCGAAGCTTGAACATTACGGCTCCACTGCTTCTGAAGAGGACACGAGGGATCGCGCTGAAGCATTCAACTCGCTGATGAAAAGTGAAAAAGTGGGCTTGTTCCAATTTTCTCCTGGACCTAGGTGGCGTAGCCTCAATGAATGCACCTGATTGGATAAACGCGCAGCTCTCGAAACGATCCCAACATGCACTGCGCGACTGCCTCTCAGCCTCTCCATAGGAAATGATGCTTGTGTGCTCCGGTTCTTTCTGTGGATTCTGCCTGAGAGAAGGAGTCCATTGTATTATATTTTGGAACTTCACTTCACTAGGTCGTACTTACTTTAAATGTTAATAACTGTACAAATCTTCCCGACTGTCATTCACACCAAAAAAAATTCTGTTTGAATTCTGGTTAACATCTTGAAGTTTTCAAAGACGCCAATTTTGTCACCTTTTTAACAACAATGTGAATACAATGATGCCTGAGACTCTTTTCTTTATTTGATTTTGCAGCCGTGAAAATCTCTGGGTCTGAATATAACTTCTTTGAGGCATTAATATAAGCAGATGACCGTGTTATAAGGACATTGAATGTAAAAAAAAAAGAAAAAGAAAGTCAGATGAAGACATGTTGAGTGTAAAAAACTGTGCTGCTCTGCCATATTATTCTGACTCTTGTTCTATTTACATGTCAATATGAATCACTGTCTGATTCATGTTTTAATCAAAATGTAATATTTCTCAATTATCAGAATAATTCACTCATCAGATTCCCGAGTATTAGAAAAATAAATTGCTTTTTCTCCGAGACACTCATGTGGACAATGAAGGAGATGTGGTGCACGCTGGCTCTCTCCTGCCTGATGGGGCATGCTCATACATGCAAACAGTGGGATTATGAAATTAGAGAGAACACAGTGGAGAGGTTTGCTAAGAGGAATACTCACATTCCGGCTCAGGCTGCCACATATGTCACAGTGTGTGAATGGATATGAGCCAGGAGCAGGTTTCAAACTGTAGCGTGCTGCTTGTCTTGAGAGCGAACTTTGACATCCAGTGTTTCCTTTTCATCCAGCAGCAACTTCCAGGTTCGCTGATATGAAGCCAACATTGATGCACCAAAAACTGTGAATCCTCGAGTGACAATTTGAGGCGATGCTCTGCAACAGAGTCAATAAGTATCCTGGTTATATGTGCCTTACCTCTTACCTCTTGGCTTCTTTAGCGCTAAGCAACATGCAGCCTGGTTCAACATGAAGCCTTAAAATAAAAAAAACAACAAAAGCATGAAGAAAACAGCACAGGCACTAAACCTAACAGAGACACATACAAAATAAGAGACAGAAATGACTCGTTCATGATAAGAGTAAACCTATTAAAATGTCTTTAATCACTGAAAGTGTAAAATGCTGCTTACTTGATTTTTTTAATCAATGGAAACAAATCTGAACCGAGGAAATGAAATGAAGACTTTCCAGAAAGAAAGCCTTTCATAAAGTCCGTTACACATTAAACTGTGTGAGTTAGTATCCACTCTCTGTGACAAGTATGGAGCTTATCATCCACTTTAATACAGAATCAATACGTATTGAACTCGCTGTTACTTAAAGTGAGAGGCGTTGGATAAAAAGGTTACTGTCTTGACAGCTTCTGAACATCACTCTGCAAACAACACCGTAAAAGATCAATACAGTGACGCTAATGTTTCATGATTCATGGTAAATAAGACACTCAGCCCACTTATTAAGCATTTAAAAGCTTCCACCGAGCGACCACACACCGCTTTATTGAGCTGAACTCTGTTGATAACTGTTTCCAGTGTAATCTATTTATTATCTATTGAACAGACCTCTAAAGTTTTAATTTGTTTCATCCCGTAATTCGTATTAGATCATTATGTATGGGGAAAGATACGTCGTACAATGAGTGTTCACTTACCAAAACATGGTTTTAAGTCAAGAGCAACTTGTTTTTTTTCCACACAGTACCACAGTTCATAGCGATGTCTTGGGGCGCTGGATAGCCTAGCTGTTATGATGCGTCCCCTGTGTACAGAGACTGTAGTCCTCTTCGCAGCAGCCGGTGGGTTTGAATCCCCAAAACATGTCTGTGAAGATTCTTGTTCTAAATCCACTCTTATCCTGTATTTGATCATGCCTGTAAACCCCTCTATTTCAGCCCTGCTCAGAACAGGCTGTTTCTGTGTCTGTAGCTTTAAATGTAAATGAGCTGTGTCTGACCACGCCCCCTCTCTAGAAGGTGATATAGCCCGCTTTCTTGCACCATGCTCTATTGTTTACGGTGAGAAGGCAGACTCAGAGGGCAGAACAAACACCTAGCTGTGGGAGTGTCACCCACCTGGGGGAGGGGTTACTGCCCTTTGTGATGTCATGAAGGGAAAATCTCCAAACGGCCTGTTTGAGCACACATTTTCTGAAAAGTGGAGCAGGGAAAAGACGGAGAGGATGGACTTTTCTCATCATTGTTGAGGTTTGAAGACAGACTAGGGCCACATATTAGTGTTAGAGAAACATGGTGAAATGGTTTTTACACAACTTGTGACCTTTAAAAGTAAAATGGGCGAAAATACAACACAAAAAAAAGTGATGTCTTTACCACCAAATTCTTGTAAAACAAAAAATTATGCAAACAAAATGCTTCAAAAGGCCTAAACCTGTGAGAATAGATGTGTGTCTGTGACAGGTGTGATCCATGACGCATTAAGTTTAATATAAAACCTGTTTTATTTTCTCAAAGCATAATTTTACAGGTTGTCACATGTCGTAAGGTGCAGTGACAGAAACCGACTTTCAAATTGTGTCACCACTGCAAACACTGCATATCATATCACACAGAAATAACACATTAAATATCCTGCTTCCCTGTTCTGTTTCCTGCAGCATCCAAACCCATGAATGTCCTGAGCATTGAATAACATAAGCTTTTGATATGGAAATCAAACTGCTAATTTGGGCGCGCATTTTACTCCTGAGAGTAAAAACCCACAAAATGACTATTCAGTGGTCACGTCAGATAGATGAAATATTTAGTAAACATTGACATTTCTGTCACGCAGTCCTTTCATCTCCTTTGAAGCGCTGGAGGCAAACTGAAAGGATACTGGTTTTTTTCAGTATTTTCTGTTCGACTATGAGAAATCTTTATATGGATGTGAATGACACGCTTAGTTTGGACTTGTCTTGCACTTGTAAAAGAGAGAAAGTATCTGAATTCAGAATGACCACCAAGGTTGAGTGTGTTGTCTAATTATAAAAGTCAGACAAAGCCCGACAATAAGGACTAATGCATCCCACGGGACCTCATGCCAAAACAATTACTCATGCAATGGTTCACTGTTTTGTAAACCCTCAATAAGCTCTGTATTTATAATCCATTGTTGTGACAGTAAAAGCAGCAATTACTGTTATATTACAGCTGTTAGCCGCACAATGTTTGTTAATTTAGTCAACAGATTATTAAGTGAACACGAGAACACTTTCCAATTTCCTCTTTGTAATACATGGACAACATGTGAGGCTTGTTTTAGAGTCATTGAAAACCAATAAACGTCAGAGATATGTTTGCTTATTCAACCACCTGGATAAGAATGCAACTTTATCAGTGGTGGAAAGAAACGATGATGATGATGATGTTTAATCATGTGCTGTACTTAAAGGTCCAGTATGTAACTTATCTAGTGATTAAATGATAAAGTGACCTTACTATATGATCAGACATTAAGGAAACATGCTCTGTTGAAGTGCTGGCTTCTCTGACAACAATGCAGCAGCCAGTATGTCCTCCTTCTAACTTTAGATTCTGGTCCTGAATGCTCTGGATTTGTTTGAGCCAGAGAAGGTAAGGCGGTTTTAAGGCAACCCCACGGTGTTGGACGGCCCTCGGTTTGCCAGATATGAGAGCAGTTATCAGGTCAAACCAACAGGTGTTGCAGCGATGGAAGCGGGCAGGAGAACTGGTTCAGATAGAAGTGATTGTACCCGACCTAAAAAGCCTCTGCATGTTTCTAATGAGCTCCACGAGCAGAAACGTGATCAAACTAGGATCAATATTGGAGATGCTTTTGAAAAATGGAGAGAGGTTAGAACGCAGAAAGGTTTACAGACCGATGCAGAGCTGGATAAACACTGAAGCTTCAGCGTCCGCGACATGGATATCCCTCCAGATCCTCACTGTCTTTTCAGTTATGAATCAGTCTCAATATTTTTCTCCAAACTTGAAAAATTACAGAGATTACATTTCACTCATGTGGCTGATTCAGACCGAACCTTTTCCTGTTCTAACCGCGGCGTTCTGACAGTGACCACAGCACTGAGTTGCTGATGGACTTGCGAAAGTCATTATCAGGGAGCACTATCTTACCACAAAGAGAGAGAGAGAGCCTCAGTAGTGAGCCAATGCATAACCCTTTGGGCGTCATTACAGGCAAATAGAGACTCATTTTGATCTTATAACTAATGTCTGATATGAAATATTCAAAGACCCAAGCCTTTGCCAATTAGCCAAGCTGTGGGCGGTTGATTATGTATGCCATGACTCCGTTCTCTGTGACTGGGTATCTGACCATCATACTCCCAGGACAAAATGCACAGGGGAGCACTCGTAGCAGAAAAGTACTTTTTTGCAGGTGCTGGGATTTACTTCACTTTGTTGAACAACACAATGGCAACATTTGTATTTGTGGCACTGCAGGATTTTAGAGTCCTTAAGATTTAGAAGTCAAGAAAACAAACAAGAAAGTCAAAGCCTTTAATTGTAAACGAGTCCCGATGTCTCTGAGGGACCTGAGCATTTGCCCATTTTGCGATATTGTAAGCTTTAACAACTGTTTAGCTTTAACCCCAAGTTTGTACGTCTATACCCTTGAGTTTACAGCAGCGTCCTTCCCAAACTTCTTCTTCTACTTCTTTCTTAACTTCCTTTAAAGGTCTCACTTATAAGTGATTAAGAGAAGTTTCTAATCTTCCACCGTATCCCTGAACTCACCTCAGCCCTTGGAGGGTGGAGCAGGTGATTCTGTGTGACAGCCGAGGCTGAGGGAGTAGCGACGGTGACTTTGACGTGGGAAATTAGCACGCCACCGCTGAGATTAAACAGCAGCTGAATCAATGGGGAGCGCGCCTCATGAATATTGTATGAGGGGCGTTCTCCCGACTGCCCTGGATGAGGCAGCACAAACATGTATAAAATATGTAGGTGGAGGTCACATTATTGGATTTTGATCATGAGTATCAACAGGGGATCAGAGAAGTGATTGGTACAAGGGAATAAACATTTACAAACTGTTGCTGAGTGTGGTGTGGGCACTCGTTAATTCAGGGAGACATTTAGAAGTTGGATTTCCAAATTAAGAATAATCAATCAGGAGAGACAAGCAAATGAATCAGAGATAAATATTTATCTTACATATGTGACATTTAACTATTGACAGAGAGTCTTTAGCGCTTGAACGCTACAGGGAGATAGTGTAATCCAAGATGTCTGCCCTGAACGGCTGCAAGAGCTTCCCCCCAGGAGGCGTTAGTTGAAGATGTCATCGGAGGCCGACGGGATGAAGAGGATGATTGAACTGTGACGACTTGGGTTGGCCGGGCGATGATTGATGACGTCGTCTGAGGCTGATTGGATGAAAAGCCGATCTGACTGGAGAATAGTGTTGACCGAAAACAGCTGATGATGTCGTCCGAAGGCTGAAGGAATTAAGATGCTGATCAAACTGTGAAGACTGGGGTTGATGGGATGATGGCTGATGCCTTGGGTGGCCAATCAGAGTTAAAGGGGGGCCCATGCCACCCCTGGCCGCCCCTCTAGACGTGCCCCTGTCGTTAATTAATTGTGGAGCCAGCCTGTGCCTATCGATGTTGGAGAATCTCGCTGACGATGGTAATGATGCAAACTGTGCCCACGTTGAACAAAGGGTCTACATTTACACAGCCAATATAAAAGGAGGAGTCCTTGAGCCTTTGTGAGTGTTATAAATTCTCTTCGTGTTACACCTGTGAGGATTCGTTCATGTCGTGTGGATGTTCTGAGAAATGTTTTCAGTGAAGGTAAGTAGCTCGCAGTTTCAACGAAACACGTCAAGAAGCTGCTGTGGTGAAGTTGTGTGTGTGTTTTTGGGAGACATTGTGTCAAGCTCTAATAAGAAGCAGAGCAACTATTTCTTATTAAAGAGCTTTAACGTGAAATCAAAAAGAATTCAGTGTGTTTTGTGGCAAGAAAATACCCCATTGGTTGCCTTGATTACGCACGGGTGAATACTGGATGAAATTACACTTTTCTTTCATGAAAAAAATAAAGAAAATTGCAAGCTACAGGCAGAAGAAACAACATGTACTTTTCTGTTTTTTTTCAGATAAATAAATCAACTCTTATATCCCAACAATTTCTTCTGCTTCAATGGCAGAGAACATTATGTTACAGTCTAATTCAAGGCTGGGAGCACAGACACGCTCACAAGTTATGAGCAAGCATATTCATGTAGAAAAGAAGGATATAGAGAAGAGCTGAAACTGAACTATCTGTGTGTAATAATTGTGATGCCTATACAAAAACAACAGCCTTGACTACGGGGGAAAGAAGGGATCTGCCCTTGAGGTGGTGGTGGTAGGCTTTAAAACCAGAACCATGTCAGGCCCAGGTGTGGCTGGTGAAAATGGAAATGACCCAGTGACCTATGGCCGTCAGAAAAAAGGGGAAACAGCCAAACAAAGGACGTGTGGACACCTAAGGGAGCGGAGGGATCGCTGTCCAACTGACGCTGAGTGGATCAGCCACTCACATAGAGTCTTTGTTCACATGCACTGATGGTGTCGCTCAAATGCAGCCATGTCAGCTGTGTTGCAGGAAGCTTCAAAGGCCGTACAGTGAAACAGTACATCACAGAATGTAAAATTCTAGGTTGTATACTCTGGTTGGTTTTTACAGCAAAGAAATGCCATCTTTTAGAGCTCAACCTGGACGTTTGTCACTGTGTGATGTTATCAACGATCCTTTCTAAACTGTTGGGAGCCTTGTTTCTAAATACCATGATATATGCCCATTGACTTGTTTCCGTCACACAACAGCTAACAAAAGGCTGACCTTGAGCTTCCATTGATTTGGACTGAATCATTTTTAGCCACCTTTATGATTTCCTTTCAGTGCCGCTCGGTGCATTCTGCTGGTGCCGACTTGTTGGTATTCGAACACAATGTCATAATCAATGATTCATTATCATAAGGATGAATGGTCACCATAGAAACCAAAATTTTCAGACCTGCGACATTGACAGCCTTGCCAGTATTTTTCTTTATTATTTAGTTGTAAGTACTCTCCTCTGGACAAGAAAAATATAAGGGGTTATGATCCTCACAGGTAGATGCTCTCTGCGCTGTCCTATAGGTTGGGTTGGGAATCCACCGCAGCTCTGGCCTTGATGAAGGAGCTCAGCAGTCTTTTGTCTTTTAAGCAAAATTAACAAACAAGGCTCCATCTCATTGAGCATGGGGCGGCTGTGGTAGAGTCGGTCGTCTCTCAACCAGAAGGTCGGGTGTTCGATCCCAAGCTCCTGCAGCCAAATGTCCGATGTGTTCTTGGACAAGACACTTAACCCCAAGTTTCTCCCGCTGCTTAGTCAGTGGTTTATGAATGTGTGTGAATGGGATTAATTACTTCTGATGGTCACTTTGCACAGCAACCTCTACCATCAGGGTGTGAATGGGTATATTTCACCGTCTGTGTCAAAGCGCCTTGAGTAGTCAGAAGACTAGAAAAGTGCTATACAAGCTCAATTTCATTTACCATATCATCCAGATTGGGGTGATGGCAGTAGCTCACTTTGTATTATCTTGGTCATCGCATTAGCTGGCTTTCACTCGCTAGCACTCTCTGGTTTTGGTTAGCCTAAAAGTTTGTTTGGTTTATTTTCTACCAATTTTATTTTAATTTATGGAGTGTTTACTCTCTAGTGTGTGTCATGATTTAGTTTCAATTGGTTAAACAAACAAACTGAATGGGTGTTAGCATTCATTTTGGATAATTACGCAGGTCTAGTTGGCCTATGTATAAGCAATATATGTTTCTGCATGCAGACATAAGTGTTGTTGTATATTTGTTTTACAATTCCAAGTATTTCTTTGTGGATATCCATCCAGTTATAGACACACATTCAGTATAGACTTGCACCTCCTACACACACCTTTTCACTTTGTTTCCCACACACTGCTTTCCTGAAATGTGTTGCCGCACTACATCCATTCAGCTCAGATAAATAAGAGTGAAAGCACAAACCCATAATGCAACATTTTTTTGTCGGGCAGATCAATACAAAGCGGTTGGCCTTGACTGAATGAATGAGTCTGGTGTGTGTGGGTTTAGCGGGATGACGCCGTCATTGCATCAAACGCATGTTAAGTGACAGTGCGTGGTCGCCTTTTCTTTTAACGCCCATAGAAATCTGCGAAACATACTTCTTTGCTAATTGGTTGATTTAAATGTATTCTCTGAGAAGCATGGTGTGTTGAACCTCATGGCCGCCCCTCACACTCAGTAAGAAGTTCGGCAACATGGAAAAGACGAGAATGATGATAATAATATTAAAGTATGTGATAATGCAGTTTGCAGGGAAGGTCACCTCCAACTGTGTCAAGTTGTTCTTAAACATATGGATATATAACCCATTATGAAACTATCTCGTCTCACAGCTTGTTTGTTAGGATGTGCGCTAACATAGCAGGTTTAAAATGGAAAGTATATACTGTACCTATATGCTAATTGGTATTCATCTCTAAGCAACAACACCTCCTTTCCAGAACGGGATTGGACACCTTTTCTCCCACGAGGCCATTGTGCATCGCTCACTGCAAGCTTAAGCAGGTTGAAGCAGCTAGCTGCTAATGAGCTGGAAAACATGCCAGGTGGACACGTCTTAATGGAACAAATACTTGACCAAGGAAAGCATCCATGATCACAGGGGAAAAGGTTTTAGATACATTTAATGTGGCTGCTAATGATTGTGTTTTCTGTTACGTTAAATTCTGAATACAACAAAAGGTTAGAGGCTTTTTTGTGTGACCTGAGTGTTTGTGATAATCGAGGGCACAGTTGAATTCAAGAGTACAGTTTAGTTTGCAGAAAGTGTCATTAGAGGAGACTCGGCCTAATTACATTTATCAAAGGTCAACAGGTTTTTAATAGAGAAAATTGATCCATTGGCAAAGCTGTTCAGAAAACACATTTTGACCCCAATATGTAATGATTTATATCAGAGAGGTTAGAACGCAGAAAGGTTTACAGACCGATGCAGAGCTGGCTAAACACTGAAGCTTCAGCGTCCACCACATGGCAACCTGCGTGAGCATGGACTCTAGAGAGGAGTCTGCGGGGGGGGGATGACGACAGCTCTCTCCAATGTTTTGAATTTTGACCGCAGTACCCATTTTAAACACTAGGTGTCAGATTTACAGAGTGCTCCTTTAGAGCAATCATCTGAAAACAAACAAACAGGATTCATTGATTACTAATTATTATTTGGGGAACAAGCAGAACTCCAGCTTAAATCATTAGTCCCCCCTCACATGATGAGATATGTTTTATATAAAAACAAACAAGTTTTATTTTGATTTATGAAACTGCGATTTTATTTTTCTTACAGGATTTTTCCTTCTTTGCATTTTTATGTGTAAAAATAACAACAACAAAAAAATTGCAGCACGATTACTGACTCTTGAATCAACAGAACCGATTAAGTGACCGCTGTTTATCACTGGGAATTCTTCTGCCTCTGTGATTGAGCGTTTGATGTGATTCAGGCCGAATGATGAAATGATCAAAGTAAAGTTTTCAAGAAAGGAACCGCCTTTACATACTTTTTTGACAATCTCTGTGCCAAAATAAGTTAACAGGGTGAGAGTTAAGGAGAGCCAAGAAGAAGTACAAGAAATTGTATTCAAGTCAGACCACTGCAGCAAAAGTGAACCAAGCGTCCGCCATGGAAAATGAAACAGCGCATACATGAGGATATCACAAGAGTGTGTGTGTGTGTGTGTGTGTGTGTGTGTGTGTGTGCGTGCGTGTGTGTGTGTGTGTTATATCTAGATGAAGGTAGAGAAAATGTACTTTTCCTTTAATTTACATGAGTAAAATAATCGTTCCCTGTGGAAGGCTCTTTGCCTTTTGCGTGTAGCAAACAGTCAGATTCAGTGAGTTGACTGAGGATGACAGGCTCTGTGGGAACTTGTGACAATGAAGAACACACACACAAACACACACACATAAACACACTAACACACTCGTGACTCAGTGAGATCCTTGTTGCCCAGCGGGGAGGCTGCAAGGGGGGGGGGGAGTTACAGGGAGAGTTGATCTTCCTCCAGAAATGCCAGCAGGTCAAAGGCGGACGCCTCTGAAATCTCGTGTTGTGTGCATTGTGAATACATAACCGGGTAAAGCTTAACGATACAGCTCTTAGTTCACAGTCTTATAACATTAAAAATACAGTATTAGCCAGAGTCTGTGGCCACTTCAATGTAAAGACATACGCACTATGGGGCACAAAAATTTAGAAACCATAGGTTTTCTGCGGCAGTAGCTCAGTCTGTAGGGACTTGGGTTGGGAACCGGAGGGTGGCCAGTTCAAGTCCCGGTGTGGACCATAATATGGAAGTTGGTCTAGTAGCTCGAGAGGTGCCAGGGCACCTCCTGATTACTGCTGCGGTGCCCTTGGGCAAAGCACTGGTGCGCTCTGTGTGTAGCTGCCCAAATCTGTTGGCTCTCCGTCACTGCTCGACCACAGGTCATGTTTGTGCACGGTGTATTTCAGGCCTATGTGTTTGAGAAGCATGTCTCTCAATAACAACCAGAAGTGTAAACCAGAATTTCCCTCAGGGATTAATAAAGTATAAGAAAAAATCCCATAAGTCTCAACAATAAATAGCATCCTGAAAAAGTTCCATATCCTCCCGTTCATGCTAACAAATTAAAGTGGAATTAACCTGATACCAGAGTTACCTATTATCTGTAAGTTGGCGTCACTACTGTATTGTATTTTGGGATTTCTAAGTCAGCGCAGCGCAGTGACACACGATGATTATAATTACTGTGTGTGTACATTGCTCTCTAATCGCGCTAATTTCAATGTATAGAAATATGGCCTCCTCTCATGCTGTTCTCTGCTCTTTCACATAAACCTGGAAGTCAAAGCGCAGGGGGAAATGTGTCCAACCTCCTGACCAGCAATGTGCTAAATGACAGAGACCATTTAGCCTCCTGTGGCCGTCACTGCAGGGTGCTTACACCAACAGAGCATTAATTCCAATCAAGCTTTTACCTCCTCTGCCTGACATCCAGCTCCGCCTCGAGGCCGCCAAGCAGAGCTATTATATCAAAAGGATGTGCATGTTTAATGTGGCAGAGACAAAATACAAACATGTTGTTCCTTGGGTTGTGTTCAAGACCCTCAACACTAAATTATCAAAAGTCATCCGTGACCCTTTTGGTTTTTTTGACTGCTCGTGACTGACATAACACCAAGACTTCTAATTAGATAATCTCCTTCTGACACGGAGACGACTGTGAAGTCTTTAATCATCTATAAATATCCACCAAACAGGAGGAGGACAGAGAGATGAGACTGAGACAGTCACGGAGGTGTTGATTCACTGAAGTCACAACTTTTGAGCGAGTAGTTTCTGTCTTCTAATCTTACTTAAAAAATCATATTTTACCACCGACTGAAAGATAATAAAAAGTATTTATAGAGCGTCGTGCTTCATGAATTGGTGGATTTGGTTTCTAATTTGTACTGAGTTTATAATGTCTGTATTTGTATAGTATAACTGTTTCTGTATTTCTTTTATGTCTAATGATTCTGTTGAATCCTAAAAGCCGAGTCAGCGACACAGGGCTGCAAATTAGCCACAGCTAGAAACCTGTATGCAAGGCATCGACTTTGTATTTTACATATGAGGCAATGTTCATTGGATGTGTCCCTGTTCAGTATTCATGCTCAACCGCCTTCACTAAACAAAGCCATTAAAGTCACATGAAGGCCAGTCACACAAAATGAAAGAGTGAAGTAGAATCTGACTGGAAGAAGAAGTCTGAATCTCTGCCCTATCGTTGCAGTGATTGACAGAATATATATCTGAGAGTGAGCATGTGTCGGCCTCTCAGACTTTAATGAAGCTAATGAATGGACATGAGCAAATGAATCTGCCCGACACACTGTCCTCCTCGCACACTCACACATACACTCCCCTCCTCCCTCCCTCCCTCCCTCGCTCTTCTCCATGAGGGGATATTTGGTTCTCCGATCCATACAGGAATAGATATCAAGGCATTGCCAGGGGCCGGCATGAACACATTAAGTGTTGCTCTTAAAAGTGTCAAAGTGTCACAGGGATTAACAGGCATGCAGATGTACAGCTCTGCCTCTTTGGATTTGCATTGTCAACATGCAATACATGTGATCTTAGCTTTTTTTTCAACCCCAATCAGGATAATTTAGCATCGCAAACCTTAAGTGCGTACTCATCTTAAATTTATTTTAATTTTATTTTAAACTCATAGTAAGTAGAGGGAAGGGGAGTGAGTGACCTGTGCGTTGTCCCGGGTTACAGCAGCTATTTGACATTAATATAAGACCAGATCTTTGCCCAATTAGCTCTTTGTTTAATCAAATCTCCTGATAATCAGTTAGACTTGTATTAACATAATTTCAGCACAATCCCTTCGAGAACAACACTGCAGCATAATGTTATGTCACATTGAGACAATTAGCAAATCTACTATTTGCTCATTCTTTGACCTCCTCAGATTTCTAAGATTTTAAGCATGTTTTTGTAATTAACGGAGAGGCACACGCTAACGAGCTGAGGAAGAGTATCTGAGGAGTTTTTTTTTTGTCTCACCACTGAATGCCAGGTCTCAGGCACCCTGTAGGAGTAACTTTTTCAGCACTAAGCAGGCCGGCCAACCTGTCAATCACAGCTGTCAAAGAAAAGGATGAGCTCTTGTCATGGAAACAGTTTGTGGCCCTTCAGATTTGACCTCCTGATACGACAAAGTTCACCTTAATTAAAGCCTCTGAAATGGTCGAGGCTTGCAGTTGTTATTCATTGTGAGTAGAGTTAAAATCAACCCCTTGAAAGTAGATCCAGTGAGGAAGTTGTTCCTATAGTTTGTGCTTTTGTAATAGGATTGAAAGTAAGCTATTTCTCTTAATGAAGCTCGACTTTTTTTGTGTCTGCGCTGCAGCAAGGTGGAATCGTATCGCTGAACTTCACGGATAAAATCCTGCCAGAGAAGGACGCGCGTCATAAGGACACAAACATTTTTTATCGTTTAATCATTTATGAGGTTTTTTTATTCAAATCTGACCTCTACGCTAAAAATTTGTGAGGCATGTATAACCAGGACAGTGAAGGACTCTGATCTGAGCCAAAGCCATCAGCGCTCCATGATGGCCTGTTTCCTCCGTGGACCGCAGCCAGGAGAGGTACAGATTCCTGTCCTGTGCTTTAGAAACTCAAACCATAATACACAAAGAAGGGACTTGTTTATAGAGATAGATAGATTTACATTTTATTATAACGGCCTCTTCGATATCAGTTATTCAGTTAATTCAGTAATAATTAAAGGTCACATATTCTCCTCCTTTTCAATAGTTTGTCTCAGAGCTCCTCAAAACACGTCTGTGAAGTTTCTTGTTCTAAATCCACTCTGATCCTGTATTTGATCATGCCTATAAACCCCTCTATTTCAGCCCTGCTCAGAACAGGCTGTTTCTGTGTCTGTAGTTTTAAATATGTAAATGAGCTGTGTCTGACCACGCCCCCTCTCTGGAAGGTGAGAGGCGCCTTTCAAAGTTCAAAGAGCTCCAAAGTCCACAACTTCAGAGTGTTATCTTCGCAACAGACACAGAGTCACCTGCTGGTCGTGCTCACTTGTTCAACACCATACACCAACTTGTTATCGAGAATTGTGTCGGATCTGTCAATCATATCCAAACATCGTGGGAAGGAAGTCTACTTAAACCTCATATGAGATCATTGGTACGATGCTCCTGTTTTTCTGTCAGCGTTCTTTAAGAATGGGTTCCAACTCCAGGTCAGTCCAAATGATTGATTGAAATATAAACGATGGAGCTGTTGATATCTTTGTCACAATAACAACAAAGTATGGACACTCTTTTGAAACTTCAAATATGACCTGAAGACTTGCTGTAACAAACCCGAATGGTGTTTGAAAAACTCATGAAAACCCGAGAGTATTTGAGCCTTTAATACTCTCCATATGAATGGTAGGACTGACATGAACTGACATGAACCCGTCAGAATACAGTGAGGTGATTGAAGCAGAAAAAGCTCCACAGCTCTGGATTATTAAAAAGAGTGTGCGCCTGCATTATCCATAAGTCAGTGAGCTCGTCTTTTAAAAAGTATATCTTGTGTGTATCTTAAACCCCGGCTGAAGACATTAGAAAGAAGCATGACTCCTTTCAAAACTCTACAGAATAGTTACATATTTTTCTTTTCTCATTTTTTTTCTGCGTGCTTTTTTTGTCAACAAGTAACTGTAACCTTTCCCCTAAATAAAGATCTTTAGCTCCAAACAAGATGTCAGCACAGATGAGGAGAGACGAGAGCTGGAGCCTTGTGGTTTGCGGAGTATCGACCCCTCAGCTGCAGGGGCTCCACACTCATGTTGGCCATAACAGAAGTGAGCGAGACAGGAGCAATTATTCACCATGAGGCCATGTAGCGCTGGTGTGGAGTAAATTACACAGACAGCCTCCACCAATTACTCGTTGTAATGGTGAGACAAATCTCATTTGACACTATAACACCCTTGCATTGAATGGACTAATAATGAGCCCGTCTTGATCCGAGTATAAGCAGAGAGAAGAGGAAAACACTTGTCTTTGTGAGGAACACTCTCAATTAAACACACAAAAAAACAACATTTTGACATAATTTAACCGAGCTCAGAGAATAACATCACAGCCTAATGAAAGTCTATTTCCATTATATTTATACTTTGGAAAAAATTAAAATGCAAGCTAATTCACTCTGCAGATGAAACTGACAGCTTGTTTGCAGAAACCTTTCTCCTCCAGGGACATATATGCTTGACCAGGTACCCTTGGGAGGGGGGGGGGGGGGCATACGGGCTAATGAAATTCAAGGTGCCAAATTAAAATCTCCCCCCAAGAACACACAGGCCATAGGAGACGCTAATTATAACACATACATCTCTAGGATCATGGAAAATCACCTTACAGGGTTACGTGTACACGCCCTCCTATATCAGTCAAATCAACCATGACCCTACTCGTGCATATTTAAGAAAAAACTGTAACTTACTGTAATCAAAACAGATGACATTTACAAAAATAAAGAAAGATACAGAAATTCAAAAAGGTAAAGACAACAAATCAAATACATCCGCATATATGTACTTCAGCCAATAGGGTGCATGCCATTCAATAAGTAAGGTCTTTTACCTCCTTTTTGTAAAGTGTCTCGAGATAACACTTGTTATGAGTTGACAAATAAAAATTGATTGGTGATAAAAATTGATGCAAAGTGGGGCTGGTTAGGTTTGTTGGCTAGATGACATGGAGGTGAGGGGCATGTCCAACCAAACTTCCGATTAAGAGACGACTGACTCTACCACTGATCCACAGCTGTCTGGCTTCTCAGTCTCTTTGTGTTCATTTTCTTCACCACTACCTCATAGGGAGGCTCTGACCTATGACCCCATGGTGTTTCTGGGTGAGTAATTCCTAATCAGCTAAGTGTCTTGTGCAAGGACACATTAGTTATGTTGCTGAAGGAGCTGGGGATCGAACCCCCAACCTTCCGTTCCTGAAACGACCCACTCTACCACTGAGCCACAGTCGCCCCATAATGTGGTGTGGCTGTAAGGTTAGCATCTTTACGCAGCTCCCAGACGAGGAACACTGATCTCTGCCGTGGTGAAGGATTCAAAGAGGACAAAGAGACATTCATAAGATTTAAAAGATCGTCGGTTTCACTGAACTTTATCACTGTGATGATGATGCAAGTCTTCCTTGGTCAGGAGAAGTGATGGCGATCTGCCATAATGTGTCCCAGGCAGACGCTAAAACAGCCATGCTGACTCATTTTAAGATTTTTTTTTCTATCATCTCGTTTTGCAGTTCAGCTGAAGTTTAATTATAATTATATTCAATTTAGGGGATTTGGGAATAAGCTACAGCAAACACTCCTCTAGAGACAAATCCTTGTGTTTTAAAAGAGGAACTGTTTGCAGCTGTTTTTTTACACCATGTTATCGTTTGCTGTATCAAAGCCTGATCATAGTTGCATCAGTAAAAATATTCAGAACATAAGCTTTAGCAAATGTTTTAAAGAAATTATTTAAAGAAACAAATGCTACAGGATTCATTAGTCTCTTTTATCAAGTAGTTTGGGAACCAGCCAATGGGATCTCATGATTTATTTGATGATATAATCAATCAATCAATCAATTTTTATTTGTATAGCGTCAACTCATAACAAGTGTTATCTCGAGACACTTTACAAGAAGCAGGTAAAATACCTTACTCTTTGTCTGTTAATATTACAAAAGAGCAGATAAAGAGACCTTACTCATTGTTATGTTACAAAGATCCGGCCTATCCATCATGAGCACTTTAGCAAAGCAGCAAAAGTTACAGTGGTAAGAAAAAACTGTCTTATTAAAAGGCAGAAATCTTCGGCCGGATCCCCGGCAGGCCGCCAACCCACGATCCGGTGGGGAGGGGGTAGGGGTGGGGTGGGGGTTGTTCTGGCAAGCCGTCAACCGACGATCTTGAGGAGCCTAGGAGAGCTCAAGAGCTCCCAGGAAAGTAGGTGGTTAGTGACTGAGATTTATAGATAGATACATGCAGTAATATGATGTACTGTATATGCAGAGAGAGAGAGAGAGAGAGAGAGAGAGAGAGAGAGAGGAGCTCAGGGTGCCAGTTCCCCCGGTAGTCTAAGCCTATAGCAGCATAACTAAGAGCTGGTCTACACCAGCACCAGCCCTAACTATAAGATTTATCAAAAAGGAAAGTTTAAGTCTATTCTTAAAAATACAGACTGTGTCTGCCTCCCGGACCCCGGCTGGAAGGCGGTTCCAGAGGAGAGGAGCCCGATAACTGAAGGCTTTACCCCCCATAGTACACTTGGAGACTGTAGGTACCACCAGCAGGCCATAATGACATAATGACATTATGATAATAATAATAACTTTATTTATAGAGCACTTTTCAAAATCAAGGTACAAAGTGCTTTACATGGACAGCGATGATAAAGCAAGTGTGAAAAACAGGCAGGTCATAGAATAATATACAAGGCAAGAATGAGAGTTAACAAACATGTTAAGACATCAGATTATTTTAGAGGAATTTTAAAAAGTAAACTTCAACTCAAATTACGAAGGCTCGCTGGTAAAAGTGTGTCTTCAGAAGGGATTTAAAAGAGATGACTGACTCGGCTAACCTGATCTCCTTGGGCACCTGATTCAGGTCAGGCCAATCACATCCGTTTATCTTACATGGGGAGTGTTAAAGCGCCGTAAGATGTAATGAGATGGAAGCTGCTTACAGCATCAGTACTCTAAATTCATGACTGTAGTTGATGTTGCTTACGTGAGCATTTTATTCCACATGTCTGTTATTAGAGACTAGATCCATTTGGATGTTGGAGCTAGATATCTATACTGGCAGATTTCTGCTACCCAACATGATTCCCTGCTCCGATTGGCCGTCCCATCCAGAGCAGGGACGGCTAGTATAAATATAGCCGCTAAGCTTTCTCTTTCTTATACAACAAATATTTAAAATTCTCTTTAGAATTTACAACCAAAACTAGCAACCGAGCCTCTTAGTTACAGGAAAACAAATATATTCTGGACACAGGCCATTTACTTTCTAGCGTCACAGACTGAAGACAGACAATAACTTAACATAGCATCAAGCTAACATACTGAGATGTACATCTGGGTCTGAATCAGTTTCCCTGTCGGTAACTCCCTTTGGAAATAGAAAACTGATCATAGCGGTCTCAGAGTAATTTGCATTGTGAGTCGGTTTCGAGATGCTATGAGGACTACAATCCTCCTAATAAGAGACAAAGTCAGTTACAGCGCAGCTTTTTCTCCACAAAACAAATCTGTTGTTTCTTGTTTTTCCTAAAGCAGCCATCTCTCTAGAAAAGAAATAGCTCTTTGGAAGATTACAGTTAGTCACAGAGGCCCTTAAGTGATGTCTTGAACGACTGTATGGCATAATTAGATGGGTGTAAATAGAGCTCCAGCACATAGCACATCCCCTCAGGGTGTTGCCCCTCCATGTGTACCCAATCAAACAAGAAAAAGTATTTACTAAATGATGAAAGGTTGGAAGATGATACGGCCGTGCTCAGTCTTTTTAATAAGCCCAAAGATTAACAATGCGGTCCGCTGTCTGACAGTAACGAGGCTGATTCCGACATAAAGTGCCGTTTGTTGCTCAGGTGTGATTTGTCAGCGTGTGCAGGGGACGAATAAACAAGCACCGTGCATTTTTCAAGGCTTTAAGCTTCAAAGAAATCATAGAATTCACGAAACTAGTATTTCACATCTGTCAAGTGTGCAGCTGCTTCGTTGCTTGCAGTTTTTCTGTGTTTCTATTTCATCAGATTTCTTACCTTGGCGTTATTTATAAGCTACCAAAACGATGATGTAATGGCTTTTCAGTCATTAAAAGTGTTCTGTTTCTTTTTTGTCATTCGCTGCTCCATCAACACATCCATCCGACAGCATTACCTCGGGAGGAATCTGAGGAGACAAGAGACTTTATTTCAGGAGCTGTCTGCTAAGATGAACTGTGAACAGCCAAAGATAGCAGCTCTATTTTAGTAACTGCAGATATTAAAGATACATATGAAACAGGCAGAGGAGCAGATTAATGACAGCTACACTCGTTTGGAGTGCAACAGCAGCAGCCGACTCCAAAGCTGCTTTTGTTAAACATCCAAAGGTCATATTCCCGGTCTCTTATCATGGATATTTAATTGACAAAGGTGAGTTATCTGTTGATTAGCGGTCAACCTGCAAATTAGCCAAACATCCGAAAAACTTTATGTGCTTATTAACACACTGACTCATTGCATAACTCTTCTTCAATCAGTGCATGTTGGTATTTCAGCAGCCAAAAACAACATCATTAAAATAGAATAATGTTCATACTATATTTAGCATCATGTAGAAACTCACACCGGAGACCGCTTTGCAAAGGGAGCGTTTATATGTAGATCACAAAAGGGATTAATCTCTCTTTTGTTTAACACCAAACAGGATCATAGTCAGAGCAAGCTTTTAAATGATGTATGACAGGAAATTAGTTTCTCGTAATGGTCATGTAGATGTTGCTTAACTCATTTAGAAATATGTTTCAGCTTGAGTCATGCCTGATTACCTTTCATGTTCATCACGCTTGTTTATGTGTCATTTCTTAGAGGGCAGTGTAGGAGGGTTAAGAGAATTCATGAAACATTATCAGGCTGCTGTTTGGCAACAAGGGAGGCCGATGGCCATCTCCAATGTCTCCAATGAAGAAGAACAACAGGAGCCTTGGTGAGAATACCAAAACAAAGATGCTGATGAGTTGAAGAGCGAGAACAACGTCACTGTTATGAGAGAGAAATAAGACTTCAGTTGGAAATAGTCATATATGTGATACTGCAGTAATCTTGTATGCCATCAATCTTAAAATTGTTTTCCTGTTTTTAGATGGTGGCCCCCCTGCAGTAACAGACAGGTGACGTCACTCAGGCTTCGTCCATTAATATTTACAGTCTATGGTCCACATACAATATCAACGTTACAGAACAAATGTTGGCCTCACTAAAGCTATAACTATAACGTTTTTTCACTCTCTTTAGATATACTTTATTTTCCTCAGGGTGAAATTTGTCTTGGGGGAAAAAGTGCAGAGAAAACACACAGCTCAGCACAGTTTAATACTTTGGATGAAATAAGGAATGCTTAAATAAAAGTTACTCAAATCTCAGAAAATCACTGAATAAATATCAGTTTGCGTTTTCTTTTTTAAGAGATGAATGAACACTGCTACTCTGGAAGCAGATGACTGATCTTCTGGTGTACCTCCTGCAACAACAGAAGACATGTATAGCCTGGTCAGCAGAAGTGAGAAGAATAAAGCTTACCTCGATCTTTAGCAGAACTGATTTATCACCACCGTCTTGTATGTGTCAGATAAATGATGAACATGTAGAAAACTACCACAACCAGGCAATTGCCTCGTTTTTTTGTTGTTGTTGTTGTTGTTGTTGTTGTATGACCTCCCGACACATTTGAAACAGTCATACTTTGTGGAGACAAGTGTGTGATTTAACTGTGTGCATATCTGCCAAATCTCCCTCAGTGTGCGTGACCTTCTTCATCCTGTACTCCTCCAAAGTAACAGCCACTGACCTATCTCAGCGGTGATTTCATTGAGGTAAAACGGCGTTCTAATGGATGGATCGATAGCGTGACGTCAGTAGATGCATATTAATGGCTCTGTGGCCTTTGTGTGTGTGTGTGTGTGTGTGTGTGTGTGTGTGTGTGTGTGTGTGAACTGAGTCTAGCCTGGAGACCTACAGTATCTCTAATGATGTGTGGAAAATGACATAAGGGATCAGCTGACAGCCCAATAATGAGTAAAGCTCGGTTTAAATCCAGGTACATGCTCCCCTAACTGTGGCCTCTGAACCCAGACTGCCATGACGTCTGAGCCAGGACGATGCTAATTGGGCTCTGCTGTACTGTACAACGTCCACAGAGAGAGGAAGGTGGAGGAAGAACATGATAAATGGGATGGGTGTGTGCTGCAAATGAACAACTCTAAAGAGAATATAGAACTAGCATTATGAATTGACAATTTAGACATGTAGCTTCCTTCAAACGGCATCTCATAGACACAGTACATGTTGTAACAAAAACTCAAGAGTCTTTAGCACTGAATGCTTCAGCTAGAAAAGGTGGGATGAAAATAGACAAATTTGAGCACTTAACACGGTCTGCTGTGAACTGCTGTCAGCTTCCCCTATTCCCTGAACACTCACAGAGCTGTGACTTAAAGACACAACATGTGCTCCCGTGCACTCTATGACTGAGACTGCTGCAAACAATAGCCAGCTGCTTGGCCTTTATCAAATGTCACATATTGCCCAGTCATGTGGTCGAGCTCTTTAGACTATCCAAGCCTATCATAGCTCACCAGCTATCCAACAAGCGGGGTACAAATAAGAGTGACCCTTCAATAATACACTTAAATAACCAAAGCCGGCTCAATTTGTTCGGTTCTAGGTCTAAAAACAGCCCATCAGGTGTGTTAGCCTGATGCTAGCTTATTTAACGTCGCTTTAACTGGTAATATGTGATGAAGTCAGGTGACACAAAGACAGCGTGCACAAGTATGACGATACAGCGTGCTAGCTGTCAGGTTAGCAGGCAGTATGCAGCATATTGATTATGTACAAGGCAGTTTATTAATATGTAGTTTGGGACACATCCTCATACACAACTTCCATCAACAGACGTCTTTGTAAATTAGTGGACAGATCAAATCCCTCAATCATTACCACAATTTTTAACTTTTACTTGTTGAGAAACACAGTTTTAGAAATAAATATTTTTAAGTATGTTTTGGACAGTAAGAAAGTTTTATGCCTACCTGTAGCAACCTTGGGCTTGCTAACATTAGCTATCGTTAGCTAGCTTTCACAAACCGCTTGTTGTACCAGACAAAGAGAGATTGGAGTGTATTAAACCGGGCAATTTTACTGTTAAGGACTCCTACTTTTAATATGAGCAGGTATATAGTACTTATTCTTTTTAATAGTCTAACTCAAAAGGGTTGCTAAGTTTTACTGTTGAGATTGGCTCTTCAGGAAGAAGCAGATACTTTTTTTAACCTTGACATGCAAAGGGTTCTTGTCATTTTCTCTGCTGGCTAAGGTCAGACTTTAACAAAGTTAACATTGGTACAAAGTGTTCAAAGAATAAAAGCTTCAGGACAAAACTACGAGGAGAATAACTTGCCATAAACGAGTTAATCCAAGTGTTGTGTCCAAGTGTTTTGCTAGAGAGCTGTTGCTGACAAAATGACTTATTTGAGCAGAGTAAATATAGCAGCAGCTTTCAATGGCTGAACTTTTGCTCTGTTTTGCAGTCAGTCAAACAGGGCCCAGGGGGCAGCAGTGATGAAAGAGCTTCCTGTGGATTTCCCCTCCAGAAAGCTGTCACTCACATGGCCCCCAGAGGAGCGAGGGGGATCCTAGACTGAGGCTCAGAGTCTTGGTTGTGGCGTAGGTCTTGAATGTGTAAGAGAGACCGTGTGAGTATACTTAGCTGTTTGCCAACATTTTACAACTCCACGTTTCATGATACACATCTGATATCATATTGCTTGTATCCTTTCCTGGACTGTTTTTAATAAATCTAACAGAACATCACACAAAGGAACAGTTAATTCCTCAAGTCATCAAATATATTCATAGTCAAAATCAACACAATGATTGGAATGATGGAATTTCATCATCAAGATGTCTAGCAGAGTACAGGTTTTGGTCACAATAACTCACAACTAAATGTTGGAGTCCATGCTCGACCGTTAGAAAGGTGTTGGGTTATAAAGTACTTTAGTTGGTTGGTTTAGCTGGTTGGTAAGTTAGTTGGTTGGTTGGTTGGTTAGTTGGTTGGTTGGTTGGTTAGTTGGTAGGTTGGTTACTTGGTAGGTTGGTTACTGGGTAGGTTGGTTACTTGGTTACTTGGTAGGTTGGTTGGTTAGTTGGTAGGTTGGTTGGTTGGTTACTGGGTAGGTTGGTTACTTGGTTACTTGGTTGGTTGGTTGGTTAGTTGGTAGGTTGGTTGGTTGGTTACTTGGTTGGTTGGTTACTTGGTTACTTGGTAGGTTGGTTGGTTAGTTGGTAGGTAGGTTGGTTGGTTAGTTGGTTGGTTACTTGGTAGGTTGGTTAGTTGGTTGGTTGATTGTTGAGTCTGTTCACTGTTGAGATATTTAAATGTAAGCATTTTTTGTCTTGACTTTGCTGACCTTTATAATAATTTGTGAAAGCATTGTTTCCAGTGTGTCTGTGCGCTATCATGGATCACTACGCACTGTTCAACCTCTGTTTTCGCCCCTGAGAGCCTTCAATCAGCCCCCTTCACCTCTCCGCCCTCCTGCAACTTGGTACTGCAGCCTGTAAAAAACAACAAAGCTGAGACTGAGCCATTTAAGTGAAATATATCCAGCATGATCTTTGGGTGCTCAGGACAGGCACCGGGGCCCTGCCCACTTCCAATGCATCCTCTTTAGACTGGTTGCCTGGCAACACTGGCTGATTTGGTTAGAGGGTTAGGAAAGGGTCTAGCAAGGGCCAGAGGAATCAGATCACTCCCATTGATCATCTTCTCCCTGCACTCCTCTGAGAGCTGAGGCCAAAATCAAAGCCCTGCCATCATGTCTGAGAGGGGGCTATTGTAAACAGGAGAGTAGAAAGAGGCATGGCTGGCCTTTGTGTGGCTCCTCAGACAGACACACAATGTGATGTCGAACTTCTCAAAATGTGATTGTATTTAAGGGCTTTCAACGACATTCCAGGCGCTGGAGACGGCAGGTCCAGAATAACCTTCGATTTCTAGAAAAGGTCCTGTTCTGTGGTGACTTATCAGACATTGTATTATGTTATAATATTAAGAGATATGAGGGATCTATTTAGAGTATTAAGCTGCCATTTAATTTGACAAGCATATCAATAAGTGTCACATGGAGAAGGAAAAGGGGGGAGGTCTCTTGAGTGGGTGGGGGTATTCTAAATGTCAACCACTTTACCCACATGGTGGGAGTCTCCTGGGGTTTTAACAGAAGAGATACACACTGGACTGATAGGTCATATCATGAACGAGATGGTATGTTTACAACACCTTTTTAATCCTAACATGATAGTGACTATTCTAACACTTTCAAAGAACAAATAGTATGTTGAGTCAACACACTGCTCCTGCTTATGGACAAAAATGAATATGAACTTTACTGTGGACTCTGAAGCTAATATCATCTAGCCCATTAATATGATTTGATTGCCCATTACCTCATTCTGTCCCTGGCAACTGGTGCAGGGTTATTCAACACAGGAAGTGGATTCACTGAGAAAACAATGTTGTTTTTTGACTCACCAAAGAAAGAAAGTTAGAGTGAAATTAAACACCACGCCCCAGTCAACCAAAGCAGAGTGAAGATAAATCTATTAAGACAATTTATTTAAGACCAGACTGTAAATATTAATGGACGGAGCTTGAGTGACGTCACCGATTTGTCATCGGCAGCAGCTGCCATGTTGGAAATGCTGTCTCAGCCTAACTTTCAGTCAACCTAACGACAGGTTAAGAGCTGCCTTATGACAACCTTGCCACACTGAAGCTTCAGTGTTTAGCCAGCTCTGCATCGGTCTGTAAACCTTTCTGCGTTTTAACCTCTCTCCATTTTTGAAAAGCATCTCCAATATTGATCCTAGTTTGAGCACGTTTCTGCTCGTGGAGCTTATTAGAAACATGCAGAGGCTTTTTAGGTCGGGTACAATCACTTCTCTCTGAACCACTTCTCTTGCTCGCTTCCATCGCTGCAACACCTGTTGGTTTGACCTGATAACTATCTATCTATCATATCTGGCAAACCGAGGGGCGTCCAAAACGGCTGGGTGGGGGGTGCCTTAAAACCGCCTACCTTTCCTTAATGTCTGATGATATAGTAAGGTCATTATATGATTTAATTCAGTAGATATCATACATATTGCTCCTTTAACAATAATCATCAATTGTTGAATTAACTTATATGTTATTATTTGGGAAAGCTTGCTTCTTACATTGCAGCTGTACATCCAGCAGGTTATTTCATGTAAGACTGGTAGATTTCTTTCTCAATAAATCCCTCATTTCTGTGCCGGTTTAGATGAAACCAGTCCACACCATCTTTCTTGCTTCACACAGTTGACATTGTTGTTTTTGGCACAAAGTGTGTGTACCAGTGTCGAGCCCAGCCAACTGTTCTGCCAGTCCTGCAAGGCCTTTGGTGGCGACGGCTGAAGTCCTGGAGAGGCGTAAAGTGCAGCGAGGCAGAGTGTGGCGCGGGCTGGGTGATCCCTCCCACGTCTCTTTACTCATGCTGTCCCGAGGGGAGTCAGACACCTCAGCCTGGTGTCACTGTTCTTTCGCCAAAGCCACTGAGTCACCAGGAAAATTGGGCACACACTTGGATCCCTTGGTCTGCCCTTTTATTCTTTGATTTAATCTTTGCATCTTCAAGATTTAAACACCCACATTGAGATAAAGACAGGAAACTGCTGGACACGTTTTTTGTTTTTCCGGGTTGAATTCGTTTTTATTTCAATGGATATGCATGAATCGATTTAACTGTTTGTAGCTTTGGCTCATGTTATTGTGTGTGGTCTTCATTAATGTGGCATACTTCAAAATGTTCTCCAGTACTTCCGTCCATGAATCTCAGAGATTGTGATTCCTGTTAAAACAGTCGAGGGAGGGTCTATCTTCAAGATGATTTCTACTAATTTTAATCGTCTTAAATGTGTCTAAACTAAAAGACTTATGGTGATATTGCCTTCAAGGATAAGACGAAATGTTTTTGTTGTTTACAAAAAATTTATTCATACAAATCTTACAACACTTTTTTTTAAACATTTATTGACTTGACCCTTGCAGATCGCCATTTGAAGTAGTAATCTAATATTCAATTTCTACACAGTAAATATATATATATATATATCTTTGAAGATAATTCATTTGAGTAAGGCTATTGGCGCTTTCATTATTATACATATAATGATTCATGAAGAGTGGGGGAACTCATCTTCCCCTCTATTTTCACAAAACGTCTAGTGCTCTAAAACAAAGTGCAAAAACAAAGCAGTGCAAGCAAGAGCGCTTCACCCGTAAGCTTGGATGCTACTAAAGATCAAAACGTCAACACAAATCAAAACAACAACATAAAGGGTGAAATGTAAGCTGGTGATGTGCAGCATTGTAGGGCCACTAAATAGCCATCTGTGATTCATGGCGATTTTTAAAGTCGATGCAAGGCACCACAGCCGCAAACTGCTTCCTGCGTCACAAAGCCTGGAGGGGGAATGCAAAATTAAAGAAAGATTGATACAGTAAACAGAAATGGAAGAACTTTACCCTGCTGGTTGAAATTAAAAAAAAGTGTATCTGCAATAATCTGCATATCTTCCTCACTAATGTGGTCAGAAAAAAAGTGCAGCGAGAACCATTACAGGTTAGAAAATAACAATGAAGTCCAATCCAACAACTTTCTCTTTTTACATTTTTCAATCTCACTTCGAATTTCAGATTCAGCATGTTCCTGTTACTATTTCATTCCCTCCATGTCTCTCTAAGTGATATTTTCTCTTGTCATCATTCTTCTCTACTTTCATGCAGTCATGTCAGTCAGTTTTGGAAGCCTTTGGACCGTCCTTCAAATGGATAACAGAAAGCTGTTTCTTCATATCAATGTGACAGTAGGTATAAATTACTGCTTCAGTTACAGTTAAAGCATGACATTAGACTGAAGGGATTCTTGCCAACAGTATAGTACATTCATATCATTCTTCAAAATGGGACAAATGTCAACCTACAGTTTGTGTTAAAAAGGTAATGTGAGGAGATACGGAATACACAAAACAACATCCAGAAATGGCAGGTATGTATGTTTGCAGAAGTCAGAAAGCAGAAAGCAAAACCATCCGGTTGGAGTCGTCTGCACAGACGCCGTGGCTAGTGCAATTACTTTAATCATGCAGTCTACTGTACTTGTTACATCGGTTCATATGACAGATAAAAGGGGGAAGCACAATAGATCCAGAGGGTTCAAAACACAAGAGTTCAAAGTGTCAAAAATAGTGCGAGAAGATACCATGTAACAAGTATCAAGTTTTTTTTTTATGCTTTTTTAAAAATTTGCTTGAAGGATGATTAATATCGAAGTGATACTTCTTTATGGACAGCAGAGTAGGAGGTTTTCCAACACACACAGGAAACAGTTGATAGAAACACAAGATTGGCACTTTACATGAGTCAAAGGTGTTAACTCACTCTGTAAACACTGCAGAAGTAAAGGAAAAGAAAAAAAAACCTCAAAAGCACTCAGGTCCTCGGGTCAGATTTGGGAGAATTTCTGGGTGGATAAAAATTTGGAAAGGTGTCATTTTTTTAAAGTTTCAAAGAGTCCAAGGCTCTCATCGGGTGTTTTAATCCTCAAACTGGATGCTGATCAATTTGGGCCTCTTTCCATCAATCAAGAATGATACGTGTTATATATCACTTAATGGGATCAGGTCGGATAAAAGGTTCAAATCTGTGAGACTTCAGAGAGACAGGAGCACAAATGAGATGGAAAAAACAGCAGGGTTTGAGTGTTTGGAGCAAGATCACAAGAGTTAAAGGTGAGAGGAGAAGTACAGAGGACATGAGACGCCCATCCCCCCCCCCCTCCCTCCCCACTACGAGGATACGGCCTCGCGTAGGAGCCTTCAACTCACCGGAAATTCGGGAGAGAACTGTTTCAGCCAATCTCCCAAAAAAGCCTCAAACTCATCCCCGTCCGGGAGGGCATCAAAGTCTATGTCTTGTAGGATTGGGTGAAAAGCTATTTCTTCAAGGCTGTTGTGAATAAAGACAACTAAACTCTTAATGTCACTTTACAAAAAGCAGCATTCAAATACATTGATTGTCTTTGAAACTATTTATTTGTCCTCACAATCATATCTCTTCACTGAATGTTTAAAGACAGGGCTGTTGGAGCAGATCGTCATGGGAACAATTGCCTCCCCTCGTAAATAAATAAATCTAAAATAAATCAATGAATACATAAATAGAGGCTATTCTTTCTGGGGGGGGGGTTTCTCGGAATGAACAAAAAAATTGGTCCTCACAGTAGATATGTGTGTCCTTAAGTGCTTAAAGTACAAAATAAAAACAATATTATTATCAAAATATTCATTTTAATGGCTTACTTCATACATAAATACATGTTTAAGAACACAAAAGCGATCCACTGATTGTTCTGATCTTAGAATGACTTCATCTGGGGCTGCACACATGAAAATTTTGTTGGTTTTTTTTTCAGGAAAGGAGGGGGTTGGGGGTGGGAGGGGGTGGGGGGGTGGGGGGGGGGGGGGGGGTGCTACAAATATGCCTGCCGGCGTCCTTTGTTTCTAATTCTCTGTCTATACCTTTTCCCCAGGACGGCTGCCAGGTATTTCTTGACGGCCATTTGCTTTCTGTAGCGGCTGTAGCTGTCTGTGAAGATCCCATCTGAGTGTCGCTTGGACAGAGGCTCCGAGCTGTCGTCCAGTGTTTTCCCCCCGCTGTGAGAGAGGAGAGGTGGTATGAGGTTTCAGCGCCATTGCTCTGATAAATTCATACTTACATGACCCCTCTGTATGAACAGCCTGAGGTGCTAATGGGGACGACAAGGACACTTTGAATACCGGCTGGAGAATCTAAGTGGTAAAATCATTTAGGGCCTGTAAATGCATTTTTAAGGTTTTATGTTAAACTAAATACAAGCCTGTGGTCCTAAGGTGTGACAACTTTGAATCAGGCTGAGAAAATCCTACTGGGAATCAGACATCCCACTTTTTTTTTTTACCCACACTGCAACTTTTTTGAAGAATTTACAAGGAACTAGTCAGATTTCACCTTTTTTTTTATCTGAGAGCATTTTTTTTTTCGTTTTTGCATAAAGAATAATCTTACAAAGGGTTTAATTCATAAACATTATTAAAATCTCCACTATTCTTATCCTCCACTATTTAGCTTATTTCAGGACAATCTGGCACATGTTTCAACCTGAAAAAGTCGTGACAGGTTTCCCCATAATGATGAGGAATTGCACCATCACTCCCATCACCCCCCAACCATCTTTCCATCTGGAGCCACTGACTCCATCCTACACATTATTCTTGTGCAAATACACTTAGATTTGTACTGTTTTAATTCTTCCCTCTGTGCCTGGAAGTCACAGCATCGGGCTTAGAAATCAAACAAATCAATCAGGTGTCTGCTTTAGTCTCTCTCCGATGATTTCATAGCAGATTCACTTGCATGCTGGGAGTTAATGGGACACAGACACACACACACACACACACACACACACATACACAGTACACGTACAACGAAGTGAAATATGAGCATCTAAAGGATCAGTCAAAGGAAACCAAAAAAAAACGCACAAAAGACAAAAAACATGAAAGAATAAATGAGAACTGAAGAAGAAGTTCTTACCCTACACGCTTTGCCATCAGAGAATGAAGATATTTCCTGGCTGATAACTGACCCAGCGCTTTCCTGTAGGCTTTATTAAACATGCCGTCTGCATGCCTTTCCGTTCTGGGATGATAGATAGTTACACAGTAAAATCACCACACACCCAGCGCAAGAGCAACATTTACAAGTAGCTGCACTGCTAAAAAAAATAAGAAAAGTCCATCAAATTGATTGTAGGTGGAATAATTGGCCACAACCTCTTAGGAGACTGAGATATACTCCTTTGGTTATTTGCGAAACATTTGGCCTCTTTTCTTGAATGCCTACTAAAAAAAAATCCCTTTTAAAGGAACATTTCGAAAAATTTAAAGAAAAAGAAATATAGGATTTGCAGCCTTTGCATCGTTTTCCTCGTCTTTTCTTTTTTAAGGAAATCATGGTTTCATCGTCTAAAGTTCCCCTGGGAATACAGCAAAACAAAAAGACAAATTTTCTGAAATAATAAAACACTAAAAAAAATCAATCATGTTAAAAAAGGCTACTGACAACATTTTGACGCTACATTTCTGGACAACACGTACAACAAGTAGACAGAAATATAGGACAACAGCGATGAAACGTTCAACATGGATATTTAAAAAAAAAAGTTTGGGTTAAAAAAAATGGCGATGCTGGTGATGATGTTCACCTTTTCTCTTGTGGAAAATACATGGAGTAGACGTCCTCGGCCACAGACGGAGCGCTCCTCGCTTCCATTTGCTCTCTGTCGTAATCCAGCGACGGTAAAGAGTTTCCACCCTCATCGTAAACCTCACTGTCCAGTCTAAAACGAACAGACACTTTTTTTTAAAAAAAATAACTCTGAAAATAAGCAGTTACCGTCAGAAAATTACGCAATCACCCTGAGTAATGTTTTAAACTCAAACGTTTCAGAGACTTATTGTCTTATATATAAAATCATTCCTCCAGCTGCCCCCCCTTAAATGATACTTCATGCAACACTTAATACTTTTTTGTTGCTTTTTTTGAATAATGCACGCACTATTCTGCACAAAACGTCCCCTATTAATTATCGAATCACTTAAATCGATGGGTTAATTGCTGCAGGACACGCTGACACACTAGTTCACTGCCTCAGCAGCCTAAATGACATTACAACCGCTCCCTGGTGAATGTTTCCCCGCAATTATTTCTGAGTGAGCAGCCCTATGGATCGGCTGTCAGATGGGTTGTCCTGTAATCCAATATGCTCTTAGGACCGTAGACATGACTAACTGAGAAGCAGATGTGGTATTTAACCTGCGCCCTGCAACTCACTGCCATAAAGAACAAGTTCTATACCTGCAGAAAAATACAAATCAGTACATGAAAAGTCACATTTAAAGGATGAGTAAGAGTTTACATACCTAACACTGGGAAAGCTAAGCCCCACAGGTGAGCAGTGGACGCTGCAATGCATTATGATTCCATAGATGAGTAAGGCTAAAGTCGCTTTACTAGACATTGTCCTGCTGCAAAAAGAAAAGAAAAACGATATGAATTGAGTGCACAGGAGCGTATTTTCACTCAAAAGAATACTTATACGCTGCAGTCAGGTGGCTTCTGATGTTTCTCTGTGATGTTTAGTTACTTTTACACTACATCTGTGTGTTTCTAAAAAGTGAAAAATCAGCCAGACCCGGAGGCTTCCCACCTTTACGCTGCGTAAAAACCACCTGAAAAAAAAGAGCCTCCTCTTACCAGTGGCGAGACGCGATCCGCTGAAGACCTCAACTGGGAGAGTGAGATAGGATCTCTATCTCAGTCCCGCACTCTCTCTCCTCCTTACTCTCTTCTTGCTCTACTCCCTCAGTGAAGCTCTTCTTCAGTTTGCTTCTTCTTGTTCCGAGTGTGCAGTCCTCCGTGCGCCCGCAGCTCAGTTCTCGGGGATTTCTACGTCTTCTCGGTCATGGGCGGAATGAAGAGCGCCACACAATTGTCTGCGGAGAACTTTCCTCCGTCCTATGAACTTAACTCCCCCTCGGTTTTTTATTCATGAAGCCGAAAGGCATGCCTATTTCACTTGTCACGTAGGTGGGGTGTGGTGGTGGGGTGGGTTGGAGAGGGGAGGGAGGGGCAGCTGCGTCATCGTCCCCCTGTCCCATTGGAGTGCATCCTTCCTCCGCGTCAATGAAAGACCCCGAGCCAAGTCATAAAAAAAAAAAAAGGAATGGATCTTGATTTCAAACACGATCATTAATTAAACAGTGAATTAATGTCAACACTTGACGTCACGTCATTAATTGGCTCACGTGACCTCTGAAGCCCAGTGGGGACGGAAAGGAGCTGTCCAGTGCTGAAATGTTAAGTGAAGCTGTCTGGTACTGAAATAAACAAAAAAGTACTAAATGTTTTTCTAAATAAAGCATCAAAGAGGTGTCTCTGAAGATCTGACTTCATTCATCAGGCTGTGTTGATTTATTTTTAGCACATTTTCACCCTTTAAAGTCCAAGTTTAAACTGTGTTACAAAGTCAGAGGTACTGGACAGGGGTTGTCCTTAAAATAAGCATCATTCAGGTTACAAATTTACTCAAAACAACCAAATTTGGGGATGTATGATTCACACTGGACTGTGACGGAAAGCTGACGTATAAGCATATTTATACATCTGATATCGTCTGTGGAGCTGTCCGGTGCTGAATAAAGGACAGTCAGTTTGTCTTCTATCAAAGTCTCTTTAACAAACACACCAAAGAGACTTCTCTGACACAGCTGACTTAATATATCAGTATTTGTTTCCCCCTCTCTTCTTCTGTTAAGGTCAGAGGTCGGGGGCCACTGGTGGCCTAGTGGTTAGTGTGCACTCCCTATATACAGAGTCTATAGTCCTCCAAGCGGGTGACCCAGGGCTCGAATCCGATCTGTGGCTCCTCTCCGGCATGACATTCACCGCCCTCTCTCGCCCCGATTTCTAAATCCATACACTGTCCTATCTTTACAATAAAAATAAACCTTTAAAAAAGAAAAAGGTCAGAGGTCGGTCAGGCCCTCCTACAGCACAAGGAGCATTACTAAAATGTACCGGCATTGAACCTGAGCTGTCTTACTGACAGATTCATTAACTAGTTTTGGTTCCTGTTGTACGTTAAAGATGTCGTCATACAAACATCACCAACACTGTTTTCAGGAATGTGATCAAACATTTTGTTAATGGATACTCCAGTAGTTTGATGGTTTATAAGTGTATAGAAAAGGCTCTATCAAGGAACCTTTAATGCAGTGACACCATTTTTCTGCAGAAGAATCCAAATCACCAAACTAGGAGATGTGCGGTTTCAATGGACAGTGACGACTAAGCTGACGTATTAGTCTATTTATATATGTACCGTTAGCTTTGTCTTGTGGAGCTGCTGTCCAATCCTGATATATTACAGACTGTGTTTCTGTTTGCACAAAGTTTCTCTTTCACTGAAGCATCAAAGAGATGTTTCTGAGGCAGCTGACTTCATTCATTCCTATATTTATAGTTTTTCTCCACTGCTTGGCTTTCCTTCATGTTCTTCTTTAAGGAATGTGAGTAATGTAAAATATGCAAATCAAATACTGAATAATTCACTTGAGTTCAGTGGTGGAAAACACTCCGATTCTTTACTAAGTAAAAGTTTAAAATTCAACTTTCACATAACTGAACGATGATTGTCAGTTAACTGTAGAAGCTTTTTACTGTCGGCCAGCTTAAAGAGGACATATTATCCCCCTTCTCCACCTTTTCAAACAGTCCCCCTGTGGGTTAAATGAAACATCTGTGCTGTGCTTTGGACAAAATATAACATGAATCAAGCACCAGAGGAGGTTTGTGATCCTGTATAAACCAGCTCTCTCAGAATGCTCCGTTTTGGTGTGTGTGTCTCTTTAAATGCAATGAGCCCGCCCCCGGAGTTTTCCCAGTAGACATCACTCCTCTGTAGGGAGAATAAAAATGGCGGACCTGCGCAAAAGTTTTGCTCTAGGCTGGAGGGGGAGTCCATCGGGGGAGATACCAGGGGAGGGGATTTTTTTTTTTTACCAGAATCCCACTGTGACATCACAAGGAGAAGATGCAGACCACAAACAAAGGACTGGATGGGTTTATTTCACATGTTGTGGGTCAGTAGACACTCAGGTTACACAAATATATGTTCAAAAACACTGCAAAAGTGGATTTTTCATAATATGTCCCCTTTAAGGTTAAGATGGTTTTTTTTTACAATTTCATTAAAGTTAGGCACTTTCAGACTTTCTCCCAAAGCCACAGAGCAAACCAAAAGTGGCTTGACGTTTTCTGTTTAAAATTAATGTTCATTTGACCTCTTTTGGTCTTGAGCAGTTACTTGAATAAATGAATTTGTTTATTCTGCTAATAACTCATTAAAGAGGGGGGGAGTAGAGTACTTGGTTAATTTATTAAAAATATTATCAATTGTGAGTTTCTGCTCTTTCTCATCAGCATGCTCTCGTGACTTCCATCGTGGCCCGGTCGTTATTCATTAACAGTCAGCTGTGTCCACACCGGAGTCCGGACCATGTGTTGAATGTTTAGTGGGTGATTCAGACCGGTCGATCCTCCTCTGGCTCTGACGTCACGTTTGACGGTTTTTGCTGGTTTGTTCGGTGCAAAGAAAACACATGACTTTGAATTCTAAAGACGGATAAGGGTGGAAATCTTGGAAGAAGCGTGGCTGAATACTGATACCATATTTACTCTGAGAGAGGACTGCACCCAAGTGGTTATAAGAAGAAAACACACTGTAGGGTCCGGGTAGGCAAGGAAAAGAAAATCTTATACAAGATACAACATCTAAGGCTCAAGGAGGACTATCTAGGGGGGGCGCCTGTAGCCTAGTGGTTATTGTGCACATTCTGTGTGGGGGCTGTAGTCCTCCGAGCAAGTGGCCGGGTTCGAATCTGATCTGTAGCTCTTTTCCCACTCTCTCTCTCTCCCTGATTTCTGGCTCTATCTCCTGTCCTGTCTTTACAATAAAGGCCCAAAAATAAACATTTTTTTCATTCTATCTGAATGTTTGACATCAGTTTATATGAAAAAAAAAACCTCTATAAATGTGAAAGGTAGAATATTACATACAGTCTTAAACGGGGCGGCTGAGGCTCAGTCGGTCGTCTCTCAACCGGAGGGTCAGGGGTTCGATCCCCAGCTCCCCAAGCCACATGTCCGATGTGTCCTTGCACAAGAAACTTAACCCCAAGTTGCTCCCACTGCTTTGTCAGCGGTGTATGAATGTGTATGAATGGGATTAATTACTTCTGATGGTCACTTTGCTCAGCAGCCTCTACCATCAGTGTGTGAATGTGTAGGTGTGACCTGCGGTGACAAAAAGCTTTGAATAGAAAACAACTATACAAGCTTGGTTTGGTCACTGTTAGATTTGAGGACGTTGCAGGAAAACAAGGATTTGATTTCCTGAAGGCAGGTAGAGCTCGGTGTCATCTGCGTATCAATGGAACTGGATGGTAACATTTACGGACAAGAGGAAGGAGATAGATGATGAACAGAAGGGCGCCCAGGAAATAATAACGCCTCATAATATATCTCTGATTGTTTGATGTTCAAATGAGTCACAGCTGATTAATCATTCCCCTCTCAGCAAGTCTTAGTCACATTTAAAAACATTGATTCTGAGGTAACCGTGATAGCCCGTTTTAATCATTTAATTACATGTACACTACTGAGAGCATAGACCCGATAAGAATATGTATCCAGTAATTTGTCCAGTAATTATCGGACGCCTGACTCACCAGATCACATAAAAGCCTGTGAGTGCCTCATAGTGGAATAATCCTAGTGGAATATTAATAAACGTGGCGCCCGGTCACAGCGTTTTCATCTCCTGTGAAAGTTGATTTAAATGTTTATTTGCTTGTCTAGCTGCATTCTGGTTTATTCAAACGTCTGCATAAACTGTGAGTAAATAACATAAAATCCTTATACTGTAGGTTTTCCTGACTGCGCTGCGTGTAAACATAATAAAAAGACAATGAGCTTCTGTTTGATGAAATGAGTCCACAAACAGAAGCTTCCTCATAACGTTTAATATGTTTGATTTGGAAAGAGTGCAGTGGGTAATTATTTCTACACCAAACAGTATGAGGCCGAAACACGCCAGGTGAACGACATATGACACACTCTAATTTTAGCGCCAGTAGCTTTTTTTTTTATAGCCCCCCCCCCCTCCCCCCTCCGGTGTTAACATGTCATGTTTGAAGGGTTTTTATTGAGGTTACAGTCTCATGACTCGAGTATCTTAATGCTCCGCTTTTACGACCTGCCTGTTGACAGAGAGAGGCTCTTTAGATCTAATTTGTAAGCTGAGTGTATTTGTGTGTGTGTGTGTGTGTGTGTGTGTGTGTCTGGAGACTTGCCTTCATTTTGCCATATTGTACATCAACACATTAAAAGTTAAAAGACTGTTTAAATGTTGTATTTAATAGAGAATAAAATGTAATCGTCATGGTTACTATCTCTGATTGGCCATCCCTGAAGGTACGTAGGTGTATACACTGGCTGAGTCCTATTTATAATGCTCTTCTTGGTTTAGTTCCCTCTTACATACGTCGCAGACAAATTAGCTGGAGAAACTCGGGGTTAAGTGTCTTGCCCAAAGTCACGTCAGACATGGGGCTGCAGGAGCTGGGAATCAAACCCGCGGCCTTCCAGTTGAGAGACGACCGACTCTTCCACTGTGCGCCAGCCGCCTCTTTGCATAACTAATACAGATAAACTCAGAGTATCACAACTTGATCATGGTTGTGTTCTGGTGTTACTGTTATTGGTATTGGTGTCATGCTACTCACAGTGTTTGGCTCCCCCTGTGGACAAAGAGGTACAACTAATCCAAGTCAAAATCATATTAACCCTAATTATGCAGATCTCTTATCCTTCATCTAATCAAAAGGCACATTTTTTTTTTTTTTTAAATAACTCCCAGATGGTCTGTGCCCAAAAAGAAATGAGAGGTTACGACTGAAGTTGTTTTGTGTACGAGGCTGTAAACATTTTTATTTCTGCTGTAAAAATCGGCTTTTAAAACCTGTGTATGTGACTTGTGTGGCATTCGGAACCAGCCTCAAGTGGACACTAGAGGAACTGCAGTTTTTGGCTGTTATTTTTAAGGTTGAGGTTGCAGCTTGAACTTCTCCCTTTACTGATTTGTCCTATACATGTGCAGGCCACAAATCCCATCATGTTTTCTTGAGACAGTCAACTGTTTAACTCACCTCGAATATTTGCTGCGGAAAAAAATGTGATGCTCGTCTGACACCTAATCTTTGGCAGGAGTTACAACTAATAAAATCTACAAATTAGTCAATGTTATTATTATTAATAATAATAATAATAATACTAATTCATTTTATTTATAAGCGCTTTTAAAAACTCAAAGACACTTTACAATAGTTAAAACATAAAGAACAGCACAGTAAGGACAGACTAACATTACACACAAATCATAAAGATAACAACAATAAAGGTAAACTACAGAAAATAGAAAATACATCACAATCATACATTAAAAGCTTGTTTAAAGAGGTGAGTTTTGATAATGTTGATAATGTTGTCTCTGATGGTTTCCTTCCCTTTTTGCTTCATAAATAGGAATTAATATCAAACTCAAGAATATTTCATAACCAGTTGAATATTCCTCACAGGAGTTTTGGTACTTCTCTGTTTACACTCCAGCATAATTTTTTTCTCCGAGTTGCAAATGTGAAACTGCAGTATCGCCGCACAACCAGCAGGGGGAGTCAGAGATCTGTACATCTTGTGATTGAAAATGGTACAAATTGAGTATTCTTTGAGACCTCTTTTTCTCCCCTACACATGAAACCCTCCTCCACTCCGCTCTTCTTCCTCCTCTCCAGCTTATGTATCCCCTTTATAATCTTCTTTATCCAGCCGGCTCTTCTTCTTCTTTTTCTTCTGTGGTCGTCTCCTCCCTCCCAGCTGCTCCGGGATCAGCTGCACGCCGGACGGATCTGTGTCTCCAGCTGTGTGGATCCAGTCCCGCAGGCAGACAGACAGACAGGCAGGCAGGCAGGCAGGCAGGCAGGCAGAGAGGCAGGGTCGGCCATGTTGTTGTGTGGGGGTTGATGTAAGTTTAGTAGTAGGAAGTGAAGAAGCGACAAAGGGCTGGGACACTTCAGGATCTCACTTTTCCTCCTCTCCTCTCCGCTGTCATGCTGCTGCTGGTTTCTATGTCTGCTCCGCCGCCTCCGCCATCCGCACAGCCTGCAACACTTGTGCTGCTTTGATTTAACTTCAGCACTAAAAAAGAAAACAAAAAACAAAAAAAACACAGTTTGATGGATGAAGTGAGAATGAAGGAGGCTCGGTCCCGGTTGGAATAACTCGGGATTTTTCTATTTCCGGATTTCACGAGGGGAGGTGAAGAAAACGGGAGAAATCGCAGAAGAACGCGGATTTGAGAAGGTAAAAAAAAAAAAAAATAATAAAAAAAAAAATGAAACGGGTCTTTTGTCAGAGCTGTGCAGGATTAGATAAGGATGGGCCGAAAAGCAGCTGCTCGCCAGTCTGACCTGTCACCAACAAAGGAATAAACCTGTCTTATTACCATGCATTTACCTGCCTGTGGGTTATTACCCTCCTTAAAGCCGCAGCTGTGTATTAACCACCAGCTCATTGTTAATAGGTGAACAATCAGTTAACACACATCATGTGCTTGAAATCCCACAGGAATATTAGAGCAGGCATATCAGATTGCAGATTTAAAGTAGGGCAAGGTCACTACATCCCTGATATTTAACATTATAACAACCATTTAGATATCCTGCTCTTAGCCTATTGGTTGACTTGAGATGGTTTAACATCTGGAAAGGTGTTTTATTTGTAATGCAGTAATTATAGCAGTAAAGCTAGAGGTTGGAAGTTAAAACTACTATGAAGAAATTCTAATGCATTTTGATAAAGTCATCCTGCTGCTGATCTGTTTTAACCTCTCTATCGTAGAAGAAGATGTGTGCTACTTCTTGTTTGAATATAACGCCACACATGAGAGAAAAAAGTGCCACCTCATCATTTTCTAATAACTAACCCAGCAGTGTTTGATTCATGCTGATTCAGATTATTGTCAGATCACTGTCAGGGGGGGGGAATGAAGAGGAGGAGGAGGAGGAGTTGGTTCAGGTTCATAGTGATGCTGTCACTTTATACACTGATTACAAACTCACTAATTAACAGCTGAGTGACAGTTTTCTGTGACTTCCTCAGGTTGGGCTGTTTCTGATGAATTGTCCTCATTAAGTTTGACAGTCGAGGTAAACACATCGTCAGGCACAACATTCATTCAAAGGATACAGCTACAGCTAATACTGGGTGCAGCTAGACCAGGAACAGACCACTTCCCCACCACAATCCACACCAGGATTGTTCAGATTCTGGTGTGTGCTGGACTACTCTGAAGTAAACCCAAGCTCTCTTACCTGAGGGAACCTGAGGAAGTCACTGTGCCTAACGAGTTCTTATATGAAGTTTTTGCACCCAAAGGAACATTAAAGTTCCTGTTAATTTACTTAATGGTCTTTTTTCAGGACACATTTAGTTTTCAACCTGACTCAGGTTATCTGCTGCCAGAAGGCAATTTTAATCACAGACATATAAACTGCTGTAACTCACAACTCGATCTGCTTCTTTTAATTTGATGTAACATCTGGAAAAGGTTTTTCCGTCGGTCACAATGTTTTATAAAATGATGTTGACAAAATTATTTTGATGTAATTGCAGATCCCTTAACAGTTTAATGAGGTCAGTATCAAGCGGACACCAATCTGGTGCCTGGGATTATGTTGAAGGTTCTATGACATTTAATCTGTGACGAGCAGACGATGTTTCATCAAAGCCAGATCACAGAATCAGATTTTCTGCTTTTTTAGCCTTCAGGAAGATTGTTGCGCTGATTTGATGCAAATAATTTACATTTGATAAGTCTTAAAAATAGGCTGAGAAGAGAAGCACTACTTCTTTGGATATGGTTATTGGCCTCATGTTTGGTTTTTTTTGCACTTAGTGTATAAAATGGGTACTGCAGTCCTAATTCAAAAACATTGTGAAGAGCTGTCGTGACCTGATAACTGGTCTCATATCTGGCAAACCGAGGGGTGTCCAAAACGGCCGTGTGGAGGGTCGCCTTAAAACCGCCTACCTTCTCTGGTCCAAACAAATCCAGAGCATTCAGGAGCAGAATCTAAAGTTAGAAGGAGGACATACTGGCTGCTGCATTGTTGTCAGAGAAGCACTTCAACATAACATGTTTCCTTAATGTCTGATCATATAGTAAGGTCACTTTATCATTTCACTCACTACAGATGTTACTGATTAGCTGGTCACTTATACAAAGAGATGTTACAGGCGCTACTTTCTCTAGAAAGTGAGGAAGGCTCCTCCCACTTATTGACCTGAAACCTGAAGAAATAAAACAGGTTTCATGAGCAAATAAGATGACTTTTTTCTACATCATGTAATAAATGATAAGGTGTCTGTGCCTAAATGAGAAACTTAAGTGTCTATCTATGCGGTGTGTTTCAGTACAGCTGAATCAATATCTTCTTTAATAATCACACTGTAGTGAGTATACTCTTCCAGGGAACGCAGCCCGATCCAGACTGGCTTTCATAGACTCTGCATTAGATGTTGACAGTTCAAGCAAGCGGCCCTGTTGTGTGCTGACATACGGCTGATTGTAGACACTCGGATTCCCAAAATAGCTCGCAGTTATCCTCGACTCAGGTGCCAGGATTCAGGTATTCTCAAGAGACCTGTTATCTGAGAGAAATGTGTGATGTCTGTTCTCTGGCAGCTTAAAATCTCACATGAACACTACAAAGAGGTCTTGAAAAGAATGAGGCTGATATTTTTCCCGAGCAGGAAAAGTCGAGCGCTCTCCGGTCTCTCCACTCAGACATACTGATTACTCATTTGCAGGCCGACTGCGTTTAATATTTCTCAAATCAAACTCTTTACAAGTCGTCTCTTGCCCTCAGACTGTTGCAAGCTGCAGGATCAGTTTACTCTGAGCGCGCCTGCAACAGCGCTCTACACCCGGCGCAGAGTAAATCTCATTATGAACCATTTATTGATGTTTCTCTCGAAGCTGTGAGGCTTCACACCCGTATAGCATCACATGACATTTCCCCAGACCCGCTTTTAACTCTTTGGCATCAGAGGAATGTGGTGGATGTTGGGCAGGCAGCATCTGTTGCTGATCTGAAGCCGAGTAATGCTCCAGAGATCCTCCTCGTCTGCGCCTGTGGCTGCAGCGTCAGCCGCTAACAGCTGTCCAATGAGACGCAGGGAAGGGTTTCACTCAGAAGCAAAATATGTTGTTGTTTCTTCTATAATGTATAAAAAATGTGAAGACTTTGGGCACCACAAGCGGGCCTGCATTCAGTTTGCTTGATGTTCTATCTAGAGAGTAAGCTTTTTAAGATGTTTTTTTGGCCATTTAGAGCTTTGTAGGTTGGATTTTAAATATTTAACTTCTTACAAGGAGCCAGTGAAGAGAAGCAAATATGGTAGACCTTTTCCTAGTTCTTGTAAATGTCCTGATACATAATTTTGCATGCTTGTTAAGGCAGCATGTGATGTAGTAATCCTTGCTAGAAGTATCAAATGCATGGACTAGTTCTCTTCATCGTTGTGTGTTATATCATAGACTGTAAATGTTAATGGACGAAGCCTGATGGACGTCAACCACCAGTTCCTGCAGCTGGCTTTGGAAGCCCATCGATGGCTATCGTCGTGCTGGAAATGCTGTCTTATACCCTAACCTTCAGTCAACCTAACAACAGGAGCTGGAGCTGAGGCGGGTTTTAAGCCTCTTGACAAACCGTTACATCACGCCCGCCTGTCAGTCAGGTCAGCTACGCGCCTTATTGTGGATAACGCTTATCCTTTATAAAATCAAAATGGATGAGTTGTAAAAAAAAATTGTAGGAAAGCATACTTAAGCTCATGCCAGCTTTTTTTGTTTCTGACCATGAGGACTGTAAACCCGGGATTTCTCCCCTGCATGTCATCTCAGTCTTCAAAAATTGTGATCCGTGTCTTCTTCATGTGCCCAAACGTCCAGATACCAGTGAGTGCGCGTTGTGCTTTTTCTCAGTCTTATCAGCATTTTTGTGAAGCCTGTGTGGAATTCTCACACTCTGGCGCCGAGCGGCGGGGGGAAGAAAAGCGTAGGAAGGTCATTGATAAGAGCAGTTCAGGTTGGTGTTATCACTGTAACAGAAGAATATGTAAAGTTTTGATTTCATAGCTTCAAGTTTGAAAAGCTGGAATTAATGTTTTTCTACCACAGCTGGTGATGGAAGCCGATTCCTGGCAGCTGTCTGATTTAGGTGTAGTGTGCAGAGCTCTTTCAAAGCCTCTCAGTATGGAAACTATGTGGGATGCTGGTGGAAACAAGCAGGGTCAAAGGTCACTGAAAGGATCCTCTGATGTCCGTGTTTGACTCAGTCCCATCGGGGTTAACATCTGGAGCCTCCTCAGACATCGACTAGCACATGTAGTTTTGGTTTAGTATACGTCCTGTTCGACTTTGTGTTTTGAATATCCTCCTGCGGGGAAAGAGTTTTGGCCAAGATGTTCTAAAAAAAAAAAAAAGTCAGAATATGTCAAAGACTCCCAAAATGTGAATTTATTTGACTGCTGGAGAGAAGCGGTAACAGATGTGGAAAAGATCGTTGTTTAGGTCGAGGTTGTCTTGTCTGTTTTGTAACAAAAGTTATGAACCGATACCTAAACATACTTGAAGTGAAAAACCTGTTGTTGACTTTTGGTTCAGCTGCACATGAACACCAGATTAAAAGTATATAACTGGTTTCAGATACCCACATTCAGGGCGGGGGGGGGGGGCGGGGGTTATGTCTTCATTCGTATTTCTTGAAAAAGACAGAGCTGTTGCTTGTACTGATTACGTCTTACAAATACATGAGTACACGTCTTTGTTTTGAAGATTTCACGGTCATGTCGGCTGAAAGAAGAATTGTTTTGCCGTCTGCTTTTAATCACACGGCTTTGATTAACGCCGAGAGAACAATCAAGCTTACTTTGCCCTCATTTTCTGTCTCAATCTGTCAAATGAAGAAGAGCTAGGACAATAGGACCACGCCTTTCCAATCAGATAGAGGAAACATCTTCAGTAAACACACACATGTGTTTGTATTTAGTGTGTGTATGATAACGCTCCTCCTTTAAACTCTTCACCTTCCTCCCTCATTGTTTCCAGCTGGCTCTCACTGGTGTGTGTTTGCATGCAATGTGCTGTTGTAGGTCATGTTATCATCCTGAGGGCAGTGGGATGTTGTCAGCAATAAGAATTAGTTTCTATTATTAACAGTGCAGCAGATTTTCCTTGTGGTCTCATGGCTCTGCTGCTCATGCTCATGCTTTATCTTGTGTTGAACTGAACAGACTTTGATTCGAAGTTCAGTTAGGGTTTGACATTTAAGATCCCCCCAAATCTCAGTGCAAACTTCCTGCTCCAAGACGCGTCATTTTAGTGCATTATTTCTGACTTAACCTAAGACGGGCCTCACTTTGGGGAGTATAGGTTCATCATAGAATGGCTGGCTAACGGGTCGTGTCATAGGCAAAGATGGTCAGCATCATACAATCAAGAGTCCATGTTCTCTAACAATGGCACCATCCAGGCGTCCAGCACCTCGAAGAAATCTGGGAGTTAAATATGGGTTGATGTGTCCTTCATCTTCCAAATAAGTCATATTTGAAGTACAACCATTTCTCACCATCTTCGTAATTTGCTAGCATGATGAGCCCTACGGGTTGGCTCAAATGTATGAACAAAGTTTTAAAACACTTTCTGAGTGTTCATTGTTATGCGGCTGATACTGAAATATTATTATCAATGAAGCGGAGGAAACCAATCACTTTACTTAACTTCATCTTTCAAATAACTCAAATTTGAAGTACAACCATTTCTCACCATCTTTATATTTTGCTAGCATGCTAAGGTTTTCTGATGAGCCCTACGGTTTGGCGCAAATATGCTAACAAAATATCAAAACACTCGCTGAATATTCATTGTTATGCAGATGATACTTAACTATTCTTATCAATGAAGCCAGAGGAAACCAACCAGTTAACTAAACTCAAAGCATGCCTTAAGGACAAAAAGACCTGAATATCTGACCAGCACCAGAGAAAATAAATATTTGATCATGATCATTGGTTTTCAACTCCAACTCAAAACAAAATGCTAAGAACAGTAACTTAACACAAATCAGGCCCATTCTGTCTCAGACCTGTGAAGCATGTGCATTCATTACTTTTACAGTTAATATTGCTGTTCCCTAATGTCAGGGTGCTCTAGTAAGTCTTTAAGATCAAATGACCCTCAGTATGTTTGTCTCCGTCCTTCCCTCCGACTCTTTCTCCCTCTATTCCATTTTCTTGGCCTATCCAGTATCGGCATATGGCTTTGAGTTTGGTCCTACAGGAGGTTTCTGCCCGTTAAAAGGACATTTTTATTTGCCAATGTACCCAAGTGCTTGTTTATAAGTCGATGGATGTTTTGCCTCCCAATGTGATATAACAAAGTACAGTCTAGAGCTGTTTGATTGATATGAGTCCGCCTCCAGAAATCCCTCTCAGTAATGAAACAACTCTTGGTTGCTGCTTTTCACACACAATATTGACTGTCTATAAAGGCCAAGACGACCCTGTGCAGTCGGACTATATGTGTGCTTTTGGTCACTCCTTTTTTTTAGTTTTCTCTTAATATCCTCCTATGGTAAATCCTCTAACCGTGTAATCCTCCTAGTTCAAGCTGTGGGAGCTGGCACTGTCTGCCTGGTTGCCCCCTCCCTCATTCTACCAACCTGCTGTTTCTCCTTTGAACTCCATCTCAATCACTTTCTCTAAACCCACACAACCACTAATGGCACTTTTATCTGACACACTGTTTTTTGTTGGCAGTGCTCTACTTAGCCTTGATGGGATTGAATGTGGTTGATATAAAGATGCTTTTTGTGTGTTTTGCAGATTTAGGTCATCTCCTGATAAAGATAGTCGACCATATATTTCACGTGGCTCTCTGCTTACATGTTCCAGAAACAGGTGGTACATCCTTCTCTCTCCACTTGGAGTGTGTGTATATATATTACAGCTTCAATCTCTTTTTGCAATCCTTCAGTTGATTGATAATGTAGTCTTCCCTACAGCACAGCTTACTGACTTTAAAAAGAAACCAAAGAACTCTAAAGGTATTCTTCTTCTAATGATGGTTAAAGTAGCCTTGTTCCACGTTTGTAGTATTAGGGCTCAGCAGTGATTTGAGCTAAAGGCTAACATTAGTAAGGGCCCGTCTTTTTGTTTTCAATGAGGAGAGAGAGTTAGCAGAAAGCACCCAGCCCATTTTTTATGAGCACTCCGCCTCTTTTCAAGTACTAATCAGCCAGTAAGTTTAGCATGTTAGCATTTCTGATTGATCTTCAACTCATCCAAAGGTTGTCAAGGAAACAAGGATAGCTAATTTGACATTTTTATGTAGGAACCATAAATATTGATTTCAAATTTAACTTGTATCCATCCGATCATTTTGGAGATATTTCTGATATTTTAGGGGAACACAAGACCGAGGGAGACAAAAGGCACCAACACGGCTAAAAGCAGAGAAAAGTTCTTTACCAGTAGTTTTTTTTTATTGGTATGTTTATTAGACAGTCAACAGAGTCTGAGAAGGAAACAAAGGAAATGAAATGAAGAACTGTATTCAGCAAAAGTTGTTCATAAGCCGTGAAGCTGCAGCTCATAGTTGGCACTTTAACGTCTGAAATATAGTACTGATTTCAACACCTGTTGTAAGGTATGAATGTAAATGAAAACACTAATGTAGAGTTTCATTCTGATGCTTAAGGACTTGTATTCTGTTTCAAAATTTCCATATTTTCAGCAGTTATACGTTTGGGAAGGTGATGTCACTTTCTAGGAAACAGCTGATGTCTCATTTTTGAAAAAGAAAATACATCCTCTCTCGAAAGTGCAAATATTTCTGGGACCCTGTCCAGTGTTTTACAGCGTGGTGAGTTCACTGCTGAGCCAACGGGCCAGACTCTTGTCTGCCTGATGAGGAAACACAAGCCCACCAGAGTGGAGCGAGCTGCTGAGTGAAGCCTTTTGCTTTCCATGATACGGGTTGGATTCTTGGGGATGGGGAAAAGGTTGGAAAAAGCCTGTTTTTCTTGCCAAACATTCCCAACATATTGGCTCTAGATCTAACATCTGAGAATAGATTTATTGGGATAATCCTTTGAAGACATTTTTAAGAAATCTGTTTCATTTGACTTGAGCACTCATTAAACGGATGCGTAGAGGGCGACCAGTGCTCGGCACAAGCTTGTAGTTTAAAGAGTTTCACGTTTTTTGATTTGAACAAAGTGTTCTGAATCTTTGGAAGGCTTCTGTGGTCGTCCCCATTTAGTTGATTTCCTTGGCAGTTCAGCTGAAGAACTCGATGAACCCTCGATCACGCTCCTCCTTCTTCAATGAGGGCGAAAAAAAAAAATCCCTCCCACCTCTGAAAAAAATCAAGGCCACTGTTTGAGATCCAGTGAAAAGGTGCATTACAGCCTCGGCAGATTCTCTTCAGCTTCATGGATGCATGATTGCGACCCTGTTGTTCAGTGAACCGCTGCCCTCGTCTCTCCTCCCGTCACCAACCGAGCCACAGTGCCGCTAAGTAACGTGTTGGTAGGGTCTGCAAACGCTCCGGTTTCACTTCAATCCTCCATTGTTTTACCGTCTTGTAATGTGTCAGCACCAATTAAGCAAGTTCAAGTCCTGGAGCGGCTGTTGTTCTTGGCAAGTGAAAGGGTTCTGATCTCCCCGAGCTCAGACGTCTTTACGAGCATGTCTGATTGTCTCCACATTTTCCAGACCTTCGCCTCACTGAAGAATGCCTCAGAGTGACTCCATCCAAATTGTGTTAGAGGAGGTATGACTACACATTGATGTTTTGGATTCTGCAGTGTGGTCAGGCCGAGTCATGGACAGATTATGACACAACAGGAACCTGGGTACACACACATGAAGCCCCCCCTACCCACCACCCCTCCTACCAAGACAGCTACAGCGCAACTGCTGTCTTCATATTTTGCAGTTTGAACTGTTTGACTCAGACAACAGAAAAAGACTCAAGAGTTTGTGTGGTCATTTTGTGTTTCATTGCAGTTCTTTGGTGTCTTTAAGGATTCTCTTTATGGTTGTTTTGAGTCATATTGGGTATTTAGGCTCTTTGCTACAGCATTTGGTATCTTTACGATCTTTTTTCTTGATCATTGTGTCCCTTAAAATTCATTTTTATCTCTTTATTGTTGTTTTGAATGTCACAATGGTTGTCTCTTTGTATGTGTTTTGAGTGTTGTGTTGTAATTCTGCGTGATTTCATATGATTTCATGTGATTTTCACATTCATTTGGCGTCGCTGTGTGGTCATTTTGCATTCATTTGTGGTCATATTGCATCCCTTTTTACTTGTTTTGTGCTCTGTAGTTCCCTTGTGTATCTTTTTTGTTATATTTTAGACTCTTTGTGGTCACGCTGATTGTCTTTTTTTGCCGTTTTTGTGAATGTTTTTAATCTGTTTTTGGTCATTTTGCATTTTTCTAGTTTCGTATGTCAACTCGTTTTGTGTAATTTTTCCATTTTTAAATGGACTTGAGCTTGTATATTTCTTTTCTTGTCTTCTGACCACTAAAAGCGCTTTTACACTGCTGGTCACACCTACACATTCACACACTGATGGTAGAGGCTGCTATGTGAAGGGTCCATCAGAAGTATCTAATCCCATTCATACACATTCATACACCATCGAAGCAGCGGGAGCAATTTGGGATTGAGTGTTTTGCCCATTGACACATTGGACATGTGGCTGCAGAAGCTGGGGATCGAACCCCCGACCTTCCGGTTAAGAGATGACCGATTCTACCACTTAGCCACAGCCGTCTGGCTTTTTAGTCTCTTTGTGTTCATTTTCTTTAACCCTTGATTAAGTGTCAAACAAGAAAGATTCAAAGCTACGTCATAGGGAGGCTCTGACCCCTGAACCCAACGACCCCATGGGGTTTCTGGGTAATTCCTCCACGGGCTGAGGGCCTATGAGAGAGAGGTTTGAATCGTATCAAACAAGGCATGAAAATACAACACAGCACTAATGCTGCTTAGAGCTCTCGTTATCCTCTCTTTAATTCATTTTAATCTCTTTTGGGGAAAACAATGGTATGTAATGGATCGCAACAATAAAAAGTCATAATCACCATTTTATCCCTCTGTCTCGTGCTTGTCTAAATTACAACACGCATGCATAGAATAATCTAAACGTCCAACTTGTGTAGCGAGGGATTCAAAGCGGATTAAATACTTGCCCATATGTCCCACTTACATGGCTTATGGTGTTAGCGTTTGCAACAACAACAACAACAAAATGATTCACATGTTAATATCAGGAGGTCATTAAATTTTCATTTCATAACTCATGTTGCTACAGGCCTCATGTTGCAACTGTTAATCCCGCTCCTCCCTGCTCTCCACTTAATTTATGTATCATCAAGGCGACTCGAGAATGTGGTGCTGTCGTTTCCAATATGCCTGCAGTGAACTGACGCTGTGTGTTGTGTGTCCGTCCAGCAGGGTGAGACGATGGGCTGCATAAAGAGCAAAGAGGACAAAGGCACGACAATGAAGTATCGGCAGGAAAACTCCACGGGATCGGACCCGAACGCCATCGCCACCACGCCTCACGTCGGCCACTACGGACCTGATCCCACCCAGCTCCAGCAGAATCCGCCTACCTCCTCTTCATCGGGCTCCGGGGGTGCAAGCTTCAACCACACCCTCACGCCGTTTGGAGGCTCCTCGTCTGCCATTACTCCCTTTGGAGGGGCGTCGTCCTCTTTCTCCGGCCCCGTGTCCAACTCTTTCTCTGGTGCCGTCTCCAGTGAGTGGCGTTCCCATCCTAGAATGACATCACAGTGCTGATAATGGCCGGCGTGCAGAGTGTTGTGTTTTGAATACATGTTTAAGCCAATTTGCTTCACAGCTGAACCCGATGATTAATTCATGCCTTTGGGGGTTTTTCACTGCTGGATTATTTCTCCCTACGTTACACTTCTTATGACTCAAAATCTTTGAATTATTTAATCTGCGTGCTTCTGCCCGAGTATTTACATAACGCTGTATTCAATTTAAACAATTTGGACCATTATTTTAAAGATATTTAAATCAAGATGTAAAGACTTGACTTGTAGCAGATGGTGTTGTAGTCAAGACCACACTAACCGAGACCCAAGACATACCCGAGACCAGAGTGCTCCGAGATCCAGACAAGACCAGGACATTTAGAGATCAAGACCAAGACCAGAAATATCTCTTGAGAAACCAACATCTTGTGTGCAGCGGGCGTGTACCCCATGTGACGGGGTAAAAGTCTAATTTTGAATGAATTGAAGTTATTGGTTCTTTTAGAAAGAGGCTGTATCTGATTCCAGCTGTCATTGGGCGAGAGGTGGGGTCGGTCAATCACAGGGCGATGAGAGCAATAGATCAGTTATTTTTGTGATTAAGGAAATGTTTTGATTTCAACCAAGGAGTTTGTTTGGAGGGTCGATTGAGATTTCTTCCCATTCCTGGTGTGTGAGCCAACTATCGAGAGTGTCTGAGTATTTGAAATCCCTGAAAAGTGAAAACATAAAGTACAATGTAACTTTATTGTTAGACTTAACACCGGCCTTACTATCAGCTGCGATCATCCTAAATGTGCCCGAGCAGTTTACAGATATCCTGAGAGAGCACACCAGGCAGGGGATTGTTTAGGTGGGATCTGTGTTGTAATCCTCCTTCATGTTAGATTATCTGCTCTCAGGAGGAGGTGAAGGTGGCGATGCCATGGTGTTTGCTTCATTCCTGCAGGAGGTAATGGGATTACTGTTGGAGGTGTTAGGTGTCAGTGGTTGGTATATGAATGTTGTCTGCAGTGTGGCTGCAGTCACTTTATCTTACTAGGTGCTGAGATGGAAAGATGGTTTAAATTAGGGGATAGTTTAATAAACGATGTCTTCTTAACCTGAGCTCTTTATGAACACATTTAAAGGTCACATCTTGTACTTCTTTTCAACCATTTTAAATAACTCTCAGAGCTCCCAAAATCATGTCTGTGAAGAGTCTTGTTCTAAATCCACTCTGATCCTGTATTTGATCATGACTGTAAACCCCTCTATTTCAGTCCTGCTCAGAACAGGCTGTTTCTGTGTCTGTACCTTTAAATGTAAATGAGCTGTGCCTGACCACGCCCCCTCTCTGGAAGGGCTTGAGTGTCTCGTGCTTTCTCGCTCCATGTCCTATTGTTTACGGTGAGAAGGCAGACTCAGAGGGCAGAACAAACACCGAGCTGTGGGAGTGTCACCCACCTGGGGGAGGGGTTACTGCCCTTTGTGATGTCATGAAGGGAAAATCTCCAAACGGCCTGTTTGAGCAGGGAAAAGATGGAGAGGGTGGACATTACTCATCATTGTTGGGTTTGTAGACAAACTAGAGACACACATGAAGTGGATTTTGCATCATATTTGAGTGATACGGTGATGAGACGACAGTTGGGATGAGGATTGTTTTCAAAACTGCTTAATACATATGTTGACTTTCGTTTGTTTTGTGTCTCAATGTGTCCCATTAGAAAGTCTAGTCATTATCACATTCCCATGCAGGGGAAGCACTCATACTGCAGATCTATAAGCTAGAGAAGATCCATCCAGTATGAGGTCATGGACCTTGGCGAGACACATTTATCTACTTTAATTACAAAAACCTTGTTGATGTTCATAAGCTAATCAGGTATTTATTCACAACCTGTGAATCTGTTTTTGTGTTTGTAGGTGGCGTCACTTTCTTCGTGGCCTTGTACGACTATGAAGCTAGAACATCAGATGATCTTTCATTTAAAAAAGGAGATCGCTTCCAAATCATCAACAACACGTAAGCATGGTCCTAGTTTCTCCTTCTGTCTTTAGGCCCACTTCTTTAGGATACGTTTCATTTCATGTTTCAATTCCAAACTGCACCTGTGCCTCGTTTTTGTATCTATGAATGGAATTTGAGTGCTTTTTTTATTCCTGCTGCTGGATGTGTGAGTTCTCTTTTATTTAATTCCAGCCGTGGCATAGAAATGTCGCCTGAGGTTACAGCATTGTAATGCTAAGTAGATTTGTCTCATTCAGTCCCCATTGTGATGCTGGTTATCCGTCACGCCTCGCATTTCAAAGACAGTTGAATCATTTTTGTATCAAATCTGCAGGTTTGAATGAAAGCAGATGAAAAAACGTACACAAAGATGATTAAAAAAACAACATGCAAGGCAACATGCAGATAGTGTGAGGACAATTTTTACAACTCCAGCCCCTGAATGATTCACTGTTAACCATCATTCACCTGTTTTAACCCGAGTATCAGTCATAGCAGGACATGTTAGTAGTGACTGGAAGGTTTTTTTTTCAGTGTCCTTTGGTTTATGTTTTATGGGAATACTGATTCTACCATCGGCACTACAAGCAACATTTTTTAGGTATTAATCAAGCAGCAAACTCCGGTGTTGAAAAATGAAGCTGATGCTGAAGTGCAAAATCCTGCAGCTCCATTTGTGTCCACTAGAGGCTGGCTGCAGAAGCACAGAAAGTCACATACACACCCATTCAAAAAAGCCTGTTTTTACAGCAGACATTAACATGTTTACAGCCTGGTTCAAACAATTAAAAAGGCCTCGTTAGCTCATGTTTCTATCTGCACACACTGTACGGGGGTTGAATTTTTTGATAACTCGTCTGTTTTGATTTGATGAAGGATAAGAATTATTCACAATAAGAGGTGTCGCTGACCTGATTGACAGGCGGGCGCGATGTTACAGTTTATAAAGAGGCTTAAAACCCGCCTCAGCTCCAGCTCTCAGCCTGTCGTTAGGTCGACTGAAAGTTAGGCTGAGACAGCATTTCCAGCACGGAGACCGCCATCGATGGGACTCCAGCGCCCCCTGCAGGAACAGATGTTTGCCGTCACTCAGGCTTCATCCATTAATATTTAGTCTATGATGTTAATGAAGGAAACGTTGAACTGTTAATTAATGAAGTCCGTTTTGTAACCTCTCTGGTGTCATCATCCTCCTGCAGAGAGGGAGACTGGTGGGAGGCTCGCTCCATCAACACGGGGAGGAAAGGTTACATCCCGAGCAATTATGTGGCCCCTGCAGACTCCATCCAGGCTGAAGAGTAAGGCTTAGTGTCCGCTGCTTGTTGTAGTATCACCGTTCCATCTACAGCGACTCCTCCAGGAGACTATTAATGCTTCCATGATCTCACCTCAGGTGGCTTGCAACAATGCAGAGGAAGCTTCTTAATGTCATTTTGATGTTCTAATCTAAGCAACGACATCTTGTTAAGCTTTTAATAGTGTTCACTAAGATCTTCTGACAGCACTTAAATCTTAAGTTTGTCTGGTTTCTGATGATGTTTCTCTCAATAGGTGGTACTTTGGTAAGATGGGACGCAAAGACGCTGAGAGGCTGCTGCTGAATCCAGGGAACAATCGAGGAACGTTCCTGGTGCGAGAAAGTGAAACTACTAAAGGTGAAGATTTCTTACACATACTGTACAAAGTGAAGTTTGAGGAGTCTCCTTAACTAAAGGTCCTGATCATAGTCTGCTTGGACGAGCTGGTCTACAAGCATCCGGAGAGCCTTAAGACTTGAATGGAGGCAGAACTCTACTTATTAAATCCTCTTTATCTCAAGACCTCTATTTGATAACAAACCTTGTTGTCTTGTATGAATGAGCATAGTTCTGCTGCTTGGCAAAAGTCAAGGCAGGTTACTGCTTGGTGCCCCAGACCAGAAGGGGAACCCTGAGGGCTCACAAACTTAAACCAAAGCAGTGGCCCAAAATGTGCAAGTTTTGCATCAACGGGGGGGGTCTCCCTCTCTGCAGGAGGATGATGACACCTTTCTCTTGCTTCCTCCAGGTGCTTACTCTCTCTCCATACGGGACTGGGATGATGCCAAAGGAGACAACGTGAAGCACTACAAGATCCGCAAGCTGGACAGCGGGGGATACTACATCACCACGCGAGCACAGTTCGATACATTGCAGAAGCTTGTCAAACACTACACAGGTATGCAGTGTGACAGCAGAGGAACATTTGCCTCTGAGTGAATGTTAAAGTGTTACCAAGGGAGATGAGAAGCATTTCATTTAGTTAACAATTGATGGAGTGGTTATGCTCCAGGTCGAATCTCTGTCATCACACTTGCCTTCAGTCTGACTGCAGAGGGTTTTAGTGCGTTAAAAGCCACTTCATCTCATTTATATTTCATCACAGTTGGTGTAAGAGTTTGATTTCATCCACATCAAATGAAATGAAGCGATGCATGAAACCGACCGGCTTTAAAACGCCGTATCCTGCCAGTTCAAAGGCTCATGCTGCTGGTGTGTGTGTGTGTGTGTGTGTGTGTGTGTGTGTGTGTGTGTGTGTGTGACACCGCTGGGTGTAATGTTACCTTTTTGATCTCTTTGCTCGCTTCATCACAGAACACGCTGACGGGCTCTGCCACCGGCTGACCACCGTTTGTCCCACGGTCAAGCCTCAGACCCAAGGGCTGGCTAAAGACGCCTGGGAGATTCCTCGAGAGTCCCTGCGACTGGAGCTCAAACTGGGCCAAGGCTGCTTTGGAGAGGTCTGGATGGGTAAGAGAAAGACGAATGAAAATGTCTGGAAACAGTTTCTTCCTGGCGTCATGCATTTGTTTGTTATTCAGTTGTAATTATCCTGATGTGAACACAAACGCAGGATCAGTACAGATTTTAGTTTTTTTAAGAAATACAACATAATTTGCTTAAATCAAAAACACACAAACACTCTAAAGCTTACAGTTATTGTGTCTATTTTCGGCCCAAACTTGGGAATTATCCACATCCTGCAGTTGCTTCCTCTGTTTGTTGCACATCCCCAGAGATGGTCAAAATAATTTGCTCCTTTCTCGACGCCAAACTCATATCCGCTCATCCTTTCTGCAAGGAGTGCATGCATGACAGCACACGTCTGAGCAATTACAAGCCCTAATTAATGATATTGTCCCGCTCACACCCCATTAACAACACTGATTACCCTTTCGGCCTGTGGGCTTTTTCTCTCAACCACCCCCCTGTGTTCTTTCTTTTGCAGGCACGTGGAACGGCACCACAAAGGTGGCCATAAAGACGCTGAAGCCGGGCACCATGTCCCCAGAGGCCTTCCTGCAAGAGGCTCAGATCATGAAGAAGCTGAGGCACGACAAACTGGTGCCTCTTTATGCTGTGGTGTCCGAGGAGCCCATTTATATCGTCACAGAGTACATGGCTAAAGGTACACGCGGATACAGGGAAACATACTTTTCCAAACAGGCATATTGGATTAGCAGGTAAACACATTTTCAGAGAGCTTCCAGCCCTGGAGAATATCAAGACTGAAGCTGTTCCCTGTTACTCTCATGAGGCCTCACAAAGTCTCACACTGCAGACAGGATTGATCAAGCGGCTTCGGTTTTTCAGCACCGCACTGATGTCAGCTATACGCACGATGATTCCCTTAAAGGAAAAAAATGCAAATGTTATGGATGTTTTAATTAATGTGCTGCACAGATTGAAGGTCCTTGAGAATCCCTTGTGGTTTCCCGGAGGTCTGAAACCGAGATGTTTAATTGAAAACTGCAGTAGTTTAGCAGGGAAGGTTTCATAGCTTCATCTGCAATGCGTTGTTTTCCAGGTTTTTATGAGTAGTTAGATATTTGTGTGTGTAAACGCTAACTCTAAGACGTATGCCCCTGTGTCTAAATGCCTACAGTTTGTTGATCCGCTGTGCATTGTGATTTGATTGAGTAATTTCGACCATTACTCTGCTCCTATTGCAGAAGTATACATCCTCTAATAGGCACCAAATGAGAAAAAAATCAATATGGAAGGCATAACCAATTCAATACTGAGCTTAATTTATTATTCCCAACAAGATACGGAAAAGGTGGAGGGCTTAATTGAAATATTTAACATCTCATATAGGAGGACATTAGTATGCAGGCGGTATCATTTATTGCTCCCACATTATATCATGGCCGCTCTGCATTTATGATATCTCACTGCTTTTACAGGAAGCCTGCTCGACTTCCTCAAAGAGGGTGATGGAAAGTTTCTGAAGCTCCCATTGTTGGTGGACATGGCTGCACAGGTGAGGAAATAAGAATATACCAGGGGTTTGTTTTATGTCTCCTCCACAGATTTGCATGAAAAAAAAATGTAAGTAGCTACCCGCTGATTTCTGAAAATGTGTTGTGAAGCCCATCGACGTCGGTCACCATATTGGAAAACGATGTCTGAACCAAGCCTTCGCTCGAATAGTTGTTCAGGCAAGCCGCACTGCTAAAATCTAAGGGAGACCTCCGCTGCAAAAACCCAAAGTTACAGACGGAGACACAAAGTGCAATTCACAAAAACATACGACCTCAAGAAGTGGTTTTTTTTGTTTGTTTTGCGAGTGCAGAATTTGTGTCAGTGAGTCATGCTGTTAAGCTCGCGGTGTTATTTTAAGCCTCAGATTTTGAATTTGTATTTTTAGCCTCAGGTTAACATAACGTCCTCTCCCAGATTTGGCATACTTCTGTTCTTTTTGTTATTTGTCTTCTCTTCTATGTCTGTCAGAGGGGCTTGATGTTCTGAGAGGCTAAAAATTATTTGCGGAAGCCGCCCTCATGAGACGCTGTCAATGTATTTATTTGTATTTTTATTTCTTAGATTGCAGACGGCATGGCTTTTATCGAGAGGATGAACTACATCCACAGGGACCTGCGTGCTGCCAATATTCTTGTGGCCGACAACCTGGTGTGCAAGATCGCTGACTTTGGTTTGGCCAGGTTGATAGAGGACAATGAGTACACAGCCAGACAAGGTGGGCACACACACACACACACACACACACACACACACACTTCACACAGCTGAGTCACTGGTGAAAGATGGAGCAGTGACCTCGCAGCAAGGTTGACTCCCTGCTGTCTTCTTTCATGGTGAATTAAGATAATGGTGGAAAGCAGATGCTCCTGTTCACTCTGATTAGTTGCATTTTTAACACGCTGGGAGAGTTCATCTCACCGCCTTCTCCCGAAACAAGTAAAAACAAGATGGGTCATTTTAGCTTCATTTAACTCGTGTTTTTCAGAACACAATGGAAGGCACCGCTATTTGTGCAAACGTGAACCCATACGTTGAGCCAAAAGCCCTTAAAATTGTTGAATGAAGGAGCAAGCCTTCGAAAATCTACTCATGAAATAGCTCTTGACAACATTGTACAAATCACTTCAGAGAAAAGATGTGTTCATTTTCACTATTCACATTCATGGCGCAAATGTTAGCATGCGAAATGCTACAGCCTAAAAATGTCTTAATCCTCGTTACAATGGCTATTTTAGTAACGCTGCTGCGCCCTCTAGTGGCCTTACCTCACCTAACCCCCCTCTCTGCTCTGCATGACTTCCAGGAGCCAAATTCCCCATTAAATGGACGGCCCCCGAGGCCGCTCTCTACGGCCGCTTCACCATCAAGTCAGACGTCTGGTCCTTTGGGATCTTACTCACCGAGCTTGTCACCAAAGGCAGAGTGCCCTACCCGGGTAAGTGATCCTAACAACGGACGCACAGAACAACAGATATTAGAGGGGTCAGAGGAGTGGTAAATCACAGCAGGAGTTATCAGCTTTCAGTCTGTCGGAAAGGCGTCAAGCTGGCATGCTCATTAATGACAGAGGATGACGTGACGCTGTCTGATATTGTCTGTGCTGGTTTGTTTATGCCTCTGCAGGGGGAACAGTGACAGCCCCACACACACACACACTCATAACCTTAACACATACACACATTTGAGATTAGATGAGACCATCTGGTGGAGGGCGAGCAGGAGATTGAACACCACTCTTGTTTATAACCATCTGCCAGACTGACACTGCCCTGGGGAGCGGCGCCTGCAGGGCTCAGAAACACCTTCACACAGCTCCACTTTTCATCAGATTTATAAAGCCTAAGAGGGAAATCAACTTTGCAAGAAGAAACATTTCAAATACTACTTTTGGCAACAGGTTTCATGAATAGTTTAACACTTATCCTCACTGAAGAGTTTAAACATTTACCTTCATACCCTAGCTAATAATAATAGTAATAATAATAATAACTTAGATTTATATAGCGCCTTTCATGAAACCCAAGGACGCTTTACAAAGTGGGTGGGGGGGGCAAGCTAAAGTTTGAAGCTCATTAGCTTAGCATCGCATGAGCACTAAAAACAGTAGGACAGCTTCTACAACATTTTCTTCGAAGTTGTTGTTGTTCTGCAGTTGATCATTTTCAACACTATCATCTTTGGCCAGATGCAGCGACTGTCCAGAGTCACAAGGTTGCCAGGCAACATGTAGGGACTACTTGAACATCCATTTCTGTACAGATGAACACAAGATATAAATGAGCTGTTGGAGAGCTCTAGAGCTACCTGAAGGTCGAAAAGCTTAAGTTCAAAAGGGCCAGATTTTCACCTGTTCCCTGTCTTTGTGCTTCACGCTGTTTGGGTTCAGCACCTGATTCTAAGACCGGTTTCCCCAATGGAACAATGAAATGTATTGTATCATATCCCATCTTATCGTATCGTACGTAGCATAGCGGTTAGAGCCAGGACAGGGACTGTTCAAAACCGGGACATACTAAGTGTTTCATAGATATTTGTGGGGACTTTGGGCGAGGAGCTTGAAAATTGGACGGTGCCGGTCAAATCGAGACGGATGGTCACCCTACAATTCTACAATTCACTTAGCAGACGCTTTTATCCAAAGCGACATACATCAGAGAGTAAGAACAACACAAGCAAGAATCTAGAAAAAAGGGAACAATGTCAGTAAGAGCAAACGATCAGCTTTGAGTCTGATTGGACACACAGGTGCTGACAGGAAGTGACCAGAGGCAAAGCACAACATTGACGGCAGTTCTTGAGAGCTCTAATCAGTATAGAAACCATCTTATAAGTCATCGTTATCAAACAAAAACCATCGTCATTACCATCATCATCATCAATAATATGGAGACCATCATCATTAAGTTAGTAGGTATTCATGAAAGAGCTGGGTCTTTAGCTTTTACTTAAAGGTGCAGAGGGACTCTGCAGATCGACCTAACCTAATCGTATCAAATCCTAATCTAAACTAAACATTTTCTTGCTGTAGCTTCAAATTTAGTGTTCAGGTTTGACGTTAGCATCAATCTTCTCCTGTAACTTCAAATCACAGCGTGATCACAATCATCAATCTTCTCTTTTAAACTTTTCTCAGCGTGTATAAAGCAACAAAAAAAAAATACATTCCTCGTTTTAGCCTCTCAGTTAGATAAATAATCTTATCTGAGGCCTGCTGAAAAAAATAATCTCTGACTATAGGATCAGACACTTGGTCAGAGTCTGTTGAGACAGTCATGTTTTGAAAAGTTAAGTTGAAGAAAAACAAACACATGAGCCCCTTGGATTTATTTTTTTTTACCTTTTTTTGATCCAATCAAACTCCTTAAGAGGAAGAATGTTTGACATTTCACACATAAATATTACAAGGGCGACATCTACTGGATCAAAAAGTCGCTCATTCTTCCTTTAAATAACATTTTTAAATGATTTTAAATCTCTGACTCACCTCTGTGCCTTCCTGTCTCCTCTTCAGGGATGGTGAACCGAGAGGTACTGGAGCAGGTTGAGCGAGGCTATCGCATGCCCTGCCCCCAGGGCTGCCCCGAGTCCCTGCACGAGATGATGAAGCTGTGCTGGAAGAAGGAGGCCGACGAGAGGCCGACGTTCGAGTACCTCCAGTCCTTCCTGGAGGATTACTTCACCGCCACAGAGCCACAGTACCAACCCGGAGAGAACCTATAGCCTGCCTGGACGCCTGGAAGTGGACGCGGTTATTGAAAGAAGGAAAAACAAGAGCTCTTAATTATTCACTTGATCAGAAACTAGACTAAACCACTACTTGCTCAACCACATATTTTTGGCTCTCATCGTCCGCCATCATTTCATCTTTTTGTTTTTCATTCATGGTACCACACGTCTGACCAATGGGTTTTACCACCATGCACGATAACGACTGTTTCTTCATTTTTAAATCCATTGTAAACACCCCACATGTGGGACTCTTTGTGGTGAACACAGTATGTCGCTGTGAAATAAGCTGTGATAATCCCTCGCATTAGAAAAAAAACCCATCATCGAGTCCCAAATGTTGGGCTTTTGTTGGGGTTTCATGTGGTGATCTCACACTACATTTGCCTTCCAAATTGCTTTCTTTTGTGGTGGATTGGTAAATTATGCATTAATGCAATTAATTATGAAGAGAGATAATATATTAGACTAATGGGGAGAAGCTCTCAGGGGACTAACGGTCCATTTAACGGTGATTATTTAACAGAAAATCCCACACAGCTTGACTTTACTCACATCCCGCTACAGTGCAGTTCTTGTGTTTTTGCAAATGGATGAAAGGACTGTGACATGGTTTTTAATGCCTTCCTCATCTTTGACTGTATATTTTTTTTTCTATGTTCCTTTGCTCTAACATTTGATTCATATCACTCAGACATGGATTTATAGCTCCAGTTGACGATTGTTACGACTCTCCATCATCCTCCAGAAATCTCTTTTTAAGTCTTCTTATAACAAAGCCATAATTCTTTCTGTACCACACTGGCCCGGGTTGTGTAATCTCACTGTGATCACCCGTTCTGACACATGCTTACATAAAGACGCTGTGGTTGATGTGTCAGTGAGTTAAAGAGTGATGAAACTCGTGGACGTGTGGCTCTTTGCCAAACCACAACGACACCTAAGGAAACGTCTGCCAGCCGAGGATGCAGGACGACTTGACTGGCTGTCAGAGTTCTTTCTCTGAGTGGAAATCATGAACAAATCCACCGAAGGAAAAAAACAACAGACTTTAAAAGCACTCTTTTGTGTTCATGCATCTCTGCGAAGACTATTTGTACTGCAATGATCGCCCGTTTTTTACAGTGATTTTTACCTTTGCATTGTGTGTGGACTAATTTGGGACAGTGTTACGATGCAAATTCATGCCCGAACTTGTAAAGAAGGGCTTTGTGTAATATAGAAATCCTCATTTTGAAAAGATTATGAACAAAAATGAGCAAAACTGCAAATTATATTTGGGTGGGAAGAAGTGGGTTGAGTCCTGATCGGGGAGTTTGTACAATAAAAGACGTGATTTTACACGTATCGTTTTGTGGGGCTACATAAACTCGTTTTTTTTTTTTATCTATGCAGCACATTTTATACAGATGTAAACTCAATGTGCTTTACCTTTACAGCAGACAGAAGTAAACAAACACAAAACATGCTATCATTAAAAAATGAACAAATAGATTCAAACACACATTTTAAATCCAACATACATTTATTAAAGGACCCTGCACCCTCCCTTAAAACACAAACATCTGTTCCTATGACAGCTCACACCCAGGACCATGCACTGTACACACACACACACACACACACACACACACACACACACACACACACACACACACACACACACACACACACACACACACACACACACACACACACACACACACACACACACACACACATAAAAAGACAAACTAGCACTAGAGAAAAGCAATATTACGTTTCTACAGACGTCAGGTCAGCAGGCAGTTTGTTCCACATGACCTTGCACCTTCACCTGATTCAGCTTTGACCTCAGGTAAATCCAGAAGACCCACACCTGCTGATCTGAGGGATCTGATTGGGCTGTAGACAGTGAGCAGGTCATACCATTTAATGCTTTGTAGACCAGAAGATATCTACTTTGAATTCGCTTTTTATTTTTATTTTTAGGAAATCCAACATAAAGGGCTTTACATGAGGCTCATCTGCTGGATACATTAGATGTGTTAGTGTTGCATGCCCCAGTGGATTCTTTGACCAGTGACAAAATGAAGTGGGCGGGGTCAAACTGCACAGAAACTTGACTTAGGCCTACAGTAAGAAACAAGCTCCACTCACATGACAAATTGTGCCAAAATGCAACACGGGATCGTGAATGTGACGGTCCGGGATGTGAGATTCCCCACTTCTTTGGAGCAACACGGCTCCGACGCAATGGTAAGGAAGATTTCAGCAGTCATCTGAAATCGTGCACTGAGTTTGAAAGTGTAACATTAGCCTAACAAAAGTTGGAGACCCGTCCTCACACTGCAGTTTCCCCCGACACTACAGCACACAGACCCGGATTATTCAGCTGCATATGTGGTCATCGACACGGACAGCGGACTGAAAGGTTTCGGCCTCACCTTCACCTGTGGAAAAGGCACCGAGATAGGTGAGATGAATACAGTTAGACCCCACGTTTTCACATTGATTGTTGTATTCATAATTTCGTAAATAAACAGTTTAAGGATAGAGCCGGTTGCTAATAGTTCTTGGAGACAAGTGGGGGAAATAACAAAGATAATACATTCTAAAAAAATACACAATGATAAATTTACAACTTCATAGAATGCTTCATTAACATCTGTGTTGGAAAGTTCCCATGATTCTGACTGTACGTGAAGGCAACGCTTCTTCCTCTCATCTGCTCTCTATGTGCAAAGTTGAACCGCACACCGCCATCCTGTGGTTGTGTTTAATTATTACAACAATAATATTTTCATTTAGGTCCATTTAGACTGTAACAGTAAGGGAGAGCTGTTTAGTTTGTAAAAATAAAAATGTTTGGAGCTTTGTTGACCTTTTTAAGGGGTTTGTGTTGTTGTTTCCTGCAGTGGTTTGTGCTGTGAAGGCTCTGTCCGGACTGGTTGTTGGGAAATCCCTGCAGGAGATTGTGAGTGATTTCCGTGGATTTTACCGCCTCCTGACCAGTGACAGTCAGATGAGATGGGTGAGAAGATCATGAAAGACTCTTGCATGTTTTATTTTTGTGAAGTGAATGCAGATGAAGCGCTTTGGAATCAAATAAAAACAGAATGGACTTTTTTTTTTTTTTTTTCTGGAGTGATACGATTTTTTTTTTTTTTTTTTTTAGTAAACTCAAAAATGGAGAGTGACTTTTTTTTCTGAACCTGAAGTTGGGCCCGGAGAAAGGAGTGATCCAGCTGGCCACCGCTGCCGTCCTCAACGCTGTGTGGGACCTGTGGGCGCGAGCGGAGTCCAAGGTGGGACTATTTGTTGCTGCTTTTTGATTTAAAAAAAAAAAAAAAAAAAACACAACACAATTTCTTTCACTAGTTTCCCTCTTCATGACTCACAAGCTGTTTTCCTGTCGTTCCCCTGTAGCCGCTGTGGAAGCTGCTTGTCGACATGGTGAGTCACCGAAGATGCAGATCTTTTGATTTATGTCCAGTGTGTGATCGCGAAGGTGAAACAAAACACCTTGCGTCTGTCGATTCAGGATCCCAAGCAGATGGTCTCCTGCATCGACTTCAGATACATCACAGACGTGCTCACGGAGAAGGAGGCTCTCGGTGAGACCTGCTGATGACGGATAACGAGACGTTTTCACACGTGCACTCCTGAACATGTCGAGTAAATGTCAGGAAAGTACTACTTACTACTTAACAACATACCGGGGTGTCCCTCACAGTGGGAAGCTTCCTCTGTTCTTCCTCTGATTTATCCGTCACATGCAGGAAACGTGCAGGTTTAGTGCATGTGTGAAAACCGATAGAGTCCAATTTGAAGACATGAATCCCCATTTTTTTTTTCTAAGTGTATTCCTCTTTTTCAGACATACTCATGAAAGCGCAGGAGGGCAAGCAGCTGAGAGGTGAGAACACTCCAAAGAGCCATTAATTACATGTCTGAATGGGATTATCCAGAAAGAAATAGCCTCTTTAGAAATCAACAGGAGTGCTTTTAGCCTCCATAATGGCTCCCTACGCTCCATGTCTGCTCCATTAAACCGTCCTCCTCCTCCTCCTCCTCGAGTGCTGATTAAATTGGACTCCTTCTTTTGCCTGCCAGAGGATCAAATGCTGCGGGAGGGTTACCCTGCCTACACCACTTCCTGTGCCTGGCTCGGATATTCAGACCAGCAGCTCAGACAGGTCTGTGCCGCTGTGAAATATCAATCCTATGTTTGAGCTCATAGATTGTATTGAAGAAGTCAAAGAAGTATCTCTGATTCTGATGGAAGCAACCTGCCAATTTAAAGTAGCCGAGGGACCATTTATTATAAATTTAACATCATGTTGTTTCGAGGTAGACTCCAGACACTTTCCTCGCTGGTATCAGAAAAGTGGAGTCTCCCCCTGCTGGCCATTAGAAAGATTACAGGTTGAAATTGATTCCTCGTTGGCTTCACTTTTAAACCAGTCTTGACCCCTTCTGAAATAGAAAACATCAATCAGACACATTTCGTTTTTTTTCCTGCAGCTCTGCACGGATGCTCTCAGAAGCGGCTGGACCAAATTCAAAGTGAAAGTCGGAGCAGATCTGGAGGACGACATCCGCAGGTGCCGCCTCATACGGGAAATGATTGGACCCGACAACACCTTGGTGAGGCCTCCGCCATTTTTACTCCCAATTATTTAAACAACCGAATACTAAAGAATGATTTTTTTTTTTCCTGCGACAGATGATCGACGCCAACCAGAGGTGGGACGTGGCCGAGGCCATCAGCTGGGTGTCCAGCCTGGCCCAGTTCAAACCTCTTTGGATCGAGGAGCCCACGTCGCCTGATGACATCCTGGGTCACGCAGCCATCTCACAGGTAGGAGAGATAAATGAGTTTATTTAGCCTGGTCCCTATACTCGTGCTTTGTAGTAGTTTGTAAAACCTTACTGTTATTTGTTCCACCTTGTGGCTATTTTAAGCTTTATTTTTTTTTTTTACTTTTTATGCCTTTTGTTAGAGATTGGTAAGCAGATAGTCAGAAATTAAAGAGAGAGAGAGAGAGAGAGAGTAAGGAATGACATGCCAGAAAGTAGCCATAGGTCAGATTTGAAGCTCGGGCAGCCTGCTTAGAGGACTACAGCCTCCGTACATGGGGCGCGCACACTAACCACTAGGCTAGTGCGCGCGCCCCATGTGACTAGGCTACCATTGCCCCTATTGTATGTCATTTTAGAGTCTGTATTAAAGTCTCTGAAATTGTCCTGCGTGGTTTCTTTTGGGTTGGTTTGTGTCTCTTTGGACTTGAGTTGCATGTTTCTGTGTCTAATTTGTTTCTCATTATTTTTGTCTTTGTTGCCGATTTGAGCGTCTCCATGGTTGTGTTGTGTAACTCTTGCTGCATCTCTCCGTCTCCGTCGTCTATTTAAACATCTTTGTAGTTTGTTTGAGTCACTTTGTGTTTGTTTTCTCTCTCATAGACGTGTGTCTCTTTGTCCATACTGACTGTCGTTCAGAACTCCATCCACACTTTGTGACTGCTAAAACATGTTTGATTTGTTGCAGGCTTTGGCTCCTCTCGGGATCGGGGTGGCAACAGGAGAGCAGGTCTGGACTCTAGTTTATTTTAACTGTCGCACAAAAGATCGGTCTGATAATATTCTGGCTTTCAGTCGGGTAACTGTTTCCTCTGCAGTGTCACAACAGGGTGATGTTTAAGCAGTTCCTCCAGGCCTCGGCTCTGCAGTTTGTCCAAATAGACAGCTGCCGGGTGGGGAGTGTCAACGAGAACCTGGCTGTGCTGCTCATGGCCCACAAGTTCCAGGGTAAATATTAAAAATGAGGAGAATAAGTGCGTTTTAACCTTTTCTATAAAACTAGGGCTTGAAATAAACTTTCTCTGTCTTCTCCCTTAGTGCCCGTTTGTCCTCACAGCGGAGGAGTCGGCCTCTGCGAGCTCGTCCAGCATCTCATTCTGTTCGACTTCATCGGTGTGTCGGCTAGTCTCAGCGGCCGGTAAGAGCAGGGGCTCCTGACTCTCTGTGATTGACTTTTTTAAAATTAAAACCATTTATTATTCTTACTTTTTTTTTTTCCCTCCTTCAGAATGTGTGAATATGTTGACCACTTGCACGAGCACTTCACCAGCCCTGTGGTGATACATGACGCCCACTATGTGCCCCCCAAGGTAAGACGAAGTACATCTCAGCATAACTCTAAAAAAAAAAAGTGACATTTCCACATGTTATTTCACCGGTTTGAGTCACTTTGATTCTTCATGTCCTCAGGATCCGGGATATTCTTGTGAGATGTTGGAGTCTTCAGTGCAGAGACACGAGTACCCCGAAGGAGATGTTTGGAAGCAGCTTCTGAACAAATGAGGAATTTATCTTTAAACATCTTACTGTAAAACTTCAAATAAAAGCACATTTTAAGGCCCAGTCCCTTTAACTAGCCTGCTGCACCTTTTGACAAACAGAGGCAGCTCTCAAGAGCCCTAAGCGGTCCAGTTCAGTTTGGTATGGTTCACTTTTTTTGGCGTTTCCAAAAGGTGTCAAAAGTTGAGAGTAGTACCAAAAAGGGCAGATCCGTACCGTCCTACTGTTTTGGTACCCTTCTGTCGGGGTGCAAAGCGTACTGATTTGACCCTGAAGTTGTGAAGCTTAACATACTGCAGGACGTTGGAAAACAAAACTTGGAAACCTCTTAAAATGGGTGGTAAGATCTACAGACTGAAAACATATGTGAACACTGAACCAGTAAACGCTCATTCCTGAAACTCTTTACGTTAACTTTTGTACTGGAAGGATTCTGCTCCAAGAATCAAGAAGACAAAGGTAAATTCTTTATTTACAAATTAGATCTTCAAAATCGAAAAATGGAAACACATCTAACCAGCGGTTTGTCGACCATCCCAAAAGTTCGTCCTCAGGTGAATAGAGCCAATAATACATCAGAAGATTTACGACAGAAATCCTTAAAGAAGTCAAGATCATTTTTGTATTATAAATAAGAACGTAATCTGTAAGATATCTACTGAATGAAATGATAAAGTGAGCTTACTATATGATCAGATATTAAAGAAACATGCTGTGTTGAAGTGCTTCTCTGACAACAATGCAGCAGCCAGTATGTCCTCCTTCTAACTTTAGATTCTGGTCCTGAACGCTCTGGATTTGTTTGGACCAGAGAAGGTAGGCGGTTTTAAGGCACCCCAACACAGCTGTTTTGGACGCCCCTCAGTTTGCCAGATATGAGAGCAGTTATCAGGTCAACAGGTGTTGCAGCGATGGAAGCGGGCAAGAGAAGTGGTTCAGATAGAAGTGATTGTACCCGACCTAAAAAGCCTCTGCATGTTTCTAAAAAGCTCCACGAGCAGAAACGTGCTCAAACTAGGATCAATATTGGAGATGCTTTTGAAAAATGGAGAGAGGTTAGAACACAGAAAGGTTTACAGACTGATGCAGAGCTGGATAAACACTGAAGCTTCAGTGTCCACCACATGGCAACCTGCGTGAGCATCAACTCTAGAGAGGAGGGGGCGGGGGTTTGAGTTTAGACTGCAGTACCCATTTCAAACATTAGGTGTCAGAGTTACATATTTCTCCTTTAGAGTGTGAGTACTAGAAGTAACAGACAGCATTCTTCTGTGGTTTGAATGAACTTTTAAAAACACATGGATGGTGTAAATGGGACTGGAGGACAAACACTATAAAGTCTTATTTAAAGATGTGAAAATGTATTTTTCTAAAGCGCCCTCATCGCCTACACACGGCCTTTTCATACCTCATCACAATTACATTCTCACACAGCCATCTGCATCTTAATGGAGGGGTGGGGGTTGTAGTCGCAGATCTCAAAGTCCTCTGCACGGAAGTCGTCGATGCGCTCCACTTGCCTCAGGATCTTCAGCGCGGGGAACGGCCGGATCTCCCGCTGAAGCTGGAATGTCAGACGGATGAGCACGTGTGCACTGAATGTTTTTCAAATAAAGAAAAAAAAACGACCTTGAGCAAACTCACCTGTATCTTCAGAGGTTCAATGTGATTGACGTAGACGTGAGCGTCTCCTAGAGTGTGAACGAAGTCGCCCGGCTGCAGGGACGAGAAAAAATAAAATAATTCCATCACGTGTGAGTGGATTAGGAGCGCATCAACACGTTTGAAATGAAGCACTGATTAAGAGCTCTCACCTTCAGCCCGGTGATGTGTGCGATCATGTAGGTGAGAAGTGCGTAGCTGGCGACGTTGAACGGCACGCCGAGGCCCATGTCACCCGAGCGCTGGTACAGCTGACAGGACAGCTCGCCGTCACACACGTAGAACTGGCAGAGGGCGTGGCAGGGGGGCAGCGCCATGGAGGGGAGGTCTGCAGCGAGAGGACGTGGATTAAAACAAGAGCTCTAGAGGAGTTTAGCTGAAGTGGGTTTCACGCTTCACCTTTGGGGTTCCAGGCGCACATGATGATGCGTCTGTCCTCGGGGTTCTTTTTGATCGTGTCGATCACGTTCTGCAGCTGGTCGACACCTTGTCCCGTGTAATCTGTTGAAGGAAGTGAAGGGGAACGTTACTCTGCTGGGTCGGTGTAGCTTCTCTTACCAAATGTTTTAACAAGAGTAGAACACAGAGTCCCGTCGATGGCGGTCTACATGCTCTTAAAGGTCCCATATTCTGCTTTTTCTGGTTTTATATGCTCTTTAGTGTGTTCTCCAAGTGTCCTGTGCATGTTTAGGCACATCTATGTGCAAAAATTCAAAGTCTGCGGAAACGTGGCTTCTCCTACCTCCTCCTGTTAGCTGTAGCATTAGCCGCATGTAACGCTCAGTTCTAGCCCCCCTCAATAAAATTTGTGAGTGCGACGTCATTGTCAGTGTGAGATCACTGATCTAAGCCCGTTGGCTCGTTGTGGCAAGCCCAGCAGCTCATGTTGAAATTTCCGAGAAGCGTGCTGAGCAACTGACCAATAACGACAGAGCGGATCGGCAGACCAATCAGAGCAGACTTGGCCCACGTGGGGTCTAACAGTGTGGGCTCAACAGAGCGTAGCTGACGGACTCAGAGCGTAGAGGGAGCAAGGAGGAGCAGTACATGAAAACAGACTTTTTTCAGACTTTAGCTATTGAACGTAAACATACAAAAGTAGGTACATAGATTAAATATACAAACCCCAAAAAGGGCAGAATATGGGCTCTTTAACCTTCATAAAATCCAAACAGGTGAGTTATCAACAAAATAAAACCCGTACAGTTTGTGCAAATTTAGATAAGATGTTTTATTAAAAAATGGAAAGTGAGATTGTAAATATTAACACTTGACATGCTGTACCTGCGTGCATGTTCGTGTACTCTGCACCGAAGTGCCTCCACTGGAATCCATACACAGGACCCAGGTCGCCCGCCTCCCTCTCTGTGAACCCGAGGTTGTCGAGGAAGTCCCGGGAGCCGTTGGCATCCCAAATCTTCACCCCTTTCTCTGAGAGCTCCTTGGCGTTTGTCGACCCCTTGTCACACCACAAACACAAAACGGGAAAGGATCAGACATCGGCACGAAACTTCAGGGGATGTGCCAACTTGGAAAGGAAATGCCAGTCCATCAAAACGTGCACACAAAATAAACAAACTTCTGAGATTTGTATGACAATTTCTCTAAGAGGTTACGTCCCTTATGTCGTCATAGATGGGACAATAAAACTTTCTTTTCGTCTTTACCTTGATGAACCACAGCAGCTCTTCTAGGATTCCTCTCCAAAACACTCTCTTGGTCGTCAGCAAAGGAAACTGGTCTAAAAACAAACAGGTTATATGACATTCTTTCAAAGTGTGTTTGGCCTGATCAGCACTGGGTGTACCATCAACTCTTTTGCATTGATGCATTTATACATGTTCTATGTATAAACAGCAGATGGTGCATTTGGTCAGTAGATTACATTTATAAAGAGTTTACTTTGGATTATTTTCACATTTTAAAGCAGACACTTCAGTAGTATTATTTCGTACTATAGTGTAAGTACCTGAATGCCTCTTGCACCACTTGTTTGCTAAATCATCTTTATAAAAATCAGCAGTAATTGAATGCAAACCTCGCAGACTGTATCTGGCCTGTGCACCGAACACAGACAGGACTCCTGTCCCGGTCCGGTCCCCCTTTCTGCGGCCGTGCTGCAGGATGTACTCGATCTGATCCAGGTACCCGCGTTCATCACACAAAACACCGAAGTTCTTCTTCTTCTTCGTCGTCGTCTGCTCCGCTGCAGCCGCCTTGCTCTGGTCCTCCACTTCACCTGCAGCCTCTCTGTGCAGCTCCTCGGTGAGCACGTCCGAAGTCACCGGCATTTTCACGATTTAGAAAGTAAAGAAAGTTTTCACGAAGGACGGAACAAACGTGCTGTCGTGTTGCAGGTTGTTGTCACTAGTGGCTTATTTCCCGGGTAATATTCGTGGTGATGATGTCACGCGCGCTATTTTCTTCTTCTTCGGTTGTTTTATTGGCGGTTGACAAACAACGAATTGGTGCATTACCGCCACCTACTGGTGTGTAGTGAGCACCAGGATGTGTATCATATCAACTTAAATAAATAAATAATAAATCTAATAATGAATTATATGTATTTTATAATTAACCAGAAACTTGTTATATATTTATATATATATTTTAAACTAAAATTTTATTACACATGTGATTTAAACGAGGTTAGTGCTGCAGTAAAATGCAATTTAATACTTAAACTGATTGTGGAAAGTTTCACGAGTTTTGCATTAATAACTTGTCCTGAACAAACTGTTAAAAAAAACTTCTCAGTTTCAAAGTCTTTATAAATACAGAGCTTCAGATAAGGTGTTAAGAGTGATTAATAGTGCAGCTTTTCAGATATTCAAAGTGTTTGACCAATCACTTTAAAAACAACAGAGACCCATTCAATGTAAACGCCCACCTTCAAAGGGTTAAAATCCAAAGACTGGCCCGAGGCAGAGAACACATACTGCAGCTTTATTGCACAGAGGTTTAAAAACAACTAGAATATACATATACATGAATAAAAAAGATCTAGGTGTTGCATGTAAAGGTGAACATGTGTATATGACGCATTTTCAAGTTTTGCAGAGGTAAGCTAAAAACAAATGGTACTTTGGCTTATTTTTGGATGATCATCTGTAGATCACACTGCATTTGATGCTGGGATGTCCACTTCACTCTGTCCCTGTGTGAAAAGGAAACACACAAAAAGTTTAAAATAAATAAAATGAAAGTTATGCTATTTGAAGAGAAAACCTAAAAATGATCATGGCTTCAAATAACAACAATAGAAGCATTTGTATCCAGTTAATGATAATAGGGATTACACACATCCATTTTCTTTACAGCTGTTTTGGTTTGGGGGTCGCGGGGGTCTTGAGCTGATCCCAGCTGTCATTGGGCGAGAGGTGGGGTACAACCTGGACTGGTCACCAGCCAATCACAGGGCTGACATATAGAGACAGACAACCAGCCACACTCACATTCACATCTACAGACAATTTAGAGTTACTAATTAAGCTAACGAGCATGTCTTTGGACTGTGGGAGGAAGCCGGAGCACCCGGAGAGAACCCACGCATGCACGGGGGGAGCATGCAGACTCCACACAGAGAGGCTCCTGTCAGACGGGGATTCAAACCAGGAACCTCAGAGCACTAACGACTGCGCCCCCAGGGGTTACACGTGATCTTAAATTCATAATAGCTCATCCATCTTCATTTCAGTTTGGAGCTCTGCAAGATGATGCTGAGGGACACAATAATTAACGAAGCCGTCATCCCGCCGTGATCAATACCTCGTATCTGTCGTTTATGGAGCGTCAAAGCCTCCTGAGCTGCGTACTGGATAAAAGCAGGATCATCCACCTCCAGGTCTGCTGGGACTGAGACAGTTAACGGGGCCGAGTCCAGGATAGTTACAGTCACACTGCTGTCAGCTTTAGGTCTGATGGTCTTCATCTGCTGCTGTTGATTCACCTGTACATTCAGATTCAGAGAAGAGAAGATAAACCTTTATTTATCCCACTGCAGAGAAGATTACAAAGAGCAAGGATTGACAAAAAAAATGTCACAAATGTAGTCTGAACATGCATTGAGTTAAATTTGTTAATTTGACGTCATTGAATGAACAATTTGTAACATTACTGTTCAGAACATCCCAAATGAAACACCACGAGTCGTACTAGATAAAGTGCGACAAATCCAACATTACTCCAAGCTTACTGTGATGACACTGAAGATGTTGTGTGGGCCCTCTGTGCTGTCTGACAGGCGGCTGACCCAGCGGTACTTGTCCTCCATGTTGCTGAGCCATGTCTGCGTGTCCACCGTGTGCCTGCGCACCAGCTGCAGCCGGTCGTCGAACTGCTCACGGGAGGCGTTCAGAAGTAAGTGCATCTCCTCCACCTCAGAGTGCAGCTGCTGGACGATGGGACACTCTGTGGACAGATATGACCATGTGCATGGGAGAAGTTCACATCAGGATATCAGTGGGTCATATATTAAATAACAGTTTGAGTCGGTAAAGGAGCAAAAAAGCAAAACGTATTCTGGCTTCATTTTCTTAAATGTTATGAATTTGATGTTCCCTGTTTTGTATGAGTGTAGAAATATCTCAAAATCTTAACATTTAAAGGAGCAATATGTAACGCTGACACCTAGTGTTTAAAATTGGTACTGCAGTCTAAACTCAAAACATTGTAGAGAGCTGTCTCCCCCCGCCCCCTCCTCTCTAGAGTCGATGCTCATGCAGGTCGCCATGCTGTGGACGCTGAAGCTTCAGTGTTTATCCAGCTCTGCATCGGTCTGTAAACCTTTCTGCGTTCTAACCTCTCTCCATTTTTCAAAAGCATCTCCAATATTGATCCTAGTTTGAGCACGTTTCTGCTCGTGGAGCTTATCTGAGTCAGAAAGTCCCTTAAAGGTCCAGATAGGAACATGTTTGCATATCTGTACAGTTTGTAGTTCAGTGATTCTGTGGGACAAGCTGCTAAATAGACATTGAACTTGTAATTCCTATAATAAAAACACATTTCATGGCAATCATTTACCTTTGAACAGATATTCCTTACACGTCACACACCAACTTCGGAGCTGCAGGCACTCTGATGTTTGTCTGCGGAGACGTCTGCACAGGTGTCGGCTCTGTAACTGTTCCAAAGCAGGAAGGAATCCTGGTTCTGTGTAAATAAACACACAGTAAGATGTGTTCTGTCTTACGTTGGAAGGGAAACGAAAACAAGACGACATTAGATACCTCTGTTCGGTTGCTGAGAGTTCTCCTCCTCTCCTTGAACATCTTCAAAAACATCAGCCACCGAGGAGCTGATTTCCCCCATCACATTCCTCCCAAAGTCATACACCGAATCAACGAGGTGATCCAGACCCAGAGTCCTGAAGAAGCCAAGACTCGAGCCACCCTGCGTGGATGACAGAGGAGCGGGGTGGAGCTCTGCGGTGAATGCCAGCAGGAAGGATTCGCTGAACACCTGTTGCATCTTTTCCACCACAGTGACGCTCTGGTTGAACAGGAAGTTGGTTCTTGAAAGAAGTTGGCCGAAGGACGCATCCATCTGCTGAAGATCGGCTTCATCTCCTGTGACCTGGTAGTTCTCGGCCAAGTTTGCGTGACCCACATTCTCCTCATTTTGATAATAATAACGATCTGTATTTTCCAGCTGGGCGGCGAGCGTCTTGAAAAACTCCTCCAACTGCAGAAAGAATTAAACAAACAAACTATAGCCTTCCTGGATCTTCAGATTCACAAATCAGTCCTTTTTCTGAAGCTCATGAGATTTTCTAACCTTAAACGAGAAGGAGGTGAAGCCGCGGCGACATGTAGAGGTATAAAAGTCCTTACAAGCAACTTCAAGACACGGCCGGCATTCCTCGAAGGACGATTTGGTTAAATCTTGACATTGCCTCTCAGCCTCCTCAAGTTTCTGCTCGGTTTCTCGGGCTAGCTGCGTCGCCCCCTGAAAGAACCCCCGACACAGAAAGGCCTGTCTCAGATACATAACCTTAATGAGCATGGCACACAGCATTAATCTACAGACAGTTAATTTATCCCAACTGCTTTAAAAATACACCCAGACTCCCTAAACTAGCTTTACTCCCACACATGCATTCATCGCTGTCTGCTTTGAGGTCTCTCGTTTCCAATTTTTGCATTTATGAGGCCAAAAATAAATCGTAATTTTGCCCAAAGTTTGGCATGTAACTTCTTTGCAGATGGTTGATTTCTGTGACGAGTCTTTCTGTTTACACCAGCCTGCCTTTGGAGGTGTTATTCATGTGGTAAATCACAGATTCGTACCCTCTTCTTGTCACTGCTCTGTCTCAGGGCGTCCATAAAATGTGTGTACTTCTCCTCTTTTTCCTCCATCAGCTCCTTCACCTGCTTCACCCCGAGGACGGCTCGCTTTATTTCCTCATCGACGAAACGCTCTCCTGCTGCAGACAGCTCTACAAACACCGACCAAACACACACAGTCATTAAACCTGCAACATATATAGAAAAAAAAAATATAACGAGTTCATATAAATGTTTTATGGGGGTGGCAGGAGCTCAGCTCTGTCGGGACTTGGGTGGGAACCAGAGGGACCAGACGTCACCGCCTGTTCAAGTCCTGGAGCCTTGTTGAAGTTTGTCTGGTAGCTGGAGGGGTGGCAGGGCACTTCCTGAGTACTGCTGGCCCGCCCTTGAGCAAAGCACTGAACCCCAACCCCAGCTCTGGCATGCTCATGTCCACGTGTCCTGTTTGTGCATGTGTGTATTTCAGGGCCCTGTGTGTAAAGAGACTGGGAACTGGACATGAGCTTGCACAGTTATTTTCTAGTCTTCTGACTATTCAAAGCTGACGAGGCAGCGGGAGCAAATTGGGTTTGAGTGTCTTGCCTTTAGGACAAATCGGACATGTTGCTGCAGGAGCTCGGAATCAAACACCCCCCCCGGTTTGGAGACAACCGACTCTACCACCTGAGCCACAGCCGCCCCGCCCCGCCACACTCCTGCTGTGAGAAGTATGCCTCTCAGTAACAGAGTGTAACCCTCAGAGATTAGTAAAGTATGTAAAAAAAAAGAAGCATGCAAGCACAACAATCATTTCAAAGGCCTCACCTCTCAGCGTGTCCTCGTTCAGTGGAGGAGAGTCAGCAGCACAGAGCAGGACCTGAGAGACGCAGAGAATCTGTACAAGCAGCCGCCTCATCCTGTCTTAGGTCGATTATAAAGGACAGATCCTGCACATGAACATGATACAACAACTTACCCCAGCAAAAAAAACGCTCTGATTTATCAACCAGACAAATCAGCTGCCACAAGGTGGAGCCATTTCTCAAACATATTCAACTTAAATACAGTTAAAATTAAATATAAGCATGTAAACCCATAACAATCAGACACTAAATGAACATGGTTATGAAAATAGATCTAAATCCACCAAAGCTTCTGCAGTGAACTAATCTCTCTGACTGTTATCAATATTTCATACCAGGAAAAAATAACTTTAAGACAGTTCAATTGTATATTTTTTGTAAGTAAAGCAAAAACAAAAAAAAAGTTTAATGTTTCCTCAGGATGAAAATTGGAGTGAACTTTAGGATGGTGAACATCTGCACATTAGGAAACGGGTATAAAACCCATTACACATCAATCAATAATATATATATAAAGTTATGCACCAAATTATTTCACAAATCAAAGTCAGCATTAACTGTAAATTAACCTGAATAGATGTTATACTTTAATTTCCTCTGCATGCTTAAAAGTTGAACTGAAAATACAAAGTAAGAATGTCCGTTCAATGTGTCTGAAAAAAACTTGAACTAAATACTACAAATATTTCAGAAAAATAACAACTTTATATCTGGTGCTAACCTCGGAGTCTGACCCTGAGAAGGATTTCTAGAATAGTTTAATGGAGTTCCAAATATTTACCTTGAAAGCGATGAAAACATCCGACTGCAGACACGAGCACCTGGTTGCTGTTTGAGAGATGAGGCCGTCTGCTTCCTCAAAGGATTGTCCTATTTCAAATGATCTATACGAGCACAGATCCTATTAGTGTGTTGGCATCGAGCCTTACACAAACAACCAGGGTGCTATTTATGAAACGTTTCTATTAATAAACAAAAGTGGGACTAAATAGACTAAATACCTGTTAGGCTGTTTCTTGCAGCTTTTGATGCACTGTTTAAAGAATATCCCCATTATGAAGTTTAATCAAAACAATGTCATCACTTGAAATGTAACCCTGCATTGCACAAATATTTTAATATCTGAACTGAAATGAATCAAGTGGTATGTTTTGGTGCGTTCAATGTCCTCTCCTCACGTGGCCCTCACATGGCAGATGCAATAAACACAGAAGGTGAAATGCTTATTAAAAGAATAATTATCCTATATCTATAAAAATGAAACCTCATTCATTTAAATGGATAACAGCATCAACATACTCCAGCGGCCTCCTCAGGTCAGACTTTCTGCTTTAATCTGCATCAGACTGACGGTAAGCCTGACCCCCTGCAGAGAGCTGGCACACACTGGCATGGTTTCAGACTTAAGCTCTGCGCCGCGGGCCAGAATTAGAGCAGAAGGAATGCATGTAAGAGTACGCATGTATATCGGCTGCGTAAAAACATTCAATAGGAAAAGAGTGTGTCAAATCATGTTGTGTTTGCTTTACATTCTACTCAGCTATTGGTTTCATTTCATCTTCATTAGGCGTAAAAAGTCCATCAGCAGGTTTTTGAAACTTGTTTTAGTTGTGAAATCAATTAGGAGAGGAGGAAAACCTCTGTGGACGAGGCCAATGGAAGCCATCTGATCCAACCTTCACATTAGGGCCCAAGTCTCTGGCTAGACTCTTCTCCTCTGTCGCCCCCCAGTGGTGGAACGAACTACCAAACTCCATTTGACCTGCAGAGTCCCTGTGCACCTTTAAGAAAAAGCTAAAGACCCAGCTCTTTCATCCACTTACTGACATTGTTTCCACTCTAGATGCTTGCTTGTAACCCCTCGATGTACGTCGCTTTGGATAAAAGCGTCTGATTAATGAATTGTTGAATTGTAGAAATTGGATCTTTGATTTCATTTTGGGAAAAATGACAATTTTGTACTTGTATCTCCTGTCACCAAGTGGTTAAAAAGTAAGCTTTTGCAACCCTTCTGTCGAGTTGTTTATAGATTTAAGGACCCTGCAATACAACAAATTATCCTCCTTAAATCTAGATCAAATGTTCAGATGCCAGCAGAAAACTTGAAGATCATCTTGAACTCATTTTACCAATATTTACTTCAGAGTATCCAGTGAGTTCTTAGCATTATCCAAAACATCTATCACACTGTGTCAGCGCACTACAAGAAACAGCCGTCCTGCTTCCTGTCTTTCCTTCCTCCAGCGACTCTCTCCTGCTGCATAAAACAATCTGCCTTGTTCTTATCCTGATATCTAAACATGGCAGCAGCGTGGTAAATGTGGAATTCCTGTGTGCTCTCAGTTAATCTGAGCCCAGCGCTGAAAGCCTTGACCCGGCAAATGAGGTCCCAACCTCTGAATCAGCACCAGCAGGAGCAGGCCTGCAAGATACCTGACCCTCAGCTGCTTTTTATCAGCTCGCCACGATCCCTATCTGAGCCATAATACCAGCCTGCTGCTCCAATTATAGCCGACAGTAAAATAACAGTTTTCAAGCCTTTAGGAAAACAGGTAATTAGTCGCTTTATCATCTCAGGCTGGTCTAATATGTGCTGGGCTGGAGTGGGTCAAACTCCAGCTATTAACACTGAGCCCCGGCTTGACAGCTCAGTTATCCAAAGACAGAAGAAAAACAGAGCTCAGTTTGATGTGTGTGTCGTGTTTCTTGAAGCGCAGAGGACTGTAGAGCGGAGACAGTTTGTGTTATCTGCGTCTTCTTGCTGTAAATCAATTCTTGAGAAGTGTAAACACGTCAGTGCAATGTAACCCAGGCAGTGACACTAACTCGTACTGCGAGGACACGAGGGGCTGTGCCGCCATCTTTTTGAAGTTGGATGCGGCTCTTTTAGTCCTTTGATCAGTGGTGTGCATCTGCAGGCCGCGGAGATAATCGACACAGGAAACGTTGGAATTATCACGGCACCTGGAAGAGTTCAAGAGACGGGGCTGCTGGTGACCCTACAGTTTTATTTTGATAGATTGTGCCCATTCTTGGCCGCCATTAAGGCCTATTTGTGAAACAAAAATAATATTGCAAATGTATGACATCTTGTGAACAAGTACGGAAGGAGCTCTTTGTGAAAGAAAATGAACTAAAAATGCCAAAAAAAAAAGATATTCATGAAGTTTATGAAATGTGGATTTATTTAAAGGCTCACAAAGCGTGAGCAGGAATGTCTGTGTCTGGATATGTCATTTTTTTATGTTAACTTTTATTTTATCACATGTATGTAATAATTTTGATGTGCTGACAGAATGTTATTTTAATTATTCTTTAAATATGCACAATTGTAAATAGCACCTTAGGAATGTTGTGATAAAACAGCTGATAAAATAACCCAAGCCAAATGATTAACCCACTAAGGCCAAATGGTCCGAAAAGGAATTTTTATGAAAGCAATGTTTTCATCCTTGAATGAAATGGAATGTGAGGCTGCAGAAAAGAAAAGAAAAACACAGGAACTACAATGAAAGTGTGTGTCGCCGTTTCAGTGTGTCGCTCCACCTCCCCAAAAACCTTTGAAATGATCTGTAATGGGTACCAGATTTCCACCCGGGGACGAGATTGCCATCAACCCCCCTGTAACTTAATCTCATCTCCGGCTGGATTACTGCAGCTCCGCACGACGTCCCGCACCTCCTCTCCCTCCCTGGAGATACCTCAAAACCCTGAGTGGGGACAGTGGTTGTGTGCAGAGGAAGTTTAACAAAAAAAAAAGCTAGAAAGGCATGTAAGGAAAACCGGAAACAGGGAAAACAGCCTTCAAAGTAAGAGCAAAAACCGATTTTTTTTTTTATTTTTTATTATTTGATTTGATTTGATTTGATTTGATTTGATTTGATTTGATTTGATTTGATTTGATTTTTGATTTTTACTTTTTTATTATTATTATTTATTATTATTATTATTATTATTTTAACATTTGGTCACTGATTTTATTCACTATCTTTAAACGAGCTGACATTGTTATGTTTGGTAAACAGGAGCAAATTACACAGTATTCAGTTCAGATTAGTAGCCTATAAGTAATTGAAACAGGGAAACAGCCAGCCAACATGCCATTTCACACACATTCATGTGCCCATTTTCTTTGAGTTTTAAAAAGTAATTTGAACACATTGATGTCTATAGTTGACACACACTAGTGAACCTTTCATATTTTGTTGATTTTAGGCCCAAAAAATTAGCGAAAGAGAACTATTTATGGACTTAGCAAAAAAAAAGACAAGACAAGACAAGACATGCTGTGGTTTTTCTGCTAAGTTAGGCTTCTTGTTGCATTCCCATATTGAGCTAAACATCAGCCATCAGCCGTCCCATTTAACACCAGGCAAAAGGCGAATTCAAAAAGGTTAAATTATTCCTGCAGGTAACAGTTAAAGTAGTGAAAACTGCCTGTGATTACTCGACATTGTTGCGCCTCAAATGCATTTTACTCTGAAGGCGAAACCGGAAGTGTCGCTCTCCTCTGTGCAACTTGACGCTGGTAGTAAGAGGCTGAACTCCTTCCTCCTGCAGCGCAGCTCATCAGGACGAGGCTGAACATCACACCAACTCCTGCAAATAAAACTTATCTGAGGAGAAGCGAGAAGACAGGACAGAGACGATGGGATTTTAAACTTCAGATTCAACATGAAGACACACTTTTAAATGTTATCATTTCATCTGAAAGTGTCGTTCACGGTGGAGCAACTTTACTCCTTCGCGCTGGATGTTGAGATGCGCAGCAAGTGACAGCAGCCCTCATCTCTTCTAGTACTGTCCTCAACGAGTTATAAAACGCCATGAAAGGTATGCCGTCTCAACGTGACACTGATATCTATGTGTTTTATTTATTTAGTCCAAACTCAAGGGACTCTGTTTACACATTTCACTCACTCTGTGCGCGTTTCTTTGTTGTGCGCGTTCCACATCTGGATGACGTTACGGTACTGCGGTGCAGAAGTTTTGAAATACTTCGGGAGTTGATTCTTTACTGTACTTCAACCACTTAGTAAGCATCCCATTAAAGGACACAAAAGAGTGGTTGATGTGTTCACAAAGAAGAGACAGCTTTTAACGTGTTGGGTTTGTGATATTTAAGAAACCAGAACTATCTGTTTTAAACAAGAAATTAAATACAACCTGCAAGATCGATTATTACCAATGAAGATAGCTTGTGTTGCAAGTAGTTTTCAGACTTTTCTTCAAATGCTTTGTGTTTCAACTCAACTAGCAGCATCTTCAATCAAAGTATGGCCACTACTACCATGATGTGAAACTGTGATATTTGACCATTAGCTGGAGAAACTGCGATAAAATAACGTATTCATCCAGTATCTGTGTCTCCTCATCTAGTCTAACCCCCTTCTGACCCCCCCACCCTTCCAAAACACACTGCTCATCCCTCCCTGCCTGCCCCGTCAGTCCCATCTGTTTACCATTAGCAGTGATGCTCCTCTGTGAGCTCAGCTCCAGTCTTCAGTGTGGTGCAGCAGAGTGTAATTAGAGTTTACTGTCAACAACCCAGAGAAACCGCAGCCTGTGGCTTTTACAGTTCTCTGGACCTCATATCTACACACACACACACACACACACACACACACACACACACACACACACTCCACCATCTCCAACCTCCACTCTGATAAAACAGACATCAGTATACAAGGGGAATATTAAGAAAGAAATCTCGGCCCTGTTTAGTTGCTTTCTGTTTTATTTTGTATGTGGATTCTGACCAACTTCTTAAGACGCACACACACACACACACACACACACACACACAGTTACATTGTATAGCTTACTTATATCATGTTTCTTTTATGTCACACAGACGACTTTGCAGACGAGGAGGAAGTACAGTCTTTTGGATACAAGAGGTTCGGTGAGTGGAAAGAGTTTACTTTTTCTTCACAGGGGAAAAGCAGGCACACTTGGGGCTTGGATCGTAAAACTTTTACTGTTTTTAGGAGTGAACTGTTCTGAATAAAAGCTCCTAAGTGTGTGGGCTTGACTCTCTGTCTCTCCTCTGGTGGTACCTCCTTTGAATGAGCCGCTCTCTAAGAGCATGTTCGTCTAATTGGGAGTCCCAGTTAACACCAGAGATGTGTTTTTCATGTCAGGACAAACAGCACGCCGTAGCAGAGCCCCATCTGACTTGATGTTTGGCTCTGTCACTGACGGTTCTGCACAGTTTGGGTTTACATAAATGTGGCTGTCAGTCTGTGAGGTCCAGCTCACCACAAGCCCGATGATGGCTGACATAACTCACCAGATCAAAACGTTTAAAGATGCTTCTTCTCCCTTTTATCCGCTTCATTTAAGTCACTTAAACACCCTGACTCACACAAACATGCCATCGAACCTCAAAAATGAGGAGTCACTCTAACTAAAACTGTCCTCTACATATTTCTGTCTGTTGTGGGTTAACACAAGCAGAAGGGGCTTCATGTGTATTTGGTTTGCTGAGATACTGTACTCATGCGCTATTGTTGTGTAGCTTAAAACAAGAAAACGTTTTTTCTTCAACATTTTCAGAAAGTTTCCCAGAGTTTTGCATTGATAGTGAACAAGAAGAAGAAGACAAGAGTGATGGGAATTAAAATGCTCAAAAGCGTCGTCACCCACATTTAAAATTTTGACCTCCAACAGGGCGGCCAGGTGTCCCGCTCTGTGCATCACTTGCCTTGCGTCCCGCATAATGAGATGAATGATTACCTGGTGAATGAGCAATATGTCGCATTGAAGGCAGCGAGCAGCATTGAACTGCTAGTCTAACAACGATGATTTTAAATGTATTTTAAATATGTAAAATAAATCCTTTTTTTTTTTTTTAAATGTTAAAAAAAAGTTTTCCAAAGTGTAGGACAGTCACCTTTTAGTGCAACTTCTGGGAGGGGTTTTGCTTTTCAAAGACACAATTGGGTGGGCTCCAGGAAGATACCGTAAAAAACACGGGACAGTGGATGAGCGTAATGATGCACCATCACTAATGGAGATCAGTTTCTCTGAGTACCCCTCCCAAGTGCTGCTGTCGGGTTTTTCTTCTCAACAGTAAGATTTCCATCAAGTGTATGTTTGGATGAAGAAGGAAACACAAAGAGCAAACAGTGTGACACACACTGAAACACATCATTACTTATCTCCTTAGAGACGGAGCGCGTGCTCCACTTGATTTATCTTTGATTTGGGATCAGGAGACTCTGTTTCTCTTGTTGTTTCTCTTGTTGTTTCTCTGTTTCTCTTGGTATCGCTGCAGGATTACTCATTCAAATAAAGTTCGGCATGAGTCCCACGAGTGTGCGAGATGCAAGGCTACAAAGAACAAGAAGAGACGACGTCCAACTGGGTTAAAACACAATCTCTTTGATTCGAGTCATCCGAGTAGAGGCATCCTGTTTGTCTTTCTCTGTGAGCGCATGTGAGTCCCGCTCATGGATTTGATTAGAGAGGGAGAGGAGCCAAATCCAGCACACTTAATTCAAATGAACTCTTGACATCGGGGAAGCGAGCGCTGCTGAACTCCGAGCTGAGTGCTGTCGACCCTCTCAGGGACACGGCAGCTGTTTGGAGGGGCCGGCTCCGAGGGGCCGTCTCTCTGTGCTCCAGAGGCTTTGTTTTGAAATAGAGCAGTATTCATGCAAACTATCACAAATGCTCATTCTTCCACTATTAGCGCTGTAATGTCAGTACTCAGGGGGACCCAAGCAGTTATTTCCTCTCTGCATGTTTTGCTGTAATTCATTGCAGTCTCCTAGGAGAGTGAGGAGACTTTTTAAACTGTTGACATAAGTCAAAGCTGAGCTCAGAAGAGGATGATTTTAAACAGGAACAGGGAACACGTACTTCACAATCCTGCTGGTTAGAAGAAGTGAACATCTGGAATTTAAAAAAAGAAGACGAATTCCAGTTGCTTTGCTTTTTTATTCACGTACATATTTCACCTACAGTATTTTGCACGCTGCTGACCATTTTCTAAAATGTCTGTATTTCCTAGGAAGATGTTGACTCTGAGAGAGAATGGAACTCATTTCATTTCCTGTAGAGGGCTAGCGGTTTTGAAGCCCAACTATGGCGCTTCAGTGTTTAGCCAGCTCTGCATCGGTCTGTAAACCTTTCTGCGTTTATTGGAGATGCTATTTTTCAAAAGCATCTCCAATATTGATCCTAGTTTGAGCACGTTTCTGCCCGTGGAGCTTGTTAGAAACATGCAGAGGCTTTTTAGGTCGGGTACAATCACTTCTATCTGAACCAGTTCTCTCGCCTGCTTCCATCGCTGCAACACCTGTTGGTTTGACCTGATAACTGGTCTCATATCTGGCAAACCGAGGGGCGTCCAAAACGGCCGTTAAAACCGACTATCTTCTCTGGTCAAAAAAAAACATTTTGATTGTGCACTCATGACAAAGAGAGGAGGTAAGTGCTGACAGAAAAGTCTAAAGTAGTTTGAAGCAGCTGAAAGTTGTTTTCCATACCTCACTGGAAAATGGACCCCAGCATTGTAAAGATTACACGGGTTGTAGTTAATTTGCTTAAGCCTGCAGAAATACTTTGGTCTTTTTCAGCGTGCTTTAGAGCATTAACTGAAGTTCTCAGAGACAATGAAGAGGTTTGAGGTTTTTTTCTTGTGCTTCTAAGTTTTCTCTTTAAAAAACGAGTAAGGAAAGATAAGGAGCAATGAAAAACCATATGGTCTGATAGCTGCCTTCATGTTCCGGGAAGAATGTTTACGGGACTCATCTCCGACTGCTTCACTTCCAAGAGTTGATGCACTCATCCCAATCTGGCAACGCTTTTCGTTCTGTGCCTTCACTGCTTCGGCTTTAATTCATCCACGAGAACAGACTGACATCAGGAACAACTGTGTGAAATCAATATGTGTGTCTGAAACACATACTGTAGGGAGCATGTTGTTGAAATACCTTTAAAAGCACCTTTGGGGCGTTTGTTTCCTTTTTTTGCTGACTTGCAAAAAAGACACATAAAAAAACAGCACAATGGGGAAACACGAACGCACAAGCTAACTTAATTTTATAAGGATTGTTTGTGATTCTTCATTTTACAGAAACACTTCAGGACGGCATACATCATGTTTATTTACAAAGATACACTTACACATTTTTCCACTGGTTTGTATATACCTGGAAATGCAGAGCACACACACACACACACACACACACACATCACCGAGTGAGTTCATATGGTAATCCCATCCCTCTTCCTGCCAGGTTGAAGCCAGGCTGAAATAGCTTCCACAGTGCTCAAGGTTCAATCGTATTTTTTCTTCAGTGGGGGGTTGACATAAGAAGGCTGTTAGAATAAAAACAGAAATCTACCCCAACTTTCACTGGACTCGTACAACCTCTTTAGAGCAGGTATTATAATCGGAGAATTGGCAGTCATGATTTGCCGGATTCAAACCAAAAATCCTCCTGTCATAAAAAAACGTTATATAAACCTTGAGGCAGGTCTTTATTAAAGAAGAGAAATACAGGTGGAAATGAAGTCCTGCACACATCTACAAAACCTCAGTTAGAAAAATGAAATGTTCTCCATGATCAGGTGATCATATCAGGTGTAGCGTTAGATTCATATCTGGTGAACTTCAACAAACAAGAGTCCAAAAAGTCAAATCATCATGTACTGTATGACTCTTGCTGTAGATGCCACTTCCTCTTTATGCCTACTTCTTGCCTGAAATACTTTGCATGCTTTGCACCTCCAGGGAAAGTGGGGGTCCCCAGTCCCTGGCACCGTTATTTTGGGGGTCATTAGCTGGAAAGTTTGTGCAATTACAAATGAGATTAACTGGAAAAAATTGATTAACGTACTTAACTTGGTGTCATTTATTCAGTAAAGTGTTTCTCAACCGCATAGCTTCAGTCGACCTGAATCAAAAGCGACTTAAGCTACTCTGTCCATTTGATCCTGCATGCTTTTATAAGTTTGGATCCCCTTCTCTGTACATGTAGACAGCTCACAGCTAAAGCACACAGGTTCAGGGACACGATGAGCTATGAAAATCAAGAGCTCACTTCCAGCAGAAAATGTCGGCTAATGTTCGCAAAAAGCCGGTGGCACCACATCAGTGTTAGCATTAAAGATCCCATATTCTGCTTTTTCTGGTTTTATATGCTCTTTAGTGTGTTTTCCAAGTGTCCTGTGCATGTTTAGGCACATCTATGTGAAAAAATTCAAAGTCCGCGGAAACGCGGCTTCTCCTACATCCTCCTGTTAGCTGTAGCATTAGCCGCATGTAACGCTCGGTTCTAGCCCCCCTCGATAAAAATGTGTCAGTCCGACGTCATTGTCAGTGTGAGATCACTGATCTAAGTCCATTGGCTTGTTGTGGCAAGCCCTCAGCTCATGTTGCACGCCCGTTTTTGTTTATGCTACCCTCGGACGGAGCCAGTGGCTGCGTTCCCAATATGGTAAAAGAGGCGGGACATTTCCGAGAAGCGTGCTGAGCAACTGACCAATAACGACAGAGCGGATCGGCAGACCAATCAGAGCAGACTTGGCCCACGTGGTGTCTAACAGTGGGGGCTCAGCAGAGCGTAGCTGACGGACTCAGAGCGGAGAGGGAGCAAGGAGGAGCAGTACATGAAAACAGACACTTTTTTCTGACTTTAGCTATTGTGAACGTACAAAAGTAGGTACATAGATGAAATATACGAACCCCAAAAAGGGCAGAATATGGGATCTTTAAAGTCTGACACAGTGATGGAGTTTTCTGACTTTGACAGGTATGCTTTTGATTGATTAGTGTCATTATGTCAATTGCTTCTCAGTTCAAAAGAACAAGAAGGGACATTATTCCGCTTGCTCAAAGGAATAATTTGTTTTAGGCATGATAGTATGTTAGCTAGCAAGTCAAACATGAAATGAAGATAGACGGTGGCCTTTCTTCTATCTTAATTTATGATGTAGTGGTTACAAACACATGTCAATGGGGTCTGGATTGACTTTGATTTTCTAAATGAACATAAAAGAATATGAAACCGGGAGTTTGAATGTAAGAGGCATTGTAGTCCATGAAAATGTTTTTTGGATTTAATACTCTCCGTTAGGCTTTGCAAGTTTTTTTACTGGATTTGCATTTTGGTCTGCATGTTGGAGTCAGGTCCAGTCCATGAAATAACAGAGCCTTGATTGCTCCGTAGAACCGGTCCTCTTGGGATCTACACCCATGTCTGGATCGGGGTCTTACTCCCTCTGCTGCTGAGTCTTCTGTTCCCACACATGTGGGTTCAGTGTGGCAGGACTCAGGAGCTTTGCGGCGGGTGTGGAACCCAGAGTGCACTAATCTATTTCCTGCACTTGTTATGGTTTCTCCAACGAGCCCCAGAACATTCCTGGAGCCGAGCATGGTGTTGGGCTGTCTGTGCCTGGGACCAGCTGTGTCAGCACAGACGGGCCTCGGTTCGGTCGGTTGGGTTTCTCTGGGCAGAGAGCATTCCCCGGGCTTCTCAACCACCTTCAGCTGTGGACACAATGACACCTCAACCACCACCTCATCCATCCTGGTTAACATGGAATCAAACATGGTTACACTGACATGACTATCCAGACCCTGACACATTTAATACTCGCTGTCATGTGATACTTTACAGCGTGTTATTCCCAATGTCTGATGGGGATTTTTTTGCACTTTGCTGTGGGTTCTTGGCCTTTTCGACAGTTTTGTGTTGTGGTTTCTCAAATATTGCCTCAAAGTTCTTTCCTACAATTGCTTTGTAGGTTTTGATCACTTAATCCTTTAGCTGAGTGTAGAAAGGGGTTCTTCTCCGTCTGCAAAACCGCTGTCAAAGAATTTCCTTTAGCCTTGAGACTTGACAGCCAGAATGGATCATTCATGGAGATACTTTTTCAGCGTGGGAGATATTTTTCTACTCTGTATTGACTTTCCTGCTCTCTTTCTTTCTAATGTCGACATTTTCTTTCATGTGGTTCTCAAAGATCATTACTCTTATTTCCATTTAATCACATTGCATCCTGTCATAACAACTTTAATGACCGACAAATGGTATGATTATTGGACTTTAATACACAACTCAGATTTCTATAGGCTATATAAGTTGGATGCACATTTTAGCTTTAAATGTTACCATATAGACTTAAAGGAGCAATATGTAACTCTGACACCTAGTGTCTAAAACGGGTACTGCAGTCCAAATTCAAAACATTGTGGAGAGCTGTCTCCCCCCGCCGTCCCCTCTTCTCTAGTCGATGCTCACGCAGGTTGCCATGTGGTGGACACTGAAGCTTCAGTGTTTAGCCAGCTCTGCATCAGTCTGTAAACCTTTCTGCATTCTAACCTCTCTCCTGACCTGATAACTGGTCTCATATCTGGCAAACCGAGGGGGCGTCCAAAACGGCCGTGTAGGGGAGCCTTAAAACAGCCTACCTTCTCTGGTCCAAACAAATCCAGAGCATTCAGGACCAGAATCTGAACTTAGAAGGAGGACATACTGGCTGCTGCATTGTTGTCAGAGAAGCACTTCAACATGTTTCCTTAATATCTGATCATATAGTGAGGTCACTTTATCATTTCATTCAGTAGATATCTTACTGATTGCTTCTTTAAAAGGCCTAGCTTGATTCGGCTGCTCCCAAGGACTTAAAGCAGTTAGAGTCGGGTTGAGTTAAGTGACCTCTGTTAAAATGAGCTTCAGTAGAAACAGACAGACACAGCAGGTGAAACACCTGTAGACAGCAGACAGAGATGGAAAAACACTTACTGAAGTCACCTGCTAAGAGGGAGCAGACCTGCAGTAAAACAGCTTTGTCTTTGACTTCTAAGCTCGTCTGGTAAATATAAGGAAGTAAAAGTTGGCTTCTGGAGTAGACATCACTGTTGTCTTGTGTTTTATTCATAATCTCTGGGGAAATCATTAACTTCCAAAGCTACGCTGTAATAACATACAATCCCAAGATATAAAAAGTAAAGTTAACTTAGCTGTGTTCCATGGATGAACTACATTATTTTCTACTCTTAACACCTGTTGGTAGATGTTTTTGCAAGAACCTGGTGCTTGTTGACTAATTACTTCCATTTAGTGTTTACATTTTTTTAGGTTATATCTGAGTATTTGTACATAAAAGAAAACGTATTTCCTCTTCCTGTAAATGGTTTCAAATGTCTGATAACTCATCCTGCACTCTCAATTCAAAAGCTTTGTTGAAGCTAATGATCCAATCAAATTCATCCCAAAGTCTGGGGCGGCCGTGGCTCAGTTTGTAGCGTTTTCTCTCAACTGGAAGGTCAGGGGTTCGATCCCCAGCTCCTGCAGCCACATGTCCGATGTTTCCTTGGGCAAAGACACTTAACCCCAAGTTGCTCCACACAGTGTGTGAATGTGTGTGAATGGATTAGTTACTTCTGATGATCACTTTACACAGCAGCTTCTACCATCAGTGTGTGAATTTATAAGGTGTGACTTGCGGTGTAAAAAGCACCTTGAGTAGTCAGAAGATTAGAAAATAACTATTACCGTTTACCATCCCAGGGGAGTTTTTCTGCAAAAAGAAAACAAAATGGCCAACACTAGAAATATAATTTCGACGAGGTACCCAGAAATGTGATTCAAAATTTGAAGTCAGACATTAGCCAGTTTCTCACAGAAAACCGGCTCCACGTCTCAGTTTCTCATGTCAGGCTCACGTCTCATTATCTCTGTACAGGGAGAGGAAAGTTCACGTAAATATCTTAGAGCAGGCTGTAAAAACCAAAGCCTGGACGATATAAACACAGATGATGTACAGACCAGGGATGAGGGATTTACTCGTATCTGGTTTTAAGGAGAACCTCACACTCCCAGACACAGAGGAGGAGAGATAACACCAATATGCAGGATGAGCTTAAAGAGCAGGGGGGCGCTGGGCAGGAGGGTATTTTATTCCAGGAGACGGGGAAGGGAGTGAAAAGGAAGTGGGAGAAGGTGGAGGAGACGCAGCCGGCTGTTGGAGACGAACAGGACGTGTATGGATGGGTATGTAGGAGCATGAGAGGAGCTCTTTGTGAGGAGATGTGTTTGATGGTGGGCGATAAAGAAAAGGAGGTTTTATGATAAGATCCAGCTGGAACTGTTCAACTCAACCACAAGCTGCACACCTTTTCTCTACACTCACATATTTAGTTTTTTTTTTTTTTAAATGATCTGTTTTGAGCTGCAGTGTTTCAGACTCTGCTCTCAGATATTTAGACAAACTTCTTATCTCCGCTATAATTCAACCCTGTCAGCGTGGAATCCCACAGAGACGTCTGAAAGTGAAGGAAAGCAGCCGAACGGAGAAATGGCAGCAGATCACACGGGAACTTTATGAACCCATTATTCTTTTTCTTTGCATTTCAACTTATCTTGGAAGAAGGACGCAGTAGAAGGAAAGAAGTAAAGGGCATTAACACGCATGCTCTCTGATGCTTGAGGATAAATTTAACCCAGAAATGTTGTTTCAACTTTACAGCAATAACTTGTAAATTAAGATTTTACATCATTTTCTGTGAGTGCATTTTTTGTATACCACAACACAGGCATGGGTCAGTCTGTAAATAGGCAGTCTCTTTATGCTTAAACTTCAATGATCAAGGTCACACAGAGTCAAATTACTCGGTGTAATGTAAAATAAATAACTTGCAGCACTTTATTCTGCAGTTGCTTCAGAGGTTTTAAACATTTTGCTACCTTTAAAGCAAAAATATGCAGCCATAGCGAAGCCTTTAGCTGCTCAGATTTTATTTTAAATGTGTGAAAAAGATCAAAACAGAACTAAAATGAGACTGAATATTAGGCCTGTTTGTTCAAGATGAAGAGAAATGCAACTCTAAATGGTTACTAAATTTGATCCATGCCTGGTTGATGTGCACTTGAGCTACATTTTGCTAACGCCTTCACCATAAACCCTTTTCACACATACGGAAAATCTCCTGAAAAACTCTGGAGATTTGGCTACCCGGAGGTTCTTTAGGCTATGTGTGAACGCAAACAGCCGCATTTTTCGCGCAAACTTTACCCGGAGTTTATCTGGCCAGACCCCTCGTATTTTGTCCGCAGAATATCCGAGTGAGCTGATGTCTGAACGCGGCTGAATATACTCCGGAGATTTTAAATTTGAGCCAATGGAAAGAGAATGACGTTTATATACAGTGACCGGCTAAAGTGTCTGCCCGCGACCATGTTCACGTAATTAAACGGCTGCATTAAGTTTTCTGTTCGTCAGTATGTTGCTCTCCTCTCTTTCGTGGATGTTGTCATTCCATTGGATTACACATAGCGTTGATATAAAGGCAAATATTCTCATTATAGCGTCGTGTAGCGGACTCTGTTGCTCCGGCCGCTACTTCCGTGTTGTTTATTTACGTCTTACGTCGGGAAATCCCCCGCGGCCCCTCCCCTCTGACAGGAATAGTCCCCCGCTGTGAGGAGCATATGTGAACGGCTAGGTCGGGAGAATCTCCGGAGAAGTCCTCCTGTAAATACCTAGATATTATCCGGAGTGCATATGTGAAAATGGCTATACAGACTTTTTACAGTGTCAATGTCAGGAGGGGTTTAGGGGCCTAAAAATACATGATTTTAGATTTAAGTGAAAAGCCAATTCTCATAATAATTTACATTATTCGTGTATATATTTTGACATATTTGACAAACTGTAAAAAACTTAGTTTTTGTCCTATGCATGCAAGAGCTCTGCAGAACTTGCACATTCACTTTCCCAAATCTATGAATCAAACAGGTTTTTCATGTCTTTCTGTTTTATATAGATTTATCAAACTTTATCAAAACAACAACTGAGACATGTAAAATAAGTAGATAACCCACTTAGGTAGATGACTGAAATACAGGTAGTGGAAACCCCAGCTCTGTTTTCTTTGGTTTAAACATCACTGTTTGAGAGATTCTGTAAACTTCTGTCCACGTTTTTCCACCCCCACCTTCCTCTTTCTCTCGCTGTTACGTCTACATTAGACCGAATAAAACAGAAGTAACATGACTCCGGGCAATAGATGCAAAGAGCAGGCGTCTTACGGCGATGCTTTGTGCCAGAGAAACACATGTGCTGGTCGTTAGCTGCTATTTTCAATCTGGCTTGAGATCATCCAAGTGTCAGTGACTTTCCTGACTAGCCTGAAAGAGTGAGGGAAAGCAGCAGAGCCCGTCGCCGTCCCCATGCTGCTCTCACACACTGTAACAGTCGTGGTGTCCTTGATGTGACCCACATGCAGATGTCAGGGGAGTGTTACTGGAGTTCAGTATATGTGGCCCCATTGTAAGTGCCTTTAAGGGATTGTTTAAACAGGGGGGGTCTGAGTCATTGATTGGAAATTAAATTAAAGAAAAGCAGAAGGTGCTCTGATTCACCTGTGGTCATTTTACTCCTCCAGAGAAAACGCTTGTGTTAGATTTGGCATGCTGCAGCTCTTTGTTCTGCAGGGAACATTAGATTTGACATTTATATTCCGACATGTGTGTGTGTGTGTGTGTGTGTGTGTGTGTGTGTGTGTGTGTGTGTGTGTGTGTGTGTGCCATACATTAACACACAACATCACACTATAGTAATACAAACTGAAGACCTTCATGTTTGTAAGTCACTGAAAGCTTTCAGAACACAGGGGCATTCTTTAACAATGAATTTGGGAATTCTAACTTTTCCTCTTTTAGGGTAAGTCATAAAACTCTTAAATCCATTTTTTTTTTTTACAGTCCAACATGCTAATGAAAGAGGGAAAAAATAAGACTGACGGTTGCCAAGATCAACCTACTGCTTCCTGGTTTGCAGAGGGGAGTTGAAGCGTAGAGGAACAGAGCTCAGCTCCAAAACTCTGTCAGATTCATAATGACTATCACATTTTCCACGTGAGGCTAAGACTGCGTGCAGAATTCATTTTGTGGCACCTTTCCCGGCTCTGCACAAAGCTTTTCATGCATGCATATGTTTAATTAACACATTACTGAATGGATAAGCTACAGAATATTTCCGTTGTTCTTCCATAAATCACACTCCCGATTGGATTAGGTTGTTCCACTTTGAGTAAAAACATCGCAGAACCTGTAGAGTTTGTGTCTTTATTCAGAGGCTCCATGTATCGAGTGCTTCCAGCTTGCCATGTATGGAAGAAGAGTCCCGTCTGCCCCCGCTGGTCTGCGTTCACATTAGCAACAACGTTCCCCAACAGAGTACACTTTGTATTTGTACACAGTCCCATACAGCAGGTGGCAGTATGCGAATTACATCACATGGCGGTCCACTTCCTCGTTTGAGCACACTTGCGTTTACATCTCTCGCGGACCGAGACCACCTCTTAAAGCGGACTCTGGCACAGTACCTGAGTCCGCTATGAGCACAGTACATTTGTGTTCACACTGATCAAATCAACAATAGTTTGTGTAGAGCGTACTCAGAGTACAAAATCTTATGTTGAACACATTTTATGCCATTTTTGAGATTCCTGTAGTTACTTCTGAGTCTTTACAGAAATAGATGTGGGATGTAAATATGAATGAAATGCAAGCATAATCATACCAAACTTTATGTTTCCTTGCATTCAAATGTATCTTCTGAAGGTTTTGTTTTGTATCTGGGCGTAGAATAAATAGTTTTGCTTATTGACAGAATGAAACACGGGATGAGAAAATGCTTCAGCCACATTCAGCAGTCTGATTCAGCATGAAGCACAGATTGCAGGAAAAGCTGCAAAGTAGCAGTTTGATCAGAAGTTTTCTTTGTCATCAGAACTTACAGTTTGGAGAAATGAAATAATCACTCTGGTCCCTGATGACACCGTTTCAGCAGAGAGGAGTATCCCCTCCCGAACCTCAGTCTAAATAAGCCAACACAAACAGTAGAGTCTTTTAATGCAATTGGTGTTGATTACAGCCTTCAGTGAGTGGTATTGCCTCTGTTTAATTCTCAGACAGATCCTCCTGCCTGTCGATGCTTCATCTCGGCTGCTCTGACGTACAGACGAGCGTTTCACTGGCGTCTGGAGAAAGTCTGTGTGAGCAGATTTTGCCAGAAAAACGTCCTCTTCTTCCTCTTCTTCTTCTTCTTCTCGACCAGCGGTGAAGGGAAGACGCTTGTTGTCTTTCAAACTGTCAGACCACACCTCCGCATCCGACCGCAGACGTGGCGGGCCACCCAGAAGGAACTCGAATACCCGTGACGCTGCATAACAGAAGACATTTCCATTGTTACCCACCTCAGAGAGCGGCTCATTCGCCTTTAAACCTGTTCCCTTTTGCATTTTTTTTTTTGTTGGTCTCGCTGATTTTTTCTCAGCATGTGGTTGGCTTTCATTCTTCAATATGAATTATAATGCCAAGCAAATCACCCGAGGGATCGTCATTTCTTAGTTTCCATTCTGAGGCTCCGACTTTCTCAGCGCTGCATACTCTTTCAAAATGTAGCAGCAGGCCGTCCTCACCGTCATAGAAACATATATGGCCTACATGCAGAAATCTTCAAGTCCTTTTACAAACCTGAAAGCAATCAGACCACAGTGGGTTTTTACATTTTACAGCACTCCATGTTCTCTCTGAGCTGCTGGTAAATGATAGAGCGTCTTATTACAAGTAACCCTTTAATCACAACGTGCCTCTCTCCACAATGACCATAATGGTATACCGCCATTACCCACACGTGACACCACAGCAGAAACCAACAAGTCAGAAAGAAATCCTTCAGTGTAGCTCTGTCCTCTGCATGTCCACACAGCCGAGTCAGCGTCGGATGTGGCTAAACGTATTGATGAGTTCGGCTGATGTTGGAACGGCCTCCGCACAGCTCTTTAATGTGCTTCTGGTTGTTATCCTGCACCATCTCAGCAGAGCAGGATATGTAGTTCAGTACATTACAGACACTTGTTTCAGCAGGACATGAACTCTAACGGTAGCCTGGGCTTGAAATACAATCTAGATCGATAAAACTAAAAATGTCAACATACCGGGGCGCTGGATGGCCTGTCGGTTATGCTGCATGCCCCATGTAAACGGGCTATTAGTCCTCATCGTAGAGGTCCTGGGTTGTGTTGTAGTACTTGAGATCGGCACAATTTGAAGGTCTTGGTCTCTAAAGCGTCTTTACCCAGTCTTGTCTCGGTCTCGGATTTTAAATCAAGACCAACACTGATTGGCTATTTTTCATCGTCTTTACTGTGTTAAGAAGGAAAACGCACCTTTCTATAAGAACGAATAACTTCAATTCATTGATAATGCAAAAATGTTCCCCTGGCTGCAGCTGCAACCTTCCTGGTGTAACGGTCTAAATGCGCTGCACACAAGATGATGATTTTTTAAATATTTACGGTCTTGGTCTTTATCTCACCCTGCCTTGGTCTTGGTCTTGCCTCGGTCTCTGAGCACCCTGGTCTCGGGTATGTCTCAGTCTTGGTTACTGTGGTCTTGACTACAACACTAGCCCTGGGTTTGAATCCGACCTCGTCCCTTTGCTGCATGCCATCCCCGTCTCTCTCCTCCCAACATTTCCTGTCTCTCTTCAGCTGTGCGATTAAACTCAACATTAAGTCGCGTATACTTGCGTGCAGAAGTACACCGTCTCTTTTTACCACAACCAGAGTGCGGTTCATGGCTGTAGGAGGTAGAATCAAAAGGCGATCCTGTAACAACACAGAGAGAGGCAGATTTCAATGCCTTGACTAACATTTTCTGTTTTATTATCCCAGCTGCTCATCAGAGAGAAACGTCATCCTATTTATTTGATTTCTGGTTTTCTCCGACTGTCGACCTCTATCTGTTTGTTTTCCTTTGACGTACTTACCCGGGCTCTGCCAGCCCTGGGGGTCTTTGCACTGGTGTTCACATTTTGAGTGGCATCTGAAACCGTCAGTGTGGGAGTCCTGACCTCGGAGTGTTGACATCGATCAGATGAGGCTTTGGAGACCGAGACCAAGATCGTGGAGCCAAGAACCAAAACTGTGGGGAAGCTCTGGAAAGAGAATTAGAGAATTTGAGCTTTTCTGGTTTTTTTTATGTTCATTTTGAAATAATACGATTAAATACAACTAAATTAGATTTATTGTGAAGTGCAGCACCATCTATCTGATCATTTCTTGTAGTTGACAGCAGCTGACGGCAGACAAACAGCCTTTGAACTTGTTTTCAATGGATTCAGTTTTTACTTTTTGTTTTTCTTGTCCTGCCGTCGCTCATTCTCACTTTGAACTCACTTTTTCTCTTTTGCTGATGGTTTTCTATTTCCTTCAAAGTTGAGGGTAGGCAGCTATCAAATTCTGGATGCTAATGTGATGGTCATTAACCAGTGGGCCACAAACACACACATACACACACACACACACACACACACACACACACACACACACAGAAAAGAAGCGCACAAACCTATAGCGCTACACGTCTTTGGGGTGCTTCAGCTCCAATGTTTTGCTTTGTAACTAAAACCCAAGTTGCTCCGTGGGCCCCAAATCCCTCAGCTGAGTAAGTCCATTCCCGCTCCCCACTCCATTGTTGATGTAGTTTTCTGGAAAGACGACCTGTTTGTGTAACTACAACGAGCCCTGAGCCTGTGCAGAGTCAAGCAGGGCCTCTGGGATGATGGGGGGGGGGGCCGGGCTGCATGTCGGGTGAAGCTGCGGATGCCGCCGCCTGCGTGCCTGTCCTGCCGCAGCTCATCTGAAAACCATTTTGAAATGTTTATTTGTCGACCTTTAATACGAGTTGGTGAGATGTCATTATGGTAGGATGAGAAGTGGGCAGTTCGTCTGCTCTGTGTGTGTGTGAATGAAGATCTTTTAGCTCTGCATGGACTTCTAGCGTCTTTCAGCTTATTGTTTTGGTCATGGCCGACTGATCCAGTCTCGGGGGGCCTTATGTCCAGGTTCCTTATTTATGAGCATTGTGGAGGATTTACTAAAAAGCCAGCTACTTCCAATAGTGGTGGAGACCCAAAACAGCTAAAACAAGGTGGCTGCTCGTGCATGCTTCTCACTGTAAATCCAATGTGTTAACGAGCAACTGAAACACATTTACTACCCAAACCCGGGCTGCCCGCCTGGAGGACTACAGCTCTTTACATGCGCGCACTAACCACTAGGCTACAGGCGGCCCCGACTTGTTCATTTGAGATGGTTTTTTTTTTTTTGTCAGTGTGTTTTTTCCAGCAGGAAAATGATTGTCTTCCAATAAAAAGCGATGCTCAGAATCCTGTCAAATTTGACATTACAACAAGACTGGCTGCCCAAACACAACTAATAAATTTTAAAAAAGTATTGTTTCTCTAATTCGCATTCTAATGCAGCTCATAAACCTGTCACTGCATCAGAGGAGATGTGACACACCAATCAGTTGTTTATGTGGAAAGAAAAGTTCCGCCCTCGCCTCCCCCACGGCGAGGCGGCAGACAGTCGGAGCCTGGGAGAGCTGCTGGACGCTGCAATCTTGGTTGCCTCATAATTTGACAATGCCTTTTTAGTTGGACGTGCAACAGCTCAGCCAAAGATTTCCTGTCAAAAATGGCCCCCGCTTTTCTTCTCTCATTCCCATTTTGACGTGGACGACCTTGGCCCGTGTCACAGACCCTCGGAGGTTCTTGGCCCGCTGCGTTCGTCGTGACACGGCTTGCTGGCGGCTCTGAAGAGCTCGTCCGTCACTGCTTCCGCTCCACCTCCCTGAACTTCATATCATTTTTCTTCCCCTCCCGCGCTCGTTTTTCTCACCTTTCATTTCTTTCCGCTAGATTCACCCTCGTTGCGACTGAGTATTTGGCGCTTGTCCTGCCTGTCTTCACTCCTCCTCTCACACCTCCTTCATTCACTTAAAACCACGAGCACCGTGCGCCCGCCTGTGTCATGCGATGGAGGCGTATGGTTTCCATCACATGTAATAAAAAAGATGGAGCCTAAATAAGGCCACACACGGAGCCGAGATGGTGTCGGTTTCCAGCAGGGCCCCCTGAGCCATCCCATGAACTCAGAACCCCTTGGCCCTTCTTCTGCACTTCCTCTGCTTGCGTCATTGGCAGGTAAAGCCTGGAAGTGAGCGCAGTGGGCACGCCATGAGATGGAGTCAATTCTCCGAGCTGTTAAAAACTCAGTTATTAGGTGGAGCAACAATGAATGCAGCCAGGACCTCCACAGCGATAGAGCAGCTCTGAGCTTTGGATCGTGCTCAGCATGTTCTCCCTTTAAACATACTGTGAGAAGTTTTGACTGGTTATGACACAGACTGAATCTACTGAGGCTCTCACGCTTGTAGAAAAACTCCTGAAAAGTTCCTGATAGTTCCAGGAGGAGCTGTTTATGTGAACGCAAACAGAAGAGATCTTTGCTATTTTCAACAGTTATCAAAGCCAGAGAAATCCGTCATTTTAAAGTTGTAACGGACGCGTCTTGTCGAGGCGGCCGCCATGACAGACAGAATGTACGTCGTCGCCGTGGAAACACCGGATGTTACGTCAAAGACCGCTACATGAGGAAGCTTCTGAAAGCTGCCGTAACTGTTGCTGTATGTGCTGCTTTGATAAAAAAAACGTCATGTAAATTATGGTGGGGGGGAGGAGCAGAGAGAACTCCCATGATTCCCCGCTATAGCCTCGAGGTCATCTTTTGTTATTGTAGTATTTATTGAGAGCCCCCTGGGCTTTTTCTGGACATTTTCACAACCAGAAAAGATGTTGGGATAACCGTCTTTTGGATGAAGAAATGTGACCTTTATTTAACTCTTTGGCTCAAGTACATCATCATCACACTGTGCCCTTAATTCCCCTTATTGTTCTCTTTGCTGCAACAAAGCCTCAAATCCTCATCCATCAATGAGAGAATAGCTTGGACGAAATGACTCCAAAAATGAAAAACAAGACCATTAAAGAGCTCAGGGGAAAACAGCAAAAGGCATACACGTCAAATGAGGTTAATTATGTGAAATGTTCCGATTTCATCTGCTTTAGGCACAACACTTATTGGTTTGGTTAAGTGAAAGATCTTAGTGGGTAAAATATCTTTGTGCTTTATGCAATTGATGTTATGTAAACTAGTCATGATATCCAAGTAAAGAATAGATTCAAGTCCAGGCTCAGCTACGAAACACAAACTCCAGTGCTTGTTGAAATGTGTCTGTTTGACCCATTGACCTCCACCTTAACCCCTACATGGACTCTCTCTCTCTCTCTCTCTCTCTCGCTCGCTCGCTCTCTCTCTCTCTCTCTCTCTGTCTCTCTCGCTCTCTCTCTCTCTCCCTCTCTCTCTCTCTCTCTCTCGCTCTCTCTCTCTCTCTCTCTCTCTCTCTCGCTCTCTCTCTCTCTCTCTCTCTCTCTCTCTCTCTCGCTCGCTCGCTCTCTCGCTCTCTCTCTCTCTCTCTCTCTCTCGCTCGCTCGCTCTCTCTCTCTCTCTCTCTCTCTCTCTGTCTCTCTGTCTCTCTCCCTCTCTCTCTCTCTCTCTCTCTCTCTCGCTCTCTCTCTCTCTCTCTCTGTCTCTCTCGCTCTCCCTCTCTCGCTCTCTCTCTCTCTCTCTCTCTCGCTCGCTCGCTCTCTCTCTCTCTCTCTCTCTCTCTCTGTCTCTCTCGCTCTCTCTCTCCCTCTCTCTCTCTCTCTCGCTCTCTCTCTCTCTCTCTCTCTCTCTCTTTGATGCAGTTTTGATGTGGAAACCAAAGTTTGTCAATACAAGTCACAAAAGAGGAAGTATCCTTCTATAGGAGAGAAAACAGAGGAAGAGGAGTAAGCGTTGGCTGGCAGACAAAATGGTGATGAATGCGGGTTGGAGGCGCCCCCAATAGATTTTTGCCCAGGGCCCCAAAAGACTCTAGAATCACCACAGATCAAAGTGTTTCCATAAGCTCAACTTATGTACCTATTCTCTGTAAATCATGATCTTTCACCAGACCTAACCTATTTCCAAATCTCTTTCTTTTTTCGCTCTGTTTGATTTTGAACACCCGTTGACGTATTGTTTTCCTGTTCTGATACCTTTTCATAAACCACAGCTTTCGTGGTCTACTTCTGATTCCTCTTTCTCTCCTCTCTTTGTGTTTTCGTGCCCGGCATGCTTCTCTGATTGCCCTCCTGGAGGACTCCGCTCTCCGGTTCCTGGAAAGGGGTTGAGTGAGTGTTAGGCAAGGCAGGGATCCAGATCACAGTTTGTGTGACCTCAGCTCACAGCTTTGTGTTCTCATCCGTTACTATAGCGTCCCCGCTGCTATTTACAGTAAATAAACATTGTTTTTAATGAGCTGGGCCCGTGTATCAATGTGCAATACTGTGGACATAGTTTTTGCCTGTCAGGGGAGAATGAATGGTTATGGTGAGATTTAAAAAAGACGATGTTGGTGTAGTCCTTTGTTCTAAGAAATAAGGCCGATGAGAGACACAAGCTTGGAGACAAATTTCATTAAGGTGGACACTCTCCGGATATATTCTCATCATTGAGGTTTTGCAGGAACAATGGGTAACTTTATCCTGTCAAAACACACAATGACAAAAGAACCCATTCACATTTCTAAAAAACCCCAGTGCCCTGTAGATTTTCCTTTGGGGTCTTTGTCTTTCGAGCATCCCTTTTGTTTTGCCGAGCAGTAAAAGTTTTGTGGTCCGAGCAGCCTGGCCGAAGGTTGTTCCTGCGGTTGTGGTTGATTGGATTCGACTGTGTCTGACTGTGCAGGCGACAGGGAAAGATGACGAATCAGTGTCTGATTCAGCCAAACTAAAGGAAACTGAGTCTCTGATGTTAAACTGTGAACAAGGAGGTCAGTGTTTCCACAGCCTGCGTCCAGTTCTCTTATTCATCATTTTGAATATTTATTGAAACTATGTCAGTGTTAAACCTTTTGCATGTCAGCAAAGGAATTTGCAGAAATGTCTTCTTCTAGGTGATTCTGTGATACTTCAAGAGGATTTTTGGTTTTATAATCATCTCAAATTTGGAGTAAAAACCTTTTTGATTCTCTAATATATTACCCATTTTACATGGGTATGTGATGCCCAGAGTTTAGCGTCTGTTCCTGCTGACGAGAAAACAGCCTGAGTTAAAGCATACATGTGCAACAGTGTGGTTTAAAAAGCCAAAGCCAAAAAAAGAAGTCCGTCTGTTTTTTTTAAACTCCCTACCCAAAATAATTGCAGGAGCTGGCCGGATCAAAATCTTTACAACCTCCAATCAACCATGCCTTCAACATAATTTCAATGTTTACGTCTCGGTGCATAATAAGGACCTGCTGGACATCAAATTGTAGTCATTGAAATGCTGACTAACCCTACTTGTGAACCAAGTTTAGCCTGGATAAAACCAGAAGTCTCAGGTATGTGGTTACTCACTTTTAGTGAAGTTTACTCTTATCACCACTTACGCTGATGATGCACCGATATATTTAGACGTCTAAAAGCATAATATTGAAGAGACAGGACCATTATGTAAAAAAAACCCCAATAATATCTTCAAGCCTTGCTCAGCAGTCCAGCATCTGTCTCTTCTCCTTATCTGTCCTCTTCATCCAGGAAGTGACCCACTGGGAATTGAACAGCAAGCAGGTCGTGACCCCCGATCGAGCCTTCAGCAGCCCAGTGGTGTGTCGACACTCGGGCTGTTGAAGAGATCACAGCTGCTCCAGTTCATGTCTGTTCTCCCTGCGTGCTCAAAGAGGAGCTGTGAAACTGAACTCTCTCCTTTGTTGTCGAGTCGTCCGCCATGTGTTTCGTGTTATGCCAGGTGTCCTCCATGTTTGACAGCCAACGCAAAAATTCTCCACTTTCTTCCCCCGTGCATCTGAAGCTCATCAGTCAAGTGTGCACTGAAATGGAAAAGCCGTTAGTCCGTGTCATATTTCATGTCTTACAGAGTGTTTTGGTGTAACTACAGCGCAGTAGATTTGTAAACACTGGTGGCGTGTTTGGATTGCATCAGCCGATTTGAGCTGCAGTGCTTTGATTACTGTGAGCTGATGAACTGATGTGTTTGCTTTATTGTGGAAGCATGCGGTGAGGTGGCACTTCAAACATGTGTGCAGTTATGAATGATTCAGACGTGCAATCAATTATCGTGGCTGTACTCCCAGAGTGCACCTGTCCGCTTACAGGGAAGGCTTCGGTCCTGATGTCTAATGCACAGCTGTGTGAGCCACTTTGTGTGAAGTCACCTTCTCCGCAGCCAGAGCTCGGGCCGAGCTTTTAAAGACAAATCTCTTTCAGACATGTGCGTTAAGGAGCCCGGTGAGGCTCTTTGCATGATGTGGACTGGAGGATAACCATCTCCACCTTCTTAATGCTGAGGTCATTTTCAGGTGTGCATCAATCCATAGGGATTTTGTTCTTCTGATCCCACATATTTTTTTATCCTCATATTGACTCTTTCTTTCCATCTCTGTTAAATATAATGTTTTCCCACCTGATGACTTATAAAAAGATATCTTGCTTTCTGTGAGGCTGTGATGAAACGTATTGACTTCTACATTGTCATTCCTGGGAACACATGTTCAACACATGCATTTTTTTTTTTTACAGATTTCTTAGGTCTAAAAGTTAAGTAGTGGACAGTTTGTTTAGCCCGAGAAATGATGGTTATGCCTTTAGTTGGAGCATCACATTATTATTATTTTTCCCAAAGAAGTCATCTTAAAGAAGTGTCTTCTGTGAAAAAGCCCTTAAATCCCTCTGTACATGACCTGTTCAGCACCAGACACCAGGTGGAGAAAGTTAGCAACCAGCTGGTGAGAATATAGGGACGTTTAGCAGCTTAAAGCCTCATGTTTCCCTCCTGAGTTGGTTGATACCAAAAACAGAACAAAAATGGGAGCGATGATCGGTCGGCCATATTGGCCATATTATTAAAACCTTTTAAGTGTTACATTAAATGTTTTTTTGCAGCACTTGCCTGTGCTCTTATATTAAATCCATCTTTCCCACCGACTAGCCGAGGAGACCTCCCTTCCAACTGGACGTGGTGTTTAACGGAGCTCTAACAGTCAGTGGTCATTAACGATCCCTTCACACCAATAAGAGCGAGTCGTTTGTTAACTTTGGCATCAAATCTCCCACTGAGACCTCGACAAGACCATCAGAGCTGCCGTTCTAATTTATCAAAGTGTTACCTCATCGTTTAAAAAGCACTTGAAGTGGATGTGTGGTGAAGTCTTTGGCACGGAATGGTCTAAACTCTTTACAGGTTGATGAACGACAGTCATGTGATTTACCGACTTTCTGATTGGGATAGTCGTGTATTGCACTCTTTGTGTCGCCCTGTTGAATAAGAGTTGTTTCTCCATATAGCGAATGTGAAGTAAGCCTCATTCCAGGTGCATGAAAAACCAAACCCCCCCCCCTTCCCTCCCCTCCCAATCCAACCTTTCCACACACACACTTCCTGAATTGAAAATGAAACGCAGCTGTGTTCCCGTCAGCGCTGAGGATCTCGCCACTCATCTGTCATGCAAGATATCCTTGGAAAAAACATATAACATAAGTGTCCCCACTTGCTGAGGCCTTTTAGTCCGACTCCAGAGTCAACTGACTCGGTAAAAGAAGAACTAAAATGTGCAGATATAAAAAGAGGCAGCATGAGTTATTGCACTAAAGTACATTATACCTCCTTGACTTTTAGTGAGTCTTGTGTTTTTGGAATCTTTGTACACACGAGAGAGGAATGAAGGATAAAGAGGAGGAAGTTTGCTGAGTGAAAGCTGAGTTCAGGAAAATAAGCATGTCACTGAGTGTAAACAAGTCTGTGGGGGGGATTGTTTTTGTGTCCCCTGCCCCTTCACTACCCGGGCCCTGAGGGAACTGCACGACTCTTTAATGTTGACTCCAGGCCTGTTTGTCCAGATGTGGAACTCCTGGACGTGGAGAGTCCCTAGATAACACCAAATTCTACCAACATGTCCTTTTAAGACCTTTCAGCTGGAGAAAAATGTACAATATGCAGCGACATGTTCTGACTGATATTGTATTCTTTTTAAAACAGGGATCCAGGAGGCCACCCAGTGCACCAAGTGTAAGAATGAATGGGCGCTGAAGACCTCCATAGCTCTGCTTTACGTGCTGTGTACTCTCCTCACCATCGCTGTCGCCGTGCTCGGATATAAAGGTAAATACAGCATGCACTTTACTGTCAATGTGGCATGATGGGTAACCGTCTTTGGGGCCCAGATTACACGCTTTTCTGAAAAAAAAAGAAAAAAAAAGACTTCAATGATGCAGTTTGGAGGTTTTTGTGTACAAAAGTTGTGCTCAAACTGATTTGAGAGAGTGGATATCCAAAAGGAAGGACGCAAGGAAATGAGAACATTTCTGTTTGATGAGAGTCTGTCTGTTAGAGAGAGAGCTTCATCAACACAGGGAGCAGGCTTGACATGGATTATATAAGATCAGTAATGGAAAATGTTTGAGAATCGCCTCACCTTAAAGAAGAAGATTTTCACCCAAAATGAAACTCCTTAATGCAGATTAAAGGTCAGTTTAGAGAGTTTAATTTTAGAGATTGATCGCTAAGGTAGAAATGATGCAGCCAGTTAGCTAAGCTTAGTGCAAAGTTCAAACACAGGGGGATCAGATACACAGACTCTGTCTTACAAAGTGCATCTACCTGCACTTCTAAAGCTCATTTATTAACGTGCATCTTGTTTGTGTAATATCCACTGGTTGACTCATGAAAAAAACACAAAATTACTACCAAGAAAAAGGCTGGTAAATAAACCCAATAAGGATGAGCACGTTTTAAAAATCATCCCTCAGCTCATCAGCACCAGATTAGCTAACCCAGTATGTTAAATTAATCAATAATGTTCATTTCTATCGAGTGTAAACATGCAATGTGGAGGTGTGCAGATGCACAATGGTAGTTCAAGTTCAGCAACCCTGGAGTGGATTTGAACTTTGGATTTGCATGGAATGATTTTGGCAAGTTATTTCTTCTGTAAACTTTCCATGCAAATTAGTTTTTTTTTGTTTTTTTTTGAGTTTCAACATAGTCCCTCCGCCCCACAGCCTTCTCTCAGTTTATTTTACCAACACTCCTAAAGTGCTCACACCCCCATAGAGGGTCCTCAGGCTTTGTGAAGCTGAACTTCCTGGTTTGCTTTTTTTCAACATGTTCCAGGTCGGGAAACGGACTCGACGTCTTTCGCAGAACTGAACTCTGAATGTTCCTGAGATAATTGTGCTAAACACTCCAACATGCGACCTTGACGTCCCCTCTTGCTTTTTAAGTTGTTTGAGTCGCTCAGAGGTTATCTGTGTGTCTCGAGTATACGTGAACAAAGATGTCCCCCTCACTCTGAGCTCAGTCGGCCCATGCTTCATGTTTTCATGCAGGCCTAATTGATGCCAGATGAGCAGCGAGTGAACTCAGCACAGCTCCAGCAGAACCCTCTGAAATTGGGTTTTTACTGGCACCGGAGCGCTCCTCTGTCAGGGGAACCACAGCTCAGCCTAAACACACTCCCAGCTCCAGATGGTTATGTAGTGAGACCCGGAGTGCTCTATGCACTTAACATGTGTGCTCCTCTCTGTCCTCCATCGCTGACCCACAGAAACAGCCTTCATGTGGCTCCTTTGTTTTGATGCAGTTTAACCAGAGACGTTTGGCAGGGATTCAGTGACCTCCCCCCGTCTTCTCCCCTGTAGTCTGCTGACTTGATAGACGCGACCAAAAGCATCATGAGGTCACTCTCTTGAGGATTTAAATCCCATTCATTTTCCTCAAAGACAGTAAGAAAAGCAAATGGAAAAGGATATGACTTATGTTTTTTTCCTCACGCCCTTTATGAATTTATTTTTATTATTGCGGAAAAACTGGTTTGAGAAATGAACCAAAAAAGCTCAGCAGGCGCTTTGAACGGAAACATTTCAGATAAATCAAGTAAATTTAGTCAGATGAGATCAGCTTTAGACAAATAACAGTAAATTAATGCAATCCAACACAGTCTTGTTCTGTTTTTACTCACACAGTGCCTCACATTGTCTGTACGATCACCATCATGGCTGATGTTATTAACCATCTTAAGATACATGCTATCTGACATTGGTACTCAGTTTGTTGACATTATGTGTCTCCTCTACATGTGCTTCTGTAATGATGATGCAGTTTAATATTTGAGTATTTTCATCACATAAGTAAGAAACACTCTCTTGCTATATTAACAAATCTCCCAAATTTTCTGAACTCTATTTCTAACTCATACTTTCTGCCCCTTTGTGAAAAGTCTGCATGAAGTGGCTTGAGGTTATATGTGAAATCAAAGGGAAATGTCAGGGAAAATTCACCGCTAGCTGGAAAGGGTGATGACTTTATATCACATAACCAGCGAGTGAGCAACTGGTGCAATCCTTGTGCACATAATGAAGCTGCTTCTTATTGTTTTCTGCTTGCCAGCGTGTTCTACTCCGCTCCTTACTTGATAACGTGGCTACGTCAAATAACATGTAGCGTTGATATAGAGGCAGAGACGCTGCTTGTTGACAGGCAAGGCTAGCAACTGCTTGGGGCCCCAGACCAGTAGGAGGCTCCTGAGGGCTCACAAACTTAAACCAAAGCGGTGGCCTAAAATGTCCGTCCATAGACAAGAAATAAAGAAACAGGAAGGAAGAGGAGTAATTGCCGGTACTCTGGAAAACATGATGGTGATGAACGCTGGTTGGAGGCCCCCCAAATTATTTTTGCCTATGGCCCCAACAGACTCTGGAATCGCCCTCTGTACAAAGGTAAACATTGTCATTAAAGCGCTGGACTCCAAACCAGGGACTCTAAGCATGAAAGATGTACAATGAGAAACTTAAAAGGCCTTTATTATTATGATCAAATCCTTAAACAAGCCAACATGTTTCCACCATAGAGGTCTTCATCAGGGCTTGCCCCCTTCTTGTATGTATAACATTTCCCCTCTGAGCCCCCACATTGACCAACCAGTGGTCCCACTTTTGTCTATGGTATTCTGATTGGATACATTTCCCCCTAAACACTCACGGGTTTATCAGATCTCATCTGTTCCAACAGGGGTTTTTACACTCTGCTGATTTTCTAACATTTCTACTATTTTCTGATTTTATATGAATGGGAAGTTGGATTTTACAACACAATCCTGGAAGTTTCAAGAACCGCCCACACAAGAGCTGGAAAGTGTTCAAACTGGGTACAAAAAAATAGCTCACTTTAACAACATTTGGAAAACCTAGAAGGTTTCTGCCAAAGGAACGCTTTCCTCTGCAGCCCTGCATGTTTTATGGTTCATGTTGCCACGGTGTGATGCAAAGAGTCTCTCTGGAGGCCGCTACAGTGAAAGAGCATGTGTGTATGTTAGTGAGTGTTAGTTTCAGTTTCAGGGCGAGTGACCGTGTAAGTGTCAGTGACAGAGACAATGTGCAGATGATTTGGACTTTGTGTTGTGCTAAAATAAATGTTCCATGTCTAAAAGATTGTCCCAGTTATTTCGATTTGTGGAACATTTCCTGTCCAACGGAGGATTTTCTCCAATAACCGTGAATAACACAGTTCATCTGTTTTTAAATGTCTTTATCACTTCCATAAGACAAGTCAGAAGACGAGTATGTGTTGTGGTTAGGGTTGGGTTTCTTGAATGTCAAACAGGGTGAAGAAAAGGAACGAACAAAAGGTTTTACCATATGAATAACATTCATTTTCCAAATTGAAGTTTCCCAAACATTTCACTGTCAATAACCCCGGGGACAGTTCTTTCCGTAACAGCAACAGATCTTTTCAATATGCAGTTGAGACACTAGAGAAAATTGTCTTTGGCTTTGTAGGAATTGTTTGGAATTTTGGGAAATAGGATTAATCTGAAGTTATGAAGAGTAGTCCCCCTCTATTGTATCTGAGGTATATAGAAAGCTACAAGACAGTTAGCTTATCTTAGCATATAGAGATATAAAGCTGCTCTCTGCTTCTCCCAGCAGAGATATAGTCCATTGGGTTGGGTTTGTGGGCTTTAGAATTACTGAGGTGTACCCAAAAGATGCCAGCTGAATGACCTCGAGGGTTCAGTCTTCTGAAACCCCCTACTGAAGGGTCCGCACTCCATACTGAACTGTGTTTTTTTGGAAAGGGCCCCTGCAGGTTGAATTGTTTCAACCCTTGGACAGTGTGAGACAAGATGTTTCCAGTCTTATGCTAAGCCGTGTAAACTGGGGACTGGTGGTATTGTCGTACTGAATGGACGGACAGCAGTGAGGTGTCAGTCTATGTTCTGCACGACATCAAATAAGCATAAATCCAAAAATGTTTGCCTTATAGGTGAGTTAATTGTGGCTAGCATTTAAGGTTGTTGATATCAAGTGTTTTAAAACCATGACAAGTCCGTTTTGTTAATGATTGATAGTATTAGAAGGTAAAGACAATCAAAATCATCCATATTCTAAATTGCACCAATATGTTGGCAATGTTGGGTACTGATACTTTCCAAATCGTTTTTGTGCAATTTAGACAGGGAGCATGGGTTTCCACATATTTTTGGGAAAGTAAAAGTAAGAGATTACTCAATACTGGGTGCCAAGGACTCTTTGATTTTTACTGTAATCAAAACGAATGTTAGAAATCTTGTATTGTGACAATCCTTTTTGCTATTGCTGCAAAATGCAGGCTTGGTTTGTGCTGTATCTGGCGCTAAATCAAAGGCTGGTGTCCTCATTTGGACAGATTGATGGACTTAAACCAGTTCCTCTTTCTGGTGATTTAACCTCTGGAGGTCATCGACCTGTTGTTTTAACTGTTGCAGCAAACAGCTGGGATGCAGATTCCCAGCAGAGGAGCCCATGGAGTTCCTAGTTAAAGGACGTTTCCCCCTGGCGAGGCTGGTGGTGGAAGTGGGCTGATTCCCCCGGAATCCCAGACACATTCCAGAGGAAATGAACGCTGGTGTCGCCTGTGGGGGCGTGAAGAGCCTCCCTGCCACAGTGTCTGTCTCCTCTGGGCTGTCTTTGATCCGCCTGTTTACTGAAGACCCCCCTAGGTCACTTCCTGTCCCCTAGGGCCCTCACCAGTGTCTCCCCGTGCACCTCCAACCGCAGACTGTGCCGTTGACCACCCACTCCATCCCTGCTGAATCAAAGTTTCTTCCTCCCTCAGTTGGTCTTTTGCAATCCCTTCCTTTTTTTGTCTTTGACCCTAAATTAAATTGCACTCCAAATCCAAATGTCATTTTTTATCTCCACCTGTCTCTCCACCTCAGTCACACTCTAATTCTGTCCTATCCTGAGAGATTACACTAATGGAGTCCAGCATTATTACATGCCTACAAGATATGTAGACACATCTCGTTTAGTGTCTGTCCGTAATTTTTATTGGTTTCCTCTCTGATCCCTTTTATATATGATGTCTGTGCTTTCAGGCAATTCTGGTCTGGTAATAAAGACAGGATCCTGTGAGGAGACAGTGATGCTAACCTTTGTCCTACCTGTTCTGTTTTTCCTTCAGTTGTACAAAAAGTCGACAGTGTGTCCGAAGGTATTGCAAACTATGGAGGAAAGATAATTGCTGTTGAGACTGACTTGAAAAAGCTGGGTAAGTTCCACTTATCTGGGTTTAAATGAAAGCAAATCTACAGCGAGAGGCTGAAACATTTTGGCAATGCATTGAACAAATTTTCCCTTTCAGATGATCAAGCCGGGGAGAAGTCAGAGAATACCACCACCGAGATCCAGGCTTTCAAGAACAACATCTGGAGTCTCCAGAGGCAGCTGTCTGCGGTGGAGGAACGCATCCACAGCGATCAAGTTAAGCTGAGTCAGCTGCAGAACATTGACTCAGACATCCAGAACGGCCAGGGCTCCATTCAGGGACTGCTGGAAAACAACACAGCCACCTTGCACTCCGTAAATGGCACCCTGCAGTCTTACGGCAACATCATTGAGGGTCTGCAGGATGACACAGCCAGGATGCAGAGAGAACTCCAGCAGCAGGTGAAACTTCAGGACCAGACCCTTCTAAGCATCAGCAGTCTAAACTTCACGCAGGCCCAGCAGAGAGTCCTCATCGCTGTTCTGCAGCGCTCAGTGGACGGCACCAGTCAGGCTATCCAGAAAATGCGCAATGACTTTCAGAGCATCGAGCAGACGGCCAGACAAGCTCGAGCTGATGCTGACTGGCTGCGCAGTAAAGTGGAAAACCTGCAGGTTATGGCCAGCAATGTCTCAGCACTCGCAAAGGCCAATAACGACAGCCTGGATGAGGTTGGTTCACAGCTCACTGTTATGGCCAACCAGCTGCAGAACACCAGCAGCCTGGCTGAAGCTCAAGACCAGACCTTGAGGGAGATTTTAGACCAGCAGAGGGACTTCAGGAACATCACGTCCACCAAGTTTGACCGGCTGGAGGTGCGGCTGGACGAGACTGAGCAGAGTATGGATCAAGTGACTGGCAACATCAGTTTCACCACGCAGCTCCTGGGTGCCATCAACCTCAACCTGAACGGGCTACGCACTTGTTCCGAGACCGTGGGCCGTCACTCAGACATCCTGCTGAACCTCAACAACACCATGACAGATGCCAGGACAGACGCAGCCGGTCTGAGGACCCAGCAGGAAGAGCTGGCAGCACGTTTGGACAAGGAGGTCACCAACCTCTCTATTGTCATGGAGGAGATGAAGCTGGTGGACAGCAAACACTCACAACTTATAACCAACTTCACCATCTTACAGGGTGAGAGATTTGTGGGAAATACACCTCTCGAATACTTAAAAAGTTATTAATTAGAGGTTTGTTACAACAACCCAATGTCTGTACAGTCAATATAAAGCCACAGCCATCAGCAGGTTTTCTCAATCTTCTCGTCCAAATCTCAACTACAGAGTGAAATCTCTTCTCCAAAAATGCTGCAAAATGTGTTTAAAAACTACCAATAATCTTTTTTCACTCGCTCACAGTAAGTTTTTCTTTTCTCAGGTCCCCCTGGACCCAGAGGTCCAAGAGGGGACAAAGGTCCTCAGGGGTCATCTGGTCAGCCTGGGCAAAAAGGAGAAAAAGGAGAAAAGGGTTCTCCTGGGATACGAGGACCCCGAGGAGAGCAGGGTGTCCCGGGACCACCAGGTCTACCAGGGCTGAAAGGCCTTCCGGGCGTACCTGGAAACCCTGGTTCAAAGGGCTCACGGGGGTCAGGAGGGAGGGCCGGACCTCCAGGAACTAAAGGAGAGCCAGGTACCGCCGGTCTGCCTGGAAGAGACGGACAATCAGGTCCTCAGGGGTTACAGGGCCCACCAGGTATCAGAGGCTCTATGGGACCTGCTGGGGAGCAGGGACCAAGGGGACTGCCAGGACCAGTGGGGCCTCCTGGGCCAGCAGGGCCAGCAGGACCACCAGGACAACCAGGAATCCCAATTCAGGTTCCTTTAGTACCATTGGGACCTGTGTCTCTGCAGGACGAGGCAGTAGCTCCGACGTTATGGGCCCCAGGTACAACTTCACTCATGAAGTCTAAGTCTTAGTTTCTGTCACATATCTTAAACCTTCATGAAATATCCTGAGGTACTAACAGGAGGGTAGATTTAGATTTCAAAACATTTGTGACATACGCTGTTGTTGTTTTTGCAAAGGTTGTTAATTCTCTTCATGTTTCACAGGCTGCCCCACTGATTGGGTAAACTACAGAGACAAATGCTACTTTTTCTCCAAAGACCTGCACAGTTTTGACGATGCAAAGGCAACTTGTGAATCAACAGCTGCATCGTTGTTGATCATAAACGATATAGAGGAACAGGTAACTAGAAAATAATGACTTCATTGCACTTGAACAAGGACATACATGAAAACCATTATGAGGTGGAAGGAAAGGTTGTGACTGCTCTGTAATTTGTCCTCGTGTGACCTCAGAAATGGCTGAAGAAGCAGACGTTTGGAAAAGGTTATTTCTGGATGGGTTTGACCGACAGGGACGAGGAGAACGCTTGGCGCTGGCTGGACGGGACTGAACCTGTTTTCACGTCAGTATCAAATCAGAAAAAGCTTTTATCATTATGTAGGTGCTGTTTCTAGGATTGGTATTTAGTTTCAGAGACGAGCGAGATACTGCTTTCCTTTAAGCTTTCAGTTACTGACAATGAGACCAAATCATCACGCAGGGACAAAAAAATATTTTTTCATTACTTTGACCTGCATGAAAAACTCTGGTCCTTCTCCACAATCTAATAAAACAAGTACCTTCACATTCCACAATCCTTCATTTGTTTTAGGAGGATTACACCTTTCCATTTGTCTGTAAGGGTACACAAGAAAACCACAATTAGACAAACATTAAAGCTTACAAAAATAAAAATAATAAACATTAAGGAGGTAATTATTACATTTCTAAACACTGGGAGAAACCTAGTTAATCCCAGAGATGCATGATTACTGTATACATGAATGTGAAAAATGCATAGAATTCCTGTTGCAGTTTTTTCATTCACACTGCTGTGGATTTTTTCTAGGCTCTAAAAAGTTTAGTAAATCTGATGTGTGAACGCCCCCTGTTGTTTGCTTGCAGAAAGTGGAAACCCGGTCAGCCTGACAACTGGGGCCACGGTCATGAGATGGGAGAAGACTGTGCAGGGCTCATCCATGAAGGGTTATGGAACGATTTCTTCTGTGAAGATCTCATAAGCTACATCTGTGAGAAGGACATGGAGACCTGTACGTCTGATTTTTTTGTCTATCTGTTTTTCATCCCTGCCCAACAAGCATCATCACACTTTTCCTCTGATAATAAATTGTCATTATGTTTGTTTTTTTTCTGCAGCAAGATCGCCTGGATCGTAGCGACGTCTCGAAAGGGAGCTTGCAGTGAGCAGCTAGACTTCCCCCATGTGGCACTGGTCCACTGACACAGCACATGGAGAGTCCATACGGAGAGAGAGAAAGGGACAATCCTGAAACGAGCCCAGGGCTGCAGCAGACATCTCTCCAATGCTAAAGAGATGCCTTTCTCCTCCAAAGTGAACCAAGTTTGACTTTACCAGCAAGTGCAATACAACAGGGCAAGCAGAGAAGGACGTCTTAAAGTACCAAATCATCGATTTATATAAATCTGAATATCTTTATGGTTATTTGAAGAACATTTATATTTCTGTATTCCATGTTCAACTGAATATCTGAATGTATATTTCATTATGCAAGTTATTCATTCTATGAAGCCAAGTGGACTTGCCTTAGTGCTTCAATAAAAATGTGTCTTAAAACGGAGAGGTGTAAATCGATGCGCTAAACGCATACTGTCACTGATGTGCTATCTTTGATGAGGAACCCGTTATGTAACCTCATGAATGTCTATATGGCATTTCCATGTATACCTTTAGAAACATATTATTTACACTTACATGCAGAAGACTGTCACAACCATCTTGACTTCTAGTTCAAGACTGCACAATGACAGTTCAATACTCCCTGTATGATGCAGTATTAAGGGATTATAAGATTAATTTCTCACTCTTATAGATGCTGGTATGTTTTATATAAATCTTTGGATCCTACCTACAAATATTAAATGTGCCAGTTTCGGCTCTCAGGTACTGTTTCCTGTGAAGAACAAACACTTTAGTTTAAAAAAACAGTGAAGAGGTGAAGGAAACACAAATAAATCTGTAAAACCTGCACGGCGTTTGTATTTGTTGGATTGTTTTTGCATTGTAAGCAGAGCCAGATACACAGATGTAGTATCAATGTAACTCTGCCCCCTAGCGTCTAAAATTGGTACTGCAGTCCAAATTCCAAACATTGAAGAGAGCTCTCTCCCTCCGCCCGCCTCCTCTCTAACATTTGCCTTCATATCAATGCTGTGTAGTTCAACGGAATCACGCTATCAACAGAAGACCGGAGAACAACATACTGACAAACAGAAAACATTATGAAGCCGTTTAATAACCTGAACGGAGGTCATAGTGGTCGCATGCAGACACCGTGCAGCAGTCACAGTATATAAACATCACTCCGCCTCTCATTGGCCAGAGCTGAATTCTCCTGATTATATCCTGCTGCCCTCTGACATCAGCTCACTCTGACTTGCTGGGAGAAATATGGAAGGGGAGTTTTTCCGGTGTTTTCTGCAAGTGTGAAAGCCCTAATATTGGACCTTTAATTCTCTTTATTGTTATCACAGAAATCTCCAAGGATTGTACAATTTAGTTTATTGATTTTTCACAAACAGGTATTTTCACATTTCAATTGTTTTGTTCTTGATTTAACAATAACTTGAGTTCTCTCTCCTCTAACACAGATTATAAGAAATGTAGATTTTCTTTGCTAACCATGGGATATGCAGTCCGTTAACCTTAACCTTTCCTCTCAATCATTTCACATCCTGTTTTCCGACTTTAGGAAAGTCAGTCACTGCTTCAGCTGCACAGAAGATTGAAAAGATCTCACAATAGCACCTTTAGTGGGGGGGGACTAACAACTTTTTTTTGTTTTTAAATCAACATGGACATGACAGTCTTTATGTTAAAAAACAGACAAAACAGGCTGAAGGATGAGCGCTTAAAAAAAGAAAATCTGAATTTTCTACAGAGAAAAACCTGCTAGTTTTGAACTCAATTTAGTGTAAGATGCACTCTTGTAAATTAATTTGACACAGTAAACATCAAAGCAACATAGAAGAATGCAGATGAGCCGAGCAGACAACAGAGTTAAGTTTGAGCTGTGCTTGCTCGACAGTATGTGAATAAATTATCTTTAAGTAATTGATTTAGCCGCTCATTTCACATTGCATCATTTACACAGAAGGTAAAACAAACATACACAAAAGAAGCAGCATAATGTCTAAATGTAGATTTATTGTTGAGCTATGATACTAGACTATGAATATTTGATCTTATGAAACCATGTTTTTTTTTTTTTTTTTACAATTGCACTGTGTAAAATCACTGTGGTGGAATACTCTTCACATATTATAATAATAATGCCAATTGTGTTAATTTGGGGGGGGTAAAGTGGGGACACTTACAGAGACACAACTTACAATCTTCCTTCCCATGTTACATTTCCCAGGAAGCCTCTCATTTGCCTTATTCTCCCTCAGACAGGTGTGAGCAGCAACAAGGTGCGTTAAGCTTGTTGGGTGAAAAAAAATAAAGACACAGGGTCTCTGAACTGAGACACAATGTCGAGCTTCTGTTTCAAGCTCCACAGCAACAATGGGACTGTAAACATGTCTCCAATATTACCGCCCAGATAGGAATCAATCCTACATGTATGTATTTTTTTTTTCTCACAGTACTGATGAACGCCTTTCTTCCATGTTATCACAAGTGATACAGCTCTTGTCAGACAGGTTTTCATCTGCACGGCGTTTTCCGGTCCAGTGCAGTAAAGAATGTAAAAGCTGATGGTGCTAAGGACCAAGGAGGAGATGATGTGGAGGGGGAGGGGGAGGGGGGGGGGGGGGAGTTGAGGGGTGATTCTGAGGCAGGCTGGCTCAAAGGAAGGCATGATGTGGCGGCTTTTTCTAGTCATCCTTCTCCACGATGACCTCCCCATGAAGCACCCTTCTCCTCTGCCGCAGCATGTGGAAGTAGAGCTGAGGAAACACTGAGGAAGAAAGTAAAAAAACAACAACACTTCAACCAAATCATTATTTTACAAAAGACTCGTACAAACTTCATGACTTAAAGATCACATGAAAATCTCGTACAGACAATCCAAATTTGAAAACCACCCTGCTTGAGACATTTTAAGGCCTTAGAGAAAAATAAAAATGTCATGTCCTAACGCTCTTACCTATGCTGAGTCAATAAAAATCATTCTAATAAAAACATTCAATTAAAGAAATATATAAACCCACACTAAAAATTAAATGTGTAGGCAGATTTTTCCAAGCAGCATCCTCCTGAGCTGAAATTTCACTGCGGTTCCTTAGATGACCACTAGAGGTAGGCTCCAACTTTCTTTCATACTCTTAAGCATTGTATCCTGATAAAGTAAGAGCAGTGTAAAAAAAAAAAAGGCTCCTTACGTGGGATGTAGGACAACATGACAATGATGAGGCAGTAGTAGTAGTCGAAGGAGACATTATATATGTTGGGGAGCCTCGTGGAGTACATTCCAGATCTGCGTACGAACGGCAGAGCAGCATAAATGGTCAGCAGTTCTCCAACGACTCCCACAGGGTACAAGACGATGAAGAGGTTGTACCTGGGAAGAACAAAGAGGGAGGAGATTTAACACTCGCAGAGATATACACATACCACACCCCTTCAGCAGAGAACACTCCTGGAGATGGTAAAGCACTTGCATGCACACTAAGGCTGTCAAATGATTAACATTTTCAATTGCAATCAGTTACTATATTCTAATACTTAATCATGATTAATTACATTCCATTCTTTCTATATTTGGAAATAAAAGTTGTTTTTATTTTTAACTTTTGTACTGTCTTAAGCTGAGAGTACTTTACTTGCCGTTTGAATTCAACAATGCTTTTATTTTGAAATACAGTATGGACCTTCTGCTAGATGGAAGGTTAGGACACTTACTTAACTACAGAAACAGGAAGTGGTTGGGGATCACACAGGATGAGTTTGACAAACAATGCATGCTTTATTTTGGAAATAATGATTTGATTTGGGCGTTGTCGTAGCGAGGAATTCTGCAGAGTGAGAGAAATTCTGACTATCGCTGAGCTTAGTCGTTGATTCCTGCAGTGACAGATTACTCAGCACTTAAGTGCAATCCAAGGCAGCTCTGTGTCATCCTCTCTGCTTCCTTCTCCAACTTCCCCGTCACTTCACCTACGCGTGAGACGGCCTGCCTCCCTTTGTGACACCACACAGTGTCTCACGTTTGATACATGACATGACTCAGGGCTACAGAGGTCCTGCATTTAGTCGAGACCACAGCAGAGGCTCGGGGGGAGCTTCCAAGCGGATGTGAGGGAAAACATTCCATGACCAAAACAGATGGTCTTAAAAAACGGGAGCAGCTGAACATGAGCCCCTCTCCTGGGGGCCTGGCGTCTCCTCCATGCTTGAAGGAAGATGTGAAGGGTGGGGGGCAGGGAGGAGAGACGCGTTCGGTACATGAGGATCAACACCCAAACAAAAGAGTCATTGGCACAAGGCTAAACGTGACACCGAGGTAGTAGCAAAATTAAAATTTGGCTGGTGGGCCTCCGCCTGCATGAACCCTGAGATAGAGCGTCTCCTCTTGTAAATGGGCTGATGCAACATGTAAACCTGGGTACTCTGAGGCGAGACAGCCACTCTCAGGGCTGTGAGATGCCAAGCCTATGTGTAGGACAGCTACCAATGTGTACAGCTGACGTTCCTCTAAACGACTCCTATTTCAGCACAGACACCCAGAGGCAGACCGCCACGTCATAAAGTAGTCTTCATACAGTAGAAGGCGGGCGTTATGTCACTTTGCACTAGATACATTTGTTGAGCATCATCACATTTCGGTGATTCAAACTGAGAGTATTTTAAATGTTGTATTCAGGCTGATATTTTTGAATTTGAGCGATGCTTTTAAAGATTTTAACATACACAATAGAGTAATGCAATGTTTCTGGAAGATTAAAATACAGCTAAAACATGTTGAAACGCTCTAAATGTTTGACTTTTGTTCTGCATCATCAGTATAGTCAGAGCACAGTATGAGCAGTTAGTTAGCCCACCACAGACAGAGAATGGCTAATGAGGTGCTAATCAATAAACACACACATGCTCCTCCTCTCTGTGTGAGCCAGGCGATAATAAATACACACACACACACACACACACACACACACACACACACACACACACACACACACACACACACACACACACACACACACACACACACACACACACACACACACACACACACACACACACACACACACACACACACACACACACACACACACACACACACACACACACACACACGGCTGCACTACTTCCTCACGTAAAGCCGCTCTAGGTCTGTGACGGGAAAGCATGCCAGAGGTGAAATCTCCAGGTCACACCAAACATGCACAGACACAATGTCTGACACGTTAATGACAAGTCAAGCTCATCCCTGACAAAGTGTGACGGCATCTCCACCTGGCCCATTTGATGAAGTACGGCAGGTGGTTGAGCAGGTTGAATGTGTAGTAGGAATATCTGGTAATCTCTGTCATCGTCCACACGACCAGGAATAGGATTACGCTCTCTTCGTTCTGGATCTTCATTTAGGTTGGAACATACAGCGATCACACAGAGAAAGTGTTTACACGTATCAAACGACAAGTGCTAACTCTAGCAGGTGTGTTTGTTCACAAAATTAACATGAAGAAGCACAGGGGTTCTTTCAGTTCCAAAGCAACAAATTGACACTGACATTTGCAGCATCGGAGTGTGTGTGTGTGTGTGTGTGTGTGTGTGTGTGTGTGCTGTGATAGTCACCGGTCTGATGCTGTTGGTGACGAACCAAACCATGAAAATCCTTGAACACACTTGAACCCCGGTTACAATCACAGAAGTCCTCACGATTCCTGAAGCACATCAGGAGGGGAGAAAAAGAACATCAGTTCAAGGCTGCAGAGGTGGGCATGTGTTTGCATTTTTAACATTAACCATTGGCTATAAACAAAAAACATTACATACCGATGGCACAATGTCCCACCTGTTAGAGAAAAAGATGAGAAGGGTCAAATTCTCACATCTATACTAAGACATACATAGACTATAAGCAGTCCTTTTCCTTAGTTTTGAACTCTAAAACTCTTGCATATTATGAAAAATAAACTTCTCCATGTTTTTCTAACACTAATATGTGTCTCTAGTCTGTCTATAAACCCCCCAATGATGAGAAAAGTCCATCCTCTCCATATTTTACCTGCTCCACTTTTCAGAAAATGTGTGCTCAAACAGGCCGTTTGGAGATTTTCCCTTCATGACATCACAAAGGGCAGTAGCCCCTCCCCCAGGTGGGTGACCCTCCCACAGCTAGGTGTTTGTTCTGCCCTGAGTCTGCCTTCTCACCGTAAACAATAGGACATGGAGCGAGAAAGCCCAAGCCGACAAAAGCCCTTCCAGAGAGGGGGCGTGGTCAGACACAGCTCATTTACATTTAAAGGTACAGACACAGAAACAGCCTGTTCTGAGCAGGGCTGAAATAGAGGGGTTTATAGTCATGATCAAATACAGGATCAGAGTGGATTTAGAACAAGAAACTTCACAGACATGTTTTGAGGAGCTCTAAGACTTATTTAAACTGGTTGAAGTGGAGGAGAATATTTGACCTTTAAGATAGTGTATAAAAAAAACTCTTACCTCAACTAATGCAACGGTCTGGAAAAACTTGAGTGTCCTTGCTATACTTCTGTACAGACCTTTGTGTGTGCCTTTCTGGATGTAGAAGCGCATCATCGCCATGGCCAAAACCATCCACCTGCAGAAAATAAAAACAGGTGACATAAAAATTAAGAAAAATAAATATAATGGTAAAATTACCTCTGAATTAACATTTCATGCAATGGGATTTGTTCTTATACAGTTATAGAATAACAAGATAATGATGGTAAAAAAAAAATAACAGGTCATTTATGGTGGAAGGTCCAAGAGTGTGTCTATAGTTTTTGTGTTTCTCTTTACTTATATTCAGCTCTGCACATGCATCAGTTAATTTTCTGACCTGCAAAATGCTTGTTCATTTAAAAAAAACTACTATACATCAACATTTGATTTCTTTTGTTTTCTTTCTATTGTCTTGACTTCTTTTAATAACTCAGCAGGCTGTGAGACCGAAGTGTCACTCTGGGATTAATAAAGTCTCTGAATCTGAATTTACAAACCAGTTGTACCAATTAAACATTGGTATATTTGATTGGTCCTTGGTATAAACATCATGATTGAAAAACTCAAATACATTAATCCCTAATAGACATCTTTGATAAATGATAAATGGATTATTTTCTAGTCTTCACACATACACCTCTGATGAAGCAGAGGGAGCAATTTGGGGTTAAGTGTCTTGCCAAAGGACACATCAGACATGTACTGTAACTACAGGAGCTGGGGATCGAACCCCGACCTTCCAGTTAAGAGACGACCGACTCTACCAACTAGTCTTAAAACCCTGTATCAGATACCCACATATGTGTAAATGATCGCCTCAGTTAGGAGACTTAAGAGCCAGATATTTGTGCAGAACACTAAACATCCAGGATGTAGCATAAACCACAATGGAGGTTATTTTTAAAGTGGACGTGATATTCAATATTTAATGATGGTGATAAAACATGATGAACAGGTGGACTCATACGACTGTCTGTGTGCGTGAATCTAACAATATGTGTCAGTAACCAGAATATTTCTGCAGTGGGAACATGATGAGGAGCCCACCTCACACCAAAACAGAACCCATTTCTCCATCACTGCTTGAAGAGCTTCTTAATCAAAGTGTGTTTACATTATATTATGACAACAATGAATATTTAACGGGAGTCATTCCTTCTCAACCACAAGTGCAGAAAGCTGTTAAATCTGTTATTTTACATCTAGCATTTAACTTTACTTAGCATCCAAAAAATGTAAGGTAAAGACTGCTAGGAGGATGATTTCTAATACAACCCCCCCCCCCCCCCCTCTCCAACAGAGAACCTGAAACTTGAAATTAACTTGGCATGTCACCGACTAACATCCTTTCTGATCCTGAATCAGCAACACACAGAAGTGAAACTGAACAGGAAGAGACTCATTTACAACAGACTCCAGCCATGAAAGATTATCTCACAGAGCCGCTGACAGGATCAATGGTATTAACAACTTAAAGGGTACGACACTGGATTGGATATCAGCCTGTGGCTAATAGGATCATAACATTCATCTGCTAATTGTTTTACCCATCCATTGTTTATCTTTAAAAAATACACCAATTGCCCAGTATGTTCTGTGATGGATTAAAGATGTCCTCTTTCAACAACAAATAGACTGAAGCACAAATATATTGAGTTCACATTCTCATAGACAAGCAGAAATTTCCCACATTTGAAAACATTCAACTTGATGAAAAATTGAAATTGCTTCAAATAATTGCCACTAGAGTACAAATTTAAAAATGAGAAACAACTGAAATACAGTTTACATACTCATGATGATGTAGCGTAGGCTGATTTGGAAGAATGGAGAGGAGGCGAGATACCTTTGCTAACTCAACTGAGCCTTGCATCATGAGTACTTTTACCTTTTGTACTCTAAGTATAGTCTGAAGCAGAGCTGGGACAGATCCGATCTTAAATCGGTATATCGGCTGCGATATTGGCGTGATTTATGGATATCGGACTGACGGCGCCAATCCTCGTCACCGATCAAGAAGGATGGTTGGGTGCTTTAAACATTCTCAGCTCGCACAGCCTCCCTTTGAAGATGCACTGATTGAACTGTAAGAAGTGTCCACAAATCGTCTCCATGACGACGCTCTGACGGGATGGAGCAGCTCCTTCTATATGATCCAAGGTACAACTCATTTGTACTTCATTTTAAAACTTTTAATTTGAAAAGCTGACAGTTTGTTGCTTCTTCCTGTTTGTATGTGAAGCCAGAACAAAGCTCAGATTAGGCTACATTTATTTAGACTAATTTGTATTTATTATTAATATTATTTTGATCTTTGAATAAGAAATGCAATGCTGGGTTTGCTACAGCTTTGTGTACACATAATACCAACAACAACAACAACAACACTTAATTATGATGATAAAGATATCAGAATCAGTATGGCAATCAGATCGGAACTGAAAAAAGTGGATCAGTGCATATCTAGTTTGAAGCTTATATATTTAAAGTAGCCTATTTGGAATACATGACTCTCACTCCTGTTAGAGTTCTTCTACACATAGTGTCTGCAACTTTTATAACCCTCACCCTTGCAGAAGTAAAAGGCTAAAGTAAACACAAACTATTGAGTTCCATCTTTATTTTTTTGCCAATTGAGCCAATAAACAAAGTCGTCTGATAATGACGCGCTCGTTTGGCACTTCACAAACGTTATGTTGTTGTTGTTCAAAAATCTGCCCATTGAGCATTTCAGTGTCCTGAGCTCCAGTGTCAGCGCACTCCGGCTATACTTATCACTGCAACTGTCGGTGGCACTGTGGGCCTTGACGCTGACACCGTGCAGTCAGCCCTATTTGGACACGGCTGCAGCGCCAGCCTGTCACTTTAAACAAACGCCATTCATTCATTTTCAATCGCTCACATGAAGCCCGCTTGCATTTCTAGGTTTGTTTCTACTAATTCATTAAACACAAGTGTGTTTCCACCACCAGTGTCCGGGGAAGCAGTGAATTGAGCGAGCTGAACAGGCACTTTCGACTTGACACACAGTCCTATAAACAGCAACACACGCTTACAGTTTTTTAGGGAGCGGCAAACTTCTAGGCTTTCGTATTAATAGGTATTACGCACGTACCCTGCGGTCATGGCGATGTTGTAGAAAGTGAGCCATGCGGTGGCGAGGGCGCTCTTGGTTCTCTTCTTGTTGTTGGTTTCCTTCTCCTCAACCGTGCCGTCCTCCTCGCTGGACGCCATGGTACCGGGGGCAGGGTGGGGAAGTCAGGAAAGGAGTTGACAGCTGGGGCTGTTAGGGAGGGGAAGCAGCAGGGTCATCCATCCATCTAACCGCCCCCGGTTCCCCCTCTCTCGCGGGACTAGTGGCTGCGACAAGTGCGTGGCCTGCCGGTGGGTCAGGGAGTGATCTGAGCCAGTCTGTTATGAAGCAGCTTGTGATTCCCACTTGTTCTCCCACCACACCAGCAACAGTGGAGTGAAACTAAACACATACTGAAGAACTGCACACCATCTAAGCATTTTACACAGTTGCGTGACACTTTCTACTTCTTCTGCATTGATTTATAAGGAGCCAATGACGTCACAAAAAGTAACAACATTGATCTTGCAAGCACAAATTAGGTTATTACCGCACAAGATTATTTTTTTCAACGTTTTGGGACTTCAGGAACTCCGTAGATTTAACAGTTTGTCTTCTTTTTTCCCCAAATGATTATTTATTAGGATTGTTACAAGAGATGACCAGATATAGTTCCTTCAAGCTTAGATTTGAGTGTTTGCCATAGGCTTTACATTTTAAAGCCTTTAGGCAGTGTGCCATACATTGTGTTTTTACTTTAGTATAGCAGCCAGGATACTGAACCCAGTTCTACAGCACATCAAGGACTAACAGAACCCCCCTACCTCTTTGCATTAACCCTTTTGTACACAAAGCTTTCATATAAGCAGTGAAGATTCAAAAATAATAATAAAAAAAATGTTGCCCTAAACCCTTTGCTTTGTTTCCACTTTGAATGGTTTTGCTTTTATTTATTAAAGTGGCCTGCTGTCCATACCACACACCAGGATCCGCGCCTGTGGAGACAACAAGGCCTTTAGTGTCACAGTCCGCACCCTCTGGAACAGCCTCCCATCAGACATCCGCAAGGCCCAATCTTTGGACTCATTCCGATTTTACAGTGGTGCAGTGGTTATCACTGTGGCCTCACGGTTCATGGTTCAATTCCCTGTCGGACAGGAGCCTCTCTGTGTGGAGTTTGCATGTTCTCCCCGTGCATACATGGGTTCTCTCCGGGTACTCCGACTTCCTCCCACTGTCCTAAAACATGCTCGTTAGGTTAACTGGTGACTCTAAATTTCCTGTAGGTGTGACTGGTTGTCTGTCTCTGTGATTGATTTGCAACCAGTCCAGTGTGTACCCTGCGTCTTGCCTCTCCCCAATGACTGCTGGGATCAGCTCCAGTGACCCCGATCGGAAAAAGCAGTATAGATAATGGATGCGAGTGGTTCTGTAACTGGCTTACAAGCTAATATGCTATTTTTGTGCAGTATCTAATGAAGTATCTTTGTAAAGTATTTTTCAAATGGTAAAAGGTAAAAGGACTTGAGCCTGTATAGTTCTTTTCTAGTCTTCTGACGAGGGGAAATTCAAGCAAACCCAAACATGTTCAGGACGAAAGAAATCGAATTAGATGACAGGTAAAGGGTCAGTGAGTCAGGTGGAGCAGACACTCCTACTCAACGAAACGACCCCCCCTGCCCTTCAGTCGCTCTGATTCTGCGGGATGGAGAGGGAACGAGTCTTTGTCCCGGGACATGGAGTAGCACTCTACTGTGATCGAGTGTGGTAAGCTACTAAAGCTTAAATCCATTTTAAAGCTAATATTCAGTTATAAACAGTAACTTAAGAGTGGATTTGTCAATCTGAAGTCGAGTAGTGACGGGAAGACTCAAACAGTTTCTGAATAGCTGTTTTTATTGTATTTTTTATGTTTAACTGAATTTTAAAATCTGCCTTTTCTGGACGGATCAGAAGTTTATTTATGATAAATCTTAAGACGGCTATTTCTTTGACAGCATGGCCTGTTTTCATTTGTGTTTCTGATGCGTCTGAAAGATGCTCTAGTCCAAAAATGCAATGTCAATAAATAAATTAAATGCAGCGCTTTCAGTGGACTTGATATGTCACCCAAGTAACCTAAAGTAGGACGGTTATGATGTAGGCAGCCAGGTTTAGGGTGGCTACATTATAACATGGTTTACCATCCACTTTGTGTGTAAGTCTTCTAAAAGTCACAAGACAGGACTCAACTCTGTCCTTATACAATACAGTCCTATGTCTTATATCCTAAAAGTCAATATCACCAAGAGTCTAGACAGAAATATACTGTCCTTAATGTCTGGAGTGTAGATGTCGCTCTCGTTTAGGAAGACAAAAGAAAGAGTCGTAGTCATTGAAGGTTCCTGGAAAAAAAGGGAAATGACACATTCAAATCTGTACTGTTCCGTAAAGAGAGAACTGATGGGATTTTGGCAATCAGTTGGTTTATATCTTGGAAATTACAATAGCAGACACTTTTATCCAAAGGGACTAACATCAGAGTATGACACAAGCAAGGATCTAGAGAGGAGGAAACAACGTCGGGAAGTACATCTTAAGTCTGATCAGACACCTAGTAGCATAGACTGTAATCTGCAGTCCTGTTAATGCCATGATTATTCCGAGTCATTGGATATATTGAAAGGTTCATATCTGGATTAGTTTGTACCTATACCTAATGTTGCTTATAACCAACATAAAATCAAAAATGGGGAGGTAAGTCCTTGATAGCAGAAGATTAAATTGACAAATCTGTTCCATTCTGATTCAGGTGAGAGTTGTTGCACAACTGGGTCAGAGTATGATCCTAGTATTCCTGTGTTACATGACCATGCAGTTTAAGATATTTTATTGGTATCACATTTTGCCACTAGATGGCAGTATAAATGTGACATGACAATGCTTTCTGTGGCATCATGTGAACAGCTACAGGAGCTTGGATGTTGCTTTTCCTTTGGGTGTAATCAAGTCCGCGTTTGTTTGCTGATTTTGAAAAAAGCTCAAGTACAGGGTATAACTAATGCAGAGCTACACATACTTTAGATGCATTGATTCAAGTATGGTTTGAGGCTAAATCAGCCCAATGAGATGCCTGCAGTACATATTTCCTTCAAGATGCAGACTAAGACAGCCTGTGTTTGTATCCTGTGCAGAGAGTAACACATCACCGTCACACCAAGGTATACAATGCCTAGTGCAGTGTAAGCAGTTGGGTGACCAGAGAGCAGGGCTGTGGTGTGTGGAAAATGCTAGTGGAGGCAGACAATGCACTGGTCTGAGGCCTGACCAGCCCTCAGAGGGACAGGGGTCGCCTCACTGCGACAACAGCCCCTGTCTCCCTCCCTTCTTTTTCTTTTTTTCAGCTGCTCTCAGCATGGGAACGGGGAGGACGCTGAAGTTCGCCCTGTGCGAGGTGTTGCAGTTTGCAGGCCTGTGTGTACCACTCTTCGTCGTCATGCAGAGGTTTGCCGTCATCGTAGCCAAGGTCAAAACCTCGGTGCAGCCGCCTGGCGATGGAAGCACGGCCTATTGGTTAATCGTGGCCTCCTCCATTGCGTATGTCACCTCCACTGCTCTGCTGGTCTGGGTGCCCTTGAAGTACATGGTCTTCATGAAGAAAAAGTTCCTCATTGGGAGGAAGAAGTGGTGAGTTTCCTCTGCCTTTGTCCTGACGTCAGGGGCCTCCGGAGCCAGGACTGAAGGTCTGCCACTGTGTTGTCAGCATTGGAGGTCCCAGTGCTGCACTGACCTGACACCTGACCAGCTAGTTGAGTCTAAGCAGGCCTCTATCTGGTTTGAACTGCACTTGGCTGGTGAATGTCCTGAGTTAGCAAGTCCTGCAACTGCTGTTGTCTTCCTTCCTTACTTTTTGTCTTTCCCTTCCTTTGTCTTTGTATCAGGAGGCCTGTGGCCCTCGTTTATGTGATCCTGTCCACATTACCCTGCTTTGCCTTTCTCATCGCCAGCTCTGAGGTACAGCATGTTGTGGATTGTTTACTTCTTGTTTAATTTGTTGAAGTACACCAAATAATGTCTACTATGATTAACTTTGACGTCTATGGTGACATATTTGTACCAAAGCCCCTTACAATATGTTATATCATGTCGCATTGCACCGCGCAGCATCGGACACTCGATGTCCACATCGCATCTGTTAAATATTTACTTCTTTGCTTTGTGAATTCCAGGTCCCCATTGCAAACCGTACGACATCTAGTGCTTTTATATTGAAAATGGACAAACGGAAGTGTGGTGCTTTGTATCAATCAATAAATGACTCACGATGAGGGGAATAAAGTTTTTCTCTCCTGTTCAAACAAGTCAAAGCTCTTTTCAATCAAGGATGTGGATATCATTAATGCACCACTATCTCCACTAACAACAAGCTCTGTGAGAAAAGCTAATTTTAAAGAATAGTTTTAATGTTGGACACTGCCATTACCTTGTCGAGCTCCCTCCTTCCTTTCATCGTCCATGTCAACACAAGCGACAGGAATGAAAATAGACACAAGGCGTCAGGGGGTGCGTCAAGCTAGGTCGCTAGCTGTCAGAAAACTCAAATAGGACACAGTCTCACAGCGTGTCCTGATAGTTCACTGGGATTGTAGTATTCTAAATGCTTGAGTATTTAATCAAAGGAAATTTCAAAAGCAAATCCATAAACTAAATATTCAAAACAACAATAGAAGTTGGTAGCATCTCAGTTTGAGCCATCTGTGAGTGCAGTAAAGGTGATGATTTGTGAGGAACCTTTTGGTTCTCAGGGGAGCCTTTTGGATAAGGAGCTACTGATAAGCAGCTTGGAACCTCTTCCTGTCAAAGCTGCCCTTGTCGAATCATCTGTCCATGAGGCGCATTTTCACTTCCTCGCTGGCTGCAGCCCAGGACCCATTTGCTGTTTTATGTGGCCCTTTCTAGAGCCCAAGTCTTTGACCTTTAGGCCCTTGCTTATCTAGTGTCTTTTACATAAGAGCTGTAAATTCTGCTTAGATGACCAGCTTGTCTGCTTTGTTCTGTGTCCTGTTGGTTTGAAGTCCTGACTCAGGCAAATATCTTAGCTGCAAGTGATTCGGCCCGCAGCGTCAGTACATGAGAAGGTCATAAAACTTAAATCCCTGGTGAAGACATCAAATTCTGTACCGGTCAACTGACAGGTTCTTTACTGATTTGAAGTGGACAAATTATACTTTTGTTGAATTATGTTTTTTTCTGGTTCTTTTCCTAGGTTCAGATAAACAACAACATGAAAAATGACACATTCAAGGAGCTCCCTGTATCACTAGTCCTCTTCTCTCTCATCTGTATTGATGTTGTGGAGAGGATACGTTACTGTAGACTGACCGGCCAGGGTGAGCACATCATTCCTCTGCCAACTTCTATAGGGACAATAACCCTAGCTTTGAATTATTGAAGCTTGGAGGCAACGCATGCTGTAAATAGTTCTTCAAATGACGAAACCAAACTAATTTAGAAACCCAAACTTGAACTTCAGATCCTTTTGCTTTGTCTTAGCAAGTACAACATATTTGTTCCACTAAGGATATAAGCAGGAAATGTCCTGGACACTTCTGGAAACACGCTGCTGAATGAGCAAAACTTCAGTAATGTTTTCTTCTAAAGGGGAGGCGCTGCTTTGGTTTGAGGGAATCCTTGTTTATGTGGTGGAAAACTGTTTTTTTAACACTAGCTGTCCAATGACATTTTGGCTTAGCTACACTGGATCTGGTGATAGAAACTCACATCTTTAATATCTAAATCTAGTAAGTAACAACGCTCGTACAGGTCCTGAACATGTGTGCTAATGAAGCCGGTCCATATCCACACCTATCACAGGATGAAGTTGCAGTGAGAAAAGTATTTCACAGATTCAGTTTGGTAGGTATAGTCTGTGTAATATGTAGAAAAGTTCATGTCGTTTTCTATGATTTCCACTCCCAGATCTCATTGCCAGGCCTCTCTTAGACGGTCCAGAGTGGCTGCACAGTAGGGCGACCATTTTTTCAAATCTCCAAATCAGGACACTTTACTTATAATAATGATATGAATTATTGACTTGATGTTGTAGTTCTTGACTAAACCATATGAAAACAGGAACAAATTAGATTCTAAATTTGCCGTTGTTTGATCAGACTGCTGTTTTGAAAATCGTCTTTTCTCTTCTCAGCTAATGGCATGGAGAGAGACGCTGAAATCCCCTCCACTGTCCTCACACATGTAGAGCAGGTTACAGCAGTGACACCCATCAATCCAGGGCCAGGGCCAGCTGTGCCTGAGCAGGTTGTGCCAACTCCTTTATCCCAGGGAGCAAGCCAGCACAACGACCGGAACCAAAATGGAGGAGGCGCTCGTCCAGAGACCAACGGGACTGTCCCAGGGATACCTGGTAATCCTGGGAGACCTTTTAGCATCGCTGGATTGAGCTCACGATCAGCAAGCACCACTGCATGCCGTGTATCTCCATATACCTACACAGGTCCGCTGAGATTCCTATGTGCCAGTGACGCTCGAGCAGACGTTTTTGTGGACAGCTTTATGTTCTGGATGGACACAGTGGAGATGGTGAGGGTGGCAGGAGATCCCCTGGTCTACTACTCAGGCTGGGTGTTCCCAATCTATATCTTCAGCTACCTGTCTTGTCTGCGTGTGGTGGTCATGCCCCACAGCCCCCTGCTATCCTCACTAGGAGTGGCCGTGCAGGACTTACCCTTCTTCTTCGTGCGCGTTGGCCTCATTGCCTTCTTCGGCTTTGTCACACCGCTCCTTTACCTTATGAAGAACCTGTTGGTTTTCCTCGCTTTTGTCTATTTCAACTTCATGACCAAGCTGAGGGTCTTCAACACAGAGAGGATGTTCTTCTGAGACCAAAGCTTCCAGTAAAGACAGTGCAACAACAAAAACATGCATTAGGTACGATTCGGTGGAACCAAGAGAAACTCTAGTGAGGTTTATGAACAAGCTTGTTGTAAATTAAAGCTAAGCCAAACCCTTACATTTCGTTGGTGCATTATTGAATATCTGATTTGAAACTGGCTAGGGGTTGTTCTTAGTTCAAATGTAAATGCAACTGGACTAGACGGAAGTTCTTAAAGATGGTTCATCCAATCAAAGAAGCCTTTTGAGAATATCTTCAAAAACATCTACCATGCCAAAAAGCCTTTTTCGATTAACTTTAAACTAGGACGCAAATATTATTGGGGATTCCAATTATCCCTAATATGCTTCACCGATGAAGCAGTAGGAATAATTCAGGGTTAAGTGTCTTGCCCGAGGACACATCGGACATGCAGGAGCTGGGGATTGAACCTCCAACCTTCCAGTTGAGAGACAACCAACTCTAACAACTGAGCCAAAGCCACCCCATACATTTTTGCAACCAAACCAAGATATGAATTTTACTTTCATAGGCCAAAAGGGAGCTCTTAAGCAATGTTTTCCCATGAAGACCATTATGTGTCGAATGCTGTTGTATGTTGTCATTATTTGCCTTTATGTTTGAACAAACCTTTTTTTAACCCCTAATCTTGGCCAAATATGGCAGTTTGAGAAACGTACCATCACCTGAAATTTCATGGCAGATTATCGTCTGCCATCCAAAAGTGCAGTGAATGTTTAAAAGCATAATTTCATGTTGTTGATATTGGTTTTTTTTCATTTTGCTAAGTTATATTCTCAAAGTGTGATTTGTACATTTTAACATATAACCAAAAAACATTCAGTTACATGTTTTAAGTTTCACAAATGTAAATTACTCTGTATGGAGAATAAAGTGAAAGGAACTGAAAGTGCATGCTGAGTGTACGTTTTTTTTACCTCCTTTCAAATCCCTTTCTCTGGAATTCTTCCCTTTTTTTGATCTCTCTCAGGGGAAAAGGTTTCCTGACCATTTTCTGCACAAACAGTGTCATCACATTTCTTCCCACAGTCATACATGTTCCTGACAACAAGCACAATGACAGCTAGAAGACACAAAATCATCACACCAGCACATCTGATGCAATACAAAAGCCTCTCAAACATTAGGTACTCTTACTTTCAAAGATCATTTTCAGGGGACAAAAATGCTACAAAAATAAGAAAAATCCCAAGGTGGTAACTTTTCTTTTGCAGCACTGTTGATGTCAAAATGTGTATGTGATGTAATTGAATATTCATAATCAGATGATGATGGATGTGATGATAGATAACAGACCAAGTGGTACCCATTGGGTTAGACAAAGATCTCTTTGTCTGTTACTAAATTGATCAAAGGTTGATAGGATAGCGTTTCCACTACGAGGACTGCCATCTTTAGGCTTCATAAAATCTCTTCAGAAACCATTGGGTGATGCAACTAAAACTACTTCCATGTTTTATTCAGTCCCATCTGATGACCAAATACAAACAGTGTCCAAGCAGCTCCGAGAGTTTAAGCAGATGGTACAACGCGAGCGGCATAACAATGTAACATAACAATGAGTAGCCTGCTCTTTTGTAAAGCATCTCCAGATAACATCTGTTATGAATTGGTGCTTTATGATTGATTGATGAAATACAGCAGGAGCAGCGTTTCAGGCAGTCCATCAAAACCGTCGAAAGATCGTCTCTGCTTCTTCAGAAACTGAACCTCTTGCTCCTACAGTTTGGATGCCTCTGCTGAATAGTTGAACCAATCAGGGTCAATCAGGTCCCAGTAATAACTGGATTAGTCCCAGGATTTCTCTGCAAGTCTCTGCAACATCAGCCTCTATGGCACAGGGGTCAGAAAGGACCCATTCCTGGTTGAAGATATACCAACTTAGAGAAGCAGCCCAATCCAGTAGCAACAGCTTGATGGCTCTCATACCCAGTAATCAGATGCATCAAAGTCAGCAGGCAAAATACAGTATTTTAATTAGAATATATTGAACTTGTACTTATTCTTAATTCAGCATTGTCTTTGCAGTGTTGTTGGTTATCCTTGCAGTAGGAGGCCAAACTGGACAGATCTCCATGCACTTCCTCCAATAGGAAACAGGATTTCCTCCTGTCCTCTCTTTCTACTGACTTGTACCATCTCTGCACTCATAACCCTAAGCCTCTCAGACCTCCTGGGGGCTTCTATCCCAGGAAAACCCTTCACATCAGCAAAGTGCTGCACACTGCATTTAATCTGTATTTATTCTGGCGCAGTAAAAATGAACACATTCCTGATCACATGTGATTCTCCTGAATCGTCTTATGCCTGAAACTCATCCGAAGCCAGTCTTGCTTAATCTGAAGCCGCTTTTTCTGGGTTCATCACCCTGGCACAGAATCAGCTCAGACTAAAGTACTATTTATAATACAATAAAAAATTACTTTGATACAAGCAGTATATCAAACCCAACTTGGATAAACAAATAAAATAAATCCTCATTCAGTTTCTTTCATGCCTTTAGTAAAAGCAGCCTGAAAAACAGTGGCAGGTAGGTTTACAGATTCTATCGGTGACTCTTGTGTTAACGTGAGATTAAATTGCTCTCTTTATAGTTCCTGTGCTACTCTGCCAGGAATTCTATGGAAGCTCATGGAAATTGCTGTCATTCGACTAAACCTAAGTTACCCATGTGACAGGATATCCATCAATGTGACCAAAGGGGGGGGAAGAGCACCAATGTCACTACTGCTCTATGTAACACACCTCAGCACACACCAGACCCCTTCTGAAAAACTCTCCCACAGCCTCATCCACTGTTGAGTGCTAACTACACACTGAGGATAATGTTACCCTGTTCAAACTTTGCCTTTTTCCTCTGTCTCCTGCAAGTCCTCTGCATCACTGCCGACATAGGTATGTATCCCTCACTTCTTTTTCTGTTTTTATTAACTTATTGGAGTTACTGGATTGTTAATTCTCTAGAAATTGTCTGTTGAAACTCTCTCTTCTCCTCTGTTTTAGACAGTGGCTCCTTCCTGATCTTCAATGAGAATCACAACAAGTGCATACGGGTGGAGAGTGCCAGCTCAGTAACAGTGGCCATGTGTGATCCTCGAGCCAAAGAGCAGCAGTTTCGTTGGTCCTCTGAATCACGCATCCTCAGTTTGTCTCTCAAGCTCTGTCTGGGGGCTACAGAGATTAAAGACTGGGTGAAGGTGGCTCTCTATGAATGTGATGAGAGTAATATCCTTCAACATTGGCAGTGCAAGAATGAGACCCTCTTTGGCCTTAAAGGCCAGGACCTGCATCTGAACTGGGGAAACCGCAACGAGAGGAGCGTAATGATCTACAAAGGTTCGGGGCTCTGGAGCCGCTGGAGGATATTTGGCACTCAAGGTGACCTTTGCTCAAAGGGATTTCAAGGTAAGAGTTGTGCGGACCAAACCACTTTTACTGAAATGAGCTGAACTTAACCAGAAAGGTTGGATGTTTTTTTTCAGGGAGCCTTGCAATAAGAGTTTTCAATGCAAATCTTGTCATGCAACCACACAACTCAATTTCCCAGTGATAACATACTGAGTCATACTGGTTGTTTTCTCAAGATCTCTACATATTTACGTTGTCTCGAGATACAATTTCTCATGATCATGAGTTCATTTCTCAAGAGCTCAAAAAAATTACTGACATTAACTAGTAATCTCGGGAAAAACTGTTTTTTTTTTTTTTAAATCTTGAGATAACGACATAAATGGAGTAAAATAAAAAGTATGGATGCATGTCCTTTTAGGGCTTCTTTAACATTCACATCAGTTACCAACTGAGAAGGTGTTGGTCCACAACTGATCATTTAGTGATGCTAAGTTAAATCCTCCTATTCAAGTTCTTCCGAGCTATTTTTGTTAACCATCAGATAACGGTCTGTTGAAATGAAGTCATTAAAATATTACAGCATTTGGAGAATATCCTTGAACCACAAAGTGTGATAGTGTTTACACTGAGTCAGTGTGGTAGTACTCAAAATCAGTCTTGGTCTAAAGACCGGTCTTTAGACCACTTTTTGAAGGTCTTAGTCTCGTCTCCGATTTGAAAGCATTTTTAGTCGGTTTTGTCTTGGTCTCCACTGACCACCACTGACAAGCTACTTCCATCCACCACTGCAACCAACGTGTTACGGTCTAAATGAGTGACGCACCAGCTACGCCCAAGCTGATGATTTTTCACTGATATTTATGGTTTTGGTATTGTCTTGGTCTTGCCCTGCCTTGGTTTTGGCTTGGTCTCAATCCGTAAATGTCTTGGTCTCGGAGCTTTCTGGTCTCGGGTATGTCATGGTCTTGGTTTGTGTGGTCTTGACTACAACACTAAACTGAGGAATAAGTGCTTCAATGTAAAAGTAGTCCTGTCAGTAAATGAGCTCAATCAAACAAATACACAATCATTCAGGCTTCAGGAAATGCTACACTACGAACAGCTGGGCAGCAAATTAGTGAAATGATGAATCTGATGGTTTTAACTCTATCCATTTGTATATTGGTATTTAGCCAAATGTGAGTGGACTACCCTCACTACTTAATTTTGGGTACTTTCCACCTGGGCTAATATCTAAAGGTATACAATAGTTTACGCAACAGTGTGCTTTTAAATGTCATTATCTGTGTCTCCTCAGAGGTTTTCACAATAGCGGGCAATGGCTTTGGAGGCCCGTGCAAGTTTCCATTTAAGTTTTTGGAGAAGTGGTATGCTGAATGCACAAAGGACGGCCGCTCAGACGGACTGCTGTGGTGTGCGACAGAGACAGATTACGATAAAGAGAAGAAATGGGGCTTCTGTCCCACCAAAGGTAAGTGCGGGAAATGTGCAGACCATTTCATATCTACTTTATAACTATCAGCATCAACACACCATGCAGAATTATCTCTTCACTAACAGAGCAACACCACCACTTCCTCTCCTGAGCTGTAAACACAGCACTGTCCTAGTGTCCCTCCTCTTAAAGGTCTGTCTTTCCCCTGACCCTGCTCTAAAACTAGAGCTCTAAATCTAGAGCAGGAAAGGGACAAAAAGGAAGCTAAATGATCTTTACCCTAGTTCAGTAAGTTTCCCAACCCAGTCCTATATAGGGACACACTCTACTTAATAATATCACAAAACACCAATTACACCTTAAAGTTTGCTCAGACTCATGTTAAATTTGAACTACATCCACAGTCAAAGATGTGCAGCTGCATGACACAGGAAGCCTTTTATTTTTGCACAAGTGTTGTAAGATGTGACAGATGTTTCATGTCATGTGTCCTGTAAGCTGCTACTGGATGTCTTGCCCTTTTAGGATTAATAAAGTGTCTCGCTCTGAGGTGTAGTGGTGCCTGAAGAATCGGGTTTACTCTTCATTTTCACCCCAAATGTTTCCCGTCCAGTAGAGTATAAACGGCCTCTGTTATAAACAGTGACATGCAAGACTACTCTTGCATATTTAGTCAGTGTATACGTGCCAATTAGAGACGGAGTTGGAGGGGTCAACCCTTCACCATCCCAGGAGAAAAGTTGCAGCATACTACTGAATATTGTCAATCAATCGATGGTGTGAATCAGAGGGGATTTAGAAGTGGGTATACTCTGTAAACCTGTGTGTACCCTGAACTACACCACTGATCTCACTCTCTCTCTTTTATCCAGATACAGATTTTTATTTGATCCTAAAAAATGTTGTTCTTCACTTTTTGATCTGTAAACGAGATTAATTCAATGGGCTTCTTTTTAAAAATGTTTTGTACCTTGTTGCTCTATATGCAGCCTCATCAGGCTGGGACACTGACCCAGTCACCGGGGTTCAGTATCAGAGGAACCCAATGTCTGTGTTGACCTGGCATCAGGCCAGGAAGAGCTGCCAGCAGCAGGGAGCCGACCTCCTCAGCATTGTAGAACTACACGAACAGTCGTATATTTCAGGTACAATGTCAGCTGTGTGTCTCACTTACCCACAATAATATACATCATCGAGCTTTCATTGACTTTAACTGCATTGGTTGAAACAGGGTTGACAAGTTCTTTGGGAACTGCTCTGTGGATTGGATTGAACAGCTTGGATTATGAAAACGGATGGCAGTGGAGCAACGGAAACCCATTCAGATATTTAAACTGGGGCCCAGGTCAGTAAAGACAAGATATATACCACGACAGGAGCAAAGCATTAGTGTATATTTTGCTCATTCTTTAGGTGACTGGATGGATGATTAAAAACATAAAGACTTATTGAATGATCTGAATTTTACCGCCAATTACATACACAATCAGAGAAACTTTATTTTAATTGTATACATGTTCTCATGATTAAGCATTCTTAAATTAAAAATAAATAATAAGAAGAGCAATGTGTCAAATAGGTCATCCCTCATCCGAGCCGGGGCTTTCCTGTGCGACACTAAATGCTGGAAAAGCCTCAAAATGGGAGAGCATGGCGTGCACCAAGAAACTTGGTTACATTTGTAGTAAAGGAAACTCTACAAGTCTGCCTCCAGTCCTAGGTAAAACACACTTGTTTCTACAAATCATCTACTTCATTAGCAAGGGGATTATTCTGAGTTAAGAACATACTTTTTCTCCCGACTTTTGGTTTTATCCACAGCCAAGCACCAGCCAAGCTTCTGTCCCAGTCGCTGGGTTCCCTATGCGGGAAACTGTTACCACCTGGAGAGGAGTAAAAAGATGTGGAAAGACGCGTTGGCTGCATGTCACAAAGAGGGAGGAGATCTGGCCAGCATACACAATATAGAAGAGCAGAGCTTCATAATATCTCAATCAGGATACTGTAAGTGAGCAATATGTCATGACTAAGGTTAAACACTCTGATTTAACTGTTTCTCATTTTTAAGTAATAGTACAACATCTTGGAATGTGCTAAGTAACTACTGCCAAAATGTACATCTGTATGTACGTATTGTAACCAGCTGGGTGAGTCCATGAGGGGCTGAGCTTGTAGAACATTATGTATGGCTGAAGCTTATGGGATATCCAGTGTTTATAACTAAGCTTATTAGAAGTGGGTTGGGAATTTGATTACCTTTGGAAAGAGCCAGGCTAGCTGCTTCCCAATGTTTCCAGTCAATAAGGTAAAATAAGCTAAAGTGATGCTAACAATAGCTTCCTATTGTTGGACACAAATTAACAGTTTATCCTTTGCATTTAAAACTCTCAGTGCCCACAGACGAGCTCTGGATTGGCCTGAATGATCAGATGAACCAGCTGCTGTTTGAATGGTCCGATCGCTCACATGTCACCTTCACTCAGTGGCTGGCTGGTGAGCCGTCTCATGCCACCAACCACCACGAAGACTGTGTTCTCATGAAAGGAAAGGTAACACTAATAACTATCCAAATGCAAAAGCAATGTGTACAATGTGTTTGCTGCACACAATGTGCTGTTCTCAACTTCTCGTTTGTGGCTTATAAAGGCTGGCAGGTGGGCTGACCAAGTGTGTGAGAAGACTTATGGCTACATCTGTAAGATGAAGGCGTCAACTGAACCAGCTGGGGGTGTCCATGAGGAAGTAAACCCAGGATGCAAACGTGTAAGTGGTGTAACTTACTTCAAATACTGAGTGTATGTAAACAATAACGCCTTTATCAGAGTCTCATGTACAGTGTGTGTTTTTCTTTTTAAGGGTTCGATCAGGTTTGGCTCTTTTTGTTACAACATTGGATTGGAGGCAAAAGCTTTTGAAGAGGCAAAGCAGGCATGCTCAGAGACTGGCTCTTACCTAGTGGATGTACCTGACAGGTAGGATTTTATGTGCAGCTTTTTTTCCCCATTTCACCCAAATCAAATCAAAAGCCATGTTGCCGAGAACATTGTTTAAAAAACAATTTTGTGAAAGAATTTCTCATCTCTCTGCTGTTTACTTTCTCATGCAGATATGAGAATGCCTTCTTGGTTAGTTTGGTGGGTTTGAGACCAGAGAAGTACTTTTGGACAGGTCTTTCTAACACAGAGGACATACACACGTTCAAGTGGACCACCAGAAGAAAAGTGTCTTTCACTCATTTCAACGTTGGCATGCCAGGTACAGGTTCAGTGCTTTTAAGCCATTTTAAAACAGGCTGATGTTACAAGTTATATATCTTTCATGAGTGCAGCTGTTTGTAATGTAATAGTTTACATAGTCTTTATTTTGTTTACATAAACGACAAAGCTTTTTGCAGAGTAAGGTAGCATTTCGTTGGAGGCACCACCATGCCCTTGAAGCATTTACTATTATTGGCTGTTGAGTATTTGTAATTTATTGTTTTAGATGATCTTTTCTTCTCTTCATTGACCTTAACAAATTCCTTGCCAATCTTTAGCATGTTTGACCAGTTCATGGATATTCTTCTCACATCTTTTGGTCTATTTACAAACAGACAGACATAAAGGATGTGTTGCTATGACAACTGGATTTTTTGCTGGCTTATGGGATGTTGTCAGCTGCAACAACAAGGAGAAGTATATCTGCAAGAAACCAGCAGAAGGTGTACTGGTGACAACAGTTCCACCCACCACCCCAGCCCTGAGCTGTGAGCCCGGGTGGACCCCTGTTCCTGACAGGAGCGTGTGTTATAAAGTAGGTGTAGGTTATAAACTCTGTGAAAGCAATGTAGTTCTAGGAGCATTAAATGGGTACTCACACTGTTTTTTTCCATCAAAAGCTTTACAAAAAGATAGACAGCCTAAAGAAGACTTGGCATGAGGCAGAAGACTTCTGCAAGGCCATTGGAGGAAACCTGATGAGCGTACACAGCGAGGAAGACCTGGACAACGCTCCGTATGTTGGCTTCACTGTTTGTTTGTTTTTACCTCATTAAGTATTACTTTACTTAATGCCTTAATTACTGCTTGTGCTTGCTACTGTTGTGAAGGTTTCGTTTATCTGACCCAGCCTGGATTGGCTTCAGCCTTGGTACCAATGAAGGTTTTGTCTGGAGTGATGGATCAGCTGTATGTACTACTACATTGTTTTTTTTATAAAAGCTTAACTCGCGTTCATTTTCAACCCTGGACTAATTATGTTTCATATTCCCAAAACTGTGAGCTAGTCCAGCTACGAGAACTGGGCCTATGGGGAACCAAACAACCACAATGACAACGAACACTGTGCAGAGGTCTTTATGTACTATGGACGCTACTGGAATGATCGCATTTGTGAGGGCTACAATAATTGGCTATGCCAGATTAAAAAAGGTAACATCCACCAGTCTCATTATGGAGCTTCTGTTCCATAAAGCCGAGTGTCCAAAGTAGCTTTGTGATGTGAAATTAGAGCTTTGCCCAATGTGTGACACATTTTCTTTGTGGTTGTTGTACTTTCAGGTGTGACTCCCAAACCTGAGCCGACGGTTGTTGAAACAGGTAAGCACTTATCTCTAAGGTTGACAATGCTGGTCTGTCATTTGCTTTTCTTTGTGCTACTTTCAATCAAATATGGATTAGATCAGTAGTTTTCAACTGGACTAGCTGAAGGACCCAACACCAACTTGTTCATGAAAATTTGCGACCCAAATATTTTCAACCGCTCAGATTTATTTATTATCATCATAACTCTTCTGTGTATCTGTGGGACATCTGATGACAGGTTTACCTCCCTTTACAGTTTGGAACACCACCGAAGATGGCTGGCTCATAAACAATGACACACAGTACTTCATCAACAACGAAGAACTGAACATGGAAACTGCCAGAGCCTTCTGCAAAAAAAACTTTGGTGAACTGGCAGTTATCACCGGGGAGAGTGAGAGGAAGTACCTTTGGAAAAAGGCAAGATGTTATGAGTACTTTTTAACGAAAACAAAGCATCGATGTTGGCATATTCCTAATTTGAATGTTATGTCACTATTGTACTTATGTTCCAACAGATTATCAAAGGTTCATGGAGTCAGTACTACATTGGCATGACAGTAAACCTGGATAAGTCATTTAGGTAAATCAAAGCATATCGTTTTGGCACAATTCTCTGTAAACTACCTTCTTTTCATTGACCTCCCATAATAGTCTACTGTCTATTAGAGGTCACATATTATCCTTCTTTTCAGCAAGTTTAAATAAGTCTCAAAGCTCCCCAAAACATGTCTGTGAAGTTTCTGGTTCTAAATCCACTCTGATCCTGTATTTGATCATGCCTATAAACCCCTCTATTTCAGCCCTGCTCAGAACAGGCTGTTTCTGTGTCTGTACCTTTAAATGTAAATAAGATGTGTCTGACCACGCCCCCTCTCTGGAAGGGCTTCGGGTGGCTTGGTCTTTCTCGCTCCATGTCATATTGTTTACGGTGAGAAGGCAGACTCAGAGGGCAGAACAAACACCTAGCTGTGGGAGGGGTTACTGCCCTTTGTGATGTCATGAAGGGAAAATCTCCAAACGGCCTGTTTGAGCACACATTTTCTGAAAAGTGAAGCAGGCAAAAGACAGAGAGGGTGGTTCTTTCTAATAACTGTGGGGTTTGACGACAGACTAGGGACACATATTGGTGTCAGAGAAACATGGAGAAGTGTATTTTACATAATATGTGTACCTATAAAGGTAACACATCAGAGTACACAAATACAGACGTTGTCAAATGTTTTCTTCTAATTCTGATTCTATATGCTTTTTTTTCCATTTGTAGCTGGCTGGATGGCACACCTGTAACATACACAGCCTGGGAAAAGAATGAGCCTAACTTTGCTAATAATGATGAAAACTGTGTGACAATTTACAAGGGAATGGGTAAGTCCAACACTGACACACTTCAAATGATTGGGGAACAAATTAGTGATGAATTTCTTTTTATAACCTGTTTTATCTTTCTGACGACTCTCTAATGCAGGGTACTGGAATGATATTAACTGTGGTTTGGAGCTGCCCTCCATTTGCAAAAGAAGCAGTAGTTTTATTAATACAACAGTAGCCCCGACCATGGCTCCAAAGGGAGGATGTGCCCCAGAGTGGACATCTTTCCGAGGGAAGGTAAAGTAAATGTGAACAACACAGAATACTAAATAACAATGCTGAAACTGTCCTTAAAGTTAATTTAAAACACGCTGCAAATTCATCTTGGTTCACACAGTGCTACAAAATAGTTGTTGGAAATGACAAGAAGAATTGGCAGGATGCTCGGGCGTACTGCTTAAACCAGGGTGGAAATCTGGCTTCAGTTCTAAATGAGAACGAGCAAGGTAACTTTTTACAAGTGTTGCTAATATTTAAAAGACACTTACCTTTGTTGGTATTTTAAATTTTTTGTACTATTCATTGACCTTTCACTGTCTACAAACCACGATTGTGTGAAGTTGAAGTTAATTTTTCTCGTCCTCTCTAGCATTCCTAACAACACAGATGCTGAGATACAATGAAGATATGTGGATCGGCATGAATGATGTCAACTGGGAGATGCACTTTGTGTGGACGGACGGCAAAGGCATTTCATACACAAACTGGGCAAAAGGGCATCCTACGAGAACGCCGCATGGACGTTATGAATCAATGGATGAGGTTATTTCAGCTTTAACTTCTATATCCTCTATTCCCCTTAAAGGAATAGAATAAACAATGCGTGGTTAAGATTAAAAAAGCTGTCTCAGGTGTAGCTGCTTTCAAGCTGTGACGTTGCATGGGGAACATTTTTCAGGAAGCCAAGTGAGACACCTCTAATATGCATTCATGCATTTTGGCGGGAGGGGGCTGATTTAGAAGGAAATGTAACTCAACCAGATGCACTATTATAGCTCCCATTTTACACATAAGCTTGAGAGACTCGTTGTAGCCCTTTGTTACATTAGTTGTTAATGATCAAAAGAGCGATCCAAACTATCCAATACTGACAGAAAAGCAAATAAAATATCATTGTTGCAGCACGGCTATTTTTGTCATCCGAGCAATTTACTTCTCTATTAGAATACTTTCAATCATCCACTATTAATTTCTCCAAGAGTTGAAACGACAGAAATCAGTGAATCTATGTTGATTTACGAGGATCCTCTGGACTGATGGAACTAATGCAGCCGACCTTCTCTGGTTTTAAGGTGTTTGACTGTGTGATAATGATGGGCAGTGCCTCCAAAGAAACTGGGCATTGGAAGGTCGAGGAGTGTTACTCAAAACTTGGCTTCATCTGTAAACGAAATGTTGGTGAGTTAAATTTCAGCAAGGCTACATTAGCATGAGTGACACTAACAGAACTCATCCTGAAGCATTGAGTAAATTCTACCTGGTGACCCATGTCAGTTACAACTGGTGTTTTTTTGTCAACAAAAGATTCTCAGATTGCAGTCCACGCCACGACTGTGTTACCAAAGGCTTTCTACAAACTGGGCAATGACTCATATAAAGTGGTGGCCCAGAAGATGAGATGGGACGAGGCGAGGAGGCAGTGCCAAGCAGACGATGCAGATCTCGCCAGTATCCTAAACCCCGTAACTCAGGCATACATCACATTGCATATTTCCAAGCTCAAAGAGCCTGTGTGGATTGGCCTCAACAACAATGTGGTAAAGGGCTTACCTCTTAATACATAGCATCAACTCAAACAGGATTTTAAAAGTTTGGATGAAGAACTTTGAGGAATGAACGTGACAGCTTACTTTCTTTCCACAGACCAATGGGCGGTTCAAGTGGGTTGATAACTGGCTCCTGTCATATACCAGATGGGGCATAGACGAGCCCAAAAACAACTATGCTTGTGTGTATATTGATGTGGACGGAAAATGGAAGACTTCAGCGTGTACCAATACTTACTATTCGATTTGCAAGAGGTCACCAGGTCAGAAAATCTTTCTATTAGTTCTCCTGCCATCTATACAGTGATTAGTTAGGTTGTCATAAAGTTGTTTGACTTTTACTAGTACCATACCTACATTAAAACTCTTGATAATCAATGACATCTCCTGTCTCATTTTTAGACATAGCACCCACTGAGCCCCCACAACTACCCGGCAAATGTCCAGAACCACAAGGACGAACAGCCTGGATACCTTTCAGAGGCCACTGTTACGCCTTCCTCAGCTATTTCGATGGCAGTTGGCCCTCGGCCTCAGTCGAATGTCTGAAAAATGGTATATATGAAGAATTTCCACCACTAAAATATAATCTGTCTGTATAAAATCCTCACAGTGCTTTATTGTGGCTTTGTTAATCAGAGGCTGCTCTGGTAAGTATTGAGGACCCTCAGGAGGCTCTGTTCCTACAGCGGAACCTAAACCTTCTACAGGACAGTGTCAAGTCCTTCTGGATCGGCCTCTACAAGACTCATGAAGGTGAGCTCAGCTTACTGTAGTTAGAGTTGCAGCCTCACTTAACTACATACAGTACTTGACAACATCTTTACAAAAGTTGAGAGTTCTTACAATTCAAACATTTAATTTTAAAGGTCACATATTATGCAAAATACACTTTACCACAACACTGTATATGTGTCCCTAGTCTTTCTACAAACACCACAGTTATGAGAAAAGTCCAGCTCTGATACTTATTCAAACTGGTTGAAAAGAAGTATTATATATGACCTTTAAATCTCAGCATTAAAGAAGTCTCAGGCTTACTTAAGATCCATAAACATCCCGTTATAGCTCTACTGTCATTTCCTTTTCCTTGGTCAAGGTGAGTGGAGGTGGTTCGATAACAATGTTGTGGACTACACAAACTGGATGAACGAAAAGCAGCAGTCAGACACATGTGTGGAGATCCTCTCTGACAGTGGACAGTGGAATACAAACAGATGCTACAGAAGTAAACCTTGCATCTGCAAAAGGGCCAAAGGTATGTTTTTTTTTCTATTTGTGTCATGCACCTTTAAATTAACTCATCAGCCTCTAACTTTAAGCTTTTGATCAATTTCTTTCAGTTATTCCCCCAACAGAAAAGCCACCATCTGTTGGTAAGTTATTTAACATGGGATATATATCAGTATGATGCTACAAAACTGAGTAATGTAACTAACAATATTTTTCTCTTTTGCTTCCGTAGCTCATGTCGTGAAAGAAGCCTCACACGGGTCTGCAGGCATCACTGTGGCTGTCATACTAGTTGTAATAGCCGTAGTTGGGCTTGGTGCCTTCCTTCTTTTCCGCAAACGGATACCCACCCCTGTCTTGGGAGAAAGCACCTTCGACAATAAATTATACTTCACCAATCCAATCCGAGCCCCTGTAGACACTAAGGGTCTCGTGGCAAATATAGAGCAGAATGAGCAAGCATAGACAACGTGGGAACAAAGGCAGTGACTCTAAAATCCACAAGTGATTAGTGACTGTTTCTTGGTTTTCTACTTTATTTTTGATCACGTCACTGAGAACTTAATTTCAATAAAACCCTCTACTGTCTTTCAATTCAAATACTTTTCCATACAAGCACTGGCATTGAACGAAATTAATTAGGGACATGAAAGTGTAATCTATAACAGTTTCAATAAGATTATTATTTCATTTGTGAAATGTGTACAGATTTTGATTATCGCAACCAATCAGGTTCTTCTTTGGAGAATGTTTAAGATCAAGCTTGAGATGTTTTATCAATGCAAGTAAGCAAGACATTTCTCAACTGGGTTATTGTTTTGTGAGCATTCTACGAGGGCTGTTCATTAACTTTTTTCATGCTTACAGAATTGTGAATAGATACTCATTAAATAAATGGGAAAAAACTGACCTGACTTGGCCTCTTCTTTATCTTAGTTTTGATATTTGGCAGGCATACTGTTTCATTTGTTCACTATCTTAACAGTGGTTAGCGCTGTTGTTCTAGTACAAATCCCCGTTGGACAGGAGCCTCTCTGTGGCATGTTCTCCTGCATGCGTGGGTTCCCTGTGACCCAGAGCAGGAAAAGTGGAAAAGATAACGGATGGACTATCTTAACTTATAAGGTTAGCACACTACTAGCTTGGTGTTAACATGCTAATAAACAGCTGAGGCAGATTGGGATGTCTTCAGTATATTTACTCAGATTCATATTTCCATTTGATGATGATGCTACATGAAACTGGGAATGTTTTTAAAGTGTTCTTTATTGCTGATAGAGGCACATATACTATCTTAGTTGGAATATTAGAATGAAATCGAAATGGTGAACAAAATACTTTTTAAAATGTTTTGAGTAAAGAATTGGTAGGAATTAACCCAATGACAGAATGCAAACTATCAATGGATTGTCTGGTGATTTATTTACAATTTAGAAATGATTAATTCTGAATTTCAAATACATTTTAATTTCTGGCCACAGCTTATTAAATACCACCTGCCAGCGTCTGGCTACCCCCGTCACCTAATGTTGAAAATGAGGCAGACCTTCAAGGCTGTCGCAACTAATCCTCAGCTGCTGACTCAACACTTACTTCTCGTAAGAGGGTTTTAACAACGGCACCAATTCCTGATAATTCTCCCCAAACAAGCCCTGGACCTTCTGTTGTTCCAACTGGAGGAGGGAAACAAACCTAGGTGCAGCAGCTGAGAGAAGCAGAGTGGAGAACAGTAAGCATCTTTTTTTTTCATATCTGGTTTGTCTCAGGCTTGGCTGCATCTTGTCTCCTCTCATTGATCGGTCTGTTTGCCCTGCACGGTGCACAGCGTGGGCGTATGGTGGAAAGTTGCCAGAACACTTTGGCATGTTTTGCTCAGTGTTTTTTGATCTTTCATGACTCAGAGATCATACAGCATAAGAAATCTTTAATGTGAATGTCCCAGGTGCTTTTCTACATTGGATGGGGAGGGGCTCATTTTCAAAACAAACTACTGCACATGCACTAGGCACCTTCCTGAACAAGTAATACAGTTGAATAAAGAAACCACAACATCATTTAGACAAACTTAAACACTGACAGCTGAAGAACAATAAAGGTTTATCCACATTTGGGTTACAAACCCAAAAGGTTTCGTTACATATGAGGCTTTTGAACAGCACTTTAGGAGAAAATGTGTTGTTTTACATTTGAATCTCTGTCTATGTCAGCCACTGAGTTGCTGGTAATAGCCTTTTCACTCGTCCTTGGTTCACTCAATACTAATTATTTTCTCTCCAGTCTCCCCCTTCATGCCCCCTTCCCCCTGCCCCTGTGCTCTCTCACTAATCCTTTTGTTGTGGACCGAGGGGCCCAAGCTTGGCTGACTATTTGGCACTGTAAGAGCTGGTTCAGCTGAGGGGTGCCTACAGAACCATCCTGTACTCCAGCATATCAGGGGTAGCTTTTATAGACGTCTCCCACTACTCTGCTTCTGTAAAAGCTTTCTGCCCTCTCTCCTCCTTAATTCAAACTTCTCTCTAACTTCTATTGTAAGTATATTTTTTATTCATCATATCCTTGTTTTTCTCAACCCTGCGGCCAGTGCTGGGAGCGTAAGGGAGTCGGACTGCCTTGGTGACCATGCACTTCAGGGGCAGTGGTCCCACTTTGTTGTTGCTGCTGCTACCTCTTTGGCTGCTGGGGAACGTGCACGAGGTGGCAGGGCAGGAGAGGGGGTACATGCAGGAGGCTCTCAGGGCCTTGAATCTGCCCCTGGGTGCCGATGACGAGCCACAGCTCCTGAGGAACCACACCAGTATCCTGATAACTGAGCTCCTCCGGGCAGTGAACTGTGCAGAGCAGACTGCTACCTCTCAGGACTTTTGTGACAAGGTAAGGCCTACAACTTTCTTTATATGATCAGAGGAGTATCATAATAAATTGAGCTATAACTTTTACATCAATATATCGAGTCCTTATTATGTCTCCTTTCATTCCTGCCTGCTTATTTCAAGCTTGTTATGACTGGAATGTTAGTGAATGTGGAGGCTTAAGTCCTTGACCTGTATTGGGCATTCATGCTGAGTGGCTTTAGACATCCCCTAGTTTGACCTGATAAACTGCACGAAGCAGAGCTAGGGGTACTTTACATGTTTGTGCAAGTGGACTGGCGATAGGATTAGGTATTTCTCAAACCTTCAAGCAAGATTTGCATAAGTATAGAGAGCAACTTTAGAATTAGTTTTTCCTTTTTTAGCTGAAATGTCCACATTCCTTTAAATGTGCAATATGTAAAATGTTATTAAAATTGTAACACCAAAATATCCAAATTAATTAAATATGTTATGTTATTGTTTTGAGTGAGAGTCCCCTGGTGGCAGAATTTACATACTGAGCCTTTAATAGGAAATGTGGTTCAAATATTCTCCTACCCTTATATATTCTGAATGGGGGTCTAATGTGTCTGAAATTGTCCTCACCACAAACAGCAACACAAAGCTTCTGCTTTTCTCAAGAGCAGAGAACACTGCATGTAAAAAGCTCATTTGTAGCCAGACTTATTTCCACCACATGCTAATCTAATGTCAATACTCGAATGACCTAGGATTTTGAAACTTTCTGCCTAAAAATGGTCCTCTCCCTCCTGCATGTTCTTGTTCCTGTTACAGTGCTTGACACCAGACATTGCTCTCGCTGTGCTAGAGGACAATCAGAAGGCTTACCTCAATATGGAGGACTACCAGCAGATCTCTATTGTACTGCTGTACTACATAATCAACTTGCAAGATCTCTGTGTAGCAAATGCAGCATCTCCTTTCTTGCATTCCTCTGACGCCTCTTCTGAAAACTACGAGCATTATGTCTTGGCTCTCACCAATCTACATCCCGCTGAGGACAACAGCTTCCTCTCAACCAGTGAAACAGAAACCATCCTGCAGCTCATCAACCAGCACTATGACCCCTCCAATGCAGATTCTCCTTATGATTTTCAAGTAAGGAATTTTATTCTGAGATCCTTCCTGTCAAGAAAGGTGCATGACAGGATGTGATAATTTGGCCTTTTGATCCCACAGTGTATTGATGCCATTCGCCTCTTTAAAGACGTGAATGTGCAAGAAAATGAAGGTGCTGGTATGTCGTCTGTGCCCAATGTGGCGGCAGCAATCATCAGCCATATTCTGCAGGGCCACTGTTTCGGACCGAAGGACCTCCCGTCTCCTGCCTTCTTTGCAGACTACATCTTCCAGTCCCTAAATCGCACCACTAACCTGCAGATAATAGGTCAGTATGCAAGTGGTCATCTTCTGCCAAAGGTTAACTCCTGTCTTTCCAAAGCTACTAAAAGTCCAATTTATTTCAATCATCTGTTTGATATATAGCTCAAACATGATAAAAATGCAAAACCCCAACAACCCTTGTATCTTTAGAACTCGTCAGTATAATTTTTTCAGGTTCAATTTTCAATTTCATCTGCATAATTTGTCATAAATCCCTGCCATACAGTGACTGATTTAGCTGAATCAGACCTTGTGCACAGTAGCGTGATCTAGTGATTTCTTTCTTAAGACTTAGAGGAGTTGCTTCATCAGCTGGGAATAGGACGAGGAGACAGCACACACTCTCATTACAGGAAGAGGGGGAGCATCGCAGGAAGCTCACAGAATGGGGCCGGACACTTCCTGGATGGTTGCAACCATGAAACGAAATTAGGCCATGACTGGGGAGAGGTGAGGAATGATGCATGCATTTGATTTGATCTGATAGTGAATACTATCTTATTTGTTTTTGCAGCCCTGATAGTCATGACATCATTGTTTTGCCTGACGTGCAGCTGCTTTAATGCTCGATACCTTTTAATAACTCTGTCTTCCATATTTGAATCTTAACAGGTGTGTTTTTCAGCCAATCAGCTGGTGGATATCTTTGAATTGAATCATACTTCGCCAGTTTCCAAAGAGCACTTCAGACAGATTTGCCCCGCCATCATTCAGCAGTTGCTTGGCAATGCCTGTGAGTCTGCAGAGCAAAGCAGACGAGGAGCCCTACCCACGCCTTTTGAGAGTAAGATATTTAACCTGGGTTCTTTTTTTTGTGACCTTTTTAATTGGATTAAGAAAAAATGTTTGATTAAATATCGTTTAAGGTCATCAGCTGTTCTTGTAAATATGAAGACAATAAAACACAAACATACCGGTGCAGTAAAAAGTTCAAGAAATTTGTTTGTAATTCTGAGTGACTAAGCAGCCTAAATAGACTTCTAGAGGATAATCATGTTCTTTGGTCTAATAGGTTTAACTGTTTGCACAATTTAGGCATTGAGGCCAAAAATGCATACAGTTTCAAAACTAAATGGATAACATATTTCTTAAAAGGAGCAATCTGTAGGATATCTTCTGAATTAACTGATAAAGTGAGCTTACTATATGATCAGTCATTAAGGAAACATGCTATGTTGAAGTGCTTCTCTGACAACAATGCAGCAGCCAGTATGTCCTCCTTCTAACTTTAGATTCTGGTCCTGAATGCTCTGGATTTGTTTGGACCAGAGAAGGTAGGCGGTTTTAAGGCATCACCCACACACACACGGCCGTTTTGACGCCCCTCGGTTTAGCAGATATGAGACCAGTTATCAGGTCAAACCAACAGGTGTTGCAGCGATGGAAGCGGGAAAGAGAAGTGGTTCAGATAGAAGTGATTGTACCCGACCTAAAAAGCCTCTGCATGTTTCTAATAAGCTCAACAAGCAGAAACGTGCTCAAACTAGGATCAATATTGGAGATGCTTTTGAAAAATGGAGAGAGGTTAGAACACAGAAAGGTTTACAGACTGATTCAGTGCTGGCTAAACACTGAAGCTTCAGTGTCCACCACATGGCAACCTGCATGAGCATCGACTCTAGAGAGGAGGGGGTGGTGTCTTCAATGTTTTGAATCTGGACTGCAGTACCATCTTTTGCCATCTTATGAACAAGCAAAGGGCACAGATGGTTTTGACAATATTTTGTCTTTTACTAACCCTCCGCTCTAGTGCCACCCTTAATCCAAATACTGTCACTTATGGCTCAAGGAAACCAATATGTTGACAGCTGAGTTCTCTGCTTCAAAAACTCAGTTGACAACCAACAGGTGACGCCATGGTCGATGTCTCTGTTATTTATACAGTCTATATGTTATAACCTCAAAGCCTTCTCTTCCCTACAGAGTATGGCTATAGCACGGCTGCCGTCCTGCTCATAACTGTTGGCTCCATGCTCGGTATCTGCCTGATCTTCTTCAACTCCTGTCAGGAAACCTACACCCTCATCCTGCAGCTGTTTGTGGGCCTGGCAGTGGGTACCCTCTCAGGAGACGCACTCCTACACCTCATACCACAGGTATAGGACACAGAGCTACTTACATTGCACTACATCTACTACAAGATGCTACTCCCTGTTGACTGGAGCTAATGTCTAATTGTTTCTCTCTTTGTCTCCTTTGGAGATCCTTGGCCTCCATCATGACTCTCACAGTCATGATGATGAACTCTTTACAGAAGAGAAAGAGTACCTGTGGAGGATTCTTGGAATAATCGCAGGGATCTACGGCTTTTTCCTAATTGAAAGGATTTTTTCCTTTTTGGTTCCTTCTCATGGCCATGTAAGACTTTTCATTTTCTCGACAATTATCTTTTAAATCCAACAGATACGGATGTAAATACTTGAACTGTAGGATGTAAAGGGGAAGGGGCTGATGTTTGAATGTCTTTATCATGTCAGAGGTTGAACTTTTAGAGTTTACCATGAATAAACACGTCTGTGCTTTGGCCTATTGTTGGTCTCGTGACTTTCTGTTGTTTGCAGGGTCATTCTGGGGACCTTCCCTTACAGCTTAAATGCAATGGTCAGTCACAGAGGGGCAAGTCAATCTCCACTATTCAGCTGGTGAGTCTCATCGCTACCCAGACTTAATTTTTTTTTTTTTTTGTCATTTTTTATGGGAAACCCTGATTCCTGACATTATTCCTGTTAGCTGTACATGAACAAGAAGAGAAGAGGCCTTTATTAAAAATCCATTTAAACACACCCAGGGTGTCTTTTGGTTATCTGGCTTCACAAAATGAGATTGCGCTAAACACTCAGACGAAGCTGGATATCAACAGTCAACCCAGAGTTTCTATGAGTGTGTTCAATTAAAAGGGTGGGAGGGGGCTTCATATAACCATCATGATCATGCAGAGTTTCCAATCAGAAGATCATCAAGTTTAAACAAAACTCAGGGTAAGCTATGATATTAACAAATGAGGTAAACACCTAATTCAGACTTTTAACACAGCTGCAGCGACAAATGCGGGAAGAACTGTCTGGAAAAAAGCCGCATCGGCACCAATCTGCAAATTTTACCCTATGACGATTCACAACCACAAACTCTTGGCTCAAGAAACAAGAAAGCACTAACACACGTGTTGTAAACAGTACTCATTCTCTGCTAGGGGGCACTGTCAGCAGGAGAACCACCTTTCGATTGCAGCACATTTTTGCACATGTATACATCAGTAAAAAAAAAAACATGACTACACTATAGAAGGAATCTGAACACATACTCAGTAGATAAAGGATTGTATGAATTCACTAGATCCATGTTTTTAAAAAAGCAGACTGAAAATGCACTCGGATCAAATTCGACCTGTGCTGTTCTTATATAACAGGAGATGAAGAGAGGTGTGGGAGGGAGTGAAGGAATAGGGCATGTAGGATGTTGGAGAATGAGAAGTACTGAATCATTCAGAAAGCACTTCATGTCGTGTGGAATCATGCACAAACAAGTGAAAACATATTTAAAAAACCAGAACAATTTAAACTACAAACCAGTCCCGTTTGTTAAACTTTCTTACTTTCTCAAGTCAGATTTGTCGAATGATTATGTTTGCTGCAGGGATCAGTGGAAGACTTGGAGTGTGCAGAAACGTCTCCCCAACGCACAGACACAAGGAGGCCTTCGCATCAGAGTAAGCAGGGTCAGTATATGAGCTTCATGGTGCAGTTGAATTGTGATGGTCTTTGTAATAATTAGTCACTTGGCATGACAGAGAAATTGTCACGGTCGGAGGACGGGCTTTAAAGACACAGGCTCTCTTTGTGTTCCCAGGACAAGGGGTTCCTCTGCTGGCTGTGATGGTAATTGTGGGAGACAGCCTTCATAACTTTGCTGATGGCCTTGTTGTGGGAGCGGCCTTCTCCTCTTCAGCAGAGACTGGCATGGCGACCACCGTGGCCATCCTGTGCCACGAGATCCCCCATGAGATGGGTGAGAGGTCACAGGACTTACTATGGGGAGGCTTTTTTTTTTTTCTGTTGGTGTTTGTTGTGGCCGAGGCCAGGAAAAACTTTGCTGACGACTGTTGACTTTATGTTTTCTGCTTACTGTCTCAAAGGGGACTTCGCAGTGTTGCTCAGCTCCGGACTCTCAGTGAGGACTGCTGTGCTTATGAACTTCCTCAGCGCTCTGACGGCCTTCATGGGTCTGTACATCGGACTGTTTGTGTCCGCAGAGATGGAGGTGCAGCAGTGGATCTTCGCGGTCACTGCTGGAATTTTTCTATATTTGTCGCTGGTAGAAATGGTAAGGTGGTGCTTCTTAAGGTTTACACTGGTGATATTCTTTATTCTCTTATTGTCAATGAATCCCATGAAAATACTGAACCCAACAATTTGTCTGGATATAATTCATCGCTTGTGGAAAAAAAATAATTCTGAAAAAAGTAAATAAATCAGAGCTACACCACTGTACTTATTCCTACAATCTACTTAGTATAAGTCTGACAGGCAAAGCGTTCTCGTACCACATAGCAGTGACACAAGCACTCTGTAGATGTGGTTGCACATAGAAATACTGTGGTACAGCTCAACTATTAATAAGAATCCTCCAACTATGCAAGTGCCACTAGTTTCAGGTTTCCCACCAGGCTGAGCAATCGAGTGTTCCTGGGATCGTGTAAGAAAAAAAGTCTGATAGAGCTGTGGGAGTCTATACTGCAAAGCACTAATCTGTCTGTAATATAAAATAATGAAGCATTTTTAGAAAAGGTAGAAAGCGGACCTGTTTCAAAAGTTCTGTAGAAGGACCGAGAGATTGTCATGGACAGCGGAGGAGAGTTCAAAAGTACTGAGAGATAGACAACCACATCAACGGGATACCTCGACATTAAAAAAACAGAAAAACCACCAGCATTAACGTACAACATTCTAGTCAATACTGTTCATCATTTTGTTTTGTCTTTTCTTTTAGCTTCCTGAGATGAGTCGAGTGAAGACCGACAGACCGTTCCTCTTGTTTGTCCTGCAGAACCTCGGCCTGCTGATGGGTTGGGCCTGTCTTCTGCTCCTTGCTCTATTTGAACATGAACTCAAATTCTAAAACATCACGCATTACTTAAAGGGAGAATGTGCGACTTTTTGATCCAGTAGATGTCGCCCTTGAGCTCCAGCATGAAACCAAAACAAACTGCTGTTTGGCTGAACCTCCTCCATACTGAAGCCTCCGCTCTCCTCCAGCGACACAACTCCAACCCCTCTCCCCTCGTGTGTGTTCACCATAATAAAGCACCATTAAGGGCCAGCCTGCATTGTTGTGTTAGCATGCTAATGTTAGTGCTCTTTAGTTAGCTCATACCTTCACATTGCATGTAAATTGACACAGAAAGACAGTGATCTAAGAACTCTTATTCAAATAATCAGTGAGTATGTTTTTCTTCTTCTTCTATCTAGTCCTTGACTAAAACAGCTTTTATACAAAAGGGGAGGAGCCGGCCGTCCCGTCCATGTAAACACGGCTCTGACAACAACACAGCCAGCGGGACTCGAGCTTCTCACTCATTGTAGACAGTCATGACTCAGAGACACATTTACACAGGATAGACTGGATCTCTGATATATTTATGTGTAAAATGTCGCACATTCTTCCTTTAACCCTTTTTATAATTTGCCTTGACCAGTGAATAACCACTTCCTGCTCAAATGCGAGTTTCACTGTGTGCAAACAGGATGTAAAAATCATTATTGGTCTATTTTTAAGTATTTATGATGTTTTAGTCCGAGCACTGAATGATAAATGAACGCTAACTGAATGAACCCCAGGTTTTTTTTTTATACTTGTGATTTATTTGTATATATTAGCTAACATGAGTGCCTGCATTTGGACACTAATAGAGCTTTCACACTTGAAGAAAACACCTGAAAAACTCCTGATATTTGCCAGAGGAGCTCTATGTGTGAACTCAAACAACCAAATGTTTCTCTCCTTCACTACACCCGGAGTTTCTCCTTCCAGACCACTAGTGTTGTTTCAACAGCAAGTCAGATTGAGCTACAATGTAACTATATCCTCATAAAATCAAATCATTTATTTTTGAAGAAATTTGTCACTAGTCAAACATAAAGAACTGTATATCTTCGTAATATGGTTTGTCAGTGTCTTCTTTCTCTTTATAACTTCCTTTTTGATATGTGAATTAATGGGACTTCAGTGCTTTCGAAGTTTATAAAAAGTGATAACCACATTTCTACTTACAGATAAATCACTGCAGACTGGTGTATTGGCAAACTCTTATTCGAGGTGCAAAGAAAAGAAAAATGCCTCTTTGTGAGGAATAAGCTGCTCCTAAAATACATCTATTTAAAAGCCCTGTTTGTTGAAATGTTGCTGTCTTCGGGCTTCTCATCTCCGAGGCATTGTTCTTTGTTTTTAGGGTCTCTGTGTGATCCAATATGAGGGCACTTCCACCCACCTGAGTTACTTGTTCTCCATCCACCAACCTGGATGACTAATGCTCGCTGTACAAGACAGAAACTCCGGCCCACACAGCACACATGCTCTTCAGCGGCCAGAGTGGGCCTGCAATAGGAGGTGGAGAAAGACGAGAATATGAGGAGTACATCGGTACAATGAGATAACAAAAACACAGTAAATCAACTTAGTTGTTGATGAAATTGGATTTGTGTTGTTAGAAGTATTAATGATTTTCTGCCATTTTTAATCAGCTTGCTTGCAGATGTTACAGAATCGATTCGGCTGCAAAGCTAAGATGACAGTTTTGAAAGACACAACACCTTAAAGCTCAGGTGGTGTTGAGGGCTTTAATGGATGTGGGGACAAAGGAATTTTTAAAACGGTAGTTCCTGCCTAAGGCTACCCTGTATCGTCGGCCTGAGGGGAAGAGCTGGTACTCAGGGTGGAGAACATGAGATGGGTCTCAGATTATTTGTTGTGCCTGTCTGATTATGGTTTGTTGAAAAATGTCCTGGAGGCTGGGAGGTTGACTCAAATACAATGGCAACGTTTTGGTACTGAAACGTTTCAAATGTATGCGTGCAATTTAGAAAAACTGCTCGCTCTCTTTCGCTTGTGGTAGCTTAGGTTCAAAATATGATCAAAGATGTTAAGTTTTTTTTTTTGTAAAGCTTTGGTAATTTTCAAAGCTTTCATTCTTTAAAATAATGGATATTATGTGGTTTTAAAAACAAGTATTGAAAAAGGTATAGACATTTTATTGGCAGCTGTGGCTGAGTTGGTAGTTTCTATACTGGAAGGTCAGGGGTTCGATCCCCAGCTCCTGCAGCAACATGTCGGGTGTGTCCTTGGGCAAGACATTTAACCCCGAATTGATCCAGTTGCTTATGCGTATAATTGGGATGAGTAACTTCTGATGGTCACTTTACATAACCTCTACGGTCAGTGTGTGAATGTGTGACCTGCGGTGTAAAAGCGCTTTGAGTATTCAGAAGACTAGAAAATAAATATACAAGCTGAAGTCAATTTACCATTTACGACCTCAATCAGCATCCACAGATTTCTGCAGAATCTGAAATCTGATATGAAGAATGAGTAACTTGACACACATGGCATATTTATTATTGAAAGTGTCTCGCTGCACTGACTATAAAAGTGCAAAGTCAGTTGTGTTGACAGTGTCATGAGATTACTGGGCTATCCCATCAGAAAAAGGCTGACACCTGTTATTGTGACTTCCTGAGAAACGTTCAGACAATAGCAGGAAGTCCATGGCATTTTTCTCTTATTCGAGCGTTTTCGCTGCTGTTACTTTGGCCAACCCCTTCTGTATTTCCAGGAAAGCTTCAGACCTACTGGGTCATGTGTAAATCTGCTCTTTGCACTAAAGAGGCATTTTGTTGGCATGCGTTTGTCTTTTCAAGGCAACTGCTGCCAGGATGGAGGAAGGAAGGGCATTCTTTATCTGGGCAATGCTGGCGTAACGCTGAGTATCCTTACTTATTCATCAGAGACCTGCCATCCAGAAGAGGAGTTCAGCTGCGGGGTCATCAGGGCGGCAGAATACACACAGAGGAGCGGAAAGCTAAGACACAGAGAGAGAGAGAGAGACAAAGCAGGAAATATAAAAATGTTTTCCACTGGGTTTGAAAGGATCTGAATGAAAACAATCCATTGCACCTGTTGTTGTTTTCACATTAAGGGGATCTTGTTCGGCCAATCAGAACATGTTAATTTTATAGTTCAAAAAGACATTTCTGACATGAAGCATCTACTTCAAAGGGGTCACTATAGTAGTGTAAAGAAGCTCAAGTATTTAAGTACAAATATTTACAAACTGTACTTCAGTCAGAATTTCAGAGGCTGTTTTTACGATACCTTTGTACTCTTAATGTCTATATTTGAACATAAATATATGAATATTATTCCTTTAAAATAAAAAAACAGAATGAAAATTATTGGAGTTATGGATTCTTTCTATTTGGCATCAATTTTGCTACCACCAAACATTTGATTATTTCAATCTAAATGGATAGGACAGCAGGCAAACCAATAAAAAATATATTTATTGTTTGTTCTCCGTTCATTTGAAGGCGATGAGGCAACACCTGCGAGCATGTTCAGGCAGTTAACTCGAGCCACACTGATTTCACACTTGACGTGCATCATGCTCAACGATCACCTGACAACACCTTCTTCCAATTAGCGGTCGGTTTAAGCTGCAAGATTTCTGCTCCCTACCTCCTCTCTTTCATTGCCAGCTTTGACCTGAACCAGTTCTGCACTCTCGCTCAGCCCCAGCATCCACCTGTGGCTCTGAGGAGAGAGAGAGGGGGGGGGGGGGGGGGGGGGGTTTCATCATTCCTCAAATTTCAGCATATAAAATAAATCTGTGAGCAGTGATGAGGTCGTATCCTAGATGTCAAACACAAACTATTTGCTGCTGCAATAAATATTTTAAACCATACAGAAGTGAGTTATCTGACTGTTTTATTTTTGCCACCTTGTAGTATACACACAATCAATGAAGCACAGTATAAGGCAATCAGAGTTTTCCATCTCGCGGGCTAAACTTAAATAAAATAGTATATCCAACCATTCCCATACCACTGGGTAAAAGCACACCTTCTACACTTAATGCAGTTTAAACCATTTACTCTGATGACCTTACTGACATCAACAAGGCTGATTTTCTTCCAGACATGGAGAGCTCCTTCCAGTGACAAAAAGGACATTATGCAGATGTTTTTAAAGCCTGGTTTGTATACCGACCATGCCTAGTTAACTGGCTCTAATGTGTTCAATGAAGCAGCAGCATTTTAAAGTGTGAGTGCACATGCAACCACTAGGGGGCAATAATGAATAACATGACTTTGGAGCTGCCTTGGGAAAGCGTTTGCCTCAGCTGCAGTACACAGAATGACTTCAATGGATATGCTGCTGTGAAGAAGGTTGTGCAGTTTGTTCATTTAAAATGGACAGTTACTAAAAGCCAAAATATTAGACTGAAAAACTGACAGAGAAGCACTGCATAGATTTAGGTCCCAACAGTTTCCTTAACCTCTGTGCAGAGCTCACCTGAGCAGGAACAGGTGAAGCTTTAGTTTTCAAAGTAACAGTAACTATTAGGTTGATTTAACATGTTTGTTCTCCTACAATATTGGAGATATTCAGATCTTTAATTTAAGTAAAAGTACAAGCAACACCGTCAAAATAATTGTCACATATCCTCCACCCTACTGAAGTTAAAACTGAAGACTTTTTTACTGAGATTTCACTTCATTTAAACTGTATTATACGCGTAGAAATCAGGAGATAGTACTTTAAATATTGAAGAAAAACGACTTAATTAGAGATTATTCTAACTCACGCATGTGCTTCTCATGTTCAAATATTATAAGAATGCAGCCAATTACTGTTTTTTTTTAGGATAAATTAACTCCTCTATTAGGCATCTACACATTGGCTCCAACAATATTTTGTTGTACTTGTACAGTTAATAATAAAGATATCTTATCAATATTATCTATCCTACACCTAGTTACACCTATTGCTTACATACTTCTGGGAATTGTACAAAATGTTCATCAGTAAAGTAGACAACCTGATACAACGCCGCTGTCACAAGGACAGATACAAGAAATCTTTCTTACGGAAGGCCACAACTCTGTACAACAGCTCACCTCATGCGAGCAGAGAACTGTCATCATGATAATATCTGTCTCTCCATACTGTAATCTGTTCTGCACATGTTAAATTTACAAATTATCCCTGCACTCATGTTCACTTCATTTGGCTGTCTACTCGCCGTTATATTGTATAGTTTCTGCTTATTATATGTCTACACTCATGCACTTTAACTTATGTCAATACTGTCCATTTACTACTCTGTTTTTGCACATTTACATTTAATCTTTCATATTTAATTTATAACCATTTACGACTCTGTTTTTGCACATTTACATTTAATCTTCCATATTTAATCTTCCTATTTAAGACTAGTAATGCTTAGTTAAATCCTGGTTGTATATATTCCCATTCTTAGTTTTGATATTTTTAGTACTTATTTACTTTGTATTTAATATTATATTATGTTTAGATTTGCGAACATTGTGTTTTTTACTCATATTGTGTGTTTGGATAACCTGCTGCTGTAACGCCACAATTTCCCAGTTTGGGATCAATAAAGTAATTCTATTATATTCTATTCTATAGACTTGGAGTAAGCTCATCTTGGTTTAGGGGTTAGGGGTTATTATTTCAACCATTTCTGTCTCTCTACAGTAAAAGGCGTTAAAGCCATACATGGTGTTTTCAGATTTTCAGCTTGGATGCTGTGAGTCCTCTTCATCTTTTTGTGCAGTGGGAAGGCAGAGAGGTGTTGGCGTTGGATGAGGGCGCATGCATGGAGCAGGAGAGCTCTCTCACAGCCAGTGTGGGTAGGAAGAGCACTGTGATGCTGAAGGCTATAATATCCGAGAATTCAAATCAACATCATCATCTGAACTGCAGGGAAAACTGCTCCACGAACCTCTTCCGCTCAAGCTCCTCCTTTTAAAGTCTCTCCTGTCTCAAACTTGAAGATTGCCGGTCCAGCTTACCAAACTGCAGTTTATTCTGTTTATTCGTCTTTACCAGCGACTCGGTGCAAAAAAACTAAATAAAAAAAACAAACTAAAATGACGTTTAGCTTTTATCTCGGACACAATTGGTGCGTCTGCCTGAGCAGGGAGCTTTTGTCTAATATTTACTATAATCAAATGGTTTAAAAGTCGTCAGAAATACTTCTTCAACAACTGCAGCAACACCACTGGACAAACACATGGACTCGCTGGAACACCCCATGTTACAGGTGAGTTAATTTAAGTAAATTATCGCGAATATTTGTCATTAAACAGTCAGAAAACAGATCGGTTTGAGCTCACCTGCGCACAACCTGTCTGGCTTCCTGGCGCCGGCCGGAAGCTGATAGCTGTTTTTGAATTTTAACGGTCGATTTCAGCCGGAAGTTATTACCTGGTCCTTGAATAAGAAGGTGAGAGACTCTTTTTTTGTCAGGTAAACTACTATGTTCGACGTTTTATTTAAAAGTGCCAACTAAACACACAACTGTAGCCTGATATCTGAAATATTAGCAAAGTATCAACAGGTGATAGGGCTGCTCAATTATTGCAAAAATCACAATTATTTTTTTTATTAATAATGAGATCATGATTAGTATCTAATAAGGATTACTATTATGACTAGAATTAATTGAACTAAAACATTTCTGACACTCTGAACAGTGAATACTTGGGAAAAATGGCTAAATGAAAACAAATAAGTGAAAAAATTGAATTTGTAGGCTTAAAACAATTAGTCCTAATTCATAAATAAATTAACTATGTTTTTGAGGTATTGGGGCGGCCCCTGTGGCCAAAGAATAGGCTAACAACATATACTTTAAATATTTACCACATATGACAAAACCAGCAACATTGCCAGTAGGCTAGGCTAATAGTTTAATTATCTTGTTTTCATGAAGGCGGGAAGCCAAAATTGTTGGCTAATTGAAACTGAAAGTCAATTCTCAGCCCTAACATGTGAGATTTTTTTTGTCTTACACCTTTTTACAAGACTTTTAAGAACTCAACAAGACACGATTTCAGTAGGCTAACTTGTTGATGTAAGCAGCCTTACTTACACTTAGTAAAATTACTGATCCAATCATATTAAAGTAGCCTATAGCTACAGGTCCTGCTTTAAAAATATATTTCTGAGCTAATACACGCCCCAAAGAGAGGTTTTTAACATTGAAGCAGGGATAGGTGCATCTTTTTAATAACTTGATCTAATATTTCTATAGTTGGATAGTTAGGGAGCGTTCACTGTGAAAGCACGATCACCTTTACATTGGGAGCCAGGAACTTAAAGAAGCATTGGAGCAGGGATAAGTGCATCTTTTTAATAATTTAATCCAATAATTCTTTGACAAATCTGTTATTTCAAATGAGAAAACGTGCAGTAACTATGTACAGTAGCCTATGTGTTAGTTTTGTCCGTGGAAAATAAGAGAAGAAGTGCGCTGAGTAGATTTGGGCAGGCCTACTTGTAATAATAGTTTCTGTGTACATGTGTTAAGTACTTCCTCTGGTTTGGTTATAAAAACCAATCTCTCAGTGCAGTATTGCCAGAAAGGCTTTCTGTAGATGACTTAAATGGATTTGGCATTATGCAACAATGTGCATCTCTTCAACATATATTCTACTTGTTCTGTTTGTCCTCTCCGCTCCTCCATACTCTCCCTGGGCAGCTCAAGCTATTCATCATGACCACGTCTTAAAAAAACAGACAGAATAGCTCTCTCTCTCTCTCTGCCTTTTCATATGCACGATTAACAATGTCCCAGGGGAACGGCTTGGAATAAAAAGGCCGATTTTTTAAAAATGAATTTCTGTTTTTTTTTGGTTGCCACTAGCAACACATACTGTTTGAGCATTTGAGCTGGTTGCATTACTTCTCCAGTCTCTCATCATATCAGCTCGTATATTCGAGACCACCCACGTAATTACACTGTTTTTATGACACCTGTCATAATGGCTCACTTCTGATGAAACAGTGAAAGCTGCTCTTAACTAATTGAAAGAAAAGTGAGGCTCTTAGCTGCTTTTACTAAATGGGGGAGTTCACTGTTTTAGTCGAGTGTTAAAGCAATACTTCATGTCCACATAAACAGCTTCTGGTCCTCCTGGTTACTCTGGATTCTTATGTTAAGATCAATGAGGCTGAACGTCGTCAGCAAGAAATAGTGTTTTTGCTCAGCAGGAGATAAGAAAGACAAACATTGAATCAGCTGAAATAGAAATTAAATGGATTGATCAGTTCATCAGTAGAAAGTACCTTAACTAAATAACTGATATAATGCTAAAGGGGCCAAACCATTATTTTCTTTATTAATTATTTTCACACACTACAAGATGCCATTTATAAAATGCCTGTTGAAACCAAGCGGTTACATAGTGCAAACTCTTGCAGTTCGTCGAGTGTCCACTAGAGGCTGGCTGCAGAAGCACAGGAAGTCACATACACACCCATTTTAAAAAGCTTGTTTTTACAGCAGAGATTAACATGTTTACAGCCTGGTTCAAAAAAACCAAATAGGTCTGATTAGCTCATGTCTCGATCGGCACACACTGTGCGGGGGATGAATTTTTGCAACAACTCATCCGGTTTGATTTTATAAAGGATACAAGGTTTTTCATAATAAGGCGCGTAGCTGACCTGACTGACAGGCGAGTGCGGTGTAACGGTTTGTCAAGAGGCTTGCTGCTGTTTTTCCATTTCATATTGTTGTAAATTAAATATATTTGAGACTATCTTCCCGACAAGTTCAGATTTCAAATTAGACTGTAAGGAAACTGTGATGGACCCTTTTAACATCTCAGACACAAACGGTTTGATCGCAAGACAAACAGACCGCTGAAGCCTCTTATAAGTGATATAGATAATTGGCCCATTTACACTGGATTGCTGTAAAAAAAAAAAAAAAAGATTTCTCATTGATCCTCATAGACAGAAGGAACAACAGTGAGGTGGGAAAACAGTTATGACATATGGTTTCTAGTCGGGGGACGGGGAGAGACCTCTTTAACAGCTTCTTTCTTTGATGTCTTCAGTCTCACGGCAAAGGAGCAAGAAGAAAAGGTCGATTTAAAGGATCAGATGGCAGCACCTCCTCCGACACCACAACCAACAGCCTTGTTCGCCAGGTAAGAACCAAAGTTTGTTGAATTCACACATGCAGCTCCTCCTGTAGTTTTTCAGGAGTTTTCTGCAAGTGTGAAAGCCCTTTAAGAAGTCTCGAGCCTTAGCTGCGGCTCTCTTACTGAAGATAAGAGAGCTGGTTTAGTATATCAGACGCTATACTGCGCTGTATTGTACCTTTTTATCGCCCCCAACTCCATACTATCTTGGGCAATGCTCTGTGGAGAAAATAAACACTGTAGGTCTCAACTGCCTCAGGACATTGTTGTGTTTTTGACAAGATGTATTGGATGTATTTATGGCTCGATGATTATCACGGTTATGAATGTCCTGACTACAGTTGCTTCATTCAGGAATGCATCTGCTCTGTGTGTACACATTCCTGACTGTAAATGCAAACTGGCATAAGCGCCCAGCCTCAGTCATCATCATACATCAGTGGTGAGATGTGCATTGCGATGAAAGCTCTCGGTAAACACCGCTGGGTAGAGTATGTTCAGTGGCGGCGTCTCTTCTGAGCTGCATCCTTAGAGCAACAACCCAGTGCCCTGTTATAAAGCAGACCCTGCCAGGTACAAACTCAGCGTGTCTGGTCTTTGTTGAGCAGACCTGGAAGGGACAGGATGAGCCGGGTTAAGGATGCGGCCCCTGCCTAAATGTTTCTGCCTTTTTTGGAGGAGGTACACATCATTTGGTCTTTGGCAAGGCAGTGGCAGAGGGACGGGAAGCTGGATAAAATCTGAGCGTGACGGCACCTCTTGGCCTGCTGTCTGCTTTGTCTCAAGGCCACTTTCAGAACAGCCTGAATGAGCAACTTTCATCAGTGTAGCCGCACAATGGGAGCAGCTTAGTGAGAAATGTCTTGATTTTACTGCCACCCCAGGGAGCTCGTGCCCATTCCCACAGTCCTGTCCCCTAGTAAGGAGTTCCCCTCCAGACAGAGTCATCACAAATAAACTCGATCAGCCTGAGATTTTGCATCTATTTGCAATGTAACACCACATCCTACTGAAACGAGAGGCCATTAAAGCAAGAGACAGAGGAGGGATGTGGGGAGTGTGGAGGAGTAATGTGTCTCAGGGTCGGCGAGGTCTTCGCATGCCGAGCAGAAATATCCTCTTTTAGATATTTGCCGCAAGAGGGCCACAGACCTTCCAGTAACTTCTCCTTTTGTTTGGATAATAATGTAAATACTGTTTTTCTCTTGTTTTATCATTACAGCAGTTTCTGTCTGACCTTCTTTTCCTCGACTCATGCTCAATCATACCGTCTGTGATTGTTTTCACTATTCAGTGAAGAATGAGGATGTAGTCTTTAAACTGAAACCATCCAGGCAAAGTATGAAAGTAACCTTCATGTGGTTATCTCCCTGCCTATTCGTCAATCTGTTGTGTTGCTTTAATCATGTTCTCATTCGTCTTTGTTGTATAATTTCTCTCACAGTCGACAGTCAAAGTTGTGGTCTCCTGAAGAATGTTTGCATGAATAGAGATTTGAAATGATGGTTGGCATATTTTGTTTAGCTCCCCCTCCTGTCTGACCCGTTATGCCACGCAGTCCTGGCTGTAGGCGTCTTATGAACAGCTAAGGTTGGACAAGGTCCCTGTGATCGATCCACCACAGCCTCAGGCATCATAAAAATGAATTTCCAGTAAAGGTATATAAACAGCTTCTCAAAAACAGAATTACTCATGCTGCTACAGAAGGAGGCCAGAGGGCAGACAGTGAGTAGGTTCAGAGAGAAAGGATGAGAGACGTTCCCTGCGGTCGTGGTCTGATGCTCAGGGGAGTATGGAGGAGGCTAGGAAGGATGGAGGTCCGGGTCAGACCAGAGCGCTCAGCCGTGGGAGTGAAGGTCACTGTTGAACTGGAGCTTGGTTCTCCATTGAGGAGGACGAGGGGCAGAGCTGTCACCGATTCGTCAACAGACTTCCATCATCAGGTGGATGGTTTATTTTATTTATGTGGAGATGGCTCAGTTCAGCTGCGTAAGCAAAAAGGATTGTGTGACTTATTGTCGTTGTTTTGACCTTTCATCCTGACTTTTCCCAGAACTTCTTGGCTTTAATTAACTTCCCTCTAAAGCAGCAAAATGTATTTTGAATTTTGGTTCCGTCTTAAGCTGAGACTACTTTACTTGCTGTTTGAATTCAACTGCAATGCTTTTATTTTGAAATACAGTAAGGCCATTCTGATAGATGGAAGGTTAGGACATAAGGTAAGGTAACCATGGAAACAGGAAGTAGTTAGGGATCACTAACTGAAGTCAAACAGCTCAAAGGAATTTTAAAAAATAGGGCTACGATTCATCAAATCATTGCAATTATTTTTTTACCAATTCAATATTGATTCAGGGAAATCCTGAGATCGATTATTTCCGTTGTAATGACACCCCACTCCAGTGGGGGCACTGTGGGTGCCGCCGTACTTCTGCATACTGTACTTTAATGTTTTATTCTTTGTTTATTAAAGAATAATGAAACGATAAAATACATTTTTGAGTCGGTTTGTTTTAAACAAATACAAACAAATAATTATTTAACAAATATCAGAAGGTATTGTGAGTTATCTGGTCGAAGCGTTTTGATCCAAAGAATTTAAATCGTATTGAATTGTGAGGTTGTGGACAATACCCAGCTCGAGTAACAAAGGTCAATGTGTGATGTCATAAGTAGGATATTACTTTGGACTCGTCAGCTGAGCTGTCTGAGAGTTTGTTAAAGAGAAATGAGACATTCAAAGATGCAGCGGTGTCCTTCTTTTACATCACTGTGACTACAGAGAGACAATGAGGACGACTATCTACGGAGAGCCTAAAGGGACAAAATAGTATGTGATTAATCATGATTAAAAAAAAGCATTCATTTCAGACCTTAAATTATACCGATTAACAAGTGAATGCTGACAGCCTTCAAAAAATGTTAAACCACATGGAGCCTGGTTGGGTTAAATGTGAGTGTTGACCATCTGAAGACTGGCTTTGTGTTTCAAGAGGCAGCCTAATGCATCCTGGGAAACAATCCAGCACCCCCTGACCCTGAATAATAATAAACTTTCTTTATATAGCACATTTCTAAAAACAGAATTAACAAAGTAGTTTAAAGAGAGAGAGAGAAAGCTCAGATCATACAACAGGATTAAACACAAGCGAAACAACGGCTCAAAGACGAGGCTACAAAAGACGTGAATTTTAAGAAAAAACAGACTTTAAAGCTTCATTCCTCCTGTCAGGCTGTTCCAAAATATCTCCAACAATTAAGATCTGATCACCCTGTTTTTGTGTCATGCCTAAGAGGCTCCAGATGAGGATGTAGCGTGTGCCCTCCGGCTCTGGTAGAGATTTTTATATTTGAGGTGGCCTAATGAAAACCTCTTTAATGAACGCTTCCAAAAATAGAGAGGTGTTTGAACAAAGCGAAATAAAAAACAAAACAAGCATGAATCAAAAACAAAAGAAGAAGAAGAGGCAGGCAATGACATGACGGAATCAAATCAATTCCTAAACTCTGGATATTAAAGATTTAACGGGCTCAGAGGAGGAAAGTTTGGCCGACACTTTAAATGCATGAGAAACAATGCGCAGTCACATGGAGGATCTGGTGTACAGTTCTGTACATATTTGCATACTGTAACTCACAGTGTTATATCATTATTGACCTCCTACTGCTTCCCACACTTGTTATGTTTATGTAAATGGTTGCACCAGGCTCTGTGCCGCCCACCTCCCTCTGTCTCTTTCACCTCCTTCTCGATATATAACAGCTTATCATGATGTCAGCAGCTTTTACACGGCACGCTGTTGCGTTTCGGCACTCCCTGTGTCCCGGCTGGACAACAGGATTTGGTGATGAAAGGCTGTCTTAAGAGGGCGTTGTGAGTGCAGGAAACCCCGCTTTTCACTCTCTCCTGATTGCTGGTCTTTTCATCATCATCATCAAGATACTTTGTTCTGGTCTAAGTGGACAGAAGGGGTCACACAGAGAGCGTATTATTGCGTCCACTTATCAGATCTGGCTCACATGACTTTTTAATGTCACCAGTGCCCTATTGTGGACATATGGAGAAGCTGCCACTGGAAGTCTTGGAGAGGTGGAGTGTGTAGTATTATCGCTGCAGACCTCTGTCTGAACTTTGAGGCACACATGTCATAGTTTTCCTACAGTAGATATTTCTGTAGAGCCATATGTGTTTTCTGGCATCAAACTGTAGCAATGGTCCATGGGCTTCAATCGTGCAATGTTCAAATGTTCAAACTGCTGCATTATCAGCCGTCATAGAAACACCACATCGCCATCTAGTGGCATCAGAGAAAAGTGAAAGATCATAGAAACACATATTCAGGGGGAAAAATGGCATTCACTGTGATTTGCCACTAGAATTTTTCCACACTTGCAAAATCTGAAATCTAAATTAGTAACTTTGCAATTGCAACTAATTAGCAATTTGACCGTATGCATTAGTGACCATGTAATCTGAATAACTGGGATTGGGGTTGCTGGTCCAATTAAACACTTTTCCACAGCAAATATCTCTCTTGTGGCATCCACACAATGTCCACCTAAGATATTGGTCTTTTAAAATTGTATCAATATGTATGCATCTTACATGATTTCTCACGTTTTTTCCCCTGTATTTCCAAATCAAATATGTCACATTTTACCGTGTTAAACTTCCTTTATGTTGAAGTTTAGGAAGAGGAAGATCTGTGCAATTTCAAAGGAAGATGACTTGGCTTCGGTTGGCTTGTGGTTCTGCACCTTTTTTAAATTTTAATCAGAAAGATGGATGCAGTTTAATTTGTTCCTCCTTTTGAAGCGCGCTCTTGTTGTCTTGTGATTGATTGAGAGTGTCCCCTGAGTAGCGATGTCGTACAAAAGGACAATAATAGATTGGCTTTCTCTGTTAATTTAATGCATTTGGATATGGAGTAGTAGTTTGCAGGAAGCATAATAATAAAACAGACGCTCATTTAGTCAGTAGACATGCCCTCCTGTATTTGACCTGGTGTCAGCAGCAGGTGTGTGATGATAACTTCTCAGATGTGGGGACAGGTTTGGATAATATCCCCTGATAGATGAGATCCCCTTCTAACTGTTAACTGCACCTCTCTCCTTTTTCTAATGACGCCTTTCCATCACAGCAGACATATGTCAGCCGGTGAATCATGGGCAGTGAACTAAAGAAGCTTCACTGTTGATGAAAGAGGGGTGCCAGATTTACGTCGGGCTGAGCGTCTGTCACACCGAGTGGGAGATATATAGATACTGATACCATCACGGAAGAGCACAAGGCTTTATAACAGGGTACATGCCGTCTGCACAGGGTCTGCATGCATTTACCAAAACAATTACGTCATCTGTAGACTTTATATTTAAACTGCAATATGGTTGGAAGTACCAAAAATGTGTGATATTGGAGAGGTCGTTTTTCCTGCAGGAGATAAAGGTGGTAGCTAAGCAGACACTTAACATTTTTGTGACATGAAGTAACATGAACACAAATCCAAAAATAATTAATAATAAAAAATAAATTAAAAAAACCTGAACTCCCTTCTTATTTAGGAAGTGCTGAGTACATCTGACTGTAATGTGAAAATCATTTCAATGAAACCTTCATCAGGAAAATCAACTAAACAGGAAATAAAAGGTCTGTGGGGGAAAAGGCTGTATTGTATTTCAAAATAAAAGCAGGGTTGAATTCAAACAGCAAGTAAAGTACTCTCAGTTTAAGAAAGGACAACATTTCAAAATAAAAGCCTAACAATTTATATTTTTAAAAGCAAAAAAATGCCATTTAAAATGTGAATAAAAATGCGATTAATTGCACGATTGAAAAATGTAATCGTTTGACAGCCCTGATATGAATATTTGTAAGAGACATATGGGTTTGTCTTATTTTCCTCGTGACAAATACAGCCATTGTTTGGCACATTCATACAGATGAGAAACACTCATAGAGTGTGTGTTGTATCAAATGAGACAAGCTGCCCTTTCCTTTATGGAACAAGTTTTGGATTCTCCAGCATCAAAGCAGGCTCTGTGCAATATAAAGATAAACAAGCACATAGTTCATGACACTGACAATGCAGCAAGTATGGAGAAGGCCACAACTATGAGGGCGTTGATGCAGAGTAAAAGACCCTGATCAAGAAAAGGACTACGTCAAATAATTCATTATTTCAAAACAGTTTTACTAGAAAGCACCACCAATGCATTCATATTCATGTTATTCAAATCGAGTTTAAAGGAAGAGTGTGTAATTTTTTGATCCAGTAGATGTCACCCTTGAGCACCAGCATGAAACCAAAGCAGGCTAATGTTAGCACACTTTGGTTAACTCGTCCCGTCCATGTAAACACAGCTCCAACACAGTTTTTTGCAACATTACAGCAACTTATCACTAGAGCCTGACCGATTAATCCGCCAGCCGATAATATCGGCCGATATTAGCATATTAAGAAGTGTCTATCGATATCGGCTTATTTTATCGCGGCGATGCACTGATATTACCAGAGTTATAAAGCAAATAGCATTATTGTTAGCAAGGTATAATAATCAAAGTCATTGTTAAATCATTAAAATTCAGTCCTTCATGCTGTGTGCTCTTGCTCAAATGCCCTTGTTTTCACATTAGATTAAAAAGCACTGCCATGCTGTGTATATGAATATTAACTCTGCAGCTTCCTCTGTGTCTTTCACTGAATGCTGATACATAGATAAAGAGGCTATTGGCTTCTGGCTGACACAGCATTCCCAAAGCCTGTCACACTGGGCTCAATCACCTGGAAGCAGCGAGGACAGCCAGGAGTTGTGGAGGAGCCGTGTGACAGGAAGAAACAATCACATCATGACCGAACCGTGCAAGCAGCATCCACTCTGCCTCACAAGCAGAGATGTGCGGCACATGAAACACACTCTCTGTCACAAGAACGCATGGTGCAGTCTCTTCAGCAACCAGTAGCTGTCTCAGCCTCTGTTCTGAAGGATAAAGCAATGCAGATGATGACTGAAACTGGACTTAAAGGAAAAAATGTTGGACTAGAATAAAGAGGTGATAAAATCTGAGATGAAAGGGGAGGAAAACTGCAAAGAAAAAAAAAACCTGTGTGTCAAGCTTTTAAAGCAGATGAACCTTAAGATAAAAGGGGTGGAGAGGCAGAGAGTATAGAGGCGGCAGCGTCCATTAAGAAGCAAGGGACAGCGGTCAATAAAGGACACTGAGAACTCCTCCTCCTTCCCATGCTGAGAGGAAAACTTGTGTGTGATGATAAGTGTGCGTAAATCCACCAGCAGCTGAACCAGTCTGCCAGCCTGCCACAGCACACAGCAGCACTGCAGAGGATTTGGCAGCCCAGAGGACCTGCTGGAGCTGATACAGATTTTAGAGGTGGGGTAAACAGTCGACTTGGACGTGCACCTCGCTGTCAGCTTGTGGACGCTCTGCTACAACAGTATGAAGACAGTTAGAAGATGAGGAGGAGGAGGAGAGGACAGCGAATCTGAGTTTGGGAATCTTTCTAAATTGGAGGGGATTTGGCTCACACGTGGGGGGAAGGGGGACACATAGGGGTCTGGTGTAGAACCTCTGCTCCCTCTGCTCACTTCTCCATCAAGGATAAGCTCTGTCATCTCCACACTGCGTCTCTTGGTGGTCTGCACCCTCCACCCCCCCTGTGGGCCACGTGTGCAGGCATGGACCGAGGCTGAGCGAATGCTGCCGCCTGACAGGGAGTCTGTGAGACGGCGGTCTGCTCCTCCCCGCCCTGGTACCCTTCATGCCGTGCTGTGGGCTGGGCCATCGCCGGAAAGCACAGCTTCCATATGTGAGTTTAAGGCTTTGATGATGATTTATAGCGTGGGGGTTAAAGGAGAGTGTGTGCGTGAGAGATTAAGAGGAGCCGGCAGTAGCCAGAATGTGCAGATTAATGTGCTTAAGGTGCTTTGTTATGATTGTTTCATGATGGCAAGACTGTTTGAATAATCCACATTTTATTTAGGAATGTGTTCCATCCATACATAAACAACTTCAGATCTCATTGTTGCCTCCAGGCTGGATGGTCAGTGGACACCTGCCGGCTTTCTACCTTAATGTTAAATCCTGCTAGATCTTTCTGCAGGATTAAGCAGAAATATTTCACTTGCACTGTCCTGGCATTTTTCTGCAGAGCTCTGTTCTCGCATGCCGACAGATATGATAAATCTTTAATTTCATATTCATTCCAGGTTTTGGACAGCGAGCCTAGGCTGTAATGTTTTCGAATGCAGAGGGCTCACACTGACTGCAGGCACATGCTCTCATGACAGTTTCACTTTATTTGGCTTAGCTGGTTTGTGTCATGCATCTGCTGTGTTTCGGTGTCTGGAATGAAAAGCTGAGTAAAGTGAGGCCACAGTGAGTCTATGATGAAATGCAGTGAGAGGAAAATGTGTGTGTGCTTCTGCTAAAGGTAGGAGGACTTGAGATGGGAAATGATACATGCATTTTTAACTGCACTGTCCTTTGCATATTTCATATCGCCACCCAGCTGTGGTGAGTTTCTGGAGTTTTAGAGGCATGAAGCTCACAAGATGGTTAAAAAAAAATGTCTATTCCACATATGAGCAGGTTGAGCAGCACAGAAAATAAGAATGTTTTGTCCCTTCTACAAGTAATCCTGTAGTACTGCAGATAAGCATCGCCCACACTGATGACGTTTTACCACTAGATGGCCTTGTTACACTTTTACACACAAATAAAAAACCCACTATTTCAACGCAGAACGAAAGTGATTAAACACACTCAAAGCTCAGAAAGGAGGTTTCATAGAGAGTAAAAAATGATTGATGTCATCACCAAACGTTTTTAGACCAAACTCATTGGACAAAATGTTCTGCAGAAGCCTCAAACAGAGATATCTCATTGCAGAACAGTCCACTTAAATGACATTATCTTGCAGCTTGAATGTTTAATATAAGAGTCGTTGTCACCGCTGTGCAAAACTTGTATTTAGTGCAGCTATATCATAAATCTTAAATACTAAAAAATAAAAAAAATACTATAATAAAATAATAAACTTCTGCTCATGCAGCCCGTTGATCCAAGGACATCAGAACCTGAATTAATGTATTTTTCATTGGGGGGCAATTCCTTTAAATACACTTAAATTCACTTGTTTCTTCACATTTGTTCACAAGCTTAAACACACTATGATACGTCTATATCTATATCGTCAACAAACAGACTGAAATTAATGTCAGTACTTGTATTTTTATGCTTGTCATCACAGCTTGTGGATCAGTGTCAGATAAATATTTTACTGCATGCAGACCTGAAGTGTGTTTGAATACGATCTCCACAGAAAATATTCAGAGTGAGCGATATCATTGATTATTGAAAGTCAGCAGGATGTTTTCTCTCAGTCTGAGAATCCTACTTATTCATTAACACTGTGAAAGTACAGAACAAGATGTATCATTTCAGTCGCCAAAAAAGCATTTCTGACAGCTGTTTTAACTTTTTATTTTTCACTGAATATGATCACCGACTTTATTTTTCACTCTTCTGCAAATATGTAATCATATATTCTCTACACTGTTTGTAACAGTCTTTTCTGAGCCAGTCAGCCTGATACTGTCTTTATGCTGCTTCACTAGTATTAGTAAATATATTGTACTTTATTGTATTGATTTATCCCAATTCAGCAGTTTAATGCGAAAAAAGGCATGAACTGGAAATGTGTGTTTCAAACAAAATATAAAGAGACCCAGCTTAGGAGTTGAACCTGCAACCAGTGCAACAACAACCGAGCTAAACCAGCGCCAATGTTTGCCATTTTTACCTCAACAGTTGTAAAAAGAATCAATCACACTCATAGTTGACTTTTATCTTTTTGTGAGTTGACTTAAATATTCAATAACTTATATAAGATCTAATGTATGCATTGCTGAGCAAACTATCAGCATTTGGCCACAAATACCAGTTAAGCCCAACATCTACATAAAGTTTACACTAAAAGTTGAACCAGGATCCATCAAAGCTTAGCTCAACCAAACAACAGAAGAGTACACTGTGGATTTAGGAAACTGAGCCCTGCAAGTGATACAACAGTTGTGTCCTCACAACTCAGCCAAGAGAGCAGTGATTTTCTTTGGAGGAGCCTTTGAAAAGAAACCAAGACTTGTGGGCCCGTTATGACGCATAATGTCTAGAAATGTAGACGTTGAAGGGTCCAGCTTCTGAACTGGGAAACAGACTCCATCCCAGATGTTGTAGTGAAGGAAAAAAATTGGTGGTCCCGTTGCACAATCAGGTTTTGTCTGACATGGGCTGCTATAGGCTGAATCAACATATACTGTACAACTGAGTACGCTTCAATGATGAGTAGATTAATGTAGGACCAGCTGTTGATACTCCACACTGTACAATCTAAGCGCTATGTGTAGGTGTTCGCACTACTTGGTTGAGTAGTTTCGGTGTCAAAATTTATGTAAGATTGCCAAAATCTCAGATTTAAACCGTATTAAGAAGTCAGTCCAGTAAATGTAGTCAGTGCTGACCTTGAGAGGACCCCAGCTGCTGTGACTAGCATTCTCTTTCTTTGACACTGCTGCTCTCACGTGTTTCCAATATGGAGCACTAGACTACCAGTTTACGTCTGAAATGGGGCAGAACACAATTTTGCTCTGGATGGAATGTGGATCAGCGAGACCCAGCCGGATGAGACCCTGTGTGACGGACTGAGTGGCCAGTCCCAGACACTCCTCACGGAAACTCGGCTAATTGAAGACAGCAGTCCGTACTCCATTCCCCACTTTTTTCTTCTTCTTGGTTTTCCTTCTTGCCGTGGTGCAGCAGAGGTAGACAGTACTATTTACTGAATCACTACTGAAATCAGAAGGCATGCCCTATTTACATGACAAAGTGAGTTTATCATGTAAATAGGGCATGCAATGCAGCTCAGCAAACTTCCTATGATCAGTAATGTTTTGCAGATGGCTTTTCAATATGTAGTTTTATAATCAGTGAGCTGAAATGTGCCCAGCATATTTCTTCATCTCTGTTTTTTTTGGCAAGACTAAAAGCCATTACACACTCCTGTGCAGCATTTGCCTTTTGTATTGTACAGCCTCCTACCTTTACCAAAAAAAGGGATTTTAAAACTCAGGCAGAGCCGGCCCTAACCCACCTGGTGCCCTAGGCAAGATCTTAGCTGTTGCCCCTTGTATTGCAACCAATTACTGCACACCATCACTCACAATATTCATCCATCCATCCATCCATACATCCATTGATCCATACATCCATCCATCCAGCCAACCATTGATCCATACATACATCCATCCATTGATCCAGCATTCCATCCATCCATCCTTCCAATACATCAATCCATCCATCCATTGATCCATCCACTCCGTCCATCCATCCATCCATCCATCCATCCATCCATTGATCCATCCACTCCGTCCATCCATCCATCCATCCATCCATCCATCCATTGATCCATACATCCATACATCCATTGATCCATACATCCATCCATCCATCCAACCATTCATCCATCCATCCATCCATCCATCCATTGATCCATACATCCATACATCCATCCGTCCATTGATCCATCCATTGATCCATCCACTCCGTCCATCCATCCATCCATTGATTCATCCATCCATCCATCCATCCATCCTTCCAATACATCAATCCATTGATCCATCCACTCCGTCCATCCATCCATCCATTGATTCATCCATCCATCCATCCACCCACCCACCCACCCTTTATGGTTTCTACTACAATTCTGACAGCTGTTTCTCTTGAGTGTCTAATGTTGTTTGGGTGGGTTACGTTGGTAAAGTTGAAGTCCGGTGCCCATCGAAAAATAGTTTATCTGCTTCTCAGTCTTTTTTTCCTCTTTTTCTTTCTCATCTTCTTCTTCCTTATCTGCGACTGCCCCTTGCAGTGCCCGCCTACTTCTATTCCTTTGGTCTGGGCAATGCCAAGCATCTTGGCTTGGCTTGTTTAGCATGTTTACATTTGCTCTTGAGAATGAAGAAATGTCTGTAAACAGTGTTAAATGGAGGTTAATGGTTATAAAATAAGTTTTGGCGGAATGGGATCATCAAAATCATTGGGATTGACCCTCTAAGGAACACAAATATGAAATGTTGTGCTAATCCAGTCTGTGTGAGTCAAGTAAAAACTTGGATCTAATGGGATCACTTCACAATTGAAAAAAATGAGTAATAGCATTCACTGGAGGATTACACAAAGGATTTTAATCATTCCCTGAAAATACTGAGCTTTTGTGTGTGAGAGGTGAGATAATTTCCCATGGTGAAAAGTGTGACCTGGAATTCCCAGTTTTCCAGGCATTGGGATACCTGCCCAGGGAGGAGTGTCGGGCCAGCACAGAGCAGACTGAAGCAGGGTCTCCTTGGCAGCAGCAGAGCGTTCTTTCACTTTTCCAGAGATTATTGAAATGTCTAGAAACTGAGTAGCTAATTGGCCACAGAGGCCCGGAGGAATGTCTTAGATTTAGGTGGATTTTTTTTTACTTCCTTTATATAATCCATCTGCTCACTTTGGGGCTGGAAAGTGTGATATATCTGTATGTCCCGTGTAGAATAATGCTGCACGTCTGTCTGGAAACACTGATGTCAATGAAATCATGTGCTGCTTTTGTGAACACTGACCCCGGTTCAGTTACGACTGGGCTACTTCAGTCCGAGTTTTAAACCCTCACTTGTCTGGAAATGGTGAGGTCATAGAGATGCAGCTACTTCTCAAGAAAATGTAGGATAATGTCGAGGTGTTTTTTCCATGATGTAATGTCACGATGGTGAATCACTTAGTCACTACTGAGAGGGGCTGTCTGCTGGTTTGTCTGCTTGATAATCCCTAATGGGGGGGTACGGTTCTAGAGTGGTTTGGATGCAAACCACATAAACACAACATACACAGCTGGAGACCTTTAAAGCCTGTCAGTAATCCGATAAAAACTTTTACGCACAGAGTCCTTGCACACTGAGTCCTATGCAATTTTTTTTCTGTTATTTGCGAAAATTCTGAAGTCGTCAAGCTGTGAAGATGAATTTGTGGTTCTTTCACTTCTTGAAAAATCGAAATAGAGAACACTGGCTCCATCCACTCCTGAAAACAAGACAAGAGTGAGGAGAGTTTCACCTGGTGATAAAGTAGCTGCAGAATTATCCCCATCATTTCCAGTTGTATTTTCAGGATGTCAGTGGTCCAGTTTGATACTCTGCTAGCTTAACTGGAACCACACATTAATAAGATGACCACTAAAGTCCAAGCAGGACTTGATCCGGAACAGCGGCTGGTAGTATGAGGTAGGGACACTGCAGACATACACGGATGGATATGAAAAAAAAATGCAGAAAATCAAGCCAGTTCTGAAAAATATTATGACGGACAAAAGTTTCCCAGCCAGTGTGCAAACATGATTTACACGACATGTGATCGTATTTCCTTTTTAAACATGAGGCGATTTCAGTCAGAAGAAAAACAGACTTTGTTTGCAGGGGCGCCTCCAGGGATTTTGGGCCCCACAAACAAATTTGTGAATATTGAAAAAGAGATTAACTACTGTTACAGTTTTGTTTAGGGCCCCTATCAGTCACTGGCCCTCAGACGGCGTCCCTGTTGGTGTGCAAAGGCCTTTAGACTTTAGTCAGTTTTTGCCACTAAAAGTTCCTTGATGGTTAAACTTGGGGGTAGGGGGCAACTTATAGGGCAAATACGGTAGCAGGTTAACGGCTAAAACTTTCAATTATTCATTTATAGGGCAATCAATCGATGAAAGCAAAAATGTGATGTTTAAAAATGTCTGCATAAGCCTGTCTCTTTTCTTAAAGCAATATAAAGCAACCGTTTGGCTATTGTTGGTGTACCCAAAGACATTAAGAATCTAGACGAGTCTGCAGATTTACATTGAATCCCCACATATGAACACATTTGCTCCCTCGGGTGGATGTTCATTTGAGCTTCATCTCGCTCCTCCTGCACGTTATATTGGCTGTTTCGCTGCTATCAGTGGAAAGCAGCTGCTTTGAGGGCCGGGGTGCCGTCATCCATTTTTGTGGGGTTTGCAGTTTCTGGCACGTCTCTTCAGTGATTCCATTTATTAGAGTAACGTTTTACTACAACACATGGCTTAAGGAGCAAATACGTCTGTGTTAGACTCGCCGCTGTTGTATTTATTTGTTGTGTATGAGCCATTAGGGTTAGTTTCAGGATCACTTTAAGAAGAATAATAATAATAACTTTATTTATATAGCGCCTTTTAAAAACACAGGTTTACAGTTCCATTCAATACCATAACCCCTCGCTATAACTCCTTGTAAAGTACTTCACCCAGCGTTATTTGTCACTGTCCCTCTAATACACCTTAATTTATCTCTACTGAGTGTCTTTGCTGCTAATCAGTACAGAATTCACGGACAAAGATAGACGATCATAATATCATTGGACAGATGACGGGGCTGCGGGCTCATGCACCTCAGACAGCGAGGGCATTCCGGCCAAACAGAGCATCACTTATAACAGGAGCAGATGTTCTTTGAGGCCAATTAACAGCACAGGGATGCAGACAACGTCGTGCACCAGAGGAGGGCTGCCGACCCATATGGATATGAGAGACAATTAATTAGAGTGTCAGACGTTAAAGACTGATCAGGAGCTGAATGAAGGCTTTCTTTAAGTCCCTGAACTCGTGGATCCAAAGTTAAAAAAATCTGTGTTTTTATTTTGTTATGAAATGGTTGCAAAGACAAATTGAACGGTGGATTAATATTTTCAAAATAAGAGGATGAAATTAGTGGTTTAACTTTAGCAGCAAAAAACGATAATCAATTATATATGAGACGGAGAATACAGAGCAATGTTGAAAAGAGAATGTCTGATATGTGTTTTTATATGTTGTTTCTATTCCAGGTGACACCACTGATTGTTTAAGTTACAGTCTGTAATCCCTTTTGCCACCTATAACCTCTAACCTGGAGATTTGCACCTTCACTGTTGTTTCGTTCAATTCAAATCAGCATGAGCATCCTCAAAATTCTTCCCTGATCTTTGACAAATAAACTGGATGGACATGTTGAAACAGACAGCAGAGTGTGAGGAGTCATGGAGTCAGAGAGGGAAAGATAAAAGAGAGGTGAATATGTTGAGTATCACAGAAGAAGAAATAATAATGAAGCGCTAAATTGTTTAAAGAGAGAGGAGATAAAATGTTTCATCAGAGAGCAATTCTGATTGGGAATAGAGACTGGTATTCTTGCTGAGCATCTTCTACTTATCTCTTGGCAAAGAGGCGCCATGACAACAGGTACCAGCTGGGGGAGGAGGAAATGCACCCCTGAGATGGAGGTAGAGTGAGGAAGGGAAAAGAAAAGAGGAGGGGAAGTGAGAGTAAGTTGGTGGAAAGGAAAAGAGAAGAGATGAGGCAGAAAAGAGGGGAGGATAATGAGTGGTTGGAGGAAACCTACAGAAGGTCAATTACTTTAAAGTTTCTCTCTGCCACATCCCGTTTTGTTGTCCTGTCCTTCCCCCCCCCCCCCCCCCCCCCCCCCCCCCCCCCGGAGAATCACCATGTTCATCCTAATGCTTTTGTAAGCTCACCCTCGGGAGCTGGCCACAAAGATCTGCTCCGCGATTGGGCGCACACCGAGGCTCAGCAGGGCGGGGTTAAACCTTCTGGGATGTTTCATATTCATACTCAGCGTGAATACATAATCAGTCCATCAGGTCACTGTGTGCCGTCAGGAGGAAGACACTGTGACTTTCCCAGGTGATTCTTATGCGATCTTCACTTTTCTTTTTCTTTCTTTCTTTTTTCTTTTTTTTTGCCACGTGAAGAAAAAACTCTTGTCATTGTCCTCATCTGCGTGATCCCGCTGACAGATGCTGGAGTCAGTCAGAGCAGGAGATTTGGGCTCACAGGTTTGCAGAGCAGATGACGACCTATGGCTGAGCGCGACATGCCCCGGTCATCACCCCTGACCCTGCGTAGACCTGCCCACACGACAGGCTGTGCAGCTGAAATCTGCTGAGGTGGGGGGCTCCTCTCTGCATGTTACCGGCCCGCTCTCGTTGCCATGATCAAACACTCCAAGAATAAAAATGTCTCCTGGGTAAGTGAGGCGTGTTGGCAGAGTTTTCTCCTCTATTTTGGAACTGCTTCCTCTTTCTGTCTACGCTGTGCTCTCAAAAACAACGAGAAGCCGTGTAACATTGTTGCATCCGAATTGTTAAGATTTTCTGCTTTAATGGATTATGTAGCGACTATTACAGTATATTCCCATTTGTTTTTGATGCTCCTGTGCCCAGTGGCTACTACAACGAGAGGCTTAGAGATTTAGGCATTATATAAGTACAAGCTACTACATGCCCACTTTATGAAATCTGGTCATCAGTCTGCCAACTCCGCTGATTTGATAAGAAGTTGCTGATCAGACAAAAGTGACACACTGCAAGGAAAATGTTCATCTTTACCACCAGGTCCATAACGGGAGGAAAACCAGTATTTTTATATATAACTGTGCTGCAGGTTTTCCAACGTGTGTGAGTTTGATATCTGAGTCTTTGCCAGTGTAGACGGATCAGGGGAGATTAGAGTGAGAGTGGCTTTGGGAGGATGAAATCAGCTACTTGGGGGGGGGGGGGGGGGGGTTGTGGCTGTGGCTGTTGCGGGGACGAAATGATGTGATGGAGTGATGGTTTACTACAGAACTTAGTTATTCTCTGAGACTCTGTAGTCGTGTGACCTCCAGCCACTCAGCTGGACCTCTTTGTTATGTAATCTTATAAACTCTGGTTACTGTACGTGAGGACTAAGAGACACAGTCATGGTGTGATGGATTCTCATACACACCATATGTTGTGCTCTTCCTAAACAAGCATTCCCGTCGGACACTGGGATGACTTTCTTCCTTTTTTTTTTTTTTTGGTCTGATATAGTCTACATGTGCATGTATGCACAAATAGTACTTATGTGCTTTCCTCCGGAGGGAAACACTGCTCCACTTTCTCTCAACCCACCCATATGGCACATATGTCACGCTGCTGCTTTTCTGCAGCCCAGCTCTGTGTCCTCACTGTGAACCTGGTCGGTCCTGCACACAGAAAGCTGCATGGGAAGCTGAGTGTCTTAAAGTACCTCCGTGCTTGATAAAAAAAAAAAAGTGACTGTGCTGGCTCTCACTCCTAATCAAAACAAAAATCTCACAGGAATCAGCAGAACAAATCCAGTTTTTATTTACATTTGAATGCTACTTTATTTATTTCAATAATATAAAAATCCACTGGTAGAAAAAAGATACGTATAGACTCCAAAGTCCTTCAATTGAAACAGAAATAAAAATGTAAAGGTAAAATAAGACACTTCTTGGGACAACTTGTGTTTACAAAGGCTTACGTACTTATTCCTGAAATATCAGCAGTCCGCTCCAGAACGACATTTATATCAAAAGAAACACATAATGTCCCCTTTTGATTGACTTGTTAGTCTATAATACCCCGTACTCTGCCACTCCCTATTTATTCACCGTTTAAAAAAAACCTCTAGCAGTTGTGTGAACAACAACAAGTATTTTTGCAGAAATAAATGATAAAGCAAATAAAAAACAGCACACACAAGTAATGTCAGGAATTCAGTTGCATCCATCCTGTGTGCATTTTAAACTGCAACATAGGGTGTTGAAAATCGAAGCGGATGCTGAAGTGCATAATCCCGCTGCTCCTCGAGTGTCAACTAGAGGCTGGTTGCAGAAGCACAGGAAGTCACATACACACCCCATTAAAAAAGCCTGTTTTTACAGCAGAAATGAACATGTTTACAGCCTGGTTCAAAAAAAGATATTGGTCTGATTCATGTCTTGATTGTCACACACTGTAAGGGGGATGAGGTTTTTTTTTTATAACGCATCCGTTTTGATTTTTATAAGCGATACACATCAACTGTTGCAAAAAGATAGTTTTTTAGGATAATATCTAGAATTTAAGCCAACACGTAAAGGGTTGACAAAATTATTAGAAATTATCCCTTTTTGATTTGAATATCGATGCTGCATTCATGACAGTCTGAGCATCATAGGATGCTTGGGGATTGTTGTATTAGTCTGGCCATCCTCATATCCAGTAGTGCAGAGGTCGTCACATGCACCATTTTTTTTTTGGTAATTCATTCAGACCTCCAATCAAGTTAATTATAGGTGATTATGCTGCTGATAGCTTTGCAGCGATCAGTCTGCAGAAAATGCAGATTTGTGTCCTGCATTGAAAGGCCCCTGCTGAGTTCTGATCCCAGGTATCTAACCAATAAGCCTAATGAATTTGAGGACCAATGCCTTTGTATTAACAGGGATGGGCAGTGGCATGCGGATTAGGACTCCAGATGGTGCTGTTACTGCCTGACTGTCTGTGGGCGCCACGCATGTACAGCTGCGAGAGGTCACATGTTGTACTACAGCGGTCAGCTCTGCTTCTGCCGATCAGCATTACAAAGGCTCTTCAATAACACTAAAACTGACTGGTACAACGCCAAGTATCATATTTGTGGACTTTGAAAGTATATGTTTGTGTGTTTAGCTGTAGTGTGTGTTTAGTAACAGTGTCATATAGCGAGGCTGAACATGCAACAGATGTCACGCTATCAAATTAAAGCTTAATGCTCGGCCAGCTGAAGAAAAACACTTCAGCGCTAACCATGACACCACAGAGCTTAAACACTCCACTGCGTGTGTGTGTGTCTGCCTGTGCCCACGTCAGTGTGTGTGTGTGATCTGCTAGAGAGACTCTTCACTCCTCATGAGGCATGACACTTGCTGTTGCAGGAGCTCCTGAAGATGACCACAGCTTGTATTATCTACATGGCAACATGGCTGTATTTTGGAGGAACTTTTAGCCACTACAGGGTTTTTTTTCCTTTTTGACTGAGGCAGCGAGAGGTTGGCTTTTTGCATGCCAGGCGTCAGCTGCTTGCACCCCTGGGTCATGGTACTCTGAACAAAAAAAAAAAAAAGAAAGAAAAGAAGAGGGATTTGCATAATTCATTACAGTCGCTGTGGAGCGGAGAGGCGACACAGGTGTTCCGGGCATTGCGGGAGAACGAGCATGTCTAAGAAGCCAAAGGTAAACAAAACAACAACAACACACTACCTGTCTTGTTTTGGTGTAAATGAGAGGCTTACTTCTCTACCAGAGCTTGGACTAATAACTCTTCAAATGCCTCGGAGTGCTTTTTTTTTTTTTCTCTGTGCGTGTGGAGTCTTCGCTGTGTGCAGTTTCGCTTGTGACGACAGCGAGGGTGTCCCAGTCGATACCCTGTATGTGTGAGGTCTGTTCTGTTGGCCTTTTAATGTGAGCGTGGTTTTTAATCATTTATCCTTGCGGGACAGTTTCTGCCTTTTTTGATGCTCAGAGCGCTCGCCCGTAGGTGAAAGACAATCTGCAGGGTCATCTTTCTCGTGCTGAGTGGTGACAATGGGTCGGGTGAAATAGCGACTTAATCCTATCTCTGAAGAATGATTTAGATCAGAGCATCATTTAATCTTTGGCATTTTACACAATGTAGGGCACTGTCTGCAAAGCTTTGACTTGTGATCCCCTGACATTAAGCAATCTACAATATGTTTGCTTCTGACAAAAAATATCTCCCCCCCCCCCCCCCCCCCCCCCCCCCCACATTTTTATAATTTAAGTATTTTGGAGGCATTAAAGGTACCCTGTCAGTGGCACTCACCAAAAGCTGTAGAACGTAGTTTTTACAGCTTTTATGTCATTTATTGTAGCACTAGCTGTCTGAGTGGTGGAGTAAACCCTTAGGTGATTGGTGCAACAGTGTGGTATGCTGAATGAGCCCTTAGTTTATTTATTTGTTATTTGTTTATGTTTCTCTTTCCTGATTTTGGTGCTCTTAAAATAAGCTAAAATGACTGAAAAAAAGCTGAAAGCCCGAAATGTTTCCAAACTGGTGAGGTTATATTTAGTTTTTTCTTATTTTCTTTTGCAAGTATAGAGCAGCTGCAATCGTTTGCTCTTACAAAAACAAAGACTGGAACTCCTGCAGAACTGTAAGAAACCAAACATAGAATAATGAGGATGATGAAAACATGACAACACAAGCATGCTGTTTGTGAATGTGGCATTCAAACCACTGCAGATGGCTTGCTAGTAACCGGGTATAAGGTAATATATATATTGGATTGTTTCTGATGGTTGCAGTCTTCTTCTTAGCTGCCTTTGTTATTTTATCAGGAGTTTATATTGTGCATTGTTACAAGAGCTGCAAAGCGACTTTGAATTAGGCTAACTGTTTATTACAATAAATATATTCCTGCAGGTCACATGACCATCTCATTTTCAACCTCACTTTCACACAGACGATATGTTAGCTTGTGTGCTGAAACCGGTTTCAACAGTTTCTGACCATGCTGCTTCACGTCAGTCATTTCTTCTACTTCTAAATCCTCTGATGGTTGAAAGGCCGGACCAGATTTAAATCTCCTTACTGGGAGAAGCAATCATCACAAAGTGAGTCAGGGGATGAAGTGGACACAAGCGATCACCCCTGTGGGCGTGTTTTTTGTGTGCAGAGAATGGATCATGCCCTCCCTCAGTGCGAACATGGAGAGTACACATAGGAGCATGTGGCAACGCAACTGCTTAAACAGTTGGACTGCGTTCAAATCAGAAGCCTCCTCAGCGGGAGCAGAGCAGCAGGAAGGTGGCTACTGTCTGCTGTAAGTGAGGTGAATGCATCACGATGTGTTCAGAGGCTCAAAGAATGAAAATCTGACTAAAAGAAATCTGGATTTGTTGGTGATTCTTTTTCCATTTGTCATATAAAGACATCATTTCATCAACTTTTCTGCTTTATTTTCTACTCATTAGACATTAGGGACTATCTTACTTCTCTAAAATGTTATCAAAGCTGTCTGCTTTGTAAGATGTGGTAATGACTGTCAGGAAGCGATACACTTAAGAATCTTAGTTTGTGTGTTTTTTAAATTTTTAAATGGACTAATTGCAAGTAAATAAATCCTTAAAGGATAAGTCTGATGTTATTCCTTTGTTTGCTTATTGCTGAGTGTTTTCTTTGTTTTGAAAATCTGATCCTTGTCTGTGCATCAGACATTTTTCTTAATTCTTTAGCTGTGCTTGTTAGTGGCTTTTGTTATGCTTTGGACAGAGTCAGGCTAGTGGACTCCCCGTTTTCAGATTTTCAATGTGCACATGTGCAATAGGGACAATGCAGGATGTATGTATGTAATTGATGACAATGGAAACTGCTTTGAAATGTTCTAATTTCTTTATTTATGGCCATGTGTGTCACACAAAACCAAACCCCCATCGCTTACTGACCAGATATTGGTCTATTAATATAAATAAGTTAAGATCCCATCGTGTTCACAATGCGTTTGTCTGGGTCTCTTGATCCAAGCTCTCGTTCATCATATCAGTGTGTCACCATAAGGTGGTGGGAGGTACTCTCCTCTGTGAGTGTGAATTCATGTTTGCATACAGTGAGCGAGTCTTTCACCCCCCGCCTGTGTTCGCCTGACTTGTGCGTGACTGTATTGGTCACAACGGTCCCAATTTGCCAGCTGAAGAGTTTTTCCTATGACTCCATGTGGGGCAGCTGATGCGTTGATGTGTTCAGCGAGCGTGAAGCCACTCTGCACCTCACACTCGCACTGCTGCCGCCAACCGCCGTCCTCTGTTGTACATGTCAGCGTTTCAGGACTCATCAAGTCTTTGCTTGCACTCGCTGTCCAGCAGCTCCGACATGATCCTCATTCCTCTGGGCATGCTCGACAAGTTTTCTTTGTCTCCACTGACTAAACACATCTTGGGAAGGGTAAGCTTTACTTGTCCTTTGATCTCTATAAAGTTTAGCCTCATCATGTGTATGATGTGTGCACAGGTTCAGGGTACTCTCAGGTTTACTGCACATGCTGGTCAGATGCCCTTTTGTGGAGTGCTAAAGAGAACAGCTGTGTCTTCCTCTATATCCATCTCTTTGTCTTACTCACTCTTCCCACCAGCTTCCTAATGTTCCCTCCTTTCCTTTCTCATGTTGTCTGTAATAACTGATGGTCCAGGCGGGGGCTTGTGTGGCCTGCTCTGTGTTGCAGTGAGGTAACCTCAGACACATGGTGTCTGGCAGACCCTGGTGTTTATTTATTTCAAACGTAAATCACAGTCTCATCTGACCCAGGATTGGATTCTGACATTTTGCATCAGGATATCTTCATGTTTAAATTATAAACATGTTGCTTCTCCCAGGTAACAAAAAAAGCCAAATGCAAAAAGTCTTTAAAGGTCTAGTTAGACATGTCTCAAAAAACCTTGCCTGGCTAAGACGACTATCTACGGTGAGCCTTAAGGGACAAAATAGCAAGAGATTAATGCAATGAAGAAAAATGACTGCGATAATTTCAGAACTTAATTAGTCAAGTAATTTGTTTTAGCTGACAGTCCTAATTAAAAACAGATTGTTAGCATGGCAGGTGAAGCTAAAATGTTGAGTAGTAGTCCCTGGATGCTCAAAAATATGTAAACATTACAAGTGACAATCCTGAAATGTACATTTTTCATTCAGGCGTTTAAATCACTCACAGTCTGATTGTAGTGTTGGATGATCTTAAGTCTGAAAAGGAGGATTGTAAAGGGTCCTTTGCAGAATCAATAACCACATTGCTATACTTGTTAAATTAGATATAACTGTTATATTTTAATAACAGAAAAAGGCTTAAGGGAAGGAGGGGATGGCGAGTATTTTCTTCCAGGGTAACAGAGAGATTTATCCAAGTCTTTCATCAAGCTCTTGAAGTCCTCTAAGGAGAGTTGAATTTGTGTAATGGCATTCTTGGCAAGGCAAAATGCCACTGGAAGGGACTTTCTGACAGAAACTCAATGATCTAATTGTGGTGTATGTTAGCCCATTAGTGATCTTTTAAAGCTTACTAAACGTCCATAACCAAATCTGTGTGAATCGTGGCCTGATATAATAGCTTTGACAGGAAATAAAAACACTGTTGATACTGTTGGATATTGTTTGTGTCTTTGACAAGATGCTTCGGGTCAGAAGGAATGCCATGTGACCCCAGCCCCTTTTTCACAGCCTGTTAAAGACGGGACCGTTATGAATCCGTTATGTCTTGCCCTCTGTGTAAAACACACCAAGGCAGATTGATTGGGCAAAGTTGTTCCGCTGTTGAGCTGGGGTTAGGGGTCAGAGGCTGTAACTAATTAAATGATTGAGTAAATAATTTAGCCAGCAGGACAGAGGAAGGCGATGTGTGTATGTGAAGCTTATACATCTTCATAGTGATGACGACTCTTCATGTGACTTATAAGATTCCGTGTGTTAAAGGTCACATGTTTCTGTAACACTAATATGTGCCTCTAGTCCGTCTACAAACCCCCCAATGATGAGAAAAGTCCATCCTCTCCGTCTTCTGCCTGCTCCACTTTTCAGAAAATGTGTGCTCAAACAGGCCGTTTGGAGATTTTCCCTTCATGACATCACAAAGGGCAGTAGCCCCTCCCCCAGGTGGGTGACCCTCCCACAGCGCCCAAAGTGTTTGTTCTGCCCTCTGAGTCTGCCTTCTCACCGTAAACAATAGGACATAGAGCGAGAAAGCCCAAGCCGACAAAAGCCTTTCCAGAGAGGGGGCGTGGTCAGACACAGCTCATTTACATATTTAAAGCTACAGACACAGAAACAGCCTGTTCTGAGCAGGGCTGAAATCGAGGGGTTTATAGGCATGATCAAATACATGATCAGAGTGGATTTAGAACAAGAAACTTCACACACATGTTTTGGGGAGCTCTGAGACTTATTTACACTGTTTGAAGAGGAGGAGGATATGTGACCTTTAAAACTTGTCGACTTTTTTCCTCCCCTCTGAACTCTTTTGCAAATGTTTTTCAAATCGAGGTCGAGTTATTCTGCTGTGACATGGTGGATGTTTCGCACCATGTAAACTCTCGCTGCGGCTGCACTGCTTGTTGTTCTTCTTCTCTCTGTTCAAAGGCGGCTCGCAAACCCCTGGGATTGTGTAGGCGTGTTAATAAGTAATTGAGCACTGTTACTATCGGCTTATTTTATCGCTTAAAATGTCATTATTGGAATAATACAAAATTATAAATTATTCCCAATATCAGCTGATAAATGATCTGATCAGATATATATATCGTGTATCCCTACTCTTTAGTTACTGCTCATGGAAGGAAAGAACTGTCGGGCAACGTCATTTCTTTTCTGTGTGAAACACAATGGGATGTTGTATCGATCCCTTCCTTCATGGTGCAATTACCGTATGCTGGTTTTGAAAGCTATCCTTGTTGGCCTTTGTGCGCCTGTCAGAGTGAACGCCTGCTGACGTCATGGGCTGCATGTATACCGATCGATTAGCCAAAGGCAATGCTGGCACTCATTTCCCAGAGCTGCAGAACAAGAAGACATTGATCCGTCAAATCCCAGTCAGAGAGCCCATTCAGACCGGCCTGATAATTGCTTTGGGCAGTGAAGAATCCTCTTGTATCATTACTTTGTAGTAAAAACACAAAATAGAGCAACTAATTCAGAGGCAAGGTTGATGTGCTTTTGTTAATTTGACATAATGTATGCAGGGAAAGTGTGAAGAGGCTTATAGCTACATTACATACATTAAATAGTAAACTTAACAAGACATAAAACTATGGCAGAGAGAGCTGCAGCCACACTGGATCAATATACATACAGTCATTGAAACGTTGTTTATATTAAACCAGATTTTAAAGTGACCCTTTAACGTGTGTCCTGATCATTATCAGGGTGTCACTGGGTTCTCGTCTTTGCTTTTATTATCTGGCAGCGTGATGCAGCTATGTAAAAGTCATTTTTAGTGAGCAATCACAGACGCCACATCACACTTCCCGATCAACTGTCATCACGCTCAGCATGCGGAGGTTTTTCGCCTCCAGAGCTGGATTTAATTAAGTCTCTGCTTTTCACCTTCATTTACCTTGACCTCATGCAGCACAGCGAAGCTTCAGTTATTTCTCCTTTGAGTTTATTCCGTACAAATGTCAAAACTATCTCCTGCCTTGGTGCAGTGATTCCCTTGGGTTTTGTCGTCACAACGAATAAAAACATAATCATTTTGCACACTTTGTATCATGCACAGATGAAACAAATTCAATCTATCATGTTGGTTAAGTCGCTTTCACATACAGTATGAAGTCCGGTGGACTCGGTGCCATTCAGGGGTGAAGTTGCAAAAGTGTTTTATATTTCATTTGGTTCGGTTTTCTTACACACTGCACTTTGTCGAGTGCAACAAAGCCTATCAAATGTTGTGTAGCGTATCCACCTGCCACTAGTTGGCGCTGTAGCTCCGTTAAGTGGCTACATCCCTCCGGCTTAATTCTGCACTACGACCCTAAAGTAAACAACAGGACAGAGGAAGGAAAACAACCTGTAGCGCTGCACATTTTGTTAGTGTTTTGATCTTTAAAATGGAGATAAAGTTTGTTGAGGCTATGTCAGGTTAAGATGTCATATCGACCGGAACGTTAACCCGCAAGGAGGACTGAAGGCTGCTCTTGTTAGCAATGCTAATGTTAGCCACACTCGTTTACAGGCGGCCAAATTCAACCCATAATGCACTGCATTTAGGTTCACTTTCCTTGTTCGGTCCAGAATGCGTTCTCACCTACGTCGAACCCAACTCTGGTGCACTTTGAAGCGAGCCAATGGCCCCTGTTTTAAAGCGGACCAGAGTTCAGTTCTTTGGTCCGCACCAGAGTTCGTTTCAGCATTCACATCACCAAAAACCAAAAACTAAAACTATCAGACAACGCGCACCAGAGTTTGTTTCAAACGGACCAAACGGCTCAGGTGTGAATGAACCCTTAGTGAGCTTGAGAAGGTACGGCAGGAGATACTGCACTGGAGAAAACCAGACAACATGACGTCATCTAATCCGTCTCAAGGTGGCTAACTGGCTTTAAGTTTATCACTTTTATTTAAATATATTGCTGCAATTAACAAAATAAGCATTTTTCTACAAAAAGGACCCATTTCAAACTATTGGTTCTGTGTTACAACAACTGTGTGTTTTTTTAAGCTGATTCTGTTTTAGTGATTAATCAGGACTTGAAACCATTGTGTCCTGGTGACATGAGGATAACCATCCCACAGTTTGCCACGTGCAGAGCACACGCCCTGGATGATAATCCTCAAAAAGGGGTTAACCCTGATCAAACACGATATAATCCAGGATTTATGCTGGGTCGCCCAGAAAACATTTTCTCCCCAGTGAAAAATACAAATCTGGGCTTTGCCACAATGTCAAATAAAGCTACGGGCTTGTTCTTTCAGAGATGTACGATGTTACAGGTTGGACATAAAAAGAAATAACTATTCTGTTTTCATCTCAGCGCCTCAGTTGGTATTTTTTCTCCGGTGATTTAGCTGCATTCCTCCCTTCGCTGCTGTTTTATAACAGGAACATTGTAATGAGTTATGGTTTCATTTTGTGAACTCATGACTCAGCTTTGGCAGCTTCCGGCTAATGTTTTGACTCATGTTTTACCGCTCTGACAGAATATTTGAATTTCTCAGCCTACATGAGCTCTGACGTTGTAGCCGTGTGATTACAAGCACACATCCCAGCTTCAGAGAGTCTCATGTCTGATCAGTACAGTAACCACTAAAGTTTATTACATGAGTACCAGCTGTATCACGCTGGAGCTCTGCATGGTGGGAGAAATCTGTCACTTGAATAAAACTTTTAAATGTCCTTTATTGAAGGAAGAGTGCTCTTATTTTGATGTGCTCCTACTTTGCAAAGTTACTACCTGCTGTATATTTTTGTAAAAGGATGGCAAACAAACAGAATTGTTTGCTATGAAATGACTGAACGGAAAGTTTCAATGGCTTCGGTCGCCTTGATGATGAAAGCAAATATGGCATTTTGTCGATGTAGTGAACATAATTACTTCCTGACGTTCTTGGTCTCAGCAACATGTGTTTGAGACTGTACAGTGAGTTCAGATCCTTTCGCCCCGCTCTCTTCAAGGCAAAGTGGAACACATGTAAACTCCCCAGATCACACACTCGCACACAGACATGAAAAAGCGTCTGCAGCTGCTTTTGGTGCTTTCTGGAATTTCCAGGTCGGCCCTGTTGGCCAGAGATCTTACTTCCTAACTGGCTGTGTGTGTTACACAGAGTGTGTGTATATATGTGGGAGGGGAGAGGGGTGAGGGGGGGCTTGTTTTTTTGGGGGCTGGAGGACGGTCGCGGCGCTCTGAAGGAGTGTTCTCCCAGCGTGGGAAAGACGCTCGTCTTTTCTCTGCCTCTCAGGGACTAAAGTAGGCCAAAGAAGGGCTAAAGAGCGACCGACTCCTCCGCTCCGGTTTAACAACTTTCTCTACTTAAGTTGCTCCCCCTCTGGAGTCAGGAAGAGGAGCAAAGCAGCCGAGCTGGTAGGAGTTCTTGTTCTCTGAGAGGAGATGGGAAGCAGCTGAGGAGATTTTCTCCCAGCCGGTCTGAACAGCAGAGACGGGTAGGGAAGAAATGTATCACTCGGGCAGTGAGGAGTCAGATCTGGTAAGTTTGAGTAAACACACCTTCTGCTTCTCAAAAACTCTCCTTTCTTACTTTCCTTAGACAAACACGGCAGCAGCAGCAGCTCTCACTCTTCTTCTTCTTCTCTCCCCCCTTTGAACAAAGAGGAAGGGCTCGGGCTGCAGGAGAATGGAGGTTATTAGTGCAGATTTAAAAGGGGCGTAAACACACACTTCCTATATTTCTCCCCCGTTGCTTTGCCTGAAAGTAGGTGACACTCTTTTTTTTTTTAAACGCACTTTGTGATTATCGCGCAGAGAAAAGCATTGCTGCATGACCACTACCAGCATAAAGTGAGGATCAGGGAATGTAGTTAAGAGCCAGAGAGGGAAACAGAGTAAGCAGCCGGGCTGAAGCTTGCTGCTTTATGTACAGAGACCGGTTTGGAAAATAAAACCTGGCTGTGACCTTGAGCTAAAGTTCTGTCTGTTTTCCAAATGACCCAGAGACAACCTCTGCAGCTTTAAAGCACCTAAGTAAGCAAGTAAACGAGTAGATGTCAAGTCCATTTTAGTGTCAAGCTCTTTTTTTTAAACCTTTTTTTGTTGTGTTTTTTTGGAGTGAAAATCCAAACATCATCGTCATGTCTTTACTTTGGAAAATTTAAAACAAATGCAATCATCCTATGAAATGTCTAAATTCAGCATTGAACACAGAAAACACGTAAACAACAGTTGTCTGAACCTGCAAATGTTTATTTTAGTCAGTAGGCGAGAAACCAGGAGTGTCAGGCAGATTTCATAAATTGGTACATAAGAAACTTTATACAGTAAGAGAGCCGGATTAGCTGCTCAATCTTTTCAGAATCAGAATATGAAATACTTTATTAATCCTGGTGGGGTGTTTGGTCGTTTCAGTTGCTCTCTAACACAGTATGAAGTAGGAAATACAGAAATATATATAAAATATAGAATAAAATAGAAATTCAAGTGGACTAAGCAGAACTAAGTACCAGAGTGCAGCGTATCAGAAGAAGTAGTAAGCTCATATACAAGCACATTTAAGTGTTAAAAACACAATTTATCATGTGCACACACACATACAGAGGCTACTGTTTGATTATACAAAGGTCTTTTCATAACACATTTCATTTATGTAACTTCTAGCTCACTGGTACTTTTTTAAAACTGTGACGGAATTACGAGCACAGAAGTCCAAGCATTGGATATCCGATCTTACGTTTAAAAAGAATCGTGCATTATTAAGAGAAATTGTGTTTCTGATATTTGGGAAGTCCCTCTGTGTCACCTAGATCAATATTGCATGAATCAGTAATTTAGCCAGGAATTGGTCCAGGGTGCATAACCTATCTGTGTGTAAGAAATAAAATAAGTAAAGCTGAATTCATTTTACTTGAGCCCATCGGTGGGTTTTGCTCCACTGAAGACGTCCAGGAGCCTCCTCTGCTCTTCTAGCCCGTTTCTCATCAATCATCCGCAGCCTGCTTCATACACCAGGAAGCTGCCAGAATATTGATGACGCAAGCATGAAATAACATCACAGAGCAGCCCCCGGCCTCTCTTACTGTATCCCCCTTGATCTGCCGTCATCCTATTATGGTGCTGTGTTTTCCACTGAGGGACCTAAGAGCAAAAGGAGCCGCTAGATATAAAGTAGATCTTGCTGTGAGGGGGATTCACCGTTAATAAGAGCAATGCCTCTCAGGGGACTATCGCTGCTGGTTGCTGGTGAAAACATACGGAAGGGGGAAGGATTAGCACATCATTCACAGTTGTTAGGGGCCCGTCAGCATTTGTCTTGCTATAATGTGGTAGAGATTCTGTTAGGCCAGTGCCTGAAAAAGTTGAACCAGTATGTAGTTTGAGGACAAGTTAGCTCAAATAGACATTTTTGGATAAAAGATACAAATATATCTTGCAGAATCTAAAATCTGTGATGGACATCAGCTTTCCAGCTCTGTCGACACAGACAAGGATGTTCCTAAGAGTCTGAATCCAGCTAACTTTTGGGATGTCTTGACATTGCTGCTGCACCACCAGCATGCCACAACAATGTGCTTAGAATATGATGTTAGAGAAACTTGGGCATTGCATTTAGAAAGATCAACAAGAGCAACATTTAACATTTGTTCCAATTATTTTGTCTGTGACTTAAAGGAGCAGTATGTAACTCTGACACCTAGTGTTTAAAACGGGTACTGCAGTCCAAATTCTAAACATTGCAGAGAGCTGTCTCCCTCCGCCCCCTCCTCTCTAGAGTGGATGCTCACACAGGTTGCCATGTGGTGGACACTGAAGCTTCAGTGTTTAGCCAGCTCTGTATCTGTCTGGAAACCTTTCTGCGTTCTAACCTCTCTCCATTTTTCAAAAGCATCTCCAATATTGATCCTAGTTTGAAGCTCCACGAGCTCCTTGTGCTCCCTGTTTCATCATATCTGGATGCTGTGGGATCATGTGACTGACAGCCAGTGATTTCATCACCTCGATGGGATGATGCACTTATCCAATGCATTGGCACTGGGAATGCTGGGTCAACACTTTTTTCATTGGCCTGTCAGTGTCACCTTGACGTCCATGCATCCAACCCCCCATTACCATGGCAGAGGGATCATTACTCCTCCCCCTCCTCTGCACTTTCTTCTTCTTTTACAAACGTACACGCAGTCTGTTTGTTTTTTCACTCTCTTGCCAACTTGGTTTTCATTCCTCTGCTCCGTGTTGTGGACCATCCCTCGTAGCATCACACATCTCGCACTCTTGGCTGTCATGTCTGCTCTCACTGTCCCTTTATGACGGAGGAGGTGCTGGTTGTACACCAATGATTTAATTGACTTTGTGTTGCTCTGAGTGAAGTGGCAGTGATGGACAGATGGCTGGGAGAATAAAGAGGCTCCAGTTCCAGCCAAGAATGAGTCACTCCAAGTCTGAAACTGCGAGCACACTCGCTCAGCCCTTTGTCAGCCTGCTGTAGTCAGCTACAGTCCATGAGCCATGACCGAACATGACTTGGCTCGAGCGGAAATCTTCATTCTATAATCATGATGCATAATGTGAGGTGTACGGCCTAGTCTGACCACGCGGCCCCATTAAATCCTCACTGACACCCAATCTGAGCTGTTCCAAGAGCTGCTTAATTTACAGTTACAAATTCATCCAACAAAAATGTTTTCAGTGTAGATATGTAACAATGCAAATTTGAGGTTTCAACATTTCTACATTTGATTAATTTAAAGGTCACATATTTTCCTCCTCTTTAACCAGTTTCAATAAGTCTCAGAGCTCCCCAAAACATGTGTGTGACGTTTCTTGTTCTAAATCCACTCTGATCCTGTATTTGATCAGGCCTATAAACCTCTCTATTTCAGCCCTGCTCAGAACAGGCTGTTTCTGTGTCTGTACCTTTAAATGTAAATGAGCTGTGTCTGACCACGCCCCCTCTCTGGAAGGGGGAGTAGCCAAAATAATGAATTATCATTATGAGTTATGAATATTAATGTGCGTCTAAAGGGAAATGCAGTCACTGAAAAAAGTTTGAAATGATTGTAGTCAATTCAGACAAAACAAGGTTGATGTTCGTGGTAAGACGCATCTTATCAGTCAGTATACAAAGCCAGGATAGTTCTCTTGAAAATGCAAATGATGGGAGATGCATGAAGCAGAGAGGTGGTGGAGCAGGAGGCCAGTGTGGGACTGGAAGGAAAGAGGCTATGAGTGAGTGTCTAGAGAAGCAGAAGTCTTACTATATCTAAGAATTTAATGGAAAGAAGGCTAAAGTTGGCATGGACTCCTCTACTGTAAGAGTGCTTCTTAGCCCACATGCACAACCTTTATTTCCTGCATGACTTCAACTCTATATATACAGCAGGTTCATATGGAGATCGACCCCTATAGAAGCTAAAAATGAAAATGGCAGCCGCTGATGTAGACGATTCATCGTCCGTAAGTGATTCTGTCAGATGTAGCAGGCCGCAGTGGTTGACTCACAGCCCCCCTGTTTCACTGTGGTAATAGCCACAGTGATTTGCGATGTTGTAATGTAATGATCGCCATGCCACCGCTGCATGTAGAGGTCACTGCTGGTCTCACAGCAAGGACCTCTGTCCAAATGAATCAATGAGAGAGAGCGGTAGAAACCACGGCACCATTGCCCTCTCAATTTCCCCCTCTTTATCTCTCTGTCTCTGCAGCCAGCTCGAACACACAGCTCTGTTTGTCTGCTCTGCCGGCGACGGTTAAAGTGCACTCACATTTTTATAGGATATTTGTAGGGCAGTTCTGCAGGACCAAAGCCCATTTTCAGAACCAGTGCATGAATCACTGTGCTGGTTGTGTGGAAAGGCAAAGGACACGTCTCATCTCTTTACTGAACTTTGGCCTGTTACCCTCTTTTCACATTCCAACACACAGTACCACTCACTGTGAACGTTTGCAAGCCAATTTGAAAACACAGGCGCTCTGCATGTAAACGTGTCAGACACTGACCCTATGGCAGCAGTAAAAGGCATTAAAATATAACCACACAGCAATTTTCAATCTCCTTAATGATGGTCTTGTTTGATTTTGTAGGTCATATAGAGGAACTGTGTTAATTGCAGTTTTACCTCCAACATTTCCAACAGTGATCAAAGCCAGAGAAATCCTAAATAGACACAACATGTTTATCGTTGCCATGGAAATACAGGATGTTACATCAAAGACTGCATTAATAATAATCAGTGTTTAACATTTCTCTACTCTACTGATGTCTCCTTGAAGCTGTACTGAGTATATTGTTGATGTCAGCATGCTTTTATGGCATGAACAATTCTAAGATTATAAGTACTTTCACACTTACTGGATAACTACTGATATTTGAGGGAGGAGCCGTGTGTGTGAATCAAACAGACACATTTTTTAATGGACTTCACCCGAAGTTTCTCCTGCCACTCCCTAGTATTTTTTCCGCAGCAAGGCCGAGTGAGCTTCTGTTGAACTACTACAACATTGATATAAAAGCAAATATTCTCATAGCGGACTCTGTTGCTTCACAACTTCTGCGTCATTCTTTTTCAATTCATATCCTACCTCAGGTGACCCCCCCCCCCCCCCCCCCCCCCTCCTGTCTGACAAGAGGTGCATGTGTCAACAGACAGGTCTGGAGAAGTCCTGCAATGTGAAAAACAGCTTAAGATTTTTCAAACATGTTCAACAAACATTATCAAACATGTTTATCATGTCCAACATGTCGTTCAGGGCTTGAAAAATAAAATCATTTCAGTACAGGGTCAGGATTGAATTCATATTGATACTGATTACCCCAGGCATTTTTTAATGATATTTATAGATCACACGGCTTTTTCTCACATCAGGAAAAGTGACAGCAGCCAGTCAGTCTGCATTTTATGCTTGTAAACGAAGACAACATGACATAGTTTCAACCACTTCCTGCAGAAAAGCATTGTTTTTCAAATTCAGAAAAAATAAGAATGATTAAAGTGAATTCAGCTCAGCGTTTTACCAAAGAGAGAGACTTTTTAAAGGGTGAAACTGTTTGATTTAAAGAAGGAGGTGGGCTTATATTTGTCCATGCCATTGTTGTTGAGACATTTTCAGGCAGGACCAAAGAGGTGGACGATCATTTCTCACGCTAAATGTACGTCTGAAAACACCGTCCTCAAATGGCGATGTGTTGATGAATCCTCTTAAATCAACACTCTGTCAAGCAGAGGGATACGATATGCAACTTTTTCTGAATCAAAACTTGAGTAAGACGACAGATTCCTTGTAGAGCTGTGATTCCCCCCCCCCCCCCCCCCCCCCCCCCGCCTCTCCTGGTGGATCAAAGTAGTATATCATGCTGCTGTTAGATTATTATTAGTGGCCTGTGTGCGGGTGACACACTGCTGTCAGTATCGGTGTGACAGCCGGTCTAGAGGTCGGCAGAGTCAGCCCGCCGGAGGCTCGATGTGTCTTTGCGAGTCTTTGTCAGTGCTGCTGTTAGACTGCAGCTCTTCACAGCTCCACAAGTCCTCGTTGGGAGCATCTGTGCCCTCTTGAGGCTAAAGTCGATTCTTTATTGCAACATATGCGACCCTGACTCCTTTGGAAGCAGGCTGAGTTGTGGATTGGTAAACCAGGTTGAAGTTTCGATGGACTGGATCTTTTTTCACTGCTCCCATCGATTTCTGTTCAAAACACGATCTACCGCAAGTAATCGCTTCCTCGCTAAGCTAATTAGTCATAATGAGCTAAAATCATATTACCCCCCCCCCCCTCACAGTTTACCTTTCATGTAAAAGTGTGATTTTCTGCGTGCATGTGTCTTGAGCAGACGAAGGCGTGTCATTGATTGGTTATGAAGAGCTCCACTGATTAGCATGTCATCCTTTGATCTACACTGAGAGCTCCTCGGGGACTCACTGCTGGCCCTAAACCAGCAAGCCCGCTTCAAATGCTGCTCCCACAGGCCGAACACCCGCCTGACTCCTCTGACCTCACACAACCTCGTGACGGGTCAGGTGGAGGACCGTGATGCGTTAGCGATGTAAAGAAAAAAGAAAAGAAAAAAAAGGAGGGAACATTTTGAATTATACTACTGCAGGGATTCATTTCGACTGTGCCTTTTATTAGAGCTGGAAACATTTTAATTAACGCTGTAATTCTCTTCATTTGTCCTGTGTGGCTTTGTGAGGCTCTGCTCACTTGTAATGAAATGAAGCTGATCTGACGGGAGAGGATTTAGAGCGGCTTTCACCTCCCAATCTATAACGCTGATCCAGAGAGAAGAAGAAGAGACGACTTTTTAAAATAGCTACAGTTTTTTTTGTCTCCTTTCTCACTATTAAGGCTGCCAGTAACTATCGTCTCCATTTCCTGCTTGCTATGTTCTCTGATAATCTTTTGTTTTATCACATAAATGTTCCAAACAGCTGAAAAGAAAAGTATTAATAACTGGAATCTGAAATGGTGTATTTAGAGATCTTGTTTTGTCCTACCAACAGCTGAGACATTGAACCGATGCTCATGAAAGGAACAAGTTAGGTATGCATATTTGGCAGCAGCGAGTATTAAAAGGTTAGGGTGTGTCCTGTAGAGGTGGGATGTAAGGGGTTCATAGCGCGATCAACTGTCCCATTGCTGGGAGAACTGGAAATGTGGGAAGGAAAAGGAGATATCAGACGAGGCAGTCAAAACTAGTCTGTGGTTTTGGATGAGAAGAAATTTTGCCAGCTGGGGGGCAACAACAATTATCTCCAAAAAAAAAATGAACTTCTATTTTAGATTCTATTCTACATGTGCAACCAGTAACCGTTTCTAAATATTGAGAAACAAACATCCAGCTTTTCTGCAGAACGTTGTTGGATCATTTTCAATTTTTCTTGTGTTGTTTCTTAAGTTTCTCTAATTATGATGCTAATTGTTTTTCACAGCAGCACATAAAAGGAAGCATTGAGTGAATCAATAAGGGGACTAGTGATAAGTTGCAGGATCAAAATAAGCAGAATTAAATGATAAATTACTGAATCGCCCAGAAAATGTGGATGTGACATTTGTTTAGATCGCTATAAGCAGCTGATATCCGGATAAATTTAACACAACAACATGCACAGTCCAAACACAAACAGTATCCATAACACATGCACTGCCCAGTACTGATCACAGCAGAGACACTACACTAGCAGATGGAAAGACTGTGAGGGGTAACGGAGGAGGGAAAAAAAAGGAGGGGAGTGAAGGGAGGAGGAGAAGGAGGGGTGGGTAGAGACAGAGATAGAGCAGCAGAATCAGTGGAGGAGCCTGCAGGACAAACGCTGACAGGCTGAGACGCAGAGAGTGAGACCAGAGCGAGCGTGCAGCAGCACCTGAACGCAGCGGCTTCATTAGCATCGCGAGGAGCGACGTTAACCGGCAGCCACAGCGGGACTCCTGTGCAGATAAAAGTGCTGTTATCTAAAGCTTTTTGGAGGAGCACAGAGAAGGAGGAGAAACAAGGATGGAGCTTAAAGAGGAGTATCAGTGCCACCTGACTTGTACTGGGAGTCAGCCTCAGCACCTGCAACAGCAGCGGTCTGAGCTCTCCGGCTTATAAGGAGACAGGAGCAAGAGGGGGAGAGGGCTGCTGAGATTATGCGCGGGGCAGCGAGCTCCTGTGGATTCCCCATCTTCAGCAGCAGCAGCAGCAGGAGGAGCTGTGGCTCTATAGATAGCAGCAGCGCTAACTGGAGCTGCAGCAAAACAAGGAGCGCTCACTCCAACGCTTATTATTTACCCAGACATGAGAGTAGCATTTCCAGCCCAGGTGTAACGGCAACCGGCTGCGGATGTTGCCACGGTGTTGAAAGTACCTGTAGCCGGAGTAGCGCTGGTGGGAAGGTGACCACGGCAGTGCAGTCAGGTGGAGTTGTAGCAGCAGCAGCAGCAGCAGCAGCAGGGGGGGGCAGTGGCTCAGGACACTGAATGACCAGTGTGGCTGATGAAGGCCACCTGGATCCGCTTGCTGAAACGAGCCAAGGGAGGTCGCGTCAAGAGCTCTGATGCCTGTGTAAGCACATATGCAGTATGTTCACAATGCAAAAAAAAAAAAAAAAAAAAAGTGTGCATGTTGTGCAGCAAGATTGTGTGTCTCTGGTTAATCCATCAGTCCTCAGTGTTTGGGTCAGTCTACATTGTCTGGTGGTGATGCGAATCTGGGTGTGTGTTATCAGTTATGGCTGTCAGACTGTGGGCAGAGCTCCATATCACCTCCCTCTGACCCACTGGGACTCCATTCATGATCACACCCCGTCGTTAGATGTGACCTGACAGCATTATCGTACCAAGCCAGGTGTGTTCACCTGCACTTTGTGAGGCCACTACAGCTCGTAAAGAGATCCTGACGTGCAATAAGACGCCGATTTAGAACATTTTAGATCATGTCAGAATGTGGAAATGCTGCATATTCAAGCTGAAACTTGAGCCGCGTTTGACTCGCGGTCTTGCACGCTTGTTGATGTTTTAAAAGCATCCGGGAGATTAATATGATCATAATTGTGATGACAGCAAAAGCAGCCATGGATATTTAATGGGCTTGCTTTCAGGTAATGAGTTATTCATATCAGGTACAAAAGCAGGACAATGAGAGACGCAGACGTAATTGATCATGTGTGACGGAGGACATTTCTCTGAATAACCTTGTATTGTGTCCACTCGTGTCGTCTTGTGTGTGAGTCAGGTAATGTGGAGAGATGGGAGATCCTGATTTGTATGTATGTGAGGTGGGTAATTCTGATCAGGCTCAGAGTGAGGGAGGCTATTTTTAACTCAGACAGCTCAGAGTGTAATGGTGCAGTGAGATGAATGAAAGACCTTGTGTGGGTGCCGTAGTAGCGTGCAGGTAAGGATAAGCTCACACCGTGTTTTCCTCAAAATCCTTTTTTTAGTCCCTGATTGATTCTTAACCGAAACTGAGAATGTGGGGCTGGATTTATTTTTAGCAATCTATGTGAAAATGTAAAGCATCTCCCATATTGAGCCTAGTTTGAGCACGTTTCTGCTCGTGGAGCTTATTAGAAACATGCAGAGGCTTTTTAGGTCGGGTACAATCACTTCTATCTGAACCACTTCTCTTGCCCGCTTCCATCGCTGCAACACCTGTTGGTTTGACCTGATAACTGGTCTCATATCTGGCAAACCGAGGGGCGTCCAAAACGGCCGTGTGGGGGTGCCTTAAAACCGCCTACCTTCTCTGGTCCAAACAAATCCAGAGCATTCAGGAGCAGAATCTAAAGTTAGAAGGAGGACATACTGGCTGCTGCATTTTTGTCAGAGAAGCACTTCAACACAGCGTGTTTCCTTAATGTCTGATCATATAGTAAGGTCAGTAGATATCTTACATATTGGACCTTTAAAATAAGCCAGTTTGACACAAAATAGTGTGATCTTGTTTTGCTTGGTTATCTGCTTTAGTAATCTCTGAAGCTCTTTAAACAGCAAAGAAACGGAAGTCTTGCACCCATAAAGAAGCATATTCTTACTTTGTGTGGATCAAAACAATCAACGCCTGCAAGCTATACTCCATCATGTGTACTCAAACTGCAGAAATATCTTCAGGGAAAGCTCGAATAGTGACCCACACTGTAGTTGATGTTATTTGTGTGAGTCTGCTTGTTTGTTAGTAGCCACATATCAAATAGATCCATACTGAGACCTGGCTTTCTTTACATTTCCTGCAGAAGAATCACAACAGCTCTACAGGCGAGCAGCCGACAGAGACCTAAGCGCGGAAGAAAAGCTGCCTGTGATGATGTTTTATTGCATTTTGTGCCCTTTGGCATCTTTCAACAGAATAAATCGGAAGTGTCCATAATTTGCTGCAGATCCAGTCAGCTCTTGTGATTTCCGCACGATGTTCCAGAGATAGTAGGATAACATTTAACTGAACAAAGCCTCCGTTTTCATTATTTCATGAAATCAGCCGAGGTTCCTTTGATGATCAGAGCTCAACACTTCAGTCTGTGTGGGCCTGTCTGCACATTTGTTAGTTGCACATCAGACGCTCAACGTTTCTTTGAAGCGCGAGGGCAGTGCAAAGCAAATTGAGTCCTGAAGATGCTGAGGGAGCCGACCTGTCCGTTTTAAACAGGTTAAACAATTAGAAGAATTTGAGTGTTGTTGTTTTTTTTTATATGTGGCTGAAATGTTTGTGTTTGTATCTCTACAGGGTTCGGCCGACTCCTACACCAGCCGTCCATCAGACTCCGATGTGTCCCTCGAGGAGGATAAGGAGGCAGTGCGCAGAGAGGCAGAGCGACAGGCTCAGGCACAACTCGACAAGGCAAAGGTTGGTACCCAGAACCCAGCAGCACCAAGGTCAGCTCAGGTCACACAGTTCACTTTTTACCTACTGAAAGTTACTGCCAAGGGGTCCCAGGTGGAGATTATTTTGAAAAGGGGGACAGAGAAGAGGAGAAGGATGAGAAGAGGGACCAGGTGTTTATGTGAGCTCTAACTTTAAGACGTTGAGTGGAGGCTTTTCTTTAGCTGTTTCAGCTGTTTCATTCAGCATCAGGAATAATTGATTGTACATAAAGATGGAAGATGCATGTCCACCTCTTCCCTTTGTACAAAAATGAAGCAAAAGTACACTTGCTCGTGGGGCGACGGTGGCCTAGTGGTTGAGTGTGTGCACCCCATGTATGCAGGCTACAGTGCTCCAAGCGGGCGGGCCCTGTGGTTCCTGTCCTGTATCTCATTCCCCACTCTCTCTCTCCAACATTTTTCTGGCTCTGTCAACTGTCCTGTCTCTTGAAGGGAGGCTTAAAACGGCTTAAAATAAACCTTAAAAAAAAATATACACCTGCAGAGGGCGCTGACATTCTGCACTGATGTCACATGGAGCTAGAGTTGCACAATAGTCTAGTTGTTGACGCCAAATCCCTTCCACTAACCTCTCAAGTTCATGGAGATGTTTATAAAAGATTAAAAAATAATTTTTGTGTGTGTTGCGTTTCCTCTCCGCTCCCCCTCTACTCTGCTGATCGGCTGCACACAGCTCTGCACATTTGGCACCACATTTGTCAACAGGGCTGTCAATCAAAACGTGGTTATTTTGCACGCCCCATGTAAAGAGGGGCCCGGACCCCAGGTTGGGAACCACTGGGCTATGGTGTAACGTCATCAGCAGCGAAACATTGCCATTGCACTGACTCGTAAGAAGGGGACAATTTGGATCAATGTAAGCGCAGCAATAAAGACTGTGTTTGAAGGTTAAACTTGCATAAAGATTTTAGATCTCGCTCAGAAGAAGCGGGTTAGGCATTTAGTTGTACTTGTTGGCATTAGGGGCAGGAGAATGTGGGATGTCAATAAGGGTCCCTGCATGAATAGAAGTTTGCTTGCACAGACAAGTCTAGTTGTTTATTCTTGGATGAATAATGTCAAACATCTCTCAGACGGTTTTATAAACTTGACACTGTTTGGTTTGTTGTTGTGTCTGCTTCCTTTTTGGTCTCGTTTTAGACTGACATGTTTTCTTTTCTTTTTTTAATACTGGCATGAATGTTAGCAGGACCATATTTAAAATCTGGTATAAAAAAGGGGTCCTCGGGGCGCTGGTGGCGCAGTGGTTAGTGCGCGCACCTCATGAATGGAGGCTGTAGTCCTCCGAGCGGGCGGCCCGGGCTCGAATCCGACCTGGGGCTTCTTTCCCGCATGTTGTTCCCCACTCTCTCTCTCTCTCTCTCTCTCTCTCTCTCTCTCTCTCTCCCTGTTTGCTGACTTTATCCTTTGTCCTATCTCTCAAATAAAAGCACAAACACCCAAAAATAAATCTTAAAAAAAAGAAGAAGAAAAAAAAAAGGGGTCCTCTGTCAGTTTTCTGTGAAGGTCGCCATCTCTCTAGAGAGAGAAATGGTCTCTAGGTCCGATGACTTTGAAGAACAGATCGGTCAAAGTTGCAGCATGACTTTCTGACTTTCATTTCGACCAAATGTCTGCGAGGAAATCACAATAATTATAATGATAACGGTGGATATGGGTGATGAGCGGACATTGCTGCAGGACTGAGCAGGTGACTGTCAGAGAGGTCGAATATTAGATCTGATTTCCGCTGGTTTCCTGAGATGAACAAAAAGCTTTTCAGGGGACTTGTGATGTGAGAGGTTAGGGGCCTCAGAGGGTTTAGAGCTGCTGTTTATCAGAGCAGAGCCCCCCCCCCCCGCTTCACTCCGCTCTGCTCAGGGCCTCAATTAGCACAGTATAAACAAACACACACGGACGGCAGGCTTTCCTTCACTTACTGGACAGGAAGTGCAATCAGAGCTCGCTTCCTCAGAATCACGAGATTCATTGTTTAAGATTCACGGCTTTCATCTTTGCAATAATTTCTGTGCACAATCTGTCGTCTCCCGGCTTGTGTTTAATTCCTCGGATATTTAGTCCAGCAAGTGTCTGAAGAGTGGGTTTATGGTCTTTCACTGGGTGTTTAGTGTCTTTTACAGCTAGCGCTCATTAGCTATAAGCGCTAAGCTTTAGGCCGACCATATATATAAGACCAGACATTTTCCTCCTGCGCTGTGGCTCGGGGTTGCTCCTTGCTGGCAATGATGGATCATTCCAGCAGATCTATGTTGTTATTTTTCCAGGGCCCCCCCTCGCTCGATCACTAATTAAATAGATAAGTTGGCTTTAGAGATAACCTGGCATGGATCTCCCCTGTTGGCATTTTAAATGACAAATGACCAGTAAAAATAGCTTCTCAGTGGTCCGGCCACCAGAGAGAGAGAGAGAGAGAGAGAGAGAGAGAGAGAGAGAGAGAGAGAGAGAGAGAGAGAGAGAGAGAGAGAGAGAGAGAGAGAGAGAGAGAGAGAGAGAGAGAGAGAGAGAGAGAGAGGGTCAGGGGAAGTACAGACTCTGTGACTGTGAGCCTGTAAGAGCAGTTATTCACGACTTCTTCTTACTTACCACTGATATCAGTCAGTACACAAAATGTTATTTTATAGTCGTTTGAGATATAGAATCACTAAAATAAACACGACTCCTCTCTAATGACACTTGCTGGAAATTCCTAAAAAAAAAAAAAAAAACTCCTGATATTTTCATATGTGAGAGCACAGCAGGATATAATCAGGGGAATTCACCATGAGTGGGGTGGGGTGGTGGCGTTTATATCCTGTGACTGCTGCATGTCGACGGCTACGATCTCCATGCACTTGATTAAACTGCCACACTGTGTGTTATGTTCGTCAGTACGTTCTTCTCCACTTTGTTGTTGTTATTGTGATTCTGTTGAACTACACATAGCATTGATAGAAAGACATATTATTATTTTATTTATTTTTTTATTTTTTTAAGATTTATTCTTGGTCTTTTGTGCCTTTATTTGAGAGATAGGACAGTGGATAGTGTCGGAAATCAGGGAGAGAGAGGAGAATGACATGCAGGAAAGGAGCAACAGGTCAGATTTGAACCTGGGCCGCCCGCTTGGAGTCTTACCTCAGGAGACCCCCCCCGTCCCCCCCTCTTGCTTTGAGGTGCATGTGTCAACAGCCAGGTCAGGAGAATTTCAGGAGAAGTCCTCTTGAAATGATCTAGATATTTTCAGGAGTGCAGATGTGAAAAACAGGTTTACAGTGTCATGTATCCTGTGTCATATCGTGTGTTGCCCTGCACTTCCCACCCCACGTTTCAAGACAATAAATAAATCATTTTTTAAATTATGAAACATAATCTAATTATTTATTTTTTCTCCAGTCCAATCACACACAATAACTGCACACTGCTTTGACTTAATCATAGAAATAAACAGCCTTCATACCTCCAGTTAACTAAATCATCCTTAGATAATTATAGCTTTAATTCAATGAAGGTCATGGCTCCCTTCATACTATATACAATTATTAATTTTCCAGGCTCTCGGTACAGCCTGAGGCCAATTCACGCAGCCAAGGGGAATTCATTTCAAATCGATTCAAGGTGAAACAATGTGAGAATCTTGATTTATAGCGAGCGATATTGTGTGCTTTGCTTAAGGCGAGGCTGCAGCATGCCACATGGCAGATCTGCAGGTGTTTACTCAGCTAGTGTTAGTACAGCACACAGAAGACTTTGAGGTTTTCTCGTCTGAAATATTCATGAGCTGTTGAGATATTGTGATGTGCAACATGTGGTATTTGTTGGCTGTTGTCCACCTCCCAGTGTTCCCAGTTACTGATAGGGCTTCTCTGTAGCGGGTTATCTTACCTCTTTCTGTTTTCTCCATATATGTGTCTCCTCTTATTCCTGCCCTTAACTTCTTTTTATCGGGCTGCATCTTGCCCTCTATCCTTCTGTGCCTCTCACCCCGCCCCCCCTTATCTTCCCCTCCTCCCAATGCTTCAAGCAGGTCTCTAACCCCCCCCCCCCCCCGCCTCTGTCCTTCTCACTGCAGTCAATATGGCATCCATAATGAAGGCCTTTGTTACATAAGAACAAATCATACAGTCAGGAGATGTAGCGATACTGTACAGCTGTCTTAAGCACCATTATGTTCTTTCCTGCCGTCACCTGTGATACAAGGTGGCATGTAGGACAAGCATGTGTGCATGATTGCCTACAGGTCTGGAAAATGTCATTAAGCTTGTAGAAAGCTTCACCTGCCAGGCTGCCATGATGGATAAAGGCAAGTAGAGCAGCTGGGAGGGAGGAACGGGCAGCAGTCCATGAGCGATGCAAGAAAGTGCACCATACGTACTAATGGACCTTATACCTTCATGCAGGCATGTGACTCAATGCATGCAAACGCCAAGGACGCTTTGTCCTCTACGAGTCCACACACTGCACATATGGGATTGGCTGATCTCAATGGAGATGTCACAAGCACACACACACACACTCACAGTGCACCATCACTATATGGAATATTTACATTGCTCTCTGCAGGGGAAAAAATTATTCCAAGAGGATTTCACTAATGTATTATTTCCATAATCCCTCATATTTCATCATATTTACTTCACACCTGTTGTATTTCATGAGTGGACAGTGGAAGCTGTAATGAGGCAGCATGCCCCCCTCATCTCTGAAACCCCTCACTGAGCATTACTTCCTGTTTGAAAGAGCTCAAGTACCAATCAGGTCCAAGAAAATCCAATCACTCCCACTCTCTTGTTTGGTTGTTAAAGGTTGAGGACGAAGGGCAAAGTGCTGCTTTACAAATGTTATTTTAATCTACAACGGTGATCTAATCTGTTATCGACTTTTTAAACCTGCAGTAACTGAGATTTTTGATACTTGGGGGAAGAAAAAAAACATAATGAATGAATGTGTCTGTACCTTTAAATATGTAAATGAGCTGTGTCTGACCACGCCCCCTCTCTGGAAGGGCTTGGGTGTCTCAGACTTTCTCGCTCCATCCTCTATTGTTTACGGTGAGAAGGCAGACTCAGAGGGCAGAACAAACACTTAGCTGTGGGAGTGTCACCCACCTGGGGGAGGGGTTACTGCCCTTTGTGATGTCATGAAGGGACAATCTCCAAACAGCCTGTTTGAGCCCAGATTTTCTGAAAAGTGGAGCAGACAAAAGACAGAGAGGATGGACTTTTCTCATCATTGGGGGGTTTGTAGACTGACTAGAGACACATATTAGTGTTAGAGGAACATGGAGAAGTGTATCCAGCATAATATGTGATCTTTAAAGTTAAGAAAATAAATTCATGGCCAATGCAGGAACCATAAAAATATGTTAGTCTGCTCGTCCAAAAATATTTATACAGCAAATATTTCCTCCAAAATATACTTAATATATCTGTCTTACTTTATCTTTATCGTTTGTGCAATTGCCTGAATACTTAGTTGGAAAAATTCCGCTTTTCAGACGACTGATGCGACCAGGAATATTTGAGAGTACTTTAAAAGCATTCATCAGAGTCTGTACAAGAGCCAAATAAAGTGACAGCATCAAAGCTCGGATCTCGAGGGCTCAATTTGGCTCTGAGCAGAAAAATTACACACCCCTTCCTCCTCATCTTGCTCTCTTTCATCTGCAGGTAAATATTTGGCGTGTCAGTCTAAGCTGGATGATTACTCTAAGCCACCTCCCCGTGCATTCGGTTTGGGCTTTTCACTTGACTCCTGTCACGCTTGTTCCACAGTCAAAGGCAGAGCGAATGTAATCTGGTTGAGGGCATGACCATGTTGCCAACTGTTGAGGCTGGCTCCGAGATTATGTCCAAAAGCTTTTATGTAATTCCTAAAGGGATGTTTGTCTTACGTGGGTATATTCTATTCCTGCAGAAGATCTCGATTTGGAGGGTTTTGTCTGTGAGCACATGGTTCTCCCATTACATTTTTTACATGACATGACCTCTTTTTTAATCGTATTCAAATCCCTTTGGAACAAAACGTAACGCGTCATTATGGGCAGAGGAGATGTGCTTTTGCTTTTTGCAGTCAATATCTCTGTCTGCAAATGGAGAAGATTGTTCTCGTATAAGTGTGTGGTGGTCGTATTGTTGCGAGCAGGAGAATGGGAAACATTTCATTAGCTGTAGCCATTATCTCGATGAAGTGTTTGTGCCAAAGAGGAAGGTCAGCAGTGATGCGATCGGAGGGCTCGTATTGATTCAGCTATTGTAAAGACTGTGCGATTGATTTATGAGCCTTTTTACACAATTGCTGTTTGTGCTCCTCATAAGTTACTAAGAGACGAGAAGAGTCCTGTTTTTCTAGTGAGTGTCAAGGTGGTGTAGCTTCTGACACTCATTATGTAGCAACACTCTGAGTTGTGAAGCTTTAGCCTGTAGCACACAGACAGAGCAGCGGCAGAGACATTTATGGGGAGAGCATTTACCACGTTTACACCTTGTTCAACGACAAGAAAGACAGCACAGCAACGCTGCAAGAAAACAACAAGATTTAACCGTTTCAAGGATTTATTTTGATGTCTTCTGGATTATTTATTAATCTGGAAACATGTGCTATTCAAATGTCATTTCATATCGTTTGCGTGATCTGACATTTTATCTCCCTCTTCTCGTTCCTCTCCCCCAGACCAAACCAGTTGCATTTGCTGTTCGCACAAATGTCAATTACAGCCCGAATCATGACGATGACGTTCCCGTGCCAGGCATGGCCATCTCCTTTGAGGCTAAAGACTTCCTCCATGTCAAAGAGGTGAGTCGTCCTTTCTAGAGCCGATGATATGGGGGGGGGAAGGGGGTGGAAATAAAGATGATGACCAGGACGAGGATGGTGGATTCATGAATCTGTGGTCACTCTGTGTAGAAATTCAACAACGACTGGTGGATAGGACGCCTGGTGAAGGAAGGCTGTGAAATCGGTTTCATTCCTAGTCCAGTGAAGATAGAAAACACTCGCATCCTCCAGGAGCAGAGAGTCAAACAGGGCAAATTCCACTCCAGGTGAAAAGCCTCTCAAGTTCTCTGAGTAAAACATCTGTAGGCTTCTTAAGAGTTTTGATCTCACATGTCTGATGCTTTTCTCTTCTTAGTAAATTGGGAGCAAACTCGTCTTCTAGTTTAGGTGAAGTGGTTCCTAACTCTCGGAAATCTACTCCTCCGTCCTCTGGTAAGAAGCTCATAAAAACTTTCACACTCCAGCTTAACATTTCATTGATTCTTCGATCTTTTAAAGGTCACATATTCTCCTCCTTTTTAACCAGTTTAAATAAGTCTCAGAGCTCCTCAAAACATGTCTGTGAAGTTTCTTGTTCTAAATCCACTCTGATCCTGTATTTGATCATGACTATAAACCCCTCTATTTCAGCCCTGCTCAGAACAGGCTGTTTCTGTGTCTGTACCTTTAAATGTAAATGAGCTGTGTCTGACCACGCCCCCTCTCTGGAAGGGTTTGGGTGTCTCAGGCTTTCTCGCTCCATGTCCTAGTGTTTACGGTGAGAAGGCAGACTCAGAGGGCAGAACAAACACCTAGCTGTGGGAGGGTCACCCACCCTGGGGGAGGGGCTACTGCCCTTTGTGATGTCATGAAGGGACAATCTCCAAACGGCCTGTCTGAGCCCAGATTTTCTGAAAAGTGGAGCAGACAAAAGACGGAGACTTTTCTCATCATTGGGGGGTTTGTAGACAGACTAGGGACACATATTAGTGTTAGAGGAACATGGAGAAGAGGATTTTACATAATATGTGACCTTCAAACAAACTTTGAACAACAGAATTCAAACTGAAAATAAGATGTATTATTCATATTTTAATTATTTCATATTTATCCACAGAAAAGTTTGTTTTCCTGTCATTCATATTTTTAGATTGCCCCTTTTAATGTTTCATATTTCTCTCTGTGTATTAGTATTCATTCTGTGCCCCTGTCAGTGTAAAATGTGCTCTGTTACCTGTGACCTCCTGTCTTCACCTGTTTGTGATGGTGCCCTTGTTTGTCTGTGCATAGCCATTGACATAGACGCCACTGACTTAGACCCTGAGGACAATGAGCTTCCAGTCAACCTACGCTCCCCTAAAGCCAGTCCAAACACTGTCATGTCACCCCTAGCAAAAGAAAAACGAATGCCTTTCTTTAAGAAGGTAAACTCTGGACTTACCCGTCCCTGTCTTCTTCCTCTCTGTCTGTTCGCACGGCTCAGACTAAACACCTGTGGCTGCTCGGTCTCACTCAGTGTCCCTCCTATCTGTCCACACTACCGTCCTCGTCCCTCCCTTTCATTAGCATGCAAGCCTCTTTTTAACATCTCTCTTTCTCCTCTTCCGTCTCACCACAGCTAAGCAGAAGCAGAAGTCGGTAAGTCGTGGCGTGTAGTGCGCCCGCTCAGCAGGGTTTTTTGCAGGATGACCTCTCTGGTCTGAAGTGCACAAACCCTCCATGTGATTCCTCTGCAGAGATTCAGCTCCGTGCTGACCTCTCGCCCTGATCACTGCTCCTGCAAGCCTCTGTGTTGTGTTTGTGTCCAATGTGTGTGAAATGAAACTTGTCATCCTGACTGAGTGAGAGCTCAGTGTGAACGCCTTTTTGATCACCTGGACAACATCTGAATCTGGCAAGTTCTACATTTTAGGAAACGTATCTGTTCGCTCTCCTGCTGAAACTAAAAAAGAGGAGATCGCTTTTCAACAAGACTGAAAATGAGGGAAAGAGCTGGTTCGTTTTTTTCTTAAGACTTTAATATCGACTCACCTGGAACTCTTAAATTTACTAATAAACAGTGTTGGCATTACTTAGTAAATACTGAAATTTAAAAGCACTCATTACTCGTTTCTTTTTTGTGAAAGAGCCGACAACAACACCAGATTAATGACGTCGATTCAGCGGGCGAGGTTACGCAAACGTTAGCACAGCAGCATCCTGGGAGAAAGGTCGTTGTGTGCAGTAAACAAAAACACACACAATATTTAACAGAGATACATTTATCACAGGCCTGACAATTGGTAGTACTTAATGATTTGTATTTCACATAATTAAAACAAATTATGATTAAAACAAGAACTCTTTATTGATCAGTGACAGCAGAGATAAATGCTGCTCTAAGGTCTAGGTTCATTATCACCTAAAACTAAATTTGGACAATTTAAAGGAGATTATCCTCACTTCCACCATTAATGTCAGTCTGGGACACCTATTGGGTAGCGTTGTGAGATGTGTAGCTCAAAAACCTCCTTATTTATCTGATACTGGCGTCAGTAAAAATCCATAATTTCAGCCTCTGCCTGAAAGCATAATTTCAGCTACTGTCTCTTTAAGGACCAGTTAGAAGAAGTAGTAGAAGAAGTAGATGTTTAAGATGCTTGTTCATCATTTTTTTAATCACAATGATGCAACAGAAAGTTTCAGTTTCTAAACCTGTAAGCCTGAGTAAAAAGCTCCAGGAAGTATTTGTGCGGAGCCACTTTGTCGGTTAATACCCTCGTGTTAGTCAGCAGCACTCTGAATGAGTTCCCACATCGTCCCAGGGGAAGCCTGATGACGGCAGCAAATGTTAGACGGAAAGAAAACGTTTGGAAGTGGAGAGAGGAGGAAGAGAGGGTGATGGACTGGAACCATGAAGTAGGGTGCAACACCGATAAAGAAAACCAGAACAAGAGAACGGTTTTAATGTAAAGAATAACGAGGAGAGCGTTTTAAAACCATGCTTACCATGCTGTAAGGATGTATATCATCAACCATCTCCGCAGTGCACAGTTAATGCTTTAAAAACATGATAGTACTTCAGCATGATCACATTTCCACACAACCTCAAACTCATCAGCAGCATCGGGTGAAACCTCGATTGATTTGTTGCCGTTTCAGAAAAAGCCGTAAAGTAAATACAGTGACATTGTAGACAGTCATGACTCAGAGAGACCTTTACAGAGGAGATACTTGATTTATGCCCTATTATGTGTAAAATGTCACAATCGCAATGGCAATTAATCGCGCATCGCAAAAGTCTGAATTTATTGCAACAAATAAAAAATACTTAAAATGAAGCGATGCTTTCTCACTCAGCATTTTTACATTTGACTAAATGTAGGGAGGCCTTTGTTTATTGTTCATACTTTCAAACCGTTGTGATGCAGTCAGATTAATCTGTAGCTAACTATCGGTTACTGTCACTAACTAATTAGTGCCAAATTAGTGAAGGAGGAGGAGGGGGGGCTTTTTATTTATCTGCTTTGGATTTAGAAGGGACTTGTTGCAAACAAAGGAGTTCTGTGAAACGCCAAAGAGCAGCAGACGGACAGAAACTAGGATTTAAAGCTGATAATATGCACTTTCTATTTTTCTTAATTTATCGCAGTTACCGCTATCCTGCACAGTGTAATCGCACATCACATGTTTTTGTCATATCGTGCAGACCTATATCTGAGGCCGTGACACAAACTGAGCTCCCACTTGACAAGCAGCAGCAAGTTTTTCTAACAGTGTCGTGATTTGATTTTCTTTTCTGTGCCTTTCTTCTATAAATCAATCAATCGTGTTCTCCCTCTTACTAACCTTTCCTGTTCCTTAGTTTTCCCTTTTTTATCGGTTACATCAGAGCCATGACACGAGAGGCTTTTTTTTACTCTAAAGATAAACTCCATCATAAATGTTTGCAGTTTACTGTAATCTACTTTCAGTCAAATCAGAGCGGGGCTGTTTTTCTTTTGGCCGGCTGAGACGTCTCGTTTCATGGTTCACGATGTTCCAGTGCTTTAAAAAACACAAAAAAAAAAGTAATGTTCATTGTTTTTTTAACCCCTCAAGAGACTTGTGGTGGTGTTTGTGGACTTTGTCTCCATAAATTAATGAAACTGCTTTTCTTCTCTGTGAAGACGGAACACATTCCTCCGTACGACGTTGTGCCTTCCATGCGGCCCGTGGTTCTCGTTGGACCATCACTGAAGGGCTACGAGGTAGGAGACAACAAATCTTCAAACAGAATATTCAAGGGAAGTTATCAGCTGTTAATGTGTGCCTTAAATGTCCCGTTCACAGGTCACAGACATGATGCAAAAAGCACTGTTCGACTTTCTGAAACACAGATTCGAGGGAAGGTGAGTTGTGTGTGTGACCTTTTTGCGAACACAAGCTCTCATCCCACTTCCTTCCTCATTCTTCCTTCCTCTCTGACTCGACATGCCGGTATTTATTTGTCCCCAGAGGTTAGCCGAGGGAGTGTGTAACAAGTTTGTTTGGCCTGGAGATGTGCGCTGCTGCTGCTTTAAAAAAAAAAAAAAAAAAAAAGGGCCCTCTCCATGTCCTTAATAGGCCATAATGGGTCCTGGAGCAGAGCAGGATTCTCCTTACTCAATGTTTGAGGCCATCCGCCCGTCTGAAGCAGAGAGAGAAGCTACACAGCTCTGAGATCTGATCAGACCACCAGCAGCTGCTCTGAATCTTGTGAAAGCCTTTTTTACCGTAATCTTAAAACAGTGTTACACTCGTGCCAAATGCTCATAATAAAGCATCTTTTACTGACTTGAAGCTTAGGGCCCGACCGAAATCTGATTGGTTGAAAAATATCTGAAATCCAGGTTGCGATTATTCATGAATGAGTTGGTGGTGGGGCCTCAGGTTGGACCAGTTGAGAACAACTGCTCCAAGAGTGATGATGCTTGTTGTAATCCATGTAGCGCCCTCTGCTGGTGAAAGAGATTCAGATTCAGACAACTTTATTAATCCCAGTTTCACAGCCTAACGAGTCAGTGAAATAAGCCAAGAAACAAACACAGTCACAGCAGCATTCAGACGACTACATTCACATGTCAGTCACAACAATACAACAGATGAACAGGTCGACCAATGAGAAGACAGAGCTATCTAATATAAGTGCTAGTGTAATACAATGATATCGGTGCATATCCGCGATAAAAGTAGCCGATACCGATAGTCACTGGATATGCTAATATTATCGGCTGGCTGATAAATCGGTCTGGCTCTAATAAAAACTCAACAAATCAAAACATCAACATTGAAATCAGGCTTCCTCAGTATCGAAAAGAGCAAAGTAAAAGGGTTAATTTGAACAAATCTTCACATTCGTTTTGTTTTAAAAACTCTTGTTTGAGTTTCACAGCAGTTCTCTTCTCCTTTTGTTTTGGTCTCGGTAAACAGCAACAAATCGAGTCAGAGTCCGTTCCATAACCCTGTATTTTCCTTATCTCTCGTTTCAGAATATCCATCACTCGTGTCACGGCGGACATTTCTCTTGCCAAACGCTCGGTCTTGAACAATCCCAGCAAGCACGCCATCATCGAGCGCTCAAACACACGCTCCAACTTGGGTATGTTTGGACTGCAAATCACTGCAGTGCCTGGGAACATCTGGTGTTTTGATTTATAATGTTTTCAAGGAGGGCAGCTTGTGTAGAAAAGGAAGGAAACGATTACGGTAACCTTTAAAAAATGGTTAATGATAACTCCTGCCGGCCAAGAGCGGCCTTGACCAGTTCCTTTAGGGAGGAATGAAAGATAGAGAGAGAGAAATAAAGAGCTTGATAACAAGTTCAAGCACCGCTCTGATTGGACGAGGGGTTGATTGGGGTTTAGATGTGATAAGAATCCTGAGTCAAACGGAGGTGACACGGCTAATTTTAGCTTTGTATCATCTTAAGAATCAGTCTGTGCCTGCAGCAGAGTAAGAAAGTCCCGAGAGAAGCTTGTACTGGAGGCAAAAAGTGTATTTCATATCAATATTTCATCAGCAGACTACAACTCAACGATGTGACCTCTGTGTTTTTTAACAATGTGCTGCCAGAGTCCCAGAAAAGAACTCAAAGGAAAGCTTTAAGGCAACAGCTCCTCCTCCTCCACTGCTGACTTTTTAAAGATGCATTAGGAAGGAGACACGTTAAGAGCTAAAAAAAAAAAAAACCCACCTTGAAACTTTCGAAGATTTTTAATTAAAGTAAGAGCTACTTGGAGTCTATATGGGACACGTTATCTTAAATATATCCGTCCTGCCTGACAAGCCGTTCTATGCTCTGTGGAGTCTGAAATCTTCATCTTTCTAAAGAAAAACCGACAGGAGAGCGAGATTTCATCACTTGTTTCCACCTTAATGGGATATTTCATTGATTGATCTTAAATCAAAAAGAGACATCCGCTCAATGTAAGTGAAGCCTTCCATGTTTAATGATACAATTAAAAATTCTGCCAGAAATGACGGATCTGTCGGGGCACTGTCGGCGCAGTGGTTAGAGCGCACGCCAAATGTATGACGGCTATAATCCTCCACGCTGGCGGTCCGGGTTTGAATCCTACATGTGGCTCCTTTCCCGCATGTCGTTCTCCACTCTCTCTCTCTCTCTCTCTACCTGATTTCTGACTCTATCCACTCTCCTATCTCTCCAATTAAGGCACAAAAAGCCTAAAAAACAAATCTTTAAAAAAATAAATGTCGGATCTGTGACTCGTTTTGGTCGGACTGTTTTCACGTTAACGGTTTACTTTTGCTTTTGTCATGACGGGGAGTCGTGAAACTTGGCTATTTTTTTTTTTTTTAATGGAGTCTTGCCGTCATATTTCCAGGACAGTTTTTTGCAGTCTTGTCGTCATCTGTTGGAGTGAGATCATGTGAGACGTTACAGACAGTTTTTGTTAGATGATAAGACGTCATATTTCATCGTTCCTCTCAGAGATATTAGTCTCTTACTCTGGTCCCCAAAGTCAGGATGCAGATTAGAGATGAGATATTGATTACGTTTACACAGAGCAGGGCTAGCTGTATTCAGGCTTCAGACTCTTGTTGTGTTTCTAAATAAAATCAAACCTCTCTATTAACCCAATGTGCTTCTTCTTCTTCTCCAGCTGAAGTCCAGAGTGAGATCGAGCGGATTTTTGAACTGGCTCGGACGTTGCAGCTGGTCGTTCTGGACGCGGACACCATCAACCACCCGTCACAGCTGGGGAAGACGTCCCTCGCCCCCATCATCGTCTACGTCAAGATCACCTCCCCAAAGGTGAGTGAGGTTTACAGAAACGACCGTCTGACAGTCAATGTGAGGTCATAAACGCGCGTATCATGGTGATGACTCCTCTGCTTCCATTTATGTTTCAGTCAAATGGTTTATGACGATGATGACTATCGTGTGTAACTGAGCTGCTCCCGAGCTGTGAATCTAAAAACAGCGAACAGTGAACAATAAGCAAACTGGTATTTTGAGTAGCAGAACATTGGAGAAGACAAAGCTAAGGATGCACGAGACGAATACTTTAAATCAAGTGGCATATTTTTTAAGGTGTATTTTTGGGCTCTTTATTCCTTTATTTAGAGATAGGACAGTGTCAGAAATCAGGTAGACATGTGGGAAAGGAGCCACAAGTCGGAGTCAAGACAGGGCCGCCTGCTTGGAGGACTAAATCCCCCGTACATGGGGCACACGCACTAACCACTAGGCCACCTCTTCCCCCCCGGTGTCTTGTAAGCTGCTTCTGGATGCTTTACATTTCCCTCAGGATCAATAAAGTTTCTATCTATTCTGTGATAACTGATATATCATATGATGGATACCTCAGAATATGTCATGAACTGAAGGATGCAAAGTGTCCTTAAAGAGACCCTGATACATGTCAGAGGGCACCACCGTGAGGACTCATGAAGTATTGAAGCAAATGGTAGTCAGAACCCTAAGAAAGCGCTAAACAAGCTCAAGTCTATTTACCACTTACCATCATCCAAACCTAAACATCGTCAAATCAGTCAAATATTGCGTTTGATTTTTGGTCTCACTCTTGTTACGTACGACGTCACATGACCCCTCTCACTGATACATGATGAGTCAGTAAATTGTATTGCGCCTCTAAATCTGATCATTGGCCACAAGTGATGTCACTTGAGTCAGCATCTGATTATCCCTGCTGATTTCAGGTTTGATAATGATTTAAAGAAACGTGCAGAGTCAGAAAGACGTCTGCCGCTGATTGAGATCAAAGACGTATATCTGAGTAGCAGCAGAAGAAGGATTAAAAAGCATGAATCAGAAAGACTAAAGAAATGCACAAGAAGCTAAATGTAAACTTATTAAACGTATTGACTAAATGTATTTTGAATCTTTGATGGCCTGACTTTGAAAGAAGCTTCAGCTCTTATTTCATTTTATACTCTATAGACAGAGGGTCTTCATTTTTCCGATAAGGCGACCATGACCTCATTAGCCCTTTGTCCTTAATATACCCGCAGGTGCTGCAGAGGCTCATCAAGTCCAGAGGCAAGTCTCAGGCCAAACACCTCAACGTCCAGATGGTGGCCGCAGACAAACTGGCTCAGTGCCCTCCTGTAAGTCTGCACAGTCGACCTGATTATCTCTCTCATTTGAACCCCGTGTTTCAGTCCAACACAGAGTTATGTCCGTCTGGGGATGGTATTAGTACTGGCTCCATGTTTATGTTTCATGCATGTCTGAAGTCAGATGTTCTATGAAAACTCACGCCTGGTCTTTGTCTGCGTTCTGCACACTGCTCTGTAATTATTTCAGAGAGTAAAGTAAGCACTCAAGGCGCGTGAAAGTGCAGGCTTAATTAAATTCAAATAGCAGTCCGTGTCTTTAGGGAGTCACAGTGAAAGATAGTTAATTCCAGCATTGCTCTTACATTGTGTTATATAGTTTGATCGGTTGTGTTATATTTAGGATTCTAAAAAAAAGACCTAGAATCAGTTTTTGTTATGAATGCATGCTACAGCATCATGTCGCTTTCTTTGTTTGCTGGATTCCCTTTAATTTCCTCATCGTTGTCTGCGTCCTCTAATCCACCTGCAGGAGATGTTCGACATCATCCTGGATGAGAACCAGCTGGAGGACGCATGTGAGCACATGGCGGATTACCTGGAGGCCTACTGGAAAAGCACTCACCCCTCCAGCAGCAGCAACAGCCCCCCGAACCTCGTGCTAACCAAGCTGCCCACAGCCGCTCTGCCCTCCAGTGCAGCCCCGGCATCAGGCGTGCAGGTACAAGTGCTGCGAAAACTCTGAGCCATGAAGAGGAAGGGGGGGGGGGGGGGGGTCTCAAGTAGAGCAGTGCAGGGGTATGAAGCAGGACGGGAAGTGAGAGAGGAGGTGCTAGAAGACAAGAAAAAGAAGCTGTAGTTAATAATGTTTTGGCAAGATTGCATATCAGAGCTAAACCTGTGTACAGTTCTCAAAACAAAAGCACAATTCCTGATTAAGCTGCAAATCAACTACCATCTGTTTGCTGTGCTGCCGTTTGCATATATTGAAAACAAAGATTATGTTTGAATTTGCAGGAAAAACCACCCCTGTCTATTAAAATGAGCCTCAGTGCTGGTGTTTGTAACCTGGATGCATTTCAAAACCAGCTGCTGTCGAGTAAAATAATCAGCGTCCTCAGTGTGTTTGTGGTCACTCGCAGAAATTATCAGCGTTCATGACAACATTTGCACCTTTTTCTGAATAAAGAGAAGGACATCTTTGAGTTTTTGGGATACAGATACTTCAGTTTCAGACTTGCTGGCTGTTGCATGTTAACAAGTCAGAGCTTTCAGACTGTCAGTGTACAGGACGTCTTGCGTGCATCTATCGTGCAGAAACTCTACAGAATAGAAGACTAGGCTGTTTTTACCACGATGAAATAATGTGCAGCGAGCTAAACGCCCCAGGAAGACGCTGGAATTTGAATGCTGTTTTTGATATCTTGACCATCAAATGTGTAGTTACTCATGGACAGAATGCATTTTTATGGTGTGACTTAATACTGCCGGTAACAACACACAAACAAGTAGAATGTCACATACGTGTGTGTGAATGATGTTTAACCCCTTCACTTCTACCCTCTCTCCATTCACTGCCATCTCAATGGGAAATGTAAGAGTGAAACTGGGGAGTATCCTGATATTGAGGAGGAGGAGGAGGAGGATGAGTGAGCATGAGGTGATTGTTAGTTTGGTGAGTTTTTGAGAGAGAAATCTGCAAGAAGCCGCTTTGATTCTGGGGACTGAAAATACCTTCAACTCATCTGAAAAGAAGCCTTAAGTGGATGGTTGAAGATGTTTTTAAGCAGTGTGTGTTCATGTGTGTTGTGTGTGCAGACCAGAAACAACCAGGTTGACGTGAGATATGCATGTGTGTGTGTGTGTGTGTTGCTTTTGCGGTGAATTCTCTTTCTTTCTGACAGCTCACTGACTTGCATGTTTTACTGGCTTCAGGGCGGCAGTATTGAGCAGAGAGGAGACAGAGCAATAGAGGAGAGGAAGGGGTCCAGAGAGGACCACCAGCACCACCATCACCACCACCACCACCAGAGCCAGGACCAGGCTGACGCCGACGCCGAGGGTGACGGGGAGGAAAACGAGGAGGAGAGGCCTCTGAGGACAGACACCTCCAGGAGAGCCCCGCACATCCACCACCGTTCGTCTTCCACTAGGACTGAACACAACCACCACCACCACCACCACCACCACAGCAGTCGAGCGCGGGGTCTCTCCCGACAGGAGACTTTGGACTCTGAGACCCCTGAGAGCAGAGAGAGCCGAGAAAGCCGAGAGAGCAAGGACTCTGCCTATAACGAGCCACGCACTCAGCTCCTCCACCAGGAAGAGGAGGAGGAAGAGGAGGAAGAGGAGGAAGAGGAGGATGAGGATCTAGGGGAGGGGCACCCCCAGCAGCAACAGCGCTACGAGCCACTGCCCCACCGGGACCACAACCACCATCACCACCACCACCATCACCGCGGTGGCGCGGAAGAGGCTGGCCACAGCACGGGACACCACCGCTCCAAGGAGCGCGAGCAGGACCATAACGAACGGAACAAGCAGCGCTCCCATCACCACCGGCCGACACGCGACCACCACCATCACTACTATGACCGGGACAGAGACAGGGACCGAGAGGGGGAGGTTGCGCCCAAAAAGAGGGGCGACACAGGGGAGTGGGCCAGAGACTCCTACATACATCAGTGACAGACCAAACTCCTCCTGAATCTCATTTTGGACTCTCCTCCTCTTAAAGAGCGTTCTGTTCTCCCATCGTGCTGCTACACCCTGGAACCACGGCATCCTATTTATGTACACCTCCTTTGTAAATGCTGTTGCATCTTTTTCAATGGCAAGATTTTGATTACATAGATACAAATATAAATATATGTATGTGTGTATCTATGCATAGACGTTGTTTATGTGTGGATATGCATGAATATTCTTAAATATGCATATTTTAAACCTGTGTTTGATAAAGCATGACAAAGAAGCAGATTTTTTTCTGTACTGAGCTGTGCTTTCTGTGATTAGCATTTTTATTATTATTATTATTATTATTATTATTTGCTTGCAACCACTTGAATAATTTGTTCCTTCAGACTACTGCTGGGGTTGACTGCATTACTAACCAAGTTGGTTCGATGCCGTATATGCAGGTCTATTTTCTAAACGTGTAGTTGGCTATTAGGGAAATGTGCACAATCCCTTCCTCGCTGAGAATGACACCAAGTTGCCAGTTTATAAATTCACCAAGCTGATCTTTCACTACAAAGGGTATGAATGTAACCAGGGTTAGCGCTGTTGCCTCACAGCGAGGAGGTTCCTGGTTCGAATCCCCGTCGCTGCTAATGCCAGGACATGACTCCTTGACATCGTTTTCATGTTTTCTTAGTGATGTTTCCTTGAATTACTGTGAATATTAAACACACATGACAGAAGTTAGTTTTCGTAACCTAGCGACAAAGAGCGCTGGTGAGAAGCGCTCTGAAATGGAGGTCGTTAGCAAAAAGCGTCGTCTTTCGACACAGGTTCTTAATTACTCACAGCTCAGTCACTAATATGACAGCATTCAACCAATACTTAGCTAACATCACTGATGGCTAATAGCGCTGTCGTTAGCATTCAATCAATTCTAAGTTTATATAATGGTTAAGCAGCAAGTTAACGGTTAGCTGCTTCCCGCTACAGTTGGCAGGCTTACGCTACTGTAAGCTAGGAATTTATGTCTTGTGACGTTATCAATCAGTATCAATAACTTTAGCACCCCCGCTACCGCTACAATGTAGTGGAGTGCTAACTGCTAACGAAAAGCCATTAGCTGATTGAGGACATTGAAACATAAAAAAACAGTTTTAGCTTTTAGCATTATCTTCATTAATGTAGGATTAACATCACTGAATTCTTTTACTGAGACTGCTTCAGTTTGGTGAACTTTATAAACTGGCATCAAAGTCGAGACGAGGAGATCATTCCACTCATGTTTTTAAGGTTGATATATAAGCTACAGCTAGCAGCAGGTTAGCTAACGGTAGTTTAAACGGGAAACGGCTTGTGTGACTCGACTGTCAAACAAATCCACTTACCAGCAAATCTTAAGCTCGCCAATTAGCCGAACACTTTCTAAGTACGGTAAGTCGTTACATAAACTCTAAATTGACTTTTTGTTTGACAGAAATGTTGAAGTTTAGCTCTCTAAATCTAACCGCTTGCTTACGCTTAAATCACATGCTGTGGTATCAATTTTGTCAAATCAACAAAGCTAGTAAGCGTTTTCTCCAAAGTTTCAGACCAACTGATCTAACTAAATTCATAATTTTATTTTATTATTTTTTTTATTCTGTGTCCATGGTCGCCGTTTGGTTTCATCATATTTGAGCTTCCTTTGAGATGCACCTTAGTCTCTATAAGACACTTAACTTCCAAAATGACTCCCTCTCTTACAAGCAGAACTGTCGTCTTTTTAATGGCCCAGAAACATTTTATAACATTGATACTCACTTTATTCTGAACTTAGTGATCCACATGGGTTTCAAATGAAAGCTATTTGATACAACATTGAAACTTATTGTAGCTCTTTCCAAAAAAAAAAAAAACTTCATCCAGGTTTTGTCTTTTATTGAGTCTGACCACTTTTCTAATGATTGTTGTTAATTCACACTTTTCTTCCAGCTTATACTTCAAAGAATGTTTACTTCAGGAGACCTCTGGTACGTTCCTCAAAACCAACTTTAAAACATCCAAATGATCACCTGACCATAGCCGCGTTTCCACCACAGGGACTTTAGAGCGAGCTCTATACATTAACGCTCCAGGGTCGAACTTCAATTACTGGGAACTTAATTTAAACTCCCCGAATTGTTTTGAAAAGAACAGGAACGTGCGGGAACATTTTTGATTGAATCTGAACCTGCAGCATTTGTTTTCAGCTACCATTAAAAAAAAATAATCGGCTGCCAAGAACAAGATTTTGCTTTAACATTGAAATGTGGATGCAGAGGAAAGAAAGTTGAAGAGATAGTTGGGATTTTTGTGAACATGTCATCATGGTTGTTGTATAGTTGCACATGTTTAAAAAGCACTATCCTATTTAGTTTATGGAGGTCTTGTGTCCACATAGCGTTTATTTTCTGAGCGCCAGTGTCTTTTAAAAAAAAAAATTCAAACAGGGTAGCACGTTTGCAGCAGCAGGCGGCGCTCTGTCTGTTTTGTGTGGCCGCTCCGAACGCTTCGAGTTGAAAATCTTTCAGCGAACGTCATCGGTGCTCTTTTTAAAATAAATGATATTCCCCGTATTTCTGCCTCCTACGGATCGGGTCTTGTACCCGCATCCTCTTTGCTCCGTGTCTGATCGGGTAAAAAAAAACACATCAAAATAAAACAACCAGAGAGTATAAAGAAACGGAGCAGTGTCAGTCATGCAGCGGCTGTTTTCGACATACTGTTGTCATAGAGACAGGACGGATGTGCAGCGCTTTTATCTCAGCAGTCATGCAAGTGCTCCTGAGAGCACAGCCAGCACTTTACTGCCTGGAAAAAAAACACTACGTGGACACAGTGCCTTAGCCTGCTAAGACTGCAGTGAGAAAGCGACCAATCAGCTTGAAGTATGTTCTTGGTCCTTGAAAAGAAGTTCCTGGGGCTAAAGGTTCTGGGTACTTTGGGTGGAAATGCGACTAAAGTTGGTTATGTGTTCTGTCCCGTGCCATTTCCTCATTCACTTGAGTAGGCTTCATTTCACACAAGTGTTGGATCATGTAAGAGCATTCAACACCTGCTCAATGGGATCAATAATGTTGTATTTATGATATTTAAATCTGAACTGAGCCCCTCTGTTTACAAAAACCACAAACCCTGTCCTTTCCAATTGTTTGTTTGGTTTTTTTTTGCCTGACAATTGTAATTGTAAGAACTTCTCAATTTCTATGCTACATTGGTAGCATAACAGATTTTTTATCAGTGTACATGTGTACGTGCATAATGCATAAATATGAAGAATAAAGTTGGCGGCAACAAAGCAATGGCGCAGGGAGGGGAGATAAAATGTGATGTTTGCTCTGTCAGAAGCCCCAGCCAAAAGGAGGGAAGCGGCGTCTATAAATAGTCAACTCCACTGAAAAATTGAGGTAGACTCACCGGTCTGCCTCCTTAGTTGTCATGACAACACCGACATGAGTGACAATACTGAGGGGATGCATCTAAAATAGGAAGAAGCCTCTCCTCGCACACACGCCTCCAAAAATACACAAACAAGCCACCCCCGGAGAGGCAGCTCATTTGATCCCAATTTTGATGTTAAAAGAGAACATCCTGCAGCACACAGAGCAGACATTTTAATCACTATCAAGGCTCCCCTTACGTAAAGTCAAATGACCAGATGCAGTCTGGCTGGCTTTTCCAGGCAGATGTGTGGATAGACTGACAATGGTATAATGATATTCCCAGGAAGAGAGGATAAGCGGAGGTCACTGTGAAGGTCCTCAAAATGCTGCACACCACGAGAAGCGGCCAGATGTTTGAGCACCGCAGTCACGAATACAAACTGATTTAAAATGTTTTATTCTCTGCATTTTTGCACAGAATAAATTAGTGATGAGTGTTGTGATTTATAACTTTGCACCATCGCTTTGATCCCGTTTTAGAATAATGTACATATACAAAGGAAAAAAGGAGGAATAAAATATTTTTAATTGACTTTTGTACAGAAATTGTCAATGCATTTTCCCTCTGGTGCAGGCGCTCAAACTACACACGGCATCTTTTCTCCCTTACAAGAAGCTCAGGCACTAATTAGAGCTCCCAGTTGTCTCCACCACTACTATAAAAGACACTAAATTGTTAATACCTCTCATGACCTCTTTCTGCATGCTACTTCCTGATCTGAGCGCTGAGATCCAGCCAATCCGCTGTCACCATGGCAGCTGTGTCGTCACTGTTGTTATGGCGACGCTAGCACTGCTGCATTTGCCAATACTCATTCAGTCTCCGTCCCCACGTGCCCCCACGTGCCCCCCCCCCCCCCCCCCCCCCCTCTCTCTCTCTGTCTCTTTCCCCTCTCTCAAGCCCCGGGTGTTTATAAAGCTTATCCCTATATGGCCTGCAGTTTCAGAGAGCAGCTGTTAAGAGGCAGACGCTGTAAACAGTGAGTGTCTTTGTCAACACTGCCCCGTCAAAGCACACACAGCGGCGTAATATAAACACCATTGTTCCTGGCTGAGGTCCCGTGTGAGGCCTGGCGCTGCCGTAAGACAAAAACGTGCCCGCCAGGTCAGTTTTTTAGGAACTTTGCAATAAAGAAGCCGATGGTGTCTCTGTCAGCTCTGCAGGGAAGGGGAGCTGCTGTTTCCGTCTGATCCCAGCTCAGCTCTGGACTGAACCTCTGGAGGAGGCGCAGCTGCTCAGGTGACAGGCCGGCTCCCAGCATGCCCTCTGCACCGAGGTGAGGCTCCTGAGGAAAAAAAAAAAGATAGTGGGATTTGGTGATGTTAACTGCAGGGCACTCCATATTTCTGAGTCCATCCGCGTGGCTGAGGAGTTTTATTTTTGTACCTGCGGCTGCAGAGTGAGACAGGGAAAGGTCTGGAGGGCCCAGGCTACCTGCTCCTCGTTCTCAGCTAGAGTCACCGTGCAGGTGCTGTACACAAGAACCCCGCCTCTCTTCAACAACCGCACTGCCTGCAAATACATAAAGAACAAATATGGGCCTTTATTGGAGATATAGGACCGTGGATGAAGTTGGAAATCAGGGAGAGAGAGAGAGAGAGAGAGAGAGAGAGTGGGGAATGACATGTTGGAAAGGAGCCACAGGTCGGATTCGACCCTGGGCCGCCCACTTGGAGGACTGATACCGCCATGCGAGCTGCTTTTCCTCAAGTGTCCACTTGAGGCTGGCTCCAAAAACCAAGGAATCCTCGTTAGGTTTCATATTGAAAGGCCAATTTGTACTGCAGAAGTAATCATGTTTACAGCCTTTTACAAAAAAAACTAAACGTTTTGGTCACTACATGTCATTTCTCTAAATGTGGCTGTCTCAGCTCTACCTCTTTGCCCGTTTCTGATCAAAAGTTAGGGGGAGATAGCCAATATGGCGACCACCCTAGTGTGGCTTTAAACCTCCTCTTCAGCAACTAATGGATGATGTCACTGAAACTACCTCCATGTTTTAAAAATTACTTTCCCCCAAAAGACAACAACATAGTGTTAAATCTGATTTTAAAAAATATGAACATTTGTTTCAAAACTATCACCATCAAAGCATCAGAGGGTTAGAGGATACATGGAGAAAATAAATATTCTGATGTGAAGCTGTAGGGCACAGCTGTATAAGAGCTTTCCAATGCCGCCATCTACTGGTCACAATGAGTAGAATGAATGTAACATTTCGATAAGGAGGTATGGATCTTTTCTCTTCATGTGCTGAAACTTACGGCGTGGAATAACTTGCGCTGCAGAGGCTGGTAGGAGCAGATCTCCTTCAGGCTCCAGGTGCACGCCATGTTGGGCCTCTGTCCGAGCCCGCTGCAGGGAGCATCCAGCAAAACCCGGTCAAAACTCTCAGGAGGGAATGGAGGTCCTTAATCCAAACATAGGATTGTTATCCATGCAAAGTCCTGTAGTTATTCAGTGAGAAATGTTTAAAAATCATGAGTTGTGAATGTACCTTCAGCGTCCTGAGCTGCGTCGCTGCTTACAGCTTTAGCGCTGTCAAAGCAATACGCTTTGATGGAACGCAAACGCAACGTTTTGGCGTTTTGATGAATTCTCTCAATCTTATTTCGGATCCTGTCCAAGGCAACGACCTCACCCTGTGTGACGTCGAAAGAGACAGAAGCACATTGCTTAAAAGAGCACAAAATTTTTATATACATATATATAGAAAATAGAAAATTATCCATGAATGGGAACTTCACGGTTTCTCACTGGAACACTTTTGGACGCCCCCTCGGTTTGCCAGATATGAGACCAGTTATCAGGTCAAACCAACAGGTGTTGCAGCGATGGAAGCGGGCAAGAGAACTGGTTCAGATAGAAGTGATTGTACCCGACCTAAAAAGCCTCTGCATGTTTCTAATAAGCTCCACGAGCAGAAACGTGCTCAAACTAGGATCAATATTGGAGATGCTTTTGAAAAATGGAGAGAGGTTAGAACACAGAAAGGTTTACAGACTGATGCAGAGCTGGATAAACACTGAAGCTTCAGTGGCCACCACATGACAACCTGCATGAGCATGGACTCTAGAGAGGAGGGGGCGGGGGAGACGGCTCTCTACAATGTTTTGAACATGGACTGCAGTACCCATTTTAAACACTAGGTGTCAGAGCTACATATTTCTCCTTTAGGTTGTTGTGCTCAGTGATGAAGATCTTGTTGGACCAAATAGACAAAGAGAGTGAGAAGATCGTGCTTCTCACTGCTTTCTAGCCTCCATGCCAACTCTATTCAGATTAGCTAACACCATCTGCTGCTGTTCACTCAGTCTGTACCTGATCTCCCATGAGAGCAGCGATGTGGCAGGTCTTCCCTCCAGGTGCAGCACACATATCCAAGATCCGCTCTCCGGGGCGAGGATTGAGCACGTGTCCCACAACTACAGAGGGAAGGTTCTGCACAACAACAAACCACTTCAGTTTTCAAAAACAACTCAAAACAAAAGTGCGAAATGTCGGAGTAAATTCCTCTGTTGTGCAGGACTTAGTGTATGCAACCCAATCCATGAATCTCATATAAAAAGATATGAAGAGTAACAATATACCTGTAGGAATACCAGGCCGGGTAGGACGTTGTCAAAGGAAGGACTCTGGTAAAGTGGTTCCACCATCTGAACACCTATTCCTCTAAAAAAAAAAAAACAACAAACAAACGGATGAAGACTGTTGAGTGGTGTAAACACAGCTGTTTCCCACACCGTCTCGAAATAAGTACCAGCTTAGTCCGAAATGTATAAAAACACAACGCACTTGGCAGGTTCGTCCGTGCAGAAGATGCTCGAGCGACCCTTTTGAGCGACTCCGTTCCCCACAAACACTTTCTTTCCCTGAAAGCTGGTGGCTCCTCGGGTGCACTTTCCCTCCACGTCAGAGTAGACGGACACCACATCTCCAGCCTTCATGTCTGAAAACAAACAATCACACGTCAGGTACCTCCACAGATTATGCCTGTGAGCTAGCCTACTGGCGATCTATTTAAGCTGCAAGATCTCCGGCCAAACACAAACTGTGTTCAGCTGTGATGAATCTTTGAAACTAAGACACACGTGAGTTGTCTGACTGAAATGAAGTCTCTTGTCGAGCCTTACACTTTGGGCTGGCGAGGATACCCGGGGCGAAAACATGAGCGCCTCTCAGCACAGCACTGCCACACTGAGCACCAACCACCAGCTCCGAGCTGAGCTTCTCCACAGGTCTGGGAAAAAAACGAGAGACGAATCAAACTCAGGATGTCCTCAGGCTAAAGCATGTTTTGGCAATAGTGGACGATTTATGCAACCTTTTTAAGCTTTTCCTTTATTTTCTAGTTTGTCAGCATGTGCCTTAGGTTGTATTTACGTTTACTTGAACATTTTTAATGCAAGAATAAAAACATGTATCTCTCAAAGCACCAACAAAAGAGATAATAAAAAGTGTTATTACTGATTTGTTTTTCAGTTGTTTAGCTCTTTGGGGTAAAAACTCAGCAGGTACTTGTGAATGAAAACGTGAATGTCTGTGTTTGTTCTGACATCATCCCATGAAGTCGCATACACGTTCGCCCAGTGGTTGAACTGATATAAGTGTGTACTCCAAGGTAGTGTTGTAGAACTCAAAATCAGTCTTGGTTTCAAGACTGGACTCAAGACCGATTTCTAGGTGTCGGTCTCGTCTCGGAATTGAAAACATTTTTTTACTCTGTCTTGTCTCGTACTCCAGATTTTCAAAAATCAAGTCTCCTTCTATAAGAACAAATAACTTCAGTTCATTAATTATGATTTTTATCCCCCGGATACTGCAACCTTCCCGGTGTTATGGTCTAGGTGAATGACACGCCCCCCTGCACACAAGATGATGATTTGTTTCAGTGATATATATGGTCTTGGTCTTGTCTTGGTCTCGATCTCGATCCCTAAATGTCTTGGTCTTGTCTTGGTCTCGATCTCGATCCCTAAATGTCTTGGTCTCGATCCCTAAATGTCTTGGTCTCGATCTCGATCCCTAAATGTCTTGGTCTTGTCTCGGTCTCGATCTCGATCCCTAAATGTCTTGGTCTTGTCTCGGTCTCGATCTCGATCCCTAAATGTCTTGGTCTTGTCTTGGTCTCGGAGCGCTCTGGTCTCGGGTATGTCTTGGTCTGGGTTAGTGTGGTCTTGACTACCACACTACTCTGAGGAGCAGATTGAGATTCGACTCGACACGGCTCCAGCATTCCTCACATACCTCGGGCCATCGACAGGAAGGAGCAGCACATCTGGAATACACGGATGAGGAAGAATCTGAACAGAGACCTCCTCTGCTGACGAGCTGCACATCTGCTGCTGCTGCTCCAACAACAACATCACACTGAGGGATTAGGACCCGTCCCACCATTACGACACCACTATCAACAAAACCTCAAACGCACGAGGAGAAAATTCACCTTCCTCAGCTCTTCTTCCAGCTTGTGTCTGATCTCGTCCAGGGGAGCGACATGAGTGCTGACTCGAACACACGTACACGAAGGAGGGTGAGACAGGCAGGTGAGCAGCCTTTGGAAACGACTCTCTGCCTCCTGATGGCCAACTGAAGACAAAACCTGAACGCAACAGAAACAAGAAGACGAAAGAAGAAAGAAGACTGTGAGACATGCAGAGAGTGTGAGACTGAAGCTAATGAGCTGTCACTTCATGGGGTGTATTTATGTGTTATGATTGCTCAAAAAGAAACTCATATAATTAACTCCAGTACCTCCTTGTTTAAGAAGACATCCTTGAGATAATCGGTCACTTCAGGCTTCAGAGAAATTCTCGGGAAAATTGACATCTCTTCAGTCTGTGCAAAGAAAGTCAAAAAGAGAACATCAAGTAAATCCTGATTGATGAACAGAGGTCAAATGGACCAGTTTCCACGTAGTCATGATTCATTCAAGGCTCGTCAGTAAATGTTATAGTTATGTCATTGTATGATCGTCATTGTAAGAGTCTTGTGTTCATCGTCTTGTTGAGTTTTCTGTACATTTTGCAGATTCATTTTAGAAATGCCACAATACGGGGCGCTGGTGGCGCAGTGGTTAGTGCGCGCACCCCATGTATGGAGGCTGTAGTCCTCCAAGCGGGCGGCCCAGGTTCAAATCCAGCCTGTGGCTCCTTTCCCGCATGTCATTCCCTACTCTCTCTTCCTGATTTCCAACCCGATCCACTGCCCTACGTATCGCTCCATTAAAAGCCCAAAAATACATCTTTAAAAAAAAAAAAAAGAAATGCCACAATACTTTGCACTGATTCATCCCAGAAGAAAAGAAAACAGTAAAACAGTTCACAGTCATAGTGCAATGAAATATATACTGTATACTGCTGCATTTAGTGTTGAAATAGTTTGTGGATCAAAAATAATGAGAAAAGGCAGTTTGACACAAAAAATAAAGATGAACAACATCTGTGCAAGAAAGACAGAATAATGCTCATATACAGGTGTGCATGCTGTTTTACAAAACAAGATCAAATTAGTAGTTTATTTAATTTTTCTTATTGATATCCTAATTTTGTATACAGTTCATTATTCTGTCTGGTGTAACGAGGTTTTGTTTGAATGGTCTCAGTGATTCCTGTTCAACACCGCTGTCTCTTACATTCATAACTAACCAGCTGTCATTGTTGAGTTGAAGCATTACAGCGATTTATAGCATTTTTTATTTATTTTGTGGGATACTCACGTTCAGTGCCTGTGCATGCCGGGGCTCATACTTCCGCATACGTCACTAGCTTTGTCACGTGACAGCTTCCTGAACGCAGCCTGTTGACCATATATGGAAGAGCTCTGCTGGTAAACACACTGCTACAACTTTTTCCAACACTTTTAGCTACGTTTCTAAATAATTAGAGTCAGAGAATTTATTTGTAAAAATGTATATATAACATTTAACATGTATATATAATATTTAACAGTTATAGTTGTCTTACATGTATATTCAGAAAAAATAAACATGACAAAGTTCGCAAATATTTCTCTAAATGTGATTAAAAAGCGACTTTTAAAAATTCACACCAATTTCTAGGGATGTTTTAGGGTTAAATGTTGCTGTTATTTGTCGTGTTCGCGGCGCCCCATACCCGAACTGTTCACTTTAAAGTTCGTTAAAAACAAAATGTTCCGTGTTTTCAACGAAAAAAAAATTGCCAAATAAAAATTCCTTGTAAGTTATTTCCAAATTAAAATCTGTATAAGTACTTTAGACATGGTCAGAAGCACACAACATGTAAACGCTGTATAACTTATAACCATCTATCTATTTTTTTGTATTTTTTTTGTACATTCTTAATTTTTATTTTATTTAAATTGTACTGTGTTCACCTTTTGTCTGCAATCTTTGCTTTTTGCTGCTGTAACAATGTAAATTTCCCCACTGTGGGATAAATAAAGGATTATCTCATCTTTTGTATTATAGTTTACTCCGTGTAGATTTACGCCTGTTGCCTTTTCACAAGCCTCCACCTCCACCGACGTTTACATCGCGTGACGTCACCGCGCAACCGGAAGATAACTGAATAGCTGGGGTTGCTGTTTTGTTCAGTACACCACAAACCAGCCGCGGCTAACGGGCAGAAAGAAGCTGCACGACGAGCAGCAGCAACACATCGCTGCACTTCTTCTCACCTTGTGTTTGTGCTGTTTTCTGGAGGTTGACATCGACGGAGCCCGACGTCTATGCTTGTTGTGAGATTTGTTTTATCACATTTAACCGGGGCGCATGGAGTCGGCGTTGAAAAGGTCGGTGAGGTGTTTCGCGGACGAGAGATCATCCAGCTAATGTTAGCTAGCCGCGGCCAGTCACGGATTGAACGGTGTGTGGACTCGGGAGTGGAAGCTCGGAGGTGCTGCCCACTCTACCAACGACGGAGAGACGGACGGTCATTGTTTAGTAACATAAACAATGGGGCTCATTTTCGCCAAACTGTGGAGCTTCTTCTGTAACCAAGGTAACTACCTCCCGCTAACTATAATATTAATAACAGTTAGCACAAAGTGAGCAGCCTGCACCAGCTGAACTCTTTGTTTGGCTTGCAAAAACAACAATATAAACTACACCCCCGTGTCTTTTACTTATTAACCACTCTACTTAATCTGTTTATCAGTCAGCCAGCCAGCAGAATTACCTCAAGTCTCAGTAAGCCTGCAGGAGCGTAGGACACATAACATTACATAACTTCACTCTCTCCAGAGAGCTGTTTGCATGTAAATATGACCATCCAGGATCAGAGAGGGAACAATCAACAGAGGCAGCAGATAATCTAACCTTTGCATTGAATTCAGGTATGCAACTTTCAGGTTTTTATTTGTATTTGTTTGCCACTTCTTTGAACAGTTAGGCATGCAGCGATTGTGAAAACCAGGGCCGATACTTGTGTTTAAAATACACATTTTGCCGATTGCAGATACAGATGTTTTTCCACTGCTTCTCTTCAGTGTTAGTCTTCAGTGTTACTCATGTTTGAGCATGAAAACAGATCAGTGTGTATGTCTCCATGGATTGCAGATGTTGACGCTTCTGTATTAAACTGTTTTTCAGTGTAACATTTCATTCACTTTAGAGAGATCACAAGTAAGCACACTGTTGAATTGTTTGCAACCCGAGTAGAATCTAATTACCAGCAGCAGTCTCCACAGTGTCCTAATAATCTCACCTGGAGCATCGCTTGTCAGAGCAGAATCCCTCACACTGCCATTTGTGTCATCTGTACTTCACAGTTTATCTTTCTTTTATTGCTTTTTAATCTCTTTGAAGACATGTAGCTACAAGTAATTAAGCCTTCACGCACCGAGTTTTAATGTACTCTAAAGAGTTGAACACTTTGTCTGTGGGGACAAAGGAATCTTTCTTGAAGCCTGTGTGAACTCACACTTTTCTGTAAATTTCCAGTTTAGATCATCACTTAAATCTAACACATGGCAATAAAGCACTTATCGCTATAGTGTAAGGTCTTATTTCTTATATAGAAGGAGATTTCCGTTGCATCGTATACCTCAAGTTGGTGATCTGTTAGTTTTACCCAGCATCCTCACAGGGCAGCTTCTCTTTCAGGAAGTAATAGACACCCAGTGTCCTCCAGAAAACCCCGTTATAGTGTATAGAGACTGTCGGATCTCCGAGCCCTTTCTGACCAGACTTCCTTCCTCCTTTGCAGCCAGAGGCCTCAGGAGGGGTGGAAAAGTCAAACCACTAGAGTGGGATGTTTTGGCACATCCATGTCAACTCAGAGTCTGCATTTAGTCCTAACCGTCGCCTGGCTGTCGGGCGTCGAAGCCTTTAGTGTTGCAAACTGTGCTGACTGGTCGTAAAATCTGGAAAATTGAAGAAAGGAGTTTTATCATTTTGAATAGGCGGCATCGAATGAAAGGAATGCTTCCTATAGACTGAATCATACTTTATGGCACTCGTGGCCACTCGCTGTTTTAACAGTTGGTGTTTGAGTCTTAAGGAACTGATGCACCAAGGTCTAAACCAAACATTGCCCTAGTTGGCCGTCGACCCCTGTCTGCCTTTTTTTCAGTCATTTCGATCTTGAACTGGCGGTTGGTGCGAGGAATCTCTCTGATTGGCTGTTCAGAGGTTTCATTTAACTCCAGCTGGTTCAGAAAGCCCCTTGAGTCTGCCGCTGTAGTACCCATGCTTTCGCCCATTTAGTGCCATTATTTCCTCTCACACGTGTCCCAAAACATACTGTACGTGGTGGTTGGCCGTCGACTGTAGTCTTTGTGGTGTCATCAAGTGCAACTTTTTGTCCAGGACGTGAGGCGACGCCACAGGCGGCCTTCATCGTCACTAGTTCTTTACCGTCTGTTTTTCCTGCACGTCTTGTGACTCATCGTTTATGTTCTGTAATCAATGTTTGTGTTTTTTTTTTTTCAGAGCACAAGGTGATCATTGTTGGACTTGATAATGCAGGGAAAACCACAATCCTCTACCAGTTGTAAGTTTTATTTTCATATTTACAGTAAAGCCTTTTTTTAAGCTTCATGTTATTTAAAAAAAACTGACTTTGTGATTCTGTGTTTTTTTTCCCCTTAAAGTCTGATGAATGAGGTGGTCCACACGTCACCCACCATTGGCAGCAATGTAGAAGAAATAGTGGTGAAGAACACCCACTTTCTGATGTGGGACATCGGAGGGCAGGAGTCCCTCAGGTCCTCCTGGAACACCTATTACTCCAACACAGAGGTGAGAAATACAGGCAACACTTTTTTGTCTTATCGTCGGAGGGGAACAGAAGTCGTGTCCAGCAGCCAGCGGGTTCTCCTCTCGAGCAGCTGGTGTGTTTGTTCAGAGAGCACAGACGGCAGCAGGGGCGTCCCGAGCCAGAGGTCAGCCTTTTCACAAAGGGGCCCGTCTGAAAAGCAAAGCGGGGGTCAGCCTCTGCTGTGTTTGTGGGGAGGAGAGGGGGGGAGAATCGAGGCAGATGTGAGGGGGAGGCTAAAGACAGTGCACTAAAGAAAAAAACATCTGCCAGACAATCTATATATTTCACTCATGGACATAGTACATGCTCGATTATTTGGATTCAACACAACATATAGAATATACTTGATATTCCTGTTTTTAGCTGTCCGAATTCATTCACATTTCTTTGTCAGATTGTTGGACTTATTTAAAAAAAGACAGCTCAGACTGAGGTGGTTATATTGTTCTTCTCATGGAGATCCAACAATCATTCGATGAGGAGAAAATGAATCTGCTAGTCGCTGCAAAAGGTTAAAGAGCAGACTCACTCTGAGCAGCACACACTCAGGTGCATTACCTGCTCTGTTCAAATATCAGCTCAGTCAGATATTGTCCAGACTGCGTTCTGGGGAGTTGGCAGGCTAAAGTCCGTTTAATCTCTATTTCAACGTACGCAGACATATTCTTTCTAACCCTGCAGCTGATCCCGGTAGTGTCTTGATAAGTACAGGAGTGCTGTGCAGGTGTGGAGCAGCTTTAGTTTGTTCTTGAACTGGATATCACATGACCAGCTTCTTTTGAGTCATCATTTTCTAAACACACAATTCATGCAACATTTAACACAGGGGTTTAGATTGGAGTTACGTGAAGCCCTACAGTTGTCATAGTAACCCCACAGTTACTATAGTAACTCCCCTCTCATTGAAGTATAGATTCTGTGTTCGGGGTCACAGTCATGTTGGATAACGTGTGCTGCAGCTTCGGGTCGTTAGGCTTAAGTGGCGTCTCTCACATCTCTCCAAAATTAACGTTCCTTTGGTCCTTTTGTCATGCGGGGTCACTCTCCCTCGTTCACAGAGGAGTTATTAGCATAGAGGTCTCCAGCGCTCATTGTGAGGAGGACCTCGGCCCGGAAATGCCAGCCCCCCCCCCCTGCTGGGCTGCGTTTCATTGCTGTAAATGCCTTTTGAAAAGCGGGTTACTCAGTGAGTGTGATTTTTGCCTCCTCTGCTACAGTTCATCATTCTGGTGGTGGACAGCACCGACAGAGAGCGGCTCGTCGTCTCTAAAGAGGAGCTCTACAGGATGCTGGCTCATGAGGTAAAACGCAGATTTGTATAGAGGACTGACTCTGTTATTTTAACCCAAGTCTGCCCTCTGCACCGTGCTTCATTGTTCGGAGCTCGTGCATCAAAAGGGGGGACGGCAGCGAGGTTATGGCTTCATTGTTTCTGTGCGTTTCCCCTCTCAGGACCTGCGGAAAGCAGCTGTGTTGATATTCGCCAATAAGCAGGATATGAAGGACTGTATGTCTGCAGCCGAGATCTCCAAATACCTCACCCTGAGCTCCATCAAAGACCACCCCTGGCACATCCAGTCCTGCTGTGCACTTACAGGAGAGGGGTGAGTGACACCTGGAGATGATTTCTAAAATGGTTTACAGACACCTGGGTTTACAGTGACATGCTCAGCTGGAGTTTGATCAATCAAACAATTAAATCTTCATTTAATGATCTTGTGATCTCGGCCAAACAGTGTGTAGATGTTTATAAATGACCTCTATAGGAGACCGATTAAAAGATAAAAACAAAGATAGCAAATCTGGAAAAGCTTTGACAATATTTATTTAAAATATTGAGACTTTAACATATGCTAAATGTAGTATAGTTTCTTAAGTTGAGCTTGTGTTTGAGAAGTTTTGAGTTTTTCCAGTAATGCATTGGTGATACAAAGAGGGAAATAAAGAAAGATATGATGATTGTTGAAGTTGTAGTTTGATAAATATCATCACCACATTAAGCTGTGAACAAACTGGACGTCTAAGCTGCAGCAGTCTTCTTTGTCTGTAGCTTTAGCACACCACCAGATGGCGCTGTTTGCCCTGAGTAGCCTCAGATGTTTTCCTGGTACAAACAGAAAGACAGCCTCATTAACCTTCATCAGGACATCACTTGTGTGCTTTTAAGCTTTTCCTGTAGCTCCTGGATGTGTCTGCCATGTTTTTCTACATCATCACAACAATATAATTCATTAAAACACACTTCAGCAGTGCATCTGAACAGCTGTTCATTTTCTCATCCTTGTTCTTACAGTTTGTGCCAAGGCCTGGAGTGGATGACCTCGAGGGCCGGACTCAGATAGCCCCTCCCTCAGCCGTGAACGGCCTGACTACCTGCACCACCCGCCGGGTGGCACTAAAGCATCTCCTTTACAGGTTCATGTTCTTTTTTTATTTTTTTAATGATGAATTTAAATGGACTTGGACCCCTGCAGACAACACAGGAAGGGGGCTCATTGTTCCTGTGGTGCTGCGATTTCCTCTCCAGAACGAGTGAACTGACCTGGTTGTGGAGTGAGAAGTTGTTTTTAAAGTAAAGGAGGAGGATACATGTCCAAGTGGACACCACTTATTTACACTACGTACATATCATGTTACACCATATCATATCACGAGATTGCCATAAACACCATGTTGGTGCCCAGCTTTGAGAAGTACTGTGCAGCTCTAATACCATTGTTGTTTCTCTGTAAATGTGTGTTCAGGTACAAACCCACAGGGCAAAGGGATTACAAGCAGTATTGTCAAAGCAGTTTGCTGGGAAAGGTAGCACTACATAGTGTTTTTTTTTTTTGTTATATAAACAAAGTTCTCATGTTTGTTTTGTTTTGGGTTTTTTTTTTTTTGGTAGCACAGCCATCGATTTCTGTTACACATGATCTCAGTTTCATAAGCTACATTGTTGTTCTCACATTTGAAGGGTTTCACAAATGAACCTTGAGCCTGGACCAGTGTGTAATCAAGCCAAGCGGTGCAGAATCCAAGTGTTGGCATGGTAACCGACTAAACTCAAGACAAACCCACTGGAGCCCTAAGCAGACCTGCATTCATACATTTGATTTACCGTAAAATCGGGAATATAAGTCGCTCGATATATATGACGCAGTCTGATTTTAGAGGGAGAAAAATTGTCTAAACTTTCTTCCTGCGTGATGATTTCTATTTTCTAAGTCCGTTTCTTTGCAGCTCTGAAGCTCTTGAAATCAGTCAGGTTTTCCCTCTGTAAAGTCTGCACTCCTACTAGCTACAGTACGGTAGTTGAGCTCTCAGCTCCCGGTGAAAGTTACAGACCCACCGCCCCGCGAGTCGTACTGCTCACCGCCACTGGTCACGCGTTAACTTTAATGAAGGACTCTTTCAGTTTTATTTACGAATCAATATACCACCCTTTAATTTAAATTCATGCTTATGACATAATGAGAGAAAATAGATGTTCAAAAGTCGTGCAGCCAATCTGGTCGTGGTCACACTGATGTTTAAGGCGTAGATTAAAAAATAGGTATTATAAGTGCGTCTTAAACCAGATTTTACGATACTCTGATTCCCCGGTTGTTTCCTTGAGATCTCGGCTCATAACGTTTCCGTCAGAGTTACAGAGGCAAAAAATCAAACGTATAAAATAAGGTTAACTTGCCTCGTTGGTGTGGGCAGTGACAGCTTGGCATGCTGTAGTCTCGCCTTTCACAGAGACCGTCTTATTCTTATTGTTTATAGCAAGAAGAATATTTGTTATCCCAACAAAATGACAATGAGTCGGTTTTAAAGCAAAACTAAGATTTTTACCCCGAGATAATAACATATATAATTCGAGATCTCAGCGGAACGAAGTGAAAACTTCCATATGACGGGAACATTAATGTATACATGCATGTCTGCTTCGGGCTTCCATACAGCCAGCTCTTCTCTAATTCAAAGTATTAAACGGCTGAAAACAATTTCTGATACAGGTAACACGCTCAGTTTTAATAACAGTATTTTAAATTAAAACACTGCTTTTATTTAGTTTTATTGGCTTTTATGTAAAGCAGGGATCATGGCGAGTTAGCATCTGGATCGATTTTGGATTCACGATGATCATTGATTCTCTGGGTGTGTTTGTGTGTGTGTGTGTGTGTGAGAGAGAGTCCTCATGTTTGGTTAATTCTTTTGTCCTGGACCATTTTACAAAAGGGATCAGAACAGGTGCCACACGTGTACAGGAAGGTGTAACTTGACGACCATCAGAACTCGATTTTTCCGTAGCATTAAGATGATCTGAACATTTCCGCCATCCCGCAGCTCGAATACTTGACCCTCCTCCGCCTTATTACCCGTGCTGTCCCGAGTGTCTGGGCGATGGCGTTGACAGTGTGCCCCTTGTTTTGACCCGCTATAAGAATCCCTTGTTAACAGATCTATGCACGTGTCACTTTGAAACCATGTTTACCATTTTCAAGCTCAAATCAGTGGCCAAAAAAAAGGAGGCGGTGCATGAGTTTCATCGGTTTAAAAATGGCGTCCCATCGTGGTCAGGGAGTGTGCCTCTGGGTCTCTTGAATAAGGTGGGGTAAAGTATTTTTACACTTACAGGGTTCTGCCCCGGACCCTGCAGGGTTAAGGTTTACAGCTTTTACCTTGATCTGACAGAGCAAGGGAAGTAGAACATGTACTCTCTGTGGGGTGGTTATCAGTCGGGGTCATGGACTGTATTTCACTTGTTTTCAATAAAAGTTGGTTTTCAATTTTGAGCAGGAGTTTCATCTTTTTTTGTGTAATGCAAATTTGCTCACAAGCAAAGTGTTTATTTCCTTCTATGAGTTATAACTAGATATCGACAGCACTGTGAAGGGAATGTTGTATTTTATTAAAATCTGCATTAGAGCTGGGGAAGATCCGGTCTAACATCGGTTACCGGGTCTGATATTGGCACAATTTATGTATCTGATATCGGACTGACGGGGCCGATCCACAGATCATTGGGCACCGTAAACATTCTCAGCTCGCACAGTTTCGCTTTCTAAGATGCTCCGACTGAACTGTTGTAAGTGCCCTCAAATCGTCTCCATGACGACGTTCAGACGAGATGGAACAGCTCTTGTCTGATCAAAAGTACAATTCTTACACTTCAGTTTAAAACATTTAATTTGAAAAGCTTACAGTAGTTGCTGCTTCCTGTTTGTATGTGAAGCCCAGCACAAAGTTCACATACATTTCCTTGGAATTATTGTAATTTTTAATAGATTTTTTTGCGCTGTCAATGTAAAATGCAGTGCCAGGTTTGACTTCTGATGTGTGTAGCCTTCGGTGCATCTCTAGTAAGAAGCACACCGGGTCTGACTCAAACAACGGTTTATTCACAGCTGCGATATATCGGCCGGATCATCAAAGCACAGAACAGCCAAGAAAAGTCACAAAACTCTTAGAAACTTTAAGGAACGTAAAAGAGGAGCTTCTCGCTTGTCTAAAAAAATCATGTCAAATGTAGCATTTCACTGTATTGGGGTTTTTTCTCTAAGTTGGACTATACATTCACTGTAATGATGCCTTTGCATGGGAATATTAAGCAAAGAAGAATCACTGGCAAGACTCGACATTTAGAAATGGACCAAGGTTGAATTAAGCAGTGGAAAAACAATTTAGACAAGGTATAAAAAAAAAAAATCAAATCATGGAGCTGGACAACAGATGACACTGAACAGGATATCTGTTGAACGCTGATATGTTTTCTAAGCTGCAACCCCGGGTGCCAACGACCGTCTCCTCGGCAATGCCCTACTGTCTAAAGTACAGACGAGCTCCTCGCAGTAATAAGATTCAATAATAGAAGTTTCAGTTATAAATGCAGCGTTTTTAAGATTTCAAACTCAGTGCTAAAAAACTCACAGTAACGCCAATGTCACACACAACACACAAAATCTAGCAAACGATGAGTGACAGATGAGTTCTCTGCTGTTCAGTGAGTCAGCCTTCCTCCAGCTCAGCGTCAAATCTTAAGTCTGTGTGAGTTTGCGTTTATGCTGGTGTTATCCGAACTCCTCCTGGTTGACATCACATGAAAGAAACTCTACTCGCTCGCAGTTTTTTTTTTTGGTGCCTGCTCGTCCACAATAAGACCTTCTTCTTCTTCTCAAGTGTCCATGAAGGGGTCTCTTTGGAAATGTGGCAGATGCAGAGAAGCCCGTGTGTGTTTGTATTCATCTGTGCTTGTTCGGGCTTTTGAGTTTTGGGTTAAAAAAAGCAAACTGGAGAGTAAAAGGAGCTTAAATGTTACCGCTGGGTCTTAACAAAATGTCCACCGACTCGCGGTTCAGTTCACTGCCAGCAGAGGAGAGGCCTTCAAACATGCACAAGATTAATGATGAGTGAAAATGGCTTTGGATGAGGCAGCAACATGTCACAAAAAAAAAGCCAAGAGGGTATATGAGGTGGAAAAAAAAAAAAGGGATGAAGAGACAGCCTCGATGTTCTTTGACTGAGGCGAGGGACTCACACGCACAGAGCTCTGGGGAACCTGAGAGAGGAAAAGAAACGATAAACATGACAGCGTCAGCAAAACACCTCCCGTGCACCTCTAATGACTTAAATGGTGCGAGCTATGACGAACTACTCAATGATCACCGGCCTCACCTATCCTCAGCGAAGCCGTCCATTTCCTCCTCGCTGTCCAGCTCCATGTCCAGCTCATTGTCGAGACAATCACGGCCGTAGCCACTTAAGACGCTGCAGGTGGGACAGAGTGAAACCGGATCAGGTGGATGCATTTATTGTCTTTTTCTGACTTTTCTAAACTGGTGCATAACTGCTGGTGAATGTTTCAGAGTAATACGTTCAGTCATCAAATGTTACTATGTATCCCCTAGTCTAGAACTCTAGAAGGTGTAACTGGGCAAAACTAAACAGGGACTGTGCTGCAGCTGCTGACCTGACTGAGCGACATGTGAAGAATACAATCCTCTTGAGTTTTTTGTTGTAGAAGAAGTAGTTGAAGGACCAGAGGCTCCCCTCTTCACCAAAAGGGTCCGAGTCCAGATCAGGGTTGTAGCTGGAAGCAAATATCAAACCATGTCAGGATTATGTTTGGATAACGCGTGGTAAGGTGTTTTTTGTTTTGAGCTCATAAATCACGAGCAAAGCTACCTGTAAATGTCACAGCCCTGCAGGTTGATCTCCTGGTCCATGGCGTTCCACAGCTCTGGCCCGAGCGAGTTGAACTCCTCTCCCACGGCTGAGAACAAGCTGCCGTTCACTGCGTTAGCCACCTGCAGAGAGAACAGTCACATTCAACAACACTGCGATTTTTATTTTCTAAGTCAAGACGAACACCTGCGTTGCCTTTGAGGTGAGCTACAGAACAGCATGCTTACCCAGTTGGCGCTGGGCTCTCGGCTGAACTCGTGGGCCCGCGCCGCGCTGAAGTCATAGTCGGGTCTGAAGGACTCGTTGAGCGTGGTGATGAGGTAGAAAAGAGTCTTCCTGCAACACTTGTCGCTCAGAGGGTTCTCTGCATCCTCGATGCTCTTCCCCAGCCTGAACAGAATAACACAGAGAGGGAAATTAAAAGGCCATTCCTCAGTATACTTTCATATAAAGAAAGGAACCAAATCATAAGATCTTCCTTAGACCTTAAACCAAAACCGGCTCTCTTCCACTGTGGACTGCAGTACTCACTGTGAAGGGCTGGTGGCGCTGGTGGACTGAGGGGGGGAGAGGGCCTCCAGGACGTGCGGCTCCCCCTCCTGGCAGAACTGCTTGAACATATGTTTGTCGTCCCCTGCCATCTTGCAGGAGTAGCTCTCAATCCTGCAGAAAAATCAAATTATTATGCATCATAACCTTGAATATGAAGTCAAAGAAACAGGTGTGCTGTTTGAGACGAGTGAAAATGTGTTACCTAATCTCTAAAGAGCGCTGTACTAGTCCATTAGGCTTCAACACACAATTATACAAACACACTGGGAGCACTTAAGAGAACTTTAAATACATAAGTCTATGAAGCAATGTCACACTTTCTTCCACCAATGACATAAATAGAAGTTACAGCATATAAGACACCAAGTAAACAAAACTTTAAGTATCTTTCTTGGCTGTGTGCACTAAGCAGCTTTATGATATCCAGAAATGAAAGTAATAGATCCTAAAAGTATCACAAACATCAAAAACACAGCTGCAAAATGTCTTAACCACACGACTCTGAACAACTCTGTGCCAAAACTTCCTGCTCCTTCATGTCTCTGGGTCAGACGCCACAGTCACAGATACGAAAGCAGAGCAGACGGGTGTGCAGTTGTTTATTTTGCCCCTCCCACCCGAGAGTTATGCAAGAGCAAAAAGGTTGTGCAACTCAAGATAGACTGGAGTGCTGCCGAGACCTTACACCGGCCCTGCCAGCCTAATTATAGGCACATTCTATGGCCGTGGTGGACCCTGCGATGGAAATATCTGCCCCGGTTTTCCATCCACAACACAGCTGATCTGCCGCCAAAACACTGACACTGGAGCCAGGGGAAGATTATAAACACTCAAAGATTATTTTTGAAAAGCTGCAACAGCAACAAGCTCTGTACACAACTCTTATCAAGGCCAGCTTACATGCTTACGCATATAGACCTGAATCAGCAATTTATGTACGTCACAGAGTAGATTTTCACACCATGAGAATGACCTTTACCCAGAACAGAATTATATCTTTGAGCTTAAAGCCCTTTGAGTAGCACTGTGTGACATTTTTTCAAGTCAAAGAACAAACATATGAAACATCTTTTTAATGGCTTTTTTTTTATGTTAAATCATAAGTTCATCTGTGGGAAACCGGCCCTGTGGGTACATTTCTACTCAAATAGCCAGCAGCCTGCAGGTCCTGCTGCTATGATGAGCTGCCTCACTAATCCTCTAAGCAGCCTAAACACCAGCCGCGTCGGCAGCTTCAGCAGCACTCAGCTCTCATGCAGCATTGCTGTTATGTGTTTATCTGTGCATGTACTTACAGTATGTGCCAATAACACTGTATCACTGTGTCCAAAATAGCCACAGAGCAGTGTGAGAGGACACCTCGCTGTGTGTCGCTTTAGGTCACAACCAGCACAGAAGCTCAGTTTCAACACCCACACTGAAAACCCCGCTCTCAGACTCGGCATAACTCAAACACAACCCACTGGGCCTTTTTTATGTAACTACTCCGTCACTGAAGCTGAAGGCCTTACGTAACTCCAAACACACTGGAAAAGTTAAAGACAATCTTAACTCAAAAACATGCACAACCAGTTAGATATTAACTTTCAGTTTAGTGCTGGGTTATCACAATGTTGCACAACATGCACGTCCTCATCTGCTCTACTAGTCCCACTTATGAACTGTGTCGGTGATCTCTGAACCAAACACACTGTGTCCTTCTTTGACGATATCATATCAGACAAGAGGGAAACTAAAGTCAAGCACTTACTGTTCGTGCTCACCACAATCAGAATCGGGTTTTATTGCCTTTATTAAGGAATTTGACTTGGTGTATTGGTGCTAAACAATTAACAAGGAAATAAAGCAGAACTAGCAACAACTTAAATAATACAGTATAAGATCCAAGAATGTCGCTTTCCAAACATAGTTATCGTGTTTTCTGTTCCAAGTTCCTGTTGAGCAACTAAGCCTGCACTACTGAAGTAGACTCAATAAACACACCTGTGTGCACACCCTGGCTGAGGTTGTGTTTTTATGTATCTATGCAAAAACACACAAACAAAAAAGCCTGCAACTTGTTCCCTGATATTAAAGACACTCTTTGTTCCTTTTAAGTAATACCAAAATGTCCTAGACAAGTTGGCTACGAGCCGCTGCCCGAAGGTGAGAGGTTCAGAGTTTCCCTGTTGTATACTGAGTGAGCAGGTTTTAAAAATGTATTTATCCCTGCGTCTTTAAAACTTTGAAATAGTGGCAAATAAGAAAGGATAGGTACTAGTCTGGACTGTAAAACTAGTCTGATGTTATTTGTATTCTCATTTTTCCCCCGGACATAATTGAATAATGTTAATTGATTTTATGTTTAATGTGAATGATGTTGAATGTTGTGTTTTCACGGCTGCAGCCCGGGTGAAGAGCCCAAGACAAATTTCTCTCACTTTGTGTGGGACAAATAAAAGTTCATCTTCTTGCTACTCAAGTGTTCCAGCTGAAACACAAGCAGAGGTTACTGTAGCCCCCTTACCTGCCAAGGATACGAGACTCTCCTGTTTCAACGCACAGCCGGGAGCTGATGGCTTCAAAACTGGAGTTTTCCAACAGTTTCATTTCTGTCTGTGACAAAAAGAAGAAAACAAAGTTAATCAATCAATTCTTATTTGTATAGTGTCAACTCATAACAAGTGTTATCTCGAGACACTTTACAAAAAGCAGGTAAAAGACCTTACTTATTGTTATTTTACAAAAAGCAGGTAAAACTTACTTATTGTTAATTAATATATACATACATACATGTGAATTTACTTTATGCGTGTTATTTCTTTCGGTTCCCACATTTTTGTTTTATGTGTGTTGACACTGGGGTATTTGACTTCTATTTAAAAAGATAAATATTGTATAATGGCATTTATATTTTTTATAAATTTAATGCGACATGTTTGTAAAAGCTCAATGTGGGTAAAATGTAACTGACTTGTCTGCTTTTCCCAGAAGGTAAATAAATCACACATTTAAAGGTAAAACAAATCATATCTGTGTACTGTGAATGTGTCGATATTATCTGATAAAACAGGTCAAATAAATAAAAGGCTTTAAACAGGATTAGTAGTGCGGGGTTACAGTTATAGGTCACAACATAATATCCGTGTAGCCCCTCCCCCACCCTGAAAGAATCCAAGTTGACAAATCGTCTTCCTGGTTCAGTACATCGATAGAAAATTACACAATTCACTCACCGAGCGATGTTTTCACCACAGGCAGGAAGAAAGGGGTTTTAAAAGGCCAAGTCGTCGACTTTACACTCGGTTTTTGTAACCTAACTGGTCACTCTGTGAAGCTAAAAGATTAACGACCCCCGCTTTGTTGTTGACCAGCTAACGGTGGGCTAACTAGCCTGATTGCTAGTTTGATTGTTATAACCGCTCCTGTCGGGCTTTTAGTTCGCACTCGGACATAAGCATCTCCAGCAAGTACTCGGTCGAGAATGGGTTATACTGAGGCCTTTTAAATTTATAGAAAAACTGCTCTTCCCGATCAAATGCGATGAGATTAAATCCAAAGACTGTTGGCGTCCGTCGGAGTCTGTCTGCAGCGGCATCCCTTTCGACCTGATTTTTTACAAACAGCTTCGTGTAGAATAATCAAGTCGCTTTTTTCCACAAGCGACTCGATCAAGTAGCAGCTAACGAGCTACCTAACAGTGAAATTTCCCGAAAACGGTTCACGCTTTTTCCTGTAAATAGTCGATTTCTTTCAGCGGGACATCTATTCTCATCAAAACAACGGAATCTACTGTGTGAAGAAACCCAGCCCCTTTTTCCTTTATATACCCCGAGAAGCAGCGCACGCCCACTCTCTCCAGAGCGCCTCTCGTGATTGGCTCGTTGGAATGTCAGTCTTGTTGACAACTGATGTGATTGGTTAATACTCGCTCTGTCAATCCCCAGGCTGACGCTGTCAAATATCTCGACTGGTTCTCAAAACGAAACTGTTGTTACAGGATATTTATTCCCTTTTACCACCTCTGAAGGTCCAAACATCGGAACAGCGATATAAAAGCACTCTACAAAGATTTATAATGACGTATAAATGCAAATGTTTGTGGTCTGGAGTTGCATAAAACACGTTGTTAACATAGCCAGTTTCCCTTATTGTGGATCTTTTTTAGAAAGAACTTTGTCTTTGCACTGTGTTTACCAGTCTTGTGACTAAAATAATATCACGTTGGATTGACCTGAATTGCCTTCATCAAAACATCATAATACTATTTCTAAATATGAGCCTCTGAAATTAGGGTCAGCTTTATTACTCTGTACCATCACCTGACTGCTCACTGTTGTAAAATTAAAAGAGAAATGTTATTATGGAAATCAGCCCATGTGGCACAATCAGCATCTGGAGCTGAGGATTGTGGGCTCAAGTCCCGCCGGGGTCATTTTCCAAAATGTTGTACATGCCATAATTTATTAAGTTGCAATTTCAGGCACAGCAGCAACAAAAATGTCAAAAGAAACATATCAAGATATTTGTCATAAAAACAGAATCCTGCATGATATAAAGAATATGTAACAATCTGACATATAATTCATAAAGACATTTTATTGACAAAAATACACACAGCATTTTGAAATCATTGGTACAAAAGTGAGTGGTCAGGTCTGTGCGATATAGTCAGAAACATCCTCCAGGCCTGTGCTATCATTGTCCAGGTACTCAAGGATCACGTTTCCCCCGTTGTACAGGGGAGCGTCTGGGTGAGCCAGCAGCAAGAGTAGGGTGTCATCCATCCGGATAGCTTCACCCGTCTGAGGGTGACACAACCGCAGCTTCTGCAGGCGCAGTCAAGAGAGACACTGTTAAGGCTAATTCAAGAATTCCAATTTTTGTGTTTACTGTTGCAGATTTATTTACATTCTGTGGAAACCTCATCACAACACAAATGATGAACAAGGTTATTAAAAAAGGTCTAATCTGCTGATCCATATTTAAATACATATATTATGTTAAAATGTTGGATGTCCATTTTTGTAAACATATGATACACAGTTGTGAGTGTAATCCCCTGACGTGGTTTCCTGCTGCTCAGAACAAGACGTTCTGGGAACTTCGCAAGACTTGGCCAGAACCTGACGTCCACCCCGACAGCTTCTCTGAGTACACAGCCACCTGGAAGCTCATTCAAAATTCCTGTGACTGCAAACAGAGCTGGCCAATCAGAGGAGAGTGGGCACAAGCGGGGGGGGGGGGGGGGGGGGGGGGGGGGGGGGCCCCTTAAAGAGACAGCGGCTGAAATGAAGCGTTTCAGGCAGAGGCTGAAATGAGGGATTTTACTGACGCCAGGATCAGATAAATAAGGAGGTTTTCAAGCTACACATCTCACAACGCTACTCAATAGGTGTCCCGGGCTGACATAATAATAAATATCCTTTAAGGAATTTTGCATGGCTCTGAACCAAATTAAATAATTAACAACGGCCACATTTGAATCCTCATTTAGACGTAGACTTCTTTTTGTCCCAAATTGGAAATTCTTCGTCACAGCATGGTACAAGTTGAACAGCAATCAACAAATAATGACAGCACAGAGAAAAACAACAGAACAAACAAAACACAAAATCAAAGTACTACAGTGCACAAACACAAGAAACAAGAAACACTAGACAGGACGTAACGCAAAACAGTACAGAGGGTGTTGTCGCAGCAGAGCATGCAAAGGGAGGTTACGACAAAGACAACAAAAGTTATCTCAAGCACCAACACAGCCAACTGAGAGGTGATGGAAGGAGATCATGAAGTGGATTTCTTACCTTAGCCGTGAGGACGTTATTGTTGTTCTTAAGGTTAGCGAGTGAAGCTGCATAATCCACCACTTTGCCCACGCTCCATTTGGAACAGAAGAACATGGGTCGGCTGGAGTCTGTGGATTCTTTAGGAAGATACACCTGGAAATAGGTTCTTTCTGTCTGTAAGGGATGCACAAAATGAGAGGAAGAGGTTAGCTGGACACAATGATAAACAGTGAATTTCATGTGTGACCTTCTTAAAGAAAATCAAGAATGCTGGGACTTTACCTGTGGCAGTCCCTTGTCTCCTGCAGCATGCAGCTTTAGTTTCATCAGGGCGACCTTAGCTGCAGTTGCGCTGTTCTTTGCTCCCTTGCGTCCTTTTTTTTTGGATCCATCCTTAGACTCTTGAGTAGTAACAAACGAGTAATGACAAAGAGGAGAGCACTGAACGAGCATGAACACTGATCCCGTGTGGACAAATAAGGAATAACAGAAGTACCAGGTAACCTTTGAGCTACACTGAAACTAACCCACAATCTTTTGCACCAGCTCCTTTGTGGCTGCCATTCGAGGCTTTTGGACCTCTAACTTCTCACACTTGTGATCATCTTGGTGACGATGGCTGTGAAGCAAGAACAAAATAACCATCCTTACAGTTCACCTGTTTCATTATTAAAAGCTCTAACAGAGACTATACATGAGAGTTTAAATTAAGTTATGTTGCTGAATAAAAAGGTTAATGAAAGACATAAAACAATGGGGCACTGGTGGTCTAGTGGTTAGTTTGTGCACTCCGTGTACAGAGGCTGTAGTCCTCGCAGCAGGCGCTCCTTTTCTGCATGTCTTTCTCCGATCTCTCTCTGACTCATCCACTGTCCCGTGTATCTAATAAAGGCAGAAATATCCCAAAAATAAATCTTAAAGGAAAGATCAAAAACTCTAAACTTACGCTAAACAGAAATGTTTTTCGCAGTGCGGACATATAACTGGCAACAATTCTTTCCCCTTGCAGTCTTGGAATGAGCAGGGATAACTTTTTGTGCCGCCCTCAGTCCTGGGTTCCCTTTTCGCTGGCTCCTAAAAAAAAAGTCAGAGGAGACAATAAGTCAGCCAGAGCACGTAAGTAACGGGACAGACTGGTCATCTTATGAGAAAGGACATCAGGGAAATGTACCTGTGAACACGAATGAGCATCTCTGCTTCTGTGCTCAAGGCTGCGAAAGACAGAGAGAATGTCGTCTCCTTTATCAACAATGAAACATTTGTGAAATGTGTGACACACTAATACATTGAAACTCTACAGAGAGAGGCTCCTGTCAGACGGGGATTCAAACCAGCAACCTTCTCACTGTGAGGCAACAGTGCGAACCACTTCAGCACTGTGCAGCCTGGGCTAACTGTACACCTGCAAATATCTTCTTTTTAAAATGAGTGGGAGATTGTTTTTAATATTTATCATTGAATTCTGAAAATAATATGTACTGTAATCTTCTTTCTATGTTTAATGAGATTCTGTACAGTTTAGTAACTCTACTTTATTATCCAAAGTGACAGATCTGAACATATCCACACTTTCCTTCAAAATAAAAGGAACTCCTACCAGTAAACGCCGCTGCAGAGATCACAAACAAATGGGAGGAAATCTAAAAGAGAAACAAATTCAGAGTTAAGAGTAGAGCTGAACCGACCAACAATCAGAAAACACGGACTAATCCGTCTGCGTACAAACCAAATGTGTTCAAGTCTGACAATTAATAACAGTACTTATAAGTCAATCTAAAGTTACTGCAGGTGTATACAATGATGCATATTCACTCAGTCCTGACTGTTGTGTATTTGCTTTTTCTGTCAAAGCACTTTGTAAACATTTGTTTTTAAAGGTGCTATATAAATAAAGTTATTATTATTATTATTATTATTATTATTATTATTATCATTATTAATAATGATGTTGTTGTTACAATCAGAGAAGCTAAAAGGTAACTGTAATGTAAAATCATGTGCCTTTTGAAGAATGTAAATCTGTTTACATTGTAGCTGTAAATCTAGAAAACATTTGTTGTCAAAGGTGCTGTATAAATAAATGTATTATTGTTGTTGTTGTTGTTTTAAGTAAAGTCTGATGTATTTTGATAATGCTGGGCTTTGTTTTGTTATTGTGTGTGTGTAATATGGTCATGAGCCGTATAAAGAAATGAAAAAAATACCTTTTATTAAATACGGTGGGTGTAAAATGGTTTTGGACGTAATCTAAAAAAAGTAAGTTAGCACTCTGCTTTTTGAAAACTCAGTGAGGACGCTTTAAAGTAGCTGACAGTGAAATTGTGCTAACGATAGCCAGCTGCTAAAGAGTGCTCTGTACAAAGTTACGTCATTAAAACTGTCAAACTTTAATATCTCTGCTTGTCGCACATCAGATGGAAATGAAACAGACCTGTCTGGTTGCAGGAGTCGATCTGACAATGTTTCCCAATCTGTAATTCTGCCATTTGGTTTTGTCAGTGTGCTAACTCTTTTTACAGAGCAGCAGATGTCTGACCCCGGATGTGACGTCACACGACTGGGATTTTGTTTTTCTTCCACCAAGCCGACTATCTTGGAAAGTATGCACTCAGTAAACACAGTCAGAGAAGATTTACTTATAGGACTTCATCACAGTTTGTAAAGACTTCACAGAATTAAAAGTAAACAACACGAGTGTGTATACAGGCAAATGACGTGTTACACACTCTTGTCCAGTAGGGGGCGGTATGCACTTGTAGCCTAATTTGTTTGTTATCCGGCAAAGAACTGAAGAAGAACAAGTTTCGTTATTTATTTTTTTTCTAATGACGCATTAATGTAAAAAAAAAACAAAAAAAAAACTTGCAGACGAAATTAGTGTTCGGATTTACCATTTTAAATTAAATATATAGATTATTTAACTTTATTTTGCACGCAATGAACAAACCACATAAATAATAAAAAAAAATCCCTCCATTCCCCCTCAAACCCCCACACAGGACTACCTCACTGGACTGTAAAATACAATATAACATACATCACAAATGTGCAATATATTTATCTGTATAGTCATTTTACCCATAGCTTTTCTTTTTATATCTATTTATATCTGCACCTTATTCACCTATGTAAATACTTGATGCTGTTTTTTATCCTGCACTACAACGAGCCAAATGCAACGAAATGTCGTTCTTATCTGCACTGTAAAGTACAAGTTTGAATGACAATAAAGAAAGTCTAAGTCTAAATCAAAAAAAGTTTAGTATCTAACTTGTAGGAGACGGAGGGAGTCAGGTGTCTCTACGTCACGCAGGTGTGGTGAAAGGTGCGTTCACTGGCTGGTTTGAATTGAAAGCAGAAAGCCGTCGAACAGGAAATTCTGCTTGTCACACACCCGTCTTGTTGAATACCTGTGAGCTAGTCCCCACAGGTAGAAGAGCTCCTGCGTACACCTGTATAAGTTACCTACGCGGTTTACACCAAAAGCTGCTAAAGATGAGCAAAATTTCAAAATTATTCAAGGGGAGCTCCAGCTCGAGTTCTTCCAGCTCGTCGAAGTCCAAACACCACCGCTCAAGGGGAGGAGGAGGACCTTCGCCCCAAGAGGCCATCCACAAACTCCGAGAGACGGAGGAAATGCTGACGAAGAAACAGGACTACCTGGAGAAGAGGATCGAGGAAGAAATCACGATCGCGAAGAAAAATGGAACCAAAAACAAGCGAGGTAATGATTGGGGAATATCTGTGCACCTGTTTCCCCCTTGGTGGCCTATATTTGAATCCTGTGCTCCATAACTTAAAGTTGAATTAATTCACAAGTTATTTGTCATAGATTATTTTTTTACCCTTTTAAAAATTATGAAAGAAAGGGGTGCAGCCAGTGGAAGTCCTCATAGGGCCCCTAAAATAACAGCCTCACATACTTTCCTGTGAGATCATTAGGCCTGCCTGTGATTGTTTTTAAACTGGTGATGATGTTTTAAGTGTAATTGCTCATTCATCAAGTATAACAGGTTTGTAACAACAAGTGAGCTGACACTCTTTATATACAGTCTAATGCAGAGAAGTCTGAGAGTTTCTCTTCTCTCCTGAGACATTAGAAACTTTGCTGCGTTGCTCCTTGAATCACACAAGACTATAAATAAACAACGGCTCTTTAAAGGGAGGATCCTCTTTGTGTCTTTTGGTTTGTTCACACCCAACACTAGTCGTTCTGGGCCACATCGCGACAGGTTCAGGAGATAGGATAGGATAATACTTTATTGATCCCCAGAGGGGAAACTCGGGCGTTACAGCAGCACAGACAAGAAAGCTCGAAAATACAAAATACACATTAAACAGAATAAATAAATAAAATAAAATAAAAATAAAAAAAATGAATGAATGAAATTAGCAGGGGGAATTGAGAATTGAGACAGTATTTACAGAGAATGACAAGATAAAGTGACAAGTGATTAAAGTGACTCTGTATGATAAATAGCAGCAAGATGTTTGAGAGGGGGGGGGGGGTGTCACATGCTCCTTCAATGTTTTTTCTGTGTCAGCTGCCCTGCAGGCCCTGAAGAGGAAGAAGCGTCTGGAGCAGCAGCTCACGCAGATCGATGGCACGCTCTCCACCATTGAGTTTCAGAGGGAAGCGTTGGAGAACTCGCACACCAACACCGAGGTCCTGAAGAACATGGGCTATGCTGCCAAGGCCATGAAGAAGGTCCATGAAAACCTGTAAGGAGACGGCTTTAATGTGCACTGGGAACACGTGAAGCATTCGTTAAATGTACATGATCGTACTTGAAAATTCTCAGTATGTAGCGTTGTCGATACCTTTCCCCTCAGAGTCCTGGCAGGATTGTCAACATTTAAAGTTTGAAAGGCAAAAAAAACTGTCTGTGATCATCTCTTATCACTTCTAATTGCAAACTTTATACCCTTTTGTTTTCTTTCTTTAATGGGACATATTCAGTCGGGATGGTACAGATCTGATCTAAAATTATTCTCAGGGTCGATATTGACATGATTTGCATATCGGTTATCGGACTGACGCCGCCGATCCATGTCATCGATTTACAAAGACTGTTCGGGGGGGGCACCGGTAGCCTCAAGGTTAGAGCTCATCACAGATAATACAGACACTATTAATTATGATAAAGAGTGCATCTTCCTCACTGAAAAATGCACTCACTGGAATCATCAAACATGCATCTAAAATCACCAGCACCACTCAAATCCAGCTGTCAGAGTTTTCCATGCGTGCAGCAGAAAGAAATGCGTTCTCCTCTTCAGGCAGCCGTTTCAGAGTTGCATTGGCTAAAAACAAAAACTTACAGAATCTATTTTATTTTGAGTGAATCTGTGCATCTGAGTAGTAATTCAGAATTTTGTTGCTGTAATTCTCCTTTAAGTAGCATCTAAAAACTAAAACAAGACACAGTTAGTGAGTGGTTTTTTTTGTAAAGAAACTTCAGTGTCATCATTGAGTTCTTTCTGGTGTTTAATCCAAACTTGTCTTCCCCTCTGGATTTTCTTTTCAGGGACGTTGACAAGATCGATGACCTGATGCAGGACATCACCGAGCAACAGGACGTGGCACAGGAGATCAGCAACGCCATCTCGGGACCTTTCGGGGAGACATTTGATGAGGTCCATACCTTCATGAACTCTCTCTCTCTCTCTCTCTCTCTCTCTCTCTCTCTCTCTGCCTTTTAGCTTTGTATTCTCTGTGTCTGACTGCTCTACTGAGGCTGAATATAAGCAACACTTAACCGTGTGTACTCTTTGTGTTTCAGGACGAGCTGATGGCCGAGCTGGAGGAGCTGGAGCAACAGGAACTTGAAGACAACATGAAGAGTATGGGCGGGTTACCCAGCGTGCCGAGCATCAAACTACCCTCAGCGCGACCCAGTCAACGTGCGAGTAAGTTCAACACCGCAAGGGTTTGATATTTAAGAGGGGAAATAACTTTTTTAGCTTTTTAAGTGTGAATGTGTAGGTGTGACCTGCGGTGTAAAAGCGCTTTGAGTAGTCAGAGGACTAGAAAAGAAATATACAAGCTCAAGTACATTTACCATTTACATGCATCAGTGAAGAGATGTCACAGGGATGTTAGGGATTCTGTGCCTTGCTCAAGGAAACCTCAGCAGTTCTTGGGAAGTGACCCGACCACACCAACTTTGCATGGGGACCAGCTACCCTCCGGTTCCTAACCCAAGTCCCTACAGACTGATTTTTTTTATATGTGGTAGTTTAAAAGGATTTGGAAAAACAAACACAAAATAAGAATACATTTTTTTTTTAAAGCACCCAATGAACAGCCACGCTCAGGAAATCAGGGAAGCAAACAAAGCACGGGAAACCAAATGTATGGAAGTTCCCAGACAGATGGAGCAGAAACTGTAACAATGAGAAAATGTATTGTTGCTGCACTATCACCCAGAGAAGCTCCAGTAGAACAGAAGCATTAATGAAGTGTTTCTTTCTGTTTTTCCTTTTTTTTTACAGCAACCAAGAAGAGGGTTGAAGATGAAGACGACATGCGTATGCTGGCATCGTGGGCAACTTAACAACAAAAAGGCAGCCTGTCTTTTAAAGAGAGTCACACACACACAGAGATCTTTCTGTTCCGTTTCAGCTTTTTATTGACTTTGAAGGTTTTCTAGGGAAAATGAAGAAATATATATATTTTAAAAATACCTTATTTTGCTCCTTGTAATGCAACTACTTCGGAAAGACTTTGAAGAGAAGCAATCAAGCATGTATTTTCAATATTATCCCCACGTCTCTTGTGTTCCTTTTTGAAGAGTAATCATGTTTAATTAGCCTGTACAGAAAGCACTACTTTCATAAACCTTTTTGAGACATAACAAGGATGTGACTTTGATGTTTTTAATACACGGCCTACAAAGCATTACTGTATTTCATGCAGCTGTAAATAAAGTTATAATTTTCCATTAAGGCTGTAAATATACTGCTTTCTCTATGTTCAACAATAAAAAGAGCCTCCTAAATATATTGTCATTTTCACGTGTTGTTTTTGGTATGTCAAAGTCATCTTTATTGTTATTTTTTGCCAAACGAACTGGACAGAAAGATCGTTTCTCTTTGACCCACCATGCAAACTGTAATAGTGTTAAAAAAGTAAAAAGATAAATGTGCAAAAAGATGTGCATTCAACAACAACAACAACGGTGTATACAGGGTTGTTCAGTTCCTGTGAAATTATCTAGTCAAGGCAAAATGGTCTTTCATTTTCTCTTGACTTGAAATCAAAAATGTAAAATATTTAATCAAAAGTTAAATCCATCAAAGTTAAATGAATTCATCAATTTAAATTGAATATATATTTCTATTTTAGTCAATTTAAATCAGTTTAGTTTAAACATTTTTAGTGATTCTCTTGGCTTCTGTGGAAACTTTCAACTTCCGTTTAAATAACAATTGAAAAAAAGGTATCATCTCTGCAGGTTATTCGTTTTTATCAGAGAAACCAACGAACTTTAGTTCTTCAACCTTTAATAGCAGATCAGATAAAACAGCACATCTAAACATTTACTTTTTTTTTTTTTTACCTCAAATACTGTGCTGGCTTGTTGCTAAAAACATTTCCACCAAAGAATGTGCAAAAAACAGTTCTCTTTCTTTTGCTGCATTTACCATTTATCAGTCACTTTTCTCAGCATTTTCAGATGCAATAAACTAAATCAATAATTTACACATTTAATGAGGTGATCTTACTATGGTAAAACACTTCAGAAAAGATCTGTGAGACAATTTCCAGATATTTCTTGGCAGCTTTCAGAAAACTCCCTACCTAAGTGTAGTGCCTACACAGATTTACGGAGAAGTCTTTTTCTCAGTCCATGGACCCTTGCAGGGGGGCAGAGGTCAACACCGATATTCATTAGGTTCTTCTGTATGACTTTGAATGTATACTGCACTTCCTCTTGGTAGTCAATGTTCATTGCATACAGCAGACCCTTGAGCATAGCTACCATATGAAAAATAATCCTTCATGCCATGCTGAATGATCTGATCCTCCAGGACGACCTCATCTTCTATCACCAGGAGGATGCTGACGTTTGAATCCTTTGTTATTCCGTCCTCAGTGTCTGCAGATTTACAAAAGACAGAGAAAATAGATATAGCAGTGAAATGTTTGTAATACTGAGAAACAACATTTTTAGCCGGCAGAGCCAAGTTGGTGTGATGTATGATAATGATGAAACACTAGGGCACTCTGGAGTGTGTGCTGGGTCTGAAATTAATTATCCAAAAATAACAAAACAAAAACATAACACGAGTTTGTTTGATTTGTTGTGAAATGTGAGTGAACTGAGCACAGACACAAAATATGTTATCGCCCAGTAAGACCACAGGATTTCTTTCTTCCTGCAACAAGTATGTAATTAAAACACTATGAGATCTCCAGAGCACACGAGAGCTAGCAGATTAGCACTTTAAACTAGCGCTAGCAATCAGGAGCTAACGACATTTACACTACCGAGTTGAATTAACTCAGGAGTAAATACTTTACTTTACTTCACTTTACAAGTGACCACTCTTGTAATTATGGAAGAGGATTAGGGCCACTGAAAAAAAAATTGGTTCAACTTTTTTTGTTTGTAATTCTGACTTTAATCTCAGTATTAGACTTTAATCTCAGAATTCTGAGAAAAAAGTCAGAATTCTGACTTTAAAGATAAGATAAAGATAAAGATAAAGATAAACTTTATTGATCCCCCGTGGGGGAAATTTGTGCATTACAGCAGCTCAAGAAAACAGGGGATGGGAATATAATTATTAAAAATAAAAATAGAAGTTAAAACTATTAGTTAGTTAAATCAACATTTTTACATCAGTTAAATAAAAAAATACAATAATCGAAAATTACACAGTAATGTGGAAAGTGGAAAGAGTTATTGTTCTTAAAAAAACACACACTGTGTGTAGCATTATTGATATGAGTCATGAGGTGGTGATGCTGTTTTTTTCAGTGGCCCTAATCGTCTTCCGTATGCAAGAAACTGTGTCCGAAGAAAGAACAACACTGACTTGGAGGAAGTTGTCTGCAGAGGAAAATGCTTTAAAGAGTTCTACTTTCATCATTTTGCGCAGGCTGGTCTCAAACTCGTTAATTTACAAGTTTAATCTCGTAAATGTACGACTTTATTCTCACAAAATTAACGAGTTTAATCTTGAAATTAAAAAAAACCCCAAAAAAACCCCATTTTTAACGTGGCCCTAATCCTCCGTCGTAGGATGTATGCCTGTCTATATATTTTTACAGTCTATGGCAGGGATGGGCAACTTTGGTCACAGCAAGGGCCACGTTCATTTAATTCTCACTGCCAGAGGGCCAAATTGTAGGATACAAAAATGATTACAGTCAATTATGTCTGAAATTTAACTCAACATATACAAGTGATAAAATATTATTATGGACATTTTTCTGGTTTTCATGATTTCATGGCAGATTTTGTCATGTTTTCTTCATGTTCCCAATTAATTGACGTGTCAGAATTGACCTGAGGGCCACGTTGAGGGTCGATGGGGGCCGCATGTGGCCCCCGGGCCGCCAGTTGCCCACCCCTGGTCTATGGTCTGGCACCTAGACCAAAAAGTAAAGGCTTGATACAGCCTCCTTCTAGGGGAGGAGGCAGGTCACTCAGTGGGAGGAGCAGCTGTTCTGCGTCATCCGACATTAAAATCGAAAGTAAACTGAATGAGGAAATAAAAATCCTTCCTAACCTCGAGGGATATTGTTGAACAGGGATCGTTGCTCTGTCTTGCCTGTGCAAACTTCTGTTATTTGAAAAGTTAAACGTCTTTATTCGTGCTTAACGTCAAAGTTTCGTTTAGACATGCCGAAGACGTCAAGCCTGAAAATAAGCAGCTCGGCTGCGGGTAAGGTAAGTTGAATCTGAGAACAAAGAACCAAAGCTCTGTTTTCACGGCTCGCGTAAGATACGTGTTCAAAGACTTGATATAACATGTCATTACTGCAGAGAGTTTGTAAGAGTGTGAATGTGTTTGAAATAGTCAGTGACATTAACTCGTTAGAAGCAGAAAGTCCCCTTGTGGGAGGGTAACGAAAGTGAACGCAACAGACTTTTCTAACATGAGTCAGCATTTCAAATATTTACATCTTTTTTTTTTTTTTTACTCTTTTTACAAACATTTTACAGGTGGAAAAGTTCCGCCAGTCGTTGTATCAAGAGGTTTGTTTGAGCAACAGTTATTCAACTCTTTCCTTTTAGTATCCATACTGACACATTTACTGTAAAAACGTTTTTAAGTTTTAAAGAACTTTTTGTGTTTTTTCATATTTTTTCCAGGCAGAGAATCTGTTCTCCAGCTACATCCCCCAGAAGGTCATACTGATGGATGCTCTGCTACGGGTCAGCAACTTCTCTATTGTAACACATGAGAACATTTTAGCCTAATAATCATAACAGGGATTTATAGCCTACTTGTAAAAATCCGTAACAACTTCCCAATTCCAGTCGTTACGTGATCAGGGGTTTAAGGTAAACAGATTTATAGTCATGTGGTTTACCTGGCTGTCGTGATTTCTAACCTGTGATGTCGACCCTTCATTCTTCAGGATGACGCGTTCAGTATCACAGACATGACTTCTCTCCAGGCTCCCCTGGACATCCCCATACCGGACCCTCCCTCTCAGGACGACGAGGTGAGACCCCCTCTTCGCCCTCCTATCTCTCTTTGACCATCCCATTAGTCTTAGCAGTAATTTGACCTAAAGTGAAACAAACAAACCAGTAAACACAACTCAAGTTATTCTGTAGCCTCTTAAACTTGTTACCCCCATTGTGAACGTATTCATCTTTGCTCGCAGGAAATGGAGACGGATACGAATGAAGACGATGACAAGAAAAAGAAGAAAGGTCAAACCTGTTTAATGTGTTTGTCTGCAGCTGTCGTGAATGATGACAGGCAGCACGTAGCATTGTGTACTCATGATAAATGCCGCTCTTTGTTGTGCAGCTCCAAAATGTGGCTTCATTAAAGGGAATGAGAAGATTCTGTCACTTCTGGAGCGGGTGAAACCAGAGATTGTTGCTCTAAGAGAGACCATCATTGTTGTAAGTGAATCACTCACTGTCGGGACACGTTCTCACGGTTTCTCAAATGAAACCGTCTCGTCTCGAATACAGTGGAAATAACGTGGAATTATTGACCTGCACGACTAGATTAAGCGATTTCAACTGGCTTCTTCTCTTCTCGTTTCAGGTCTCAAGCTGGATTAATCACCTCATTCCCAAAATAGAAGACGGGAATGACTTCGGGGTGGCCATCCAGGTACTTCACGCGTCTGTGCATCCGAGGTACGATTCAGTCCAATTCTGTGATCCTCGTGACAAACTGTGTCGTTTTCACCACAGGAGAAAATCCTGGAGAGAATCACAGCTGTGAGGACCAAAGTTGACGGTTTTCAGACGAACATCAACAAGTAGGTTGGCGATTAATGTTGGAACAAATGGAGCAATGTTTCCCTCCCAAGTGCAACAAGATTGTCTCTAGTTTGTCCTCTGTTTTTTACATCACAATTTAAAGTGTTTTTTTATGATTATAAGACTGTTGTGAAAGTTAGGAAACTTCAGAAAGCTTTGTTTTTTTTCGTTTTGTTTGACTTCTTCTGAGAAAAGAAACATTTCTGATGAACTTTCCAGGTACTTTACAGAGAGGGGAGATGCTGTGGCAAAAGCTTCCAAAGAGACTCATGTGGTGAGTGTCAACAAATCCTATAAAGACCCAAAAACATCCCCGTTCAGACTGTCGTTTCACACAGGATCTGTAGTCCACAAACATCATGATGGAAGTCAGAAACTGAGATGTGCATTTTTCATGTTGTAGGACTTTGAGAAATTCAGAATAGCCTCATCATTAGAGCTTAAATTAATGTATTTGAAGTGCCTTCAACAGATCTTTCTCTGATTCCAGATGGACTACCGCTCGCTCGTCCATGAGAAGGACAAGGACATCTTCTGTGAGATCAGAGTGATCGTTATGGACATTCGTGGCTTCTACGTAAGTCACGCGCGTCTACGATATATTAGTACCGCGCTGTTGTCATCCTTCGATTCAAACCTCTCTTTTTCTACCTCTTCTCTTCAGGCCGAGCTTTACGACATCATCAACAAGAATCTCGACAAGGTGACCAATCCCAAAGGAGAGGAGAAGCCCTCCATGTACTGAAGATCAGGAGGGGCAGATTCCACACTCACCGGTTTCTCTCTCTGAGTGGTTTCAGTACTAATCATCTCTCTGTTCAGTAATATTCATGTTCATCTGAAACAGTTTCTAATTTTCATTAGTCTCCATAAACTCCCAGAAAAACAAATGGATGAACGTTTAACTCTGCTGTGTTAAGATGGCACTTATGTTTTTGCACTAAGATAAAAATAAACAAAGCTTGTTTTTCTCCAAATGGTTTGATTCTCATTTATTTGTAAAAAACAAACAAAACAATGCTTAATTGTGAAGTGCAATTCTCACTTATCTCAAACTTTTAATTGGTTAACATGATAAAAAAAAACATCTCCTTCAAAAACAAGAAGGAATGACCCCAAAACAACAAATTACATCAACTAAGGAGCGCAACTAAGGAGGTTTGTATACACAACATAAGAATGTTTCCTCTTTGAGCGATGACTCTCATACTTCAGGGCCTTCTCCTCCAGGTATGAGCTGCACAAAACAAAGTGAAAATGTGTTACGTTATGGTCTCACAGTTACATTGAATACAATGCAATGTTCATGGTACTGCTCAAACGCGCCAAAGCAATTAAACCACTTTTCTAGTAGAAAATGAGTCCTCGAGTGGTCGGCTTGAGGAGGATTGAGTAGAAGGAAACACTCCACAGATGGAGGACCCAAGACTTCAAAAACAATTCAACAGACTCCTCCATACAGGCATAATCCAAAGAGTACTGGAGCACACAAGTCAAACTGACTGAGGAGGACGAAGCAGACTTTACTTCTTTGGACCTTCATTATTTTGCCGTGTGGAATTTGTGCGCTCCAGTACTTTCTTTGGACTCTTGCCTGTTTGAAGGAGTCCAGTGAATTATTGCTGAGGTCTCCATTAAGTGAGTTTAATGGCACCAGACTTGGAGAATATTCACATACCATGGTGATGTTATTGCCATTGAGGAGAATCTGGTCCAGTTTGGTTATCCTCCTGCCCTCTGGTGTGATTTCACTAAAGCACAAATATAAGAGTGAGTTTATTCCTCACACAGGTTCAACACTGGGTTCAAATGTTTCTGTACTTCATGCAAAACAAGAGGAGCACTTACAATTCTGTCACATCTTCCAGGACCATATCTGAAACACTGAGTTAAGGGTGAAAACTTGGGACACAAGTCAGAGCAAACTATAAATTCAAGCAGTGAGTTAAACACAAGAAGATGGTTTGGTTGTAACTTTAAAAGGATACTGACGAAGTCATCGAACCCCAACAAGGTGCCGACGATTTCTTTGTCGGTTTTCATGACGATGTGAATTCGGGAGCCGATACATTTATCCACAAGCTCTGAAAAGTGCAAAACATAGAGCAATTACATCAGGTTAGAGATGCACCGACTGAAAATAAGGACTGATAATGATGTTTAAAACACAATTTAGCTGTTCGCTTATACAAATAATGATGTTTCATGACTTCTTCTGCTCAATTAAATAAAAACTCATGCCACATTTTTTACAGATGTGCCGATGTCTGTCAACAGGCTCGATAACGGATGATGCTGATGTTAAACTGATGCATCCCTATTTTAAATCTAAGTAAATTATGATCAAAAGCTTTTCTGACAACGTAAATATGAGGATTTTGTTGAATATTTTTTTCATAAGACAGATGCATCAGTACCAAAAAGTTGGCAAGGTGATTGTATTTTTATTATTATTCTTATTTATTTGTTCGGGACAGTGCATATTAATGAACAGCTGTAACAATTACAGCTGTAGAAATGTCAGATTATAGCAGAAGTGCTAGTTTCCATATGTTGTCCCTAGGCAGGTAAGAGAGAAAGACAAATTACAAATAAAATACAAATACAAAGGCACAAGTGACACAAGACAATAACAGAGGTTGTACAAGAACTGTTTTTTGTGTGCGTGGTATTAAAACAAGTATTTGATTTGTAGTAAAGTATTAATTCAAATGTTAACATCTGATATCATGACAACCCTGAGACTTTATTTGTGGGATTTTGGACTGTTAGTTCAACAAGTCAAAACATTGTAGAATATGTCAAAATGACATTGAAATTGGCTTTTTTATTTTATTTATTTTTTTATACAGATTTTTAATTTTTTTTCCATTCGTTTATTCATTTTCATCTATTTTTAATCGTTCGAAATAAAGAATAAATAAATAAAATAAAATAAAATAAATATTCTCCGACGTATTAATGAAAAACAGAACGATTGACTAACCGGGAAAACCGATTAATCGATAATTCGTTGTACTCCTAATTACTTTTTACATTATTTTCTAGTTTTAAGTAATACCATAATAAACGGCAAAGAACATACATACATTTATCTGGCATTGGATAAATAGTCTTTAAATGTATTTTGCTGTAAAGTGTTTTTACAACAACGAGCATGTGTGTGTGCGTGTGTGTGTGCGTGCGTGTGTGTGCACCTGAAAGTATGATGCAGACACAACATCACTTATATCTAAACTCCCGTCATAGACCCTAACTAACTCACTTTTAGTTTACACCGTTGTACAAGACGGTATTTAAAACAGAAACTCCAACATTATCGATAATTTACAAACCAAGTGGCAGCAACTGCGAGGGGTTTGTTGCTGGAGTAGCCGCCATCTTCATTCAATGGTTTCCACTCCAGCCAGAAGCAATCGAAAGAACAACGTCCGTAGCCAGGCTAAAGCAATCGAACACATGTTTATCAATCAAGCAACTGTCTGCGGTTGCCAGGGATCAGTTCAACTCTCCGCAGTTTTGACATTTAACTAAAATATAATTCAGCAAACACACTCAAATTAAACAACTTGATAGAATGCACAATTGGAAAAACATAACAGCACCTGAAAAAAAGCCTCGAAGATAAACTGTTATTCAATCCATGTTTCACAAGGTGGCGCTTGTTTTTGGTCTTGTGAGTACATTACGTCACTCTTTGATGAAGAGACCATTGTTTAGGTCAAGATCATTCACCGCTACAGTCTTACCTTTTATGCGAGCTTGTACCGTTTGTACCATAGACTGTAAAAATAATAGTGTTTGTACACGTACTTTAGGAGGGTATTTTTGTTCCTTTCTGTTGTTGCACGAAGCTCGAAGAGGAATATTGAAATTGGTTAATCGTATTAAATATAACATAGTCTTATAAATTAGTCTAACGCATAGACTGTAAAAGAAACTTCTTTAAACAGTCTATGGTCTGGCCGGGGTCTGACACCAGTGTACCTTGTGTAGAATTTATTACTGTAAATATTATTTATCTTATTTTACCTTGTTTTATTTTATCTATTTTACCTTATGTTATTTTATCTATTTTACCTTGTTTTATTTTATCTATTTTACCTTATGTTATTTTATCTATTTTATCTTATGTTATTTTATCTATTTTACCTTGTTTTATTTTATCTATTTTACCTTATGTTATTTTATCTATTTTATCTTATTTAATTTATCTATTTTACCTTATGTTATTTTATCTATTTTACCTTATTTTATTTTATCTATTTTACTTTATTTTATTTTATGTTATTTTACCTTATTTTATTTTATCTATTTTACCTTATGTTATTTTATCTATTTTACTTTATTTTATTTGATCTATTTTACCTTATTTTATTTTATCTATTTTACTTTATTTTATTTTATCTATTTTACTTTATTTTATTTTATCTATTTTACCTTATTTGATCTATTTTACCTTATGTTATTTTATCTATTTTACCTTATTTTATTTGATCTATTTTACCTTATTTTATTTGATCTATTTTACCTTATTTGATCTATTTTACCTTATGTTATTTGATCTATTTTACCTTGTTTTATTTGATCTATTTTACCTTATTTTATTTTATCTATTTTACCTTATTTTATTTTATCTATTTTACCTTGTTTTATTTTATCTATTTTACCTTATGTTATTTTATCTATTTTACCTTGTTTTATTTTATCTATTTTACCTTATGTTATTTTATCTATTTTACCTTGTTTTATTTGATCTATTTTACCTTATGTTATTTTATCTATTTTACCTTATTTTATTTTATCTATTTTACTTTATTTTATTTTATTTTATTTTACCTTATTTTATTTTATCTATTTTACCTTATTTTATTTTATCTATTTTACCTTATTTGATCTATTTTACCTTATGTTATTTTATCTATTTTACTTTATTTTATCTATTTTACCTTGTTTTATTTTATCTATTTTACCTTATGTTATTTTATCTATTTTACCTTATTTTATTTTATCTATTTTACCTTATCTATTTTATCTTATTTTGGTTGTATTGCACCGTGGGACGGAGACAAACGCAATTTCGATTCCACTGTATGTCTGACATATTTTGAAATTGACAATAAAGTTGACTTTGACTTTGAAAAAAAATAAAAATAAAATAAAGAAGTTTTTTTTTAAAAATTTGCAAGGGAAAATTTATTTTACCACCAACCAAGACGCAACGGTCTAACATCCAAAAATGGTCTAAATCAGAATATATACATTTTTTGTAGAATTATTATTGGGGCACACAACTATATAAAGATGAATCACATATATCTACCTGACCACAAACAACAAATACCAAAAACACAAAATAAGTAATTCAATAAATAAACATTACAAAGGACACGAAGAAGCAGTGATGGTAACTTAATGTGTCAAGTCACAAAAGTTATCAAGACAATTAATGGTAACACAATTTTAAGATTTACGGTCAAAGCCATTCATTTTAAACGAGTTATGGTCCTGCGAGGCCAAATAATCAACTATAGAAAAGTCGTACGCGGAAGTGCGCAGCAGTGACAGCTCTCGCTTTGTGACGCAGTGAGACGAAGCGGAAGAGAAAAGCGTCTCCGCGCTGTGGTTGTGTTGTGCTCCTGCCTGGCTGTCTGTCCACTGCGGACGGCATCGATTCAGGGGGTTGAAGTCGGCTCTGTTTGTTGTGTTTCTATTACATCCCCGAGTTAAAACCTCCCTCACCAGTGAGACGGGAATGGAGTCTCACGGCAGAGACGAAGTGAAGGGTCCGGTGCTGCATATAGTGGTGGTTGGATTTCACCATAAAAAGGGCTGTCAGGTATGTGAACCCCTGCTTGGTCCTAATGAGGCTAACTGATTGCTAACGCTCCCTTGATAACAGAAAATAAGGTAGAACTCCGCTTTATTGTTTATATAATGTGTCTGTTTATGTAGACGGATTTGAACCCAGAGCATATGGGGTTTATTTCCTCTCGTACAGTGCTCACATGAACCCTGCAGGAGGAGAATAATTGTCCTGGTGCAGTGAGGAGAGGTTGTAGTTAAGATCAGCTGTTGGCTCGGGGCTCATACGGTTACATAACATGTGTTCTGCTGCTGACTTGGGCATCGTTCCCCTTCAGTTCATCCACTGGCAGCGACACTGTGTGTTTTTAAACAGGCTGCAGCTTGCTCCTGCAGTTCCTGGATTCAGTGTTTATCTTTTGCACAAACACTCTACCTGTTATAGATCAACCTGTCAAATAGAGTTGGCTTATTTACTACCTGGGTGTCAAGAATGCGAGGATACTGGTGTTGTTAATTTTAGTAATAACTTTATTTATACAGCACCTTTTTAAAAACACAGGTTTACAAAGTGCTTTGACAAACTAAACCAAACACAGAAGAACAAAAACAACAGCAAGAACATAACAAATGCAAAATACTAAAAATAATTAAATACAATTCAACAGAAAAGAACCCAAAGTGTACGATACCCAACAGACATATATAACCCGACCATCACAAGAACCATCACAAGAACCATCACAAGAACCATCATAAGAACCATCACAAGAACCATCACAAGAACCATCACAAGAACCATCATAAGAACCCAGCAAACACAAGAACCATCATAAGAACCCAGGTAACACAAGAACCATCATAAGAACCCAGGAAATACAAGAACCCAACAACACGAACTGAGACCAAGAGGAGCAAAGATTTAAAAAGATGTAAGAAACTAAAAGAGCTAAAAGCAAATAAAAAGAAAACAGCAATAAGAAGGTAATTTTAAGAAGTATGTTTTTTTATATATGTTTATTAATTGTTTTCAGCCAAACTAATGTTTTCAATGAATAGTATTGTTTAACTTCAATATTTACACCACATAGCGATGTGACAATAAGGGCTGGGTGTCTTTAAAAGTTGTTACAACTCAGATACCTGTCAGGAAACAGTAATATAATAATATGGACGGTATGCACCAAAAATTACATTTCTATGTTTTTTAGCTGAACGAAGATGTACGATAAATCTCACTATTTTTTTTTCTGTAAGGAAAATCAAAGACAGATTACATTCTTAGTAAAATCCACTTGTTATTTGTCTGATGCTGTGAGTTTTGAAGAAGTCGTGTTTGTGTTTATTATTTGTTCTCAGATTAGCCAAAGGGAGATTGATGTGAATGAAACTTCCCGACAGCTTAAACCTAACCTTTCTTTCTCCTGATGGTTTAAACTGCAGCTTTTCAAAGCAAGAAAAGTCAATATTTACACACAGTAATGATTATTACCATGAAGACTGTTACAAACTTAACGGGAAACTGTGTTCTCTAAATGATCTAAACAGGAAACTGTGATATCTAAATGATCTACACTGTGGTTTTTATTTGCAGCCATTAATCATTGATTATTTAAGGGATTTAAAATAAACATCCATCATACTTTACTTTAAATCAATCATAAGAATTGAGTATCTGGGGGTTTTCTTTTGCATATTTTGCTGTTTTCTAAATGTTTTAGACTCAAAGTGTAATTTATTAATCCATAGATTTATAAAAACAGTGTACAGATGGATTTATTTGTATTATAGTTGTGGCTCTGCTATGTGTGCCCCGTTCGTCTCGGTGTGATCTGTGCAGACTTTTGATCTCTGTTTGCGACACAGATCTCAATCTCAGGTTGGTTTCCTGAAAGCTTTGAGTAGATTTTATTCTCAGTGTTTCCCAACATTTTTGGCTCATGACATCCCAAAACAAACCGGACTTTGCGTGATGTAATTGGTCTACGCGTTGAAACAATGACTGATTCTTCATTTTTTGGCAAAGTTTTTTTTTTAGACGTTAGACCAGAAGTACAGAAAAAAACCACAAGATTATATCTATTTAAGAACAAGAATAACTAATACCACACAGCACTTTCCGTTAAAAGAAAAGAAAGTTCTTGTATTTTGGTGTGTGGGTCACACTGTGGGCACCTGAGGTTATTTAGGTAAGAAGGCAGGAAGAGGACCAGCATGCACCTGGGTGGGCCTATGGTTTGTTACCAGCACAGGAGAGGCAGCAGAAGCCATGATTTTCTTACCTTTTGCCTGCGTGCACCACATCCTCATGGAGCATCAGTGGCCTTTTAAACAACTTCATAGAAGATGTGAAGTTTTTCTAAAGCTTCTGGACTTTTTTCAATTCTATGGCCCACCAAATAAACCAGATTACGTCATTTTGAAAACACATGGTATCAAAGCATCAAACATTTTTGACAGTCTTATTCACTACAAAGTCCGTAAGAAGGCAGATTTAAAAATGAAATAACAAAGAAAATCAACAGGCCACTAATATGTAATAAAGTGAGAATCTGAAAAAGAAGAAGAATGAAAATAAGGAACACATGAAATGCAAATGACTGAAATTGCAAAAGGGAGTGTTTGGAGTTATACTGAAACAAGTTAAAGGAGAACATTTAACATGATATAGGAGACAGTTCCACTGTCTAGAAGAAATAGAAAGAAAAAGTGCTGCAGACGTTTAAAGTCAGTATTTGGTATAAAAGCTCAAGTCTGCCATATCACGATGATATATGCAGGAATCTTTACAGTTAAAATAACAATCAGAAGCTTCAGTTTTCTTTCCGTTTAACTGAATCTGTCAGAAACATGTTGCTGGTAGAGTCCCTGTAAACCTGTTTTTGTAAACCGTCCTCTGTCATGTCTGCCTTCTACCTGCTGCATGATAAAAGCCGTGTTTAACACCTGCTACTTAGTGAAAGTGTTGTGAGGCATTCTGTTGTACTGCCCCTAATGCATCTTCTAATTATGACCCCCCCCCCATCCTCCTCTTCTTCTTCAAACTTCATTAAATTTACAGGCCGAGCCGAGACGAGCCGAGCCGGCAGCTATAAAAACACAAACACTCCTCCTACTTGTTGTTGCTGCTGCTGCTCTCCATCTGTCTCTGCCGCTGAAAGAATGAGGGACTGTCTTTTCTCGGCCTGTTGTGCTCAAGTCAGCAGCTGTTTCGTGAAGGGGACTGAAGAACAACGAGCATGTTTTGGTGTAAAAATAAGAGACAGAGCGGACTGAGCTCTCTGTTGCAGCTGATGGGTCAGTTGCCTCTGCTGCAGGAGGAGGTTATCTGATCGGGGTCAGAGATCTCCTGCTGGGTATCAGATTGGGTTCCTGGCTATTTAATTCATCTTTTCTTTCATCCACTCGACCTCCCCCCCCCACACACACACACACACACACACACACACACACACACACTTCTCTTATTCACCTGCCATCCATCTGTTTCTCTGGCAGGAAGCTTGTTAAGGAGAAAAGGGCGTGTTTGTATTTGGAGCATCATTTCTGCAGAGTCAGGAGGAGCACCTTGCCCCGAGGGAGTGATCCTGCTCGAGTTTAGCCCGAAAGAGTGAATCATTGTGTATTGTGTGTGTGTGTTTGTGTGTTTGTGAATATTGGTGTGTATTCGTGGTGTTCAGGTCCAGCAGGTTTTAGGTTAATCTTGTTACAGGCTGGGCTACAATGGCAGCTTCTTTTTGAGATCAGGGGAAACAGAACGAGGTCAAAGATGAGCTTAAAATAGAGCTCATCATCTCGAAAAGAAAAAAGAGAAGTGTGAACAGACTTAAAGCTTCATACTCGTGCAGGGCAGGTTGTGTAACTTCAAGTCTGGGAGAGGAGAGTTAAAGTTTCTGAAGCTTTCTGCATGTTCTGTTTGTCCCCCTCGGAGGAATGAGATTGTGGGTGACAGTGTTTTTTTATAAAAAGAGACGGTAAAGAAAAGAGATAATTTTTCTGTGTTTATTTGTGTGTGCAAAAGTCTTCCATCATTAGATTGATTGTTGAAGTAATGTTATTGTAGTTCATCATGCCGTTCGTCCCCGGAAAGCCCCTGACCGGGAACGTTTTCATTTTTCAGCATGACATCATCGGCCCCTGCTCGATAAATCGCAGTTTTATCATTATCGCTGTATGAGCCCTGGCAGCAAACACATCGCAGAGGTCTGACTTTATCACATCAAATAAGAAAAGAAAACTGCTCTCCCACTCAGCATGTGCACATTTACTATCTCAACATTTAGTCAGATAAAACTCAATTCAGCTATCAGCTCCAGAGCACATGTTGCAGATTTAGTGGGAAATAAAAAGCTTGATTCATGAGAAGCATGTTGCAAACAACTTTAACTAAAGCTTTAGCTTAAGCTAAAAAAAAAAGAGAAGATAATAATAAAGGAAGCAGTGACAGAAGGAATACATGAATAAATAAATAAATAAATAGTAGCAGAAGCATGGAGAGAAAGATGGAATATAAAGATGATAAAGAATGTAAAAGGTCGGAAGGAAAGAAGGATGTCGAGGAATAACCCTTGTAAGATTGAGAGCAGGAACTAAAGGGTAAAAGTGCTCATGTCTCCTCTCTCTCCTGTCTCAGGTGGAGTTCTCGTACCCACCTTTGTTGCCCGATGAAGGTCACGACAGCAACCTCCTGCCCGAGGAGTGGAAGTACCTCCCTTTCCTGGCTCTGCCTGACGGAGCGCACAACTACCAGGAAGGTACGTCACACCTGAATACTTTGAAGGATGTAGATATTGTTTGTGTATATTCAGGCTATATAACATTGGAGGAATACATTCTCCCTGTTTTAGACGTTTAAATCAGCGGGGTGATTCTAGAGGCTTTTGGGCCCTCATCAAACAAAACTCTGCTGTCAAACTTTTTGATTTGCGTGCAGCGTAACTGTGTTGATTATCTCCTCCCATCACACTTTCTCTGAGTTGTGGAAAACGTAGAGTTAGAGGAACACATTACAGAAAGAACTGAAACGTGATTTTTTTTTTCTAATAAATTGGTGATACTTAAAGGCTTTCTATGTGATTTTTAACACTTAAATATAATATAAATCAAGTATATCCTCTGAAAATAACTCTGAGTCATGACTGTCTACAATGAGTGTAACACCCGAGTCCCACTGTCTGTGATGTTTTCAGAGTTTTCAGAGTCCTATCTTCAGTTTGTTTACATCGCCGGGACGGCTGCTGACTCCTCCCCTCGTGTATAAAAGTTGTTTAATTGAGGAACTAGAGAAAAGCAGAATAACACACTGTACTCACTGCTTAACTGTGTTTCTAGATCACGTTCATTTCAGGTAAATTTACATGCAGTGTGAAGATACGAGCATGATAAAGATCGCTAGCATTAGCATGCTAACACAACAATGCAGCGCGAGTTGTTTTGGTTTCATGCTGGTGCTCAAGGGCGACATCTGCTGGATCAAAGAATCGCATATAAAGCAGGACTTTTTTCTTTTCAGTTGAATAAATTAGTTTGGAAATGGCAAAAGTGAGAATTTAAAAAGTGAGGAAGTAGACATTTCTTATTCAAAATGTGTGTTTTCCAATTTAAAAAAGAAAGTCTTTGTGGATGTTTTTTTTTTTTATTAGCTTCAGACAATAAACCGTTGGTGTTGGCCTTCTGTTACACTGTGCTGTGTTTGTTCAGCACACGGCCGGTGTCATGTTTGATCAGAGAAACAGAATCCAGTCTGTAGGAAGAGAGAGCAGGACTCTGCTGGTCTCTGCAGTGACACTGAGCTTCCTGTCAGACCGTCCCGTGTGTTGTGGCTGTAGTCATGTGGCAGTGTGGTTCACCGCGGCTGTTCAGACCGTCCTGGGAAAACAAACAGTCCGAAACTGAGCCAAAGTTCACTTCCAGACTGTTCTACTCAAACTACCGCTGTCATCTCTGTGAATTTACAGTCACAGTCTGCTCCTGTTTGTCTGACTGAGGAGTGACCGTGTTCAATCCAAGAGCAGAATGTTCATCCAAGAAGAATAAATTGTCACTTGAATCTTAAACTTTAAAACTTCAGCTCCCTCTTGCAGACCGCTTTTATGCGCATTTTGCATTTCCAGAGGTAGAAATATCTGTGAAGATTTGAACCCATCCCTGACGTCGTTTCTTTATCTTTGGTGTCCTTTGTCTCTGCTGCTCCAGTGTGTGTGGCCGACTTTTAGCTGATTAAAAAAAAAAACAGGGATGTGAGCCACTCCCTCTGCACTGCAGATCGTCAAAACAGCAGCCACATTGATATGACTCTGTGTCTGTTACAGAGGAATACAGTAGAGTTAACTCTGCTGTAGGAGTAGAGCTAAAGATTAACAGAGTCATCATAGGAGAGCACACAGCTTGGTTTTGACCGATTCTTTGGAGACAAAAGACAACAGCAGTCAGATTTTCTTGACATTGATGTGCTTTAGATGGGTTCAAACTTCCTACGTATTTCACAATAAAAGCATAGTGTGTGTTTTTTCCTGGACCCTGGACCCATAATGTTGTCTTTTTGGAACCACAACTTCTGTCACTTTAACTGGTTTACTTCATAATAATTCTAAACAGGTTAAAAAAGTGTTCACAGAGGAAAAAGGGACAAAAGTGTTGAGTGTACTGTGTGTGGGTGTTGTCCCACAATGCAATGCTCTAAGGAAATGAAGACACTGCAGCATCAGATAAGAGCCAACTGTATCTCTGTAAATACTGTCTCAATTCTCAATTCCCCCCTGCTAACTTCATCATTCATTTTGTACTTGTATATACCCCTTGTTTTTTATTTTTATTTTTATTTTTATTTATTTTTTATTTTTTATTTATTCTGTTTAATGTGTATTTTGTATTTTCGAGCTTTCTTGTCTGTGCTGCTGTAACGCCCGAATTTCCCCTCTGGGGATCAATAAAGTACTATCCTATCCTATTGATCTTAGATGAGGAATTCAGACGTTGCTGCAGCACAGGGGCAGGGAGGAACACAGAGTATCATCAGTTTATCATCAGTTTATCATCAGTTTTATTGGGCAGAGGAAGTCACCTGTTGGACAAACTCTGATCTGTTTTCATGATCAAACATGAGAGAAACTGGGGCGCTGGTGGCGCTGTGGTAGTCCGTGCGCCCATGTACGGAGGCTATGGTTCTCCAAGCGGGCATCCCAGGTTCAAATCCCACCTGTGACTCCTTTCCCGCACGTCATACCCTACTCTCTCTCCCTGATTTCCAACTTTATCCACTGTCCTATCTCTCCATTGAAGGCAGTGTGGGTTATTACAAAAAGAAGTCATTCAAAAGAAATTGGTATTGGCAAACGCCTAAATAGCCATTTTCTGTATCTGCACTGATTATTCACAGTCAATTCACACTCTGGTAAAGACAAATGATCAAAACAGAAGGAAATAAATATAAAATATTGTATAAGATCAAACTAGTTTGTATTGATTTTAAGAGGAGCAGTTTGGGTGTAGCAGCCAAACAAGAATGGATTTCGAGAAAATAAGAGGAAGCATTACTTTTTAAATGCCCAAACCATTATTGTAAAAGTCTTATATTAAAATGAAGTGCGATACATCTGCAGGTGTATTTGCATTATTCTACGATAATTATTCATAAGCATGTAAAAGTTCAGGATCATAGCCATAGATTGCACATCTTCTGACCTTCACAGGAAACAACATATAGGTGTAAGCACACGAAGCGTTCATGTCATACCAGCTAAATCGTCACTGGAAAAAGTCCTGGAAAAGTCCTGGTAAATGAACTCCAGAAAAGAATGGGAACCCTGATAAATTAACATGACAAGAAAATACTCAAATAACTCAATGTAATACTTCAATGTTTGCAAAAATGTAGAAAATGCGTTTGTATTTTTGGGCTAAACATGCAGACGATCTGGTTTGAGGATGAAATGAGTGAAAGAGTCATGTTATGAAATAAACAGGTTTGAGGAGTTTGTACATTTCATCCAGTTTAACCAGTTTAGCAGCTTTGAAGCCTCTCTGTGCCGGAGAATAATCACTTTGCTGTTCTGTCTTTAGGTTATTTCTCTCTCGTTTGTACCTTCTCTGTTATGTAATCATTCTGTCTCTGAACCTTTTACTTCACACTGTCAGGTGCATGCAGTGATGCAGCGGCTGAAGATCAGCCTGCAGTGTTGATGCGGTGCACAACCTGCACAAGCTAACCGTTAAATTTGATGCATCTGATCTGAATGGCTGTTGGATAGTTAAAATGTCCCTTCTGTGTCCCACTTGTGTGCTCCTCTGGCTGAGAGATGCAGACATTGCATGAAAAAGAAAGTATGATTCTTTACATGTATGTGACTCATCTTGTTGTTTTTGCAGATACGGTGTATTTCCACCTTCCACCGCTCAGTGGAGACATGAAGTGTGTCTACGGAGTGTCCTGTTATCGACAAATAGAAGCAAAGGTTAGACGTTTAATTTTGTCCCTTATTTGAGCTTAAGTTTGGATTAATCTGCTATTCTGACCACATTCATTCTCATCCAAACCTGGAAGAACAGATCATCTTTATTCTGAAAATCTAGATTTCTTTGTACTATCCAATGGGGAAAGAGACAATAAAGATTATATGCTGATGTCACACCTCATGGTATTGAACTATGAGGCACATGCTCATAGTATTTAGAGTTGAATGTGTTTGGTTTGATTAGTAACTTCACTGTCGTATCAGCAGATTATACTCGTTTATTTAGAATCACACGTCCCACATCTGAAGGGGATCATCTTCAGGTGCCCACATACCTTTCACTACAAGCACACTTCTTCTTCTCTTCCTCCTCCTCCTCCTCCTCCCTTTTCTCCTCCTCTTCCCCCCTCCTTTTTCTTCTCCTCCTCCTCCTCTTCCTCCTCCTAATTCTTTTTCTCCTACTCCTGCTCCCTCTTCTGCTTCTTCTCCTGCTAATTTTTCTCCTCCTCCTGCTTACTTTTTTTCCTCCTCCTGCAAATTTTTCTCCTCCTCCTCCTGCTTATTTTCCTCCTCCTCCTCCTCCTCCTGCTAATTTTTCTCCTCCTGCTTATTTTTCTCCTCCTCCTCCTGCTAATTTTTCTCCTCCTCCTGCTTATTTTTCTCCTCCTCCTCCTCCTCCTGCTAACTTTTCTCCTCCTCCTGCTAATTTTTCTCCTCCTCCTCCTGCTTATTTTCCTCCTCCTCCTCCTCCTCCTCCTGCTTATTTTTCTCCTCCTCCTCCTGCTTATTTTTCTCCTCCTCCTCCTGCTAATTTTTCTCCTCCTCCTCCTCCTCCTGCTTATTTTCCTCCTCCTCCTCCTCCTCCTGCTTATTTTTCTCCTCCTCCTCCTGCTTATTTTTCTCCTCCTCCTCCTGCTTATTTTTCTCCTCCTCCTGCTTATTTTTCTCCTCCGCCTCCTGCTCCTTATGTTCCTGATTGGATTAGAAGCAGAGGAAGTAGAAAGACATCGTCCCCTGGTCTAATTTAGTCCCTCATGACATCAGTGTCTTCTCCTCATGAGGTCTGTTTCAGGGCGATTATTCACACGCTGACCTCACTCTTTTTGCATTTTGGTCTTCAATTTATTTATATATTTTATGATTTGAATTCACCCTCAGGCCCTGAAGGTCCGACAGGCTGACGTCACCAGAGAGACGGTTCAGAAGAGCGTGTGCGTCCTCAGTCGAGTGGTGAGTCAGACCATGAAGATGTTTTAATCTCATCAGAACAAAACAAATCTTGATTTCAGTGCTTCGGGCCGGTGGTTTAGAATTCAAGGGTCAGTCGCTGGACCGTGAAATATCAGCGTTACCGTTCCATGATCATGTGAGAGTGCAGGGAAACAGAAAATATGTCTATCTAACTTTCTGAGGGGAAACGGCTTCAAATGAAGAGCGTTCTGTAACTGCTCTTTATCTTTTCCTTTAATGTTTAAGAATAAATCCTGTGAGGCTTAAAGTGTTCGTGTCCTCTTCTCTGAAGTGATAAAAGATTCAACACGAGGAGTCATAGGAGGAGACTTATCTTTTATCTCTATGCACAGAGATTTACATGAGTTGCAGGCAACATTTTAATGGTGGGAAGATTCACAAAGGGACGTCAGCCTCTGAAATAATGATTTATAAAGACACAGAATGAGACATAATAAACTAATAAAAAAGTGATAACAGTAAAAAGTCATAACTGAGTGAAACTGGCTTGTAAAGGATTTAGAAAATGTCACATCTGTAAATGAGTCAGACACTCACATATGATCTGATGCTGACACTTTGTCTTTTCCAGCCTCTCTACGGTCTGCTTCAGGCTAAGCTGCAGCTCATCACACACGCCTACTTTGAGGAGAAAGACTTCTCACAGATCTCGATTTTAAAGGTGGGAGTGTGAAACCTGTCTGTTAATGTTTAACCTTGCTCTTATCACCTCCGCTCACCTCTTGCTTCCTCCTCCCGCAGGAACTGTACGAGCACATGAACGGCTCCCTGAGGGGCTCCGCCCTGGAGGGCTCACAGGTTTATCTCGGTGGGTTGAACTTAGTCTCAAACACTTTTCTGTATTCATTTCTGAAATAAAGAATAGTTAAGTGTTACAGCTGGTTTCCTCAGGAGTCATGTTGCACTTCTGGTTCATTTCTGGGTTTTTTTGAATGCAGTCTTCTGCAATTTACCGCAAAGAAACTCTGTGAAGAAAGACAAAAAGAGTTGAATATGAACGCATCCAAATATCCCACCTTCTCTTATTCATCTCATATGTTTCAGTAGACGTAAACATGTTAAAAAGCAACCCAGAAACTCTCATTTTGAACAGTTTCTTGGTCCTCTGATGCAAAGTTCCTAATCACAGAACACTTTGTGGTTATTGGGTCTTGACTGAGGATAAATTCTTAATTTGTTAATGCTCCGTTTCTTTTCTTTGCTCAGGGTTATCACCAAGAGATTTAATACTACACTTCAGACACAAGGTAAAAAAAAAAAATCACAGACTGAAGGATAATGTTACGGTTTAGATCTGTGTGCTTGTTAATGTAAAGTTTTAATTAAAAGTTATAGTCGTTCTCGTTATTTTACCTTCACAGGTTCTCATCCTTTTCAAGCTCATTCTGCTGGAGAAGAAGGTAAAACTGGAAACAAGTCTTTTCTCCTTTCCAGCATCTCACAATTTACAGGAAAAAGACTCCTGAGTGTTTGTTTTTCATTTCCATTTTTTTTTGTCTGCAGGTCCTGTTCTATGTGTCGCCGGTCAACAGACTAGTAGGAGCACTGATGACCATTTTATCGCTGTTTCCAGGTCAGTACCGCCAAAATAAAAGACTCTATCATAAACGTACTGTTAGGTAACACTTGTTAGAGTAAAGGGGGGGGGGCTTTTTTTTTTTAATTAAGACTAAAAACCGTGAGAAAGAAGTTCTAAAGCTTCTGATATCTTCCCTTTATCTGGTTTGTTTGATTCAGGTATGATCGAGCACGGCCTGGTGGACTCGTCTCACTACAGGCCAAAGAGCAGCGTGTCCGAGGACCTGAGTCTGGTGGAGAGCGTCTCAGGAGCCGAGGAGTTCGTCTCCGTGTCAGTCACTGACATCACGCTGGAGGGGGAGGAGCCGGTCCAGCCCGCTGCAGAGTCTCTGTCCTCTGGGAACAGCACAGAGGGGGACAACCACCTCCTCAAGCCCCCGTCACGCTCCTCCCCCGAGTCCTCAGAGAGCGACTGGGAGACCCTGGACCCGAGCGTGTTGGAGGAGAGCCCCCTGAAAGACGCAGCCGACGGGAAGGAGGCGGGGTCTGAGCTCAAAGACGCCTTCGACTCGAAGCCGGGGACGCCCATCACCGTGCAGCCGCAGTCCGCCAGCAGTCAGGGAGCGGTCGTCCAGGGTCTGGTGTCCGGTCTAGAGGAGGACCAGTACGGCCTGCCACTCCCCATCTTCACGAAGGTAAAAATCCTAACCCAAGGCAAAAGTCTTTGGTGGTGCTAAAAAATAAATTAAAACCACCGGATCATGTTTGAATACTCAGAAAGATTCAGGAACAAGTTTGAGTTTTTAAAGAAAACTTTAATGGTAGAATCTAATTTCAGCAATACACCTTCACTGTGAGGATTTAAAATTATGGGCTCTACATGACGTAAAAAGAATGCTATGATGAGAATATTTGCCTTCACATCAATGCTATGTGTAGTTAGTTACAATATCAACAAAAAAGCATATAGTTTGCGTGCATGCAGTTATTACATCTTTTTTTTTTTACATCTAACAATAATCTGTGTTTGATTTGAGTTCCAGCAGGATGTTAGTTCAGCTTTGAAGCAGCTGTTTGCGTCTGTGTGTGTGTTTGCCTCCGAAACCGATCAGAGCGGACAGAGCGGACAGTGTGTCTGAGACGGAGATAAAACCTTTATGACAGTCATATGCACAGGTGACCTTTGTCTTTTGTTTCCAGGGTTACCTGTGTCTCCCCTACATGGCCCTGCAGCAGCATCACCTCCTGTCAGATGTGACGGTGCGCGGCTTCGTTGCCGGGGCGACAAACATCCTCTTCCGCCAGCAGAGGCACCTGAGTGATGCTGTCATTGATGTAAATCTATAATTCATAAATGCAAAATGTGGATATTCATGCTTAAAATAACCTTGAAGTCTAAATTTAAACCTCGCATGTGGTTTGTTTTCCAGGTTGAAGAAGGTAGCATCCAGATCCAGGACCCCGAGCTCAGAAAGATCCTGAGCCTGACGACAGCAGACCTGCGGTTTGCCGACTACCTGGTCAAACATGTGACGGAGAACAGAGATGACGTTTTCCTGGACGGGACGGGCTGGGAGGGCGGAGACGAGTGGATCAGAGCGCAGTTCACCCTCTACCTCCACTCTTTACTCTCCTCTGCACTTCAGGAAGGTGAGTTAGTCGCATTTTTGTTTCGGTGAGTCATTCATGTCTTCATTTACTGCAGGAGCAAACATTCAAACACAACCGCTGATATTTATACTGCTGCTTTGTTTATCCATGTACAAACTTACTGTACGGCAGCTCTCTCCAATGTTTTGAATTTGGACTGCAGTACCCATTTGAAACACTAGGTGTCAGACTTACATACTGTATTGCTCCTTTAAATACATGTAAAGTAAAATGCTTTAAATGTAAAATAATGGCAATGTATGAGCTGTTAAATGTATTCGGATTAAATTATAAAAACACATTTTATTTAAATTATTATTGATTATTATTTATGAAATGCATGTATCGTTTGATCATTCTTTACAATTATTTAAATGAAATAATACAAATATATTCATTTATTTCAAATTAAAATCTAGAAATTAAATGTAAAATATACTCAAAGTAAAAGTTTTTGATAATAGAAAAAAATAAGATGACAAAATAAATGATAATAAACACATCTGCATGAATACAGGAGTCAAGGTTGAATATTCATTTTCCTAATCATGTTGTTAGCAGGAATGTTGTTTAACTCTTTACTCTTAACGTTTGATTGGTGATTGGTTACTGTTTCTCCAGATAACGAGAGACTGCTGGCGGACTACGGAGCGCCTTTCGTCTCAGTCTGGAAGATCTCTCACAACTACAGAGTGTGGTACAGCAACAAGCACCCCGCCATGGCTGCCATCACACCGGGGTAGGTGAACAAGAGGGGTGCTGACCCCCAAGTGAAAAGTAATTGGGGCTTTTTTTGGTAATTTCTGCCTTTTACGGGGTCATACAGCTGAAGAGAGACAGGAAACTTCTGGAAGAGAGAGTAGGGGGTGACATGCAGCAAAGGGCAGAGGTCGGATTTGAACCCATGGGTGCTGCTACGAGGACTAAAGCCTCTTTACATCGGGTGTGCAACATAACCGTTAGGCTAGCCAGATGGCCTAGCGGTTATGTGGTGCCCCATGTACGGAGACTTTAGTCCTCCATGTGGGCGACCCGGATTGGAAACAGACCCGGGACTCCTTCCTTGCATGTCATTCCTCACTCTCTCTCTCTCTCTCTCGCTCTCTCCTTGATATCCTACTCTATCCACTGTCCTGTCAAATAAAGGCAAACGGCCAAAAACAAATCTTCAATAAATGTCTTACTTGTAGTTGATTTCTTCTCCTCTCTGTTGCAGACATCCGTTCCAGGGTCAGTACAGTGTGGCCGACGTGAAGCTTCGACTCTCACAGTGAGTATCCTCTCGTTCCTCTGCTGTGTCTGCATCATCTCCAGCTGTAAAAAATCACCATGTGGCTTTAATATCCACTGACTGTACTAATGAATGCACATGTCTGCAACTGTAAGACACAGAAACTGAGAAACGAAATGTAGAACGTGGATGACAAACGGGAAGAGAGGACCAGAGTGTGCGGCAGAGCTAGGTTTCCTTTTTATTTTTCCTCAGGTGATTTGCTCACCGTTTCATGCATGCTGCTGCCCTCTTGTGGTAAAAAGACGACTCTGACCGATTCAGGAGCTGAACCGAGTTTTCTTAATTTCTGTGCCATGTTCCTTTAAAAGAAACTGTCAGAAACAACTTTAAAACTTTTATATTGGAGGTAAGAATTGATGCGGGAGGCTCCATATCACCTGATGAATTGCACGTTCATATCTGAATAGTAGACGTAAAGAAAGCCTTAACCTGTTAACCTTTCGGCATGATCTTTGAACGCCTACAGTAGTAAAGGTAAAATGTTTTTTCTCTGAAGCCTTCGTGGAAGTTTGCAAAGATGAACACATAAAATCAACAAATAATTAAAGTTAAATTTATACAAAGATCACTTAAAATAGCGACAAAGAGCATGAAGTGTTGACACCGTACTGCTGCTGTCTTGGTATAAAGACCTTACGATGATTTCTAAAAGTTGTCTTCCTCGTTGCACTTCAAGCTGTGAATACTTCACGACTAGTGTGTGCCACAGCGAGCATCAGGCCGGGTTTGACCTCCCGCTGTGCTTGCTGGCGGATATATATACGGCAGCTCTGTGCTCTCATGTTAAAGTTGGAGGATGTTTGAGGGGGCAGCGAGGGTCTCATATTGGCTGAAGTCATTAATTATAAGCGACTTTCATTCTCAAAAACGGAGCTGGAGACTTCTTCGGCCTCAGATCTGCTTTCATTCAGGGAAGTGTGGATGAAAGGCGACTCCGTCCACAGCTGGAGTTCCGCGTTTACTGTTACACGTCTGATAAATGCCCCCAACACACACACACACACACACACACACATAAAACACACACTTAGAGCAGAGTGTGTCCCCGTCCCTAACTTAGCTTTACAGTGAGGACGCAGCTGATCTGCTTGGCTGTGATACTCGGAGATCTCGCTTTACCTCCAGGTGTTTGGTGACACGACCGCTGTGAACTTTTTCGCAAATCCTGCGTAAACAAACACACAGAGAAACAAACTGTGGAGGAAGTGTCAGCTGGGGTCGGTGTACCTCATCAGCTGCAACATGGCGATCACAAGGGGGGGGGGGGGGGAAATCAACGGATAAAATATAAGGATGGATATCTGAACAAGAAAAAAACAAAACTTTTTTTAAACACGATATCTTTAGACATGTTTACAACAAACTATTTCTGCACTAATGCCTAAGATCTGGTTTGAAATTCAACCCAACAATTCTGTTTACAGTTTACAAAATGAACATGAACCAGCTGCAGATCAGTTACTTTGTAAATGTTGCAACAGTTTTATATTTCCTTCCAGCCCCCTCACTTAAATTTCAGCCAGAAGTCAGGGTGATGTGAGAACGCAGCAGGAGATATTCAGAAAAATGCACAGTGAGCCTCTGGTCCGGGATAATGAAGTTCACACCATGGGACCAGTACACGACTAGTGTGATCTAGTGAAACAGCTTTATACTCAAAAGTTCCCCTTGGATCATTAAAGTCTAAAATTAGAATTTTTAATATGAGGTCATAAAAAGTCTTATTTTATATCGGGGGGGGGGGGGAGGTCTTACATTTGAGATGGCACTTTGACATGTCTGAATACTTCATCAGATCTGCCCTGTCTAGCTAGTGATGTGTGAATTTTTTTTTTTTTTTTTTTGTTCACATGACAATTTACGTCAGCTATGTCAGAATATAAAGCACCCATTCACAAACTACAAATTTAAACATGAAGGAGAATAAGAGGGAAAATGCAAATCCAAGAAAAGTTGGCAGAGGCAAATAATGATTATGAAGCAACTTGCAAGAATTGTAAAAAAAGCTTAGGAATTTAGGAATCAAAGCTGTTGAATCCCACATAAAAGCTCAGACGCTCTGCACAGTGACAATTATATATATATATTTTTTTCTTTGGGTTTAAAAAAATCTTAAATTGAATTTTAAAAGTGTGCAGCAACCCTGTACCCTTTTGTTCTACTTTTCTTTATACTGTGAATACGATCTCTGACATGTCAATGTGAAAACAGGATTTGTCAAGTTAATGAGAAAAATCAGATTAGATCTTGAAGGAAACAACGGACGTGGACTCTTTATTGATGGAAAATGAAATTTGTGACATATGACTGCTTGTCTGCTTCGGGCTCCCTTTGCAAAACTCCGAAAATAATCTAGTTCAACTGAGTAGAAAAGGGAACTTCTTTGGATTTCTGAGAAATCTGACTAAGTACATTTGAATTCTAAAGTGGAAATACTTATCAGATTGGTTCTTTGAGCAGACTTGAAGATGTGTTTGGCGAAGCATGCAAACTTGCAGTGAATAAACCACAAACTCGCTGACACAAACAGTTTGTGATCCAGTTCTGACTCTTCAGATCTCAGATGATTGAGACTCCATATTTGTGCTTCATGAGACTCGTTCAGTTCACAAAGTTCATGGAGCAGCAGGGGGTTAGAGGGGCGGGGCTGGCTCTCCACTCGCCTCTCTGCGCTATAAAACTCTGGATATAACCGGCATGGTGTGTCGTGTGTGTACGTGTGTGCAGTGTTTGTAAGTTGGTGGTGGGGAGGGGGGGGGGGGGGGCTTGGGGGGGGACTTGGGTGCAGGCAGGAAGTTTGGCTCTCTGCCATCGGAGCTTCTCAGGAATAAACGCGTCTCATTTCCTGCCTCAGCTTTGTGTCACAGGCTCTTAAACAGGAGGGGATTCAGACACTGTGCTGAACTGTGTGTGTGTGTGTGTGTGTGTGTGTGTGTGTGTGTGTGTGTGTGTGTGTGTGTGTGTGTGTGTGTGTGTGTGTGTGTGTGTGTGTGTGTGTGTGTGTGTGTGTGTGTGTGTGTGTGTGTGTGTGTGTGTGTGTGTGTGTGTGTGTGTGTGTGTGTGTGTGTGTGTGTGTGTGTGTGTGTGTGTGTGTGTGTGTGTGTGTGTGTGTGTGTGTGTGTGTGTGTGTGTGTGTGTGTGTGTGTGTGTGTGTGTGTGTGTGTGTGTGTGTGTGTGTGTGTGTGTGTGTGTGTGTGTGTGTGTGTGTGTGTGTGTGGGGTTTTCCTACACGTGTTCGCTGAGCGGAGGCGTGAGGGCATAGTGGCAGATAAACAGCTCAGTCTTCATTTCAACCTTGAACATCAGAGAAGAGTGTTTACTGACCGTCAGAAGATTTCAGCCTCGCAGGAAGTCGAGATGTTCCCATGTTAGATGTTCACACGGACAGACAAGCAATTACTCTAATCAACAAAAAATCATTACAATAATCTGACATGGAAGTTATTATTTACCTTGGGGGGGAGGGGCTGCCTTCCAGTTGCTTTTATACCTGTTAACTTGGTATAAAAGCCTCTGAAAGAATCTATAAAAGTAAAAGTATTGAGTTTGTGGTAAAGCTACTTTTAGGCTTCTTAATCAGAAATGTGTCCTTTACTGTCACTTATTTTTCGGGAACAAACTATTATTAAAAAGTCTATTTAAAAAAAAAAAAATATCTCAAAATGCTCCAAAAAAAACAAATTTTCATACAATACAGTAAATGGACTTGAGCGAGTATAGTCAGGGTTCCCACTCGTCCTGGAAAACCTAGAAAACACCTGGAAAATGACAGAAAAAGTCAAATGTCCTGGAAAATCACGTGTTGTCCTGGAATATTATTCCAACACTCTCCTACAGGGTTGGACATTTTCACCGCCACACGTTAATAAAAGTATCTATTAGTTACATTAATCCACAACGCAGATTGAATGGAAGTCTATAGATAATGTAATGGCTCCCCCCCCCCTCGTGTCAAAAGCCGATATTTATTTACAATTTAGTTGAGAGGATGGAGCGAAAAGATCCTTCACTAAAAGAAAAAAAAAAACACCATGAGAGTAAAATGTGGTGAAAACTATCAGGTAGACTTTTCTCCTCAGTTTGAGGTCAGCACATTAACAGTAGTTAGTTAACGTTATTGATGGCGTGCTAGCTTGCACTGAATCTCTCTCTCTTGTTGGTCTTTCTTACTTGGGCCGTGTTCTGCTATGACTTTGTGCCCGACAAAAGTGAGAGTGAATTACAACTATTTCATACGTTCGATAAATGCCAATTGGCAATATTTATAATCTGCAGATCGGGAAAGAGAACTGCGTCACGTGAAAAAAAAAAAGGTTCATTTGTACAATAAATAGGTTCCCAAGTGTGTGAGTCAAACACGGGCCGAAACCTTTTACTTTGCTAGCATTGTCTCTTCAAATGCAAAACTGTGTTGTTAAGGGTAAAAAATGGACCTTAACATGATATTAAATGTTTAACCTTTGAAGTGGTACCTCACAGTGGGTGTGATTAGCCTTGTTAAAGACTACAGTTAATATAGGTGTGGCACGATCACGGACTGTCTTACCAGCTCCTTCATCGCTGAAAATGTCCTGGAAAAGTCCTGGAAAATGATCTCTGAGAAAGAGAGAGAACCCTGATCCGGGTTCATCAGTGTGAACTAATCCATTCTATCACACCATGCCATCGAAGCAGCGGGACATGTGGCTGCAGGAGCTGGGGATCGAACCCCCAACCTTCTGGTTTAGAGACAACCCACTCTACCACTGAGCCACAGCGACCCCATACGACAAAAACAAAAAAAATATTCCTAGAGAAGGATTCACAGAGACCCCCTCTACATGCATTTTTTTTTAATACTTTTACATTTCTTGCTTCTTCTCCAGATTTTTCTTTATTCTGGAATATCTCTAACAGGTGACAGCTAGCGACATGTTATAGGTAAAATGCACTTAAATATTTCAGCCATCTTTACAGGCATTCATATGTTAAGAGAGCTGATAAAATGTCACATTCATTTCCCCAGTTTTTAAAAAAGATCATGTTTCACTTTTATTTCTGAGATAGAAAATACAAATGATAAAAGGCTGATGTAAGGAAGGAAAAAAAAGAACAATTTCAAACATTTTTTTTCCCTTCCTCTAATCCCTGAGCATTTTAGCATATTTAGGATTATTAAACCTCATATTCCTATTTCTATAACACTTCACAAACACAAAGTTCTTTACTGTAAGACATAAACTGCACACACACGATAACATGTCGATAACAACTAAACACTTAAAAATGTGAAATATAAGATCTGTTGAAAGACTACTTGATAAAAGAGAAGATGAAGAAACTTTTCGGACCCTGCAGCGTTGCCTTACTTTCTTTCGTCAGTCTGAGACCAAAGAAAACTCAGTTACCCTGTAAACACAGAGCTGTTTTCAGCCGCTCTGCTGCTGAACCGCAGAGGGGAAACCGGGGTTAGTGGGACAGACGCTGACTGCTCTGCTGCTGAATGAGAGAGTAAAAAGAGGAAAGCTGAGTCCATCCTGCTCATCACTCTCCGTCCCTCCCCTCTATTTATACTCCTCTGGAAAAAAAAAAAAAAATCAAAACTACGCATGACTTCCTTGTGAATGTGCTGTGTTGCATGTGTATTATGGAAGCACTGGGGGGGGCGAACACAGCCGACCCCCTTTCATGTTGTCATCAGTGCAGGACAAAGAGCGGCCGGTGGCAGAGAGGGTCTCAGAAAACCGGATTCATGTGACGCGCTGCACGGCTGCAGGCAGACGCTCGCTGTTGGAGGGTCTGTCTGTATTGTTGGCGTAGAAACACCGAGCAGCGTAAGGAGCTGTTTATTTGGGTCACCCGGCGAGATGGAGAGTGTGTGGTGTCCGCCGGGCTCGTCTCTGAGCTGACAGTGTGCACGGCAGCTCAGGGGAAACACTGCTCTCTGTTACTACGAGAGGACAGGAAGCTTTTTTTCAAAGGCAGCACAAAGTTGAGATATGGCCTTCTCCTGCAGGAAAACCTCAGTCCCAGAAGATTTGCTTCTGATATTCTGTAATTCATTTAGCAGAATTTTAGGCAGTATCTTCATATTGTCAGGGAACTGCTTCACTGTGTGGTGGATCCCCAATGTAGCAAGCTGGCAGGAAATACCTACAAAGATTTTTATATTCCACTTTGACGAGTCAGGATCGTGTTTTATTTCCTCTTTTAGGAACTTAAGTATTTCAGAGTTCCTGCAGTGCAGGATCAATAAAAAAAAAAGTGGGAGGGTTCCAACAGTTCCTAGAACTATAAGAGTTCCTGCAGCCCCCGAAAACGCCATACTTGAATTTCAGGTTATCATAGAATTCATTACAATTTATGTTCATTTGTAACAGCAGTATATGACTTTCTCTGTGTGGGTCCTGGGAGGGCTCCGTGTTTTCTAGGTAGAATCAGGGGGCTGAAAGAAAAAAATGTTGGGACCCAATATAGTCAGAGTAAAGTTATCACATACAATTATGTTTTTTTAACAGCGTTGGATTTTGATCTGAGATTGAGATATTTCTCATGATTACTGTTTAAATACACTCAGACCGTGCGTGTGGTAAACAAAGGTAACCCCCTCCTTTGTGCGGCTGCAGTGTAGTCAGATTCTTAGTGACAGGGTTTATTTCCAGAGGGAATAATTGGCTCATTAGAGGGTGTGAATGCACAGAGTGTCAGCTGCAGACATATATCCACATCGTCTTTTTAATACCGCCGCTGTTCGCCCCACACGGTGCAGGAGACAGATTCCTGCTGAATGTCAGGTCAGCGGGGATCCATGTGAAAGGTTGCGGGTTGGACTCGCACCAGGCTGTCGTTCGGATAAAGCCGGACGGGGCCGCATTTAGCCCCGAACACTTGTTGTGAAACGTAGCCGGCTTGTTTCCGCTCTCAGGTCAGCTCCGATCATCAGACACTCCACCTGTGGCCGCTGCTCAGCCTTCTGCTGTTACATAATCCCCCTAACAGGTCGGCGCAAAATTTAGCAGGGCTACCTTTTGTGTAGTTTGTTTCCTAGAAAGGAGGAAGGATTTCTTCAATGTCACACCAGAAACATAGAGGTGAGGGGAACACATGTGCTAACCTTCTTTGTTTGTTTTTGTTTTTCCTTTCCATCATTTTTTTGCTGCAGCTCCGTGCAGAACAGCGAGAGAGGCAAGAAGATCGGGAACGCCATGATGACAACTAGCCGCAGCGTGGTGCAGACGGGGAAAGTAGTTGGTGAGACAACTCGGAAAATTTGCAGAAGTTTAAGCAAATATGACACTCAGTCTTTAGCAATCTGACAATCTTATAATTCAGGTTAGAGCCTGATACAGAAGAGAGCTGATTGTTCACTTTACTCCAAATAGATCAACCCCTGAGTTCCTTTCTTCCTGTGGATTGATCTATCAACTTGTTTTCACAATGTTGTCACATTACCTACAGACACAGTACCACACAAACTTTCTACATTTCTTAATTGGAAAGAAAAATGGTTAAAAATGCCGAGTGCAATCCGACCGAAAGGGATTGAGAGCTTGTTGAGTTTTTTCAGGACAGAGTTTAGAAATCATGATTTACCTGCTTTTTAAGTGAAGTCTCACTGCCTTTGAATCTCCTCCCAGGTCAGTCAGTGGGCGGAGCTTTGACCAGTGCCAAGTCTGCCATGTCCTCCTGGTTCTCCACGCTGGCTCCGCCTGCAGCTGTGACTCCGCCGGCCTATCCAGAGACCGCCGTTGAGGCAAAACCCTGAAACCAAAACCTCTCCACTCCACTTCTCTCTGACTTTGTCCTCGTCCTCTGATCCTCCGGCTGATGTGAGGCCTGAGGCTCAGCGGAGCGAGAGCTGCTCTTATGAAGGATGTGAGCAGAAAATGAGTCATCTTCAGAATCAAGGAGTCTAAAAATCAAACCTGGTAAGACACTCAGGACAGGAGGCGTTACGCTAACTGTACAGTCCCCATCCACTGTGAGGCAGAAACTGCCGACGATAAGGATCAAAACACGGAAATATTGGCAGGCTGCAGCGTGTGTGACTGTCTGTTTGATCTGGACGCTTTCTTGTTAGACACTACAAGATGCTGTCGTTGGGTTTGCGGTGTTCACTCTTTGCTGCATATTTCCAGAGTTTGTGGATAAAATTATTTTACTGAGATATTACAAATTTTAATCAGTCTGTCACAGGATTTCACAAAGAAGCATGAGCTGATACCTCTGAAGATTTGAATGGTTTAATTTTAAATTTGTCTCATGTTCAGTGATACCTCTGTGCTTACATTGTGGTCGTCATGGTAACAGCATTACTTGCTCTGTGAGATGTAACTGCATGAAAGTACCTTCCTATATAAAAAAAAAAGAAAAAAAAAAGGGTCGTCAGTGTTAGCGCCTTAATCATGATGTGGCTGAGACCTGAACATTACAGTAATGCATTCTTTTTTTTTATAACATTAATCACTTGCCTTTTTGTCCCTTTCGGCACACCATAGTTAGCGTCTTCCTGCTCTCACAGTGATGGAAAATAACGACCCAACTGTGCCTTTGAATGGCTCATTTTACTTTAATAGCTCCTGGACCTGAATGGTTCACAAGTCCAAAGTAATATCCACCTTTTGACATCAAACATTTCACTTTTTTACCGCTCCTTTTAGCAGATTTCATGACTTCTTAATCTGTAAAGACTTTTTTGTTTGTTTTTAAATTAATGTCGTACTTAATCTGCCCGAAAGTCTTTATTTACTCTTAGCTTAAGACAGTTCATATACAAAAATATACAAAATAAAAGCATGAATTTTAAAAGAAATGCAAAATAATGGAATTCCTAACATGGGATTAAGAATGTGATTAATTGTGATTAACTATTAAAAGTCAGCGATAAATCAGGTTTTTTAAAAATGTACCGTTTGATCGTCCTAGAAAAAATACATAAAACAATCCAAGCAACTTAAATGAGTCTGTAGGAAGATTAATAATAATAATGATAATTTACTGTTATTTGCTTCATTTTGACAGTCACTGAGCTAAAGCCGACAAAACAATCTTATTTTGTTAGATCATTTAAATATTGTGTATATATATACAGGTTTACTATATATTGGCGCCCCCTGTGGACAAACAGAACGTTTCACATTTGAGTGCCGTACAGGTAAATGCTGAGAACGGCATCATAATCCCTCCACCTGAATGCTGTTACTGTTACAACCACAATGTTCATACTTGAATCCTCGTGTACCTGATGCCTGATTGTGTGCATTGATAAACGTGATGACCCTCCCCTTAATCTGTGAAGGAAACCTGCACCCTGCTGTGTGTTATCAGGGTGTCATTATCTCTCACCCAGGCCTTTTTGTACTGTCAGAAACATATATATATATATCTATATATATATATATATTGGGAGACCTATATTTAGTAAATCTGAAGCTAGTTTAAAGTCAGATCTCTTATTTATTTGTCGTGTACTCTCATTGATATCCATGTATCGTCATGACAACACTGGAACAAGTCCTGATCTGTGGACCACTGTGTGTTTTTGCACAAAGCAGCTCTTCTTCTATTCTCTTTCTGTGGATCTCTATCTTGTATACGTGTCAGTTTTGAGGTGTTTACAGGATGTTTTTCCCTCCATGATACAAACATTCGACAAGAGTTGAATGAAAGTGGTCCAGTGAGCATGCTCTGTCCAGTCCAGATTTACAGCTGTAACGAGTGTCATCTTTCTCTTTCAAACTTTTCACGTTTTCTTTTTGTTGTCATGTTTTCATCTTTCTTTCGCCATCGACTCATTTCTGGAATTTTCTGTTGATTTCTGGATTAAGTTTGATAAAGATATCAGCTGTTAAAAGCTGTTCTGTTTTTGTTTTTTTTAATCCTCTGATGATGTTTTTTTCATTTTCTATTTAAAAGATTTGAATGTATGGTGAATTGAAAATTCACACAATATTTTCTTGACAGATGCTTTTAACGTATTTGAGAAGAAAGTGATACTATATTATATTGCTGTATTAAAAAGGAATTAAAAACACACTGCAGACTCCTTCTTTGTGAGGTTATAATAGGGGAACTTTTCTTTTATCCTCTCCGGGTTACTGTTGGGTACAAATGTAGGTCAGCCAAACAAAGTTGTTGATGAGCTTGTTGTTGTGGTGTGAGCGCGAGGCCCAGACAAAAACGCACCCGTGTGCTGTTCGACAACAATTCGGCGGCATCACAGCGACACATGAACCCAGTGACCTCATCCTGCAGGAATTCACACCCAACCGCCACCGACCCTGGATGGAGAGAGAGCAAAGATCGCTTTCATCACAAATTCATGCACTGATTTAAATTTCTTTTGATTTACCGTTTAGCTGATCCTAACGTTTCCTTCATTGACTTTTTATGAGTGGTCAGGACCCCATCTTGTTCAACGCATACTGATGTGGAAGAGAAAAAAACAGTACTTTAAGATAGGAAATACTCTGGGAATTATAAAGCTGACATGTTGTCAGTAGTCCAGGCTGTTTCCTCAGTGGTTAAATGTAGACTTTGCTTATTGCTGTTGGGTCATACCACTGTAAACAACTGAGACAATAATCTGAGGAGATCACAGCACATGACGTGTTTTTGTAATGTTTAATTACCAGTGTGAGTCTCCTCCTTCGACTTTAGTTTTGGAAACACAATTATATTGTAGTTTCTGAATGAGCCAAAACACTTTATTAGGAAACATTTAAGACTTTTGTCTCCTTTAGTTAATTCAGTGGTTCACAAACTTTTCCCTTTGGCTTTCACACCCAACACCCTACACACACAGTCAGTCACTCTCATTGCTAACAAATTCCTATATTTTTAGAATTTATCTCAAACTGTGTCTACAATCAATACAGAATAACAACTTCAGCGTGGGACAACAAAAACCGAACAAGCCACTTTTGAAAAGGAAACAATTTAAAAGTGATACTGTATTTGTGACATCTTGTTTGGATTCATTTTCAGCCGTATGTTTACCCGGACGTCCTCTCACCATTTTTGCCGTGCTTTGCTAGCAGTGAAAATGGCGTGCATTATTTTTGTCAAACCTTGCTGGGAAGTATTTTTCAAACAGATAAACGTTTGGTACTATTTCAAATGTTCTCAGTGATTATCAATATATTGAAAGCTGACATTATTTTGCTGCTAAAACTATTGTTTGTATGAAACAGAAGAAAAATCAAACACATGCTGTTGTTTGCTTAAAAAGGAAATCTGCTTAAACAAGAAAACCAATGAAAAAAACATAACTTTTCATACTTCAGTCTACACACATTTTGGTTCTTAAAAAGGTTCTGTGGTGCTATACCTTCAATTAAGTTCTTTATACCCAATAGATATTTTCTTTTTAAGTCGGGCAGCAGTACAAACTAGACTAAAGAAGAGGACCAGGGAGTCAGTTTCAGGAACGTTTTTGGTATGTTTTTTTTAATAAATTAACGTTCATTCAAAATACAGTGCCAAAGGAATATGATGCAGCCAAACATGCTAGTAAGGTTTGTCATGAAGCACCTGTGCTCATGTTTTTAAGGTAGGAGGAAGACCCCATCCCCCCCTCTCCCCTCCCCTCCCCTCCCCTCCCCTCCCCCGATCCACTACTGCTAGCGGTTGCCGGTACGATTTCCTTGACAACAGCCTTGGGCCAGCCCTCTCCTCCTGCAACCAATCAGCAGCAAGATTCCTCAATGTTCACTCGAGAAAAATCAAATCTGATAGGAAAATGGAAATCTACCAACAATCACACTACAGTAATGTCTGATATTAAATTAAAAAAAGACACTAATACAAAATAGACCTGGTTATTTTCCCCACACTAACACAGTTATGAAAAATATATATTTTTATATATATATATTTCAGCAGCTTGGAAATAAAAAAATGCATGAGCCTGATAACCTTGTGTTTGTACTCAGAGTGGAGCTGTGTGTGTTTGGTGGATAATAAAGGAGTCGTGATCATGAGACGATGGAGTGAGGTGTAGACTGCCGGCTGTGTGGAAGACCTGTGTGCAAACAGACTGACAGACGAGCTGTGGAGGCTGTGGAGGAGTCATGGTGGAGGGCCCAGGGGTGAGGGGTGAGGGAGGAGGGGTGACCGGACCTGCAGTCACCCTCTTTTTTTTTTAAACCCTCCCCCCCCCCTCGTCTCTCTTGTTTCCCCGTCAGCCCTCAAACCAGTCCTGAAAAAAACCACAGCCCCCGCTTCCGCTCATCTGCAGGGTCTTTTGGAGAAAAAAGATGGATCCAGTTTTTTGTTTTTTTTAAGAGGAACAATATGCTAAAAGTATATCTTTAGAGTATCAAACACACCTGTGAGCACTAAAAAGTTGGATGTTTGCGCATTAAGAGATTTTAGTCCGTAAACCACAGCAACAAAACCGGTCTGAACACGGTATAAAATGGATAATAAAGTTAAAGATGTGTGGTCGTTGGGGTTGCTTGTTGTCAAACAGTCAAAGACTAAAACGATATCAGATCAGCTTTTATAATGGAGAAAATCATGAAATTCTCAGATTGGAAAAACAAGAATAACATGTTTGAAGTTCATAGTGCCCCTTTTTTTTTAACAATTTAAATGCTACTATTCCATCTTTACAGTTCGTAAAACACACGCAAAAAGATGTGTTGATTCATCAAAACCTCTCAAACCCCTGCAGCATTAATCGATTTTGAATGTAAATGACATGTGAGTAAAAAGTGTTGTAAAGATATAGTTCAAACAACGCTCCACACCTGATAGCAGTGCAAAAGCTCCTCCAAAAAGTCTCTAATTTAGTGAGGTTTTAAAATGCAGCAGATGTTCAAGAGGTTTCTCCAGATTATTTTGATACTGGACTGACAGATAGATGATTCAAGCTAATCTAAGGATGTCATGATGGTGTGTAACCCTACACAAACACATTACTGAAGCTCTACCAAAGAAGTCATTTATTTAGTGATATTCAAAGAATGGAGCATGGACTTTTAAAGGTTTCTCCAGATTATTCTTATGCTTTGCTTATATTATTTCTATTCTATGACATGATTTGGATCCACTTTTACTGCTGTGACTCAAAGCTGAGCGACTATTCTGCTGTCCCTACAAAAAGAGCAAGCTGAACTTTTCCAGAGCCTCCTGTCAGTACTTTTGATACTCTGACGATATATTTTTAACAGCATTTTCCTTCATCAGTGGTGAGAAGAGAAAGAAAAGAGGAGAAGGTGGGAGTGGGAAGAGAGGGAAGCCATGATGGGAGGGAGAGGGGGGGGGGGGGGGGGGATTTTGGTACAGTTGCTATTGTCATTCCTAGAAGGTTTCCCAGTTAAGTGCATCATCACCCTCATCATTATCATCATCACAAAAGTCTGTTGACGTTTAGATTATCACATTGTAGAAACAGTATGACAGACTTGTAATAATATCTAACAGATGTCACAATTGACAAAATAATAAGAAAAAAAAAAGAACCAAAAACAGAATTTTTTTAGATTACTAGTATTTTTGAGGCGCATCTTTTCCTCTCCAAGCTTGTTTTTTTTGCTGCATTGTTCATCAGCTGCAGCGAATGCCAGAGACCCTCCATAACACAGAACACATCAGACCCTTTAGAGATGTGAGCTGCCCCCCCTTCGTGTTCATCCCTCAGCGTTGGCTTCAGTCTGTGAGGTAGGGGAGGGGGGGTAAGAGCTATACATGAGGGAGGGTCACCAGCTCCCCGTTCACCTCAAACTCCTCTGCTCCGTCTGGCGAGAAGAGGTAGGTCGGCGGTTTCCACGGGGATTCTTCTAGGCAGGATGGGTACAGCTTCCCCACCGCACAGCGAAAGTCTTTACCCAGATCCCAGAGCACGCGCTCCGACACCGGCTGCCGCAGGTACCAGCGGTCCAGCTCCAGGTCGTACTGGTAGATGGCGTACTTTGCGCGCTCGTTCATGTGGGTTTCACGCATGAAAATACAGAGCGAGTTCAGCAGGACCACCGCCCGTACACATGGGTCCGAGTAACGTTTAGCGGGGATGTTGGCGGCAAGGCGCCACTCGTTCTTGTTCACATCATAAATCTCCACAGTGACAGATGATCCGTCGATGGTGCTGGTAGGGAGGCGGATGCCAGAGTTGCTGACCACGTGGAGGCCACCGATGTAGAAGATGAGGTCACCGAAGGCGGCAGCAGAGGCAAAGCAGCGGCTGGTCTTACGCATAGCCATCTCCACCCAGGTGTCAGCGCGGGGGAAGTAACAGTACATCAGGTCGTGGGTCATCACGTAGATGCAGTCGTGTGCCACTACTGATGTGCTCCAGTTCCAGGCGAAGGGCAGCGGGCTCATCATGCTCCACTCGTCCTTCTCGCAGTCGTAACGCTCTACTGTTCGTTTGTTCAGCTCTCCTCCGACGTTATCGCCCCCGATTGCATAGATGTAGCCCTCGCAGTAGACCAGCGAGGGCTTGATTCGGGCGCACAGCATGGGGGTTTTGGGCACCCAGGCATTCTGCTGGGCATCGAACCAGAAGAAGCTATCGACTGAGCGGAACACGGCCTGTAACTTTCCACTCTTACCGTGGTTAGTGATAGAGTTTTTGAGGGGGATCTGACCTCCAGCGATAAAGACATCGTTGTCAGGTGTAACGAGGGTCCCCACCTTCTGCAGGTCTCCAGGGGGGTTGCTGAGCTTGTACACTTTCTCTGCCTGCGGGCTGTAACAGACTACAGTAGTGGGCAGTAAGCCAGCCATGACATATCCATCGCCCTGTGTTTCCGACATGGCCTCCATGAAGATGAGCATTTCTTCTTTGGTCATGCCTAACCGAGGTTTGAAGAACTTGGGCATGGACTTGTAGAGACCCTGCACCACCACAGACTTGTCGTTTGGAGGCAGACCTTGAAACCAGGCACGCTGCGTCACCTCAGACAGCGCGTCGATGCGGATCTGACTGAGCACCGAGGACAGGTGCTGCGAGCGAGCCTCCATGTTGTACTCCAACCACAGCATGGCCGCCTCGCGCACCGTCTCCTCCTTCTCCACGTTGAGGTTGTCACTGCTCAGGACGTCGATGAGCAGCTCGTGGGAGAGCTGCAGGAATGCCTCCTGCCTGTACACTACCGGGAATTTGTGCTCCACCATCCGCTTGGCGCTCTGCTTGAGCTCGCTACAACTGAACAGGTCACCGATGCTCAGCATGCGGACGCAGTTCTCAGCGTTAATCTTCTTCACCAGATAGTCTCTGCACTGCAGCAACACATCTTCCACCTGATGAGACACAAGACGAAAGACAGTCAGGAAAAAACATCTTGCTTCTTTTAAAGGATTAATCATGTGCTATTTTGTCCTCATAGGCGCACCGTACCACACTCCAAACATATCATTTTCTTTTATAAAGACATAAAGAAATTCATTTTTAACTTCTCAGATTTTAGAAGAAGGAATTAACATGTTTGATACTTGTGCTTTTTTTTGCCCAGTTTATTCCACTTACAATCAATTTGCTTGTGACTATTTTTGGCGGTGGATCAGTATACCTCTAGTATATCATATTATTTTGAACAATGAATCTATAACGAGAAGAATGATACTCTTCTAAATAATATAATACAACATATTTTAAAAAAACATCTTCTGGACTTTGTATTTTAGTGATGAACTGATGAGTGTCTTCCGCACAGACCTGTAGGAAGCAGGCCGTCTCATAGAGCGGCTCCACTGTGCTGTCATTGATGGCCAGGTTTCCCGTGTAGGCGTAGGTGATGATGATCTGCAGGGTGGCCGGGTCCACGTTCCTCAGGTGGACGTGTGTCTGTTTGCTCTCACTGAGGCCGCTCATGAACATCGCCCTGCGGGGGGAGAGGCGACAACAACACAATCATCAGTCAACACATCAAGATCTGACACTGATTAAGATTCACTGATGTCTCCGTAAAGATCACATCCCTATAAGTAAAATATTATTTTCTCATATTTCTAAAATTTTAAAGTAAACAGTCAAATGCAGCGCTACTAGTTGGTAACAGTCTGCAGCACAGCTCTGCCCTCCTGTTTTGGGGGTGTGTGTGTCTGTGTGTTGCTCAGCAGGGGCTAAACCTGCCAGGCCGTATTACGCAACCCTGCAGGCAAACTCTTGCACCCCCCTCCCTCTTTTTCCTCTCTTTCTTCCCCTTTCTCTACAGCTCTCTCACAAGACCTACGTGACCAGACTTTCCCCTCCACACATGAGTCGTCCTGCTTCTCTCTCCCCCCAAAGCGGGGCGTGCGAGGAGAGGCAGCAGACAGAAAGCGAGAAGGAAGAAAGGAGTAGCACTTAAAGGAAGCGCTGTGACACCTCAGAAAAGCTGCAGGGGAAATGCTTTGCATGTTCGCACCAGATAACAAGTCCGTGGGAAACAGAGGGGAGGATCGCGGGGAGGTTTGTGTGAGAGCGGCATCGAGTTGTCAGGACCTTTTCTTGGAATGCGTGTGTGAGTGTGCAGTCAGGGAGGGAGTGAGGGAGGGGTGAGACAGGGTGTTCAAATGCAGCATGAGCTCCTGTCATGTACAGATGGACTCTTCCCAGAGCCGAGGCTGCAGCTCTGTCATATTCACTGCAGTGCACACACACTTCATTATGCAATGTTGTGCGTACAAATGAGGCCTCCGGAGGGCCTTGAGGGATCCGTGTGCACGACTGCAGGTTAGGGGTTGCTTCATTTATTCCGTGTAGTGTATATCTAAGACGGCGCAGAAGGCGACCCGAGCCCCAACTTTCAAGGAAACTGCATCCCTGTCCTCCATGTATAGAGTGGGTAGCTCGTGTTGTGCTGCATTATTTATCGGAACTGTAGGAGGTGAGCACCTACATTCCTAACAACGGCGTACCTACACCTCGTCACTATCAGACCGAAGCGAATAAACATCTTTAAACACAAAAGCCCAGCGCTGTATGGTGCATTATTTAGTGAAACTGTAGGAGAGACTCAGAGGAGCTATACCACAAAGCATGCTCGCAGTCAGCCTCAAGTTTTTTTAATACAAATACCCACGAGTGATAAGTGAAAATCAGGTTCAGTTATTTTTTGTTAATCTTGAACTTTGGCACACCAGTTCAGTTTGAGTCCCCTGACATTTTAAGAAATGTAGCAATGGGCAAAAAAACAGCTAGAGGCATCAATGGAAGCTATCATAATTTTTCTCCATAACCTGATTTTGTATATGCAGCTGATGTTTCAAAGTAAACCTTTCAGTTTGACATGTTTTTAAGCTAAGATTGAATAGGTCACATTGAAAAAAGTTTCTACTCTCTGCAATCACTGCAGTGTCCGAGATAATGACCAAAAAGATTCAGGGTTTTGAAGCCCTGAACTTCATACAGATATTATCTTATAGTGAGTAACCTAGATAGAAACAACATTGTTAAATTCACCAATAACTATCTACCTGAACTAAGAGTGTCAAATTTACATTACTTTTAGATATTTTAATGATAGATGGTATTGAAAAGTAACAAAGCTTTTTTATTTATTTGCAGATTTTCAGTCATACTTAAGTCAATAGGTGCCAGATGCAGAATAGAAAGAACACAGTTCAAATTCAGACAGTGTGCAGGAGTCTCCCAACAATTTTTTAGTTGTACAAATCTCATACTGTGACAACCCTAACCTGCCCAGTTTATGTTTTCTAAGATATCATGGCAGTCTATAACCATCAAAGACAGAAAGAATTAGGCTGGATGCCCCCCTTTTTCAGGCTTATCTTTGATTTCAAAATACATTAGTTGGTTAGGGCAGAAATACAATGGTCATCATTATCTCAATGAGGAGCTTTTGAGAAGGCTTAATTTCTGAAAAACTCAGGGTCTCAAACTTTACAGGTGTACCAGGTCTCATGCCTCTGAGAAAAGTGAAAATATCTCCTTGACCACAACATACAAGACGAGCACTCTGACAACAGCAGCTTTGCACTCACCTGAAATAGGAGCTACATGTGGCTAGGACCATCTTGTGACACGGGAACTCTGTGTCCTCCACCAGTAGCACAACGTCAGTCAGTAATTTCTGTTCGTAAAAGAACTTGAGCTGCTCCAGCAGGGAGACAGCGTAGTCCGTGTTGACCGGCCTGCGCTCACTGAGATCCGACATGGTTGCATCCCATGAATCGCGCCCCAGTTTTGAAAAGTCACACGGCCGGCAGAACCGGACTCAAACCAACCAGGAGAAATAATAATATTCTTCAAGATTCACAGGGGAAAGTGGGCGTGGGTGAGGCCGCTCTTCAACACCTCCACTGACCTGAGTGGAGGTGTTTAACTCCTATGTGGGAGAATTTTCTTCTGTTCCTTCTGAAAGATGAGATGAGGACGTTGTGGGGTGTGTGGCTTTAGAGTGTCACAGTCAGGAGTCCAGAGGAAGGGGGTCCTGTGTGAGGAAAGGGGGTGGTTCCCCTCTTAGATCAGTCTTGAGAGCACTGCGACTGTTGCAACACTGCTACATCAGTGCTTGTCTGGGGAAAAAAAACAGGACAAAAACAAAGAAGAGTTTTAAAATCAACAGAAAATAAAATATTTGTACTTTCTAAAACACCCTGATAGCCTTTTCTTCAGGTATGTCAGGGAAGCTAACATCCTGAAACCCTTCACATGAGAAAACAGTAGTTTTAATGATGTGCCTCTTTGCAGATCTCATACTACTCCCTGCATCCTAAGCTAAAAACAGTGAAAGCAAAATCAGAATCAGAAATACTTTATTAATCCCAGAGGTATGTCTGTTGGCAGTTAGCAACACAAAGTTGTCTTGGTGTAAGAGGGCAAATACTTTTTTTTTTTTTACAATGAGTACAATTATGTTTTGACTAACCTAACATAAAAAGAGAGCAATGTTATTAATTTGATTCACATTGGCATCAAGTAAAAAGCTTCTTTGTTCTTCAAGTAAACACCACAACAGAGTAAAATCATTAAAATATTCTTTTTGATAGTAGCATGTTTCCAAACGATAAAATCTCTGTCTAAATTGCACCAATATGTTGCCAATATTTGGGAGCTGTAATTTTTGTTAAGTAAAAACAAGATAAGTATTCTGTAAATATCATAGACATGCACACTTAGCGGGCATATGTATACAACCGTTAACAATATCAGGAACAAAATTCAAATAATCCTACCATTCTTTAATCATAGCAAAAAGAAAATACTTATCATATGAAATTAGTTAATACTGAATTTTTTTGTCACTAGAAAGACAGAAGATATTTTAGTTCATGTCAAGAAAATCCGATAAACCAACTGCCTTTATAACAGCACCGGCTGTAATGTTTGTCAGATAATAAAAGGGACTACGGATGAAATATGCAAATCAAGCAGACAAAAACCTTCCATGCTATCAGCTGCCTTGAGCTCTAACATCCTAAATGACTTCGGGACTTTTTGGAAGGTAACCATCACAGACAGCCATTTAGCCACAGACTTCCAACACCTTCGCTTGCTTTAACCGTTCAGCTGGACCCAATACCAGCAACATCAACCATAACCACAAAGCACTGCAGATAATGGCATCAGGAAAATTGTAAGAATACTAAAAACTACCAATAATCTAATAAAGGTCAAGTTGTATCAACCGGGCAACCAAACGATCAAACTGTGAGTTGACTATCAGCGAATTTTAATTTGATCTCCATACAACACTGAATGAGACTTCTTGGATACTGATACCAGCAACCATTTGAGAAAACCTCTGATCTGGTGTCAGCTTCTCACTCTAACACCTCTACTGTTAACACGCCTGTGACAGCTGTCAACATGAGCTTCAGAATATCTTCAATTTCTGTGAATACTTGTCGTGTGTAGTGTTGTCGCATTACCAGAATGTAAAACTTAGATATGATACTAGTACAAATCGATTGATATCGATACGTGTTCCGATATCACGACAACAAAAATAGAAGTCCTAGGCACCATCCATTGAGCAATTTCTTGTTTTTAACTACCAAAAATGGCAAGCGAAATCCTGAACACTGTCTAAATTGCAAAAACACGTTTGAAAAGTATACAAGTATCAAACATTTTGAGAACCTTACTGGTGTGTGTATGTCAGCAAGACAAGCTACGTAGCATCGTAGCATACCAATGCAGCATCTACATGTAATGATTTGTTATCATGTTGTCTACTTTACCAATAATGTGTGCTAGAGGTCTCTGGTGATTCCCACCCCTAATGTGTGCAGACTATTTCAAGACAAACTGAATTGAATGTTTGATTATCTTTTATTTATGCCATTCTTACCAGTCTATAAAAAACTAAAGTAAATCCAGTAATGTCGTAAAAAAAAAAGAAAAGAAAAAAAGAGAGCCCATGAACAAAGGCTAGTTGTTGAAGCTACAGTTTGGGGAATTCTGCTGGGCTAAAATAGAACAGAAACACAAGAATTTGAAGTAAATGTGTTATGTTATATGTACCTGATGAATACCAAAATAGATTGAAAAACACAAGAGGACAAAATACTAAATCACAATTTTAAAGTGGTACAGAAAACGCTCAAATTGTGCATGAAAATCAATCAGAACGCAGAGAAAGACATTTTTGGTGCTAACAATGTTCTGGGGGAGACCTCCAGAACCCCCCTCCTGATGATGGTGCTAACAAATATTCAACAATTTAAATGTATTGACCAGCAGGTTGTTGCTGAAGATAAAGACTTTTTTTCCAATGGACAAAATTTATTAGCACAGTTTTTGTGCATTTAAAAACATTATACAGGAACATAAGTATGGTTGAACTGGTCAGTTACTTGCAAATTAGTCTTTAAAATAAGTATGAAAAGGGGTTGTGATAAAATCATGATCCTGCCATGAATTTCTTTTATATATTTTTCCATACTGTCCAACTGTATATATTCTTTCAGTCACCACAACTGTCTATTTATTTATTATTATTATCATTCATTCACTGAACAGCAATTGCTCTGGCCACTTTTTGCATACTTCTCTCTCATAGCACCACAAATCTATTTTTGTAAACGCTGCTGTTGAAGATTGCTGCTAACAAAGTTTCGTTGTGTCCTTGTATACAATGATAATAAAGATTCTATCTATCTATATCACCCACCACTAGGTAGATGTTAGGCCACCATCATCCATCAACTTTGAAAGCTCTAGCACTAGAAGCAAAGATATTTTGGACAGAAGTAGCTCAATCTATCTCAGTCATAAATACAAAAATCTAACCTTGTCCACAAACTTTTCTACAAGGATATAGGCCTGCAAAGCTAAGGTAAACAAAAAAAGGAAGATAGTAGGACTAGCTTTTTTGCCTGCTAAAAGATTGATTTTGTAAAACTGGGAGACTCAAAAACCAAAAAGGTTCAAAAGAAACATTGTCACATCACTCGTTTGATACTGTTTGAATGGAATGAATATTTGATACCATTAGTGACATAGAAGACAATTATGGACTGAATCCAATAGATCAAATTTGGGGAAAATGTTTCAGCATTGCGTGTGAGCAGCCATATGTGTATAACTTACACCAGGGATGGGCAACTTTGGTCACAGCAAGGGCCACATTCATTTAATTCTCACTGCCAGAGGGGCCAAATTGTAGTATACAAAAACGATTACAGTCGATTTTTTTCTCCAATTTAACTCAACATATACCAATGATCAAATATTATTATGGACATATTTCTGGTTTTCATGATTTCATGGCAGATTTTGTCATGTTTTTCTTCATGTTCCCAATTAATTGACATAAATTGACCTGAGGGCCACGTTGAGGGTTGATGGGGGCCGCATGTGGCCCCCGGGCCGCCAGTTGCCCACCCCTGATTTACACATATGGGACAGACTTCTTTTTGAGGACATATGAGAATGTTTTGAAAATTGATTTAATAAATGAAAATGACTCAATATGTCGACTTTAAGTGTAGTCCCATACTGTTTTTCATGTTGTTGTATAATGTCAACATGTGTTGTTGTCGCAGTTTTTATTTTGCTGTCTGAACGAATTGATGTTTAATCAATAAAATTATAAATCAAAACAAAAGAAAAACGCACGACATAAAAGCTGATAAAGTTTTGCAATATTTAGCATCAAAAACCTACAAAATAACGACATTTTCCTGTAAATAAAGGCTGATAAATGAAGAGTAGTTATCATGTTAACCACTTCACTTTAGTCCAAAACAAACCCTGTCCTCTGTTCAAAACAAGGCAAAGTAACACCAGACAACCAGGCCTGTTACAAAACACACATTTTGCTAATGTTAGCTAACCTTTAACACGTTAACATCGTCACTGATGCTGCGTATTTGTTTAAAAGTTCACGTTCAGAAAGGTGGCCATCATCGTCTTTGATCAACGAACCAATACATCTGATCAGTTAGCATCGATGCTAGCTCAAGTAGCGTCACTCGCCACCCGCGGCAAGTTAGCAACATTAGCTTCTCTGAGCTCCACAGTTCCGGGGTATCGAGGGTAGCCAGCCTGCTGACACCTACCCCGTCTTGGGTTGAAAGTCAAGTGTCCTCTACCTTTAGTTAATCTCTAAAACGGTTAAAGAAAGCACATGAAAGGTACAAACATACACGGCAGCCAACCTAGAGAGCGGTCATTCTGCTAGCAGACAGCTAGGCTAACTGAGCTAAATGAGGTAAGCTCGCTACTTCTCAAGTTTAACACTTCAAAAACTGATATTCAAGCTTCCTTACGGTGAGTGTGTGCAGACTCCACACAGGGAAACGTCATGATGGCTTTTTTCGTTAGCAGAAATTGCCAGGTAAGCTCCTCAAGTCGAAATTGGATATTAAAGTGATGTGTAAAGCGCTGAGCAGCGGACAACCTTTCAGCGAATCATAAGCGCCTGAAAGACTAGAGGCCAATTCAGGATACTGCGCATGCGCCTAAACAAAGCGGCCTGCTATGTAGTTGCAAGAGGAGCAGCGACTCCTGCTGGACAGTCGGAGACACAACAGCCCTTGAACAAAATAAGGATTCTTCTGCACCAGTCTCTTCTGCTAACTTGGTCTTTCAAACTGTGTGTAATTAGCTATTTATTTATTTATCCATTCTCTGTGAAATTGATGTATACATGCCTTTCTAGGTTTATATCACGGTGATATGTTCACTTCATTTGTCTGTCTACTCGCCGTTATATTGTATAGTTTCTGCTTATAATGTGTCTACACTCATGCACTTTAACTTATGTCAATACTGTCCATTTACTACTCTGTTTTTCCACGTTTACATTTAATCTTTCATATTTAATTTACAACCATTTACGACTCTGTTTTTGCACATTTACATTTAATCTTTCATATTTAATTTACAACCATTTACAACTCTGTTTTTTGCACATTTACATTCAATCTTCCATATTTAATCTTCCTATTTTAGACTAGTAATGCTTAGTTAAATCCTGGTTGTATATATTCACATTCTTATTTTTGATATCTTTTAGTACTTATTTACTTTGTATTTAATATTATATTATGTTTAGATTGCTAACATTGTGTTTTTTACTCATATTGTGTGTTGGATAACCTGCTGCTGTAATGCCACAATTTCCCAGTTTGGGATCAATAAAGTAATTATATTCTATTCTATGTTTCATTATATATTTTTTAAAATTTTTTGACACGAATTACATATGATAAAAGCACGTCTATAATATCCCTTTCTCCATGTCACTATGACGGTTTCCCCTGATGTTCAGTCATGTATGGCCTGACTGGAACATCACTGCTGGATTTCTGTAGGCCTATATTTGCAGTGTACTATGTAGATCTATTATTGTAATGTTTCTACGATTACTATGACTGTCTTATATTTCTATTGTATATGATTTCTCACTTTGTATCACATGACCTCTCTGGTGACCCTAGGGGGTGGAACATCTGGAGGTGTAAGAAAAAGTTAAATTACTTTTTATGAAAAATGATCTATGATGCATGAAGCACAACATAGGCTTTATTACTGAAACAAACAGTTTGTAAACCTGTAAGTAAACGTTTATAAGTAAGCCTTTTGATTCTGATTTATAAAATGACTACCACAATATAATTTCATTGTGAACATTTCTGTCCTCTGAAAAAAAAAAAAGAAAAAAAAAATCGTTTTCAAATTATGTGGATTAAAAATTTGTTTTATATTTGTATCCAGTTGTTGTCTCTCTTCATGGGACTTTTTATCAGCTGAGAGGTGATACGTTGAATTTTACGTGGTTACGCGGAAACTGTCGTAACTTGCTAAATTGTGCTGAGCAGCAGCAGCAACAGGTGTTTCCTATATGAATGATTAGCGGACATGTTTCTGCTTTTGCCTTAGCAGGTGGAGCATCATGTGGACCTGAGAAGAGAAGCAATTCTGCTTCTGTTCTATTTGTTTATCGAAGAAGTGACTGTGAAAGTTTGCCTTCTATGATTTTTCGAAGCTGGGGGATGTTTCTTTGGTTGTTTTAATCCCTCTGCGGTGTTTTATTTGTAATAGGTTGAGTGAGCACGTGAAGGAAAATGGACGGTAAATATTTCATCTCTTCCTATTTAAACCTGGATCGAATTTGAACAATTACATTTCACATTTGTCATTTTTTATTAAACATATGACAAGCGAATTGACCCTTTTTTTTTTTTCTTTAAATGCTGCTTCTCTTTTTCTGTTTTAGATGGAGCCAAACAACCACACCCATTTGGAGGTGCACAACAGAGAACCCACCACCCTAGACCTTTTTTCTACGTCCAGCCACCATCTCAACCTTACTACCTCTACCAGCAATGGCAGATGAACAATCCATACAGTCAGTATGGTTTGCCTGGAGGTAGAAAACGTTTTAAACTCTGTATTTTTGTTGTAATTAGACCGAGTTTCTTGGCTGAAATCTAACTGTCTGCATTTATGTTTACAAGGTTTTAACTTTAACCGTCCCTGCATGAACCCGTACCAGTACATGCAGTATCCTGGGTACGCTTTCCCACATGCTCCTGTTTATCCGATGGATTACAGGCGCATGTATGAGCCTCGCTTCCACGCTCCTCCAACCTGGAACGACATGCCCCGCCAGCAGCATCACCTGCAGCCTCAGGGGCGTCGAGAGATGGCGTGTTCGGAGGCTCAAACAGACCCGAGCGACGCCATCAGCAAACTCATCGAGTGCCTAGATAAAATTCGAGCCAAAGAGCTGCAGGGCGCGGAGAGGGAGCTCGACTCGGGTGTTGCCTCGCAGTCCTCTGGGATGTTTTCTCCTGCAGAAGAGAAGAAAAGTGAAGAGCAGGGTCTCGTACTACCTTCAGCAGCTAATAGGAGCCACCTGGAGTCCCCAGCTGTGACTTCTAGTGACTCCACAACCGCGGTATACGACGGAGAGTCCAGCCAGAGGAGCTTGGATGTCCTGAGTCCTCACGGATGCTGGTCCGGAGGTCTGGAAGAGCCTCTTGATAGCTCCTCTGTGCATGAGGAGAGTCCTGAGCTTGAGCAGCCTGACGAGCATTTCCACCCTCTAGAGAAAGATGAGGTCACGGATATCCAGACAGATATCTTGTTGACCGATCCGAGTGGCGAGAAATGTGACGCAGAAAAGCTCAAGAAGCCTACGGTGGTTGCTAACCTGCCTTCTAAACCATTGATGCCGTCTCCTTCCGCTTCCAAAGAGTCCAGAAGTGGTGAGAAATCCTCAAAAACAGAACACAAGAAAGCAGATCCAAACTACCAGATCCTCAAGCTTCCTTTTGAAAGTGTTCTGACGTCGGGAGATGCTGCAGCTGGCAGTCTTCCCTCCCCTGCCACCCCCTACTACTACAACTACCTCTCCATGCACAGCACCCATGAGCGCATGAGCGTCCTCAGTCCCTCTCTGGACGAGCTCTCCTCCAGGGACGAGATGTTCTCCACAGATTTAGACGATGCAGAACTCTTCCCCAAACACGTGTATGCAGGCAGGAGGTTTGCAGAGGTGGTCACTAGGTCTCCACCAGATGCTGAGAACGTAGAAGAAGTGTGGCTGCCGGGTTCAAAGAGATTCATGTGTGCCTGTTGTGGCAAAAATGTAGCTAAAGGTGTGAGTAAAAGCAAAGTGCACAGCCCAAAGATGTACAGGGATGAAGCAGGAGACTCTGAGGAGGAAGGCAGGTATGGGAGAGGGTGTGAGCAGCCGGTCAGAGTGGTCGTGAGGAAGCACACAGCACCCAGGAAGACCCATTCTGTCCCACCGAGACACGCTGCAAAATCCTGGTACAAAAGAGGCCAGTACAAAGATCCATCAGATGAAATCAACCAGGAGGAAGGCCATGAGGTGTGCACGCAGGACGCAGTTGACGGGGAGGGCGGGGAGACAGCTTTTAGCGAGACGCAGTGCAGAACATGCCAGGGTAAGTCTGTTTACTTGGGTCAACTTCATGTTTTTTTTTTTTCACCTTTGCTGTGTTGAAGGTGATTTTGTTTTTTGAATGTGCGAGCTCTTTCACAGACAGACTCTGCGGAGTAGACCTGAGCACGTCAGAGCAGTGCAGGAAGGGAGACGGTGACGGGATTCCCAGGAGGAGACAAACAAACCTGATGCAACGACAAGGTATCATTTAACCACTTGTATGTTTTTAATATTTAACTACAAAGCTCCTGAAAATTTCCTAAAATTGTCGGGGTGTGCTGCAGGCAAACAGCTGAATTCTTCACCCTATCCTTATCCAGACTTTTTCCTGCCAACAACCTTGTAAAATTTCTTCGTGAAGTCAGGGTGAGCCGATGTGAGAACGCATCAGGAAATGTTCAATATTTGCAACTTTGCGAGTGGGAGGAAGGCATAATGTTGAGATGGTGTAACCGGGACAATCTCCATGCACACAATAGAGCGGTTTCATTATGTGTCCTGTTGGGTACTGACAGCATGTCATTGTCTGGCTGATCACAGTGACCACACTGTTGTTTAGATCGACACAAAATGATCCTGATGTGACTGGAGCACAAGCTTTGTTAACCTGAGAGAAAAACAACCTGAAAACACTTGTGTAACGGTAAAATGTGTTTGGCATTTCCGCTTAGGGCTTCTGCACTTAAGCAATTAAGAATTCCAAGAATGTAAGTTCAAATGCATTTAGATCAGTAGACAGGGAATCAGCAGAGTAAGTGAAACAGGAGAGTAATGTGGTACAACCATTTACAGCTTAGTTTTTCTTGTGGTTGCTAACACACTACATTATTTTTCACTCATTCAAATATAGAAAAAATGCATTTTCCTTTTAGATTTATATTTGTGTGCTTATTCTATTGGACAGAGATGAGTGCTCAGAGGAAAGTGATGTACCAAAGGTCACGGGATGAGGACAATGATGACGATGAGCTACCACCTCCACACTGGGAGAGAGGTATGGTCCTGATTTTGTTCTGCAGAACTGCTTACATGGACTTGGCTCCCACACTGCATTGAATGCATTCATTTCGGTATCCTTTTATTTCAGGCTCTACAATGAGAGGAGAACCAAGATGTTGAAGTCCCAGGATTGACTTCTAAACAGTATTTTGAACTGTAAGTGTAATGCTCACGCAGCAACGCATTCTTTTAATAAGTTATAAAATCAGTTTTAATGAAAATGTTTTCTCTCCCTTCAGGTCCCCCTAAAGGCATATTTGTTCCGGGATAATGTGTTTGGAAGTATTTAGAGCACCAGGTGAAATGCACTGCACAGAAAGCCTCTTTATGTTCAGATAAAAGTAAAAATATATGTAAATGTATAAAGTTCCTGCAGTGACTCTGCTGTGCACTATAGATGATTTATGAATTTCACAAAGAGAAGAAATGGGCTGAAGGTTGTGTTGAAGACGAGGGTGTGCCACTGTGTGGGGCCAGTCCAATAAAATGTCAATATTTAAGATTTGTCTTGAATCATTTTTATTTCTGTACCTAACATTAATCTCTGAGATTTATTCTTTACCCTTTTACGGTGAAGAAATGTGGAAAATATCAATTGTAATCATGTCTAGGTGATGTATGCATGATCCTTCTTTGTAAATTATGGTTCAAATCTTAACAGTGTAATTCCATTATAGAGTATTACATTTAATATAATACAATAATTACTGATAGGAAGGAATGGTAACATGTACAAAATGAAATCAATCAACATAGGACAGGAACAGTGACTTACCCTGACTTGTTGACATGCTAACACAGCAAGATACAAAAGATGATTGATATTTTCCATTTGATTTAGTTGTATTACATCACTGATAATTGGACTGATACATCCAGACTCCTTTTTGTTCCTTTATCTTTGAGTAAAAAACCCCCCCAAAAAAAAACGAATTATCAAAATTTCGCACTTTGGGATTTGAATTACCTTAAAACCCTTCAATCTACAGATGACCTGCAAGAACGTCAGTATGTTGTATCTGTTTTTTGGTTAGATGTCTTGACATTATATCCAGGAACTTTAAAATTTCTAGAACCGCCAGACCCTCGTCACATGTCGTTTTTTCAGTTGATGTTGGTAAGCTGGAATTAGTTGGATATTCAATTTTTAGTTTCAACAGAGACATATTTCAGTAAATAACTTGTTCAACATTGGATTTTTGCAGCTCAGGCTTGAATTTTTCTCACACTGGATATATTCGGGTCGTGGAATAAACTGAGAAAAAACCCTGCAGATGTCTTTTTGAGGCCTTTTTTCCCAGGGCAGGTATGACAGCAGGACTCAGGCTCTTCCCAAAGTGAGTCCTTCTCAGTGCCTAGAGGGAAGTGGGGTGAGCTGGACGTTTGGTGGATGTGTGAGGTCTTGTTCTGTTGAGGTCACATTGCGTGCCATGGCCCTGTTGAGTTCTGTGAGGTTGGGTGTGGGGAGACCAAATATTCTGGCAGCTGTGGTTGTGATGTGTGTGTGCTTGGCTTTAAACAGATAACATGTTTAAGAAGCAGTGGGAACAGTCTAGCAGGATGGCCTCGACATGTCTTTGATATATCACCCGGAGGAGATGGCGAGGGGGGGGCAACATAAAGTCCTTTCAGTTTGCGGATGGCTGACAGTCTTTGATGGCTCCTCTTTTGGATCCCCCTGGTGTGCTGTCTGAAAATGCAAGTCTTGCTTCTTCTTTTTTCTTCACTTTTCTGACATTAAATAGTCCCAAGACCCAGTCTAACTTAAACCTCAACACAAGAAAATGCAGGACCAATTAAAACACAAAAAGAGGGAAACATAAAAGGAAAAAGACCAAAAGGGAGAGCCCTCTCATACTGAGCTAAAACTCAAGGAATAAGATTAAATGATAACAGAATATTAGTTGTATCCCTACTCCAACTAAGAGTTGTGGTCTGTTAATATAAACTCAGTGATGCAAAAACAAGAATATTTTGTTCTTTCAACTACTACCTACTTATCTGGATATAACGAAGCTTTCAAGACTACTTCAGAAAACTGACATTTTAAACTGAAAGCAAACTGACCAGAATCTAAACCTCTCTAATCAGAAGCATTGATTTAGACCCATGGGTCTCACAGAGCATGTTTATTTATCATGGATAATACAGTCAATAAATTCTGCTCCAGGCAACAAAACAGGCTCTCATCTAACTTCATAATTAGCTCTTCAGGGGTCAAACCTGCGTCTCAAGACAGACCTGTGGATATGATCTTTACTGTTTAGACATGCTTGGGTTTTCTTTTAGCCTGCAAATGAGACAAACCTCAAGAAATTAAGCATTGAGCTGTTTGTTGAGCTGCCACATTTTTGTAACCTGAGCCAATGATTTGGACAAGCGTCAGGGCTGATTTCCTCATTCAAAGCCTATCCGTTTCACGAAATCCTACTTTTCCACCTTTCTCTGATCTATTGTCTGTCCATCCTCGGGAGGGTTGAGGCACTGAAGTGGGAGGAAATATGCAGGAAACAAACATTTTTCATTGGCTTTACGAGAAGGTCGTTAGGGTTTCACCTGGAACCCAAAATGAGCCAATCAGGGCAGGACTTTTCAAGCTTACCTGTATCATGATTCCACACCTCTGATTGCCAATTTGAAACATACCTTGAAGGCGGTGTAGCTGCATGTAGGTACACTTTTTCAAAAAGTGTTTTGTAGATAAAAAAATAAAGTAAAACAAACTGGTATTTTGTAACAACTTTGCAGGGGGAAAAAAGAACTAAAGGAATTCAATTAATTCAGCCTTTCTCGAGTCTCTGTCTGAAATGGAGGCAGCCAGGTCCAGCTTACAAGAGTCTTTTGGTTTTGGTCCTCGTGGTCCAAACCCTCCACATGGAGCTCAGCATGCCCAGTGTCCTCTCTCAGGGCCTTCAGCAGCAGTACGTCCTGAGGAGCAGCACCAGCAGCACCACAAACCTTTCTTCTACATTCAGCCATCACAGCCATACCTGCCCATGCAGACTCTGCAGTGGCCTGTGCCCATGCCCATGCCTGTGTCCTACAACCCATACTATGGATACCCAGGTTTAAGTGAGTAGCAAGAATCTCTGTGTAATTCTTGGGTTTGTTGTAACAAGTGGATTTTAGTCTTTCAGACCTTTAAATCACAGAACTTTACGATCAGCACTTTCAAGAAGTTTAATGCAAAAGACTGACAGGGTACCCCATGCACAGCCAACCTATACATACTCAGGTGCTGGTTGGTTTGCAGGAATATATTATTAGAAAATGATCAAATTATTTTTTGCACACTGAATTTCTTTAACAGTGACTTAATTGTGAGCAAACAATGCATTTTGCCAGCACAGTAGCTTCATCATTTTCACCAAGTACTGTGTGTTGCTCGCTTAAAATAAAACCACAGTAAAGTATTTTTCACTTCAAAAAACGTCTCTGTTTGCTAAGATGTATGACTGACGCAATATTCAGAATTGTAACCATTCATTCACAAACTTTGGACTACTTCTCTTCTGTTACTTAAGGTTATGGGATGCCAGTTATGCCTCCCTATCAGCCAAATCCTTACATGGAGCCTCCCAGCTTTGTTGTCCCACATACCAACCTCCATTTGGTGGACTACAGAAGAATCCTCAACCCTCAGTATTACCAGAGCATGGCGTACCACTCGCGCAGGTTCCGCTACCAACACAACGGTCGAAGCAGAGAAACGACCAGCTCTGAGGTTCAAACTGAGCCGCTGTCTGCCACCCAGAGGACCAGCACACCTGATGCAAGCAACGTCGACGCCTCCAGAAACCTCTCAGTCCGTAGAAGCGACAACAACGAGAGTGTGCATGCCAGACAACCGCTCACGCCACCATTGGCTGTGAAGACGGGGAACCACTCTCTTGAGCCCAAGGACACGGTGCCTTCTTCTCACAGAACGCCACCGAATGGCAGCTTTGTGATTCAGACCGAGGAAGTACGGATTGAATGTTGCACAACGCCTGGAGGACTACAACTCCTGCACTCCCACGAGACTGCAGAAGTATCCCATAGCTTTTCACAAGATGTGGTCCAGCGAAGCTCTGTCCTCCAGGGTCGAGTTCTGCAGGACAATACACCATGTGCTCCTGCAGACACGTCTGAGAAGGCTCTCCAAGCTTGCCCTGATATCTTGTTAGTTGGGACAGCTAGCAGCAATGAGAAGATCCTTAATCTGGGGGAGTCCAGGAAGCAGACGGAGCCATCTGTTTTTCCATCAGAGGTGGAAGTTCACGGTGAAGTTCAGGACGCAGGTAGAGAGAAAGATCTGAGTGCAACATCAAACAACTTTCAATTCAAAGTCGTTCACCTGCCATTCGATTCAAAGTACCTGGATGAACTTAGGAAGATGGAATCAACGGTTTGGTCGATGGAGGACACTTTGATTCCCTCACCCGAGTCTCTGATCCTAAATGGCCACACTGAGTCTGAAAATGAATCGCTGGTTGCTGAAGTTCCCTCAGCAAATATTCTGACAATGAGAGAGGAGGATGCAGATGATGCCGTCCCCGTGATTGAGATGCCTTCTGTGGCAGAGGATGATCTGGAGGACATGGTCCCAACTTCGGAGGGTCCTGGGGATGTGATGGAGTCTGAAGCTGATGTGTACCCTCGGACAGAAGTCCCTGTGGCAGAGGAAGCTCCTGTGACACACAAAGAGGAAGTGGCTCATGTTCCTTATTTGCTGCTGTTGGATAATTCCTCTCCTAAGGCAGAGAGAAACCAAGTTAGAAGAGAGACGAACATCCGGCATCACCAGGACACTTCATTTGAATCATTGCCTGCTTACCTCCCTTCAACCAGCTGGCTAACTGACTTTGATAACATCTACTACTGTAGCAAGATGCCGCCAACTCCCAAGAAGCAAATCAGACCTTTGAGCAACCATGGTTTAGATGTGCCGTCAAGAAGAAGAAAACTAGATCTCGAGTACAAAGATCAACCTACTGTTCGCAAGGCAAAAAAGAGATACAAACCCAGAGGCAAGGTTGATCGGAGAAGCCTTTCTGATCACGAATGCTGCCTCAGTAGAAACTTCAACGAGAACGCTTTTACTCCATATGCATCCAAGACAGAGCGACTTTGCTCCAGATGTCTTGCAAAGCACAGAATCTGCACAACTTCCAGTCCAGGACTCGATGGCCGCACCTTAAAGAGAAAAGCTACTCCCTTCCAACAGTGGAATGACGCCTTGTTACCAACATGTGAAGCCTGCAAATCTCACTCAAAGAAACCACTGATGAGGAAAGGTCCCAGTCATGATGTTCGCAGCCTTCACGGCCACGACACTGAAGGTGAATCCTCTGAGAACAGCTCAAGTCGCACAGCTCCAAAATGGCAGCCAGTTGATGATTCCAGGAAGGTGAACAATTTGAAGAGGCCACTCGCATCCAAGCAAAACCCGGACAAAGTTCCTGCAGGGATGTACCCAAAGCTGAGGCAGAAGAACTGTGTGTGTGACGAGCTGCAGCATCAGCCTGCTTCATGGGAGAGGCTGCGACACTGTCCCCACGGCAACGCCATCCGAGAAATGGATGAGAACTGCGCCGTGCCGTTTTCCCCCCAGGACAAATGGAGGAACATGAATCAGACTTACCTGACACACAGGTGGCACACTGGTAAGCGAATGGTTTTCACTTTGATCGCAGGAGAATTAACCCTCAATGTGATGTGTTTTGTATCTCAAACCTTCTTTATAACATCCCTCAGAGAAGTCATGGAAAGAAGTGGTGCCTAACATTGACTGCTCCAAGATTGACGCCAGATCACAACACTTGAATAAACACAAGAAATCACAACCACAATCACAAGGTTTGCTTTTTTTTTTTTTTTTTACTTTAATCCATAAATCATAATGAAAAAATCTTTCGAGGTACATTTTTACAGAAAAAAAGTGTAGAAAAACAGGAATTTAATAATAATGTTTGCACAAATACAAATACTTAATGACATTAAGAGCATTTGAAAAGGCTTGGTTCTGCAACTTTGCCAGTTAGTTTCTATAAATGGAGGAAATACAGACTTCAGAGAATTTTTTTCATAATTAAAATTAAATTCTGGTCTGAAATCCACTTATTAAAGGTTTTTAGTTTGGCCTTTTATGCCTTTGGGGAACAACATGCATGAAAGGAGTCTGTTTTGAGAACTGTAGCCTCTGTACATGGGGCGCACGCACTAACTACTACGCCCCCTGAAATCCACTTTTTAGAGGTGTCTGCAAAAATTCAAAAAAGTTGATGACTCTCTAAATGCTGAAGAACAAGTATTCAATATGCAGATTTGTTCTCAAATAGAAGCACTAAATGTCTTTAATAGCCTTGACAAAGGCTTGAATTTGCAACTTGCAAGAAAGTCTTCTAATTGTTGCATAAAAAAATGCACTCAATGACACTTAAGTTCCATTAGGGCTTAAATTTACAGATTCTGCAGATATGTTTCTATAAATGGAGAAAACTGCTTCATGCAGTTTATCTTGTAAATATTACCCACATTACATATTCTTATATGCCTATTTAAACTATTACTTATACACTTTCATATGCAATCACACCACATCTTCCACCTGATGTGGAAATATGAAAAACTATTTTAAACACGATTTTAGTGGGGTCAAAATCTGTTCTATATTTTCCAAATCCTCCTATTCTCCTTGAATGTGGTCTTATTTTTAAATTCTCTCATACTTCTCATCCATGTACCAATTATCATTTGTTGAACCAGAACAGTAATTGATTTTCAGATCATATTTTTGTGTTGGATTATACTAAAGGTATTTTATTATGAATACAAAGTGAGAGGCTTGAAAATGATCTTCCTTGCACTAAATATGTTCTCTTTTCCTTATTTTGCAGAAATTCGAAGATATGACACAAGATGCTGATTTGCACAAGCGCACAATTCAACAAAGTGAAAAACACGTGTTTTAAAAAATATGTACACTCTATTTAAATTATTTTCCACTTATTTATTACATTATAAATCACAATATTCACTATTTATTAAGGGAAGAATAAACACAGATTTATTATAACCCTTGTGTTTGTCCTTCAGTTGTGTGTAAGGTGTAGTAACTGTATTTCACACTAGATGGAGCTATTTCTATATTAAGTAAACCATACACCAGGTGAAATAATGTTGAACAAGGCTTTATTTTACTCACATTGTTAAAAGTGCAACTAATGAATACATCATTAATTTGAAAACTTGTAAAATACATTTTCAAAGGAATACAAGTTTTGTTTTAACAGAATTGAAATGAAGTCTTCTGTGTTAAAGTCACTTCTGGAGAGATGAAAATGAAACCTCCTGCAGTCTGACAAATTGCTTCCACAGCTGGACTCTACAGCTGTGTCTTTTATTTTGACTGTTCTAACAAACCAGCCTCATATCTGAAGTCCAAATCTGACAATTTTCATCTCAGGTGTCCACATAATTTATTACACCTGCAGCTTTAATCAAATATTTGCATACAACCTTTTAAACTGACATTGGTATGTTAGAAGAGGATTTATTGTGGTGTTTTATGATAATGTTCATGTGATCTCCAGGTTGTTTTCAGGAGATCAAACCTGTGACCTTGTGATAACTTATTGGCCTTTAAACTATCACTTGGAGTTGATGTTAGTTTTTCAGGTGACTGACAGTACCAGCAACTAAGATCTGATTCTGAAGAAAATATCTAGAACATGTTTATTTTGATCAAATTAAATATGTTCCCCTGAGCAGAATGTCAATTTCAAAGCATTTTTAAACGTTTAAGCGGCAGTCATTTTAGTTCAGTCTGACAACTGCTGTCTGTATTTGTTTTAAATGTTTACTGCAGCAGCAGAACATATTTGATTTTTTTTGGCTCCGACCTAATCCCTCCTCCGCAGATTATTCTAAATGCAGAAATTTGAGGAGTGATGATATAATATCTTAAACCCTGCAGTTCGAGTCTACAGGTTGATGCTGGTCAGAGCTGGCAATGAGAGAGCAGAGGGAGAGCACTGGAAATCTTGCAGCTTTAAATAGGCTGCCAATTAGAAGGAGGTGTCTTTCAGGCGATTGTGGATGATGATGCATTCGAAGTGTGACATCGGTTCACCTTGAGTAGTCTGCTTCAACGATCTTGCACTTGATGGCTGCATGAAGTCTTTGTAGTTCCCACAAACCACCTTTTAAAGTCTGCAAGTCTGCAAGGGCATTAACATGGTGATATTCAGATTCGGCCTAACTGAGCCATTTTAACTGATACCTTTTTAGTTGAGTGTGTTATTTACTAAAACTATAAATGTCAGTAAAAGCAGCTGCAGCTCACTGGACGTGAGTTAAATTCCACTGAATATGTTTTGAAGCCAGAAGTGGCCACAGCACTGAACCAAACCTGCTTGTCAGATGGTCAAATGGCGAAGAAAAACCAAGCTGTAGAGTTTACACCTGCTAAACATGAGCATTGTTATTTTGAACATTTTTTGCACACTGATGCTCTAAAAGTGCAGCTGTGCCCGAGTGCAGCGTCACAGTTGTGGGTTTCTGATTATGTCGGCTAAAACATGAAAACACTCGAACACAAAACTGAAATGGCTGACTGGTTTGTTTTGTAAGAAAAAATACAGTTCCCACACGTTATTGAATATATATTTAAAAAAGGACATTATTAGAGTCATATTTCCTGTCAAGCTAAGAAGGAGACCATACTTCATTATTGACCAATAATGTCGCTCCCAAGGGGGAAGAAAAACATGAATGTATTGAATTAATAATGAAGTGTGTTGGACGAGACCATTAGAGTTTATGCAGTGTTCAGCAGGCCTCTGAGAGCAGGTAATGAAACCAATCACACTGACATCATTCCAAATGAAACATGTAACAGCATGAGCAGCAATAATAGCTTTTCTGCCCAGAGGGGAGGTAAATAAGACGATGCAGAGTGTATGTATCTGTAGTGAGAGTCGATGTGTGTATGTTTGATTTTCTATTCTTCTATACATGACTTTATTTTTTTAGGATGTTTAACACATCAAGCAACAGTTAACTTACAACCCTGTTTCCAAAGAAACGTTGGAAACAGAATATGATGATTTGTAAAACACCAGAACTCTATTGAAATAGCATAAAGACAAAATATGAATTGTTAAAACTGAGAAATGTCATTGTTTTTGTAAGATGATATGCACATTTTGAGTCAACTTTTTTGGAAACGGGTTGTAGAAGTAGCAAAACAGAGAAAAGGAGAAATAAATGACAAACTTCAATTGACATACACATAATAAATAAATATATAAACAATCTATTGAGATGCTTTCTGACGGATCATCAACTAAAGACAATGAATCAAAAAAATATTGAAGGATATCTCCAGTTCAATTAACATACTTGATAACCCATAAAGTTACTTTTAGACCACAGCTTAAAGCCTATCAGCATTCACTAGCAATCTCCACTATGTGATGGTGATACAACATAGAGTATACAACAGGCACAATATAGCCTGCTAACTTCTGAATAATCTATTGGCTGTATGTTTTGAAGTCACTTTACTCCTTGTTAAGATAACGTTTACTTCATTTCTTTTATTTGTACCATTAGATCACTCAATTACTCTGTACTGGGACTTACTTTCTGGAGGCATTGTATGTGTGATTTTCACAGCTTCATAAAAAGGCCCCAAAAAAAAGAGAAGAAGCTTACTTTGTCTCGGATTGCTTTGCTTTCTGCGGTTGGTCCTCCATGGAGAGATGTGCACAGAAAGCTCACACAATGAGCCGTCTTCAAAGGGAAGAAAGGCCTGCTTTTGTGCATTGTTTGAAACACAGACAGTCGAAAGCTTCTGCAATTTGAAACAACCCTCTTAAGTGATTTCTGGCTTTCAGGGGAAGGAGAGGCTCTTTGAAGCTGACAAAGTGTGCTGAGGGAGGCCAGACGGGACGAGGAAAAGTTGCAGCACTGGAGCGCAACACATGATTTCCCCTCAGATCTGTCAGTTTCGGGGCGGAGATGGACAGCACGGTTTGGACGGTCTCAGAGCTCATATCTGGTCGACTATTCTCCATGTTGCCGTTCCATCTTCAAGACGCCTGCATTATGGGTAAATGTGAAGGGACTCAGTGTGATTGGCTCCTGAGGGGATTTACAGCACAAGTGTGTGGCAGGATGTCTGATGTGCTGTGTATCACATAAAGCTGGAGGATGCTTATATAAATCATACAGAGCAGGACGTAAACCCTCGGGTCTCTGATGGTAAAACATCCTGCAGTGGTGAGTTCTCCTTAAAGGACGGAAGGCAAATAATGTAGGCCTAGTGCAAAAACACCAAAATGTCCTCTTTAGGGTAGATCAAGATGATCCTCAGAATTTAGGACATTGCTGATGCAGACTGAACATAATCAATGTATAGGCTACTAAATGATGTTGTTTGTATATTTTCTGGCAGCAGCGGACCTGTATAATTTTTTTGTTTGTTTTACAATGTAAATAAAGTCCTTTAAATTAGCTTGATTGAATCCTTTTTTGATATATATATATTCTGTTTAAAGTGTTTTCTATGTGCAGCCTTGTGCAATTGTGTTACCTTGTTGATAATGGCAACCAATGGTAATAATTGTACATGCAAAGTAAACAATCGTCCCTTTGCATGCACAATGTGGACAATATTGGGGCGATGGAATGCCTAGCAGTTATGTCCCAGTTATGTTATGACTATGGTAAGGGTAAAAGGTTCCATGTGTGCATGCATGTTTGAATACATCAGGAATTTTAATGCATGTGTTAATTTCTCCTGTGTGTTTGTTGTTTATATAAACAGATGAATAAAAGATTGCAGCATCTCTTCAACACTTCCCTCGACAACATCTCTGAGTGTGTTCCAGCAGCTTGTGTCAGCATCAGTGTGTTTACCTCTGTATGTGTGTGTGTGTGTGTGTGTGTTTGCAGTCTGCGTGGGAGTGTGTAGCTGCATGAGATGCTTTTAAGAGCAGTGGGAGGTTAAGAGCATCCATCCTGCCTCCTTAACTGTTTGCCGTGATTCTGTCAAGCTGTCATGGCGGTTTTCCTGGAAAACAGCAGAGATGGAAAGTGTTCTCAAATGTTCATCATGAAGCACGCGTCTCAGAGATGATTACTGGCATCACTATGAAAGTGTCCTCAAAGGCTCCTGTTATGAGATATAAAAATAACACTGTAAATGTCAGCAAGAGTTTATTGCACTTGTGAATAGGAGCATTACTTACATTACATTTATTTTTATTTATTCTGTTTAATGTGTATTTTGTATTTTCAAGCTTTCTTGTCTGTGCTGCTGTAACGCCCGAATTTCCCCTCTGGGGATCAATAAAGTACTATCCTATCCTATCCTACTTACAAATTCAACAATACTGTCAGAGATGCACAAATGATAATGAATACACAAATAAAGTTTCAAAATGAAGATTTATATCATGGAACAAACTTCAGAAATTACATTTTATCATCTTTTTTCTTAAATCTAATTTTTGAACATTATTTTATGTCCTTGCATAAAGCTTGACACAAGTTATTTCTTGTTACACAAGCTTTAAGAGTGTCTCAGTGTTTAAATGAAGTGTAAATGACCTAAATAATTTGTTGTATTTGTTTATATATTTTAAGCTTGTCTTAACGCTGCAGTGAATATTTACGGCTGACATTATAAAGGACTTGCATTTTATTTTGAAAGGGTAATGTCACCATGAAATGAGGTACAAAACGGCACTCTTCGAAAATGATTAATACGATTGAAAAAACGGTTATTTAGTTGGTAAAGCACCCATATCAACATAAGGCACACGCAGCACAAGGTTTGCAAATGTCTTTTCTCATTTAGATGAATTATGTGAATTATTTTAATGCTCTTAATGTAGTTTTGTTACTGTAACTATGACAACCTCAGAGCACTCGGCTGCTAGTCGCCAGTTAAATCGGTCACTCGTTAAACCTCAGACCGACCATGCTCACAAACAATTAACCTGTTCTGTTGGTATCACCAGTAATGAACTGAGAAATGCTTTTACCTCATGTTTTTTTTGTATTTTGGCAAAAATGTGCTTAAATAAGGAATTAAAAAATGCATTTGTTGTTGATTGATTGATTGATTTTGTTTCCTTAAGTTAATTATGCTTACCAGCATTTGTCTATATGAGCTTGTTACATCATCAACAGTGACATTCATGATAATAAATTGTATTGTTATTTCAAATAAACCCTAAGGTTGATAATATACAGTATCAAAGTTGTGATTGAACGCATCCTTTTAAAGGGCTTAAAGTCTTATGTGGTAATATTTGATCTGATGTTTTTCTATTCGGTCTTGTCATGACGTGATGTGTTTAAGGAACTACTGTATTGTCTCTCAAGCTTTGTAAACCACGAGTCGGATAGTTAGACCACCATTTTGCGGGACATACTATTTGAAGAAATATTCCCCTTTTTTAAAATGTATTTCATGCCAATAAGCTGCTGGCTCTTTATTGTGTTTTTCTTTCTCAGACTCCTCCTATTCGACCAGTGAGTTAGCTCAAGGCCAGCCGAGAGCATGTGAAGCCAGATAACTTTTATTAAACATTCAGCCACAGAATCACAAGATGAGATGTTGGCCTCGAGAAAGCCCTACAATGACAACACAGAAACCAGGAGACAAATTCCACAGCTTTTATGTCATAAGAGTTCAGTTTATATAAAACACATTTCCTATTTTATAATGAATTGCCCCTGGTGCCTCTCTGTTTTAAAAGTTAAATAACCCCCCTTCCTCACATCACTGATGTAAACCAAGTTGAAGTTGACCTTTTGGTCTTTGATCTGTTCATTTCAAATGTGTTTATCGCCTTGCATAATCCTTATTACCCCCTTATTTACATCAGATATACAGTACGTGTGTCAAATCTTCAAGCTGATATAGGAAGTGGTTCCCCCCTTTATCATATTTAAAAAGAGAGCAGAATGATAATTGGCTTACAGTACATTGACGCCATACTATTGGATGATGAGGCCGGCTGACGAGGCAGCTGATTACCCAATGACAGCCCCAGACGGATGTTTTTATGTTGTGTTTGTTGCTCAGTGTGTGTGTGTGTGTGTGTGTGTCCTGTCCTGTCAGAAAAGAGTTTATCCCTGAAGCTCTAAGTGTAAAACCTGTCTTTCTACATTACCAGCTCCTCACCTCTCCTTCAGCTGAAGAAAAACACTCGGCCGGTGTTCTGACGGTACCGTCTGCTCTCCTCGTCTCCTGAAGGACATGATGGATGCTTCTTTGAAGGATCCCTTCTGTCATCCAGACGCCCAATTAGAGTCCTGCCACGGCTGGCCACTCTGCACTGAGAGGTAGGGGAGCAGCATCAGTCACTCAGCGGACCACACTGACTTTTTGGCAGTTTATCCCATCCCGTCATCGGACACTGAAACAAACGCTGCACTGTGAGGTCACCAGAGACTGTAGTTCTCTCCAAAGTACGCCAATGCTTAAGAAGACAGTGTATACTATCTGTACAATGTTTGACATTTACACATGTACAGGAAGAGATTAGCAAAGAGATAAGACGTAGGATTTATTCACAGGTGTTCACAGTTTCATAACCCTAAATGTTCTCACAGAAGTGATGAATTTGCACAGATGAAAGATGAAGCACAATGAAACTTACTCCCTAACTGTACTCAGAAGTTCTTTAAAATATAAAAAAGCCAGCGTGAACCAAGTGGCAACCTCTCAAGTTGAAAAATGAAGCCGATGCGGAAGTGCACAGTCAGGCAGTGTCCGCTTAAGGCTGACTGCTGGAGCACCTGAAGTCACAAATACACCCATTTAAAAAAAACCTGTTTTTTACAGCAGACATTCACTTGTTTACAACCCTGGTTCAAAAAGGCTTAAAACCTGCCTCAGCTCCAGCTCTAAGCCTGTCACAAGGTTCACTGAAAGTTGGGGTGAGACAGCATTTCCAGTAAAATACAGACAGTAAAATAAATGCAACAAAGATAGAATATTCTTTAGCTGCAGCTTAGAACTTCTTTCGTCTGTCATTTGGTTTTCCTTCTTATTTAACCCTGAATTTCCTGTACTATTTAATAGCAATCCTCCATACAGACCTTAACATTACTGCTGCTATTTCCATGGTGGAAACCTGTAATACACAAACATCTGGGTACATTTCTTTTTTAAATTGGTGCATAGCTTTCATCTAAATACCAAAGATTTCAGCAGGAGTGCAGCACGTGCAGAAAAACTTGTCACATACACAGAAGTGCGAGTTACTTTAAAGTGTGTGGTCTTTTTTTTTTTAAAGCCGGCCCTGTGTGGCTCTCATATTGGCAGGTTTTGGGGTTTAATTCCCACTGGGGCGGCCCCACACTCAGGTGTACGCACTCAATTAAGCAATAACACCGAGCAAGGTCGCCGTGTGCTGCGCTGTGGTTATTGGCAGCAGTGAGCTGCAGCTGGAGGAAATGTAGATCAGGCGGCAGCTACAGTGAAACACGACCTTCACTGTGTTATTGCTTTTTCACAACACTGACTGCACTTAGATGGCAGTACTTTTAGTAGTAGTACTTTTGGTAGAGAATATAATGTATGTGTGTGATAACCACTGGTGACATTTTACTCAGCAAACGTTATTTAATCAAATGTAAAAACAATGTATGATCAAAAGTCTGTGAGCAGTAAAATATACATTTAAATCTGCTTATTGAACGTGCCATTCAAACACCATGGGCATACATCTGCACGTTAACTGTGTTGTGTAAGGTCGGCCTATAGGCCAGAGCTCTGGCAGCTGCTTCTCAAACAAACTGGGAAAAAGAAAGTCTGGTTATTTGTGGCTTTTTTCATCAACAGGAACAGGAAGGACACACACTGGAGTCACAAAATTAGAAAAACAGTACAGTCTGAGATATTACTGCGATAGTGTTATTTTTCTAAATTTTAACCACTAGATGGCGCCCAAAACAACAAAAGAAAGCTTTGATATAGAGGTACAAAAATGTAACAAGAGTAGCTACACATTTGTTTTACACGTACTATTCACACACGTGCAGTTCCAGTGGTGAGTGGTGAGATTTCTCCAAGAGCTTAATAAACACGACTTAATAAGAACGACAAACTTCAAAAGCTAGCAGCAAGTCAGCATCTTTCTAAGTTTGCTAACAAGCTGACTATCAGGCAAACAAAATCTCCACTAACTTTCGATCACATAGTGCAGTCTGATGTATACTCTCTATATGTTTATGGTCATTAATGAATATAATAAATGTTTAACATCATTTTGTTATACAAGATATTGCCAAGTCTTAAAAAATGCATTTACGGTATTTGCTTCTTTCAGCAGTGGGTGGCAGTGGGTATGAATTGCATTGTTAAATGTGACATTTAAAAAATCTGAAGTTTCCGGGGTTCGTTGCAAGTGTGAACACAACCTGCCAAATTTTTAATCCAGACTTTATCTGGAGTTTCTCCTGCCAGCTCGCTGGATTTTTATTTTGCGTGACGTCCTCTCGAGCTGATTTTAGAACGCAGCAGGATATTATCAGGAGGAATTCTCCTCGAGCGAGTGGTCATGATGCGATGCACGCACGACCACAGACGGTCTGCAAGTGAACGAGATGATCTTCGTGTACGTAATTAAACTGCTGCACTGTAATTTCTGTTCTCCAGAATGTTCTTCTCTCCTCTTTTGTGGATATTGTGATGCATCACGTCTTGAGTCAGGAGACCCCCGCCCCTATCTTTTTTGTGTATGGAAATTTGCCTGGTATTGGGGTTTGGACTAGCCTGCCATGAAGCGAAAAAAAAGATAAAAACACATGATCTGGCAGATTCTCCTGGATGCCAAGCTATGCAACAAGAAAGCAAAGGAAGCAGATTTTCTTGGTATACTGATTTTTTTTTAGTTGGAAGTAAGTCTGGTTTTGTCACTTATTGTTTTTAAAACCTAAACTGACAAAAAACTGCACATGGAGAGTTGGCACACAATGTAGCGGTACACAAACCTTTTACTTTCCTGCTGAGCAATTCAATTCAATAAAAAGGTACAAGAAACCAGAAAAGCACCTAAAATTTAGAGAAAAGTTCATTTTGTCACAATTGAACTTTCCCACTGGAGGTCATTACCACAGGAGGGATTAATTATTAAAACTAAAAACCACATCTTGTTTTATATAATCATTCTTTTTCAACAAGTGTTTATTAAGAAGGTCAGATTCAAAGCTGGTGATACTCGGCTGCACATGAGCTCCACACGTAAATGTCAGGGGTGCATGTTTTTTGTTTTTTCCCTCATTGGGATGATTCACCATATCATGCAGCTCTTAGCCTGAGGAGTGTTGCCCTCTCAGCCCCCCCGACCGCAAACCAGAACATCAGAGCAACAACAACGCTGAGAAATCCTGTCCGCACGTCCTCTTTGACATAAAAACAAAGCCGGAGCGCTGCCTTGCCGGATATTGAGTCAGTGTACTGTGAAAATGAATATGGTGTAAGGTCTCTAGGCGGCGTGTACTGTAATGGCCGAGCCTACAGGGAAAGCAGAAGCAGCAAAGTTCAACGTGTCCACTTGTTAGTTGCACGGAAAGCGGAGCTGTAAAACAGGTCCATCACACAGCCGAGGCAGAGAGAGCGAGCCTCAGCAACCCTCGCTGCAGGCTCAGCATTTCTCCAGCGCCGAGGTGACGCTAGATACATCAGCCCCTGCTCTGCGGTCTTAATACCTGGGGCTTTTACACTTTAATGTCTTTCGTTTGACAAATGACCTGTGTTTACGAAGTGCACCTCACAGGCCTCTGGACTTGTAGAGCAGCCGGTGGCAGTGAACCCTGAGAGGCTGGTCCAGGTTTTTACAGGAAGTGAAGGAAAGTGCTCTGAGAAAAGGAGATTTGAATGGAGCAGGGTTACACCAGAGGGCGATGCTGATGATGTGACGGCAGAGCAGGTACTCACGTTGTGGCAGACATGGCAGCCTTTTTAAAAATGCACAAAACTCTTGAAAATTCCCACAATTTTCAGGGTAAGCTGCGTGTATAAATGCAAAAAGCCACAACTTTTACCCTAACTTCTCCCAGCCTGCCTGAATTAAGAGCGAGTTGATGTTTGACATGTAACATAGAAGCTGCTTCATTACGTTTTCTGTCTCTGTCGCTTCGTCTTCCATCTTTGTTGGCCTTGATTCGACTCCGATCTTCAGCTCCTTTCCAGTCATTCCCTCTCCACAGTAGTCTCCTCGATTCACTGTCCTATCTCTGGAATAAAGGGGTAAACATGCCTAACCTAATACACTGTGACTTCTGCAGCATCCTTTTTACGGTACGTCATGGGAGGTCATGGGAGGTCAAGCTAAGTGGCCCTGCTCACGTCTCCTCTGGAAACACAACTGCATTGCACTGCATTACTTTTTGCAACAGGAAGTATATCTTTCAACAGAGATTCTCAGCTAGTCTAGCCCAAAGAGACTGAACAAAACAAACATGTTTAAGTAGCTCTTTATAGACTTTTGGACACAGTTGTTTTCCAGGCACACTAAAAATGGCTCCATGATCCACTTTAATGTACTGACCCACCAGTTGAGAACAAATGTCTTATAAGGTAATGTGTCACACCTTTCCACTGTAAAGGCAAAAAAAAGAAAATCATCGAAATTTCTCCGCTGGAAGCGCACCCTCGAAGGCACACATGGTTTAGTGTTCCATCAGAATTAAGGTGATGTATTATTGTAAATTTTGAACTCAGACACAACAAATGAAATGTCTCTTCTATTACACTAATATTGAAATGGCAGCTTTCTTTTCACAAAATGTAAAGCCACCAAATTACCTTTTTTTAAATTTACATTTTGGAAACCCCTGAAATGTCTTTCATGGTTCTGTTTAGGCAAATCCAAGCCCTGTGTGAAGGTCAGAGAAACATTATGGTTCAGTGTAAATGTCAACAGGACATGACATTTTCTTTTTCTAAAACCAAAGCCATGAACATTCCTTAACCTTAACCAAAGTATTTTTGTTACCACGCTCCCAAAGCATTTCCAGATGAGTTCGCCAACCTGACGTGAACCGACTCCTGGCAGTAGTTTTGTTTACTCCACAACATATTTGGCACAAAAGTTGTATACAGCCTAAGATGTGGGAGAGAGGTTTAGTGTGGCAGCATCACGCTGCTCCAACAGTGTGCAAAGAGTCACACTCCTCCTTTGAATTACATGTGGAAAATCGAACGACTTCAAAATCAATTCAAGTGATGTGTCTGTGTGTGTCGACTGGCACTAATCTGGGGGATGTAGGTAGGAGTAAACGAGCTGCCATGGCTAAAGTGACATCTCACTTTTCAGAAACACACATATAAGATCTTATGTCAGGCCTCGTGTGATCCCTGAAAACCTGCTTTTTGTTTAAACATACTCATCATATTGTTTCTTTTCTCAATCTTTATCGATTAACTTGACAGTATTTTGTATATACATTTATTTATTTATTATAAAAAAACAAAGCCAAACCTTATAAACCTAACTACTGGTTGTATTTTCAACATTTCAGGTCACTTAACCCACCACGGCATTGACATTGTAAATGGTCAAATGTAAAAAACATAGATGACGACATATAATGACAGATTTGCTCTTATAGTGTTTTGGTTTGGAACAAGATAACCAACTCAGCACATCACACACAAACAGATTCATCCACCAACAACTAGAATCTTGACTATCAAACTCGTGAGTAAACAAACATGATGGTTAAGCTAAATGTGGCTAGCTGTTAGCTACCTGGTACATGCATTGTGGTAGCTATTGCTCCCATCTCCCTTTCTTGTCAGTTCGATTGTGGTATGTTTTACACGGCGACCCTTCTGTTTTTGCCACAAATCAACAAGTCGGTCCTCCATTTCTGACGTCCAACTTTAAGCTTCCTGTTTGCTGTCATCACCATGGCTGTATTTGTTGTGCTTCCTGCTTTCAGCTCGCTTCCTGATTGCTTATTTTACGCTGGTGCGTGCTCGGCTGTGTTTACGCCACACAACAGGATTTCTGATTGTAAATATTTCAAATTAGGGCGGCCAAGGGGGTAACATTTGACTTATTTAGTGATTCTATGTGGTTGGATAAAGTCAAGTTAGGGAGTTGGCCAGCTGCATTAGATAAGCTTAATATTACAATACTCTTAGTAATGATACCAGGATTCAAATAGGAAACCAAAATGTTCAAGTTTGTTTCTTAATTAACATATAAGAATGTTTTCCTTAGCTTTTTCACCTTGCTGTTTTTAGTTAACATAAAAAAACATGTTAACCAAAGGTTAAATCAATACAAACAGACGTTGCCTGTTCAAGTGGTTTTCTTCATAATTGAATTGATAAAAGGGTCTTTCAATACCAGACTGTCACAAAAACAAACCAATGCACACACACACACACACACACACACACACACACACACACACACACACAAGTTCATCATATACATACAGTCATAATCAGCACATTTTACAGTCCTTGATAAACCTGTTTGCAGTATAAATATTTAGCAGCGGACAGAAAATGATCTGCCCACAGGAAGAGAGTAATTTTTATCTGCTGAAAATGCAGTTTAGCCTCCTGGCTGTGGAAATAATCATCCATGCAATTAACGTCACAATATTTACTTGTTTAACAGCTCAGAGGACATACACACACACATACACACACACATACACACACACATACGCACGCACGCACGCATGCACGTTGTATAACAGTTGTTTCTCTGGGCTGAATGCTTGGCAGTGCTGCTGACCCACCCTGAGGTAATCAGTGCTGCATTCAGGGCATTTCAGTCTGACTTTTTCAGAGGGGCGTTTTTTTTTCGCCAAACAAACACCACAGGGGGAATGCTAGTGACGACCAAATTCAGGAAGAGGGTGATTGCAAACTCATGTAGCAGGGGGCCCTCCGCGGGCATGAAGGAACGTCATGTTCCCCTGCAAGCCTAATTGCCAGCAGCGAGTTCCAGATGTGGCTGTCAGAGGCCGAGCCTGCATTTGCAGAAAAGGATTACAGGACGGAGGGATTCAGCAAACAATAACAAGCAGGGTGGAGAAATGAGCTAATCCTGGTTATGTAAGGTGGTGGAGAAAACACACACACACACACACACACACACACACACACACACACACACACACACACACATGCACACACACACACACACACACACACACACACACACACTCAGCCTTAAAGGTGAGTGTGTGTGAGGTACTTCTTCTGCAGGTTTAATCCTGTGAAACACAAGGGTAGAGTTAAGAAATCAATATTTTCACTCACCCTTTAATCCCCTTATTTGTTATTAATATTCAATGATACAAGGTTATATTGTATGTAGTGATGAGTACCATGAACGTTCTTTATGTATAAGTTGCCTTGCTGTACAAAATCTTTTCTGAGCTAACACACCAATCAAAGGCATGAATGATGCTAAAATGACATCTTTCACATACTGTGGATATAATTGTTCATATTATGAGCTATGAATGAGGGTTTTTGTTTCTACATTCAATGAACTCAATGAAAGCTCAGTGGTACACTGTTATGCTATTTGTAAGGGTCAGCTACTAGGATATTGAGTTTACTTACTTTAATTAGCCTATTTCAGCTAAAATTCATTTAATTTAATACATTGATTCTTACAATGTACTGTACAATTAAAACATTAGATTCTATATTACTAGGCTAAATTAGCATTTAGGAGAACATTTTAGTTTAGTCCAAATGGAGAACAAGTCATAGTTCTGTCGTAAAAAAAAAACTTCTACGACTGTACATCGCTTGCTTGTTGCTGTCAGTAATCGTATTGCTCTTTCGCTGACAACCATTGGCTCAGTCACTCCTTTATTTGGCAAGCCCAGTTTGTCAAACTATCTGTTTTGTGTGATTTGCATTTGTGATTGGTTGCACGCTGCTCCTTAAAGATGCAGGTTACAAACAGACAAACTGTCCAGTTGGTCGGACAGTGGGCTTCCTTTGCTTAGTGCCATTCTTCCTATGGATTGTCACACAGCCAACCCGGCTGCCACAGTGTCGTGCAGCGTCTCCTCAGACGCTGCCAGTAGACAGCCACGGTTATCTAAGCGCTCCTTAGCAGTTAAATCGCTAAGCCTCGCCCAAACTATGTAAATAACGTGTACCACTGTCACCATATGAGGCAGAAGAAGCTGACACATCAAGCAGTAGACAAAAGGAAAGATAGAGGATGTCACTACAAGGCAAGCTTCAGCATGGTCACAAGCAGAACATTGTATCTGAGTTTTGTGGCCAGTTAAAAATATATTTGCTGGCCATTGGCAGGAAGACCAAAAAGTTCGATTTAGAACCTGGTAATGCGTGCAAATCTGTAGCAAGATTTGTGTACTTCTATTTTGGCTTGTGTAAGAAATATAAGTACTGTAGGGATGTAACCGGTAACTCTCCTTTGTGAAAAAACCTCCTTCTATAATAGTGAATTATTATGCAATAAAACTGCAGCTCAGACTTACAAAATAGTGAAAACTTAACTTTTTTATCTGCACCCTTCATACAGTCAGACACATAATGTCCTCTCTTCTGCGAGCTCTCTTTGTGCCTCTCCTGTCCTGTGATATAAGCCGTGTTATTTTTCCACTAAAGATGATGAAACCGAAGCACAGATGGCGTGAAAAGCTTCTACCATGTGGTCTTCACAGAAAACTCTTCCCAGACTTCTACTGTACCCTCCATTCTCATTTTTCTGAAAGACTCCTGCTGTGAATAATGGAGCCAGCATCGATACGTCCAAAACATTTCACAACCTAATTAAATCTGTGATACTCAGACCGCAGAGTGATTTATCTCTCAGAGGCTTCTGGTCTGATGTAAAAGCTTCTGAAGCTGATTGTCAAGGTAACCTCTCTGAATTTAACGCCTTTCCCTTTGAATTAGTTTATCCCTTTAACTGCGAAGAATAAACCTCGACAGTGAGGAAAAACTTTCTCTCCTGCTTGCTTTTTTTGGGGCCTGTTAACACAAGATATGGAGTTTTTTTTCCCCCCTTCTCCCTTCGTTCCCTCAGATAATCCCTCGTGGAGAGGAAATATCTGACCCAGCCGATGATTCCTGGAGCCCCTGCTGCGCCTCCATCATGGATTAGCGGAGCTGAATAGGAATCAGAGGAGATGGAGCCGATGGGCAGAGGCGCCATCCAGGTGTGAAAGTGCACACATTTACTGTCATGGTTTGGCTCATCTGAAAATGCATGAAATTTCCCCGCTGGAGATCGACTCGTAAGAAGGTCATTAGACCTCCGGACGCTGTACAGAAATTACCAAAAACCTCTGCAGAATATGGTGTGAGTGAGTGTGTGTGTGTGTGTGTGTGTGGGCTTTTTCTGTATACACACTCTTTAATATATTCATCCATCTCCACTTAGTATTAGAATTGAAGGTCAGCCTTCTGAAATAAGAAACGGTCGGCCTCAAAATTCAATTTCTGCTTCATTTCCAGGCTGCAGCAGAGATGCTAATATATAAATTCAGAGGCAGGTTCATTTCATACACTGCACACAGGGGCCTGCACACATGCAACCACCACCAACTCTGCAACATAGCGTCCAAAGCTGCACTGCTAACAACATTAGTGGAATCATTGATCAACCAAAGCATTATAATTACGAGAGAATTATCTGGAAGCAGAGGGATTAAAAAAAAATGTGAAGAAGAAGACAGGAGGAGAGATAAGAAAGACGAGGGATATTTGGCTGAGAGAAGAAGACGAGACAGAGCGAGACAGAAGAAACTGAGAAGGAAATGTTCTGAAGCGTGGAGGAAGTGTGTGTCTGCAGAGTGAGATACAGAAGGCTGCTCAGAGACAGACACTGTGAGGATTTAAAGCTTTTTAAAGACTCCTGGTGTTGTCCTCTGAGGTATTTCATTTAGTGAGCTGTCAGCACAGGATTCTCTTTACCAAAGTGGAAGACGCATGTACTGGTTTCATGCAGAGATCAAACCAAACGCAAGATTGAGTTGACTTGTCAGGTGTAGTGATAATGGCTGAGAGACATGTGAGACTACACTTTGAATTATTGCTCCATGCATATGTTACATGGAAAGACATTTGGATAGGAAACCACACAAAAACTCTTTTAGTTGGATTTTGAACTGTAAAAAGAGATGTCTTTACAGCTTCTTTTTTTTTTTTTTTTACAGTGAAGCCAAAAGCAGGCAGTTGCAAAGTTGCAGTTAAACACATTTATTCAAATTGAACCAATTGTCACACCTTGCCAATTTCTTCAACTTTTCCATAAATTCAACCTTTTTCCATTTTGGTGTCAGCATGTACGCAAGCATCAGAGGGTATGGTTCAGTGTCTCTAATATCTTTGGAACTTCAGTTGCTTCTTTTCAAAAAGCTGTGATGTTGTGAAATCAGGTATTTTTTTATTTATTTAACCTTTATTTAACCAGGTAAATAACCCATTGAGATCAGGATCTGAAGGGTGACCTGGCCAAGAGGGCGGCAGCATTACGTGATAAAGAGACAGTTTCCAAGCAATAAGTTAAGAGAGAACAACAATTTACAATGTGCAAATTGATTTACAGATAAAGTGCAGAATCTTGATCACAGATTACAATTCAGAAACACAGGCACTGTCCAATTGTCTCGCGTATTTTATCTTTTAAAATCATGGAGAAACCCCCCCAGTGTGATTTTACTAAAAACCAAGAATCAAAGGAGGTGTGACATGAGAGACAACAATCATAGTGTTTCCTCTGTTCTTTAACAGTCTAGGTTACTGTAAGTTAGATGCTAACTCATTGCACATTTATGCTAAAAAGTCAACTAAGGGGCACCTGTGGCCTAGTGGTTAGTTTGTGTGCCCCATGTGCATTGGCTGTAGTCCTCAAAGCGGGCTGACCTGTGGCTCCCTGTCTCTCTGAAAAAAGGCATAAAATCCACAAAATGATTATTTAAAAAGTCGATTAAGAGACAACTATGGTTACCGCTTAAAGGATGGTTGAAATAGTTTCATATGTGAAAGTGTTTTCCACAGACTATTGGAAGATGTTATTTCCAACCTTAAGGTACTGTAAGTAACACTAATTCCTTTGGTTCCATTACAATCATTCAAATACATTTAGAGTCTTTTATATTCTTGCTCTTGAAATCTTTTTATACAGTGAAAACAAAATTCAGAATGTGTCCCAAGCCAAAAGTAAAAAGTGACCAAAATGTTCATGAAAGTATTGTTTCTTTGGTCCCCCGCTGCCTCATGGCAAACTCAAAACTTCAAGTTAAGGGAAACTCTGCAGACTGACACAGATTCTTAATGTATGAGAAATATTTTATTCATCTTTTATTTTAATCTTGAAAATATTCCAACTTAGAAGAGATTCAGTTAGTAATTCGCACCTTGCCTGCTTTAAGGAGGCAGCCGCCCGTGTTTGATCTGACCTCTTTTTCCTACATTTATTTAAATTTGGCTTCAAAGATAAAGAAAATTTGGGCCACCATGGCAATTTAAACTACATCAGAGAGAATTTTACAGTGCAAATTCAACAACTTAATCCACCAGGACCTAGTTATAGGGAGGACTTTATATGCTAAGGGACGACCATAAAAGGTGAGGTTGTTTTTTCTGTAATTCCCTGTAATCAAAAAAAATTCAGAGCACACATGTATTCTCTTTAGCCACATCCTACCTACTTAAAAGTCAGCACACTTAAGTAATACAGCACTTTTCGAGAGAGGAGACGGCAAACACTATCTTACGTGGATATTAAACTGGACTATTCTATCACATGGTTACTGAGATATTTTAAAAACACAGGGAACATTCAGGGGATTATTAAAGACAGAAGGAGAAAACTCATGTCTGAAAAATGTTTTATGAGTCATCAATTGCTTTGAGTGTCAGACATTTCATTTTGTGACAAATTGATGGACATTTCTTAATAACCAGATTGGTTCACATTTTCCTCGGTTGTCTGATCAAGGAAGGCAAAAATGAAGCTATTGAGGCGTACTGCTGTGTTGCATGAAGTAAGTCCATTTAAAGAAACAGACCACAGTTTACCTTTTCACTGCTTGAGCAACTAAAATACAATGGATGGATACAATGTCGGGCAATCTTTCAACATCAACAAAATTTGGGAACCCATTACTTTCTATTGGATATCCGCTAACATTAGCGTTCAACCCCCTGGAAAAATTGTGATATTACCTCAGCTTAGCTTTTTCCCAGCTAATGGTATTATTGGTTAGTACAGAAAATGTCATATGTCTAACTTCAGTTTGCGTGCTTCCCGTGGTTTCTGTCAAATCCACTTGAGATACTTTATTGAACGTTCAGAGTTGGATATTAAAATATTTAACGGTAACTGCTAGATCCCCACTGGAACATTATGTTTAAATATCAAAGGTTAAGTGACTGAATTGTTGAACTGTTGTCTAACTGTCCTTTGAACCTGCTGTTAGTTTGGTAACATACAAATGACTGAACAGCTTTGTCCTCCTCCGTGAATATCCTTTACAGGAGTCAAAACTGAAACCAGAGGAAGGCGTCTGTGTTTCTTGTGGTAAGCTAACCACAGGAGCTGCAGTTTAAACGGATTGTTTCTGAGCCCCTTCTGAGTCTCCGTAAACTGATTACTCTCATTCACAAACATCCATCTCAGAGCACAAATCCCAGGAAGAGGGTCAGTCGGGGTCATTTTTTTATTTCACCTGGGATAAAACTTAATCTAACGTCAGGGTGTATCCAATTATACTGCCTGGCCGGCCTCATTCAGAAGGGGGTCACCTCTACGTCTATCTCTTTCTCATTGAGTGAAGATTGAAAGAGGGGTTTGATTGGGTGATATTGGTTTAGGCTGAAGGTGGAGGGGGGGGTATAACAGTTAAATGTCTATCAGTCCCCCTTTCCCCTTTTGTCCATTGTGGCAAAAAATGCCTGGGTAATAGAGCTATTTGTAGCAGCAGTCGGATGGTGAGCTGAAGAATGAGTCGACAGGTTTCTTATCACTTCCGAGCTCCTTTTTTTTTGGCTCATGTGTGAGGGGTTGCTTGTAGGTTTGTGTGTCTGAAACAATGCCAGAAAAAGTGTTCCGACTCTCTTCAAGTAATCCAAAAGACTTTCAGTGAAATAAATGGCCCAATCCCAATCTCCACCCTGAAGTCTGAACCTGTGCGGACTAAACGATGTCAGGCATGCAGTGTGTGAACAACATATATAAAATGTATATAAATGTATATAAACATGTATAAAATATGGACAGTGGCATCACTCATCTGTTCTGGAAGCAAAGGAAGTCCAACAGTGAAAGTTGCCATTTTGGAAATGCTGTGTCAAAGTAACATTTGCACAACATACATAGCAACAGGCAGAGAGGTGGACCTGAGGCGGGCCTTTAAGGTGGCTTTTAGATAGGATGAGGGAGGCACAGCGCTACTGTAGAACCCATACATTGTGTTTGTGTTGTAAGATGCAAGAGTGTATCAGAGTTGCGCCAAGCTGAGTGCAAGCTCTTGCATACCATCCGTGCACGCTGTGCAGAAGATAGAATATTTCAACTTGGGCACAGTGGTGGCTGTGGCTCAGTTGGTAGAGTTGTCGTCTCTCAACTGGAAGGTCAAGGGTTTGATCCCCCGCTGGGCAACATGTCCGACGTGTCCTTAACCCCGAATTGCTCCCGCTGCTAAGGCGTGGTGTATGAATGGGATTAGTTACTTCTGATGGATGATACTACATAGTGACTACTGCCATCAATGTGTGAATGTGTAGGTGTGACACGCGGTGTAAAAGCACTTTGAGTAGTCGGACAACTAGAAAAGTGCTATACAAGCTCAAGTCCATTTACCATTACAGCGACGACACCTCATTCTCGTAAGTCTTGGTTTAACTCTCCCAAACAGGCTGTCAGATTGCACACTACTTAGCCTGAAGTACACCTGAAAGCAGTCGTTAGAGATCAGCTTCGCCCCCAGACCAGCCTAAACTCCCCCAAATCCTGCTGTGCCCTGAGGATTTCATGAACCCACACTTTGCTGCTCGTCTTCTACTCCTCAGCAGAAGAAGAAAGACTAGGGCTTTCTTCTGAATAGTGGACAGATGCATTGTGCATCCAGAACTTTCCTGACTACCATTGAGGTTGCGTAGCAACTTGTGCGGATTATGGATACGATTTGTCCGTGGCCTGTTGGCACCGTTGCTGTAAGGCAATATGTGAAGGGCTTTTAAGTGTAGGGACTAGGCCAATGTCGGTAGAAAAAACCTTACGCAGAACGGGAATAATTTGTGTTTTTGTTTGCCGCCCCTCCAGCTTAGAATGATACTTTCTGTAGCATCATCATGTAAATTCCAGTTTACACTCTTCTGGCCACTAGTTTGGTCAGTTTCTATGTTAGTAAAATGTTAGTTTGTGGATGATACATTGTTCTGTTGATGTAGTTGTAAATACTGTGCATACAGGGTAAAAAGGGCTTTAGATACTTGTGAAAGTAAAATTTGAAAACTGTTGCTCCAGTTTACGAAACTGTAAACACATTTGACAGCAGCTTTTATCCTTTACACACAATGAACCTTGTGAATAACAGTTATACACTAATCTAATATGCTTATTCATTAGTCAGGCATCAATTACACATTTCATTGCATCACTATCTGGTTGATTACTTCATCCCAGAGATACAAAGCCTATAAAACGTATGATGTTGTCTCTCTTTATGTCCAATAACACAACATGAATGTGAACACACTGCAGCAGCTCGGCTCATAAAACAAAGAGGGCCTGTGATTCACTCAAGGTCAGCCTCTGCCCTCAGGTCCTGCTGACTGTAAATCACTCTCCATATGAGCATCAGCCAAATGCTTAAAATGTAAATGTCCTCATCATGGAGGGTGAACCTGGTGCCAGGCCTGCGGGGTCCGATCAGTCTGCAGGACGAGGCAGCGCAGAGTGGAGTTGGCAGGGAGCAGATGGGGGGACGGGCAGATCCTCTGATGAGCCACTGAGAGAGCTTCACTGATTGCACTCGTTTAACGGATGATCTAAATTTCAGTCTGCTGAATACGAGAACCAACCAGGACGAGTTCTGGACGCTGCCTGACTTTACCTCTGTATCCTCTCTGCATCTCTTTTTGTTCAAATGATTTTCCTGGCATTTTCTGTGTTCTCTGTTCTGCTGCTTCCAGATATTCCCAAAACTGGACATCCGGGCTGTAGCAAGGATTTTAGAAATAGTTCCCTGCAGAATCCTACCATGTTAAGCTATTTATGTTTTCGCCACCAAACAAACGTAGCTCTACCTAACTTAAATATACAGATTTTTCAGGTGGCCATTTTACGACATATCAACTTTTATGCAACAAAGTCCTAATGAGATGAGATGAGATGAGATTCAACTTTATTGTCATTACACATATACAAGTACAGAGTAACGAAATGAGGTTTGGCATCTCACCAGAAGTGCAAATAAGCAGAAAGTGCAAGAATCTGTGCTATGTACAAGTAATTACAAAATTTACAGATGTAGACTAAAAAAAAAAGTGAATTATTGGGTATATATGGATGGATTAATGGGGTGCTATAAATATAAATAAATGCTATAAATATAAGTATATTCTTCAGATTATAATATACAGCTTAAGGTGCAGTGAGCATGCTATACTAGATTACAGATAATATACAGAATATGGACATATTTTACAGGTTGATAACTTACTGAGGTGATATGAACATACTATAATACAATAATGCAGGTGGATGAGCGATGTGTGTGTATGACCAGGAGGAGTGGTGAGGGGATGATGGGTGTGCATGCCCTTACATTTTTTCTTCACCCTCAAACCGACCTTAAAGTATCAAAAATAACAACATGATTCTTCGTTCAAAAAACTAAAAATTTTTTAATGAAGGTAACAAATCAACATAGAAGAAGGGTCATTTCCTCATAGTCCTCCATCTAATCACACTACTTTTTGAAACAAGATGAGTTGCCACCTGCCCCTGCAACCCTAACCCTTTTTTTGGGCAACATTATAACCCCTCCACATATACTTCTTATACCGCCTCCCTCCTTCTTTCATATAGTAAATTATAGTCTACACTGCTGCATGATTTTATTTCACCAGCAAAAACATTCTTTGCACACTTGAATCATAAACATCGCCAGCAAAATGTAAAAGTTCCTCTGTTTTCATTTTTGAGGGTGAAAAATGAAAACCATTTCTCTTTTTCGCTCGTAGTAAATTACTTGGATTTGTGAGAAACTCTTTTTTAAAACCGACTTTTTCTTTTTCCACTCCGAGTGTATCACTGACATCCTTCTGCACAGATGATAACACGCTTCTTCTCCCACTCTCTCTTTTGTCTTTCCTTCCCTGACTTCCCGACTCATCTGAGTGGAAACAGAAAAACGTCTCACAGCTTCTGTTCTGAGATCAACTTTGAACAAACTTCTGCAGCGAGAACAACCGACAAATTGCTCAACTTTTCTTTTCACACCGTTGCCCTGGGAACGAGGCTTCGCATGCTCACTTTCCACTCGACATACATTACACTTCCACTTGACATACACTTTTACATTATGAGAGACAACTGGGTGAGTGGGAGGAGGAGGAGAAGGGTGACAGACGTGTGTGGGAGAGAAATCATGTGAGAGTCGGATAAAGCTTTTCTCAGAGATCCTCAGGAGGACGGTTCATTTTCTTTTTTTTTTTGTGAGGATGCTGCTTGTCTCGGCACATCACCCAGACAGCTGAGCAGCGAGCACAACAGGCAATTAGAAGCTCCCATGGAAGCACAGGAAACAATGTCTGTGTGATGGGGAGAGAGGGGGAGGAACGGGGGCTAGATTGTTGCATCCCTGCAGGTGAAGAATAAAAAATGCTGTTTAAAAAAAAAAAAAAAATGCACACTTGAGGAATTTCACTTTGCGCCGTTTGTGCTCATGAACACAATTACAGAAGAGTCACACACTCTGAGATGATGCTTGCAATTCTGCAGAGGAAAACGTCACCCGTTCTCCATAATCTCTCCCCCCCCCCGAATGCTGTTTTTTTCAGCCTGGAGTGGTACCAGGTGCTGGGTGCTTTGTGATGCAAAAAGAAGTCGACAGGAGCCGTGAACATTTCCACAGAAGTGTTCCTGCTCTTATTTCCCACATGGAGTCTCTGTTCAATAGCTGACCCAATTTTTCCAGGAATTGAAGTGCAGCGTGTTTTCAACATTCATTCATATTCAGAACAGGAAAGGGAAGAGGGTTGTACGAGGGGGGGAAAAAGTCAACGCAGAAGTCTTTTAAGTGTTTCGTCTCTGTTCCTGGTTCATTGGAAGATCATTTACACGTGGCTGTAATCTTCTGTGCCCACGTGTAATATAATGTAATGACATATATATAGAAAAGTTGGATCTCTTAACAAGGTGCCATATTTGACGAGTTCATTGCGAGAATGGATTTAGAGCTGAACTTATTAAAAAGTTGGTCAGAATTATGCGGCTTCGGGACGATCATTTGGATGTCAGCTTTCCTGATTTTATGTAAAAAAAAAAAAAAGGAAAGTAAAAGTTTTTGGCTGATGAAGAAAGAGCAGCCAAGGTTTAGGGATTCTTTGATTCAGAATCAAAACACGTACAATCAGTTTTATTTTATTCATAACTATCAGAGCCTCTGTTGGTGATGGTATTCCTGTTTTTCAACAGGTTGCTTAATGGAGAACATTACACATCAGTCACACACTCAGCTTTCAAACTCTGCAACTCTACAACTTTATAATACAATTTGCACAACAGGTGTCTGACTCCTTTTACTGTCCAGTCTGATCAGCTCAGCAGTCAATGGGCAGATTCTGAAAGCGGATATCCACTGAAAAAATGTCTGCTTATAAAGACATTTGGTTTTGTCATTTCCCAAAATGAATTCAATCAACATCCAGGAGGGCTTTGCATTATGCTGACTCATGCTTACTCACTTCCTCTCTTTCTGTGACCAGAAAAAATGGCCCCCCCTCTACAACTATCATCATCGTCAAAAAAAGGCGCTTCTGTAGGAGCTTAGTGTAAAGTGTTGTGTTTAATAATAAATCTCCACTGTTGGCACACAGTTTGACCTAGCTAACGTTAAGGCCTTAATGACCCCCATAGCCTTCATAGGACAAGGATGTAGTCTCAGTAATGTCATACCCATTGGTTTCTGGACAGGGGTTTTGAAGCCCAGTGATGGCGGTTGCCATATTGGAAATGCTGACTCCCACTAACTACCAGTCTAGAAACGGACAGTTGGAGCGGAGGTGGGACTTAAGCCTCCTGGCAAACAGCTACAACATCCAACCTGTCAACGTAGCCACACCACTAAGGAACCGATCACCAAGACGCGTTGCTAGGAAAGCATCGCCAGCAAAACAGTTGTTTTCCTATGGCACAGTGCGCTTTTCTCTGCTGCAGCAGGACACATTTTTCAAGCAGTTTTTGGGCGAGCATAAAAGTTAAATGATGCACATGTTAAAGTGCATGTCGGTGTCATTTTTGGCCAAAGCAGCCAATCAAATCAATGACAGAAGGAGGCTTTCCCCCTCCTCGTCTTGGAGTAAAGCAACAGAGAGAACTCTGTTTGTCCTCGAATCCATTTTTTCCAACTTATTTCATTTGGTCACCCATATGCACACACAGTCACGGGCGCTCAAAGCATTAGCTGTAAGAGTAGCATCCAAGAAGGACCCAGTTCTCCCACATATTCAAGCAAAATGTTAAAATCACCTTCAAACTGGAAACGGGGTTCAAACTCTTTGAATTCAAACTTTTAAACTAGAAGAGGTTTTTAATTATTTCCGTGTTTGTGTCTAAAAATACATACCTTCTGCTGAATTTAAAAACTCTCCTGCAGCTGTGTCTCGCTGTCAGAGGTGGCGTCTGAGGTTTATTGATCAAGAGAAATGAGGAGTGAAGGTTGCATCCTGCCCGGCTGTGTGTTTATTTAGCCTACAGTGAGGAGGAGAGAGTGTCCTCCGAATGCCAATTAAGCGGGTGATGGTCAGATCATTGTCACGGCGTTCTGATGACTGGCAGCTCTGACAGGCCGTGCATGTCGTTGCTTTAATTAATTGCCGTCGGCTCAGCTGCATGTGGGCGAACGACGCGGATATGGATGTTGACGGAGAGCAGAACTTGTGCCTTCGGATTATTGTATTTGTAAGACAAAAGGTGAGAAATTGAGGCAGATTAAAGTTGCTGACTGTCTTATTTGTTTGAGGAGAAAATGTTCTGAGAAGCACAATTTGTTTTTGTGAGCTACGAACAGAATAAACAATAAGAACATTCGCTTAAATTTGGCGTCACACCGCCAGACAATATTCAAACAAACACACTAGAGTTATGGATCTCATTTTGTGTGATTTTCTTCTACATTTATTTGTTTCCACACACAGCACAATCTGTTGTTTGTGTTATGTAATGAATATAAAATCGAAAATATTTAACTAAATGATAGTTTTAAGATTAGCGTTACTCTCCGCAAATAATATTCAAAGAAAAAGACCAAATTTAAGCCAAAACGTATCAATGGTCATCAATCATGAGACTCAGGTTTCCGGGCAGACTTTGTTGGTATGAGTTTGGTTGTGCCAAGCTGGACATTGATCTGTGGTAGAGGGACTGGTATGAGCTGGGATGACAAGGAGCTCAGTCTCTGAAAGGTTGAGTTGAAGGTGGCTTTAGTTCATTCATTTAGAAATATCTGCAAGCCATGCTGAGACTGTAACGTTGTCTGACAGGAAGAGCTGGGTATTGTCAGCATAGCAGTGGTATGAGAAGCCCTGAGAGCTGATTATTGCACCAAGTGAAGTGCTGTATATGGAGAACAGAAGGGGGCAGAGCACTGACCCTTGAGACACCCCTGTCTTTAAGTTGAGGATAAGGAGTCTGTACATTGTGTTTGTTTATGAAATTGACCAGATGCTCCGTGTACCCTTGTCTGACTTAATCTTGATCACTTGATCATTTTGTGATTGAGGAGCAACATTTATAGCATTAGCCAAGGGTTAGTATTATTCTCCGTCGAAAAAGTGCTGTAAATACAACATACTGTTACTGAAGCAAGATTCAGACGCCAAAAGTCAACATTAGCATTTCAGAGGCTAATCTATTTCCATCGTCTCAATCTCGTAAGATTTCCCAAACTCTCCCGAAGAAGCCTGGAGTGGTATCAGGCATTTGCGGCCTCCAGGGGCGAGTTGCCATTTCAGCGCCTTGATGCATCACAAATTTAAATTCATTATCCTCAATAATTAAAGCAAATATATCAAAGAGCACTAACACTGCAGCGATACTGTCAGTGGACTCCATAACTTCTAAGATATTCAAACACACTAACACACACATAGATAAATATAGTATCTTGTTAAACGCATTCCTCAGGGTTCCCATTAATAATTTAACCCAAAACTGTGAGACTTTGCAGCCGTATTCCTGCAAAATTTAATTGCCACTACTTTTAATTATACTCTGGTCACCACATTTAATTATAATGTTCGCTCTGGTGGCGGTGAAATCATTTTTAGAGAGAATCGGAGCTCCTTCACTGGCAGGAGATCGTTATGATGCTCCTGAAATACTCTCAGGGGAGCCGTGAGTATGTTTCTGTAGAGCTCAGGAGAGAAGTGATACAGACTTTGTCATAAAATATGCTATTTTTTTATTCATTTGAGGATTTAAGGACATGGCAATAATCTACTCTGGTCTAGTCTGTTATATTAAATTGCATCCTTGAGCTTTATGTCTCAAAGGGAGGAGTTTATACACCACGGGACAGAAAAAAGAAGAGTATTATGGTTGAGCGATAATCAGCCCAAATATGGCAAATCTGTCGTAAATTGACTTCTCACTAAGGAAACACTTTAACATTTCAGAGAGCAGTCTGAGCAGTGACACACTGCAAAATATCAATCTGTAAAGGTCAGTATTTAGCTCCTTTTAGATCTGCATGCTTTGCTACCAAGATGAAGCTGGGATACATGTTTTCTTTGATATTCTTTTATAGATTATAGATTTCTGCTTCATTGGAAATGCATTTAAGCCACAAAATCACCTTGGGCACTGGAAATAAGTGCATTTGCTTTTTCTTACCAGATAGAATATTATATCAGTAAAGGGTCCAAAACATATCGTGGCAACACATCAGAGAATGCTTTGTGCCAAATAATCTGATCAAAAATGTTGGTTCCTTGACTTAAAATCATGAGTACCTTATGAGTAATCTTGTAATTTCCTAATGTTTACATTCCTTTGATGTATCTGTTTCACCTGCTTATATTATTATTAATGGACAGGAACTTGGATGAACTAGACCAGAGGGGCAACTTGTTGACTGTAAAGGCACTTGTTAGGTGACTTTAAGGGCAAATGAACCGAGGAAGGAAGTTTGTCAAAACGAAAATGATGAGGGCAAAGTTTGTGCTGGCCCAAGATGGGAACACTATTATCTGACCGTATAGCCTCTGGGAGTGACTGCAAACTTTTCAGGGCTTCCAGTGTAGCCAGTGACCAGCCATAATGCACTTTTGGACAAGACTCCCTTTAGCTAGAAGATTTCCTGTTAGAAAAAAATGCATTTGTTAACTAAAGAGTTGTTGATATCCTTTTTTGTGATGACTTACTTTCTTGAGATCTTGAGAAAAGGGCTGAAATAAACTCGTTATCACAGAGAAAATATAATTATTTTCCTGTTATAACGAGATAAACGAGTCGAGCTCTATAGGAAGAAAGAAAATGTACTGATGCATGTCCGCTTAGGGCTTCTGTACAGCTGAATGGTTCCAAGATTGCATCAAGGCAGATTTCTTTACGCATCTTTTCCCTCTGCCACCGCATGCAGCCAAGGCCCCTAAATGACTCTTTGTACTTCAGCCAGAAACCAAACATACAAATACCAAAATTCCCTTTTTTTAAATAAAAGATCAAGGCTGATCAGAAGGACATTGCTACAAACCACAAGCATTTCAGTGACGCTAAAGAGGTCACAAGAGGGGTATTTTGGTTAAATGAGTGACTTGCAGATGAATCAGATGGACAGTTAGATCACAGGAGGACATGTGGGTAATTAGAAAGAGAGAAACAAGAGAAATTGGGTCAACCAGAGGGAAAACATGTGAAAACAGGAGGCAATCTGCTGGGCTGAATGAGAACACAAAGCCTGCAAGTGTCTAATGAGGCTAATCACAGTTGCACAAATAGGTGCATGGAGAAACAGGTCAGACTGTGCCCCCTCTGCACACGCCTCTATCCAGGCTGTAAAACTGTGTCACAGTCCACAAAGTCAGCTCAGGTTAGACATTTTTTACAGTGCAGCCGGAGCCACCAAATCCAGCGGAGCGCAGCGGTGCAGCAGGACTCCCGACTGCCTGCTCGAGCTGCTCACAGCCGGCCAGACATCACATCACATCAGCCAGCCCAGCCTGTGGTGGGGACACGGTTTGATTCTCACGCTGAAGCCTGTTATGTGTGAATGACATTTTTCTTTACAGTGAGAGGGCGTATCCGCTTTGAGAGAGGAGATAGAGAGAGAAAGAGGCTGGGTCAGGACGGAGCGAGCAGTGGGAGGAGGATTGTGTGTGTGTGTGTGTGTGTTTGTGTGTTTTCGCTGGTTTGAAACGCAGGAAGAAAACAGCGAGCACGCCGCCCACCAAACAAGGCGAAGCGCGCATCAACAATTTCGCAATCACTTCTGCTGTGACCCGATTAAATGTGTGGAGGAGCCGGAGGAGAGCACACAGACACAGACACAGACAGGACTGCTGCTGCTGCTGCACTGGAACTAACAAAAGGTAAGCTCCGGATGTCTCACAGTGTCTTAAAAACGAGTGATTTATTGAACGGAGTCTGGTTTGGAGATCTGCAGAGCGCGCAGGAAACACAACAAAGTTATTTCCGAGGGCAGGATTGCTTTGTTTTTGTCGTGAAAGGTGAGGACAGCATCCCTTCTCACGGGACTATTGTCTGCACACTTTTACATGTGCATCGTGTCCAGGTGTGTTTTTACCTCTTTAATCAGGTCTTTTGAACTGAATTAGAATACATTTTGAGCGTTTTATTATGTACATCTGCGTTTTTAATGATTTAACGAACTTATATTTATTTCTTCCCTATCGGTACTTTGTCTTTTCTATTTCTCTTCAATGCTGCACATCTTCAAATTGATCCATCTGATCGATTCCTTTTGCTGGTTCTCTATCATACGCCCTTTGTGTTGTTATCTTAAGTCCTGCTCCCTCGCCAGACAGCTTACAGTTGGGAGTTCCTGCTTGCTGCTCTAATATCATTGTCACCCATTGTTACAGTAAAATAAAAGTGTGGTTAAAAAGCAGGAAAAGCCCGCCTCTACATTCTCATCATCAGAAATAAGTGCCTTTTTGTGCTTGAGAGGCACTCAGAGGGCATTTCCAGCCACCTCCTTCCATTAACATGTGTTTTTTTTTTCTTCCAAAAGCTGATTTCTTTTACCTCAAACCACCTTTTGGAGTGAACATGAAGGGCGTTAATACTATGCAAAGTGGCTTGTTTACTCTCTGGCTGGTGTTCTTTCATATGCAAAGTTGTAAGCCGGCTGTGAAATGCAAAAAATTGAAAAAAAAAAAAAAGGATATCAGTGATTTGTCACAGAACTAGACATTTAAGGTTTGTTCTTTCACTGGTTTTTATGAATGTCTTCTCCACCGTTCATGAATTTGACAAACCTTGTAGTCCATCTTTTTTTTATTTGCTGCTGGACTTCATCCTACAGGCAGAATGTGTCAACTCTTCTTTTATTCTTGGCTAATTTAAATGCCTGCAGGATTACTGTGTTCGGATCAGCTTGATTTCTTCTTCTGTGAGCGGTAAACCTTTTTATGGCTTTGTGAGCGGTTTTCTCCGGTCTATAAAATCACTTCCTGCAGTCTTTCTTGATGATGACTTAAAGGAGATGATTGGCTGGTTATTTCTGTGCGTGCCGTGTGCATTGCAACTTATCATCACCCATTGTCCGCTTTGTTTCCTGTTCAGTGTCACTGCAGCAGATTAAAGCATCATATCTACTGTGGACTTGTGATTTGTATACAGCAACACGGCAAGGCAATCATGGCCATTAGTCTTTGATCATTTAGAAACAAATCTTTCTTTCTGTTTTGTGTAGTTGTTGACTGAATGGCTTTGGGTGTTTCTGTGTTTTTTGGACCAAACAAGGAATTTAAAGATTGTATTCACGGCTGGACAAACCGGCTCAGGAGGCCTGGGGGCAAACAATTAGCTACAGGATCTGTATATATCTCTAGTTCTTCTGTTCTTATGCAATGTGTTCTGTGTTCTGTCATTGCTGGAACAATTCTTGACTCCAGATTTGTTCCAATTAAAGTTATAATTTATGACTTTCAGAGAAGATGTCCAGTAGATGTCTCTCTTTAGCACCAGTCTCTCAAACCAAGACAAAGCTGTACCTTCAACACACTGCTTCCCCTCCCTTGAGCCCTATTCAGACTGCTGGTTCAAGGTGTGATATTAACCTACCTGTGACGTTTCACCTTTTAATATGAATGTGGTGGAGGGGACGAGTGATCTGTACCGTCTTCTGAGGTAGCAGAGGCGTTAAAGTGGCGAGACAGGATCGGCGGAGTGAGTGGAGCACAGCTCTGTGTGTATGTGCATTTCTGGGCGTGTTTGTATTTGGAGCTGCCGCTGTGCTGTGCTCTCAAGCTTCCGCAAATGAAAAGCAACTTGAATTCATAGTGCAGCTTTGTCACAGCGCTGAAGTCTTTCAAACTGAGTGCAACTCTTTCTATGACTGATCTCCTTTCAGATATAGAGTCCAAAGTTGATTCAGTTCTTTTTTCTTTTAAGTATTTGAGACCAAAAAAATTATTTTCTTCGGTTTGGAAAGTCTGTTGGTTGTCCTCGAATTGTACTCTTGCAATGAATCTCTATACAGACAGCTTCCCTGAGTGGAAGGGGCAATGTCTGTTACCACACCTGGTAGCAGGGTTAAGGGTTGGGCAGGGAGGGGGTCACATAAATGAAGCATAAAAAAAACACATAAAGGGGATTGTAAAAGGGGCTCTCCATCAGTTTTCTACATCTAAGTAAAATCCACTCATCGTTGAGGAGAGCTTCCCCGTCATCTTATTGTGCACCCTCAATGTATCACAACAACATGGAGTCTGTAAGATAAGCACGTTTAAGAGACCTGAGTGCGTTTACAAGGGCCCTAATATCTCACTAAACATCCACCTAATAAACTAATGAGAATAACATGCAATCATGTCACCACCTTACAGCAGAGACTGGCTCGATAGGAAGGGATTAATAACAAGGTTTAGGGAGGGTTGAAGTAAACCTCTGATAATCCATCCAACAGTAAAGTACTAGTGCCTAATAACCACATAAATGCTTAATCTGATTGTTTCTCTCTGGGTGGAATAAATGTATTCTCTCTCTGCGCATGTTTGCACCACGCTGGGGTTACGTTCGGTGATATGAAGGAAGAACAGTTATCTGTTGTTTTTATTGTTGATGAATTCTTTGCAGTTGGTGGATTTGCTTTGCACAGGTCACATTCATCTTCTGATGATTACATTTTGGGGAATTATACTCGGAGCTATAAATGGAGGATCTAACCAGAAATAATGGTCTGTTGAATCATGGGAAATGTAGGCTCAAGATAGTTGTATGCTGACTTAGGGCGCGGTCACACTGGCCATCTGTACCGTGCCGTACTCAAGCACTATTGGCCCCCCCGCTGCGCCATTCCCACGCTGGCGCCGAAGCACACCTCTCCGAAGTGTGCCAAAGCCAAGGAAGTGTACCGTGCCTGAGAGCGGCACGGAGCCGTCACACTGGCCAAACGACCTGGACTTTAGGGTTGAAGCGTGCTTGGGCACGGTATGGATGGCCAGTGTGACCGCACCCTTAGTCTGGATTTCCCAGCATTAGAAGCACAATTACTTTCCACAATCTTTGTCCTCCAACCTAACTGGTAGAAAATATATACTCAAACTCTTTTACACTTTTATCATGTTGATTCATTTTGTGCTTCAGGGTTGTGTCTCTCATACTTGTATTTACTTAAATTAAAGGTCCCATATTCTTCTTTTTCTGGTTTTATATGCTCTTTAGTGTGTTTTCCAAGTGTCCTGTGCATGTTTAGGCACATCTATGTGCAAAAATTCAAAGTCCGCGGAAACGCGGCTTCTCCTACCTCCTCCTGTTAGCTGTAGCATTAGCCGCATGTAACGCTCGGTTCTAACCCCCCTTGATAAAAATTTGTCAGTCCGACGTCATTGTCAGTGTGAGATCACTGATCTAAGTCCGTTGGCTCGTTGTGGCAAGCCCTGCAGCTCATGATGCACGCCCGTTAACTTCTGTAGCACGCCCACGATATGCCGTAGCCTGCGGTAGCACAGTAGTGCTAAGGTGCTAATGTTTATGCTCCCCTCGGACGGAGCCAGTGGCTGCATTCCAAATATGGTAAAAGAGGCGGGATATATATATATATTTCCGAGAAGCGTGCTGAGCAACTGACCAATAACAATAGAGCAGATCGGCAGACCAATCAGAGCAGACTTGGCCCACGTGGGGTCTAACAGTGGGGGCTCAGCAGAGCGTAGCTGACGGACTCAGAGCGGAGAGGGAGCAAGGAGGAGCAGTACATGAAAACAGACACTTTTTTCGGACTTTAGCTATTGTGAACGTACAAAAGTAGGTACATAGATGAAATATACGAACCCCAAAAAGGGCATAATATGGGCTCTTTAAGGTAAAGTAGGGGACACAAAGTACACCTGGAGCCTTTACAGCACTAGATTTTCCTTGGCTGACATCAACTTACCATGTTGGGTAGTTGGTGTCTTTGGCTGGATGTAGAAACAGAAACAAACAGCTCCACATGGTGCGGGAACAACAGCAACAACACCAAGGATGAAGGAGGACAAATAGTTCACATGCACATACGGGTTTAGTAGGAGCAGTTGCTCTGGCAACATGTTGTTCCTCCATTAATAAGACATAAAACTAAATCTCCAAACAAAGTACACATGTCTCCTCCAGGGGCCTTGAACCGCTCCATTTTTGTTTGAGTCCTCCAAACAGCAACCACATGAATTCACACATTGCTTATTTATTGGACAGAATTGTGTAAACCTGTCAATGTGCCAGGGTGGATCATTTGGCTGTAAGACATGTAATCAAACATATCTGATTGCACTGAGAAGCTGGATTTTACCCAGATTTCTCAATTTGTTGGATCGTGATTACAAGCTGGACCTGCACAGATTGTGAACCTCTTTCATTTTTATGTGGGAAATAGGCAGAGGTAGTCATTACTTCATGGAAAGTTATACAATCAAATGCCAAATCTGCAACACATTGCTGTCAGTAGGGGCTGCGAGCTGAGCTGCAGCAAATGACTTGAGCTCAGTTTTTGGTAAGGGTTCTTTAATAAGGTTTAACTGTTTTGAGAATTATTGATGGAGGTTCCCCTGAACCTGGTAATTGAAACTGGTCAAAATATACAAAAGTTTCATGTTTAAACAACTATCCAATGCCATTTTGTAGAAAGGATGTCAGTAGTGCTTTGAGCCGAGCAACTGCTCACAATGCAATCTATATGTTGTCAGTTTAGGATTCCTCAGTGTTGATCATTCAGCATGTGAGCCAAATTACACTCAAAAGGTTCCACTCCCTCAAAACAAATGGATTTCCCAATTCCCAATTTGATGTGGAAGAAGTTGACTGACTGGCACTCAGCCCTGACCTCCAGCCCAATACTTTGGGATGAACTGGAAAACCAACTCTCAGCCAGACCTTATCACCAAACATCAGTGATTGACCTCTAAATGCTTTTACAGCGTGTAATCTGTTTGAAAGCCCGAAACAAGAGGCCATTTACAGCACATTAATAAGCGTTTTCTGGGAATAAGATTTATGACTTTTGTCCATATTGTTTGGAAATGATAGTCAGTGATAGATAAGGCCGTTCCAAGATGCACTATCAACACTGAAAGTACTTTTCTCCAGGAGAGAGTCAAAATATCTTAAATTGCTATTAATTTTGTCCTCTCCTTGAGCATAGAAATCTACCTGAGCTTTGAAGTTAATATTGCATATTTTAAGCAACAGTAATATCCCTGCCTTGCTTTCATTTTCATGCAGTCTTATTAAGAACACCCCGTTATGCAGATGCCTTGAATTCAGCTGTTGCAGCCTGTGCGGCTCAATCTCCGGGGGACTATGTCGCCTTATATCACCTACACTTACCAATATTTATTCGGCTTTATCTAACAGCTGCCTCATGCCTTGTGGGAGCAGTCGGAGCGAATGAAGGTAAACATTGCCTTTGAGTTTGCTGAGGCACGGAGCTTTAGACGCGTTCAAAGCTTTGAATTTGTCCTCAGGAGCGTAACTTGTCCTGGCATCTTATTCCAGCCCCCATTTTTCTCTCTCTCTAACGTTGAAGGGATGTGAGAGATTTGAATTGTGATGCCAAGAGTGTGTTCTCAAAAAGGTTACAGCTTTATTCTGTGTCAAATTGAAAAAGGCAGCTTATTTTTGTAAGTCCCTTGCAGGTTTTTGGATTATCCTTTGGATTCTGTGGCAGTGAAAACCTTGGTTCTCCAAATTTGGTGAGTTTAATGGTGTCAGATAAGTTCAAAGATTTGTTGTCAAGCTCTTCTGATTGAAATCTTTTTCCATTACAGGGACGATTCACAACTATACTTTTACTCTTCGAATACCGAGACTGATATATCCAAATGTCCAACGAGACTCTACAGAAATACTAGCTGCCGCGCATGGTACTTTAAGCTACGGTATGCTAACTTAAATATATTTACATGAGTGAAATAAAGATGCTAACACGCTGATGTTTGGCTGGTCAAAGTGCTCACCATCTGGGTTCACCTCACAGCTGCTTGCGATAGGAAAATAACCGTTATGTTATATGTTTATCGGCTAACTCATAGGCACATTACATCGGCTTTAAAGGTGTCTAACCAAAGTTTTATAAATAAATGGACCTTTTGATCTAATGGTTGTTCATTGGATTTGATAAATACATTGTTTTTGATGGATTCAAATTCAAGACAACGATTAAGCAATTAACTCAGACTAGCAAAAATGATCACAAACCAATATTCTACACTGCAAAAAAACAAAGTATATATGTCTTATTTGTTGTCAGAAAAATCTTCTTACATTTAATTATTAAAGCCATATTCATCTCATAAGACCAGCCATCTTATTTCAACATATTTCAAGAAGAAAAAAGAAGGCCTGAATTGATTGTAATGAGTAAAACTGGCTGCCAATGCTGCTAGCAAAAAGTACTTGAAATGAATCGATATCTTATTTCAAGAAATCTGTTTATCTCGACTTGTCAGGTGAATGTGGGTCTTAATAAGATATTTTAGAAATAACAGGAATACTTTCTAAGATTTGAGTTTGTGCAGTCAGTGTAAGAAATACTTCTTGAAACTCTTTTGTTCGAGGGTCAAAAACACTTGAGTCCTCAGAGCTTTATTTAAAGTTTTGGTAAAATGTTTTGCCCTGTTAACAGCTTTACTATCTTGAGCATTAGCGTACACGAGAGTGCAGCAAGGTTAGCAGCCATTTTCTCCCAGATTTGTGAATGAGAGTTGTGATGTTCTGCAGTGCGGTCTCCTCAGTGAATCAGTTAAACAAACATGACAAGATGTTCATTAACTAGATCAATGATTCTGTGTTAGCCTCAAATTGAATATGTCGAGCTGATGTCGATGTTGGCTGATGGAGCATTCTCCGCCTACAGGATTAGACGACGCTCTCCATCAACAGATACTTTCGCCCTCCGCTCGTCGTTTCCGTTACCTCTTCGGGGACCTTCAGTCCGGCTCTGCGCGCCCTCAATACATCATTTCCCACTTTATTCCCTCTTCCATTTTCCAAATCTGCACCTCCGCTGTCTCCTTCATTAATTTCTGCTCTCCCAGGACGTCGGCAGGTCCGCATCCACCTTTCCCTCTGCTTCATTTGCATCTCGGCTCCACGCGGCTGCCCAAGTGTTTTCTGGGAGTCAGGTGGCTAATTGGTTCCCATCTGTTGGGACAAAGCGGCCTTTACGGGATCTTGGGTAATTTGTGTCACCAGTTTTACCGTATTGATTTAGTTTTTTACTGTTACACAGTATTTTCTCTCCACAGTTATGGTTGCAGTGGGTGTTTCTCAGCTTTTCCTTCACAAAAATAAGACTTTAAACATCTTTTTGGTTAATGTTCAACACAAAGAGTTTGGAGTCTGGTTTCTCTGTCAGGTGTGAAGGTAAGAAGAAGGACAATGATGCAATTAAGTCATTTGTTCCCTGAAGCAGCAACACTTTATTTTAAACATCTTCTAGCGTCTCCTCGACATCTCTCTGCTGCTGTTTGGATCCCATTCTACGAAACAGGAAGTGTGTCGTTTCTACTTAAAAGACCTGAGGTTTGAACTGCAGCATTTGTTGTGTGTGAAGATAAGCTCTGGAAGGAGGAAGTGGCACGGTTTAGCAAGCGCTGAGCAAATCCAAACAGGAAGTGACAAGTAGCTCGAAACATGAGAAGCACAATCTGTTTACTTATTTTCAACCTGAGGTAAACAGTCAGCAGAGCGCCGTGCCAGTGTCGGCCCATGAGACCGCTGGCTCTTATCCACACAGCATTTTTACTGCAAGTATTTAACACGCAGTCTCAACACAGAGAGAAGACTATTTGTTCTCTGAGGGACATTTATGGGAAGACTAGGCTCCTTTATGTGGAAGCAAGATAAAAAAAAAAAAAAAAACTGTTGATAATTACTGGTGTAATACATTTGATTAAAAAAAATACTTGGACTCTTCATTTGCATTTATGTTCAACTTTAAATACCAGTTTTTCTTTTAGGCCATTTTTCAAAAAGAAATATCAAAAGTTATCTGATTCCAGATTCTTCAATGTGAGGATTTGCTGTTTTTCACTGTTTTATACCATAAAAACTGGATATCTCTGGTCAGGTACGTCAGGTAAAATCAGGTACGATTCTGTCACTGTATAGCGTATTGGGAAAACGAAGGCTTCAGGCAACTGCTTCATTATTGTGAGCCAGGCTATTCAATCCCAACTCATTCACTACAGAAACAGCTGTGCCTAAATTGTGTGCAGATGTAAAGCAAAAAGACGTCCTTTAGATACAAGTGTATAGTAGTTAATAGTTAAGTAAAACCAGAATATTGAATGTTTTGTATTTGTGATCATAAACAAGAAATACAAATTCATTCGGGGGACCTGAAGTTGTAGGATCCTTAAAATCGATGTATTTGCTGTTATTCTCGACAACAAAGAACAGCTGTTGTTAGTGTTAGACATGTTCATTATGTGGGCTCGACCGATATTGGATTCTTGGGACCGATATCGATATTAGGGAGAGAGAAAAAAATGGTACTGATATATAGGCCGATATCTTTCGTCGATCTTTTTAAGATCTGTAGAGACAAATATCAAGATATACGTATATTGATTGCATTGTTCCCTCAAATGCAGTTATCAAACACACTTGTGGAAAAGATATATAATAAAGGCAAGACTGTGCATGTACACTCTGCTGGTGAAAGAGAACTGAACTCTTATTGGCTAGATTTTGATGTTTTGATGACTCGTGATATTTCTGGCCGGAGAGTGGGTGTGTTTCCTCCGCCAATGACAGCGTGTAGGTAAGTTTGGGAGTCGATAGAATTCAGTGATTGGACGCCATTGAGCTGCAGAAAGAAAATACGGAATTTCAGTCTCAGATCAACATACATTTCAACATCATTGTAAAATATCATATCTAGGTATAGTTTATCCCATGCTTCCTGTGTTTCCTCACGTTGTATCTGTGCCTTTTTTTCTTCATAATGTTTGTCACGTGATCTTCCTGACAACTGATGGGTTGGGCCGCTGTTGACCTTCTGTAATGAGTTTAGGTCGGGCGGGGGTTCCTCCTCAGATGAAGGCTGAAGTACGGGCTGACTGAAACACACGCCGGCGTTGCTCTGCTAAATTTAATTTGCTGCAATAATAAAATAAAAAAAAGGAAACCGTGGAGGTGAGAAGAGATTGAGGTTTAAAGTGGCAATCGACGGAAGATGACATAAGTATCTGGCAGTGTTGGACCTCCAAGGTTATCCAGTAAATTGAGCCTCTTTGGTGAGGATTGCACACATGAGTAGACGTGTTTTTAATGCAGTTGTGCTTTTAGTTTCCTGATATCAACATTTTGATTGTCTGCAGGAGGCTTTGGAGCTGATACCGCCGTGTTTTTCCTTCCTGCTGCCTGACACTCCATTTGTTTAGCTGCTCTATCTAAAATGAGGACTGTGGGCATGCAAACAGGCGTATTTATACCCCACCTGACCGTCCATCCATCCTTAACGACATTATTTAATGCTCTTCGTTGGCTGGCAAGCCATGAACCTGTGGCTTCTGGCTCCAGTATTCCTGAAAAGGATCCAATTTGAATCAATCATCGTCTCTGCGGTGTTCCGTTGTTTTGTGGTTGTCTCCTCTGATGATAGATGCGGTTATTTTCCTTTTCGCAGGATGAATTGTAAACGGTGACGAATGGTGACAGCTAATGCATCGGATGTTGTCAGTGGAAAATCATTTACCTCGCTTTCAACATCCATTAAGTCGACTAAAAGAAGAAAACTTGAATCTGCAGATGCTGCACACGACACTGACAGAATATAGGCTAGATTAAATCAGTGAATTCTGCATGTCGTGTCATTTGAACCATTATTTTCCGCTTCAGTCTAGAAAAGTTTAACAAGCCGCGTCTGTTACAATTGGTCTAGTTTAGTAGCCATGTTGGCAGCTTTACCCGCCGTCATTCTCAGGTCAGATTAAGACTAATCTTTAGGCTGTTAAACACCATCCCATCCGGCAGACATTTTGGATGAAGGTCACGAAAAACAACAATCTTGCCGTGAACTTTGCATGGATCTTTTGTTATTTTGGGGGAAAGGAGTCTTTTAATGCAGAAACTTTCTGGAACAACCACAAATAATTAACTGAAGCATTTATAAAACAGCCAGAGAACAAGTGTAGTGTTAGAAAGCAAAGAGTGCAGATAAATCATAGCTGGAGAAACAGTTAGAAAATAATCATCATAATAATGTTGAATTCACTTTTTGATTAGGTTTCTTGGTTTGTTAAAGACTAAAGTAAACTCTTCAACTTTGTCGTAATACATTTAGCAACCAACGATTATTTGAGTCATTGATACATTTATTGATTTGTTTTAAGAGTTTTCTGGTTTGTCTGTTAAGGCCAGTCGCCCCCTGCTGGCCATGGGTAAGAATGCAGGTTAGGTTACTTCTGTATTGGCTTCAGAGTTCAGATGCAAAGTCCTAACAAAACAGCAACAGTCTCTCTTTTTTATCGCTGGGCTCATAGTTGTCTCAGTTGAAAGCAGTTTAATTTTTGGAAAGCCATGCTGAACAGTGCCACTTCCCCCTCACCGACCAATCAAAACCAAGAAGGGGCGGGACTTGATATGAGCTTTGTCAAAAACAATGGTGGAGAAGAAACTCATATGACTCGTCTTTTCAAGGCAACAATTTCCAAGTCTAAAGCTGCTGCATGACGATGTAGGACGGAATTATTTTGTATTGTTTACATGTTCTCTTGGCGATATTTCCTTGAATAAAGGAAAATATTAAGCACATTAAGTACTGTCACTACTGAGGGAAGGAGAAGTTAAATGTCTATAACCTGTAACAGAAAGTGCTGGTGAGAAGCGCACAATCGGAGGTCGTGGGCGCTGCCTGCGCAATAAGCACCGTCATTGGACAGACGCCCTGTGACACCTGAATAGTAGATTCATTATGTAACAATAAGGGAAGCAAGTTTAAAAAACTGAAACTAGAAAATGTTTCACTTAAAAACGGCTTCTTTAGTAGTTCTTGTTTGGCAAGATGTAACCTCTTAACATGAGCAATGACTGGGTTTTATGTTTTTGTAAATAGTCTCAGTTTGCATGTGCAACACCCAGCCTTGAGATATATCTTAAATTAAAACTCATGTAAGATATCTCACCTGTGCATTTCCTTCTCTCCTCTTCTCCCTTCTAGTCCATTTGGTTTCTTCAGTACATAAAAACACTTGAATGAATGGAAAAAGCTTGATGTGCAATTATGTGAAACAAACAGAGTAAAGGCTCCAGCATTCACTGCATGAGTGAGCAATTACGTAAAAAGACCTTGCTGCAGGCCTCTTGAAATCAGTGTGGTCTGTGGACGTGCCAGCTGCATGAAGCGCCGCTGATTACATCATTGTGTGCCGTTGGAAACACAGCTGCAGGAATAACACCACCACAGACGGAAGAGACTCATTTTTAATATTTTTTTAACATGACTGTTCAGATCAGCAAGGCAGGGAAGGTTTTAGAGCACTTCCTTTATGTAAACTCAGAAAACAAAGACAACTGAAGCTTTCTCCATTTTAAAAGACAAAGATTGATGTGTAGTAAATGTGTACCTCAGTGGGTGTGGATGTTTTTTTGTGCCCACAAGTGTTTCAGCCTTCAGGATGAAGGTCTCTGCTCCTCTGAGACACCTGCAGTCTGGTGTCAGACACGCGCCATTGAACGCTGCTGCAAGGTGCCATCACACCTCACTACTCCTGGTTTTATAGTGTTTTTTAGTATTTCACTCCAACACCTGAAAATCCATCTGACTCTGTCACAGTGACTTCAAAAGGTCACATGTGGAGAAAAGCAGATGGAGTCAGGGTTGATCTCAAAACACAGAAGAGAGAGCCCAGAATTCAAGATGTGGATTTTTTTTTTTTTTTTTAAAGATTTTAGATTAAAGCTCCTGTGAGGTGCTTTATGCTCGTTATGAAACAAACCAAAATGAGTTGCTTTATAAGCTGCAAAAGCAAACAAGACCATCGGCTACAAGACTGATCATTTATCTATAGGTATTATTCATTCCTGAAGCTGTTGCGACGGGGAGGTGTCGCTGCAAAAAAACAGCCTTTGTTGATATTTTTCACAGCAAAGATTCACGCTGAGTCATACGATTGACTGTTCAAATGAGATTTTCATCTGACAACTTTTAATTTTCATTAGTAGAAACAAAAGGTGCACCCTGATTCTGACCTTCATGTCGTAAAAGTTCATATATAATATATTAGAAGACACTTGGAAAATGGCTTGAAACACACCTTGCCTGTTGGAGTAAAAAAAATGTTTCAATGCAAACATTGTTTTGCAAACATATGGATAAACCACTCAGACAGAAATTATGGGGAACTTTTTTGTATGTGATGTTACATTCGCACACTGTTTTGTTGAGTCTGACTTTGCGCTAAGGCTGATAGTTGCAAGTAATAAACAGATGTTGGGCTATGAATTGGTACCATTTTCGAATCAGCTTTTTGAAGTGTTGCTTTCAGTTTTTTAATTGAAAATTGCGTTGAAGAAGAGGATTTTGAAAATCATTTTGCCGACCATTATGCATTGTTCAGTTCTGAAGAAGCTTGCAGAGGTTTTTAAGGCTATTTGACGATTGGGTGAAATGTGGAAACTCTCCAGTCGAAGTACCTTCACTGTGCTTTTGATGTTCAGTTTCTTCAGTGTTGATGCTTTCGGTCACTGTTGAACTCTGCAAAATTTAATAAAAAGCCATCATGCAATACATGACATTACCCAGTGTTGTAAAGTTTAACATCATTGTAATTATTAACTGATATGCAGACGTGTTTTTGTGTTTGACCTCCTGCAGGAAATTTATGCAAAAAAAACAACAACCTCGGAGCAAACTTTGCATGAATATTTAGTTATAAAAGGATTTTCCCCATGCAAGCAAATAATTAACTGTAGTGTTTATGAAACATGCAGAGAACCAGGGTAGTGTAAGAAAGCTAAGAGTGCAGATGAATCATAGATTAGAACCAAGAAGGTAGGACAATATGGGTCACGATGATGTTGTATGAACTTTCTAATTTGCTGTCTTGACTTATCAAGGATCAGAGAAGGCTCTTTAACTTTTTTTTGTTTTTTATGAACAGTTAATATTCAGGATAAGGTGGAGTGATGTGACGAGGGCGCCCTGCTGCAAATGACCCAGCTATGATTGACGAGCTGGATTGTTTTATGGTCGATTTACGGCCTCCCGTCGTAAACACGTTGGACATGCATGGTGATCGCATGTCAGCTCGAGGAGGAGGATTTTTTTTCTTCTCTTCCCAGCGTTTGTTGACGTTTGTCTGTCACTTCTGATCAGCTGCCAGTGTGACGCTGGAGGAGTGGTTGTTTGTTCGGTTGGTGGGTGTGGTGGTGGTGGTCATGGAGGTTGTTACACATGTGGGCGAGACATGGAGGGTGATGGATGTGTGGTGTTTCAGATGAATGAGCTTGTGTGACGTCATTGAGCTGTGAAGGTGTACTGTACAACCCCCCTCTTAGCAAAGTGACTGATGTATAGACAGAGATGGATGAGACCCCTGGGAGTCATTTTACAACCAACTCTGCACCTGACCCCTTCACCTTTCAACCACACAGACGATAGACGACATCCAGCGAGAGTCATCATGTTCAGGTGGAACTGACAGCTGTGGGGACTAGATAGCCACGCAGATGTTTTTTTTTTTTAAATCGATCTTTATGATCTGCTCTGACCTGATCCTTCTGCTTATTGACTTAGCTTCTTAGTTTTTGAGGACACTTAAACAAGCTAAAATCCAAATGTTAACACTTGCAGACTTGTGTAAGTGCAGAGAAGGTTTAAAGGTTAAATCATGACAAATTGTTACCCTTTCCTGACCGGGTCTGAATCCTCCGCCTGCCCGCTCCTCGTGCCGTATACTCTGAGCTTCAGCCACACAAGTGACCCACTTTTCTTCAACTCAAACATCTGGCTCTGTCTGCGTTTATTATTTATTACAGGGACACGACACGATCTGAGACACACCCTCCTTATGAAAGCATCATGAGGTGAAGAATTACAGCAGCATAAGGTGACTTAATGATTGTTCAGAGGCTATAAAACATAAATCTCTTGTCATTGTTTTTTAAAAATCTATTTCCAGCCTTTGTCCTTTCCTCCTCGCTGGACAGTTTAGCAAATATTTTCTTGGCTATGCCAACACTTCCTCGCCACCGGTGTCTAATTAAACTTGCAGATTTGACTTGGGGATTGAATTTGAAAGCTTGTAAAAAAAAAAAATGGGCGTGCGTAGGTGGCTCGGTTGAAGGAGTTCATGGGGTCTATTTCTTTTTTTTCCTGTCAGGGTCTGGCAGGCATTTTGGACCCGCGAGGTGGGTTGTTAATGTGTGTTTGTTATCCCGAGAGGCGAAGGTCTGTGTGAGTTTTATTTTATTTTTTTCAGGGTGACCTCCCCTTTTGAACCAGTCTGTTTGGGGACACTGTGGAAGAGGCCACACGCTGTGTTGTGTCTGTAGGGTAAAGGAGTCACAACACACGCATGCCGTGATTGAGGTTTTTATTTTCTTGTTGCACGAGGACACGACCCCTAAAGGGAAGTGTGCTGATGGAGTCTTGGCAATGAGGAGGAAGAGAAGAAGGAGAGGAAGAGGCGGACGGCAGATTACAGAGAGGCAGGAGAGCAACAGGGGAATTTATTAGATTTTTTTCTAACCATGCTGGAGGCTCAGCACGGAGTCCGTCAGAGCAACACTTTGGTCCCGAGTTAAATATCGCAAAAACTATGCTATGTTTGAAATGAAACTTTGATGAATCCCTAAGGAAACATCTGAACAGCTTAAGTGAACATCTGGATTGTATTTAGATGTAGATACAGGTGAAAACTTCCAATATGTCACAACAAATTGAGCAACTACTTACAGGGCCTGAATTTCGGAACAGGATTGATGGAATCACTCAAAAAATATTTAGCAGTAAAATCCTGCATATATTGCATCGTTCATGTGGATACAGTCCAAGTTAAAAGTACTTCAATGCAAACATTTCAAACTGCATTTCTCCCACCTGTATAGTTTTGAGCAACTTTTTTGAATCTTGTATAACCGAGTGACCTGTGTGACATGACATATCTTCAATGTCAGATGAAAAACTTCAAATTTGAATGTAACTCTGTGAAGTACCTTTGAGTGTTTTTAAAAGCACCATATAAATACAATCATATTATTCTTATTATCTTAAAATTATTCTTTTTTTTTTTTGCTACATCCTTCACCTCAGAGATCAAACCAGTCCTCCTTGTCGCTCTGTACATCCACACAGTATATAAAGGCATATTGTCTTTGAATTCACCACAGCTCACTCTGTTCAGCTCTGCCAATGAGCCTGACGTCGTAGCCAAAAGTATCTGTTTGGCAGCTGTTGTGCAGATCATTGCTGGGTGTGAAAAACAAGCCACGGGTTACGGGGATGAAGATGAAAGGAATGATTTTCAATTCTTCTACGCTTCAGGTTTCGACACCGATAGAATCCGTCTTCAAAACATGCCAGTTATTTTAAATGCCATGCTCACGCTTTAAAAAGGTTTTCTATGATATTCTGTCTGCTCTTCAGAAGATAACTAACATAAAATTCGTCCTCATATCCTCCTGGTCACCAGGGAGTCTGCAGCAGCATCCCATTTCCTTCATCCATCACAAATCCTCTGCTGGGACTCTAATGTGTCTTCACTGCTGTGCGGGAACGCTTCACTGACTTTACCTCCCCCCAACCTGCTTTTGCTTTTGACTTTACCTGTTTTTAAGTCTGAATCTGCTCACAAAACATGAAGACAAACTGGGCCAGCCAGCTTCCTCTTGTGCTGCATTAGAAGTCTCTGTCTGAAAGACTCCAGGGCAGCATTTTTATCAGTTCAGCACAACAACAAACCCCTGAGATCAGCTGACAAGATTCTCATTTTTTTGTACATCTATCAGAGGTATATAGAGGCGCCGGCTGTCAGCTAAACATATTTTTTCAAATAGACTATTTTGTTGGCGTTTCAAGTCACATCATTGCCTGTTAATTTCCACTAGTTTTATGATTTTAATGATGCATCGAGGTAAGGTTAGCAGCAGCTCAGCTCACAGCCCCCTTAGCCCACCCAAAATTAAGAACACTTAATTTTGTAGATGATTTGGCTGCTAGTAAAATGACATTGTCTTTTTGTTTTTGAGAGGTCAAGAACTCAGCTCAGCATGCAGCCCCCTCCTGACAACCATTTGCTGCTAAAGAAAAGCTTTGAAGAACGCACGTGTTTCACAGAAACTGCTTAATAAAGTGTTTTTATTCATTAGAATCAACAGGTCTGTTTGTTCTAGAGAGGTGGAAAATTCTGATTGGGTAAAACACGTCATGTCTGATGGAAATTGGAGGATAATAAGTATAAAGCCTGCCATTCTGTTGCTCCTGCATTGCATGCATCCTGCATCGTGTAAAGTAATGCAGCTAAAATAACAAACGTGAATAGACTGACAAAATGTAAGTGGTATTGGGGTCTTTTCAAATGTTAATTGAAATTTTTGATTTGTATGGCGCAGCACTTTCAACACAAAATGTCTTCACAATATTTTTAAAAAGGGGACAATTTTCATTTCTTTAAAGATCCCCTTTATTGTTGCATCAGTAGTGAATCAGCAAAAACAGCATGTCAAACACATCAAGCCCCCCCTCCCCTCCTCCCATGTTCTGCTTCCAACCCCGTTTGTCTTGGCCTTAATGGGACAGCCGATTGTTTTCCTCCTTGTGAGCATGTTTCCACACAATTTGAATTAATTGGATTGTAAATTGATCCCACTTTGGAGCCGAAACCCTGGAAGCCGAAGCGTTGGCTGCATACACCAGTTTAATCTGAATACTAAATGTTATTAAAAGCCTCCCCTGCCTCGCCTGTGTAGGACACTGTGTACCTGGTAATGAGAAAAAAGCCCCGAGGGCCCATTGCATTCATTGTGCAGCAGCGTGGTATAATTCAGTAATTAATTGCCTTAGTGCCTGGACGGCGCTGTAATGGTTTGAAGATAACCAATATGACTTCACAAGGCTGCTGTCCTCATGTTTTAGTGCAGAAAGGTAAGCAGGAGGACAACCAGGAATGTTTTTTATAATGAATGATAAAAGCTTTTGGATTCCAAAAAAACTGTTTATCATGTATTGGCTTTGGATTCAGATGTTCCCTGAATGTGGCTTTAAGAAGGGGGACAATTCTAGGTCTGCCACCAATAATTATTTTCATAATCAAAGAACTTTGTTAAAGTAATTAATTTACAATTGAGGCTGTAAAATTTTAATGCTCATCCCAAGTTCCATTCAGTCCAATGTGCCATCTTTAAATGTCTACTTTTCGCCAGCAGTCCAAACCCCTTAAAACGTTACATCAAAAAAGAAAAACAAGTGGGCTGAAACTTCTGTCTCATTCAGAGGCTCAACTGGCCCAAAGTAAGTCTAACTTATGACTTAACTGTTGTTGATTTCCCGTCAGTCAATCAGTGTTTTGTCACCAAACTGTTGGCCTGTGACTCATTTAACTGACTGTACAGGGGCGACTCATTTCAGAACTTTCATTTAAACAAGACATCTTTAATTTAAAAAAACCCTGATTTATCCCCATTTAAGTGCCGTCATTCTGTTTTAAAGTAGACAATCCTTTTCAAAGCCAGAGATATCTCATTTTGCTCCACTGTTAGCAGAATTTTAAATCCCATCCAGCATTTGTGCATTTCTATTCAGCGCGCAGCACCTCTGCTCCTCTTCTCGCCTGCTCTGCTTACACAGCGGAGGCTCAGAGGAGCCGGCAGACGCTCCCCACAATGTAGATGACAGGATAAAAAGAGAAAGAGACAGAGTGGAGGAGAATGAATGTGGGGAGCGGAGCGGGGAGCGAGAAGAATGGAGGGAGCGATAGAACGAGAAGCGAAAAAGGCCAGAGAGAGAGAGGATAAGCCACGTCTCTCTTGTCTTGACATTTCTCCCTGTCTCTCCTGGGAATGAAAACCCCGATATAAATGTTCCAAACTGGTGACAGAGTGGGACAGGAGTAGGAGGATGACGAGGAGAGGGAGGCTTGTTTGATGTGCATTAGTTATTACACGCAGCAGAGTCAGCCGATAATTTGGTTTTCAGGTTGATGTAATTAAAGGGTTCGGGCCTCAGCAGTTTTCTCGGGGCTAATTTGTTTAGGAAGCGCTGAGTCCCCGCCGGCTGCTGGTGACGATGGCGCTACAGTGAGCCTGCTGCTGATGCTGCTGCTGGTGGTCATGGCAACAGGGGGCCCACAGGTGCACATATTGGTATCTTTGTCAAGCTCCCTCGGCAGGCTGGATTTCATTGAGCGCTCTGCACCAGCTGCTGTGAATCCACCCCGAAGGGGAAGTTCGCCTGGGATGGCTTCTTAATCCTCTAACAACAACAAAACGACATTTTGCTGAAATGAATACGCATTTATTTCCCGTTACACGTGATATCACCAAAATGTGTCTGCAAGGTCAAAGTAAAACTTGATTGTTTGGAAAGTATGTCCTACCTTTATTAGCAGATTTATTGATCCTGCTTTATGTCTGATCGTTAGCTTTGAAGCCACAGGAGGCAGTTAGCTTAGCGGTACACATTTAAAAAAAACAAATATGAGGTTATGTTAAGCCTGTAGCTTTGAAACTATAACAACAACATACACAACTGTCAAATCAATCACACCCATTGTTTTTAGCTGACTGAACCCGACTGTAAACACGTTTATTTCTGATGTAAATGTTGACTTTTTAATATGGGACCTAATGGGGATTCCAAGGCTTTTGGAAACAGCCTCTAGTGGACACTTGAGGAACTGCAGTTTTTAGCACTTCCCAATGGCTTCATTTTCATATTCATTTGTCAAGATTTGAGGAGCCGACTGGCGATGACGACAACGGTTTACTGTTAAGTTGACTGAACACACGCATTCCTAGATTCAACGGTAATTTTTTTTTTCATTTTCACCAGCTTTGGGTACATAGTTTTTACACATTTTAATACAGGAACCATTCGGCTTACACAACAGAAATACAAATTGGTTAACTTTTGTTTTCTCAAGAGTTTTCTCAAGTTTGTATAAAATGCAAGTTTACTTTAAAACCTCTAAAGAATATGTGGTTTTGTCTTGGTTATGAAATAATAATATTACATTTTATTTATAAAGTGCTTTTCAGGAACTCAAAGACACTGTAATTTGTAAAAAAAAAAAAAAAAAAGAAAGATCAAGACAACTATATGTTAGCTTTGCTGTTCAGATAAGCTGTTGTAAGCACAAATTGTTGAATTGACAGTTAAAAATACTGAAATAACTGAAATGAAAACAAGTGCAACAGTACAGATAATGAAGAAATGCACATTAAAATGTAAATAAAATGCTAATACTAGAAAATACATGTTGGCACAAACTCATATTAGCTTAGTTTATCTGGATCCCCATTAGCCCCCGCTGTATTCACTTCATGAGCTGCAGAGTGAGTTTAAAATGAAAAAATGAAGCTGGTTTATCAGCATTACAGCACAGCGGTGGTCTCATTCATTTCCACTAACTGAGTCAACATGGATCGCCTCCAAATCAAATTCTGGCGTGTGTTGTTAACACATCCTCGCTCGCAGGAAAAGGATGAATTGGATTAACAGAGCTGTGAGAAAGATGTCCTTCCAGAGAAAGCTGGATTTGCCAGCGTCAGATGTGTTACCCCTTGTGCTTCCCGGAACGTTTTGTCTTTTGCTTTGAAGACTCAAGGCGGCAAACACCAGCGTGCAGTGTTTGCCTTTACCTGATGTCACCTTGCAGGATTTCTCCGCGTTGGTGTCTCTTAAAAATTAACTCTCTCTGGAGTCCAACTATTTCAGGTTAAAGAAGGCGAGATGAAACGGTATTTTAAATCCTAAATTCTCTGTATTTAAATGTGTGACAACCTGTTTCAAAAACTGGATGTCTTTTTGGAAGATGATTTCTTTTAAAGGTGTTAATAAAGTCTCGGATTATAACCAGACTATTTCTCAAGTCTTGGAGCAGTTTGACTATCACTTAAAAAAACGAATTTTTTCCAAGGTGCCCTTTTGAAAAAGCTGCTGTTATCTGTTTAAATTCAACCCGGAGTGTGCAGCATTAGGTCGACATTTCTGGCGCAACACTCTGCAGCATTTGGGACCGCTTTTCTCCACACGGTGTTTGATTAAAAAAAAAAAAAAAAGCAAGCGCTTTATCTGCATCCAGAGGCCTGACCTCTGCGGGTTGCGGACCGATCCTGCAGCACACACAGCCGATGATAATCTGTCCACTCCTCAGGTGGTCTGGGTGAAAGCACGAGCTGGCTGTCGGATCAAACAAACCGTCCCTGTTCCCTCCCTCCCCACTTTTCCTGAGAAATAAATAATATTTCTGGCTTTGTGGCCAAAAACACACAGGTGGAGAACAGCAGTTAGCGGTGAGCAGGTGGCGTTTTCTTTTAGCGAGCTGCAGGTCTCTAAGTGACATGGAGAGCTTTTTCTTGATTTCTTAGAGGAATGGACTACTTCCTCTTGGCTGCACTTGCCTTATTAAATATCTTAAAGGCAGGATTTTTATGGGATTGCATCTTCTGATGTCTGCAGTTAGCCTTGAAATTAGTGCTTCATGTCTCCTGTGGCTGTGTTTACTTAATTCCAGACTAGACAGGCTTTTCATGTATTATTATGCACATTTGATCAAACTAAATTCCAAACTAGGACCGCAGACGGAGGGGATGGATGTGGGTTATTATTAATGGGGGATGCATTTGCTGTTTTTTGGATGTAATTTCTGACGTGTGGACCTGTTCACCCAGTGTTCACTCCATCCTCAGAAAGTTAGGTCACAATTGTTAATGGATCAGTCCTGCTTGTTTCAAGGAATTTCTGACTCACCGTCAGTTAAAAACCAAGTTTACTATTTGTAGTTTAAACATTTTGACATTTGGAGGTTTTACCATTCCAGTATTGAAGATTCCTCTGAATGATTTCTACTTAAGCTGTAAGTAAGTCAGTTTTATTTATATAGCACTTTTCACAGACATTAGCTACAAAGTGCTTTACAAAGACATAAAATACAATAAACAGTAGTAATTAAACTTAATTAAGCAAGCGGTGATGAAGGGCCCTCGCACCCCGGTGCATGTCGGGGTGTGTCGCGACTGCGGGAGTGCAGCAGCAGCAGGATTTGGCTAAGCACCCGGCCGCACAGTTCGATTTGTGTAATGGCAAGTTCAAAAAGGCAACGCTATGAGATTCAGAGAATATTGGTATGCAGAGCGGCTCATGCCGGAACTGTCATGATGCACAGCTGCAGCGTGCTGCCGCATTGGCGTCTTTTGCCGTTTCCACATATGCACCCCTGAAAATATGCAGATAAAATAAGCCGAAAAAAGCTGCATGCTATGACGTAGGAATCTACAAAGGTGAAGATAACACATCAAGGAAACACAGAACGTTTCATGGTATACGAGATAAGGAAGTGTTTGAAAGACGGCAAAAGGGCAGAAAATGTCCCCAACGTGACGAGGCAGAAAACCTCATTCAGTCTTGCTGATTCATGACGACCAGTTCACCTTTTCTCACTTCCCCATCAGTGGAAATGTTCAGTTTAATGTGAGGAAGAACTGCTTGTTTGGCTCATTATATGAAGGTTACAGACTGTTAATACAGACACAGCTCTAACTGTAGATTCCAACAGACTATTTCTTTGGCAAAGGAAGTAAATCATTGTTAAATAGTATGCAAGTCAACATTTTGTTTCAAATAGTTGATTTCCTTACAAAGCAGTCGTGTAATAAGCAGGATGATGTTTGGTGAGCTGGTTATTATTATGGAGACCACCTTCCACTTCACGTCTGCTTTTCTCATCCTGTCAGCGTTCCATTCTGCGATAACAACCAGCTCACCAAACATTATCTCTGACATATTATCTCCAAAAACAGACCATGTTTACTCCTTTTTTATGAAGATATAAATGTATGAATTGATATTTTTATCTGAACACTTTTTCAGAAATCCAAATAGCAGTATCTTTAATTATTTCCTGAAGGTTTATCGAAGGTAAAAGAGACAAAAAGTAGCATCACACTCCTCATCATCCACAACTTTCTGATCATTTATACCTCATATGGAGTGTTGTCCCTTCCTTAACTACCAGCCTGCTGAACATTATCATTTACTACTACAAACTACCCTCTACACTGAACGAAGCCGTCTTTGTTGTCTGAATTATTAAAGCTCAATGTTTTTTTTTTTTTTCTAAGCACATAATTGGCTTCTGACCTGTACGGAAAAATAATGTTCAAAAAATGGATTTTCAAAGCCGATATGGAGCCAATTAAAGCTGCAAAAGTGCTTCACAATGGAGACATTTGTTTTGTTCAGCTGATCCAAGGTCAAATAGGAGCTTTCATCTTCAGCAATGATTTATCTCTTTCCTGCTGAATTTTATTTTTTAAATATCCAACAATTCTTTCAGTCAAAATCTCCTTTTTTCTCATCCTTTGATCATTTGTGACCGCATGATTAAAGTTGCCTTGTTGTGGCCAGAGTTCAGGCGGAAGCGAGTGTTCTCCTTGAGGGGAACATTGATCAAAAGAGAGATGGACATAAGGGTCAGTGTGAAAGCTTATTTACGAGACTATAAGCCTGTACTTTACTGAATATGTCACCACAAGTCTCTGTTCAAAGTATAGACGACCAACAGACCGGGCTCATACTTGTCATTTTGCACGTTTTTTCAGTTTTGAAAAGGTAACTTCACCTCGTTGTCCTGTAGGTATAGGTACTCCTCGAACATCACGTCTTGAAGCTGCTCTCTACATTGTTTCAAGGAAGCTTGACAGCCTGTCCTAACAGCATGCAGCACAAGTGAGCGTCAGGGACAAAAGCAGCCTGACTCTATTGTTAACTATTGAAATGTCCCTCGAGCAACACAGCGTGTTTTAAACCTGACATCCTGTTTCTATTTTCCTCTTTGTCGCTCCTGTAGACATGATTTAGGAACAAGGAAGAAGGTGGCTGTACAAGGGACTGGCCTTGCTTTTCTCACTTTTTTAAATTGATTTGAATTTGATTTACTTCTTCCACCCAGAGCTAATATTATCCATATCCATGACTGAAATGTGATGATTTGACTTATGTCAACACCAAGAGAAACTTTCTTTTTTTTTTTGGCATACCGCAAGCTTTTCTATTGACGCGCCTTTGAGTGTTGTGATAACAGCTCGCGCCACACTTCTCATTTCACCCACCATCGCTGTCCACACCGCATCCGTTACGTAATTGATTCTTTGCTCTGTGAATTTGAGTTTTCCCCCTTCCAAACAGTGAGACCTGCGCTGCTTTTGAATTGAACGTGGACAAACGGATGTGCTGCGCTGTATTGACGAGCTAATGACTCAAATCACAACACTCAAAGGTTCGTCAATAAGCGGTTCTTGGTGAGCCGAGTAAGGTTTATCTCCACTTTTTAAAACAAGCTAACACGTTGAGTTGAGTGAGAAAAGCAGTTGTTTGCGGGCAGTAAGGATACTCCAATAGGAAACAATAGTCAAGCTGGTGTTGTCACTAATACACGCTTGCGTTGCATGCTGTTAGGACAGGCTGTAAGCCCTCCAGGAGCCAAACTGACACTGGAGCGGCACCTAGGTCGTCACATTTTGAAGTTTAATGCCGAAGAACAAGCTACCATTTTTGACGAGTTCTGTCGAGGAATGCATCGTAAAAAGATGTCTGTCTTTTTTTTTTTTAAAAGGTTGACATATGTCATTCTTTCAGGTGTCTCATATCTCACCTGGGCTGGTAGTAGTCTTTTAGCACTTGGAAGGTTTTTCTTGCCTCTCCTGCTGTCAGTTTGTCTGTTTTCCTGGTGACTGAAACATGTCGAGTCTGACTCTGCTGCCTGAATGCAGACACAAACGTCTGATTTATGACCTCTGTAGCACACTCACTCCCTCCCTGTGAAACTCCTCTTCCATTTGAGGAGTACTAGATATTTTCCCACAGGGGAGTCGGTGTATTTCACTCGACATTGACCCTGTAAAAGTGGATTCCCCCCCCCACCACCCCTCTAATGCTGGAGGCTGTTCCGCTCTCTTGCTGAGTTTGCAGTGTGCACTTCATTGACTGAGCTCCGGGTGCTCTTTGCCTCCCATTGACTGCATCTTTGTTTTGTTTTTCTGGGTCCTTTATCGCCATCTCCTCGGATGTCACTGCCATTGATTAACTCCTCGGGCCTCATCAGAGCTTGTTATCCTGTCAATTTGCTCACCAACTGCTCGAGTCATTAACATGTAGGGTTACTGTGCAAAATGTTCCACCAGGTGTTCCTGTAGCTCATTTCAGCTCAGCGGAGACGATGCGCACCTGTGCCGCTGTCAGAGAACAGAGTGTGATGTTTAAATACGATGGAAAGAAGCAGGGAACACAAAAAAAAACTCAAGACTGCAAGAGATTTTCTTTAGCTAACTTAAAGCCGAACTACTTCATAGTCAGTCTCTCTATTTCAAATTGCATCCTGATCTCTGCAGCTCTGTAGCATCGGCTGCAGCTAAATACTGATGAAGTGTGTTTTAATTCAAGAAAACTTTGTCAGGTCCAGCCGAATGAAACTCAAACAAAAGCCTGCAAACAACTGAACCAGGCTGGATTACTGTTAACCATCATGGTTGAAGGTGATGGACAGAGACAGCTGTCAATCAAACCAGCACAGCACCAACCATAACCCACTTATCGTCTTATGGGAAGTGTGGTTTGCAAATCACAATAGACATCTATTAAAACGGAAATAATAGAAAATGTCTGCTAGTTCTCCTTCAGTTACGATGACTCCGTCAGTTGTTGTGATCCTAGACACGGCGTCTCTGAGTGGGCGGGGCCGTCTCTCTTTCCTCATGTTTGTCACGTTTGGGAAAACAAGGGAGTGTGGACCCAAGTGCAGAATTAACGAACTATTTATTTTAACAAAAAGGCAAACGAAAACTCACTTCAGAAAGTACAACAAAAAAACACAGGGATCAAAAACAGGGCGCCACAGAGGAGCACGAGCAAAAACAGACATACCAACGAACGACATAGAAACAACAATGAACTGACACAGGAGGGAAGGAACACAGAGACTAAATAGACACAAGGGTAATCAAACACAGGTGAGACTAACAAGACACAGGTGAAGACAATCAGAAAGATCATGAAACACTAAAGACACACAGAACTCAAGAGTCAAACAAAACACACTGGAACACAGAGATACATGAGGGTAAGAAATGAAAACACTGAAGACAAAACTAGGAAACCATGAACACCAGGAAACATTAACACACAAGGGAAACAAGCAACACTGGGATAAAACCGGGAAACTCAAACACAAAAACAAATCATGACAATGTTGTGGCAGTGCTACAATTATAGAGGAAGCAGTTAATGTGTAAAAAAAACATGTAAGGAACATGTTTGAGCCTCATATGGGGAAACGCAAACAAGCCGACGGAAGCGCCGTCACTCCAGTGTGAACACAGAGCTGAGATCAACAAACCCAGAGGGAGTTTGACTTCGCTCTCAGGAAGTCATTACTCCGTCGTTTATTTACATAGAAGCTGGAAACAAGAGTGATTAAATGTTACGCTCAGACATACAAGGACGATAAATCTCTCAAGATGAAAAGAATCTTACGGCTCCTCCTCGCCGTCGTTAGACTCCGATGTGTTGATTGCCGCTCGGCCTGTAATGAGATTTGCTCTGACAGCTCCTGTAATGAATTCATCCGACACAATAGCTCTGTGTCACAGTGTGTAGGTGGAAGTGCTGGATTAAAACCAAGCTCAATCTCTTTGCATAATATCGGCATTGTTTTGTAACCTCTGCAGGCGGAGGATCTCATGGGTGTGTTTGTGTGTGTGTGTGTGTGTGTGTGCTGATGTTTCTTTAATGTTGTCCACCATCTCAATAAAAGCCCTCACTGTCAGCTGCAGGTCTGACGGCTTCGTGGAAACCAATTGCTTTCTTTTTCTTTCTTTTTTTTCAACCAGCCGAATCCGCGCAGAAAGAGAGCATTGTGAAGCCGAACCAATTTCATGAGAGGGAGGTTGAAAGCGTGTGCTGAAGGCCGTCAGGGATCTCTGCTTGAACACAGGTAGCCTTTCACATGTTTGGCCTCAGGAGATGCTGCTGAAGGTCAGGCATGTGCGCAGTGTGTGTGTACAGTGTGTGTGTTTTATGTTTGACATTTGTCTTTTTTTTGGGGGGGGGGGGGGGTTTCTGCTGCAGGGCTCTTGTATGAGGCAGCATGTGTTTGAGTGTGTGTGTGTGTGTGGAGGTTCAAAGAGGCAGATGATGCTGCAGGAGAGCGAGGTGTTGGAGACGGAGAGGGAGGTAATCACAGGTCCGTCAGTGATGGTGTCTGATTGAAGTCCGTGCAGGCTGAAGGGCATCCTTCAGTTCATGTGGCTACAGAGACAATAACGCAAACCTCTCTGAGTCTGTTTGGTGTTTTCTTTCTCTATTTTCTCCGCCCACAGCTCCTCTCAATCCTCTTCATACTGAACACAGGGGATGCACTGTTTTGGATTTTTGTACGTCCCATATGTTCATATTCTCCATCTGTTTTTTGTCCAGTTCCCGTGCTGATATAGATTCATAAAGGTAGTTTTTCCAACTTATTGCAGACTACATCTACACTCTTCTGTATTGGAAATAACGTACTATCATTGCTACTCTTATCTAGATGGCCAACATGCAGCTGCAGACATAAAATACAGTGCTTTTATATTCTTCTTGCATAATAAGAAAAACACTTAAATTACTTAAGACAGGCGCAGGTATTTTAAGTTTTCTTCTTCTCTGCTCTTGTTTGTTCATGGGCAGTGTTTAAGTGTTTTGAGAAAAAGTGTATGATGTGTTATTTTGTTGGGAATCGTGAGCAAATCAACCAATTCTGAACAGTTTTTCCAACTTCAGAGTTTTTAAACATGATGGCAGAATAAAGCTGCAAGTTCTAAGCCAATCAGGAATGTTCAGCTGCTGCAAGTACAACCCCAAAGTTACTTTAATTTTGAAAGTAGTACTGGAGCAGTGACATAATATTCCCTTAACTTAATTAAGATAATTTTTCCTGCTTTGGAAATTCAAAGAATCAAGTTTAACTCTCAGGGAAAGTTTTGATCAGTTCACGTTACTCTTTCATTTCAACACAGGAGCTGCGTTGTTGGAGTGTTAAGTTCATGTTTCTCTCATGCCAGTCAAAGAAAGATGCTGAGTATTAAGTTGGTATTCCATAGATTTAACACACAACAACTATTAGAACTGCATCAGTTGTATAACTTGCCTGGGTTGCCATTTTTCTACGAGACAGACGACACATAACATTTGAAATCCACATTCAAGTTCTTTTTCTGTTTTTTATAAATGCACCCTGACTGTCACAAACAGACAAATAGCAAAATTGGGAAAATGTTTTTGCAAAAATCTCAAACCTCAAATGTCTAAAAGTGAAGAAAACGTGTAGTCAGATTGACCCATGAACTTGTGCATGAAGCGAAGCCTCAGATGACCCCATGGTGTGCGCAGAGCAACACTCTGCTCCCCTGACAACCTTGGGGTAATGAACAACACCTGACACTGTGACCACACACACACACATTGACAGACAGTATCCAGCTTTAATCCTGACAAATTGCCACCGCGGGTACTGTAGTGTCCCTTTCTAAAGCCCTTTATCTGCCATGTCTGCCCATTCAGCTGCTCAGAGAAGCTCCTAGATTCATCCTCCAATCTTTATCCTCCCTGCAGGCCCATTATCTTAAGTGAGTGTCGATAGGATGCTCAGAGTCGCTCTCGTTCCCTTCCTCATGTACAAATGAGCAGTGGGAGTCATTTCAGAGCAGCACTATGTATGCATATGACTCGTAACCTCGCTCTCGTAAATACTGATGAATAACTGGCCTTGGTAATCTGCTGCTAATGTCCCTTTTCATGTGTGTCAATGTGTGTGTTAGTGTGTGTGTCAGTGGTGCAGGGCTTTGATGTCGGCGCTTCTGTTGTCGTCCCTCATGTTGTTACAGCATCACAGGGTCCCACTCAGCTGTCAGACGCACCAACGCCACGCTGCCTTTAAAGAGTGTGAGCATGCCAGCTGGGGATGAGCTTGTAGGAATATCAAAGCCTGTTTATTTGGCAACACGTGGAGACATTTTGTGGAGGACGATAGGGGGGAAAAGATTATTAAAGCATGTCCTAAAAGTGAGAATAATCAAGCCAAGGTACATCCAAAGAGAATTGATCCTTTTTTTTCAAAGTATTTATTAAAAGTTCGGAGCTGATTTACAGCTTCAAACATCACAAAGGATTCTGTTCCTACTTTTTCTTTGAAGAATCATCAGATTCTTTAATAAACATCAGAAACATATGGCGAGAATAATCACATGTTCACACCTACAGCTCCTTGTCTTATTGTCTTTGGTCGGAAACCATCGAGGAAAACATAATTAGATTAGGATGGCTTAGACTTCTGATGGGATCAAAACAGATTGTAGTCCCTCAGTCTGAAGCTTAAGTTCTTTATTGTTGGATTAATAACAGGATTGATTTTTTTTCCTGTATACTACAACGATCATTCCAATTAGAATTATATTTCTCCTTAAAACATAGGAGCAATTTAAAGTTTGTTATCTAACTGTAGGAGCCTTTCTCTTAAAAATCAAGGATCAACTTATTTATCAATTTTAGTAAAAGAAGAAATTTACAGATGACTGATGGGGTTTCTGCCCAATATAAGAAAAATATGCGATTTGCGAGAACATAGTACAGTATAATATATTGTGATAATATGTATTGCGATATATTAATCAATAATAGCTCACTATGTTTGTAGTCTCTGTCACTCTGACACTATATTGTTTGACAAATAAATTGGACCAGCTAACTTTAATCCATGGAGTTATACGTTTTAAATCAAAACGTCAACAGTTTCATTTAAGAATTAACTTTTGTTTTCCATCTCGTGCTGATTGGAGAATGACTGATGCATCTGATTTGGTTGAAATGTGTTTCAATCTTAATGTTATTTAAGGATTCCCCGCTTCCACTGAACAAGTGTCAGTACAGTGACTGTGAGGTTACCTCAGTAGGAATGTAAATTTAGGTGAGGCCGCCAGCAGCCGTGGTATCAGTATGTGGACAGTCCTGATGGATTTGTCTCGGTCCATCGGAGGAAGAGGACCTGACCTGCGACTTACCAGCGACTTGCCAATCAGAGTATCGACCCACTTGTGTTTTTTTCTTCTGCCTGAGGCGTCCACACCGACATCCGTCTGGGTGAAATATTCCTCTCCTTGGCTGGGCGTCAAATGTGTCCTCACCCTCAGAGCTGTCTGTCTCACTAAAGGAGATGAGCAGGAGGGGGGGGGGGGGAGAAGGAGGAGGAGGAGGACGGGTGTGAAAATAGCCGATGGAAGACATCACGGTCATTTCTCAAATCAGGAGTGTACTAGCAGGTGGCCTGGCAGCAGGGAACCTCACTTGGCTCTGCAGTCTACAGCACATACAGTAAATCCTCCTGCTTACTTTACTCTACTTTACAGCCTTTATAATGAAAACTGCAAGTTAGTCCTTCATTTGCTCCATTTAGCGTTCCTTTTTAATGAATATTTAACAACCCTACCAGCTCCTTTTTGTCCTTCCAAGGACACTACAGCTGTTACTTAATGATTTCTGCTATCTATGCTGCTGTTTCCCAAAGTCGTCCTTGTTTTTAGGATTTAAATTGCACTTGAAACAGAGGGATTAAATAGTCTTAATTGGTTTGTTCTTTAAAGGATTTAGGAATGTAATGAAAATTTGCTTTAATGTCGGCATGATTAGAAAGTCTCCAAGGACACTAAACTTGGACTGAGACGAGCAGAAAGAGTGTACACTCGCTGCTTAAGAGCACTATTGATTGAAAATCACAGGGCGGTGATTTAGACTCCGTTTTGGATCCAATTTTTGCACAATAAACTAAATTGAATTATGAGGCTATCTGGTATTAACAGCCCTATAAAACATCCTTTATATCTTGAGATGGACTTTTTACTGTTCCTGCTGATCATATTAATCATCCTTTGTGTTCGTCCAGTGTGCGGAGATAAAAAGAGCTTACATCGTCCTAATGCGGCTGATCTCAGATCTGATAGTAAGCAGGATAAATGTTGACTACGTGTGTCTCTGTAATGACTGCAGGCGGACTGTTTAGTGTTTACACACCGTGTGGATTACTGTCATCGATGCAGTGTGCTGCTTGTTCTTGTTGTTGCTCCAAGTTTCTCAGGTTTTGTTTTAAATGTGATTATTGTTTGGCAGTATACGGCTCAGTTGTGTGAACAGGATTTTCAGCCTCTTATTGTCTGGCAAAAGCATCGAAACACTTCGTCACCCAACAGCTTGGTGGCGGTACTTGAATCCTTCACGAGTCCTTTGATAATCATGTGTTTAATTAGCGTCCCTTAAACTTAATTGCATTAAAAGGAAAGTGGCTGTTTGGAATCAGGTTTAGAGGGGTTTGAGACAATCAGAGCTAATAGGAGAGAGTGTGTCAGTCCAAAATGAAAACAACCCATCACTGAAATAAGACTTTCACCAGGGAGGAAGTAAATACATATAAATGTACAATGTACATACAAAGGTTAAACAAGTGTATAAAACACAGTAGTGCTGCTAAATCAAAGGTCAAGGATATCTTTACTGGGTCTGTCTGCGTTAACCCGTTAATCGATCGTCTGTAAGGTCAGAAATGCATATTTCTTTTTAAGTTGCATTAACCATGTGCTGTTTTGTCCCCTCAGAAGCCTGTAGGTAAATATCTCACTGTAGTCAAAGTAATGTAAAGAACGACACTGCGGCACCTCTACATGGCTCATTTCACTTTAAAACTCTCAGACAGCTCAGACGTCGAGTCCAACGTCATATCCTCCTTATGACATCAAACATTTCCCTTTTTTTCACTCTTCCCTATACCTGAAGTTCATTATTTTCTTTCAAAATAAAAGCATGTTGGTATCCAAACAGGACGTTAAGTGCTCTTAGTGCTTAGGACAGTACAAACATATAAACAAACACATAAATAAAATTACAAATGTGATTAATTTTGATTAACTATGGAAATGCAGGAATTTAATCATGATTTTAAAAATGTATGATTTGACAGCCCTAATTTATACTAAACAATCTAAAGAGGTTTTGTTACCAATTTTCCTTCCTAATACCGATTCTGATTCCAGATTTGCAAATAGGCAGGTTTTTGAGGCAGTCTCTCTTGAGCCCACAGAAGAGTGAACAAGAGACATTATTTCTTAATGTCAAGCTGCTTTATTCCATTTTTATGCTTCCACTAAGCTATGCCATGGTGATAATATAACATCCTTTAATCAGAGAAAATCGCTGAGTAGATTTGTGGCCTTAACCCTAGTTTAAACTTTTAAAGCAGCCCATGACATCGTGGGACATCTTTCAAACTGTTTTCTTTTCTGGTAATGCTTTACACTATTTAAATGGCGGCCTTGGAGATTTTAAACATGTGAATAAAAACAGTAATCTCTGGGTTTGAATGAAGCGGATTCAATGGATTGTTTATTCGTTTTTTAGACAGGAAAGGGCATCTTCATTTAAATGCAAAACAACTCATTTCTGCAGACAAAGAGTTCATGCTATTTTCTTTAGTCACTGTTTTGGACACATTTAGTGGGCAATAGTGAGAACATTGTGCACCTAAAGACATCAAAGTGTCAGACCCAACATCTCCGGTTACTCCAGAGAAACGTGTTCAAGCGCCTCTGGTCTGCCCCAGGCCTCTATAAAATGTTGTTGGCGAGTAAAGAACACTTTACGGTGGGTGTTAACATGTTGCCTCTTTGTTTCCTTTTCCACAGGCTGGATACTGCCGTCCCATCGTTGTTGGAAAGACGATCAGACCAAGTTGAGCTGAGTTTGTTCCAGTCTGGGTGAGTTCCTTTGTGTGTAAAATCCTCTTAATTAAGAGAACTTTAAAAACTGTTTTTTTTTTAATTGTCTGCATTAACTGTTGTATAAGTTAGTTGATAGGCCGACTGTTTCTTTCTGTTTTGGTCCTCCTTGAGTTAGCTAGCATTTAAATTTTTTCCTGACTATAATAAACTATCCTCATTGATGCGCTCCGACCATCAAGGCTAACTGTTCTACCAAACTAAAATGGGGACCAGCTTCTTACCTTCGGCTTTCTCACAATTAGATCAACATGACAACAACAGCCTCTGTACATTGGGCGCACAAACCAACTGCTAGGCCAACCAGTGCCCCCAATACATACAAAAATAGATCTATTTTGTATATGAGCAGCAATTCTCAACAGCACTATCCCAGGGTATACGGCTCTCGAGTGCTGTGATGAGTGCTCACATTTACCATTTTAAAACCGTACAGAAAAGCTCACATTTAAATATCTGCTACAAATGAAGACTTTGTGAGAAATTGAGTTGTCAGAAAGTGAGAAAAGACTCAAAAATAGGCATTTCATCAAACAAATATTGCTTCAGGGAGGCGTATCTGTTGTGTCCTCAGGCTTGTTTCTGATTTTCTTCGCCTGACAACTTACTTTTCCTTGTTAAATAACACACATATTGGTGTGTGTTTGTGTGTGTGTGTGTGTGGGAGAGACTGCTTTGTGAAGTAGATGTTGTCATTTCTCTGGGATTGCCTGTAATTAAGATGTCAAAGTGCCAGCTGAAGACATCGAGGTGTTAACGGTGACAGGCTGACATGAAACAGTTTGAGGGCAACTCTAAAAGTGAACCTTGCCGCTCATCTCGTCACTCTCTCTCTCTCTCTCTCTCTCTCCACCTCCGGCCTTTTTTTCCTCGGAGAACCTGGGAGCGAGGTTGTGACCGAGCACTCGCTATATGACGCCGTCTGTCCCCTAGCAGTGTTCAAGATCTCTCGCCGGTGTTTCAAATTGAGCGAGAGACTCTTGAAAGCGTTGGCTGGAAGCGTTGCCGTGAGACGAGGTGAAGGTTGAACAGAGGACAGTGCATTGTGATGAATGTGTAATCGTCTGTTTTTGAGCATCCAGCGGACGGGTTTTCACTGCTTTTTTTCCCCGAATGTTTACCTGCTGAGCTTCTTAAAACTCAAGCTGGGTCTGTTTTGTGACTCGTCTTAGTGTTCCCCTCGCACAAACTCATGCACATGTACATCCACGCACACACTCTCCTGCTGTGCTGCTCGTTGAAGTGCAAATGATCTCATCTTCAGTCGGGGGAACTCGGGTCGGGTTGCGTTTGCTACCTGCTGCGTCGCTCCGCTCGCTGATAGACTTCAGCGGCTGCAAAAAAAAAGACGCACAATATTAAAACCTGTCTTCTCAGGTGCCTCCTCGCTGGGAGTGAGTCTTATTTACCGCCTACAAAAAAGCACAAACTCAGACAGCCGCACAGATTCAGCAAAGCAGATGAAAATCGGAGAAAACACATCTAAACTCAGACGTCTCTTCAGAGCCGTCTCTTCTGCAGAAACAGAGCCCCGAGGCCTGTCCTTAGCAGTACATTTTTATCACCCTCTCTGTGGTGAACTCTCTTATTTAATAAGTGAATCAAAGTGTTTCAGTCTTCAGATTTACTCCATTTGAAGGAGCGAGAGCCGCTCTTTCAAAATGATTTCTGGCATGAGAGGGAAAAAAAGCACATTACAGCCTCCAGTGAAAGTTGTGAGTCATCTAAAGACCACTTTCACTTCTCATCTTTGTTTTGAAATGTGTTGAGCTGAAAATGGACACAGAATGTTGACACCGTTCTCTCTTACAGTAGTTTATAAATACTCCACATTTCCATAGTTTTACAGATTGGCTTAATTAAAAGTGTCAGTGTTGTTTGAAGTTTCGGAGCAGGGCCGCGATGCTCCTCCTTTATCTCAGGTCTCCGGGATCTTCATTTGAATCTGTGGCTGCAGATCGCTCCTCCGGCGGCAGAACTCACAGCGCTCACCTCTTTCATCTGCTCTGAAAAATCGCACATTTTCTCCGTGTAGAGACGCCTTTCATCAGAGAGCGGGGGGAGGGACGGTGATTTGCTTAGCTGATGGGAGTTTTTGCACTCTGTGTGACCTCGTGCAGGATTTATGGTCTAATGTGCAATAATTCACACACATGCATGCAGGTTTTGTGAGCCCAGAATTACAAACAAATTATGAATTTAAATCTCCTACAGTAATAGAGAAACATTAAAAATTGGAAAAAAGAACAACATCTCAAGAAATCGTATAATAAGACATAGTTCTCTGATGCTAATCTTGACGTTTGCACACAGGACTTATGGTGTTTTTTTCTTCATGTATCTCTTTTATTTTTTGGACCTTTTTGCTTTTATTAGAGAGGACAGCTGAACAGAGACAGGATATGTTGGGAGTAGAGTGTGGGGGAGGACATGCAGCGCAAAGGGCCGAGGTCGGATTCAAACCCACGCCCGCTGCGCTGAGGACTATTACCTCTGTGTACAGTGCACGCATCACAACTGCTATCTGTTGCAGATGAAATTATCAAAACACCTTAGCATACTGCTTGTTAAAATATGGATATATAAAATCAAAATAAAGAATAATTTCTAGTTTTTTAACACTAATGATAACACAAGTCATTTTTTATGACAAAATATCAATACTTTTAGAAGTTTTCACCTTTTATTGATTTAGAAAACGACTTAGTTTAGGTCGTACAGACTATACTGTAGGTATGGAGAACTTGAACATAAAGGCACTTGTGAACCGTTTCCATCACAGAGCTCTGAGGTTTAAACAATTTTGGGCTCTTGAGAAAACAGGGCAGACTCCTAATAGTACCTTAAACTTTTTCAATTGTGTAGGCTAAATAAGGTCTTTTGGTGAAGTGTGATTTGTGTGTGTTTGAGGACAGTCTGACCAGAGAGGAAATTCAATCAGCGCTGCCCCTCTCTCTCTTTCCATTTCCTCTCGTGAATTCATTGTTAAGTCAGGAAACGGTCTTCTTTAGTCAAATATTGGCTTTAGAGAATGAAACCGATTACCTGGAGAGTTGTACTGGATGAACCCAACTGTCCTCTGCCTACCTTTCCTTCAACGGGTTTGGGCGTCGTCCCAGCGGTGCAGGCGTTGGCGTCACGCTCGGCTGGATTTGTGGGGTCGAGTTCATCGAACAGCCTCGCCAGCTCTGACGCTCGCTGGCTCTTCAGGCTGGAAATTGCCATAATGTGTCCTGCAGTGGTCGGCTGCACAGGCCCTCTATCAGGGGCTCCATCTGTGCTGAGACCACACACACACACACACACACACACACACACACACACACACACACACACACGCACACTAACACAATGCATCATTTGTCATACACTGTGGTGGTGAATACACAAGCAAACTCAATTAGGACCAGAAACAAAAGAGCACTTAGTTTATAAAAACATCCACAGAAGCTAAAAACACACAAATACACCAGCAGTGAAAAATGTAAGTGGACACAATAACATTCTAATGTACCTCCCTTAATGAACATTATTCTCTTAAATATAATTTTACTGTAGACTTTCTGTTCCCTCGAACTTCTATTTCCTTTAATATAAAACAAATCTCAGATCAAACACAAAAGTAGAAGTCTAACAGAGTCCACAAGCTTTAAAGGTCCCATATTCTGCTTTTTCTGGTTTTATATGCTCTTTAGTGTGTTTTCAAAATTCAAAGTCCGTGGAAACGCGGCTTCTCCTACCTCCTCCTGTTAGCTGTAGCATTAGCTGCATGTAACGCTCGGTTCTAGCCCCCCTCGATAAAATTTGTCAGTCCGACGTCATTGTCAGTGTGAGATCACTGATCTAAGTCCATTGGCTCGTTGTGGCAAGCCCTGCAGCTCATGTTGAAATTTCCAAGAGGCGTGCTGAGCAACTGACCAATAACGACAGAGCGGATCGGCAGACCAATCAGATCAGACTTGGCCCACGTGGGGTCTAACAGTGTGGGCTCAACAGAGTGTAGCTGACGGACTCAGAGCGTAGAGGGAGCAAGGAGGAGCAGTACATGAAAACAGACACTTTTTTCAGACTTTATCTATTGTGAACGTACAAAAGTAGGTACATAGATTAAATATACGAACCTCAAAAAGGGCAGAATATGGGATCTTTAAGTCAGAAAGTTTAGTCATAAACAATCACTTACCATCACGTGCACCGTGATGATTTTCTAATGCGCATGTCCGGTCGGAAGTTCAATCCATGGATTTTATGGTTCAAACAGATGATGATGATGATGATGATGATGACGGCTCCCCTGCAATAGACTGACTTGAAAAAAAATAAAAAGTTAGCGTGACAAAAAGGCATGTGTGGCTTTAGATTTGTGTCATTTGTGTGATTCTCACACTCCATGTCTGTGAGAGTTGGCAGCCCTCAATCCAGTTATTAAAGACATGAATCCTAAATTTTTTGCTAGCTTGCTTCTATAATAAAAACCTGTTGGAATAGTTGAAGTATTGCTGGAGCTGCCAAGCTGACGGGCTAACTCTCAGTTTATACTCCAAAGAGGAGATGTGATGAAAGTAAACGGTGCAACAATGCTAATATGTTAGCTTCCTCCAATTTGGACCTTTTTTAACTCTTGTTTCCTCAAAAGTCTGCCATGTCAAGACACAAGATTTGGAGATATCTCTTTTTCTGTGACGACTACATTCTGACTGATAGAAGGTAGTTACAGTCCTTTGCTTTCCTCTGATTCTAATTCACCTTTTTGCCGAGTCACTTTTCTGTGATCTGTGTCCAAATAGTGTGTTTGAAGAAGTGATGATCAGCACATGGGTACACGTTTCCAGACTTGGCACTGTAACCTCAGTCAAGGACAGACGTTCTCTGCCCTTCTCGCCTGAGCAGTTATCATTAAACGAATATGAAAAATGAGCTGCGGTTTTAAGTTAATTGATGGAGGACTGTGGTGCGTAAAAAGCAGCCTGGCTCTCGCTGAAGAAGCTGCTGCTCTTCTTTAGTCTCAGGCAGCAGAAATGCTAAATGTAGCTGCTAGATTTACTTCTAGAGATGTTGATTGCAGTCCAAATTTTTGATGTGTGGGTGAGGAAATAAGGACACAGTCTAATATGCAGATGCTGGCTCAGCAGGACTTAAAGGAGAGCCCAGTTGATTTGACATGTTTGTTTTTGCAGGAACATTTATGGTGCTACAAATATCTGACGTCTGAAACATGCATCACAATAAAAAATCAATTTCATTTACTGATGAAATGTTGTCATCCCAAGTATAAAGGGAGGATAATAAGATCTATTGTATATTTTAAAAATACATTAAATTAGCATAATACCAACACATGCAACCCCTTCATCACATCACAAGGCATTTAACTGCCATCTGAAATGAATGAATGTTGGATTATAATGGACTTTATACATACATGATGCCATAAATTGCTCGGATAGACTTTAAAGTGTGCTGTTTGATTCAGTTGTTCGCTATATTAAAAGTGAGATAAAGGAAATAAGTGTATACCTTTTCAGTGTTTCTGGTGTTTTATCATCTGATGACAGAAAGCTTGCAGAAAATACTAATGAAGCGACAGGAATGGAAACAGAAATGGGCTGTCGGGGGAAAAAATTGTGCGGTGTGTTATCCTGTTTCGCGCTGTGTCGCTCTGGTGCTGTTAGGACACTCAAATAGGAAACAATTAATCAAAATGATTTTTCACTGATGCTCGCTCACGTCATGCAATAAGGACACGCTGTTAAAAAAGCCCCAGCATGAAAAACACTTTATGTGCTCGTGCATCTTTTAAAGTTAGAATTGAATGCTCACAAATGAATTGTCTGGTTCTTCAGGCTGACACCATTATCAGTATACTTTTTAAACTGGCAAAATTATCAAGTTATATTAATCAGTGTGAGAACAAATATTCTGATATCGCTTTAACATCTCATCCACAAACAGGTAGATATTTTCACAAAGTCCAGACATTATTTGTCCCTGCCTCTGATTTCTTTGTCCTTTTTTTTTTTTTAATTTTCTATATGTTGTGGTTTGTAAAGAAATATCTATTCTTGGCAACAAATGTCAATGCAATTTACTTGAATGATTGGCTTTGGACCAAGGACCACTTAGTGCCACTCCAATAATTGTATGAGAGAATTTATCGTCATCTCCAGAGAAAGACTGCATCCAAAAAGTCCTACATACTCGTACTTTTGTGATGCAAGGGGATAAAATGTGCAGTAAAAATCAACATAAAACCTCAGTGATTATTGCAGGTTTAACCAATGCAGAGACCAGTAATCAGGCAGGTTTTCTAAATGGTTCTGCACAGATTTCATGTAGGCTGCTTGTGTTCAGTGTCAAGCCTCCAACTGATGTATACTTCACAAATTAAATGTCCTCTACATGTTCACGTTTATTAGTGGTAGTTTTTTTTTTTTTGCTTTAAATTAGAGTGCATGAAGTTTATAGTTTTGCAAGTACAAGAGTGTCCTTGTGACCTTATGTAGTGGAAGAGCAATTACTTAAAAGGGGGAAAAAACAGGCACATGTCGGGTTTCACACAGCGACAGACAGTGAACTTTATGTCTATCAAATTCAGTTGAGTTAACAGGATATTGGCTTTTTACTGCCTTATTAATAATCCACTGACTTACCATTTTTTTGTCACGTGTGCAAAAATAATAGCTGCATTTCAGCTTTAACAGTTATCATAGAATAATGCCTATTATGCTGTTGCACACATTTTTAATACAAAACCAGTGCAGTGCAGTTCAGCGTTTTCAGCACTCGGCGTCCCGAGCGCAAAACAGAAAACCTCCATGGGTGTGCTTCTGTCTGTGGTTATTTTTAACTTCTGTCTGCGAGGACAAGTGAACTCACTCCTCAGCCGATTGTGTGTGGCGCTCCCGAGGGAATGAATGAATGTGTGTGTTTTCAGTTTGGGAACTCTCAGTGGACCAGGGGCATGTTGGTGTGTTGGAGGACGCCGCTCGGTCACTCTGCATCATTACTTAATCATACGTCCTTCCCTGAACCCCTGATGACTCCACAAAAAGACTGGTAGAATTATTAAGAGGCACGCTTTCACTGAAACAGACAAAAAAAGAGCTCAATAGAAACTTTAACTTCACCGCAAATGATTCTCTTGTTTTTGATACTTAAAAAGAAAAATCTTTAAAAACCAACCAACTCTAGTCAAACTGTTCCGATCTGCTCCTGCATCTTCTCATGGCTGAATGTTGTTGTGTTCCTCTGTAGCTGTGATAGAAAATGGGTCACAATCTGAGCTTTTATTCAGGTTGCCCTGGTTGTTGCTCAGTTGAACCGATTAATCATATTGTTAAGACGCAGCAGAGGTTGCTCCTCGTGTTGTTGTTTCATGATCTCAGAATGTTCCTCAAAATCACGAGTGCTGTTTTTTTTCACCTTCTGAGAAAAAATGAAACTACTTGACGAGGCTTCCGTTTTTTTTACCTCAAACAATCACCTTCAATCTGAGTGACTACTTTGTCTTCAAGGAGGTGAAGAGAAAACGTGGAAAGCAGCACTGAAAGTGTTTGATATATTTTGGACTAATCTTTCACTTAATCATAAGAACTAATCAATACATACTTCAATATTAACAGATAATTACAATTTAGAGCCATAATACAACATACCATTATATCTCATTAGTGGTGTACTGTAAAAAAAGGAGATCCATTGCACGTGTATCCGGCATGATGAAGTGTTTTCCTCAAATATAAGGGTGCTTTGCCCATTTTGAGTAATAACAGCAATTTGTTCAATAGACAACTTAACACCAGGGATTTTGAATTAACATAGCATTAACTTGTTTAAAAGTTTGGATTGACGTTCCCTGCAGTACAAAATGTTGCCTCTTGTGAATTGGTAATTGCTGTGGTTTGTATTTGTAATGTCGCTTTTTTTCTGGTATTTTGCATGTAGAAAACAACAAAGAAATTAAGAGGAAAGACGAAGGGGGAAAGAGTAAAGGAATAAGCTGTTTAAAGATGCGAGGAATTGATGTAAAGTAAAAGAGGAAAGGCTTCTGAGTCAGAAGAGAAGAAGGTAGAAGGAAAGAGAGAGAGAGACTGTGTATGGAAATATTGAGCCACAAAGCATTTATGTCAGATCAAAGCTAATCCTTATCTTAGGGAAAAGGATTCAGTAATTCTCAGGGCTGTCTCGCCCCCTCAAGGGCAGGTTTCTTTCTCTGCTCTCGTCTCCCTGTGCTTGCATCCCTCTCTTCTCCCTTCTTCATAAAACTGCCTGGATGTCTCTGCTCTCTTACTCTTTGACACGGCAACGGTATGGAGAAACTAGGTCAGCTTGTGCAGAGGAGAGTGCAGAGCGAGGAGCAGAGCGAGGAGCAGAGCGAGGAGCAGAGCGAGGAGCAGAGCGAGGAGCAGGGTTCCCACGCGTCCTGGAAAATATTTTGCTGTCCTGGAAAATTATTTAGACATTCTACTAATTTCATATCTGAGTTCCCAAAAAGAGAGGAAATTGTCATTTGAAAGGACAAAATGATGTTAAGGATTATATCAAATAGTGAAGGCAGTTCATGGACAATAGTTTTAGGATTAGCCTACATACACCCCAAGTCACCTGCAGGCTGACATTAAGGTAACATAAGTTTCAGATCATGAGGCTAATTGTTTTGGACATCTCTTACATAGGCTCTCTTCTCCTAGCACTGGAGAGCAGTCCTGCCCCGCAGCCCTGTTGCATTCTGCCCTACGGAAGGCTTCCAGTCAGCTGACCAATCAGAACAAAGCGGGCACATGGGAAGGTGGGCCTTAAAGAGGCAGAAGCTGAAACGAGCTGTTTCAGGCAGAGGCGGACATGAGGGTTTTTACTGACGCCAGTAAAAGAGAAATAAGGAGTTTTTATAGCTTTAAATCATGCAAAACTACACCATTGGTTTCACAGAATGACAACATGAAAGGTGAAAATGAGTATAATATGGGATCTTCAAGTACAACCTGCGGTAACACTTGGCGTTAACAAAGTGTTTCCAGTGACAACTTGATCAAAACTCACTTGCCATTATGCAAATAAGAGCCTGTACATGAATTCTGTTCAAATGGACCGAATGTACATCGGTGGGAGGCAGTTGATTACTTACAGACTATCCCAAATTACATTGGTTAAGGGTGTTGTCCCAGGACATGAGCATTCACTCCTTGAGAGTAGCTTGAGAGTTTGGTGTTGAACTGATCTTCTTAACCCTGATAAGAAATACTTGAAATCGCGTGGACTGCCAATCAGGACGCCTCCTGGAAGCCGCCGAAGCAGGTATTAATTTAGGAAACCTCTGGGCAGACCCATAACTTGACAGAGGGAGAATATGAGAATAAATATGACTATTCCAAGTGTCCAGTGAATGCATTAAGAGCTGGAGGACGCAACTATTGCCAAGGACATTTTGGCTTCCTTGCTTAGCTGCAATGACTTTTTAGATATTTTTTGGCTCAATCGATAGAAAGCTTTCAGGAGAGGATTCTGGTTTCATATGAAGTATCTTTGTGGGATTTCAATTCGATAAGCCCTATCAAAATCTAAACCTCGTCTTGTTGATGTTATTTACCACCACCTCGAGTAGAATGTGATCCTACTCTCTCCTCCAAATGGACCAAAGAAAAAGGGACTTCAGACTGAATAAAGTGCTCTGAGCCTGCCTGGTGTGAAAACAGTCTTATCTCTCATTGCCACATCTGTTTCCCCACAGGGTACCATGAGCAGTTTAATTGCCTGAGATCTTGTTTTTGATATAGGACAGAGATGTATGGTGTCGCAGGGCAATCAGTGGTCACCTTTCCCTGTTTTTATCACCTCTTTTTCTCTGCATCTCTCTCTCTCCTCCGTTTGTCTCACTCTTCACTCTTGCTGTCTTCCCACGTTCTCGCCTGGAGGGACATTGGCTCTGTCGAGATTGCAGAAAGAGAGAGGCAGAAATCTAGTCGTCTTTCGTCCTCAGCAGTTTTCACACTTGACAATTTGGGTTAAAAAAAAATACAATATAAAATCAACAGGGCCCTGTTTGGTATTCATTGTTTCCATGGTGCTATTTCGACAGGGTTTAATCATCTGTAAAAGCCAACCATCACCGCTTCCGCATGGATTAACACGGTAGAAGTGATTATGCAAGAAGAAATTGTTTATTATGGAGCCTGTGGCCCGAAGGAGACGGTTAAAGGTACTTATCAAAGACACAGAGGCCAAGGGTCTTATGAACTCACCCTGACTTCAGGCAGCAGAAATGTACGATGAGCTATACATAACAATGACTCTCATTAGGTTGTCAGTTATTAATTTTTTGCCCTCAATCAGGCCTGAACCTTAGCTTACAGAGGTGAAAACAGTTGTCTGTGATGCAAATCATGTACGGTATACTTCTATTTTTGCAGAATATTTTTGAAACACTGGAGGGGACCAAGACCTGAAAAGTGAATGTTTGTGTCAATATATGTAAATATTTCGTGTTGCATTTCCATAATCATAATCCTTATTCAAAAAGGAACACAGCATCTGTTTCTTTTTTTGTGTGTGTGTGCTTGTTTTTGTGAGTTTTCACCTTAAGACTGAGGATCATTCCATTGGGTTGACTTGAAAACAATGACTTCAACTTGGTTCCATATTACAGCGGTATCCCAAATAACAAGTTGGAAACCCATAAAGAAAAAAATAATAAGTTTAATTCTTCTTATTGGTTCCTAAAAGTGATTACCATTTATTGTAGGAAAAGGCTACATATCTGTAAAACAATTCGTAGCTTTCTGTTGGGACTATTTTAAATTGAAAATGATTGTCAATTGAGAAGTGGCATGAACCCCCTTTGAAATCTGATTGGCCACCTAAGGTGCCACCCCAAACTCTTGATTTATGTTTAGTTATTTGTCTAATTAGAGGCGGGACCTAAGTTAAATTCAACAATTCGGGCCATGTTCAACAGACTGCTGGTAGTTTTCTTATCGTGTCAATGTAGTATTCCTTTTTCTGTTGTTGTGATAACATGTGGTTGTGCTTATCGTCCGGACCAGTTTACAATGATACGTTTCTTAGTTCCTTGTTTAGACACCTGCTAGCTTGTGCTGCTGAAATCATAACAGTTTGAAATTGATAAAGACAAACTGTGTTAAATGATGAAGTATTGCTGAAAAGGAAAGTGACAAGGAATTACATTTTAATTGAATACATAATTGAATTAATTAATTAATTATTAATTGAATACATTGCTTATTTGTGATCAATTTTTTAATTAAATGGGGAAACGATATTAAAGCTATTGAAGTACAGTAATGGCGGATGGATATCAGTGTGGGGTTGAAGACAAATAAGGTCAATATTTGTGTCTATAGTTAGTTGGTTTTGTTAATGCTGTTGGAAGGCAATATGAGACCACTTGTTAACAATCCATTGGTAATATTTGGTGCCAGAATTTCGTTGCAGTTTCAGTACAAAAAAACTTACTTCAAGTCAAGAGTAAAATTCGGGTTGGTCTTTCTTATTTCAGAGTTCATTTCAAACCTAATTTCTTGAACTAAATACCAACATGTGCTACTAACTGTGATTTTTTTTTTTAATGTTGCCTTCATTTCCTCATCAGTGTTGTACTTTCTCTTGTCTTTCAGGTGATTGTCCACGTTTCCACCAAATTGCTGTGACGTCACTGAAATGTCGTGGACAAAGGTTGCCGATGAATTGGCCCATTTGTAGCTTCATCTGGAGTCGCGCAACCTTTCTAAAAAGTCTGTTTGACTTGGTCCCTTCAGATAAAAATCGCTGTTTGCTTATAATTAGGTCTAATAAAGGACCACCTACCGATCTTTAAAAAAAATTAAATAAAAATGGAGACTCTTTCCCAAGATTCAATCCTGGAGTGCCAGATCTGCTTTAACTACTACAGTCCCCGTCGGCGGCCAAAGCTCTTGGATTGCAGACACACGTGCTGCTCGGTGTGTTTGACCCAGATGCGCAGCAGCCAGAAAGAGATCCGTTGTCCCTGGTGCCGTGGCGTCACTAAGCTGCCGCCTGGCCTGTCCGTCTCCCAGCTCCCCGATGACCCGGACATCATCACTGTCATCGCCATCCCTCACGCGTCCGAGCACACACCCGTCTTCATCCGACTCCCCAGTAACGGCTGCTACATGCTGCCGCTGCCCATCGCCAAAGAGCGGGCGCTGGGCCTCCCCGGGGAGCTGGGATGTCGATTCCTGCCTGGCAGCCAGCAGAAGGGGGTGACAGTGGTGACGGTCCCCGAGCAGCAGCCTCTGGGCTTGGGTATCAGTCTGGAGAGCATGGGGATGGGGCTTGAGGGAGGTGAGAGCGAGCGGCGAGTTAGTCACCCGGTGGGAGCAGGAGGGAAAGGCTCCACGTGGTCCGGTGTGTGCACGGTTATACTTGTGGCGTGCGTGCTGCTCTTCCTCCTGGGCATCGTGCTGCATAACATGTCCTGCATCTCCAAACGCTTCACCGTCATTTCCTGCGGCTGAGGGTTAGGGAGGAGGCTAAACAGACTCCCGCGGACTCCCCTGGACCCCCCATGAATAGCCCTGCCTCTTCTCAGAGCTGGACTCTGCTGAGGAGAGGGGACACATGACGGGCATCCAAGGAAACAACAGAGCATCATAGTGAGAAACGGATAAAGAAGAGGGCAGGGTGGAGATCCTCAAATGGTCTGCCGTTGTGCCCCCATTTTTTTTACATTTTGAAGGCTGAAGTAAAAATGGAAATAACAATTTGAACCGTCACTTTCCCTGAAACTCCCTTCCTCTTTGTGTCCTTCCATTTTCTTTAAAGAACACTTTGGAAGTGACTCCTGAAAAAGTTTTTTTTAGCCAGCTGATGTGTTTTTGGCAAAGGTCCGACGTGACACTCAGTCACACTCACAGCCTTTTGGATTGCCTGTTTCGTCTGTGATTGGTAGAAGTACATCTGTTATCATAGTGTTGTTTAGCTGAGTGTCTGTTCCGAGTGCAGCGTCTCCAGCTGGTGCAGCAGTACAAAGAGTTTGGACTTGGCTGCTCTCTGTTCTCTGATGCTGCAGGAATTAAGTGTGCAGGATCCACGTCTGGCTCTGTTTGAATCATCTGGGAAACTTAAAATCAGCACAGCTTTTTGTTGATTTTTTTTTTCTCCTGCACACAACCTGTTCTTTTTCAGAATACATTTTTATTATAATGGATTCGTGTGATGAAGAGATAGTTTGAAAAAAAAAAAAAAAAAAAGGTTTAACTGTGGATTGTATTGTTCTTTCATGCCAGCAGTGTAGGCTACAAGCCAAAAATAGATACATTAGAGCTAAATGACAATTGAAACTTCAGAATGAGACCTGAAAAAGTTAGAGAAATGTGTCATAAATCCAGCATGACAGAACTTTTTGTTTTCAACCTCGCCAAATTTGAGCATTTGTTTTTTTTTTTTTTCTTCTGTTGTATATTATTTTATATTCAAAATATTTTTGTGTTCTTAGAACTTGCTAAAGTCACTTGGAATGACAATTTCTTTATTAAATGATTTATCACTAAAAGTATAAAAAACAAACCGAGCTCGACTGCTATCTGAAAGTTATCACCGTTGCTATCTTTGAAGATGGAAAGAGTTTTTGCTGAGCCTTCTTGTACGATGCTAACTGTCTAAAAGCTAACTTAAGGACAGGAAATTTGCTAAAAGATACTATTTAGTATTAAGAACTGGATGACAAATTGAAATTGAAAAGAAATGGTAGTCATTTTGGAAAATATGTGCAGTTTTGTTGTCACACAGTTGCAAAGTTTGTTAACTGTCTTGTGTTCACCCTGCCCTGCTGACCACCATCGTCATCCTCTCATAACACACCTCCAGCTTTAATCAGGCCCTCACCAGCCCACCCATGAACCCCCCCCTAACCTTAATAACGTCATTCATTTAGAAAACCGGGTGGCTTTGGACAGTTCGACGGTGTGTGTTTTACGTGTGTGAGTAAGAGGTCAGGAGCAGGCGGGTGCTGCAGGGTTCCAGTTAATGAAGACCATATCGATTAATCTGCTTTTTGAATATCTCCTACGATCCTAAGAGATGGATGTTGCTCTTTCTTTTCCACTTTTTATACGTCGAGGCAAGCAATGTGTCTGTTTACTGTGTGGTTAAAGCAATGGAGTGTACAGGACACACAAACAGGGTGAACTCTTTTGTACAGCAGTCTTGTCATGTACAGAATGATTGTAATTTCTTTTTCTTTTGTTTATAACTTTTTTTTTTATATGTTTTGCTTTGTTGATATATACATTCTGGTTGAGATTAAAATATATAAATATGTTATCCAGGACAGGACACTTCAGGGCACTCAGAGTGGACATGACACACCAGTCACACAAAATAAGGAAAGTCAAATAATAATTATTAGAGAAATATGCTGTGCCAAAATGTTTTACAATATCTCTAAATACATTGGATTTCTTCAAATAATCCTCAATTCATGAAATACATCTACGTGATAGATAAATTAGCCATTGGCAGTTCAAAAGGTGACCTTTTGTCTTTTGATTTTGTTTAAATTTATGCTTTTTCAATCTAGTTTGATTCCTCATTTAGCATCATTTTGCTGCATTTAAACAAAAGTCTGTTTCAGTTTTTTTTTTTTTTTGACTGAATCTTTTTCAAAAAACAAGTCTTATTTGGCATCCCGTATTAGCATCATTTTACCACTTCCTGTACCGAAAACAGGAACATTTTTTGACAGCTAAATGGAATAAATTGAGGCTTTTTGCAGCGAAAAGCTTCCTGAAGACAAATATTCTGTGGTAAAAGTGTTCAGGCTACAATAGGGCAAACATTTGTTTTGCAAATGCAGTGAAAGAGGAGGGTTACGTTGAGAAGACATGGCCCACGAGGGACACGCTGCTGCTCCTTCAGTTGCTATGAGACTGTGTAGAAAGCCCTTTCAAAGTGAGATGCTCCTTCACTCAAATATATTTAGCTCAGAATACTCTAAGGTCTTTGGGCTCTAAAAGAAATCAAACTTGCAAATTTTCTCAGAACTTGAATTTGAAAATGTTTCTTGGGAGGTCAAACCGACAAGAACACTTTGACATTAAGATAAAAATATTTCTTTAAAAGGACATGAAACTTCATCTTTGTACATTATGATGACAACAATCTTATAACATGAATATACTTTACACTTGGTTTAAAAGAACTAAACTATAAAAATCAGAAATCAAGAATGTAGTGGAACTTTCTTTGTTGTCTAAAATGTGTTTTGTGGATGTATCTCCCTCACCATGAAACGCTTAAACTCAGCAGTAGACAGTGGAATCAAACTGGTGACTCAACAAGCTTGTTTTAACCCGTTTTTTTTTTTTAACCATAAATAGACACCGACAGATTTGGTTGCAGTATTTCTGACACAAGCGTCCAATGAGCTGTGGATCTCCCCAATAGGAAGCGTCACCAATGTGTCTCCTAAGTCCTTCTTCTCCAGTCCACACCACCGACTCACCTCTCATGTGTATGGCAAGGATGTAACCCAAACACTGCGAAAGCCATGTTGTAAGAAAAGTGAACTTTCTTTTGTTTCAGGGATTTTGTAGAAATCAAATAGGACAGTACGAGGAAATCCTAGCTGATATATTTAAAATTGGAGATGTTTTGCAGAAAAAAAAACAGCTTTAACAGTTCTAACATGCTCTTAGTGTGATTACCCACACATGATGTAATTAAGGGTTTTTAGTCGTTTACCCACCCGTATAGTGTCTGTTGAATGTTGATCTATTGGATTATTGATCTGGTGGTGAATTCCCATCATTATTTGGAGGCACAAACACTGTCATGCCTAAAACCAAGGATGTTCAAAGGTGTACCAGCCTTATTGGTTTTTCTTTGCTTTTCATATGTTTCCCTGCAAAATGAAATATTCTCCACTAAAAGGTCAAAAAGGATTAGATATTCCTAACACCTGGTCTTCAGTGTAAAGGTCTGTTCCTGTTCATCTTTTCAGCTACATTACATTTTCCTGTGACTCAAGAGAATTACATACATCTGAATCTCCTTCTTGTCCTTTGTAAAGATTTTTTTCTTTTTTTTAATTTCGAATCAAAAACTGCCCTGTTAAACATTTTTCACACAGCGATGACTGTAGAAGTTTAGAGAGGAGGCTTGTCATTTCTGTGCCTGTGTGTTTGTAAAAAAAAAAAATACCGTGAAGTTCCTGTTGTAGTTTCCTGTTTGTGTCTGGTCGACGGCAGCTGACGACACAAGCAGCAGCTGTTCTTTTTGGTGCAAAAAATAAAGCAAACCTTCTTTATTCAAACAAGGACTCATGAAGCCTTTATTTTAGAATTACAATCGTTTCATTGGGTTGTTAATGAATGCTTTTCAGCTTAAATATTAATGTTGTCTTGTGGAGAAATAAGCCTCCACTTCCACTGGTGGTATTAGAAAAAGTCCTCACCAAAGAGAAGCGTAAAAAAAAGCGTATTTCCTGTAGCCCTATTCATCAAAGTCACATATTGCATGGGTGAGTGAACTTGGTGAAGAGCAGGCTCTCTCTGTTTACCCTCAGGAACTTCTTTTCGCCTCAAATATTTATTGATAAAGTGTGCAGGATGTAATTAACGCTCCCCGGGGGAATGGTTGCAGCTGGGCCTCTCTGCAGCAAAACACCTCTATTTCTTCCAGGCAGCTGCTAATGATGACCAGCACACTCATCATGGACTGCACAGCCTCAACCAGCCGGCTCTATCTGCTCTTAATGATGGCTCCTTTACTTTAACGACCGCAGAACTCGAGTGCAGTATGGACCTCTCGATTTCCGGATTTCATCATGAATCCATCATTTGTATTATTTTCCAGCGTGTGTAGAACTCTGCTTTATTTCTGTGTGCTGAAATGTCCATTTTACTTTCATTTCCTTTGATTGAAAATATGTAAATAGCAGAATTTCTCAAATCTTTAGACACTTCTTTTTCCTAGAAGCGTCTGAAGATCTGAGAAATTCTGCTGCCGAAGCTTTGATTTGAGTTTCTTTTCAGCTCAAATAAACAACAGTAAGCTTCAGTAAATGATAAATGGACTTGAGCCTGTATACAGCTTTTCTAGTCTTCTGACTACTCAAAGTGTTTTCACACCGCATGTCACACCTACCCATTCACTCACTGATGGCAGAGGCTGCTGTGTAAAGAGACCATCAAAAGTTACTAATCCCGGGTCGGTCTTTCCCAAAGACACATCGGACATGTTGCTGCAGGAGCTGGAGATCGAACCCCCCGACCTTCCGGTTCAGAGACAACAGACTCCCAGCCGCCTTGTTGCTCAGTCTGCACCTTGTCAACATGTAGGACATAAAAGTGAGTGCAACCTTTTCCTTTATCTTCCTAGATGACAAGATTTAAACTCGTACATTACTTTTTATCAAATGTTTTTAAATCAAACGCACGCTTTGTTACTTAAACCTGCATGGCTGATTATTTGCACGATTGATTCAAGTCACATTCATAAATTCGAGCGTTTCCTCTGGAACAAGATATGAGACAGCAGGTTTGTCGCAGGAACTGTTCTCTCGTATCACTACAGCATTATGCTCTCGAGGATGTTTCATGAATTCTTGGCGTAATCTTCGGGGACGGTCGTCTGTTTAAGCCCTGCAGCAGATGAGACTTCTTTTCCTCTCGCTGAGAAAAAAAAAGAAGTTATGGTTCCTATTTGTAGGAGGCAGTGTTGGATGACAGTGTGCAACAGAGTGAGTAAAAGCAATATCAATTTTTCAGAGAACAGTCGTACAGTATGTCAGGCAGCTGAAACTTAAATATTTGAAAGGATTAGAGGACACAGTTCTTTGTTGCAACTTTACAAAGATAGATTCCAAAACAGCAGGAGAGGAATACTGAAGTCAGAGTCGGGCTGGGCGATATGGACCAAAACTCATATCTCGATATTGTTTAGCTGAATGGCGATACTCGATATATATCGATATGTTTTTTTTATTAACAGTGAAAAGAGATGGAAAAATAAACTACCTGTTTGTGAATTTAAAAAGTAATATTATAAAATAAAAATGTTCCTTAAATACAATAAAAGACGTTATTTTAATGCAACATAAACTATATCGATATTAACGATATTGTCTTACACTATATCTTGTTTGAAAATATATCGATATATCTTAAAAACTCGATATATTGCCCAGCCCTAAGTCAGAGAAGTGGTCGTCTTTACCAACAGAGCAACATTTCCAATCGGAGCCCTAAACAGAGCAGGTACTACAGTCAGAAAACAACAGGCATTAAGTGAGTCTTCTAAATAATGATGAGTTTGAGCATGGCCCTGTCGATGAACTTAGCTACCTACAGATCAATTTATTGAAGATTTATGGACACAATTGATTTTTGTAGGTCACCCAGTCCAGTGTTACTGATTGAGGATATGGATTTTGAGATTGTTCCTCAGTATTTATAATTCCTTAAGTTTTGAACTGAACACTGTTTGTAAAAAAAGGTCCAGCAGTGACTGCATTTCTTAAGTTAGATGAACACTTCCAAAGGGTGCAATGTCTTAATGACTTTGTTTTATGGGTGTTTTATAGAAGGTGTCCTCACATACTACCCTGTGGCATGGTTTGGTTGTTTCATGTGAAATAAGAACAGATGAGCAAAAGCTGGTCAAAGTGACAAAGAAGGTGATTGGGGTGCAGCAATCTCAGCTGCAGGACATTTATAGGGAGAGCGTGTCATCAGTGAGGCTGATCATTAACTTGTCCTGAGTTAGATCTCCTTTCTTCTGGCTGTGGTTAGAAAATGCCTCGAACCAAAACAACACCTGCCAGAGTTTCTTTTATCCCTGTTGCCACTGAAAAGCTTAACTTTGTATCTGGGTTAGTCGGATGTTGAGATTACAGTTTTAGGTTCGCAAAATCAGCTCGTGGCTCTGTTCTGACAGTGTGATTGTGTGTATTCGTACAACCAAAATATCAAACATGTCATAAATGCACCTGACCTGTCAGGAGCAGCTGATCAGGCCGTGATTGGTTGTTGTTCTTCAGTGCACGCTGCATGCCTAAAGGTGCGCAATCAGGTTAAAATTCAGTCCATGGGGTCTAAATCAGCCTGAAGTCATACAGTGTACGCCTGGCTTTAGCTTCACATAACATGGTTATATACAGAATATTGTGCATTTTTTAATAGGCTTAGGTATGAACAGTGGGTGGGAAAAGCTTGGTTCCTGCAGCGACACATGGAGTTCTGTTCACATGAAACCAGTAAAATAAACTTTGAGATTAGAATTCCCATCCAGTGATAAAGAAGAGTAGCTTCCACAAACTTAAATCTGAACACAGTTTTATTAACTTTAGATACAAGCTTGCAGTTGTAGACCTTTCAGTGGTTAAGAATGCACAGAGTGTTTGATAAAATGTATGTACGGTCGGATCCAGTCAGTGATCCCAATGCATCCCTGACACCACATCTCCCTTAAGAGTGTCCCAGACTGTGGAGGATGCAAAGATAATACATTCAATATGTGTAGGATGAGAAATAAAAGACACACAGAATATTTATATTCCATCCTTAATAAACAATGCACTGATAAGAAACACAGGGAAACAACACAAACACTTAATAGGGAGAATGTGTGGAGACTTTTGACCACCCTTAAATAAATAGAATATGAGAAATCAGCAGAAGTTGAGTATGTGGGAGCTTAGTGAACATTTGTAGAGGTAAGCATTATAGATAAGTTAACTTTCATAGAGTTAGGGAACTCAGAAAAAGAAACAAAGGTTGATATGGTGATTTTCAGTACCTTCAATTTCTCCTACTTTTCCCATCATGCAACCTAAAAGCATTGGTTACAAGACTCCTCCTCCTTTCTAAAAGGCCCTGACACACCAAGCAGACGGCAAAGAACTAGTGGCGACGAAGGCCGCCTGCGGCGCCGCATCACGTCACGGCCCAAAAGTTGCACTAGAACACACGGCAAAGACTACAGCTGACGGCCAACCACCTTGTACCGCCCAGCAGGCGGCGGTAGTCCATTTTCACACCGCTGTCGCGCACCACTCGTATTACATGAAGCCTACTAATCGAGAATAACGTCTGATGAAAAGTTGAAAATGGCGCTGGCGTTGTCAGCCCTTTGTCTTTTAGTGGAAAAAGAAAAGAAGAAGGGGAGGCGACAAACAAGGAGAAGCCGCACTTAAAGGTGAAATCATGGATACTACAGCGCAGTGTTTCCCCTAACATTATATTAGGGTGGCGGCCTCTGAACAGAACAATCAGAGAGATTCCTCTCACCGCCAACGATTAAACATGTCGAATCGGTCAAAAAAAAGGCCGACGGGTAGCGACGGAGCCGGACGCACCACAAAAACTAGGGCGACAACAGTTCACCGACCGTCAGCCGACGATCTCCTTGCTGTGACAGTGACTTACTTTTTTTTTTAAATTCACCACATCTCCACTTTATAACAAAAATACAAACAAATCCTATCCAAGGTGTGACATTTGACCTGCGTTTTCACAGCGATGTCATCTTTGTCTTTGAATAGTGAACAGTTCAGTAAGGTCATTTTCATGACAGAGAAACACTTTTCTAGCCATGACAGTTTTAAGTATTTATACTGTTTTTATGCACTGAGTGGGTTACCTGGTAATGTTGTCAAAAAAGGATTCTGCATTTTTTTTTTTTTTTTTTTTGGTGTCTAGGACTAAATGTTTAATGTGTGTTTTGATTAGCTGAAGGGGCGGGACATCTATACTGCAGGCTGTCTAAGGGGTTATGGTTGGCCTAGGCAGTTAAATACAATCTCTTCCTGCACAAATGTTAACTCTCACACCCCTAAGAATCCCTTTGGCTCAACGTGGTACAAACACTTCTTCAAATGATTTAACCTTTAGGATCTATCAGATCTGTTGTGTCACACTGATCTTCAGAGGTAATATCCTCAGCCCACCAGCAGTACAAAAGAAAGGAAACACCTTACGAGTGAAAGTGTGTGTGATGGTGTGTATGTGTTTGTTAGTATCAGGATCAGAGAACGACAGCTGTCCTGCGCTCCAGTCCATATTCACTCTGACCCTCTGGACTGGATTCTGGACCGTGAAAGGAGTGGTGGAAGCTGATGAGCATGCTTTGTATGCATCGTCTTTGAACATTACCCCTAAAAGATCCAACTGCACGCTTCTCCTTATCTGATCCGACTCTTCAAACATACCCAGTAACCAGAACTTATTGCCTCCAACGTATACGTCCCAGCTGTGAGTCCCTGACGTGAAACCCTCGGCGCCCAGGATGCAGATGGAGGACTTGAACCTCTCTGGATTATCAGGGACCTGCTGACTCACTGCTCCTCTCACACTGGTCAGATCTTCAGACAGGATCAATTTAATACCAGCCGTGTTTGGATCCAGAATCACAGGTGAGTAGGAGACCACGTCCTTCATCTTAATCCAGATGTTGAAGCTCAGGTTGCCCAGATGTTTGGCCGCGTCTATGAGCGCTCCTTTAGGCAGCTGTGGCCCCGCCTGCAGGCGGCGCTGCTGGACTCTTTCCACAGCAGCCTTGTAGTTTTTTAAAAAAGAGAGATCTGCAGCTCTGAGCTCGTCCTCTGTGGCTCTGATTGTGTCTGAAAGAGCTGACATCTCTCTGCTCAGAGCCTCCACCTCCTCCTTCATCTTCTGACCCTTCTGCTCCTCCTCCTCCCTCAGCGCAGACAGCCTGGCCTCCTCTTCCCCTTCTAGAAACTGACGAAGCTTCTTAAATTGCTCCTTAATCTGCGTCTCATAGTGTCGGGCTTGGATTTTAATATCTACTGATGTTAGTTCACATTTTATTTTAGCTTTTTCAAAATCCTTTAACTTCTCTTTTAAGGGCTGCAGAGTTTCCTGAAGTTTCTCCCTTGGTTCTTGTGCAGCTTCATCAACGGGTCTGAATCTGTGGCTGTTGTGTGTTTCTGAATCTCTACATTTGAGACACACCGGCTCCTGATGGTCCAGACAGTAGAGTTTGAGCTTCTCGTTGTGCAGGCTGCAGAGAGCCTCTGAAGTCCCCTGGTCTCTCTCCAGTAAGAAGGCTTCACACAGGTTCTTCAACACCAGACTGACAGGAGGATTTTTCTTTGAACATACCGTCTTACAAACTGGACATTCTCTTATTGGTTTCCGTCTCCACCACCTCAGCAGACAGTGTCTACAGAGGCTGTGGCTGCACGTCAAAACCACAGGATCTTTGAAGACGTCCGTACAGATCGGACAGCAGAGATCCTCCTCTGACCGTGACGCCATTTAATCTCTGAGGGAATCTGAAAAAAAAAAACAGCAGACAAGCATGTTAAAATATGAAGCTGTGTTTCCCCTCCCTGCCGTTGAATGCTGCCTCACTCACAGTAAGCTGAGTTAGGTGTATTTTGAAATCAACCCCCTTATATACATAATTTCAACTCTTTTAAAGTATTAAAAATGACTACTGCAACCATTATTAAAACGTTGTCAGGTACGTTTTTGAAAACTTCTGACCTGGGTGTGAAGTGAGTGGGGTTACTTCTGAGATTTAACACATAACACATTTCCCTCACGATCAAGTGCAACCAGACTACTCTGCTCCTCTCAAGAGTCTGAGCCAACTCCTCCTCACTGCACCGCCTTTTGCAATTAGCCAACCAGCTCACATTCTCACACACTCCTGCACCAACCCCCTACCTTCATAACCTCGCCTGGCTTCCCATACCCCTGCGTATCCACTTTAGACGCCTTATTATCGCCAACAAAGCCCCCCTACCTGAGCTCCTCCACTGGCATGCTCCCACCCGCATTTTGATTGACAGTGCCAATGTGGTGGACACAGTGGGGTAGTTGTAGAATAGAATAGACTAGAATGTCTTTATTGTCGTTATACAACTGTACAACGAAATGATTTGGCTTCACCTTAAAGTGCACACACATACAAGCATCCACAGCTTAAAAACAACAAAAGAAGAAATTTTAAGAAATCTTTAAGGAACTCTCATTCAGGTAAGATGGGCAATGTATGGTAGGAGATATTTACAGGTGGTAGCATAACAGAATATAAATAGATATTGCAGAAATATAAAATAAAGTATGAAATGTAAAATATTACAGAAATATAAATAAATATTGCACAGATCGAAATGTAAATATCCCAGCCAAACCTACTGGATGATATTGCAGAAATATAAATAAATATTGCACAGACCGAAATGTAAATATTGCAGAAATATAAATAAATATTGCACAGATCGAAATGTAAATATTGCAGAAATATAAATAAATATTGCACAGATCGAAATGTAAATATTGCAGAAATATAAATAAATATTGCACAGACCGAAATGTAAATATTGCAGAAATATAAATAAATATTGCACAGACCGAAATGTAAATATTGCAGAAATATAAATAAATATTGCAGTCTGAAATGTAAATGTTGCAGAAAAACCTTCTAACAGCGAGTCTGCACCGACATGGGCTTACTGAACAAGTAACATCTTTTATTGTTTGTCATGGGAGACGCTCTGTACATTCCAGGTAAGGACATGCACAAACTTAACTTAAGAAACACCTTTAAAACAAAATATAAATAGTAATATCATAAAGATGTAAAAGAAAAAACATTATAATCAGGTTCTAATTTTTTTTTGTCTTGAAATGTTACATGTATTCATTTGACTGTTAAGTGTTTACAAGGACTTAAAGAAACATCTACACATCTGATTGAAATGATGACATTTTAAAAAGAAAGAAATAGCACCACATATGTAGTGAGTCTGGACAACTTATCATTAGCGTGAACGTAAATCATGGTTATGTAAAGTTTCTGCTTGGGTGGTAGTTAGTAGTTCATCCCAAAGCTTGCTGCTGTATTTATCACCTCCTAAGAGCAGCCTACGTCAGCTGTGGGCGTGACGTCAGATGGAGTTCCCCCACCACGCGAGCGGTTAAAGAAAGGCCCTGGCTCTTTATGTTGCGCACTCAAACTAGTAAAGTTGTCCTATTTTACCTTTTCTAGAAGTTCTGCGGTAGCCTTCTGTATAAAGACATCAAATGTTACTCCAGTTCTCTGTCCTCTAGCTGCTTTGTAATGAAGGAAAACATTACCGTCTGCCTGTCTGACTGCCGTCTCACACAGGAGGGAGCATCACTGTTTCCCTTTTCATCTTCTTCTTCTTCTTATAATTTTTCCGGCAGTTTAGACGCATCCAGGCGTATTACTGCCCTCCACAGGTAGACTAAGTCATTCTTCAAAGCATAACTTTAGATTCTTGAAAAAAAAATTGCAGCATGTAAAAAATGAATAACTGCTTTTGGTGGTGGTTCTCATATTGGCCAAGCAATGTTTTAACAGAAAAACAAGTTATCCCCAGGTCAGACAATCTTTTAAATAATGCCTTTCTCTGTAGGGTGTAATGTTTACATTGTAATAATATGTGTATAACTGTTTCTTGGTTTGTCTCTGATGATGTCATCAAAGGGGCGGAGCTTTCCCTTAAATTCAACACAAGCTTATTTAAGGAGCGCAATTCACACATGGAGCAACTCAAAAAGTGCTTTACCAGATTAAAAAACGAACACTATAATTATTATTAAGCAAAAATAACACATTAAAATAACATTTATTAAAATACATGCGCAACATCTGTTGTTTTTTTTTTAACCTAGAAAATGCAAACAACTCTCCTGCTCAGGCTTAAGTCTTCTCCTTAGGTCGCTTTATACCATCCAAAGTATTCAAAACGAAAAGTCAACTCGTCGGTTGCACTTATTTGTTTGTGGCCTCAAACCCTGTATGTGGTGTTCACACATGCAGCTCACCCCCAAACTTCAGGAGTGTTTTAGGTCAAGTGTGAAAGCACCCTATGTCGTAAGTACATTCTCGCTGTAGCCAAACAAACAACAACACTTTTTCCAAGGGACAACTCACTTGTCAGGCACATCTGGTGTGGAAAAACAAATATAATAGGCTGATATTAATTGCTGCCAACTGTTATAAAAGGTTCAAAAGGTAAACCGTCTCCCATGTGTTTGTCTCATTTCTTCACAGAGAATGCCCACAAGGTAAAGGCGCCGAATAAACAACAGATGGTTTGCTTTATCAACAGCAAACACTCGACTCCTCTGCTCAGCCCTCATGCTATTTTTTTTAACTTGAGTATTGTTCGCCTTAAGTGCATGGCGCTTCAACCGGCTTCCTTCGTCCCCAAGCTGAACCTGTAGTAAGAACACACAGTCGTTTCCCTTCAGCTCCACTCCTGGAAATCCCTCACTGACGCCCGACAATACACTGACTCCCTTGTGCAGTTACACATCAAGGACTTAGTCACAAACATTGACACTCACTGCTTTCATTGCCCCTGGATTCTCCTCGTTTTTTCCTCTTTGATTGACTCCTTTGCTCTGACTTTATTACTGATTTAATAGACGTGGTTTTTCCCTCCTCGTCGTTCTCATCATGCATGTCAGTGTCGTTTTATCTTCTAAGAGAGGTGTTAAGGATCACAGAGATGCCCGTTAAGAGAAGGCATAACTAGGAATTTTTTAGACAGCCAGTCTGATGAGGATGAAGACATATAGGAAGACAACGATAATGTTTCAGTTTGGTTTTTCTGCAGGTCTATCTGACTGAAAGTCTTTACCCTGATTGACCTTCTTATGTAATGTTCTACACCCCCTTTTATTACCACAAGATGTTAATGTTTTAAAAGTACAAAAGTGCCAAAGAAATAATTCTAAAAGTTGAATAATTATTGAATCCTTTTGAAGTACCTTATCACATAAAAAAGGCAAAACATTTGTGAGATTCCTGTTTCCCCAATGTGAGGATTTGCAGCTTTTATCTTTCTTGTATCATCAAAGACTAAATGTTTAAAGATCTTTAAACGCAGCACAGATAAAAAAAAATAAAAAAAAAAAGCTGATGAAAGATGACACCTTGGGCTCTTGGGGAAAAAAAAAAGCTTTGCTCTTGAAACATTTTGCAAAGCTAAAGCAGCATTTCAATAGACCAAGACTCAGTTGTATGCATGTAAACAGCTCTGTAAATCTGTATTTAGCTACAGCAGTTCTTTAAGCTGAATGCTCATGGTTAGCATGTTAAAACGCTAGCATTGACAATGCTATTAACCTGATGTCAAGAAGGAATAAGGTATTTTATGAGTGCCGTCTAATCAATACTTCAAGTCTTACTATGCAACTTCCAGTGCAGTTTAAAGACCAAAACAAACCTCCATCATCCCTCAGCTTCCCCCTCCCCTTCTGTGCTTATTATGTCTGCAAAAGTATCTCTGAATTTGGCTTCAATTGCATAGGTACTGTAAAGGAGAAGAATCAAAATCAAGTAAATATTGAGATTTTTCAGCAGAAAAATGAAATCTGACACCTGTTCTAAGTGTTAATATAAATAAGAAGTCACCAATAGACTTCCTCCTGTGGGTAACATTAACAAATGAAACAAACTCAAATGCTAGCAATCCAATGTTTAGAGAGAAGTTTAACTCAAAACTACACATTTGAAGCTCAAACTTATATCAGTGGATCCAATCAAGTCATTTGGATTTATCCTCTTGGGACCATGAGTGATGAACAAACTATAAGTGTCAAATTTGTCAATTATAAATGCTGAAGTATTTCATCAGATAAGTGAAATGTTTGCGTCATGATTTGGTTTTGTATTTGAGTTTCCCTGTTTTATCCCTAGTGTTGCTGGTTTTTCCCTTGTGTGTTTCCTAGTTTTGTCTTCAGTGTTTTCTGTTTTGTTTTGTCATTTATTATTCTTGAGTTCTGGGTGTCTTTAGTGTTTCATGATTTAGTTTGTCCTCAGTGTTTCTTGTATTCCTGCCTCTGTGTGTTTCCCAGTGTGATTGCCCTGATTGTCCTCACCTGTGTCTTGTTAGTCTCACCTGTGTCTGATTACCCCTATGTCTATTTAGTCTCTGTGTTTCTTCCATTCCGTGTGAGCTCATTGTATGTCTGTCTGTCTGTCTGTCTGTCTGTCTGTCTGTCTGTCTGTCTGTCTGTCTGTCTGTCTGTCTGTCTGTCTGTCTGTCTTTGCTCGTGCTCCTCTGTGGCTCCCTGTTTTTGATCCCTGTTAACTTTTGTAAGTAATTTTTTGTTTCCTTTGGCCTTTTTGTTTAATTAAATATTTTTGGTTATTCTGCACTTGGGTCCACCTCCCTTGTTTTCCAACCGTTCGTAACAGTTTGACCCACTGGCAACACAAGGTGAAATATCAAGGGAAACAACAAAGTCAGTTGAATTCCTCCGGGGATAACGAATGTTTGTACCAGATTCTTAGCAATTCATCCACAAGTTGTTGAGATATTTCAGTCTGAATCAAAACCGATTGACCTTACTTACAGCCTGATTGATGGCAGAGCTGTCAATTCATGCCAGACCACAGGAATAATGGCAGTAAAACGACATTTTCATATATTAAAGATGTGTTTACAAACCACACACTCTCTCACACATACACAAACACACACCCTTCTTGGAGTCTTTCCAGGAGGTTTTTTTTTTTTTTTTGATGCAAACCCCAGAAGAGCTGAGTGGCTTGTTTCAGTCTGACCTTTGTGGTTTGGAGAGTAAACCATCAATTGGCGTCCATCTCTCCAGATGACAATGAGGCGAGTAAACAAACAGTAAGCAGTTTGGAAAGAGCAGACTCATGCACTCCCAGACCGGGCGGCCATTATTCCCATCCTGACACTTTACTTCATTTAGTCACATTCTTCAGAGATGTTTACATGTGGATTGTTTTCTAAAGAAACGTCTCATAATTATTTTGTAGGAGACACAGAGATTAAGATACGGATGATGAAACGTAAAGAATTGAGAAAACTCAATCGAAAACTTCATGAGATTTTTGTATTCCCTGGCTCGTTGTTGTATAATATTACAAAAGAACAGGAAGAAGACCGTAGTCACTGTTATGTTACAAAGACCCAACATTAATCCAGCATGAGCACAGCACTAAGCTGTCTGATATGATCATATACTGAGGTAGGGGGCGCCTTCCACTTTGTGTGTAAGAATATGGTCCAGACTGATGTATGCTAATCTAAATAAGAAAATGATCTGGATTGCAAAGCCCTCAACATGTTTGTTTTTAAATAACAGCACTTATCCATCTTCTCTTGATTTGACCTCCTCAGATTAATCTTGGTCTTGACTTTGAAGCTGCTTCAAGGGCTCGGTTGTCCAAACTGAAGTGCTCACTTATTTCGCCCCGACTGTTTCAGCCCATCAAATGTCCGGTAATCTCCCCCGACACCAGACATCCCAGCCAGCTTTTCATTCATGGCCGTCCACTCAGAATGACAAACTCTTTTCCCACTGCGACTGTAATCGCTCACATCGCTGCTCCTCCACCCTGACCTGATCGGCCCTCAGACAAGTCCACTTGTTCTCTTCAGTCTCCTCAGACAGAAGTCCCACTGTGCACCAGACCTCATCCATTTGTATCACCATTGTACCCAGTTATTCATGGAAAGACACATTTATCTTGTTTATATTGCCTTTTATTGATAAAGCACCCAATCGCAAATTTGATATAAGGTCACTTCACTAATAAAGCAGATCTAGAGCAAAGTCTTTGTTACATTTTTTTTTACGTGACCCAACATTAATGAGGCAATAATTTGATCTATGATTTTGATATCATTTTACAAACTCTCATAATTTAAGTAGGCTAGACGCTTGATTTTGCAGAATGTTTGGTGTATAAACCTTGAATAGAAATACTGAACATTATTACATTTTGAAAGAAGAAAGAAAAGAAAGAGTTTTTTTTATTTTTTTTATCTTTATAACGTTTAAATGCTCCTAGTTCTCTAACAAAGAATAAGTCAGTTCTTGATGATACGTTTAATAAATTAATGAATACACTCAAGACACATGGATTGATTTCATTTGTATGAAATAATCGGATACAAAGTGTCAGCTCTGTTGTCAAACATAATTTGTTTGCTGGATCTTATTGTAGTTTCATGTAAGAAGGAAAAGTCTCTAAATCATTTTAAACAAAAATGGCACAGGATCGCTATTCTGCCCTAAAAAAAGAAATAAACTAACATTTCTTTTTCTCACTCATTCATTTTAAGGATCTGGCTCTTCAGGCCTACTCGTTCGTGAATGGCATATCACAATAGTCTTCACTCTTCTGCATTATAAGTAAAAATATATCAAATATTTTCTTACCTTTTCTGCGTTTCTAAAATAAGAGCTCACAAACCCAGTGTAGACAATATTGATCCTCGCTGGTCCCATGAGGGTGTCCAATTGTATTTTTCCTGCAGGGAACACTTCATTCTTAAATTAGCCTATTTCTTAATTAGATTTGTGGCAAAGATAATTCGCTATTACTGGTGACAGCGCTGTAAAACGAGCTTATAACATGTGACAGGATCAATAATCGGTGGGAGGTGACCTCTGCCGCAGGTGCTGGGAGCGTACATTTGCATATTTTTACATCACAAACGTGTTTCTGGATTTAATTTGCTCTCCCAACACATTCTCAACAGCATCATGTGTTTGGATAGTACAAAGAGGCAAATTAATTCTGCCGGTGCAAGTGGATGAGCAAAGCGCTTGCTCTCTCCATTTCACTGACGTTTATGCCATTTGGTGGTATATTTCCTCGATCGTCCCGTAGCTAGTTTAATTTATTTACCCGCTTATTGATTCAGATAGTTCTCAGCGATGCATAGCCCTGTGCAAATTATTGGACTGGAGTATTGACTGTAGAAAACCTTTATTGTGCCATCATCACAGGCCTGCAAGCCAATTCCTGCAAGCGGTGCATTTTTTATGCTCACAATCATAAAGGCAGACAAGCAAAATTATGCACACACACACACACACACACACACACACACAAAGTCACACACAGACAGGGGCAAACACACACTCACAAACATAGATGCAAACACCTGCACTTGCTCAGCAGGAGACAGGATGCTTTTCTTTGCAGTCCTGCTCCAGCTTGTCTAATCCATCAGTTGTGGAGAAAGCGCCAGGGCAGCCGTTTTTTTTACTAAATCCTCCTCCGTCAAAGTCATCAGCCCTCCTGCCTGTTCACATCTAGGATCCCTGAAAGATTTTAACTCTGCATGCACTCTTTTTAACATCGTTTTTGTCACCCGTGATACAAAAGTCCTCAACTTGGAGGGTCAGTTTGCCTCAAAGCAGCCATACATTTTGACTCCCATACACATTTGTATTCTGCAAAAGACAGACTAGTGTTTACTCACACATTTGGACTTGATTACAGAGCAGACAGGCCATACTTACAGCAGTGACAGGTGTGTGTATTTGGAGAACATAGAAACTTGCTTGTGGGGACCCGCTTGTGTAGTGCCCACAATGCTGCCTAAGCAAGAATGTGGTTTCATACAGCCATACATTTTGACCCACATGCACATTTTGTTTTCTCCAAAAGACAGTAATAGCAGTCTGTTTCCAGTCAGTGTTTTGGCGCACAAAAAGAAAGTAAAACCTTGTGGGGACCAGCTTCTATACGGGTTGTAGTCCCCACAGTGTCGTCTTGACAAGTACACGGTTTCACACACAGCGACACATTTTGTCTCTCATACATTTGTTTTTTTCCAAATACACACACGTGTTACCGCTGCCGGTGTGGCCTGTCAGCTCTGATGTCATCAGGTCTGACTGCTTAGAAACAGACTCTTCTGACATTTAACCACCTTATAACCCAGCCCCACCCAGACCTGTGTGTTTTCAACAAAATGGGGATATACCATTGTTGTGTAATCCTATCTTTTTTTGAATAAAATCAACTAGATTACGAAAGTCATTATTTAAAATGCATCTTGTTTAATTCTAGTCACAGACTTTTTTTTATTTCTTTGTTTGTTTACGTCACACGTAAAAGTATTTAAAGAGTTTCTAAACAGGTAAATCTGAATCGACAAATGTATCGATTAGAATAATGTTAATGTCGAAAATGGTCAACAGCTGCAGACTGAGAAAAAGCCATCTTGAAAATACAGTGGCAGCTATTTATCTATTTTATTAAGTGGATCCATTCGGGTATCGAAAATCATCAACCCATCAAACCAGTGTCTTTAATAACTTCCTGACGCACAAAAAATGGACGATAACAACCAGAAGTATTTGAATTTAAGTTTGTATTTCATTATAGCTGTTGCAGTTCATGATAAATTGAAAGGGCTTTCAAAGGAGATGACATCTTAACATTTCATTAGCCATCAAAGGCAAATTTTAATAAAATTTGAAAGATGTCAGAATTCATTTCCAGTGTTGCCTTCTGCTTTTGAGCAATACAGCCCCCAGGAGAAAAAATGTGATGTTGTATGTGTATGTATGCATGTATTGGAGCAGACTAAGTTAATGAAAATATTAATGAACTGAGGCAAGAATCCCAACTGGACGATCAGGGATGTCATCTGTGGATTCAAAATTGAATTTTACAATTTGAACAAGCCCTCAATTACAGTAAGGTTATTTGAAGATGTCTCGCCATAACTGCTCCTGTTTCCCCGCCCCCACTCTAACAAGACAAACGTTTGTGTAGGTAGGTTATTTTTTTACTATAATACAGGACATGTACAGTAATCTTAAATTTCCACACTGGGGATCAATCAAGGATTATCATATCTAAATTAAACTTCTCTATGAAAATAGGTTTAGTTTCACAAAACATACAAGTACGGTCATATATTTAAAAGGATCTATAACATTTATAAACTTGAAGTTTGTCAGATAGCATGTACCAGCTCCACACAATCAGTCCTCCATGTTTCATCATCATTACAGTTGCTAATGTTAGCATGATCATTCGATTATTATACTTAGGTGTATCTATCTTATTCATTTTTGTTGTTGCTCTGTTTCTCTCTATCCTTCTACCCTGACCTTTCTTCCAGAGACGTACCTACATTCATGATTATTTTTGTTGGTGTTTTTATACATAAACAGAGACTGTATTTGACCCTGTTTGAAGCTTCATTTTCTACCTGTTCAGTTGCTATTGATCTGTTTACGCCTCTCAGCCTTAATAAATGCACCGGGGAGGCTGGAGAGGCGGCATGACGGATTAAAGGAGGTCATACTCATCTCAAAACAAATGTGTCTAATCCTGGGAATATGCATCCTGCTGTTCTGTGTGACCCGAGGAAGATGCATTCTCACGATTTTCACGTCTGCCCAAATCCACCATCAACGTCACACATGCTTTTGGTTTTGACTTTCAAGGTACACTGTGGTGCCCTTGAGATTTCTATAACCGCTCGAGACTTATGTGGAAGGAAATAACTTAAAAATAATTGTTATAATAACTCCCCCCTGGGCAGGAAATAAAGGTCACAAATTGCTTAATGCGCCTTTAAATTGGGGATATAATGACAAAGCTACTTCCAGTCCAAGGAGTTTGTACTGGCTCCTTTCGTCCTCCTCATTTATCACAGAAGCTCGGTCAGGGGGGCTGTGACACGACACGGACTCTCTCTCTCTCCTTGTGTCGGTTGGTTGGAGAGATGCAGAGTCAGAGGTGAAGAGAGATGCTTTGCTTCACTGAGAGGAGGAAGTCTCACATGGTCAGTGTGAGGCTATTAGTCTGCCTGTAGGACTGCAGTTACAGTACAGAGTTAGAGAGCATAGACAGTGTGTGGGCATACTGTGCAGAAAAGTTAACAACAAATATACAGAATATGTATTTTTGGACTTGTTTTATTAATTTAATGTTTCAATGCAATTGAGAATGATGTGGTTTGCTGTGCCAACAGGCTTGCAGGATAATTGAAAAAATGTCAGCAACACATTACATAGTACTATTTGTTATGAATTGAGTCCTTCTTTAGAGAAGCTTTAACAAAAGAAAATTATATAAAAAAAGTATTTTATCTGGCCGAAACTATTAGTTGGATAAGACGTACTACATGACATTTTGAAGCTTATTTGGCCTCTTTTTTATGTTATCTGGGTGCCTGACCCAACTGAGTAGTTACTCTACCTGCAGCACACTAATACCCCTTTAAAATGTTTAGAAATGCTAAATTTTTCAGAGAAACTGAGATAAAACAACAATGTCTTTGTCAAATTTAAGATGTGCCTTTCCTACAAAAAGGCCACTCAATGGCTTTATGTAATATACAAAGCTACATGCAGCAAAATACAGTAATATACTGTAATGTAGAAAAAGACATGCTCTGCAACAGGTGTGATAAAGTAAAACAGAGGGAATTTAAAGGACAAGTTGTGTGTGTATATATATTTTTGTACATCTTCCTTTGAACCTGTGTGTCATTGTTGAGACTTTCTCTCTTTCAGACAGTTCTTAGTAGATTAACTAGCCGGCAGGTATAACCAGACAGTCACAGCTGCTCCTCACTCACATGGCTGGATCTCTGTGAAGTGCGTCGATGAGTGATGTATGCTGGCAGCTCCTGTGATGCATCGAGCTCAGGCCGAGCTTTCTCACAAGTAATCCAGGACTGATTATGACAGTCCGTGCTCGCCATCCCTGTCTCTCCTGACGATATAGCCTGAGGCGTGCCCTTCACCACTCGCCCTTCAAAGCTCCGCCGTCTTACCCACCTGAGGATGTGGATGTTGGAGCTAGTCAGTGATGACCTCTGAAGCCCTGTGTCAAGGGGAAACAGTAACTCTCAACTTCCTCCCCTTAAGGCACCTCGGTCTGCCCTGGTAGGTTCGAAACATCCTTCTTTCTGATACAGAGATTGGCTGTTAATAATCGAATTAACCCCTCCCTTAATCAAACAAGATAACAGGCCTTATTGTAGATCAAAACAAGCCTTCAATTTCATTTCAGATATAAAGAGATGCTTTGTGTCTGATGAGGCCTCAGTTGACATTTTTCAAAATGACAATGACATAATAAGACTTAGTCGACTGCTTTTTCCTTTCTAAGGATTTTTCTGAACACTAATAAACGGACAGCTGTAGAGAAATGTGAACTGTATATATATGTTTTTGTATGTCTGATTGAGTTTAGTTATCGTACATTTAAAAGTAAAATGTAGCATCAACAAAAAGTTGTCTGACCCTAAAGTTTACAGATAATGTTTTCTTAAATTCCCCTCCAGTTGGGCCTAACTTTTGAAACCAAGACATTTTTTCCTCTTCTTGTATGTAGTCAACAGTCCACATAATTATGATTTATATTATTTCAAAACATGTGTTTAAATAAGAAACACCATTTACATCCAGAGTAGCACTTACTAACTGACCTCTGTCTATAATAACATGCCTGAGAGTGCATATCGCATGACTGCAAACCGGCAGTGGTGTATCAGTCTAAACAGGCACTGCCGTGATAACACCCTAAACTTCCAAAATGAATGCGAATTGAGAGGAAAACAGCTGTTGTCATATACGGTGAATTGTATCCTAAAGTCTCTGTTCTGATGGTAAACACTCAAACTAAATCCTAGGGTTTTTAAACGGAAACATTTGTAGATCTAATTATGCATTTGTGCATCTGTGTAAGCATCTGTAAATCTATTTTACATTTTTAGATCTATTTATGCATTTCTTGGATCAGTGTACCAATGTGTGGCTCTTTTTAAGTGTTTGTGGATCAGTGTACACATTTGTGTCTCTGTGTATGCATTTGTAAAAAGTGTTGCTTCAGTAATAGCTCCATAAGCATCAACCAAACTAAACTGAAAGGAAAAAAAAAACTATAGCGGATGCAAAGTTAAGAGTTTCAGGGTTGTGTCTATCTTGATGAACACCTTTATAATGTAATTCAGATCCATTTTAATATAATTTCCCTATACCTGCTGTGTCGTTCATTTTGCCACCGTGTCGTGATTTAATGAACTCTCATTATACATGTGTGCATGCAAGTCCCACATCTGTCATGAAGTGCTTTCACTGCAGCATGCAAACGGACAGCTGGTGTTACATGTATATGCGTGACTGGATGCACAGAAGTCGTCGGGTGTTTTTGGTGTGTGGAGTGCACGGTGACTTTTCCCTCCAGGGATGGACAATCATGTGAGATGTGAAAGATGAGAGTGTGCAGGATTTAATTGAAACCAAAGACTCCACCTGCTGATTCCACTGATAAACACACCTTCAGTGAAATGAAAACCTGCAGACTGTTGGCTCACGGCCAACATACTACACGACATGATTGTCCTTCCCAGATGCTGTGATTGGTCCAAAGCAGATTATCATGGTAATTCATTGTTTTTCTTTCTTTTTTTTCCCCTGCAGGTGCTTATATGGTTGAAAATGTGGTCTTGACCTTCACATATTAGGGTTAATTGTTACCGCTGAGGGATGCTGCAGGATTTAAAGCAGCGCTTCCAAACCTGTGGCTTCAGGCCTGAAAAAAGGTAGGAGGGCAGATCTTAGCGGTCCCAAAATGATAAAACGGCTAGGGAGACTACAGACGAACCTGCAACATAGAATAGGTTATAGTATATTGTTTTACTTTTAAAGGCTTTTTTTTCTATTGAACATACTTCTTCATTAAGAAAAGCTCATAGACATTTAGCATTATGGTAATAAGTGATAAATATTGTTTTCAACTCTCATTGTGCTGAATTACACAACCTAACTCTGGGTTGTTTATGAATTTCACCAAAAAGTGACAGATTTCAAAATTCAACAAAATAGCACAGTTGAAATACAAAAATTATCAAATTAAAAGCATCAGATGTTGCGATATTCGGATCTTTAGTCCCTTGTATGCTGTAAATTCACCAGAGCCTACATTTCCCATAATGCAAATAGTTTTGGTCCAAGTTATGCAGAATACAAAACTTTTTTGTTATCTACTGTTTTATTTAGATTCCAAAATGAGAAAATGAATTGGGACTTTTAATATGTTGAGTTTGATGAAGAGAAAGTGAATAACAAAAATTAAAATTCATATCCTAGTTAGTGAGTCCTGAATTTAAATCAACAAAAAATATGACAGTTTAAAAGAAAGAAGTCAAATCCACAAGTACTTTTCTCTGACAAAATAAAGAAGCTCGGTGAACAAACAGTCCTGCTGGGATTCTTTGGATTGGCAGCTACATAAGAGCAAAATCACAGAGACAAAAACCAGCTCTGTATCCAGATCCCACTCCAGCTCTGATTTGACAAACTCTTCATATCAGCGCTTCCATCACTTTCTCCCCCAGTCCCCTCTTGTCTTTTTTTCTATTTGTTGAAAGTGACTTTCATTGAAAGGGTCCTGCGTACCTAATACGCTTTGTGCCAAGTCCAATTTGTCAGATCCAGTTTGTGTTACTATGCGTCCCCTCCCTTTTTGTTGTCAAAGCAGAATGTAGAGTTGGTTTTCCTCTCTCGGGATGCAGTTCCTGCAGGAATTCTTATAATTTAGCCTCCTCTTTCTAATCCATTGCTTTTTGACAACTGTAGCCAACACCTCCTGGATCACTTCTCACATATGTAGGCTCCCAGACTCAGGTGACTGTCAGTGCCATTAATAATGAAAAGTGCAAAGCAGACAGGAGTGAGACGAATCTCACAGGATCCAGAAAGCACTCTGAAGTGCAGAATAACACATCTCCCCCTGCCTTGAGTCATTTTCACTCGATGTACAACTGAAAACAGAATGTGTTCTTGTGTTTCTCTGTCATGTTGTTGTCATTGTTACCTCAGGAGTACTTTATACCCTCGCATTGTCTCCTGTATGTGTCTCATGGTTGAGGACGCTGCAGTGCTGTGTCTCTCTGTTATTTTGTTGTGGAAGTGAAGAGGTTGAGGGTCGCTTTGATGCTGCCGCTTCTGATTCTGCCGCTTCTGATTCTTCTGTTTTTATGTGTTTCCAGGAAATAGCTTTTACTGAAAATAGTACCAATTGAAAAATAAATCCATGAAATTCTTCCTTTGAAATGTCCGATTTTCTGCCCATCACTTGTTCATATTAAGCATCAAAGACAACAGGTAGGTATTTTTTAAATTATGCAGTATTTGTGGTTTGTTAAGAATAAAGAAACAAAGATTGGTGCAGCCCAAACATAACTGAGATTTCCATTTTTTGAGTTTGCTCAAATCTGGATTAGTTCATGCCCTGGTTACAAACCCATGAGTTCACCATATTGCCTCCAATGAGCTTCAGATTTCATACAATTATTATTGTTAGTAAATATCAGACACAAAATGCGTTATTGGATTCAGGCAAATAATACTGAAGATATAGCTTTAGATATTGTAATTTTTACCCTGAGTCATGAAAAAAAACTTTAGGATAAATCATACTCACATTACATCACACTAAGAGGCTCTGCAGTTTGAGGCTAACAATTACAGAGGACCTACATGGACACGCTGCCATTTTTATGAATGCTTTTGTCCTGAAAATTCCCAAATCATGTCCCTATGTTCCTCTTAATCCTGTAGGATAAGATCCACAACCTTTGTTCGTCAGGCATTGTGCACTTTGTCATTCCCAAAGTCTGGACTGAGTTAGAGAGGAAAGCTTTTAGGTTTCTTGCACCATTAGCTTGAAACGATCTACAGTCTGATATTAACTGCAACACTTACTTACCCAAAATGTTTAAAATTCTTAGTGAGAAGTGTTAGTATGATTGAACATTTGTCAAGAAGGTTAGCACATCAAAAGTGGCAGAGCCAGATAAAAACGTATAGGTGGCCAGACAGAGGCCAGTAGGATAGTTATTAGACAAGAAATGGAGAACAAACATTAAACAAAAGAAGAAGAAAACAACTGAAATGAGAAGATCACGTCTTAACTGTGTAGCTAGAGCTGAGCTACTGTAATACGCTGATGATGCACTGCTCTCTGTTAAAGCTGCAAAGACCCTGTCGGCATGAGCTGATGTTCTGCTGCAGCTTAGAGCTGAAATAACCCGCCGCTGCCCTCATAAGCAGGGCTGAAAGGAGGACGAGGACGTAAAGACAAATTAAAAAGAGAAAGAAACTAGTGAGGAAAGACACGGAGGGCATTTGTGTGAGAAAGACAGAGTAGGAGTTGCAGGAAGAGGTAGAAAGAGAGAGAGATAAGAAGAGGATCGGGGGGGAAAGCCCAGCAGTGATTTGAGTCTGTATATACGTCTCGCCCTCTAACTCCACATGTCAAATGGGTTGGACCGGCTACTCTCTCTCAGGGCCGCGAGTTTGCCTTGCTTTTCAGCCCCCGATTTCCAGCCGAGCGGAGTGTGTTTTTCCACTCCGCATTAGGGGATGATTCACTGGGTCTGCTGCGGTTTACCCTCAGCAGGATTAGAGCTGGAAGCCTTCTTATTATCTTCCACAGTTTGAGCCCCGTCGTCTGCTGGAAAGAGCAGTGGAGCTTAAGACAAATTACCCCCTCAGTGCCTTTCGGATGGCACTGCTCCGGCCTGGAAACAGCACTGGGAGAAGCTGGCGATGGGGCAAATAGGACGGAGGAGGAGAGAGAGAGAGAGAGAGAGAGAGAGAGGATGCGATTGGGTGTCTGTGTGAGTTTGAGGGGTTTGTTGGGATTATAATTTATAATGTAGGGTTGAGCAAAAAGTAGAGAAGGGCACTGAGGAGGAAAGAGACGAGAGGACAGGAGCTCTGTATGCTGACAAATGCTCCTGACAAGAGATTTATGGTGAGGAGTGATGGGAGTAAGGTCACAGCGAGCGCAGATCCTGACGGAGGGCTTGAAGAGTTTGGTAACCAACAGAGTAACTTTCAAAGAATGATAAAACCCTTAAACTGTGTTCCAAAGTAGCAGTCAAAACATAAAAGTTTCTCCTCTGCAAGGACTTTTATAGTGGATCAACCAACATAGCTGCTGTTCTTATCTTTGTCTCTTAATCATGTTAACTTGTTGATGCTACTGTAGAGGTTTTCCTTTTTTTTTAATGCGGTTTACAGCTTTTTTTGACCACTAGAGGGCAGACATAAAGCTACATTTGACCACTAGAGGGCAGTAAATCACATATAACATCGAAAAATAATGTAAAGCTGCAGGTAACAAAGTGTTTCTGTAAAATCCAGACAAGGAGCAGGTGTGATGTGATGCAGGACGGGGAAACCTAAAACCTTTGTGGAACTTTTGAGTGTCAAAACAAAGAGAGTCAAATTAGAGAGAAGTCCTGAGTCAGTAATTGAAGTGCTCTGCTCAGTATGCCAGAGGATATAAATGTATTTATGTGAAAACTTAAATCATGGGAGAATTATGGGATCATCTTCTGTGCAATTTCACTGTTGAATGCCACCCAGCAGGTGAGCCAGAGCCGATGATTTGAGGGTTAGGTCTTTGTTATTTGTTGTGACAGTTGGAATGGATTTTCATTGTTGTGGAAAAATATTATCCGAGGTAGATTATCACTTTGATTCTTCTGATTTTCTTCCTTTCTCTCGTTTTCTTTTCTCTTTCTTCTCTTTCCTTGGTATCCTTTTGATTGACATAAGCAATTAAGTTAAGCCTCTTGTTTATAATTGATTAATCCCCATTGGCAAATGTTCTGCTCGCTCTCGTAAGTGTTACAGTGAAAGCAATCAAATGGAACCATTTTGCGAGGTGCTACCGAGACTCGAGGCTCAGGTACAGCGTGCAGCGCGGAGGGGATGAACTTTTAATCAGCGCTGCAAAAACAAAATAAGTCAAGCATATGAAGTTCTTTGAGGGAAACTGTAATGAAAAGTGAATCAACTGCAATAACACTTTGGAGGACAATTCAGCATGTGATTGAAAATTTAAAAAGCTACTTAATCTTCTGAATGCTTCGGGGAGTTGCTCCATGAAAAGAAGCACTTTATTAATGTGAGACACTCCGCAGATTTCAAAGTATAATTTTAGAGTGTGAGTATTGTGATAAAAAAAAAATCAATTTTCTGAAATCAAGGTGGTTTCAGGACACAAGAGAAGCCGCATTGTTTTTGTCTTTTTATTAGCAAGAATACAAAAATGATCTACTGTCACACACCACTTACTGTAGCATGACTCACCAAATTGATTCAAGTAAAATTCAATCAAATTATCAAAAACTGTTCCTTTCACTCCTATCCCAATTTGAAAAATCCTTTTTTTGTCTTTTGGTTTTTGTGTTCTTTTCTTTTCATCCAAAACAGGTTTTTCTTTTTTTGTCCTTTTTACATTTGGCACTTGACGCAGATTATCGATGTCTCTGAAGTCCACAGGATTTGGAGATTTAAGCCACATTTGTGTGGTGGCAGAAAAGCAACACAGTATCTCTGAAAGGACAGACCAAGCCTCATTTGCCGTCCGACCGACACTGGCTGGCACGGTGGTGGATGGATCTGAAAATTGAAAGGCGACTCCAATTTCCGTGTAACATTTAACCGTCTGCTGGGAAAAATCTCCAGTTCATCAAAAGATTTTTTTTTTTGGAAATGGCTTCCTTCTCATCCTTGGGAATAGATTACTGCTTTATGTTTTGGAGGATTTACAATACAAAGACAAAAAACAAGAATACAACAAACATATCAACCTGGAGAAACTCACATGGGATTACACATCTCGTCTGTGCATGTCGTGTGATGTGCAGAGATGACAAATCACGCAAACAGACAAAAACAAGGGCAGTTACATCATGTATGTTACAACATAGAAGTGATCTTTTAAAGATTTCCTCACACAGCTGCAGCTTTAAGTATAGTGTTGGTTTGAAGTACCCGAATAATTCAGCAAAAAATATAAATACAGCACGAGAAACAAAGGAATAAATTAAGACCTGCCACTGATGGAACGGGGGAAAAAAGACATCTCTGTTTGCAGCAATGACGTGTCTCTTTCATCGTGTTGTGGCTGAGTCGCAGGAAAGCTCAAACTCAGAAGAGTGGATCAGCTTTCAGGGGTTTTATCTCCCTCTGGAAGAAAAGTAGTCCCTCTTTCTGGCATAAATCAGTCGTCACTTTGAACAGAGCGGCTCTGCCCGTGGCGGGTTCAGGCAGGAGAGTTAACATGTGCTTTGAAGCTGTTCCTTTTCTAGACCTCGCGGGGCTGCCAATCCAACCCGACTCTGAAGTCCGTCTCAGGGGGGAGATTTAAAAACCAGCGCACAGTGCTGGTGTTGCGGGCATCCCAGGCCATCGCCGCCGTGGAGAATCGTGGCTTCGGCAGGAACTCAAGTGCTAACAGTCATGGATGAGAGCGTGAGCACATCCTGGCTTTATTGTGTCTTTCCTGGCTCACAGTTTGTGTCTTTTCTCTGATATTTTCCTCCGTCCTTTTTTTTTCGTTTTATTTGCGTATTTAATTTCTGGTCAAAAAAAAGGCAAACGCTTCTGTTGTTCTACCACATCGGGGGACTGTTTGTCTCCAGCACACCGTACATCTCGGCAAGCTTTTTAAAGCGAGGCCCCCAGTCGTTGAGGTAGTCGTACTCGTGGTCCGTGTTGGACGCCCCTGACTGGAGCGGGCGGAGCGACTCAGGGACTGAACCCTCTCCTTCATAGGCATAAGTCTGCAGGGAGTCATACGGCGGAGCACACGGGTCTACAGCCGCTTCCAGGAGCTTCGGCAGCACATATCCGTGGACATTACCGTCCCCACTGCCGCCGCCCATCACGCATGCCTGCGTGGGCGTAACGCAACAGGCTCTCGATCTCCGGCAGCATGTCCTGTCGCATCTTACCGGGGTGGTGGTGCGCATCGGTTCCACATGGCACCGATGTCAAAGGCCATTGTGTCCTCCTCGCCTCCTCCAGCGGTTTGGAAGGTCTGTTGACTAGGCGTACTCTTGCTACGACTCTCCATTGCTATGTCCCTTGACACAGCGTCCCTGAGTGGGCGGGGCCATTTCTCTTCTCACTCATGCTAGCAGGGCTAACCTTTGGAGAGGGTGGAGTTCACATAAAAAAACACGTATTAAACATGCTAGATCCTCTGAGTAAAACATATGGAAGTTGAAGGAAGCCCCACCTGTCAGTGTAAACCCAGAGCTCAGAACAACAAACCCAGAGGGAGTTTGACTTCACTCTCTTTTAAAGAAAAGATTACTCTGTAACGTATTTACACAGGGTATATTTGATTTTTGCCTTGAAATATTCACATATCGCATATCTTTCCAATAGTTGGACATAGTTTAAGCAGTTTTTTATCAGGCTACTAAAAGTGAGTTAGTTTTATCCATTTCTGAGGCAGATTTTTTTTCACCTCATGAATGCACATGGTTTTAAAAAGTTATCAAGCAGCTGCTGTAAAGTAGAAATTCTCTCTTGGTAAAACATGCTTCCTACTCAGAAAACTTTTAAATCTGAATAAATGAGTGGAATGTTCAAGTACTGACCAAAGGTGAGCCTCAGGGCAGCTGGACTTGATTAAAATCTCTGCAGCACTTTTACTCCCTGACCTTTCTGCTTGTGACTTTTCTACCTCGAGGTATTCTTTCTTCAAGAAGTCTGCTTTCGGGTATTGATAAGTCTCCTTAGGACATATATATGCAAGTTCAATAAAAATAATATCTGCAGAATGTTATGACCTCAGAAGGGGCTTATGTCCTCACTTGTCATAAAGACGTTTCCCCCAATAAAATCAGCAGAAGAGAGGTTGTTTTGAATCGAGATGTACATTTCTTAAACTCTTAAACTAAGTCCTGTCCTCAACACTTCACAGTAGATATTCTCAACTTGAAATAGGAGACAGCTCCGGGTTGTTAGAAGCAGCCAGCTGAGGATTAAATATGACTTTCTCTTGTGCGTCTTGGCTAGCGTTCATTAGCACCAGCTTCCCTGCAGCATCACTCTGTCTCATCCCTGGAGGCTGATATGGACGCTCTTTATCTCTCCCTGCAGACCTGTGAATGTGAAGACGAGGGCTCAGCTGGGTAACTCCCTCTGCTCCACCAGGAGGAAGCAATCAATTCAATTAAAACGTCTCTCATTATGATCTTATTGTTTTTGAATAGACGTCTTCACTCGGATTTCGCAGGAGGGGTTTTGTTCTAAATGATGTAAATCCGTGTTAGCGGAGCACATTTTCAACAAGGTGTTGAAGATATAATTAAAAATGCAATCAAGTGATGATTATTTGTGCTTTTGAATTTAGCTTTTTTTAAACATGGATAATGTTGCTGGTAAGAATATTTCTTCAATATTGTTTGATTTGAATAGTAATAAAGGTTATTATGTTCTACCTGAAGTCTCATCTGCAGTGACTTTATTACAGCAGCATTACTACAATGTGAGCTCACTTTTCCTCCTGTCATCTTCCCCCTAACAAATATACATAAATATGTACATACATACTGTAGGTTTAAATGCATGTATATGAATATGCTTAGTCATGTATGTATTATAATCACTAGAAACTTAGAAAGCATTGGCTCCATTTGTTATCAAGAAGCAGTAGCTACAGGCATGTCAGAAGAGTCCCATATGGTCTAGCGGTTAGGATTCCTGGTTTTCACCCAGGCGGCCCGGGTTCGACTCCCGGTATGGGAACAGAGATTTTCCTTAAAGTCCCTACGTCTCTGCAATGGAATTATGCTCAATTTGTTCTGTTTACTATTAAACCTACTGTTTATTTGTAAAGCACATGTTTACACATTAGTTCTCAACCTGGGGTCCAAGGTCCCCTTAGAGGGGCGGAAAAGATCTGGGGGGGGGGGGGGGGTAGGACAAAGTTCAAAATACATGTTTCCTCACTCACAAATATAATACCTAAGCTGCCACATTTTTTATTTAGTTTATAATGAAATCAATTTAAATTGATGTAAGTTTTGGCAGAACATGTCACTCTTTTGTGAGGGTCCTGCGAGGGTCCTCAGCTTTCTTTAGATACAAGTAGGGGGGGGGGGGATGGAAACCAGATAAAGCATTGTAAATCTTTTCCTTATCATTCATGTCTTTGTGCCACTACAAACTCTTAGATGTTGCTAATTTACACGTGAAGGAAAACACCTTTTAACTTTAAAGTGGGAAATCAAACTTCTGAGGAAATCACTTCGGTATCTTTCTTCACCACAAGTCCCATATGGTCTAGCGGTTAGGATTCCTGGTTTTCACCCAGGCGGCCCGGGTTCAACTCCCGGTATGGGAATGGATTTTTTTCTTGTTCCCTTTGAACTTTGTACCAATTTGTCTGCAGTCTTCTGTTAGTGCTGTATAACAGAACAGAAAGCAGTCTGTGTTCCAGTTTAAATTCTGCTGTAAGGATACGCAAGTACAGCACAGTAACAGATTTATCCCTCAAAAGTTCTCTGCTCTTGTAAAAGCACTTTTTGAAATTAATTGGACTTTGGAGGGGGGACTTACAGACCTGAACAAATGATACTGGTTGAACACTTGCAGAAGAACAAGTTGCCTAATTATGACTGATCTTCCTAATAATCTTCATGTTCATTAGACCTCTGTGGAAAAGTAGACAGCAGTGGTTTGGATGAACTTTGTAATCCTTTATGAGCTCCTCCTCTGACTAAAAATTCTAGATATTTTTCTATTTTTGGTTTGAGAATTCAGGTGATAATGGAGTACTATTACAAATGAGATCTAACAATCTTGAGTTCTGGGTACTTTTGGTGTAAACCCGGCCTAAAACATGTAATTTATAGCAGTCATAGTTTCAGTCAGCAGGATATGGCTCACCTAGCAGGACAAAGATACAGGCGAGGATGGCGATGAGCGCTCCTCTGCTGAGGCTCGCCGGCAGACTGTAACGCCTCTGCGTTACACGACATGACGTTTCCCTCATCCCAGAGATGAAGATGGGCAGGTAGAAGACTAGTCTAGTCCTGCTGAGACCAGCCCCCTCGCCGAGTTAGGATCCACGCTGTGTTTGTGTGTGGAAAGAGAAGAACATGTCAGGGAAAGGTTGAGTACGACAGAGAAAACCTTTTGAGGGTTTGGGCTGAAATATCTTCTTCTTCAACAGCTGACTTTTAAAGAAAACAGTGATCCCATACTGCACCCACTGCATGTGCTTGTGGTGGGTAAAATATCAATTAGGTGATATATCGTGTGTGCAAAATGTACATATACATGTATTTTTTTATAAATACAGCGCTGTACACAGACCCATTTGACTCACTGCAGTGCATCACTACTTCATTACTCCTCAAGGGGGCGCTGATTACATGAATGAGGGTTACGTGAACAGAAGCTAACTGTCCAAAGCTTGTTAATGTCGGACAGCGGTGAAAAGGAGTTAAAGGATGAAGCTTGATAAAATGTGAAACTGACACCCTATTGCAAAGAAAAAGACACATGTAATCCTACACTTTAATATTTTATATGCCTCAGTACATCAAACATTGTGATGCAGCATTATTTACTGATTATCAGAGAACTGTTTCACCATGATGTTATCGTTATCATGCAGAACATGACTGTGCATTTTGAGTTAACAAGTTAAAGTCATTGTTCACATGCCGGGAGCTGAACCTGCACCACCTGGGTGAAACCCAGGAATCCTAACCGCTAGACCATATGGGACATCTATATTGACATCAATGTAATCCCAATTTGGCCCGTCAGTTAAGATCTTATTAAACAGTCTAGGCTCATTAGACATAAGCTAACACAGCCAAAAGGCATCTACAGAACAGAAGCTTTATAGAGAAGGAATCACGTGTTTAAGAAATACAAGATTGTATGGCAGTGTGAGAGAGAATAAATACTGACAAACACCAATCCAATCCCATATCTGGAGTTGATTTGGACCATATTGTTTTCAACCATAAGGGACATTCAGTCCCTCCTAAACATTTTGTGACTTTAAAGAGCCCATATTATGTCCTTTTTGAGGTTCGTATATTTAATCTATGTTCCTACTTTTGTACGTTCACAATAGCTAAAGTTAAAAAAAAGTGTCTGTTTTCATGTACTGCTCCTCCTTGCTCCCTCTACGCTCTGAGTCCGTCAGCTACGCTCTGTTGAGCCCACACTGTTAGACCCCACGTGGGCCAAGTCTGCTCTGATTGGTCTGCCGATCCGCTCCGTCGTTATTGGTCAGTTGCTCAGCACGCGTCTTGGAAATTTCAACATGAGCTGCAGGGCTTGCCACAATGAGCCAACGGACTTAGATCAGTGATCTCACACTGACAATGACGTCGGACTGACAAATTTTATCGAGGGGGGCTAGAACCGAACGTTACATGCAGCTAATGCTACAGCTAACAGGAGGACGTAGGAGAAGACGTGTTTCCGCGGAAATTTTTGCACATAGATGTGCCTAAACATGCACAGGACACATGGAAAACACACTAAAGAGCATATAAAACCAGAAAAAACATAATATGGGACCTTTAAGTCAGGAATGAATGGTTTTATGAAATAAAACGTTTTTAAAAAAGGAGCTTATTTCCTCACAACTGACAAAATGTATGGAAATCCACACTTCACTGAATACATGAATTGTAAAGCAAAGACTGATTTTGTTATTGGTTAGTATTTAACTTGAAGTAGATGAGAGCGCATAGAATGGAGGACAAATTATTGCCAAGCATTGTTCTGAAGCGTTTGATAATTTGCATTACAATGGATCTTAACGACCAGGGACTAATCAAGTAATGTAAACAGAAGTATCACAAAGGTAAGACTTTCATTCCCATACCAGGACTTGAACTGAGGTCACCTGGGTGAAAACCAGAAATCCTAACCACTAGACCATATGGGACGTAGGTACTGTCATGGGTATTATAAATAATCAAGCGGGCGGCCCGGGCTCACATCCCACCTGTGGCCTCCCTCCCGCATGTCATTCCCCACTCTCTCTCCCTGATTTCCGACTCTATCCACTGTCCTATCTATCCATTAAAGGCACAAAAAAGCCAAAAAATAAAATAAAATAAATAATCAAGGGCACCTCGGCAGTACTTGGGAAGTGACCTGGCAGCTCTCCAGCTACCAAACCAACTTCAAAAACCATCATCCTCTTCCATGAGAGAAAACAGACTTTTTTATTTCAACAATGTAGTTGTATAATCATCTAAGACTGGGTGGTTATTAGAGTGCAGGTTGGTATAAACCCTTATCTGTGCAGAGCAGCCTGATTGTGCACATGCTTAATTCACATTGGTTGTCTCTTAGGGTGAAGCTGGGGTTGTTTGCAGCCTCTGGAGCCAGACTGTAGTAGAAGTGTTGTCCACCCAGCGGCTCGTCTGGATCCACGGCTGTGACTGTCTGGATCAGCTGCATTACATCAACAAACATTAGAGTTAGTGTATTATTGGGAAGTCTATTTAGGAAGAAAAAGGAATTTCTTTACAGGAATATTTTTGATTTTAAAAAAATCTCCACCTGCAAGATAATAAGCAGCTTAGCGTAGCTTTAGCAGTTCAATAAATACAAGGGAGTTAAAAGTTTGTTTATTTCCTCTGGAGTTTGGTGGAGGCGAGGTATTGAACTTTGCACACGTTCTTTAAGTTGAGACCACTTGTGTTGTGTTTTTCTGCATGCTGGGGTGTTAAAAGTTGTCTGTGTCTCGGTACCTGTCCTGCTTTGGCGTTTTCACACACATAAGCCTCCAGGTAGTGCATCAGCGAGGGAGGATTATCGTTCACGTCCAGGACCCTCACAGCCACAGGCACACTCGCCACCTTTGTACGGTCATTGGCAGAGACACACACACACACACACACAGAGGAGGTCAAAGGCTGTGCGATGCATCAATGGCCTCAGATAAACGGCTCTGAGGAACCTGCTGAGCTCAGTTTGTGCCTCTCTTAATCCTCGGCTCGTTTACAGCGAGCCGGCGGCACATTAGAGCTCCTCGAGCTCACATTACGATTCTATTATTCTCCATTAACACGCACACATTTGCATTTCTTAACCAGCTGTGTAATAGGCAATAGAAACGCAATTAGTGAGTGGTAACTACTTTCTCAGGTTTCATCACATGATCGATCAATCAATGAGGTGACTTTGGCTCTCGAGGTCGAAGCTCCACGCGGCCTTGAGTATATGTTAGTGTGTGTGTGTGTGTGTGTGTGTGTGTGTGTGTGTGTGTGTGTGTGTGTGTGTGTGTGTGTGTGTGTGCGGGTCAATGAGGAGTTCTTACACTGAGCTCTCCTGACAGTTTGAACGGAAGAGAAATAAGTGAATGTAAATCTATTTATTCAGACAAAAAATAAAACTCTTCTGAATGAAAGTTTATCCTCAAAATGTCTGGGTATGATTCGTATTCACTGCACCTTTACCTCAAAAAATATTAATTTAATCGGAATAAAGTCAGTTTATGTGTTTTACAGAGTTATAAAAAAAATACATAATAGAATAAAAACCATATAAAAGTTGATCATAGGAAAACAAAGAGGAAGGAAACAGTCACTGGTTTTGAGTCTTTTGTATTGTTCTATTCATTCAATGAAGTGAATGAATGTGTTGTCCTCCACACTGTTTCTCTCTCTCTCTCTCTCTCTCTCTCTCCACCCCTTCTCACCTGTGCCCCCTCTCTCGCCCTATCTGCCTGCGTCATTTCTTTGATCAGCCTCCATGTGAAAACTTGGTTAATTAGTTGTTCATTTGATTGTGTTTGTGTATCAAACAGAGAGTCGCAGACAAACAGCAGAGGGAGGAGGGTGAAGGTGACTTTCAGAGCCAGCAGCTGTGTGCAGATCTGCAGGGCTTCTGTGCTCCACAGTTATGTAACTCTGCAGGAGATGTTTTCCAACATCACTGCTTCTGTTTTTCTGCAAATATCTTCTCCCATCTTTCTGTCTGGGCTTTCTTTGTCTCATCGAGTCCTCCCTTTGTTGTTTATAACTTTAAGAGTTTTGAGGAAAAAAACAAAAAAGTGAATTTCTTCTCATGGAAATCATTAAAATGAATTCTCATAATGTGACCACCACGTGTTTTAAGTTCGGTTTCCTCCAACGTTTTTATTAAGGCTAACTAGATTCAGCTTACAGAGAGAAAGCTTGTTTTTTTTATCTTTTATTGTCAGTATTATCATTTCACTTTACTTCCTCTAAAGTTAGGAATTTTTTAAAATTACAAAAGAAAATTGAAGCCAATTATCAAAAAAGGGAGTAAAAAACCCTCATTATCCCGAAATGTTGAATGTTTCCACAAAAACTGTAAAACTACAACTGCGACTGCGCTATCCTTTCAGTTTATTACATCTTTCAGACAAAAACAAATTTATAGTTTTCCCAGAATGCTTTTCTCTCCTAAAACTAGCGCACACACAAATGAGAAGTTTTCTTACTAAATGAGGCTTATTCCCTGATTCTGGATAAACTAAATATCATCTAGTTCCTTAATTCAATGCAGATTCAGACTTTTTCAAAGTGTGACACCAGAGTTTTAATTTGACTTCAATAAGGTCGTTCTTTAGGATAAGACATTTTCTTACTCTGGTAGAGCACTCTACGTGTAGCTTCAATCACTCTTTGAATCCTACATGTCGTTTTTTATTTATTCATGTATTTATTTTACTTTAAAGACCATTAAACTATAGGTGCAATCTCAGCTATAGAATGATAAAAATGGTTGTTAAGAAATGAAATGGAATTGAAATGTTCAGACGTTTCGATAAGATATGTCTTTGTTTTGTTTCATGTGTGTTTTTAAAATGAAATACATTCAATAAATGGATGATAAAGACAAATATCTCCTTCTGTCTTTGATTATTGGAAACAGATACCATTCATAAAGTCAAGACAATTGCAGTTCTCTGGACTTTGATTGATTTTGTGGGATCAAGAGATTGTGTGCAGGAAAGGTTGTCTGCTAGTGTGTATCTGCTGGTGTGTGTCCGTGTGTGTGGGACATACTCGTCTCCATGGCGAGGACGGTGCCAGCCGAGCTCCTCTCGGTCCAGTGAACGCACCGTCATCAGCGACCCTGAAGTGATATCAATGTAGAAGAACTTGTCGGGGTCACTGGACCTCTCGATGGAATACCTGTTGACATGAAGAAAACCACACGGGAAATGTATGTGTTATGTAAAGTGATTCTAGGAGCTTGTACACACAATCCAGCCTATATGCAGTGTGTCTGTATCTGTGTCTGTCTGTCTGTGTGTGTGTGTGTGTGTGTGTGTGTGATAAGGCGTCAGGCTGGCAGCGTCTGAAGGCACACGAAGAAGAAGATAAGACTTCATCAGAGTATCTGCCTCCTCTGCCAGAGACGGCGGGGACACACAGACCTGCAGCGTGACGCTTTGGCTCGTGTGATGCCACTGCGGGCCTCTTTCCAAAACACTCCTCGGAGAGCGACATACAGCAGCCAGACACACAAACACACTCACAACACACACACACACACACACACACACACAGAAAGAACCCAGCTCATCCTCTTCCAGGCTGCAGAGCAGAAACGTCTTTATGTAACCATGAAGGGACCTGTGTACACACATGCAGTCACTTTACTCTGGAGATGCACAGGGGTGTGTCTCTGTATTTCTCTTGGTTACTTCCAAGAGGAGGATCAAATCTTCCAACTTTATCATTTGTTTTATTTCTCAGGTAAGGCAAACTGTTATGCCGCTTATAAAATGTGAAAAGTTTCATTTTTGTCATTTGCATATCTTTGTTAGTTATTTCTGTTTTCCTGTATCAAGCAGATAATCTCTTCCAAAACATGTTTTCAATAGATTCTTATACGGATCATATTCCTTAAACCCATAAGTATTATTTTATCTCATAATGTGACGTGATTGAAGTATAAGGGACGTTTTAATCTCCAGTATTCAACCTAAGTTGTTCAAATTCAATGTGTTGAGCTTCAAATTTTTCGACTTCTGGTTATCTTGTGAAGCTGGAATAGCCTCAAACGTTATTAGAAACATCACACAACACTTTGTTCACTTAAATTCTCAATCCAAACCCAGTTATCTATAATTTACTGAGACTTGAGATGAGAATTTATATAAACTGACCTGCCTTTGAATGGCTAATGAACACAAAAACCTCATTATAAATCATTGAATAGAAGCAAACTGATGTAACAGAGTAATTTAGCAGTATGACGAGTGTGTGGTCAGTGTGTGTTTTGAAGTGTGTGTCTGCAGGAAACAGTCGTGATCAGCACCTCCACGTCTGGCGAGGGTCTCCCTGAAGGATCTCTATTAATATCACTGAGGAGGGGCCACTGTGTGTGTGTGTGTGTGCATGTGTGTGTGTGCATGTGTGTGGGCCGTGTGTTTTTGTGTCTCTGCCAGTCCTGCAGTAAAGGACAGAGAGCTGTGAGCCTGAAACGAGACGGACAGGCTGAAGGTTGTTGTTATCTGTCATCTGATGTTGCTGCTGCTGCGGCTGCAGATTTTGGCCTCAGCTCCTCCTCACCGACTCACCCTCCAATCATTCCTCAGCTCTCTGCTCCGTTTGCTGTAACGCTGCTCAGTCTACAAACAGGATTCTTGAGAAATCTCAACCTGATTCGGAGCCAGGCTTTCAGCACCAGCTCTGAGGATTTAGCAGCATCACTGGCTCTGATTCCAGCTCTCTTCAGGAATCGAGAGAGTTGTCGATCATTGTCATCACTGGAGGTTAGAAGAGTTTAAAGATGATCCCAAAGTTAAGGGACTGACTATCACAACAACATGTATGACAAAGTTTTGACAGAAAACCGAGACGAGCGCTAAAGAGTCTAAACTGGCAGAAAAAATTCTAAAGGTTTTAGTCGTTTGAGTTTCTGATATCATCATAGATTGTATCACTGTGACATTGCACCAAGAAGAACAGAATGTTCCAGGCGCACATCTGGCAGAGATACTATATTACTTCAAATCAGCACATTTGTTTTTTTAATAGGTAATTTTCAGCCTTAAATTAAAGATTTTAAATTAACACTGTGGTCTCGACTGCTCTGTAATTTCAGCTTAGCTTCTTTTTTTTAAATCATCTTTGATAAAGGAAATCTACCCAACAGCAGCAGCTCTCTAAAAGCTGAACTAACACTAAACACAATTGTCCGCCCTTAAAGCTACTGAGAACTTCATATGTCCATCCTTGAAGCTCCTGTGAACAATGATGATCCTGTCCTGCATGCATGTTTGTTTTACTGTCAAGAAAAATCTCCTGTCGTGGAGATATCTACAAAGGCTGCTTCAGTTTCCATGCTGTAAATCACTTGGTCAGATTACATTTTAGTGACTGCTGTGACAGACATGCATGTATTTATTGAACCTAATAATGCAACAGGTTAAAAACTCCAGACAGTACATTTATGTTTTGCCTCATAAACAAAAGTCTTACAAACGTCATAAATTTCCACGATGCAGCATAAAGTATTATCCACAGCGTGTGCCCTGCTTGTTTTGCACACAAAAAAATCCCATAACACAAAGATTTTTTTTTAGAAAAACTATGATTTTATAACACTTTATCTGTCAAGGATGGTAAAATTAAGTCCTTAAGTGTTCCTGCTCAGTATTGACTGTAAACAATCGAGAATGAGGAGGACATTTTTCAGACGCAGCACTTGAGATAAACAGCTGAGTGTCCACACACACACACACACACACACACACACACACACACACACACACACACAGGAGCAACTACCTTGTCAACTACATCCACTTCTCGTGCTCTTCTTTTGGCCCTAATCGAGGTTGTAAAAAAACGGACAGCTGGGACGTGGTGCAGCCCGTGCAGTGTGCATCCACCGCCACAGTCATTGATTCCCTCACATGATTAATGTGCTAATTAAAGGCTTTATGTCTAATTAGTTTATGAGAGGTGCAGTCTGGACAGTAAACCCAGCAAGCAACATCTGTTCTGTCAGAACACAACAAACATACACCTCCATAATTGAGAGAAGTCCTCAGCTTTCAGTCTCTGGGTGCTGACTAATTGCTGGAGCTCTAAACCTGTCAGATTTGTTTTTAACGTTATCACGTTTGCCCTTCTCCCCCTCCTCTTCATTACCATGGAGATCTCAAACACACAGGTTGTTAAATTGTGCCTTCTAAATATGTTGTAATGCTGCCCCCTGCTGGTGATCAGGTAGCATCACACACAAGAAGAGCCACATTCTAAAACGTGTTACCACTGACTGTAAACTTCTCCATATTGTTAAATCCAGCATAATTTAATTATCTAATCACTGTATATTTACAAAAGTTACACTTACTTTGCAGGTGTTCCAGCCTTACCCAGCATGCATTGGGAAATAAACAAGAAATATGACTTATTCTGAATGAACGAGGTCATTCAAATCCCTGAATCTGCTGATGTGTTTTGTGTATTATTAACATTTTTTGAACTCATTTTATTTCAATTAAAATGAGACAAATTCTCAAACTAGTTCCTTTTGTTGTAAAATTGTATTATTTGTTTCATTGTTTCTGCCATCCAAAAGTGAGATAGTAAAATGTGTTTCATGCACATTTTCAGCTGCATTTCAAAAATAACATAACATTTATTAAGTTTCATGATTCCCTTAAAAGTGTTTTTTGTTATGTTTTGTGATGTAGCATTTTTGGTGAGAGAGGCACTGACGGCTTGTATTTTAAAATACTAGAATAGAATATTTAGAGAATTCTGAAGCACCACATGAAGTCAGAGCAGTGTTTGTCGTCGTCGTCCTCACCTCACAGTGTTGTTGGCAGCGTCGGGATCCTCTTGCTGACACCGTCTTCAACACCGTCCCTATTTCTGCATCCTCTGGCAGCTCGACGATGTACGCCTCCAAGTCGAACAGCGGGGGCTCGTCCACGTCCTCCGCGCCCACATGCACAATGGTGACGTCCTTGAATGGCGTAAAGTCGGGTCCAGGTTAATGTTGGCGCCCTCCACCTTCAGAGTGTAACTGGGGTTACTCTCAAAGTTCAGCGGCTGGAGGGTGAACAAACACACAAAGCCTTTCAGGGTGACATACTTTTTACTGCAGTTTTTATCACAAGAAACAACTTTAAACTCCCTGAAGTTTGATTTCTTCGCTATTTTGATGCCTAAGAAAGAAGTTCCTGCAGCGCTATACTGACATGATGTGCCTTTTCATTCAAACTGAACTGGGAGGCAGCAGATATGCGATACTTACAAGAGAAACTTCATGTCAATCAAGTCTTGTAACTTTTATGAGAACAATGTCAAGGCTTTTCTGGGGTTGCAAAAAAGCCCATTAATCTTGGAGGTATCTCTGTAGGAACCCTCTCTGTAATTATAGTCAGACAAAGAGAAGAACAATCTGAGCCTCTCAGTGAGAAGACAAACTTTTAGTAGATGTATTTTTTGAGTGAGCAAAATTGTCCCAAAGGAATGCATTAAAGTCATTACTGCCAGCTTCCACAGGAGCCAAAACTTTTGGATGAATTAATCATTTTGACCCCAAACAACACAAGTAGGGACCATGTTTAAATGTACCAGGAATAACCTGGTTATAAGTTCAAAACTTTTTTCCAAAAGGTTTCTCTAACTTTCTCCCTATATCTTGAAGTAGCTTTTCAGGGATGTAGCAGGTTTGTAATGAAATAAAAAAAAATGTACAAACTCAAGCTGTTTCTCCTATCATTTATAATACACCACAAGTTTTATTTGTTTGAAAAGAATTAAAGGCCTAGTACATATTGTCGCCTGTCCTAAATCAAGGTAGGGCAATTCCAAAGAATGGCATCAATAAAAACCTGTGCTATTCATTTGATGTTTCACAGTAACAAACACCATCGAAACCGTCAACTGGTAGAACAAAACTAATTTATGGATTTTTGACAAAACGATAAATGAACACTGAACTGATTCACACTATTTTTGACCTCTAACTTGTAACACAGATCTCACACTTACATGTATAACCTTTCTTTATAAAGCTCTGTACCTTTTTCACCGTAATGATGCCAAACAGAATTCTGAGATTAAAGTCAGAATTTAAAAAAAATCAGAACCAATTTTTTTTTTCAGTGGCCCTAATCCTCTTCCGTACAACGGCATGTGTAGTTTCATATCTGCATAAGTAAAGCCCCCAACACAACTATTAGTGTCTGTTATCGGTCTGCCTTGTTAAAATGTCTCATGTGCAGAGACAGTTTGTGTCCTGTTCATCATTTTACAGATAAATGAGGTCTTGCAGGTTGAAGTGAAAACTTCTCTTGAGCTAACTGTTTTTACTGACTACACAAGGAAGTATCCTATTTCCTTATTAGTGAAACCTTTAGGACGAGATGCTCCATGTTTGTCATTTGAGAACAGGATGCTGCTGCTCTTCTGATATAGACTAAAATAACGACTTTATTATTTTATTCTTTAAAGACTTTAAGAGTTCTACTTTCATCATTTTCGCGCAGGCTGGTCTCGAACTTAATTTACGAGTTTAATCTCGTAAATTAAAAAAAAAAAAAAAAAAAAAATTTAACGTGGCCCTAATCCTCCCTCGTACTTTTGGCACATCATCATCTTCACATTGTCATAAAATATCAGGAACCTGGAAAGATACTGCAAGAAACTATGGCTTTTCCGAAGAAAGAACAACACTGACTTGGAGGAAGTTGTCTGCAGAGGAAAAGACTTTAAGAGTTCTACTTTCATCATTTTGCGCAGGCTGGTCTGCAAGATTATTCTTGGAAATTTACGACTTTAATTTTGTAAATTTACGACTTTAATTTCGTAATTTTTTATTTTTCTCGAAATAAAAAAAATAAAAACATTTTTAACATGACCCTAATCCTCCGTTGTAATCCGAGGAAATTACTTGTCTGCTAAAGTTTGCAAAGGATTATAGGCTAATACAACTGAAATATTTACATTGGTGCAAACTAAAGATTTGTCACTTAAAGCTCAGTGGTGGAAGAGTTTATTAGTTATTTTATTTGATTAAAAGTCGCCTACAAAAGCCACACTGTAAGAAATATTTAACTAGAAGTACAAGTTCTGTATGGCCCATATGTCACATCTTGAAATGTCAATTTTTACAGCATGTTTACAGCCTGATAAAAAAAAAAAAAATCAGGAAAGCAAGGAAAAAAGTCTACACAATACTATTAAATCTATATGTTGGCTGTAAGTGAGTTTGAGACAGACTTTTCAGTATGGCAACTGCCATTGTTGATTTTCAAAACTTGTCCTCAGAAACCAATGGGGGACGTCAATGTGACTATATTTATCTTTTATGCAGTCTGTGATGAGAACACACATAATCTGTAGTAGCTCAGTCTGTAGGGACTTGGGTTGGGAACCCACCAAGTCCTGGTGCGGACCAAAAATGGAAGTTTGTCTGGTAGCTGGAGATCACCTCCTGAGCACCCTTGAGCAAGGCACCACACCCCCTCTCCACCACCAGCTCAGGACCACCCTCTGTGGGCCTCTCCGTCACTTTAACATCTCCATTAGTGCATGTCCATAGGATCCTGTTTGTGCATGTGTGTGTATATTACAGCCTATGTGTGTGTTCATGACTTACAAAGTGTAAAAACTGAAATTTCCCCTTCAATAAAAGTCAATCTTAATCTGACTTTTATCTTTACACTGTCCCCCAAATCATCTCAACTCCCAGGCTTTCCTCACACAAATCAATTCAATTTAAACAACTTCATGAATCCCTCTTGGGGCAATTAGTTTGGAGCAGCCTGTACATAGAACAACATAAATAAAGACACAGTTACGTGCAGACAACAAATTCCGCTCTTATTTTGAAGGACGAAGTTGGAGCGGAAGTAGCACCGTCAGTAAAAGCGTCAAACTTGACTTCCGTATTTAAAGCTAACGTCAGAGCCCTAGACGCTGTAACACCAGTGTTGGCGATTCAATAACTACTGAAAGGATTATTAAGACGTTATATTTTATTAATGACAACACAAAGGCTTACACGGAAAGGACGGAATAAGTGTCGTAACTCGTCCAGACGTTAACTTTATTCAGCAGGTATGTGGCTGTTACGTCTGTTTGTCAGTAACTGAAAGTTTCGGTTTCAAGTAACGTTAGCTATTGCTATCAAAGTTTGCTGCTGGCGTAAGATTCAAAACTAACACCTCTGAAGTAAATTAGATCTTATTTTAATCATGAAAAGCATCACGGGTTGTGTGGCGTTTGGTTCTGTTGTAATTTCACATTCAGCCTCTTGTTACTGTAAACAGTGAAGCTATGATTAGCCTTGTACTTTCCTTATGACGTCACGAGTTAAAGTGAAAGAGGAATTGTTGAAGACAATAATAATAATAATGATAATAATGATAATTACTTATTGCTCAGAAATAACTCAGCATCTCCTCTCACCTCAATCACAGTCTCATCAGAGTCAGAGGTTTCTGCCTCATTGAAGTCTTTTCCTGCCATTTAAACTTTTCTGAATGTTGCTCATGGTGCATTAATGTTTGGTCTTGGTTATGTAAGTGTCTTGAGATACCATCTGTTATGAATTGACACTATAAAAAGATTGATTGTTCCCTTAACCCTGTTCTAAAAAAAAAAAAGATCTTCCAACCCAGTGGTTCCCAAACTTTTTCTGCCGGGGACAACAAATGTCAACATACACTAAACACACTGTCAGTCACCCTCTAGGTGAACAAATTCATATATATTTTTTTTAGAGTTAATCTCAAATATTGTCTACAAAAAGCACAGGCTAGCAACTTCAGTGTTTGACAGCAGGCGGGGAAAAAACTAACAAGCCACTTTTGAAGAGGATTTGACTTTAAAATACAAACTATTTAAACATTTAAAATACAAAAAGAACAAAATATGACATTAAGCAAAAGTAAAAAAAAAAAAGAAAAGGCATTTGATTTAGGGCGAAGATGAGTCATTTAAATACCAAATATAATGAATTATCCGCATTTTCATTTTTCTTTTTTGTGCTGTAATTTCTTCTTGTGTGTGCTTGGTTTTTATTGGAAGCATTAACGTAACTGATTTCTTGTTGATCTTTTGATTTTTTGATTGTGTTGGGTGGCTGTGGCTCAGTTGGTAGAGTCGTCGCCTCTCAACCAGAAGGTCGAGGGTTCAATCCCCAGCTGGTCCGATGTGTCCTTGGGCAAGACACTTAACCCCGAATTGCTCCCGCTGCTTCAGTGGTGGTGTATGAATGGGATTAGTTACTTCTGATGGATGATACTACATAGCGACCACTACCATCAGTGTGTGAATGGGTGTGACGTGTGGTGTAAAAGCGCTATATAAGCTGAAGTCCAATACCGTTTGGCCTGACCATCGAATATGTTTTATTCCTGCTTTGCACTTTATTACTATCTGTTTTAAACACTTCCTCTCCTTTTTGGCAGCTATGAGCAGCGGCTCAGCTGCTGACCAGCTTGAGGAGGTGAGGAGGAGGGGCCAGTCCATCCTCTCCTCCTCAGGTTCAGCCCAGGATGTGAAGACTGAGGTCCAGATTATGGCCAGCATCCCCCTGCCTCTGTCAGAGAAGTACTGTCACGTGGGCGCCGACGCCATGCTGAGGGAGAACATTGTGGGCCGCAATAGGCTGGAGGTGAAGCTTTCTTTGACTGATGCGTGTTCATAACTGCAACCTTAAGTTCGTATTTTCTTCTAAACCTTTGAAGAGTCAAAAATGTCATTAAAGACCAGTGACCTATGACTCTTAAACCTTGGCGCTCTTATTTGAATCAAGCTTGTTATTTGTGCGTCCGACAGCTGAAAGAAATGATCATAGTGTGTTAATTAAATGTTTATTCATTGTCAAATGATGAATTAATACAATCAGTTCTGATACAATTAGAACTGAGGACTTTTCAAATAGATAGGGGCCTTGACGGTCCCCCTCTGTTAAAGACATTCAAACAAAACACAGAAAACTCAGTGTCAAAACTCAGAGTTTGAAAAAGTCCAAATTTAAAGGCACAGCAACACGAAGCCTCACTACAGAGATTACACAAAGTCATTTTGGATTTTATAGCTAAAAGGTTTTTTTATTTTTTATTTCTGTGGTAGACAGTATTTTGGGATATGAGGAAAAAGTAGAAATGTGTATTCAGATAAATGTGTTTTTATGTACATTAATTCAAATTTCTAACACACAATCATACTTCTTATTATTGGAGTCTGTGATCATTTTCTGCAGCCCTGTGCCCGCTGCTCTGACTCACACATGGACATGTAGAGACAACAGATACAGAGCCCCTTTTTATCTGAACAAATCATAAATAAGCTCCTAACTCCAACATTGAATTTGCTTCTACTTCAGGTTCTGGAGTCCTTGAGTAGACTGGTCAAGGCCTTGAGTGTCCTTGAGAAGTACGGCTGTAACCTGACGAATCCTGCTAGGCCCAAATACTGGAGGAACGTCAAACACAACAACCCCACCTTCAAAAGGACGGTGGATGCAATCAAGGTGAGCAAAAGTCTCATCAGAACCTCGTGCACTCAGAGTGGATTTAATAATGAAGCTTCAATTAGGCAGATCATTTAGCAGAATTCAACCTATTGAAGTATTGCAGACCTTTGCATTTACATAAATGATAAACTTTCTGTTGCATGTTGTGCCAAGAGAATCTCTGGCGGGTGTTCAAGGTCTCGATTTGATTTGTTTTTGTCCCTTTTTAGGGCGGCCGAAAAGTTTTGTATCTGTACGGCTACACCAATCAGCAGATAGACGGCCTCAGTTTCCCGGAGGAAGTCGCTGAACCGGACACTGATAAGGTTGCTGCACTGACACTTGAGGTCATGAGCTTACGGGCTGAGGTGGACATGCTCATACAGGTATTTGTACGCAGACATTTGATTACCTAAGACATCCGAGTGAGCTGCATTTGTGTCAGAAATTCATATACAGTACTCTGTCTGTTTGTTTAGGGCACCCATCCTCAGCCCAAGTACATCCAAGATATCTTCCCATTAATCATCCAGCAGGTGTGTACAAACATTTCCACTGGCTTTTATCAACAGCTTTTGATTGCTTTATTAAAAAGTTGTGGAAAAAAGACATTTAATTTTGCAGCGCTGCTTTATTCGATCAAATCATACGTTGAAAAAAAGGAACCTGTGTTGGAATTCAGTAGACCTCTCTACTTACAGGTAGAGATCATGATTTAAGGACAACTTGGAGTGGTTTCTTTATTTTCTTTTTGAAGCTTTTAATCCAAATGTTCAAAATCCTTCAATATTTTTTTTCACTGATGATGAAAGAAAGGAACGCTGGTTTGATTTGAATGATTTCTAGACCTTAAACGTAAAGGTGTTTTGTTTTTTTCTGTAAAACTATTTATGATCTTTGTGTCCTCTAAGGTTTCTGGTTCCTTTCATTTTTAGGCTGAGCACATCATGTACAGAGGGCTGATTGTGATTTCTCTTCTCCTCAGGATACGGTGGTGAGTGACTCGGTGCCCTTTCTGCCTGGAGAGGAGAAGCAGCAGGGAATCAACCAGCAGCTTCTGTCTCCTTCACCCACTCAGAGCACCGGAGGACAACGACCTCTGACCCCAACAACAGGTCAGCTGCCACCACACCTCTCTACCTGCTCTTGGTTTTCTTTTATAAGCTTTTCTACTGTAATCAGTAGAATTGAAGGAGTCTATAAAAGCCTAAATGAATTCACCGTCTCTCCTTTCCCTTCAGGCACATTCTCTCCTGCAGTCGGTGTGTGTCATTTGTGCGGTGGACCTTCGTCTCTGGTTTGCCCGTCTTGTAACAAGCAGCCTTTCTGCGCCGCATGCGATGACTTTTTCCACCGCCACCCTGCGAGAACCAATCACAAGAGAGACAAAATACAGAAAACCAAAGAAGGTATGTCAATTCACAATAAGAGTTTAAGTTTGTTTGTTTTCCATCTAAGTCGTATTTGAACATAGGTCTAAATGATTAGTGGATACAAGATGTTTTGGAATATTGCTTTAGCCTTCAGCAGGAAGATGGACTTTAATAACTGAGATGAAATCTTTGCACTCAAAGTTCTTCCAATTAGTGACTGATGCCAGACACAGGCTTTTAGTTTTATGCAAAGTGTCAAAAGGACCAAACAAGCCCAACAGAGATATGTTTTTTTTTATTATTGAAGAGTTGGACATTTTTTAACATCACTCTTCTCACTCAATTCACCTGACAAATGTCTTAATTTGACCTTGTTAGAATAACACTAATAGCCAGAAGGTTGTGTTAATTTTCATGTTTTCTGTTTGTTTGTCTGCAGATACCTGCGGCATCTGTGGGATTACTTCTGCGCACGTTCAGTGCTTCACCTGTCCACAGAGGTTGTGTCTGCACTGTGACAAGCTCTTCCACTCTCACCACGACCGCCAAGGACACAACAGAAACGTCATCACACCGGCCAAAACATCCAGGTGAGGAGAAAAAGACTCTTCATAATGCAGTCAGTTTAGCGTCTCCATGTGGCAGCAGTGTGGCTTGATAAGAAAGAGTAGCAATAAGAATGAGAGGCCACCAGATTTGATTTGTCGCTCCTGAAACTGTTTCATGTAGAGAACAGGAGTAAGAGAGTTAAACTATATGTACAAGAATCCTTTAGAGGAAATACATTTGTAAAACACCTTTAAATGTTTTCTGCAGATTTTTAATTTTCAGACCAAGATCTCGAGTGTAAACACTCTACCTTTAATGAGTGTCGAGTAGATTTTTCATATTGTTTTTGTTCTGGGAGAACAATCTAATATTGTGCTACTGACACATTTGATCCTGCAGTGACCTGTCTTGACATGCCTTTACTGTAGTTTGCAGACAACGTTTAAAGGAACTGAGATGTTGTATATCGGCAGTCAGACCTGATTGCGGTTTACACAATTCATTTTGATAATCATTATTATTACAGAATTATGCCCATAACTGTGTGCTTCAGACTTTCAATGACATGCACTTTGCATCTTTCAGGGATCACACAGCCGATCCAGACTGTGACTTCCTAAAGTGTAATTCAGTCTGTAGTCACACAGCGACACCCACAGTCAATACAAAAACTACAGTTTAAGGGTTATTTAAGACGCCTCTATTTGGCTCTAGTACAATCGTGTTACAGATTTAGTTTGATGCCCCTTCTCTCTTTTATTATTTTAATTTTATTTACAGTCTTTTAAGTTTTCTGTTTACTGTGGAATTTTTTGCTGCTATTATTGTCCTGTGGGCACAGAATGAGCTTAAAAAAAAGAAGATAACCTGTCCATGAATTGCTCTCATTCCCCAAACCTTTTTTATTATCGGTTATATCGATGCATAATGATCTTTATCCATGATCCGTGCTGTTAAAGAAAAGACAGGAGCAGCTACACAGACTTTTAGATCATTTTTCTGCTTTTTTCGGGTTGTCTTTCAGTCCGTCTCTGTCACCTTGGGAGTGCGCTCACTGCACCACAGTTAACGAGATGCAGGCCGTCCTCTGCGCGACCTGTGAACGACCCCGACTCGCCACGGCTGCCTCCAATGTTCAGGAAAGCCTGTCGTCAATCCCAACATCTCTCAACACAGGTGAGACTCACAACACATTTTTTTTTTCAAAACAAAGATATAAAGCACTTCAAAAGGAGAAAAGATCACTTAAACACTTACAATAAGTAAACCTGGCAACCTATATGTATTTTAATGTGAACTGTTTCCTCATTTAAATTTTTGCTTTATATCAACTTACATGAAACCATTATTTATCAGCCTTATGTTTGCTTTACATATTAATTTAAAATAAAACACTTCTGGAAAACAGGTATAATGCTCATGGCATGCGCAATAATATAATTCTTCTGCAACATGTTTCCAAAAGATTTAAACTAACACATCTCAGCTTTTAAAAGCGACCCCTCCAAATGAAGATGTTATGACGGATTGTGATGTCGACAGTAGAATGTGTGTTTCCGATCCCCCAGAGTGGCAGTGCAAGAGCTGCACTGTTGTGAATCAAGGCAGCAGCATCCTCTGTGAGGTGTGTGAGCGCCCTCGTCTGGCCACCCGCCCGCCGGTCGCACCGGTTCTGTCCAGTCCAGGATCTCTGTCTGACTCTGGAACAAAGGTCTGTCTCGCTGCTGCTGAGAAATGTCTCAATCTTTGTTATTTCAGGCAATAATACATAGTATTAAGAGGAGTCTGTTTTACACTTGGCCTTAAAAGGAATTCTCCAGCAGCAACTTTAACTGTGTTTGTTCACTCTGAGAGCTCCTATAGAATACATTTCAATGAAAAAAGTTTACAAAATGGAGCCTGTAGCATCTGAAGAGCCCAGTGTTTTCTTCAAACAGGAGACCTAAGACAGAGCTACAACGAGTGAAATGTACCTTAGATTCATTAGAGGGCACAAACAGGACTCCAAATAGATCACATTGCTCCTCAGATGTGTTAAAAAGTTGTTTTCACAGCTTGTTTTTGCTGTTTCAAAGAAACCTAAACAGATTTTTCTCTCTCAGGATTAAAGACCAAACTTTGATGACAGACTTTGATTTACTGTACATCTTTAAGTTTACTTCTTTCAGTCATTATTCAGAGTTGACGTTTTGCTTTTCTTCCTCCAATTGAGAGAATATTTTAGCATTTGTTTCAAGCCCTGAAGTCAGCTACTTCTAATTTTGATACTCTTGCTCTAAAAATCCAAATTTGATTGCTGTTTTGCTTTTCTAAAGAAATAATATGTTGATTGAACTCATCTCATTTGTTTGTCATGTTTTCTAAATGTAATTTAGTCTTTTTATTCTCTTATTTTTTTCCCCCCCAGTGGATGTGCCAGTTCTGCACCTTTGAAAACACAAAGCCCGCTCTGGTGTGTGTGATGTGCAACCAGGCCTGTAAAGACTCCACTGGAGTTTCTTTGCCCCAGTCCCCCCAACAGACCCCGACATCCGCAGCTAAAGATCAACCCCAGCCGAGGATCAAACCCCAACCGAAACCCAGAGTCAACCTGGAGCTGAAGAGACAGAAGATGATGAGGGACGACGGCCTCAGGCTCGTCAACCAGATCAGAGTAAGTCAAAGCTGATTTGTTTTATTTTGAAAGACAGCAGCAGGAACTCTGAGTTTGTTATAAGAATGACAGCTCATGTGATCAGGGGGGAGAATAAAACTGTTGCTAAAATAACAGCTATAAATTAATGAACTGGTCTAAAGAACCAAAATCTTCTCAGTAACTTCCCTCCAATGATATATGAAAATGATCTTTTTGGTCATTTTTGTTTATTTCCTTATACACCTGCGTAGTGTTCGAGTCAGCTCATTAGAAAATATCACAGGTTTGGGAAGAGCGGCACTTTGAGGAAGTTATAAATATCTTACAGAGACATTGTTCACGGTGTAGGCGGTGCTTTAACGGGTCCACCGACGTTTGAGGGAAATGTTTTCTGTTTGTGGGATTATTACATTAAAAGCTGCAGATCTGTTTTACCTTTGTGGTTTACTTTAGTTTGTGGGCTGTTGTAACGTTGGCAAGAAAACTGCAAATATAACGACACATGCAGGAACATGCAATATTGACACTTTCTATATTTTTCCTGCTTAAAACATTGACTTCCTGATTTATTTGCTATTTATCTGTGTTTAAAATCTGAAGAATAAAAAGTCTATCATTAAGGCTTTAAATGAACTCATATTAAAATGTAATTTATCAAAGAAAATGTCTGAATACCATTTTTCTGCAATCAGTCTCACCCTGTTTCTCCCTCGCAGGAAGCAGAAAAGCGCGGCGTCAGTCCTGAGGAGGTGTACGCGGCCATCTGCATGTGCGGTGGCAGCAACACAAACCCCTGTGATTGGCTGACGTCAGAGCTGCCTCACCTGCTGGATGAAATCTGCGCCATGGCGGCTTCCGTCCAGCTGAACTACAAAGCAGAGGATTCTGGGATGCTGCTTGAGTTGCAGAGAGACGAAGAGGCGACTGGTCTGACCGTCACAGGTGGAGGGGTGAAGCTGTCCCGGGCGGAGGCCAAGCTGGCGTGGTTAGCTGCAGGAGGAGACACAGAGAGAGCCGTGAGACAGCTGCTGAGAGACAGACAGGTCAAGGTAGGAATGGGTTCAAATCCGACCTTTGGCTCCTTCTTGCATGTCGTTCTCCACTCTCTCTCTCTGTCCCTGAGCTCTGAATAAAGGTGCAAAAACAACAACAACGCTTGTACAGAGGGAACCTTTCAAAGCACGATGTTATTTAATATCTCTCTTATCATATTGATTTAATACTTTAAATATCCGGAAAAAGAGTTAAAAACAGAGCATTAAGCAAAAACAGGACTTTCAAATACTAAGTACATGAAAATATAAACAAAAAAAACAAGCCCAACACCAACTGTTTCATGAAAACCACTCTCCTGCTGAGGTCCAAGTCTTCTCTTAAAGTTGCTTCATGACACAAAATATTCCAAACAGCTTTGTGAGTAACGACAGTTGTACTTACATGTTTGTGTTGGGCCTCAAACCCTGTAGGTTTCTTTCTGAATAAGCTTTTATTTAGCCTTGAACTCTTCACACTTTTTATTTTACGAGGCCTTGAATCTGCTGAATAAAAAACACTGAATCTTCATTCAGTGAGCCTTGCAAGAGGGGGAGCAGAGTCTCATCAATGTAACCCAGCTGATGCTGATAAGCAGCCTCCCACAGATGAAATCAAGAAGTTAGAAATCAGGACCTTTTCAGTATCTCCCGGCTCTCTGACCTTGAAAGATAACAGCTGAACAAAGAGGGTCTGTGATGTGCAGGGAGGGGAATGTAGGAGTGCTGTTCAACCCTCTTAAACTCCTCCTGACCCTGGTTCATGAGCCTGATGTAGAAACTAGAGAGCAAATAGAAACTTTTAAACTGTGGGAACGAGATGTATCTCTCGTGTTAAGTTTGCAACTTAAGTAGGGAAGCAAACATGTGTCATTTTAATGTCTTGAAATATTTTAAATTAAACCAAATAACAAATTTAAGTAATGTGTTTTTAATTTGTATCTGTTATGTCTCAGTAATATCTTAAACCATCCATTCTGGGGGTTTTATTTCCCTTTGTAGCCTTCAAGCAGTTCAGTTCGGTTTGGTCTGGTTTGTCATTTTTTTCCAGACAGTTTCCATCACACAGTCCTCGTATTTACTGCAGACAATGAGCCATTGTTTGAGCCCTGCTTTGTGTGTGTGCAGATGAAGGAGTTGCACTCTCTGGGCTTCAGGGACGTGTCACAGTGTGAGGAGGCGCTGCGTCAGAGTGGAGGAGAGGTGAAGGGCGCTCTGTCTCTGCTGCAGCGCCCCCTCCTGGAGCACTTCCACCAGCGGATCTGGGCAGACCAGCCTGAGCCTCCGATTGATCCCAAACACCCTGACAAACAGGTAAGACTGCAACCCGAAACCACCTGAGGGCTGTTTGTGTATTAAATTCAGGTATGGTGTTACCAGTTTAATATCAGGTCAACTCTTTGTTTGCTGCTCCGCAGAGGATGTGCAGACGTCTGCTGGCGCTGTACGATCTGCCCAGCTGGGGGCGCTGCGAGCTCGTCCTCGCTCTGCTTCAGGAGTCAGAGGTCACGTGCTCTCTGGAGGACGTGGTGCAAGCTGTGAAAGAGTCCCCCCCCGACAAAGATTTCATCAGACGTCTCCTCAACAACGAGTGTCCTTGCTGCTTCTGCATCTTCCCTCGAAGCAAGGTGAGCAGGGCGGTGCTGGGTCAGACTTTATACCTGCAGCATCTTCTTCAGTGTTGTTTCATACATTTCACTCAGCAGGTTTTATTTATAAGTACTTTTTCTTTCTGTAAGGAACCATTTACCATTCACGCAGAACTATAGTCAAGCTATAAATAATGATGAGATGAAAAGTGGGATGAAGCTTGTATGTATGTGTTAATGGAGGAAAGAGGGGAAGACGTGTGAGTTACTTAAAAAAATGGAATTTGGAGTGTGGTAAATAACTTCCTTATATTCAGAAATTAGTAAAAAAACTCTGAACAAAAGGCTTTCTTAGCCAGGTTGCAGAAATAAGCAGGAAAGAAAAAGGAGTTAAGGGATACAGAAAAGAAACATATTTGCTGCATTTCTTCCCAAATACAGAATGTGATGATTTCTTTTCCTTCTTTACAATTTAAGCTCCTCTGAGAAGTTTTTAGCTGTTTAAGAAAGAGACCAAAATTAGTACAGATGACCTTTTATGAGCTAAAAAAGCAAAGTAGACTATCAGTATAAAGATTTATTATTTCCATACACTTCTTTTTAATGTCTTAAACCACTGTGTTTGACAAAGTGTGTTAAAGCATTCACATTTTCCACAGCAAAATATTCCCAATGAGTGATATATGTTAAGGTTAAAAGGATGAGATTTTATCAAAGAAAACACTACTTAGATATTTACAGGACAATTTAGCAAAGTGGTGCATGGTTCCACTTTGGGGTGGCACCAAAATCAACACATAATCAACAAAATATGTGGTTTTTTTAGATGCAGTCCCTGACCTCCTGTCAGTGCTCAGTGTGTCACGACTGCTTCAGGCAGCACTTCACCATCGCTGTGAGAGACAAACACATCCGAGAAATGGTGTGTCCCGTCTGCAGCGGGCCGGACATCAACGACCCCGAACAGATGGACAGCTACTTCTCCACATTGGACATCCAGGTACACAGAGACAAAAACATCCACGGTTCTATCAGAGCAGCTCTGATGTTATGATCCATTGTTATTTTCAAAGAAACTCCCTTTTAAAATTTTGATCTCTTCTTTCACATTTTCATTTAAATGCTAAAACAATCTTTAATAGCGCTGGTTAAAAACAAAGTCATCATTTTGATCAGGTCAGTTATTAAGCAATATGTGTATATGTACATATATACTGTATATATGTATATAAAGTCAGGAGAAAAGGGGACAGGGAATGGACTTGTGGCTCCAGTCACCAGTGTGTGTGGTCATGTGACCAAAATATCAAACATGACAGAAAATCATCTGACCAGTGGGAAGTTGATGATCGAACCGTCATCAGCCGCCCTGCCGCAGTGTTCACAGCACGTCTGACGATGCCATCAATCGTACCACTCAAAAATCTGGTTTTATTTGGCCTGTGCACCCCCAGCTTAATATTGCTGCACAAGACTGCATGCAAAATATAACTTGATATTTTCCTTTCATAGTAAATAAAATAATTTAGAGTCATTTAAAATGGCAGAATGGGAATTAATGCCACTTTATTAGTTAACATAAAATCTGTTCCCCTGTTTAATGTATTTAACATTATAGTTGTTTTTCTCCTTTGTTTTATTTCTTGGTGTGTATGCATGCAGGTATGAAGTTAGTTTATTTGTTTGATTATTTTGCAGCTGCGGGGCTGCTTGGAGCCAGTTGTGTACGACCTGTTTCATAAAAAGCTGACGGAGCAGGCTCTGATGAAAGACCCAAAGTTCCTCTGGTGTTATCACGTAAGTTTTAATTCCCTGACACTGTATCAGCTCTCAATACGATGTTCTCCTCTTGACTGTTCGGGAAATCTTAACGCTGATTGGCTTTCGTTATGCAGCGTCAAATAGATTTGTCTTTCGGGTTGAACATTTTTGATCTTGGTAGAATTGTAAAAACAAGGAAAAGCGTCAAATAATGTCAAAACATGGATCAAACACAAATGGATTTTGAAGTAGAGACTAATGCAGACAATAAAACAATATAGAAACGTAATTAAAACAATTAAAAGGTCAAAATAAGTTAAAGCTTAAAAAAAGGGTAAAATATAAAAAAAAGTTTAAGATAAAGATTTATGGCAGCAGGAAGTCAGCAACAAGAATTAAAAAAAAGGATGAAATTAGAATAACATTCATAATCACAGGGGGAAAAAAGCTTTGGTTTCTAAAGTTGGTTTTAAATGTACATCATGACCGTGTCTCCCTCAGTGCGTCAGCGGCTTCATTAATGAAGAAGACCAGCTGAAGGTCACCTGTCTGTCCTGCAAGAAGAGTTTCTGCGCTCAGTGTAAGAAGCCTGTGAGTATAAGACCATCACTTTTAATACTTACTTATCTCAGGTTTCAGCCTTGAAACTTTGGCTGCTCTTTAAAGAAACCATGTGTGTAGGAGTTTGTCTCCTTTAACCCTCCTCTCCTCTGTGGTGTCAGTGGGAGGCTCAGCATCAGGATCTGTCCTGTGAGCAGTTCCAGCAGTGGAAGCGTGAGAACGATCCCGAGTATCAGCGGCAGGGCCTGGCCGGGTTCCTGAGAGACAACGGCATCAGTGAGGACACGGAAACTTTACTCACAACAACAAACACAAGTTTCATTTCAGTTTCTTACCTTCGTAGCTGCACCGCAGTTCATGCTCTCAAACCAAAATGTTTATTTAAGGCTTTTTTTCTATTGTTGTTACGAAGTTAACAAACTTATTAAGTAACTTAAAGGTCATCCTTAAACACACTTCATTCCCCTTATTTTAAACCAGAAGATGTGATATTTACACACAAAAAACAACACATATCCATCCATGATTAAAATATTAGAAATGATTGGGCGTTAGTAAACTAGTGGTTAGTTAACGTGGCCCATGTGCATCTGAAGTCCTCGGGGCAGGTGGCCCGGGTTCAGGTCTGACCTGTGGCTCCTTTCCTGCATGTCATTCCCCACTCTCTCTCTCTCTCTCTCTCTCTTCCCCGTGTCTGACTCTATCAACTGTCCTGTCACTCCACTAAAGGCATAAAGCCTATACATCTTTAAAATATTACATTTTTTATGAATATTTTTATGATTGATGAACCGTTGCAGCTCTACTGTGCAGATCGATCAAAGGCAGTGGTGTTAGGTAGCATTAGAAAATAACTAATACATTTATTGAAGTAATCATTTTAAGAGTGTTCTTGAACTTTCTACCACTTTAAAGCTGAACTGTTTCAAGTATTCACAGTCTGAAACAAATAGATGAACTTGTATCTGTTGTCGTCTTGCAGCCTGTCCTGGCTGCAGGTTCCAGTACGCTCTGACCAAAGGCGGATGCATGCACTTCACCTGCTCCCAGTGCAGGTACCAGTTCTGCAGTGGCTGCAACAATCCCTACCACAAGGTGAGAAACATCTGGCTCACCTTCAGGAGAATGTTCACAGTGTGTGTTTCTAAATGAACATAATCCAGGTTTTAACAGGGCACAAATACAAATATCAGCAAAATGAGAAATCATTCGTTTTTTCAGTTTTCACACTTTTTGTAGGTCAAAGATGCACACAGATTATTTTCTGGGAGGATGTAGTTGATTTAAATGTAACATGCTCTGCTCCGGTGTTTTTCCTCTATTTGTTTTGTTCGCTCTCACAGACTGTTTGTCGGACGCCCCAGTGCAATTTCTCCGGCCTGCATGCTCATCACCCCAGAGACTGTCTCTTCTACCTCAGAGACTGGGAGCCGCCCAGGCTGCAGGAACTTCTGCAGGTGGAAACACTCTTTGTTTTTCTGTTTTTATACACGTCAAGTAAAGTCAGCTGTGTTCTCTGTGGTGGGAGGGATGAAACCAACAAACAGATCAATCTGTTGATTGTTTATGCTTTCAAACTTGCACAAAGCCTGCTGAAGTTGACAGGATGAGCTGCATGAATGAACACACACAGACAACATTTTCACTTAATCCAGAGTTTCTCCTTCCAATTAAAAATACACATTTAAGACAGGGCTACAATATTTACATAAACATAGACGGAGCAAGAATAAATATATTATTGGATGTTTATATATGTTCTGTTTGTCTCCTCAGAAGAGCGGCGTGGAGTTCAACACAGACCCTTCAGATGGAGCTCAAAGTGGTAAAAGAAGAAATCCTTTTCTTCTTATCTGACTGTTTTCATCCATTTCAAGAAGCAAAGAAACAGAAACATGACTTTTATAAATGTTTTTATTTCAAATGTCATATTCTGCAAATCCAGGAATAAGTTAGAAAATATTTTATGAACACAATCTGTGAAGTTCAAATTTAAATTCAGGATCACTTGAACCTCTTTTAACATTTTGTCTTTCCATATATCTGGAAGTTTTCACGTGTTTTTTTTGGACTGTTTTCAATAATCTAATGATGAATCTTTGACTTTGTTTCCACGTCTGTGTGTCAGTCACATGCTGTGTGATGGAGCAGAAAGATGACGACGGTCTGCAGACTGACTCCCCGTGTGGAACCCAAACTCAGCCGGGACAGGCCGGACTCTGCGAGTGAGTTAGAGTGTGTGTGTGTGTGTGTGTGTGTGTTGAACTGTGATGAAGCCAGGGACCACTCAAACAAGAGCTTTATTTTTGAGCTCGGCAGATAATTCATCCTGAATTCATTTTCAAATCAAACTCAATATTGAAACTTTGGGGTTGGCTTGCATGTTTGCAAATCTGTGGACAGAGTGCAGCATCCCTCTGTGCATATTTTGAATCTTTGAACCTCAAAGAACTTCACTATCCGAGAGCCAACAACAAGAGCCAGTTAAAACTGGTTTCTTACAGTTCCTGTTAAATTCACTATGGGCTGGAAGCTATGAAAAAAACAAAAACAACAAAAACAAAGCATTCAATCAATCACATTAAAGCAAGTCTGCTGTGAGTTTTCATGAAACTTCAAAAGCAGCATCTCTACCAAAATGATGACGTCTTTACTAGTCAAAGGAGAAAGAGGCTTTGTACTGAGCTGTAGTTTGATTCTGGTCGAACGTCGTTAAATAAAACTGAACCATATTTACCCTGAAGGCCTTGATTCTTCCACCCTGCAGACGTTTTATTGTACTGAGTCACTTTGCTGAATCAGAGTTAACGAGACTTCAGAAAGAATGCAAACTTTCCTGTTTAATCTTTTAACGGAGCAGAAACGGAAACATCCCTGCTCTCTCCTGGGGATCCTACATTCTTCTATGTGCTTTTGGACTTGTTGCCTCTTTGAGGGAGGTCTGCTGTCAGGCCGCTCTCTGGAAACAAAACGCACATTCTTCATTTATTAGGTCATTTTGGAGGCTATGGGTTACACTTGTGCTGCCAGTTGTTTTGGAGACAGGCTGAAAAATCTGTTGACTTAATTATCATGCTTCAGTGAAGTGTGCTATAATCTCTAGTGTCTCCTAACACTGAGTCAATCTACCGATTTAAAACCGAGTACACGTGGAAATATATCCTTAAATCAGTTTGTCATTTAAGTTTAAAGCAGCTACAACATTTACTATGACAGTGACATGATAGAACAGATCAGCCACATTTTACTTGTTGAGTGTCTTGAAATATAATGTACTGACTAATTAAGATAATGTATCATATTTTAAGACATTCAAGGGAAATTTGCTCTGACAGATATTTTTTACTTATTACGGTCATGATTGTCCCTGCAGGAAGCACTACAGGGAGTACTTGGTGAGTCTGATAAACGCTCACTCTCTGGACCCGGCTCTGCTCTACGACCTCCAGGAGCTGACCCGGGCCTGCGACAGACACCAGGTGGACCATCAGAGAGGAGAGAACGAGGACGAAAACGTCTACCACGCTCGACTGCTCAAGGTGAGATACCTCACGGTTTTGTTTCTAGGAATCCATGTTTGTGTGTGTGTGTATGTATGTACAGTGTGTGTGTGTGTGTGTGTGTGTGTGTGTGAACACTGCATCTGTCCCGGCCAAATAAACCCAAAAAAAAGGACACTGTACTTTTTCCTTCTGAAAGTATTGAAAAATAACACTTTAAATTTGCAGAGCATAATGTGAAGCATCAACAGTGAGATTTAGTTTAAAGAACTTTCCTGTGTTTGTCACTCTCACAGAAACTGATGGAGGTTCCTCTTGGAGAAAAAGTTCCCCGGAACCAATCAAGAATTCTGCCTGAAGAACAATCATCGGACGTCGAATAAAGCTGGACGTTCATTAAAAACATGAACAGAACTGACTAAACTCCTGACGCCGACAGCTGAGTGACAAGATGAAGAAACTAATACAGCGGCTTTGTATCTGTATTTGTTCAACGTTATGATAGATGTATATCGACAGAATGAATCTGTCAGAACACGTCCTCCTGATCCTGTTTGACTTTCATCTCTTCTTTTTTTAACTTTAGAACTTTTTCTCCATTTGTCTTCACGTCTCAATGAATCATAAACTCTCTTAAGTAACTTTTATTTTGGATTACATTTGATGCTGCACAAAAACAAAGGTTTATTGATTTTTTTATTCTCTTGAAAGCAAAAATGTATGTTGAAATGATTCATCTGTGAATAAAGCTATGTGGGCAGAATAATATATAAATCATATATAAATCAAAAACCTTTATTGGGGTAAATATTTTGTCAAACATTGAGTTCATTCGCTGCTGTCTGGGTGTCTGATTGATTTTGGTTTACATATGAACAAATCAAAGGCAATAAAAAAAATGTTTTTGAAAAGTTGATTTATTCATGAACTTGGGGAGACAAAATCAATAAATAAAAAACTTTTTTGAAGTCTCTTGGTAGTCCTTTATGTCTCATTTCTGATTTTAAAATGTTAATAAAAATAGAACAAAATAATGTATTAAAAAATAAGGCTAGTGCTTCTTTTATTAATCTTTTTCATTTGAATTATTGCTATTTTTACATCAAACTCTACTTTTGTCTTGTGAAGTGAAATGAGTTTTGTATCCCTACATGTGTACGACAGTTTTTGTTTTTCAGGGTTCCACAGATCCTAGAAAAGTCTTTTTAATAAAAAGGTTTTAAATAAAATTTAAAAAGCCTTATTTGATGGATTATGTGATAATTCATGGCTTTTATAGCAGTTTGAAGATGAAACACAGGGAATAGATGGCGGAGGCAAACACAATTATTAGGCAATTTGCTAAATATTTAATACAATCTTTTAATTTGGAAGGTTGAGAATCAAAACTGCTGAGTCCCACATGAATCCAGAAAACTCAGGATACATGGTGCTAAATGTTCTCTCGTTTTTCTTTGTCTGGGTCTTAAAAAGTCTTACATTTGACTTTAAAATCTCTGCTGCGACTCGTATTTTTACTTTGCAGAGGATATTACCCATAAAACACTAAAAGGCTTCTTAAAAGAGATCCACTCTTCTCTCTGAAATCCTCCAGCTTTCATTCATACACTACAAATGAATTGTTTGTGTCTGTATTTATGTATGTAAGAGTGTATGTATGTGTGAGTATATACATGTTTATGTATGCATGTTGTGTATGTATCTGTGTGTGTATATGTTTATGTTTATGTATGAATGCATACATTGAATTATCTATTATTTATCGTTTTAGTAATATCTGCAACCAACGTCCATTTTTTCTTGAATGTAAATCCAGCTTACATTTTTCAGTGTGGTTTTAATATTTCTGTGTTGTACTACGTTTACTAATGGCAACAGATACACACACAAAAACATCAGAAATACAGAGAAATAGAAAACCCACGACTCAAGTGAAAAACAAAGATACTTTAACCTCACTGAGCCGGAGGCTGAAACAGTTCAGTCACAGCACAGAATAGTGCATTAAGTCATATAAAGTGTTGTGCAGTAGGTCAAATAAATAGTAACAATCCAAAATCAAGCTAAGATCCACAAGACAACAAAGATTAATCAAAAATGAATCAAGGTATACAATCTAAAAACCTATCTATCCCACATACACATTAAAAAAAACAGCAAACTTGTTCTACCACTGACATTTAACACTGCAAACTTCTAAAATAATCACTTGATTTTAATATATAATATATTTTATGATTTGATTTTGATAAACGTGATGTGAAGACATTTGATAAAAGGAAGAGAACATAGATTTAAAATAATGTGTTTTGTGTTTGTATAAATAATGTCTCTGTCCGCTGTCGCCCCCTGGCGGCCGACTCGCAGGCCGTTTCTGTAAAGTCACGTGATTTCTGGGAAAAGGAGCGACTGCTATGGGTTGCTCAGTCTGCAGCTCAGATCCAAACAGACACACCAGAGTCCGCAAACACCACGGAGGAAACGCAACTGAGGTAAACGAAACTTAAATCCGCTTCCTTAATTTAACACCTTTACCGTCTATTTTTGATAAACCTAAAAATATCCCTACATCAGGTTAGAGCAGCTGCTGGTTTATGTTTTTAAACCGAAGTCAATTAAAAAACAGCATGATTTAAGAAATGATGGCATGTGTTTGTAACGATGTTCCGGCTTGAGCTGAAAGTGCTCACACGAGTCTTAAAACTGAATTTATGTGTTAAGTTCAAATTGAATGTTTAACGTATTTATGTGCCTGTTATTGAGGTTTTTATTCACCTTTCATTGTGAAGTTAAGCGTGTCAAAGTGTATGAGGGGCGGGACGTATTGAGACAAGAATCTGATGGTGGATTTGTTGTTGTTTTTTTGTTTGTGTCAATCCGTGTCTGTGCTGTTTGAAGTTTTTTATAGAGACATGGCAGGAGGGAAAATGCGCTCCACTCGCAGACTGCGCTCCTGGATCGTCGAGCAGGTGTGTGTGTGTCTTTAAACTGTGTGTATGTCTGTTTGTTTGTGTGTGTGTGCGTGTGTGTGCGCGCGCGTGTGCGTGTGTGGGTGTGAGGTAACGAGGGAGGGGGTGAGGAAAACAGAAAGGGAGGGCGGAGAAGGAAAGGAAAAGAGGAAATGAATGAACTCCAGGGAGATTAGAAAAACAAATAATTTTACATCAGTCCTGCAAAAATAATTCAGACTCTTTAACTTAACCAACTTTAAATAATAAATCTTTGCACTGAAAATGTTCCTTAATTAAGAGTAGGAAAGTATTATCATTCAAATGTACTTAAAGTGTTAAAAGTATGGTTGTCATGATACCAGATTATTGAACTTCGGCACCATACTAGTAAAAAAAAACATTTGTTTGGATGACACAGTTACAAAAATAGAAGTTTTAGGCACCCAGTATTTGGTAGAAAAATTGGAAACGTGGAGGAGATAACTTTCCATTTTTCTTAACTAAAAACAAAAATATATTTTGTTTTGCCATGGTATCGGAACAGGCAGCGATATGGTTTGATTTTTATTGAATTATATTGAACCTTAAAATTCTGGTATTGTCACACCAACCTTTACAGTGCTTGTTTTATCCAACCCTCATCGCCTTTGGACCCGATAAACCTGTGCAGATGAGACAAAAATACACTGGAAATTCACAAAACACATGCAAAGGGTTATTTGCATCTGAAACTTCATTTCAAAGCAAAATGTGATGTTTCTGTATTTGTGGCAAAATTAGCCCATTTTAATGCAAATCAACCTCAGGGCAAAAACATTCACTTCACACACACGGGCGGTGATAGCTGTGTGCATTTAGAAGGAAATATTTGACCTTCTGCAGCGAGGCGGTGGTAACTGCGCCGCACTAGTTATAAGGGATGTTGTGCTCAAACTTTACACTGATCATAAAAACTCATAAAGTCAAAGCCAAAAACAAATAGACATGTAATAAAAATTGTAATTTAAAGGAAAAGCAGCAAATTTTCCAATCTAGAAGCTGGAACCATGAAAAGTTTGAATTTAAAATACCTATCACTAAATCATTACAAGTACTCTAAAACTTGAGTAATGACACTTTGTACATTTCACACCTGCCTATAAGTACAAGGGGAAAAGACCTAATGTAGAGAATACAAGGCTAACGGTCTGAAATGTATCATTTATAATAAAAATCTTACTGTATCCTGTTGTAAAAGAAAAGGTTAAGAGTTAGAAAGGAAAGGTTCTATGAGTAGAATTTAAAAAACAGATTCAAAATGATGAATTATTAGTTTCTATCATCAAATTTAAAACTAAATTCATAATTTTATTCCCCAAAACACACGCAGATCAGGAGATTTTTTTTTGTGTCAGCCCTGATTAGTGTCTGCACTTTTCTTTGGCCTAATGTTGTAGCCTGCGAGGTAAAACTCAGGGTTAACATCGCTATGGATTCATGTGACCACACGGTCTACGGACAGAGGTTACAGAACTTGAGGTTGTTATAAACAATGCGGTTGTGTTTTTATTTTCCGGCTGCTGCAGGTCAGCAGTGGAAAATACCCAGGGCTGGTGTGGGATGACGACGCCAAAACCATGTTTCGTATCCCTTGGAAACACGCCGGGAAACAGGACTTCCGTAAAGACGAGGATGCCGCCATCTTTAAGGTCTTTACTCTTCCTTATCCGATTTTCAAAACACAACACTTTCAAATCGCCAAGAAAACAGAATGAAACCGCTGCACATTTTGTGCAAAATCCCTCCTGACCAAACACCTTTGTCCTCCTCAGGCGTGGGCGGAGTTTAAAGGTAAGCTGACCGAAGGGGGGAAAGACAACCCGGCGTTCTGGAAGACCCGCCTCCGCTGCGCCCTCAACAAGAGTCCAGAGTTTGAGGAGGTCGGGGAGCGAGCTCAGCTGGACATCTCAGAGCCGTACAAGGTTTACCGCCTGGTCCCCCTCAGCGAGCAGGGTGAGCGCTCACACATCTACTAAACACACACACACACACACACACACACACACACACAGCCGTAAACACACACACACACACACACACACACACACACAGCCGTAAACACACACACACAGCCGTAAACAAACACACACACACACACACACACACACACACACACACACACACACACACACACAGCCGTAAACACACACACACACACACACACACACACACACACAGCCGTAAACACACACACACACACACACACACACACACACACACACAGCCGTAAACACACACACACAGCCGTAAACAAACACACACACACACAGCCGTAAACAAACACACACACACACACACACACACACACACACACACACACACACACACACACAGCCGTAAACAAACACACACACACACACACACACACACACACACACAGCCGTAAACAAACACACACACACACACACACACACACACACACAGCCGTAAAAACACACTCAGCCGTAAACAAACACACACACACGCAGCCGTAAACAAACACACACACACACAGCCGTAAACAAACACACACACACACACACACACACACACACACACACAGCCGTAAACAAACACACACACACACACACACACACACACACACACACACACACACACACAGCCGTAAACAAACACACACACACAGCCGTAAACAAACACACACACACACAGCCGTAAACAAACACACACACACACACACACACACACACACAGCCGTAAACAAACACACACACACACACACACACACACAGCCGTAAACAAACACACACACACACACACACACACACACACACACACACACACTCTAGTTAGATTTAAACATGGCCGACTACCTGCCCCTCAGGGATGGAAATGAAGCTCAACTCTTCAGGCGATGAATAGTTTTGCATGTGGTGAATAAAGATGGTTTGTTGTGTGTATCAGATCCAAACAGACTCGCTGCTGAACCCACAGAGATATACAAACAGCCAAATATTCAGTCATTATGAAGGGGGGGGGGGGTGTTCACTCGTTTCTCACCGTGTTAACCTGAACACTCATCGAGTTCACTCTGTGGTCTCATGATGAGTTTGGTGTTAAACACATTCAGAGATGTCACAAGTCAGTATTCACACCATGTTTTCATTCTTTCTCTTGATATTTGGAGAGATATCCTTAGTACATGTTTCCTTGACTTCCTGTGTTTTTTTTAAGGACAGATATAAGGCGGCTGCTTTGCTGGGTTTTTTTTTTTTATCTGTGAGGATGAGGACACAGGCCCGCTGAATTATTCAGATAAGTTAATCTGCAGCGACAAGGCGACCTCAAAATGTAATATGTATGCCAAAAAAAAAAAGATAGAATCCTCACTGTGTTTTATAAAATGACTCAGCTTGTTGTCCAGCGGATTAAAAAAGTTCTAATGTCCGCTTCAGCTGCAACAACTGACGATTCCTACGTCGCTCACATAGCAACCGAATAATTAAAGTTGTATTTGACGCTTTATTTAACATGCTTAAGTAATTAAAGGAATAATGTGCGACTTTTCGATCCAGTAGATGTCGCCCTTGAGCGGCAGCATTAAAAAAAAAACAAAAAAAAAAAACTTCGGTTTGGCGACTCCTCCGCTCTCCTCCAGCGACGCACCTCCAACCCCGTCCCCTCGTGTTTGCACATCGGAGTTACGACATTGAAAAGCACTAAGCGCAAGCGGCGTTGTGTTAGCAGGCTAATGGTATCACTCTTTAGTTTGCTCGTGGCTTCACATAGCATGTACCGGTAAAAACACAAATGAGCCGTGAGTAGGCTGTTATTCTTCTTTTCTTAGGTCCCTCATTCAAACAGCTTTTACACGCAAGGGGATAAGCTGGCGACCGCCCCGTCCATGTAAACACGATATAAATACGGCTCAGACAAACATCACAGAGAGAGAACTTTTTGGTGTTTTGACTGTTAGTCAGACAAAACAAGACAATTTAAAGATGCTCTCCAGAGAATTGACTTTTTTCCCCCCATAAATGCAAAATGCTTCTGAGAGAAAAATAATACACGTATTGTTTATGAAGGCTGAGAGGTTATGGGTCAGTGTCAGCTCTGATCAGGTTTACAGTTAATGAGAAAAAGGTTTGTCACTGCAGCTGAGCAGCAGGGGAAAAAAGGGCTTCAAGTAACATTTCCACCACTTGAGTTTAAATCTGCTTCTTCAGATATTATCTTCAAGTTATTAGCACTTAAACACACACACTCACACTCACACACACACACACACACACACACACACACCCTCAGGCCTGGCACGATCACGTTACACAACATGACGTCACAAACCCACAGTGAACTTTCCTCCCCGTCTTCTCCCTCACCTATTCTCACCTTTTTTTTTTTTCTTCATTTTGATCTCTTTCTTTAGTGTTTGTCTTTCTCTTACAGCTTCATGAATAAAGCCTTCTCCTTCTCGGCTTTGTTTCTCTCATGCCTGTCGTGTTTTTCCAGGTCATCGGTATATACTTATAGATAGATAGATAGATAGATATCATACTTAAGTCCAGTGTTTTTGCTCATTTGAAGAATCAACTAAACACCTATGATGGCAAATCTCTGCCGACCTTCAGTCTGACTGATATCAGCTGCATGATTTCTACAAGCTTTACTCTTTGCTCTCATTGTTTTATTGAGTTTACATAAGACACTTTTGTGTGTAAAGCTGCTACACAAATAACCCGCCTGACTGTTCCTGCTGACCCAACCAGAAACGACCAAAGAACATTCTTACAGCCGCCTGGTGTTTATTTATGTTAATGTTTTGATAGTTTTCTGCCGATCTATTGGAGGATCAAAACATCCATGACAGCTGTTTAAAGTGAAAGTTTATTTTCTTTTAGAGATACAGTACACAGAGATCAACTCAAAATAAACATTGCTTGTTGTCATACCGTCCTCACCACCTATAACAGATCACGCACCATGTTTCTGTTTGCAAAGTCTGCAGGGAGCATCGAGTTCAGAACAACGTCACTGTAATAACTGGGACGAGAACTTTAACCCTGAGAAGTCAGATGTTTTATGAGGTTCCTTTTCGTTGTGCTTTCAGGTGTGGCGGTTCCTGAAAATAAATGCAAAGTTAAAGTTAAAGCCAGCAAGAGGCCGAAGAGGAGGAGGAGGAGGAGGAGCAGCAGCAGCAGCAGCAGCAACAGTGAATCTGACAGCGACGACGGCGGACAGATCAAGCAGATAAAGACGGAAGAGGTCACCTCGCAGCTGGTGAGTTTAACGCTGCGAAAAGTATGAAGCCTAAATGAAAATGTGAAGCCTGAACAGAGAAATGTGAGCAGCACAGAGCAAGAAAAATTAATCTGATTTGTCCACAACAAAAAGTTGAATTATTTGATGCAATACAGCAACAATAAAAGCACACATTTAAAGTCAAAGTTAACACTCATTTCACACTTATTAAAATGTATTTATTTTGTTTTACTATTATACACCACCACTTTAAAGTTAGAGGAAGTGAGACAATACATCGGCTGAATTCACCGTCAAATCTGACATTTTAGAGTTTGTTTTGTTGTTCAAGTTATTTCCATTATTTCTCGTACAATGTGGGAAAAACAGTATCTGCAGAAAGTAAAAACAATACATTAGAGGTGAAAATGTAATGGCACTAATGTGTTGCTCTGTTATAAAGCCCTCATATTCGTATACATAATTTTGTTATAACCTCTTCCTGTCAGGTACCATTTCTTCAGCACTGAGTTGTAAATGTAGCTTGTACAGATAAGAAGTCAAATAAAAACTGTGACTAAGTGAATCTGACTATGACCTGCTGGTGGAACTTAACAAAACATCAAGATGATCATCATCATGACTTGGTTTCTGTTCCTAACAGACTGTTGATTGTAATCTGTCGGGGCAGGAAATTTGTTAATCTTGTGTAAACATTCTGATCCTCAGTGTGTTGACGAGTCTCTGCTGCACGGAGACATCTGCATCCTGACAGACGAACCCGCCCAGCACACGACCATAACCATACAGAGAGACGGTGAGTTTCAGCAGCCACATCGGAGGGTACTGATAATGGAGTCAGTCAATTCAAGGACACAGTCTGATATGTCTGCCCTGAGTCAATAAACCTCCTGAACTAAACTGGATAAACCAGGGACCTGAAATAAACACCGGAGTAAATTGTTCACCTTCTAGTTGCAGATATCATGTTGCAACATTACTGTCTGTCTCTCTGACTGAAAGTGAAACTCACAGTTAGACAAATCACAAGCTTGTGTCATCATCTGTGCTCCTTCAAAAATACCTTCGGGGGGGGGGGGGGGGGGGGAGATATAAACACCGAGCTGCTCCATTGGTTGCTTCAGTTCATATGAACTGGTGCAAACAAAGCAAAGTGTGGGGTTTGAGGTTTCAGTGCAGAGAGAACTGACTGTGACAGCTAACACTTGACTGAACACCTGACTGAACATTTATCACCTTTTTTATTTCCGTCTGTCTCTGCAGTGGATGATGAGATCACGTTAGACGTGAGGATCGAGGAGAGCGTCTCCGCTCCAACAGGAGGTATGAACCAAGAAAATATGAGAGTTAGACTGAATATAACAGGTCTTTATTTTTGAGTTATTAACTGCAGTCCCTCAGAAACGCTGCAGTGTTTCCAAACCGTCTCTGGTTGAGTTGGTCGACTGTTTGGTTGACTGTTTGAAATATTACTACAGTTTTTACATCACTTTTTGTTTTTATTTTTTTAAATGTATCATCTGATTATAGCCTTGAACCAACAGAGGTGGCAATCCCAAACGTTATAAGAATAAAGTATTATCATAAGAAGAAAATAAATCTTAGTGTGATTGAATTCCTAAATTCCCTGACGTGAAAAAAAAAATAAGCCTTACAAAACTTAAATGAGTAATAAAGGACTGCTAATGCAGAAAGCTCATGAAATGTAACCAGTAACTATTTGCTTGTGTTATTTACAGATATTTGTACTTATTACAACACTTCAGGCCTAATCCGTGCTTTGAATGTCTCTAAATAAGATGTGTATCTGGACTTGTCAGGACGTGAATGTGGCTTTTATTAAGTGTATTGAGATATTTTTTACTAGAGATTAGACGAATACACTTGCTAAAATTAGATTATTGTTTTTGCAGTGCCAATTTTTAAAACCATTTATCATTATGCTGAGAAGAAAGGGAAACACATGTTGCAAATAATAATCTAGTTTCACACAGAAAAAAAAACTCTAAAAAGATTAAGAGTTCTCAGTCGGATCTCATGCTGAAAGAGATGTTTTGAACTGTGCAACTTGTTCAGTACAAAGAATGTTTTGGTGTCCGTGTAAAAATAGAAAACTGCCACACAAAGGACTATGGCCTCTGCACATGGGGCACGCCCACTAACCACAAGGCTATCTTTGTCTTGGGAATAGAAAAGGTTACTTTTTCTCTAATCGCTCTCTTCTCTGTGTTTGTGTCTCCAGTCCAGGACTCCTTCAGAGTGCAGGTTTATTATTTAGGACAGGAGGTGCTCAAACATCAGATCCAGGGCTCTGATGCCAGGATTATGTACCTGCCCTCCTCTCCTGCCCCCCCGACGTCGGCCGTCATGAAAAGCAGGTTTCCACGCATCCCTCTGCCGGAGCCTCCTCACTCACTGCAGGCCTGCCCGGAGCTGCAGGCCGTGTTCACCCTGCTACCCTTTATGGAGAAAGGGGTGCTGCTGACCTCCACGCCGCAGGGGGTGTACGGGAAACGCTTCTGTCAGGGGCGGGTCTTCTGGACGGGGCCGCACACGACCATGACGGGGCTGCACAAGATGGAAAGAAACATGGCGCCGGTTATGCTCTTCAGTAAAGACATGTTCAAGCAGCGTGAGTGTTCATGTTTGTCATGTATGATTACAAACTACAAACAACTGGACTGTTGGTAACGTTTAAAAAAGGAATCTGTCAACCTTAAGTTTGACCTTGTTGTGGCCATTTTGTTAGATTTCTTGCATTGTTTGGACAAATCATTTCAGAAACTTAATGTTTGTTTGAAAATGATACAAGGCTGAAAACAAAGCGTCTATAGTGTGAAAAGTGACGGTGTGTTTAACTGACTGTTTCCCTTCACAATCAGAACTGGACGACTTTCGTGTAAACAACGGCGAGCCTCCTCAGTGCGGTGTCACTCTTTGTTTTGGAGAAGAGCTGAACAACACTGAAGACCCGTCCACAAAACTCATCATTGTTCAGGTGAATGTGCTGCAAAATCCTCTCTGTAGAAAAACGTCGTCACATGCTTTATGAAGAAGTAAAGTAACATATTGTGGTGTAGTAATACAAATTGTTTTTGTTTTTATTTTTGAAATGTCTCATTTAAATGAGGGTCATCACCATACCAGATTTTTGAACTTCGAATACGATTCTAGCGGTGTTGATACCTGCTTAGATACTACAGAAGCAAAAAGAAAAGAACATTTTGGGTCATTTCTTATTTTCAGTCACCAAAAGCATAGCAGACAAACTCTTGCACACGGTCTAAACTGCACATATATATTAGCTTTATGAATTTATGTATTATAGACAGTCCTCTCTCTTTCACTCGAGGCTGCCTTTGGTTATAAATATGACTAAAGTTCTTTGATTATGTCAAGATTCCCTAAAGTTAGAATCCATCGTTCATTGCAATAACAAGATTTTATTGATTATAAAAGAAGCGTGTGTTAGTGCTCTTTAGTTAACTCATAGCTTCATATTGCAGATAACACAGAATGACCGTGATCTAAACATTTTGACAACCTCACAGCACTGTGGGTTCTGAAAGTTATTTGGAATATGTGCAGTATTGATTTTGCAAATGGTGTAGCGAACATTCCTGTTTTGCTCTCAAATAATCAGTGACAAAGTGTCTTACAGGCAAAGTGCTCTAAGAGCCTTTAAAGAAGCTACTAAGTGACTGAACATCGTAACACCTTTACCTCCTTCTCTCCTTTACCTCCCCTGCAGATCTCGTTCCCGTGGGCCGAGCAGCAGGTCCAGAACGCTCAGTCCATCTTTGACTCCATCAGCATCCTCCAGTCTCTGGCCCATCAGTCTCCTCTGGGTGAAGTAACTCTGAACCTCGTCCCCATGCCCTCGCCGACACCCTAGACCATCGCCTGCGGGTCTGTCTGAGCACTTTGTCCACCGGGAGAGGGTTTTTTGTTTTTTTTTTCAAATAAGAGACTTTTCCACACCACTTTGAAAGCCAAATGTACAAAAACAGTTTGTAAAGGGCTGACAGTGGATAAATCAAACATCGTCTAAAAGCAGGAAATATGAACAAAGAGTGCTGAAATCAGAGCGGCAGATATTACTGACGTCGAGTTAAAGCCTCTAATTAACTCATTCATGTTCACATGGCTCAGTCCTAACAATTAGTTTATAATGTAACCAAACAGCAAACCGAAATAGTTGCCAAACACACTTCTTGGGTTTGACTTTAGCAATTTTTAAATGATGCATCGTTCTGAAAACACTAAAATTTAAATCGACACTGAATGTCGTCTCTAGAGCTGCCAACATTTGTCAGTTGATCATTTCAGCAAATGTTTTGATACTTGATTCTGTAATTTCTTACAAATGCACTAAAACTTTTCAATACCACGATACAATCTCCGTTATTAATTTAATGAGCCACGGCACAAAGTACCAAAGATGTAACAAAAAACTACACATCTGTCGTATATTTGAGCGAGAGAGATGTAAATTGTGCAATTTAGAGACCGTGCAGGAGTCTGCCTCCTTTTATCTGGGTGGTTAAATACAGGAAATTACCCGTTATTTTAGGTCATAGGATTTGTGTTTTTGTTGCTGTGGTACTGAAACAGGTATCTCTGTCGATTGATTTCTACTAAAAATCATGCAAGTTTAAAAGTCTGGTGTTGTGCCAACCCTATCGCCACCACCTCTCCAGTTCAAGCTTCTCAAATGAGATGATCTGTTCTTTCTTTTTCCTCAGTCGAGAAAAACAAGGGAAAGAATGAACTTTTTTATTCTGTGGTTCTCTGATTGGATTTAGAAAATAATCGTTAGAAGCAGCTCAGGTTTCTGGATGTTCTGAAATCATGGCTGCATGTCCGCTTTCTATTAGAGCCAGTGCTTCCGAACCTGTGGGTCGAGACCCCCAATAAAAGGTCACAAGTTTTCTTTAGTACGTACTTGTTATAAAATCCCCTCTTCACCTCTGTGACTTACTGGATCATTTTAGAGGTTTTATTCCTTCTAAAGTGAATATTACTGAAACAATGAGGAATGGTTGAGCTGGTTTCAATCCTTACATCTGTGATCAGAAACGAGTCACATCAGTTTGTCTTAAAAGAAAAGAAGAGTAAAAGGTTGAGAACCACAGCTTCTTGCACTGATGACTAACGTGTTTCTGATTTACTCTGGTACATGTTGTCCTGTTGAATAATCAATATCGACATAAGGATCCTAAAACTAAATAGATCTTAGAGTAGCTGTAGTTAGCAGTTATTTTTCACATTCTTCATGTCAAACCTGTTAATCTACTCATATCCAACTCTAAAGTAGTCAGAGATTTTAGTGTTGTCTTTGTTAAACTCGTACAATATGCATTTAAAAATGTGTGAACAGTCATGTTTAGATTATATGCAACAGTAGTTTATCCACTTAGTCATTCTTCTGCATCTTAGGATTCGTCTTGTGAACCTAATATCAATTTATAAATGTTTTACTTTCAAACTAGTCATGTTAGATGTGTAAGTAGCGAACAGAAGTACAAACATCTCATTTCAATACTGAAGTCCTGCAGTTAAAACGCTCTGTTGATGCTTTAAATAATTGTTTCTGTTGAGGCTGTCAGAGGAGTGTACACAATTTGATGTTCAGCAAAAACCTGTATTGGGTTTTTGTTCCTTTCGTCTTTTAAAATTTTCTCATTAAATCACTTTTTTGTTCTCCAAACATTGAACAACCTGTTTTAACACACGGCTGAAGTCCTTACTGCAGAAGTCGTGGAATAGAATCTGACATCGGCACTTTGCTGCATGTCGTTAACTTGTAAAAGCAGGTTTTACTTTCCGATGCTCACAGGAGGAGCTCTGGTTGATAACAAAAACAATAATGAACACTTTCCTCTGCATAGAAAACATTTTATCGTTAATGCGTTGTTTAGAAATGTTTTACCAATTTAAAAAAATACTGAAGTGTTTTTAGTTTTTTTTTAAGATCTCCGACAAAACAAACACTTTGAGCTACAACAAACATTTCTACTGCAGGACTGTTGTATTATTTTTTTGTTGTTATTTTCTCCAACTCCATGAAGCTTGTTCTGTACGTATTTATAACAATAATACAACAAAAAGGAAAAAAACAGACCAGAGATACAAGAGGTGGGTTGTAATAGTGTTAAAGTGTGTTTAAGGTGGATTATCATGTAAATCAACAGTGTTGGGCTGAGCCACAATGCACGCTGTGGGGGAGGGGAGGGGGAAGACAGACATTTATTAAACTGTAAATATTTTGTTATTTATGCATATCTTATGTCCATGTTCAGTCAACACAATGCATTAAAGTGAACATATTCCTAAACTCTGTGTGGTTGTATGAGGTTATAAAAGTTATTATTAATAAAAGAGGACGATGATGTCGTGTCAGAACATAAATTAATCTGGATTTAGTACAAACTGATGCTACTTATGGCTCTACATGCTCCCGTTAGCTGGTGAGGCCAGCTCTGCTATCTTGTTGTTTAGTTTCTGATTGGTCCAGTCCTTTGTTATGTCGTTCAAGTGGCTGTCAAAATCCACCAACAGCGTGTGATCACCCGACTCCAGCATCTGGCTGGCTATCTCCCGGGTCTCCTCCCACTGTCGCAGCATTATCCTGAAGAGAGGGAGAAAATGAGGAGAGATTTTTGTTACGGTCGGCTAATTAAAAAGAAGGAAATTAGCTCCAGAACATGGATCTATACATTTCTATGACTCTGTCTTTCCATAAAATCAAGTTTATTGTGAAAATCTTGATCAAACTATTTCATCTGTGCTGGTTTCATGATTGGATAAAAGAGGTCCCAAGTCAACAGTAGAAATGCTTGTTTGGTGTGTCTCTGGTTTTTGGGCCTCACTGTAGAATTTCCACTGGGGTTTTTTTTTTGACACGATGGAAAAACCGTGTTTCACTCTGAATCTGTTTTCGTGGTTTTAAACCATGTGGGATGTTGTTCACTATGATTAATGTTAGAAATAAAAAAAAACGTTTCCATTCTGAATCACCAATAATAAGTGTAGAAACCTGAGGACAGCTCTGGAGCTATAGACCCTAACCCTTATTGAAACAGTTTCAGACTCATGAAACTGTCTAATTAGGCTGCATGTTATTTTTAAATGTTATTGTGCATCATTATAATTTAAACACTGTAAAACAGTTTTAGATTTTAGCCATCCAATCATTGCAACAACAAAATGTTTCCTGACTGAAATCATGCTCCCGTGTGTGCGCTTTGGTGCGTCATGGATAATTATAGATGACTCTCTGTAGTGTAGTTTTTGTTTCTTGTGGTTGTACCAATTATTGACCTGATTTAATACTTACATTGAGGAGTCCTTATGCTGGGAAAACTCACTTATTGCTCTGTTCTAAATTTCACAGCTCATTGGTCCAGGAAGCTGCTCTAAACAACCTTTACAGTTAAAACAGTGATTTAAACCTGTATGTCTCATCTGGTAGGGTGGGGCCCAAAAGTGGGTCCCGGGGCCATTTTCAGTGGGTCGCTAATCTGTGCCTAGAAAAAATATTGTGTCAAAAAGTCGATGAAGCGTGTTTTGTTTCTCTGTTCTGTTACGTTTTGTCCTGTCTGACGTCCAAGCGGAACAATTTTTCATTGTACAAATCTGATTTCTTGGGAGTTGGTGGTGGGTCCTGAAGCTGGACCAGTTGAGCACCACTGATTGAAACAGAAAACTGAGATTTCTTCTTTGACAGCTAGAGCTTCCGAGAGGCTCCACTCCCGACAGAAATGGCCGTCTCTTACGTGTGTTTGTCCTTGAGTGTCCATCTTGAATCTTTGCGCTCGTACATCACGATGGGAGGAACCCGATAATCTGGAGACATTTTACTGCCATCCAGCTGTGGAGCAAAGGAAAGACAAATCACCACTACACATTATTATTCAAAAGCATAAATAATGAGTATCAAGTCTGACACAGTTATTAATATGACTGATCACTGTGTTTGTTCACCACTTGAGGACAGTGTAGATTCAGTTGTTCTTACCATTAACAAAACTGCGTTGTCAAACTGCTCAGAAATCTTGTCGGCTATCTTCATCGCACATGATGTCGGGCTGTGGAGGTCAAATCATGAAGACGAATTAAACAAAATGTTTTAAGGCTGACTTCACAAAATTGCATTTCTTTTTAAACGTAATGAGTTGTCTAATGGAATGGGTTTGAAGAGACGTTTGGGAGGGGCATCCCAGGAAACCCACCTACTGTCTGCTACGCAGGCGTTGGCCTGATAGTACCCCACTATCCTCTGCTGAGTCTGTGAACACCAAACATCCACCTGGAACAAGAAAACAGGCTCTCATTTAAAACTTCATTTACCTACTCACATGCAAAATTCAAATCTCTTCCTGCAGGAGCACAGATGCAGCTGCCAAAACCAGGCCAGCTTTGTTTGTAGCTGGCACAAGTTACAGGCTAAGTCCTGTTTGCTTCAGTGTGAATTATAAGTTAATTCTGCTGTTTAGTTTATGCTCAAATTTGAGCAGATATTGGTTGGAGTCCTGAGCGCCTAATGCAAAATAAAACCTACTGTCTGGTCTTGTGAGAAAAATATTTACATTTTTTCATAAATTGAGGGAAAAGTCATTTATGGCTTTTTATTTTGGCTAAAAACGGTCAAAAGGTCACCATTTCCCTTTTTATATTCCAAACCCTAACAGCATCTCGGAGTACTTTTTTTCTACTACAGAATCTAGATTTAAATGTTCACAGTCTGATAATTGTTTAACAATAAATTCAGTAATAAAGAACATTCATTTCTGCAAACATGAACCTCTTGTTTAGACTTTTATAACTCAGTCAACAGGGTTTCAAGATTCTTTTGAATGCACCGGATTTTAAAGCTAACAGAAAAGAAATGAAAGTCTTTATTGTCCGTTGTACCCGGTGCAAAAATACAATTTGATATGACTTCCCCATTGAGAATCAAACATTTTTCATTAGTCGTCTCATCTGATTGTCAGCATTTGTCTCATTGATCTACCTCCTCTTTCAGGCTACATTTAAGCTTTCTTTATGATAACTTATAAGTCTTCTGGCTTTGGGCTGTGGACAAAAGAAAAAATGTGAAGACTTCACCTCTGGCTCATTTTTCACTTTTCTTGACAATATATAAACTGAGACATTCATCTATTAACAGTAAAAATAACCTGAAGATTAATCAATGATGAAAATAACTGTGGGATGCAGCCCTACTGCAGATATTTTCTCTGTGAGCATGCACAGCTGCACAGGAAACGAATACAATTCCCTTGCCATTTAAGTTAATAAAAACTAAGAAATGACACGATAGGGTGCCTAGGAGGACTTCCATTTTTGTCACTGTGGTTTTAAACAAGGTTTGATCTTGTTAGAGATTTACTAGAGTAAGTTTTAAATTTCTATTATTGTGACAACCTTACAAGACACAGATCCTCAAAGAGTTCTGAGATATAACAGAGATGAGTTGTGTCAGAAACCAAACACTCATTCCCTTCTGCCTACATAAGGGGTTCTCTAGAGTGGACTTTACCATGTACTCATTTAGCACCAGAAAAACATTTCAAACACTACTACTAAGGTTCTACATTTTATTATAAAAGTGTCCAAATATGATCTTGTGTGTTTCTATGTTGCGTGTTCATGCTGGCCTCTCCATTAGTCCAAACTCTTCATTTGTCTGTCTACTCGCTGTTATATTTATAGTTTCTGCTTATAATGTGTCTACACTCATGCACTTTAACTTATGTCAATACTGTCCATTTACAACTCTGTTTTTGCACATTTAATCTTCCTATTTAAGACTAGTAAGTAAGTTAAATCCTGGTTGTATATATTCACATTCTTAGTTTTGATATTTTTAGTACTTATTTACTTTGTATTTAATATTATATTGTGTTTAGATTTGCTAACATTGTTTTTTTTACTCATTGTGTGTTGGATAACCTGCTGCTGGAACGCCACAATTTCCCAGTTTGGGATCAATAAAGTAATTCTATAAAGTCATAAGGAGCTTTGAGCCACAATTGCATGATGGTATTGCTTAGATAGTGACTGTATCCCACAACAGTGCGTCCACTTATGCGTCCATGTTATGTCTTGTATGTGCTTTCAATGTGGCCTCTGATTATTCTTTTCCCTTGTCGCCCCAGTATTGTCTTTATTGCATGAACTGCTTTGATTGTGCCTGCTCCAATTGTGTGTGTGTGATATGTTGCATGCCTATTTTCCTTTTGCTTAGGCCTGTTGTAATTACAAATGTAATGTATTTTAAATCTTAACAATTGCATTTTAGGTTGCCTACTGACAACTGGCCGGGGACTACAGCTGGAAATTAGCCGTAAAGGCTAAAGCTGCTTCTTTTACTGTACAGTAAATTAAAGGGGACTGTCCATGAAACAATAAACTAAACTAAGTAGTGTATATGATCATGCTCAATCAGAATTCAGACACCCCTATAAGTGGTGTATTCACTGTGTAGTGTAGAGAAAGTAGTGTGTGTTGTCGGTCCTTCTACCTGTGTGAGGGCCAGCTGAGTGATAGGAGCCAGGGACAGGTGTGAGTGCAGCAGCGGGACACAGTCTGTCACACAAACAGCGCCACCTGCCGATGCGGACGACAACAGCAGCCCGTTGATGCTGCACCTCGGGAACAAACAGGAGTGAAGGTACATCTTCACAAAAGCTCGACATGACAGCTCCACTTCACCCATCACGACCACTGGGAGGACACAGAGACAAACGCAATAAAAACTGACGACATGCACAAGTTAGCCGTCCAAAAGTATCACATATGAATAAGTAATGGCGAGAAAATGTGACGTTTTAGTAGCTTCATTAACCTCCTTCGCGAATTGTTGTTGCTGCTTATATATTAGCATTAGCATAGTAGCCAGCCACGGAACGGTTGAATGAATTCTTACCTTAAGAGGATTTTAATTCACTAAATGTAGCTTCGACAAACAAATTCGTATTCTCTGACTTTCAAAAATATCGAGTCATACACGTTTTTTAAACAGTTGAAGTGTTTAAAGTGAGCTTTATCAGTCTCATCTGACAGCTCCTGGAAAGCGTCTGGTCTGTACAGCTACTTCCGGTCCCGCCCACAAGTGGTGTATGTAACGATCTGATTGGCTGAAACCTCGATCAGTGCAACGAGCTGAGTTTTTCCATTCTTCTTCGGATGTTGCGTCATACGTACAGGCTTTAGCAGTGCTGCCTCTAATGGAGATGATGTGGCATTTATATAGTCTGCAGGTACAGTTTGTTAAGAGAAGGAATAATGAAAGAAAGGATGTAATTTAAAAAAGAGCAACACTCTTTTCCCACTTCAAATACATTTTCATAGTATTGATCCAGTATTCCTGGGTTAAATGTTAATTTATCTGCCAAATATTTAAATAAAGCATTATCCAAGTAGGCTATATGTTTTCTTATCTTTAAACCCCACACAGGTTTTTTGCACAATCTGTTGTGTATTAACAAGGCTGCCGTGTTTAGGAATAAAGTTGCACAACCTACAATAAAGACGTGCCTGCAACCTTGGACAGAGATCAACTTTTTATGTTTTACATTCTATTTTACTGTATATACGTGTATTAGTAATTTCAGTGTTTATTGCGCGGCCTTGCGGAACAGTCCTTACATTTCACTGCACATCTGTATGAGCATGTGACAAATAAAAATCTTGAGAATGTCAAGGGTATTTAACATTTATGTTTAAACAGAGACTGTTACGCTGGTCAGAATAAACAAATTTAAGACATAGCTCATTTTGCATGTTGATTTACTTCAAATTGTTGTAAAACTCATTTAGCAGGGTATAGTGGGAGTATTTTTTTTTTAGAATCCCTGGATTCATTTTACAGCCTCAATAGATAACAGCTACGTAACGAAGAATATTAAGACCACAGTACGATAGCACTTAGTTATTTCAGACCCAAAACTATATTAAGAAATGAATACAGTTATAACCTTAGCTGATATTTATGTAGCAGGACCATTAAATCATTGGTAGATATCAATGCCATTTGCAATCTAGACGTGTAGAATTGTAATGTTTATTTTACAAGACATGGTTCAGTTGAATGTGGAAAGCAGCTTCAGTGGTGTAGGACCTAAAACAACGCAGTTTCAAATGAGTGTGATAGTATTAGAAACTTAATCTAAATGCTTTGACACACTTTGTTCAGTGTCTATCCATTCCCTATGAAACCACTGCTTCAATACCTGGAAGAAAGTAAAGATGGCCATTGTACAAAAAAATAAAATATATATAATGCAATTATAGCTTACCCATCTGAAACCATTAGGGGACTGATGTCGTGGGTCAAAGTTCGCAGGATAATTGTTGTGGCTTCCATGACAATTGGGGCTTTTGCCAGGGTATGAAAACAGGCCGCTGAGACACCTGGAGCCTTTGGTCGGCTGGGAACAACGGCTTCTTGGGTACCTGGGGCAGCTTTTGCTGTGGGATTTCAGGATGCTGCTTGGGTGGGGGGGGAGAGCCTGTTAAGGAAGTGGGAGCTTTAGGGAGTCAAGCTGCTTTTTTGAGTGGGAATTTGATGACAAGAGAACCAAAGGAAAGGACGAACATAAGGATGACCGAGACAAAAATTTTAAAGGGCAGTGCCATGTCCACACTTTTGGTTGGGCTGGCGCAAGTGGGGCACTCACTAATGACAGGTTGGCATGAAGTTTGCATGCATATTGTTTATTTACCCTTTTTAGATCCATCCATCCCATGTACTTTGACAAAATGCTAAAGTAATGAGTGAGTCACAGTACCAGAAAGGGGCGAGCAGCTTCCTGCCAAAACCAGTCACGTTCACACCGTCAGCAAGAAAACATCTGAACATCACTTTGGGAATTGCTTCTGAACTGTCAGAGCAGTGTTTTGATCTGGGATGGAGGGAGCACAGCTGCCTTTCAGGAATGCCACTAAAGAGTGAGCGTCGGCCAGCAGGCTGACTGATGTCCAGAGCTGTGGTGTTTGGGCATGCAAAAAGCTATCAAGTAAATGTGTAGCAGAATAACGAAAGTTTCGGTTTATTCCAACAATACGTCCGAGAAATCTAGCATAGCATATTTCTCTCATATTTGGATATCAGGTTAACTTTTTGAAAATAAAGCCAAAATGGCTCTTGCATGCTCATTTACGCCAAACAGTTGTACAACTTATTTAGCAGGGCAGTGTTTTTCCTCAGATTTATTTTACAGCCTCTAGATAAATACGGAGGATTAGGGCCATGTTATATTTTTTTAAATTTAAAGTATTTAAAGAATTAAGTCATTATTATAGTCTATATCAGAAGAACAGCAACATCCTGTTATCAAATGACAAACATGGAGCATCTTGTCCTAAAGGTTTCACCAATAAGGAAATAGGCTACGTCCTTGTGTAGTCAGTAAAAACAGTTAGTTCAAGAGAAGTTTTCACTTCAACTTGGAAGACCTTGTTCATCAGTAAAATTATGTATGAACAGGACACAAACTGTCTCGGCACACGAGACACTTTAACAAGGTAGTACAGATAACAGACAAAAATAGTTGTGTTGGGGCTTTACTTGCAAATATGAATCTACACATGCTTTTGGCACATCAGCTTCACATTGTCATAAAATATCAGTACCCTGAAAAGATACTGCAAGAGACTGTGGCTTTTCCGAAGAAAGAACCACACTGACTTGGAGGAAGTCGTGTCTGCAGAGTAAAAGATTTTCATCCTTTTTGAGCAGACTGGTCTCCAAAATTTACGACTTTATTCTTGAAATAAAAAAAAAAATTAAAAAAAAGAAAATCTTTAACATGGCACTAATCCTCCGTCGTAATTAAGCGTATGTATGTAACCTGGAATTTCAGCCCACAGTAAGCTAGCGAAGGGTTATTTCAGATCCTAAACTATATTAAGAAATACATGTATAACCTTAGCTGATATTTAACTAGCAATATTGAACAGAACCATGCTAGATATCCATTTGAAGAAAAAAAAAATTGTCAAGAAACTTCTAGACATGTAGAATGTAATATTTATTTTACAATCAAAACATGGTTCAGTTTAATGAAGTCTGAGTGAAACTGCTTCAGTGTTGTAGGATCTAAACCACAAAGCTTTTTCAAATGATAGTAATAGAAACTAAATCAAAGTGCTTTGAAACTTTGCCCTGTGTCTCTCTATTTCCTATGAAAACACTACTTCAATACCTGGAAGAAAGTAAATATGGCCATATTCATAACTAATACTGTAAATTGGACCAAAAAAAATAATAAAGTGATAGCTTACCACTTTGAATCAATTAGTGGAATGATGTCTTGATAGTCATTGCTGGGGAACCCACTTGGCAGGAGAGCGTGGTTGCTGGGGAACCCACTTGCCATACCAATGTGGCTGCTGCTTGGGTGGGAAGCTTAGCCATTTAGGCTTCTGTGGTACTTGAAGATGCTGCTTGGGTAGACGGAAAGCCTTTTCAGGAACTGGGGGCTCTTGGTAGCCAAGCTCCTGCTGCTTAGATGGAAAGCTGGGCTGCTGGGGCATCATCTGATGCTGCTGTTGCTTGGGTGGAAAGCTGGGATGTTGAGGTATCTGAGGCAGCAGTTGCTGTCGCTTAGGTGGAAAGTTGGGCATCTGTGCAAGCTCCTGTTGCTTAGATGGAAAGCTAGGCTGCTGGGGCATCATCTGATGCTGCTGTTGCTTGGGTGGAAAGCTGGGCTGCTGAGGCATCTGCTGCTGTGGCATCTGCTGCTGTTGCTTGGATGGAAAGTCGGGCTGCTGGGGCATCTGAGCAAACTTCTGCTTAGATGTAAAGCTGGGCATCATCTGATGTTGCTTGGGTAGAAAGCTGGGCATCTGAGGGAGATGCTGCTGTTTCCTGGGTGGAAAGCTGGGCTGCTGAGGCATCTGCTGTTGTTGGGGCATCTGTGCAAGCTGCTGCCTGGGTGGAAAGCTGGGCTGCTGAGGCATCTGCTGCTGTTGCTTGGGTTGATAGTTGGGCTGCTGAGGCATCTGCGCAAGCTTGGATGGAAAGCTGGGCTGCTGAGGCATCTGCTGCTGTTGCTTGGATGGAAAGCTGGGCTGCTGAGGCATCTGCTGCTTGGATGGAAAGCCGGGCTGATGGGGCATCTGTGCAAGCTGCTGCTGTTGCTGCTTGGGTGGAAAACTGGGCTGCTGGGGCATCTGTGCAAGTTGCTGCTGGGGTGGAAAGCTGGGCTGCTGGGGCATCTGTGTAAGTTGTTGCTTGGATGGAAAGCTGGGCTGCTGGGGCATCTGTGCAAGTTGTTGCTTGGATGGAAAGCTGGGCTGCTGGGGCATCTGCTGCTCTTGCTTGGATGGAAAGCTGGGCTGCTGGGGCATCTGTGCAAGTTGCTGCTGGGGTGGAAAGCTGGGCTGCTGGGGCATCTGTGCAAGCTGCTGCTGGGGTGGAAAGCTGGGCTGCTGGGGCATCTGTGCAAGCTGCTGCTTGGGTGGAAAACTGGGCTGCTGGGGCATCTGCTGCTCTTGCTTGGATGGAAAGCTGGGCTGCTGAGGCATCTGCTGCTGTTGCTTGGATGGAAAGCTGGGCTGCTGAGGCATCTGCTGCTTGGATGGAAAGCCGGGTTGCTGAGGCATCTGCTGCTGTTGCTTGGATGGAAAGCTGGGCTGCTGGTGCATCTGTGCAAGTTGCTGCTGTTGCTGCTGCTTGGGTGGATAGTTGGGCTGCTGAGGCATCTGTGCAAGTTGCTGCTGGGGTGCAAAGCTGGGCTGCTGGGGCATCTGTGCAAGCTGCTGCTGGGGTGGAAAACTGGGCTGCTGGGGCATCTGCTGCTCTTGCTTGGATGGAAAGCTGGGCTGCTGGGGCATCTGTGCAAGCTGCTGCTTGGGTGGAAAACTGGGCTGCTGGGGCATCTGCTGCTCTTGCTTGGATGGAAAGCTGGGCTGCTGGGGCATCTGTGCAAGCTGCTGCTGGGATGGAAAACTGGGCTGCTGGGGCATCTGCTGCTCTTGCTTGGATGGAAAGCTGGGCTGCTGGGACATCTGCTGCTTGGATGGAAAGCTGGGCTGCTGAGGCATCTGTGTAAGTTGCTGCTGGGGTGGAAAGCTGGGCTGCTGGGGCATCTGTGCAAGCTGCTGCTGCTTGGGTGGATAGTTGGGCTGCTGAGGCATCTGTGCTAGTTGCTGCTGGGGTGGAAAGCTGGGCTGCTGGGGCATCTGTGCAAGTTGTTGCTTGGATGGAAAGCTGGGCTGCTGAGGCATCTGCTGCTGTTGCTTGGATGGAAAGCTGGGCTGCTGGTGCATCTGTGCAAGTTGCTGCTGGGGTGGAAAGCTGGGCTGCTGGGGCATCTGCTGCTCTTGCTTGGATGGAAAGCTGGGCTGCTGGGGCATCTGTGCAAGTTGCTGCTGGGGTGGAAAGCTGGGCTGCTGGGGCATCTGCTGCTCTTGCTTGGATGGAAAGCTGGGCTGCTGGGGCATCTGCTGCTTGGGTGGATAGTTGGGCTGCTGAGGCATCAGTGCAAGTTGCTGCTGGGGTGGAAAGCTGGGCTGCTGGGGCATCTGTGCAAGTTGCTGCTGGGGTGGAAAGCTGGGCTGCTGGGGCATCTGCTGCTTGGGTGGATAGTTGGGCTGCTGAGGCATCTGTGCAAGTTGCTGCTGGGGTGGAAAGCTGGCCTGCTGGGGCATCTGTGCAAGTTGCTGCTGGGGTGGAAAGCTGGGCTGCTGGGGCATCTGCTGCTTGGGTGGATAGTTGGGCTGCTGAGGCATCTGTGCAAGTTGCTGCTGGGGTGGAAAGCTGGGCTGCTGGTGCATCTGTGCAAGTTGCTGCTGGGGTGGAAAGCTGGGCTGCTGGGGCATCTGTGCAAGTTGCTGCTGGGGTGGAAAGCTGGGCTGCTGGGGCATCTGTGCAAGCTGCTGCTGCTGCTGCTGCTGCTGCTTGGGTGGATAGTTGGGCTGCTGAGGCATCTGTGCTAGTTGCTGCTGGGGTGGAAAGCTGGGCTGCTGGTGCATCTGTGCAAGTTGCTGCTGGGGTGGAAAGCTGGGCTGCTGGTACATCTGTGCAAGTTGTTGCTTGGATGGAAAGCTGGGCTGCTGGTGCATCTGTGCAAGTTCCTGCTGGGGTGGAAAACTGGGCTGCTGGGGCATCTGCTGCTCTTGCTTGGATGGAAAGCTGGGCTGCTGGGGCATCTGTGCAAGCTGCTGCTGGGGCGGAAAACTGGGCTGCTGTTGCTTGGGTGGAAAGTTGGGTTGCTGCTGGGGCACCTGTGCAACCTGCTGCTTTGGTGGGAAGCTAGGTACTTGGAACTGGGATGGAACCTGTGGCTGCAGCTCAGGCGAAAAGCTAGGCTGCTGGGACATCTGCTGAGGCTTTTGGGGAGCTCCCTTCATTGACTGCGGGGGCAATTGCAGTTGTTGATCCTCCAGTTCCTTGAAGCTAGATCCTTGAAGTTGCTTTGGCTGATAATCAGACTGCTCAATCTATGGTGCAGGAAGGCAAAGGAACACTTGACTCAGACACATTATATTCGTTCTTGTTTCAGAATTGATATGGCATCCTGGAAAATGTATGTTGCAAGTACTTGCCAAGTTTGTATTTGAGGTTGAATCATGACCACCAAGTGCCCCTATGCTCCATGAAGAATCATCCCCAGTGGTAAAGCTGTTTGAATCTGGTTGATAACCTGTAGTGACACCATCACCTTCTCCATACTTCTGAGCAGATCCAGTCCTGAAAGCTGGAGCGCAAATATTTTAGCAAATGTATAACTAATCAAAGGCTTCCGATATAGACTGAACTTACAAATTGCTTGGCATCCCACAGCTAGCAAGGAAAACAGCAACCATCTAGACAAGACATCAACAAGTTACAATACAATTTGAGTTTAACAATCAATAAGATTTTTTTTTTTTTTTTAAACATACCTCAATAGAGACCCCATGGCTTCAGCCACTGTTTACAACCAGTAAAGCAACAAACCAAACAACTGAACCAGTCTGAGAACAACAAGTCACTAAAGAACATTGAACCTGGAGCTATGTTTTCCCTCTTACCTTTTCGGATTACCTGGACACAGGTGTGAGTAGTTGTAGGTAGGTGTGGTTAATTAACCAACAATCAATTAATCTTTATGTGTATAGCGCCAATTCATTACAAATGTTATCTTAAGACACTTTACAAAAGAGCAGATAAAATACCTTACTCTTTGTTATATTATATTACAGAAGAGAAGGAATACATTACTCTTTATCACATTATTTACAAATACCCAACATTAATCCATCATGAGCACCGGACAAAAATCTATCAAAACTTTATTATAGACACAGGATCCAGATAAGAATATACATAAAATACAAAGTATACAAACATGCAACATAAATGGTAAGGCATGGTATAAAATCCCTAAAAACTGAAAACATTGCCCTCTGACGATAGCCTACAACTTTAACAGAGTTTCCATATCTTGGATTGAAAGTGTGTGAGGCAGGGGCCGTATGAAGCCTCCAAAGTACTAAGAGTTGCTCCTAGTGACAAAATTCTAAGAAAATTCTTAGAATCAGGACATTTTCTAAGAATTTGCCCTCAAAGTTCAGACTAGACCCTTTTAAAATGAGAGTTATTCACAAAGCATCGTAGCCCTTAAGAGAGCTCCTAAGGTGTAACAATGTGAGGAGTAGTGAGGAGGACTTCTAACAGGCTTTCTCAAACTGAGGATGAAACAGGGAAATGTTTATCAAACACTACACAAAGAGTATTTTTGAATCATAGTTGGGCCCAAGAGACAAAAAAATATTTGTGCACACATTTCAATCCATCTTTGACTTTATTCAGTAAAAAGTGAGAAATGCATGTTGAGCTTCTCTACATGTGGTTACCTCCACAGGTGCATCCAATCACTAATTAAGGCTCTTCACCTGCTGATGTAACGAACAGCAGGTAAAGAAGCTGCTGCACAAGTGGACATGTTATTTCAAACATTGTAGGCTGTATACTTTTAAAGTACGCCTATATTATTACACAAATACTAATTTCATAGTGTTCATAATTACACAAATGTGTGACTGTATTCTGTACGACTTTTTTTTCTCAATTTTCTTTAGATTAACAAATACAGCTTCTGAAAAAGGTTGTCATACCTAGCAACAGGGGTTAACCATGCCTCCTCACTAAATTAAAAGTTTCTACTGTCTCTTCCTTGCTCTGAAAATGTTCCTAAATCACTCTTAAGCTATAAATACTTGCAGCTATATATCTTTTTTTAAGTCAAGTTAGGAGCCCTCTGAGAGGATGTTTGTGAATACGGGCCCATCACTACATTAAGGACCACAAGATCATCTGCATACATGAAATGGTTCACCGTAGCATTTCCTATCATACATCCTGTGTTACAGGTTTTCAGAATTTACAGTATACAGTAATATTGAACTGTTGATTAACATCGTTTGTTAGCCTAAGGTTGGGTTATAAAACAGTGTAAAAATGTTTACATACATTAAATTATCTTTATCACGATATTTGAGCCCAAGAACCAAACTTTTAAACAAACCATTTGCAACAGGCTAAATATATTTGTCGTATTATGACCACCATCAGAAAAAAACTACACTTCCCGTCAGCAACCTCCTTACACAATGCCGTCACTACTTCCTCTTTTACTTTTCAAAATAAGAGCATTCCGTGTGTTGTTCGCTATGATATAGACGTACAACCTGGAGCTCGGGATTTATTTTGAAATCAAGGTCAATCCTCTGTATTTCGTTGATCTCTGGCGGAGCTTCCAATTCCCTTGGACCGGGGGAGGGTAATAACCGTATTACCGGTAGGCATTAGGCAGGTACAGTCTGCCGCCATGAGGCTCCGTTTGGCCGGAGCCGTGCTGCTGTCGGCGGCTGCTTACTACGTCTACTTGCCGCTTCCGACAGGAGTGTGCGAGCCGTGGAAGCTGATGCTGCTGGACGCGCTGTTCCGGAGCTTCATGAAGGCGGTGAGGATGCAGTGAGGGGGAGAGAGGTGGAGGACAGGTTGATGAGAAAATACAGGAGCTGTCAGGGTTAGATAGTTAGAGAAAATATAGATAATATTATTAAATGTTTACAATGGCAATAACAAAGAGTCAAAGCAAAAATTTTATATTAATTGAGCAGAGTGTTGAAACATGTGACAATGAATAAACAATAACATTAAACAGGACAACCAATGGATTTATGGGAGAAAATAAGAGAATATAGTTATTATTACATTTAAGGCTTTTACAAAAATGTACAGAATAGATTTGGAAATGATTCAATTCAATATGTAATAATAAATATTAAACAACATTCCGTTAAAAATAGAATCAATTATCTGAGTGTATACAGCAGAGGAGAATATAAGTGAAGAAAAAAGATGACCAAGAAGAAACATGATACTGTAATGAAGCACACTGTGCAGCTATAAGAGTGTTACAATACAGGACAGACTATGAAGCAAATGACCAGTAACAAACCAGTAGTGTACTGGAGTAGAATTGATTGAAATAGAATGTTAAATATTTTGTCAAATACTAAACCATGGTGGAAAAGAGTAGAAAATAACATAATACACTTGAGCAGAATGCTACACCTTTGACCAAACTGTATCATAATATAATACAATTACAGCAAGAATGGTATGGATTATAACATACTGCACTGATTAGAGTAGAATAAAGAAGATTAGATTTAAGACGATTACAACATTCTGTACCAAACTAATTCATCATATATTGTGCTGCTGAATTAGAATAGATAGATTAAATAAATAAAATAAATTAAACCTAAAGTTACATTAAAAACTGTACTTGTGTGGGGGAGAGTAGAATGAAACAAACAGAATTAATATGAGTATATCTGGATATTGCACCATGTTGCACTTTAGAAAAAAGGGAGTTTCTGTCTCTGGTCTCTTAGTGGGGATTCAAACAACAGTTTAAAAAAAGTGAAGCAGTCCCCCGAACAGCTGCAGAGAGAGAGAGAGAGGTCAGGCGTGAAAAACCTGTCTCATGCAGGAAGTGTGTGTGTGTGTGTGTGTGTGTGTGTG